>NW_025814834.1:70661041-72109791 GCF_022079265.1 Lynx rufus
ATAAAGTAATAAGAAAAAAAGATATTGGGATTAAAGATGAAGAATGGAGCTAACATCTAGATGTTCTTACATTATGCCAGATATTTGCAAACATGTGAACTGTTCAATTTTTCTCTTTTTACTGGACTAGCTCAGCATAATTCTAGCTCTATAGTTACTTATATAACATAGAAATGAATTCTTACAAATGTACTTCCAAAAAATGATAAATATAAGTAAACTTGTATAAATGACTGAAGGATTCCATCAAAATTTTCAAAGTACAGGCAAATAAAATGAGCTATAATTTAAAATATAATTGACATACCTTGGTAATATCTGCCAAAATTCTATGACAAAATAATTACTCTTTAACGCTTTTCAAAATGGATTCAATTATTTTAAATGTGAAAAAATAAGTATATACAATAGTGATGTCCATGTAGCAGTTTCATGTAACATTTAATACACAAAACTGCATATGTGGCCATGACCATTACATTGCTCATCTCTGTACCTCTATTTTGCACTAGGTAATGTTAATTGCAAATACACCTGACAAGAAAATGGAGACTTTATTTCATGTAGGCCTACAGTGAACTCATGTCAAAAATTAGCTAAAAATGAGTGACCTGTCCCCATAACTTGGTAACTATTTCAAAATTATGATAATAATTTACACATCAAACTTTACTTTGCCAGACTAAATTTCTCATGCATTTAAGGATTCTGAAATATAGCCCATAACTTCCCGTTAAGAAGTTGTATAAACATGGTAAAGAAATTTATCATTTGTATCACATGTCATACAATATTTTCAAATTGTTGGCTTAGATTCAAGTGAGATTTCTTAAACAATAATAAATATATTCTGCCCTCTCTCAGCTTCATAAAGGTAGATTTAATTACCTTCAGAATACTGGTCATGAAGACTGATGAACCCATAAGAATAAAAATCATAAGCCCAGTAACCCTTTGCTCCCGAATGCCAAGAAACTTGGGCTGTTCTCCTGGAGCTGAACATTCTGATTCCAGTTTTAAGCTGTTGACATGAGTGATGGACAGGACAGTGGCAGCCACAAACCACGGCAGGCCCATGATGGAGCACACCCCTAGCATGACAGCCACCATCAATAGATCCAGATGGTACCCGCAACCTTTCTGTGGAAAGAAAAGAGGATTCTCACAGAAACTGAACTTAGCATAGAGACAAATGATACCGCCACCATGAAACCATGAGAATAGAAAAGAGAGATTACCTTGAGTCTTAGACAACTGATTCTAAAATGCAAAACAAGTTAAAGATAAAAAGGTAACAGTGTGAAAACATATAATCCACTTAAAGAAAAGCTGCAAATGTTCCTTTTACAATTATGATTATAGTGACTTCTATCTACTTTAATAGGTTTAATGTATTACTGGGTTAATATTATGTTAGTTTCCATTCTATTTCTGTTGGATAATTGAAGTCATTATTAAATACAGTCACTTCTCTTAGTTTCCTTAAGTAGGCCAGTTGAATCACAATTCGTATATCTACTCATTCGTGATTAATTCATACCAAAAAATTACTGAACACCATATACCAGGCATCAGGTAGAAAACAGAAAACAAAGTAAGGACTGTATCAACAACAACACTCAGAATGGCCTGTGAATAGAAATTACTTCCTGACAATGCTTAAGAAGCCCTTCACATCAGATCTCCTAAAGAGAAACTCTTCTCAAACATTCTGTGTCCAATTGCCTTCTTTTGTCTCAATGGAAGGGTGTCTCAATGTCTTACTGGGAAAAATAATATCATGGAATCTAAGCTTCCTTATATTTACCTATTTTTATTCTAATACAGCTTTTATTCTCTATCTTATTCTCATCTGTTTCAGTTTCAGCACCAGAAATATTTGGCCCCTCCCTAAAATGAAAGTTTTTGTGTTTTCTACCTCTCTGTGATCCTGCTCCACTCTCACTGACCTCCAGGTGTTGCAAACTTCCATGCTTTCTAGGACCAGGCAGGAAACATAACTGAGGAAACAGGTGCAGGAGGCATGTGGAGTGGAGATGCAGGGAAGTGAGACAGCTCTCTAGGAGAGGGTGAGTGGCTGAGGGCAGGTGGGGAAGAGCAAGCAGCGTTTCCCTCCCCCCCCCCCACCATAGGAAATCATCAGCAAAAAGCCTCAGAGGTAGCAAATGGCTTGGCCTACTTTACGCTCCAACTATTAATGACTACTTCATGAAAGGTAGTATGATAAAGTGGTTAACGGCTTAGGTTCTGGAGATAGGTGGCCCGGGATCAAATGCTGGCTCAACCAATGCCCCTGGACAAATCATTTAACCTCTTGTGCCTCTGTTTCCCTATCTGAAAAAGGATGATGGTGATAACAGGAGGCACCACTTTGGGTTGTTGTGAGAATTAAATTATTTAACTTTGAAAATCATTTAGAACAATGTCTAATATGTACCAAGCATTCAGTAAATGTTAGGGACTATTATATTCTGGCAATTGAACAATAATTTTTTATTTGTACTCATTTGTTTCAAGGCTCCTCAATAAAATTACATGTTTCTTAAGGGCAGGTAACATATAATTTCTCAATATTTCCTGTAGTTTTGTTTTTTTTTTTTAAGATTTATTTATTTTTGAGAGAGAGAGCACAAGTGGGTTAGGGGCAGAGAGGGAGAGGGACAGAAGATACAAAGTGAGCTCTGCACTGACAGCAGCGAGCTCGAAGTGATACAGGGCTGGAACTCATGAGCTAGAGCCTTGAGATCATGACCTGAGCCAAAGTCAGACGCTCAACAGACTCAGCCACCCAGGTGCCCCTTTCCTGTAGTTTTTAACACAATCATTGGCACACAAGAAGCAATCAATAAGGAACAGATTGGCTTTTTTAGAGGGAAATATGCATACTTCAACCATTATAGAATTGGGTTTAATAAGTATAATTTAAAATAAATATAGCCATTAAATTTGTTATTATGAATATGAGCAGAAATTACCAATTCTTCTAGAGGAATAATTTTGGCCCTTTTTTTTTTTAACCAGGCAGTTTTACCAAACTGCAAGCAGTTTCTAGTTAATATGAAAGCTCCTATAGCCAGGAGTGTGAAATATGCTGAGTATTTGTTGCATACTCGTCCTGGTGGTGTTTTCTTTCTGCTATTTTGTTTTGTTAATCATTCTATTAAGAGAAACACTCTTAAAGTCAATTGTACTTCCTTTTCTTTCTGTCTACCCCTACGAAATTATAAAAGTGCAGGAGACGACAGTGAGGAGAAAATGGCAGATATCCACATAAGGACATTTTCCTCCTGTGTTGTCACCACGACAGTGGCAACCTTCCTTGGGTTGGCTTAGCTGTAGCAATGTTCCAGCTCACGAGAATGCCTAAATTCAAACTCCCTTGTGAATAGGACTCTAGAAACTTTTTTTTTTTTTGCAAGTAACTCAGGAAAGATTTTTATTCCTAAGAGCTGGGACACCGGAAGAGAAACACTCTGGTGTCAGCTTAACCAAAACAGCATTGGAAGAAGCTTCACCAGAGCCACACTATGGTCTTCTAGTCCAATGAACAATTTGGAAGATGTAGCCACATAGAACAGAACTCAAATTTTGGTCCCTTGAAAGGACCATGTCTTTACCAGTTAGAGGAGTGTTTTGTCCTAGGGACTCTGGAGTGAGAAGGATGTAGAAAGCAAAGGACCTAGCTCTGCCTCTGAGGGAGTATAGTGTGAATGGTGCCCCCTGGGCTGTTTTGCAAAGTTAAGGTACTGCTAAGAGAGATTGGAAGAAGTGCTAACAGCCATGAGATAAATATCAGAGGAGGGCAGGGGACAGGGGCTTTGAGATTCTCACTTGCGCATGCGTTTTTTGGCACATCCTAGGCTTTCCCAGGGTTCATGTTCACTATGGCTTAATAATACAAGGAAGGCCTTCTTCATGATAGTGATTTCCTATAGCTCTTACTTAGGGTTTTACAAATACGATACAAATATAAACAGTGCAATTCTGGATTGCAGGAAGCAGACAAAATAATGGTTTCAGAGTGAATAATTTCATTTTTAAATTTAGAAAGCTAGTTTTGTAAAACACAAGTATCTAATAAACACAAAATACAATCCCCTCCCGATTTTGTTGTATAGTAATGGGAGCATCTTAATTTCATGTGAATCAAAGGAAATAAAGCAGTGCTGGCACTTCTACTAATTAATCATCATCCTTCTTGCGTTTCATTAAATATCTTAAAACTTGGTCTTTGTACCCAAATTATTAGCTGATAGGCATGACAGCCAAAGAGAAGTATCCCTTTGTCAGAGAGAGAACTCTGTACCTTCTAACATATTTCTGTAGATTTTTCTGAAATAAAGACAGAATCTGAGCTTTTATTCTCACTTTCATCCATGAATCACAGGAAATGGACATATGGGAGGAAAAGGGAGCATAGCAACAGGTGATGCTACACCAGACCCCACTAAAACCAACATGCAGCAAGACAAGAGGCCAGCCAAGAGGACCATCTGATACCCAGATGCCACTGCTGAAAAAATTCATTTCAAAGCTTGGCAGCAATTTCCTGCATCTGTCAAGTTAACCACATAAAAGACTATAGATTGACATGAAGAACCAGGCTGACAAAGAGGGCAAAAAAGAACATATCAAATGCCATAATCATCAAGAGAATGTGGTGCCAAATGAATGTTGCAAATGCATTCATTTACTCAAGTGATCTGAGATTGTATTGCTGTTTATTAAAAATGATGTCAAAAGAAGCCTGAACTGTCTACAGAAACATGTAGAAAAGCCCACAGTTGTATCTTAACAGAAACTTTCTTTTCTGTAACATAGTGTCTTTCTTTCCACTTTTAGAGAATGTACTTTAAAAAAAGGCAGTTATTTCTAATGCTTTTCAAAGGGATTCAGCTAACCTATGCCTAGCCCACTTCTCTAGGTAAAAGATAAGAAGTGCTAGAGAGAGTATGGATTTGTATCTATATAGAATATAGATAATAATTTGCCTTCTCAAATTTTTACACTTGCATTTTGCAGCTTCTATCACTCCTGAATGACCCCAAAGACCATGAGGTGCAGTGAGTTGAAATTTTGCTAATTTGAGCCTCTTCATTCTGAGGGAGGAGGAAGTCACTTAGTGAGTTGGGCCAACTTCTTCAGCTCAACACAGCTTTACTCTGTATGTAGTAACACTCTCAAAATGATATAAACATTTTTAATGGAATGAAAAAATGCCCTATAAGAAAACTACTTTGGTAATGGAAGTGAAGAAAAGGTGAAAAGATCTAAAATGTAAGTTTGGGAGACATACAAATGATGAATTCCAAGGTGACTTGGATATATAATGTGGACTGAAATACACACTGTGGGGTCAACCAGGTGTTTGTTACAGAAACTAGAAAACATGATTCATTAAGCTTTTGGGGGGCATAATTCAACCAAGGCAAAAATGGGTTTTCAAGTGATAAAAAAAATTAGTAAAAGCTGAAAATGTGGTTAACTTGTGGTCTGGGGATATACTCAAGAAACACGTATCTTTTCCTGACAGTGTGGTTCAAGTCAAAGCCAAGAGACTGTGCAAACATTTCAGTGAAGCAACAGGTGGGGAGAGTAGCTATGGAACAAACCGTTACTCTGACTCAAGAATGTTCTGAGAATGTGATTTTTTTATTGTTATTAACAGGAAAATCAGCAGCAGCAGACCGCACTATACTGAAGCTTATAATGGTTAGAGGTTAAAAAAAAAGTGTTCAGTGTACGTAAAATATATCTTCACTGGAAGGAACTTGCTTTGCAAACATCCACATCTAAGGAAGAGGATGGGGTGTTCAGACTTACAGGGACCAAGAAAAGATTAATTCTTCTACTCATGGCAACATAGCAGAGCTTATGATGAAGTCAGACTTGCTCTATTATTTACTAAATCCAGGCTATGAAGGGATAAAATATAAAAATTTGATTGCATAGTCACTTATTTGTATAATAAAAAATTAATTATAAATAATGTAATATATTTTAGTAATTCAGCCTCAAGTTTATTTCAGGCTTTGGGGAGCCTGGGTGGCTCAGTCGGTTAAGCATCTGACTCTTGATTTTGGCTCAAGTCATGATCTTGCAGTTGTGAGTTCAAGCCCCATGTTGGACTCTGTGCTGACAGTGAGAAGACTGCTTGGGATTCTCTGTCTCCCTCTCTTTCTGCCTCTCCCTGGACCCCACAAAATAAATAAATTTTAAAAAAATGAAATGTTTTAATGCTACATTTAATTCTACAAATGCAAGTACTTGAAAAGCCCACTTAAAAATGTTACATGATATTTTAGCTATTCTGCATAATATTTAAAGGGAAAATATAGTGTATTTGCTGAGTTGGAGCTTTGGAAAGACTGTGTATATCAAGGGCCTACCACAGGCTAATGAAGAAGGAGGAGCAGGTGTTATGTAATTTATAAGGTTTGGAGACCTAGAAAGAACAAGGAAATGGAATGGCCAAAAAAGGTTATATTACCCTCAGCAATCTTCACTTACTTCTATATTTTGTTTCAACACGGTTCCATTAATATATAGGAAAAAATACTGCCTGTACTAGTTTAGCTGGTAGTCTTTACAAAGAATAATTTTTTAGTGAGATCAGAGGGATTTCTGCCTAATTATAAAGGCTAAAAACAAAAACAAAAAACCTAACTTACTTGAAAGGCTTACTTTCTTCCTAAAATAGGAGTCTTTTAGCTCATTTTAAAATGTGTAATATAATGAAATATATATACAGCCATCAAAAATGATAATGCAGATATATATTGGCATGGGATGACTACCATGTTAATGCTCTTACATGAAAAATAATACAAGTAACATATGTCATATTAAAATATATATTTGGGTATATATCAAAATTTTAACAATATAATCTCTAAGAAATGAAATTATAATATTTTTTACTTTTGTCTTTTAACTTTTTATATTGTCTAATTTTTTTTCATTTATTCTTTTTAAAGTTTACTTATTTTTGAGAGAGACACAGAGAGCACACACACACAAGTGGGGGAGGGGTAGAAAGACAGGGAGAGAGAAAATCCCAAGCAGACTCTGCGCTGTCAGCTCAGAGTCCGATGTGGGGCTCAATTCCACAAACCAGATCATGACCTGAGCCGAAATCAAGAGTTGGACACTTAACCGACTGAGCCACCTAGGTGCCTCTATTGTCTAATTTTTTTTTTTAATTTTTTAATGTTTATTTATTTTTGAGAGAGAGACAGACAGACAGACAGACAGAGTGTGGACAGGGAAGGAGCAGAGAGAGAGGTAGACACAGAATCTGAAGCAGGCTCCAGGCTCTGATCTGTCAGCACAGAACCCAACGCAGATCTCAAACTCACAAACTGCGAAATCAGGACCTGAGCCGAAGTCGGACGCTTAACCGACTGAGTCATCCAGGCGCCCCCCTATTGTCTAATTTTTACACCAAAAGCATATGTGACTTTACAATGAAAAATATAAAGATGCTTTCAGTTTTAAAAAATAAATCAGTGTCTGGGAAAAATGTTTTCCTACTTCTTAACAGAGTTAACAGACTAACAATATTCAACCTAAAGTACTTACACATGTTTTATAGATCTATTTGATCAACTATGTAACTTTCCTAATTAAGTTGTGGCAGTATTTGCTTTTGCAGATGACAGATATCTTAAAAGCAAATAATATTTTTGAATAATTGTTATTAAATAAGTAGTCTATTAGACTTGGAAATCTGAATTCCTTGTTTTGAGGCCTGCACATCACTCAAAGTTTCCAATATTGAATGGTGTACTTCAGTGGTATTTTGGATCCAGCTCATATAGGCTTATGGGAACCGATAGTTTAATTTCCTAAATTTCTTCCTGCCAATTGATGTCACATTGGTAACTTGAAATGGGTCACGGTGGGAGTATTCACACCATGAAAATCAGCAAACATTATAAACCAGGGTCTCTCTTTTGTAAATGCAGAGAACTGGCTGTTAACCATGTACCAGCATACCACTTGTCTAGTTTCCAAGACTTTTCTGACATATTTTTGTAAAATTACCTTTCTAAAAAAAGTTTTTATTTAAATTCCAGTTAATTAACATGCAGTGTAATATTAGTTTCAGGTGTACAATACAGTGATTCAACACTTCCATGCATCACCCAGAGATCATCACAAGGGCCCTCCTTAATCCCCATCACCTATTTCACCCATCCCCCACCCACCTCCCCTCTGGTAACCGTCAGTGTGTTCTCTATAGTTAAGAGTCTGTTTCTTGTTTGTCTCTCTCTTTTTTTCCCTCCGCTCATTTGTTTTGTTTCTTAAATTCCACATAATTAAGAATTTTGCCTGACAAAAACAAAAAGTGAAGTTGAACACACTCCTTTTAAAAAAGGTTTGGAGCACTAGAGTTAGTTTCTACAAAGAGAATGAAGAACGCTCTTTGTTTTCAAATAGACACACATTTTCTCCAAAATATACACCAAATTCCTACTTAGTAAGATTTATTACAAATAATTGTGCTTTCTTACATTAATGCCATTACTATTTTCCATCAAATAGTTCAATCACAGATTGTTTAATCCTTCTAACACACATACTTATGAAATCCTGTAAAGTAAGATTTCTGTTGCTCTGACAAGGAAACTTTCCCTAGAGTTTAAAGAGTATGTGAAGATAGCAGGGAATTATCCCCACTATATCTGATACCAGAACAAAACAATTTGATTAATTGTGCATGTTCTGCTTTTATAAGTTTTGATTTAGATTATTTTTGACCATTCATTGGTTTTGTTGATTTAATATAACATATTCCTAGAAGTGATAGTGCTTACATTAAATATCTCAGAAATACTGCACACCAGTGAACAACTTTGATTATTCACAGTTGCAAAATGACGGAGTCAGAATATAATAAATAAGATATATTCATATTTATTCTCTTTGTATATAAAAAAGTCATTGAAATGTGCAATAAAACTCAGCAAAGAGATCACGTACAAACTATAACATTTATGGCTGGGTTTTCCATAATGTCATAGACATTATGGAAAGATGAATAACTAAAGCAAATGAGAAATACCTGAATATGTAATTTGTTCCAATAATGAAGGCAACCTAATAGACAATACTTAGGGTCAAATAGAGAAGTAGAAGAATGGCATATACAAGACAAATTGGTAAAGCTGCACGTCGCCAGAATAGATGGTTATTTCACTAAATTGTTTTAAACATGGTAAAGGTACAGCCTTGGCAATGTGTATTTTAAGTTCTGGAAGTAAGGTTTCAGAGTGTAGGCTCAGCCAAGCACTATAAATACATTAAAAAAAATTAATTAATTTTAAGCTCATTGTAAGACAAAGTGTCATGAATACAGACAATAAACATTGCAAACCTGAAAACATTATCTTAATATTTCACTATACAAATGAACAGGCAAAGTATAATAAATAGCAGTCGACATCCATTAAGTCATGAGCATTTGCATTAAAATGGATGTTAAAATATACCTTTAGCTTATGCTCTTTTCTGTTGATGATGACAGCTGTAATCTGTTGGTCCATAAAAATTAGAATAGTGCAGAGCAAAGCTGGAATGATGGCAGCTATTACTGTCCACCATGGATTTGGACCTAAAGGTGTAACAAACCAGCCACGATCATCTCTGGTAGGCTACAGGAAACAAAAGAACGTATATAGTTAGTTACTGGATTAATGAATACCTAATCAAATTAAGTCTTACAGATGCTACCAGGAAAGCACCAATTATACACTGATATGCTGTGTGAGCTACCTTTAATAATAATAGTAATATCCACAAAGCATTTATAAGGTACAAGGCACTAGTCTAAGTGCTCTAAATATTTTAACTCTTTTTTTGTTCAAAACATTCTAAAGAAGATACAGATAATAAAATTGAGGCATAGAAGGGCCTAGTAAGTTGTCCAAGATCCCAAAGGTAGTAAGTGGTGGAGACAGAATTTAAACTCTGACTGGCTCAAAAATCTATGTTCTCAATCAACACCTACAGTAAATAAAATAATATTAATATTTATAATTTGCAGTTGACAAATTTATTTACATTTATAAATAGCACATTGACAAATGTGTATAATTCTTATATGTGTGCACAGGCCATTATGTGAAAATAGCGTACAGACACTTGGTCCTTTCCGGAGTTCAGGGAATGCTTCTGAACATTGCTGGTGCCTGAGATGAGTCCCAAAGGAATTCATTTTGACAATTCTTTGAGGACCTCCCCATCCCTGTCTGACAGGTGAGAAAACTGAGGCTCACAGAGGTTAAGTAACTGGCCCAAGAATTGCTTACTTATTAACATGGTCAGAATTCCAGTCCAGACCTAATCTTATCTCTTTCCCAAGGCCTATCCACTGTGTAATTTTGCATCAAAATAACGCATTTTTCCCTTAGTTTCAAAACGTGTCCTTATCTTTCAGGAGTGTTGCATATAGATATTCCTACTAGAATAATTGACAGAAAAAGTTTTCAATTAGCCTCTAGATAACACTTCTGTTTTTTTTTTTCTTTTTAATATTAAACCAAAATTTTTACTCATGCAGTGGGCATTTTACTGAATGCTCTATTACCCTCTATTCCTTATATTTTCATGAAAATCTCAAGTATTAGGGTTACAGCTATCATCTAAATGAACATGCAGAGATGGAGACATAGGTAGTAAATGCTATGATAACTTCACCTTGAAAACACTTGGTACTTGTAGTTTTGGAGATGGAATCCCAATGGCATAGTCAATTAAAACCATACACAGAATTGTAAGAAAGACAGCAAAGTCACTCACTATGGATCGAACCTAAAAATGATGAAAACACTTGTCACTTAAAGAACTATAAATAGTAAGGAATACTCAAGAACACAATTCAGAATCACAATTTATAAACACTTTATGACATAATATCACAATATTATATTTGATGCATATTATAATATTACAATTAGCTCTGTCAGAGCCTGAGTATATATTTATGTATTCTGTCATTAAGATGGATATGCACTCAACCTTTCTAGAATCAGGCATTCTGTAATAGCTACATGGTGATTGTGCTGTTTTCAGAATTTATTTAAAATCTAAGTTTATTAAGTGCATCAATATTTAATACACAGAATAAGATTGCATGGCCAGCATTAGGCTGAATTTTAGGATTCTTTCTCCCGAGGGTACCATTTTAATATGATAATCTAAAGCACAATAAAAGAATCTATTTATATTGAAGAAGCAGAATATTTTAGTTAGTTTATCTGGGTTGTTAAGTATGGAAGCAGGGAATGTGTACAACAGAGCGGAAAAAATTTAAAGTTATTCTGTATAAGCTAGTTCCTTTTCCTTTTTAAAAAAAAATTAATTCCAGTGTAGTTAACATACAGTGTTATAGTCATTTCAGGTGTGCAATACAGTGATTCAACAATTCCACACATTACCCAGTCCTCATCAAGATAAGTGTATACCAGTTTTTAAAGCCATTTTCCATTTATTTAAAAGAATTTTTTTTTGAAGTTTATTTTTCAGAGACAGAGAGGGACAGGGCGTGAATGGTGAGGGGCAGAGAAAGGAGACACAGAATCTGAAGCAGGCTCCAGGCAAGGAGCTGTCAGCATACAGCCAGACACAGGGCTCGAACCATAGACACGGAGATCATGAACTCAGTCGAAGTTGGCTGCTTAACCGACTGAGCTACCCAGAGGCCTCAAGCCATTTCTCATTTATAAAGCCACCGTGGATTAATTAAATTGAGCTCTGGGGAGGGGAAAGGAATTAATCTTCCACCTTAGGGAAGGAAGAGGTGACAAAAACAGAAGTTTTACCTGGAAGAAACAGTTCTTAAAACATTTTCCTAGAGTGGAATTTTGATCATAATCTTTAGCTCATCCCTAAAAAGCTTGTTTTCTTGTTTCTTTTCTTTTTTTTTCTTTTTTTTTTTCTTTTTGGCTGAGTCAGACATTATAGGTGTTACTTTGCAGTGTTAAATATTGAACTAAGCTGTTTCTCTGTTTACTTTCCTCTCCAAATATGCAGATGCAAACGTGGTGGGTTAGGGGGAGGGACTGACACTTTAAAAATGAAAAAGAGAATAGTGTTCCAATGAGTCTTGCAGGGGCTTTCCCAATTAGAGAATGTAACAGTGGCTCCTATGAGGTATCTGTCAGGCTGGAATAGTTCCCACTGTTCACTGGGCAAGAAAGTGACAATCAGTAATGCAGTGTGTGCTTTTGATTTCCAAAAGCGTAAGTGGGAAAGTGGGAGCTTATCTTTGGGATCTGAAGTTAGAATAAAAGCCCAGAGGGAACATGCAGTCCCAGCACCTGAATCACAAAGGATCCTAGCACCTCTCTCATCGCACCTGACTCCTAACCTAGCAAGCTCCTTCACATTAAAAAAAAAAAAAAAAAAAAAAAAAAAAGCTTTTTAGTGGCTCCTTTTAGGACAGCAATTGCTATTTCTTTTGTCTTAAAACCCATATGACTATAACATACTTCGTGTTGATCAGGAAAATTGTAGTCAAAGTACCTTGGTTGGAAAATAGCGGCTGGTCTTGAACTGCTTCAGGGTGGCTGACAGAGTAACTGTGGAAAAGAACAGGATCACTGACCAAAACAGAACATCTGGGACATATGGGTGATCATGGCCACAGGCTCGTCCAACATATTCTCCATGCAACGATTTGCATTCCTGCCAGAGGAAGTAAAACAAATGGAGCAAATAAGGGGAAAAAAGGACACATTTCTTTCAGAAAACTAACATCTTAAGATCAATCTCAATGATTGAACAGAGTAAGCTTCATGAATTCTATTTGAATAGGTAGTGAGCAATTTTAGAGACTTAGATTATGTTAAAATTGAACACGAACTGCTTACAACATTTTTTGCTTTTTAAAAATTAAATTTAAATCTACAAAACTAATTGACTACCAATCAATGTATATTTAACCTAATCTCCACGAAGTTCCTAACACTAGATTTATTGAAAGTATGACAGGCTTGATGAGTGGTAACTAAGGTGAACACCATGCCAAACCATTTAAATATATGATCTTAATTGATTTCTACATCCACCCTATAAAATAGGGAGATGTCATTATTTCTATTTATGTCTGAGGAATCTGAGACATAGAGAAATTAAGTAATTTGCCATGGCCTCACTGCTGCTGGGTAGCAGAGCTTTGAGACAAACATGGTGCCTGTGGTGGGAATATTATTGCACAGTGAAGAAGAACAGTGATTTTGTAGAATTATCTAGTCCAAAAGCTACCAAGAAAAATGAGAAAGGCAACAAGAAAACTATGATATATTGCTACTTAAAATAAAATTGGGAGTCAAAGATGGAGCTCAAAATTAGGTTACAGAACAAAAGAGAAAGACTTACTATGTGAATAAGGCAAAGTTCATATTTATTATGACTTGTCCTTGATCCAATATTGTTTTTTTCCTGGTATGTATTTTTATAAGCCCCTGAAGGATCATTCTAATTACTACCTTAGCCAGGAGGTGGCAGCAAAGTCAAAAAAATTTCTTTTCTCCAAGAAAAACAGCATTTTGAAAATTAATAATTTGAATTGAAATAAAAAATTATTTTAAACTCATTTTGATTTATCTTATTTTATATTAAAGATCCTATTACTGAAGTATTTTTTTTTCCAACACAGAGAAAATAGTGCTTTACGTGATCCAGTGACCTTATTGGTACTTGAGATATTCTGGACCTACACAGAAATTGAATTGGACCAGGGCACAGAAAGATCTTAGAGAAAAATATGGACTGAGGACTGATCAGCAGCATACTCTGCCCAGTCCAGAGTCTGGACTCCTTGTATAGCAGAAAATGAATACCTTTAAAAGATTTTGGAATAGGTCACAGATAATCACATTTTCCAAAAACAAACCGACAGCCAATAAAATCTATTTGGGACAGCTACCCCTAAGGCTAGAATTCTTGAGAAATATTGTTAGCTTACCTTATAATTATTTTTAAAAAATTGTGTCCCCTTTTCTAATTTAGCTGCAAATATCTTCCTTGCTAGCTAAAGTTGAAATTCTAATTATCCATATTAAGCTAATACAGAGCACAATAATTTGGATAATTAAAAGACCAAAGAAACCACACCCTCCCCGCCTTACTTATGGTTTTAATTTTCCTTCTGTCAAAACTCTTAAAAAATACACAAAGTACCAAAAGTGAATCGTTGCATTTTTAGTCTCTTCTCTTGCTCCTCTCCAGAGATGCTGGTAGAGCAATTATTAAGCAAAGTCATGATTACACAGAATGGCTAAATACAAACAGGAGCTAGGAGATGAGTTGCAAACACATCATCTATAGATTTGTGGCCATCTTCAGTCTTTTGTGCCAATATAAAGTCTTCTGAATATTCCTTGGACTTGGCTGGGTCTTCTTCTCAACTCTTAAGAACATAGATGCCATTTAAAGGAGCATTCAGTGCTCATATAATCTATAATAAATTGCCAATAGCTTGCCTTGTTACTTTAATTCAAAGCAAATTTGAAAAGGGTGGGGTTTTTTTCTTCCTTTGTAGAGGGCAGTATGCTATTTAAAAATAAAAATCGTGACCTACAAAATTCTACATTAATTTTCTGGTTTATACTAACTACACCCCAAACACAAACACACACACACATGAACCACTTATTTTATTAATAAGAAATTAAAGTTGGCATTATCATCTTCCTCCTTATATACATACAAGCTAAATATGTAATTCTAGCACTGAGACAATTCTTAGCCAATTTTTAGTCAATTGCTCGTGAATATTTTAAACCTTGCCTAGGAATGACTGATTTTGAGATACTGTTAATATATATGTATATTATCATATACATATATATATACATATATATATATATATATATATATATATATGAAACCTACATATCCTAACTTGCCATAAAAGACCTGAGTTAAACATTATACATGATAGCCAAGATATGAAAATAACCTATATGTCTGTGGATGGATAAATGGATGAAGAAAATGTGGTATAAATATACAGTGGAATATCATTCACCCTTAAAAAAGAAGGAAATCCTGTCATTTGCAAAAAACATGGATGAACCTGAAAGAGACTATGCTAAGTGAAATAAGCCAGACATGGAATGACAAATACTTTATGACTTTGCTTATATATGGAATCTAAAAAGTCAACCTCATAGAAGCAAAGAGTAGAGTGGTGATTACCAAGGACTATGGGGGATGAAGAAAGGAAAATAGGGAAATATTGGTCAGAGGGTCTAAAGCTTCAGTTGTGTGGGATGAATAAATTCTGAAGATCTAATATATAACATGGTGAATATGATTAATAATACTGTATCATATAGTTCAAAATTGCTAGGACAGTAGACCTTAATAATTCTCACCAAAGGGAAATAAAAAGGAAAAGAAAAAAAAAAAAGAAAAAGGAAAAGAAAAGAAAAGAAAAGAAAAGAAAAGAAAAGAAAAGAAAAGAAAAGAAAAGAAAAGAAAAAAGGTAACTATGTCAGGAGACAAGTATGTTAACCAGCTTAATTGTGGTTATCCTTTCACAATGTATACGTATATGAACACATCATGTTGTACATTTCAAATAGATACAATTTTTATTTGTCAAACATACCTCAATAAAGCTGAAAAACAAAATGAACCAAAATAAAACACTTGCATTAAGTAGTAAATTTGTGACATGGAACTACTTTTCAAAACAATCATTGAGGGGCGCCTGGGTGGCTCAGCCAGTTAAGCGTCCGACTCCGGCTCAGGTCATGATCTCAGGGTTTGTGAGTGCGAGCCCTGCGTCGGGCTCTGTGCTGACAGCTCGGAGTCTGGAGTCTGCTTTGGATTCTGTGTCTCCTTCTCTCTCTGCCCTTCCCCCACTTGTGCTCTATCTCTATCAAAAATAAATAACTGTAAAAAAAAATTTAAAAAACAATCATTGAATGTTTATTGAATACTTACTATGCATATAGCAGTTTGGGAGAATCAAAGAAAGCTCAAATTCTTCACCCTTGCAGAGTTAGCAAGGCATAAATTACAATTCATGAGATATGTAACAATTCAATAAAAACTTTTCAAATGAATAACGTATAAAGTAAATGTTATATCACTATTTTTATAAGGGGCGCCTGGGTGGCGCAGTCGGTTAAGCGTCCGACTTCAGCCAGGTCACGATCTCGCGGTCCGTGAGTTCGAGCCCCGCGTCAGGCTCTGGGCTGATGGCTCAGAGCCTGGAGCCTGTTTCCGATTCTGTGTCTCCCTCTCTCTCTGCTCCTCCCCCGTTCATGCTCTGTCTCTCTCTGTCCCAAAAATAAATAAACGTTGAAAAAAAAAATTCTAAAAAAAAAAAAAACCAGTTATGATAGCCATTAGCACAGTGTTTTATTAATAAAATGCTTTTGGTGATGCTGGGGATTACACTGAAAAAAAACCCAGCAATTATAATCAAGACAAAAAAATTTAATGGTTTTCATTGACTTAAAAATTACAAGATTTTTTTCATTATATAGCATTCCCTTTGGTGATAAAGGCTATTTCTGGTCAAGATTAGCAATTACCCATTGCAAAAACTGCTTTTAACTAATGAAAAATAATATGAAAATTTCTGCCATAATGTTAAAACCTAGTATAGAACTTTAAAAAAAAAGTGCAAGATTTGCTTTGATTGCAAAATATTTCTTTACTGTACTCTGCTTGACCCTAAAACTTTTAATATCTAAAATTAACTCATTGCCAGCCAGATCAATTGTGCTATGAGTCTCTTAGAAGGTTATTAAGGATTTTCCATTACATAGAATGAATATTATTATTTAACATTAAATTATTAAGAGAATATATATTACACATAGAGTAAATTATCATGTTAAATAATCTAGAGATTAAATTACTGGGTGTCTGTACTGAAGAGGACACCAAGATGAGTACATAAGGGACGCTTTAGATGTAATATCTTTATAGTCTACCAAAGGGAATATAAATGAAGATACACTGCTGACTAGATCAACCACAATCCCATGTCTAAATTCTAAGTAACTGTAGCATTCTTTCTTGTTCAACATTTCTTTTATTGGTCCATTTAAATGGCTCTCCGAAAGGAAACAGTTTGGTAATGTTATTTTTCTAGGGACAAGTAGATGGAACAGAATTAAATGTTAATTGTAACAGAAAAAAAACAAGAATAAGTGAAAGTTTATTCTAGAGAAAATGACTAGTATAAGAAAAAATATAGGTCATAAAATAAATATAGGTCATAAAATATAGGTCAAGATAGAATTTTAAACTGAGTAAGCAATTTGATTTTGATTCTGAAAGAAAACATTTCATGGGGGAAATTTGCAGAACTAGGCAATAGGTCAAATGTTCCTATAGGTATCATACTTAGAGTTTTACAATATTTGAAAAACAAAAAAAATTATTTCTAGGAGCACCTGGGTGGCTCAGTCAGTTAAGCATCTGACTCTTTCTTTCAGCTTAGGTCATGATCTCATGGTTTGTGAGATTGAGCACCCCCCCCCAACCCCCGCTCCCAGTCAGGCTCTACACAGAGCACTCACGGCACAGAACCTGCTTGGAATTCTCTCTTCCTCTCTCTCTGCCCTTCCCCTGCTCATGTATGCGTGCATGCACACACACTCTCTCTCCCTCTCTTTCTCAAAATAAATAAATGAACTTAAAAAAAAAAAGATTTCTATGTTCCACTAACGGGCTCACTTGCTAAAATAGGTGTTTCATGCAATGAATTAGTATTCATATAGTATTATGCTGATGGTTATAATGGAATTTGAGCTTATACAGGTTAGTAAAGTGGCAGGAGCTATGGATTGTAATGTTTGTAACTAGAATAATTCAGATTCTATTTAACATTTAGTAAAAGCAGAACACTCAATTTCTCCAGTTATGATTAGATTGAACAGAAGAATGCAAATACAGATGGAAAAAGAGGTGCACAGACATTATAAGAGATTAGGAAGAAATGAGAAATGCAGCTATGGGGTGGGGGAGGGGCAGAATCACAAAACAGAGGAAAAACAAAATTTTCCTTTCTTTTAAGTACAGGATTTAACCCTGATAGGGAAAAAATCATTGCCATTCCTTTCCTTGAGTGAGAGATAAGAAGAAAATGTAAGTAAGAAAGCCATTCCTGAGGAACGTGCCAGAATTTTGTTAATAGTGATTTTGTTCTTCCTAAGATTTCAATATTTATACTAAAATATTAACAAACATCCCCTCCCCCTCAGCATATTCTGAACAGCTGGACCAGGATTACAGAGTGAAATAAAAGCATTCTGGGTTCTTTACACAGAAGGCCGACTTACTTCTGCCATATGGTTTCATTTAGGTCAACACCACTCTTATTTAATGTGCCTTCAGTTAATCTGGCCATATCATGATTGCTCTTAGAGTAACTCAGGCCTACTAACTATTAGTAAAACTTAATAATGAAGGAAAACCCCAGTTTGCTAATGAAAACCTAAAAACGAAATTAAAATTAACACAAAACTATTACTTGTATAATAGTTATGCATTCAAAATAATTTACCTTAGTGGCAATAATTCATTCAAAATGTCAACAAAAGCCCTTACAGTAGTAAGATCCAATATATGATTTATTTTTCAGTGTTTAACTTACCGACACAGTTAGGTTCTCCCAAATTATGTCAGAAGCAGAAATATTGGACTCCCTCCATTCCTTCAATGTATCATTGCTAGGATTATGCGGTTCTACACAGTTACACCTGAAAAGGCAAAATAAGTGTCTTCTGTGAACTAAGTACCTTTTGTCACTGTACTTGAAACAAATGTGTGATGGATTCTTCTTCTCCAGTTATAACTTTCCTCTATCTGAGAGAAAAGTAGTTAGGTCATCCTAAACTCCAAGACAGAAAGCATGATAGATATATTGTTATCTACATTAGACTACTCTATAGTACTTCCTCAAATGAGAGAGGTCATTTCCTCTCTGTCCCAGTGACAGGAAATCCCTAAATGTATTGGTTAGAACACAAGGCTTCTGGGGGCCTTTGAAACCAGGATGCCTCCTAGCCTTTACCATGACAATTTGCCCCTAAATTGTAAGTCATGTGGTAAAAATGATAAATATCCAAATTATTATATCCAAATTATAAATTACTTATTTTTATTAATATTATATAACCATATCAATTAAAGTTGTAGTTAATTTATATTCTAAAAGTCATTTATAGTTTTACTAATTAGGCTGAAGCAAGTACTCTAGGTATCAAAAAAATCAATCAGTACATGAAAGCTTTTTTAATACCTACTATATAGAAGGTAACATAATGAATGCCAGGTAGGGATAAGAGAAGACAGAAAATGCAAGATTTGGGCATAGTACTGTTATTATGTAATAGAAAACAGTTTTTGACTTCACGATTCTTTATAAGTTTATAAATAAATCAGAAGAAGACACAAGCAAAAATTACCAACAGATTAATGGTCTCAAATGTCAGTTTCAATTTACAAATTGTTTGTTTCCAAAAATTAATTCACAAGCTGACTATTTGTCCTTCAGAAAACAGTTTCTTACAGAAGCATTTTATAAAAATGGTGGTTGGACTCCCAGATTAACCCATATATATATATTGCATAACTTAAAAGTTATTTGGACTGCTGTATTAGTGGTATTAATCAAACTATAGAACCTGACTACCATTACTAATGTTATTTCTGTAGAAAAATATCTTATAGTTTCTACTTGGTAAATCCCTCTGCCTAATTAGACAATAGTCTCTCTTATGTCTTCTACTTCAGACACTTATTCGTTCACTTATTCTTCAAAGAATATCGGGTGTCTATTTATTATTGCAAGAGACTCTACTTGACACACAAAAAGCATGCTTCCTGCTCTCACTAAGGAAGATTAGAAGATTCCTCGGCTGGGCTCACTTGGGGTTGGACCTCTAAGAGGGTAAAGTGTTCCAGTGAGAAAATTGGTGACAAAGGTTTTAAGGGACTGGGATATAGAAGCATTGGCTACTATGGGCAGCTGCAGTGACCCCCATGGTAGCAGAGGGAGAGCTATAGCAAAAGGGAAACAAAGGAGCCTGAGATGCAGTAGTAGACATACATTAACGCAATTTATTTAAAACTATAGGTTACTAAGTCCCAGGCACAGGCTGGCTGTACATAAACCTCTATTCTTTGCTGGCTGCATGGCCATGGGAAGACCACTCAAACACTCTAAATCTTGGTTTCCAACTGAGCAATAAAGTCTTGCTCAGGAGAATCCCAAAGAAAGTCTGGACTAAGAGAAGGGCTCATACTAAGCAAAGAAGTACAGTAAAAGGTAAAGCTGAAGATGTTGAAACTAATTGAGAGTCTGACTATACACTTGATTCCAGATATCCTCCCTCTACAACTATACACTAATACTTCCCTTCTCCAGAAAAGTTATATTTCCCCCCCAACAAAAAAAGGTTAGAGTTTCCCAGAATCTTTAGTCAAGCTGATTAGTAAGGTCTTCTGCTGTACAAAGCCAGTCCATAAGGAGTAGGAGATATGGCTGTTATTTCAAATGTGCCAATCCCATCACAAAGTAATGAGACACATGAAATAGGCCTAAAGAAAAGAAAAAATGAATCTGTAAAAACTCATCTTAAAGAAATAAAGGAATACGAATTACCTGTCATAGAATTAAAATAACCATGATAAGGACTCTCCATGAACTCAAGAAAACAATGAACAAACAAAATGAGAATATCTGCAAAGAGACAGAAAATACTAAAAAGAACCAAACAGAAATTTTGGAGCTAAAAAATATGATGACTAGACTGAAAAATTATCTAGAGCAATTCAACATTAAGCTCAATCCAGCAGAAGACTTAGTGAACTCAAAGATAAGCCATTTGAAATTTCTAGTCAGAAAAAACAGAATGAAAAACAAAATGAAGAAAGCCTAAGAATTATATGAAATACTATTAAGCAGACCAATATATACATTATGGAAGTCCCAGAAGAAAAAGAAAGAGAATAAGGAACAAAAAGCTTACTTAAAGAAAGCTTTCCAAATCTGAAGGGAAACTGACATCCAGATTTAAGAAGCCCATAGAACTTCAATCACAGTGAATTCAAAGAAATCCACACTGAGACACATTATAATTAAACTGTCAAAAGTCAAAGAGATAGAATTCAGAAAGCAGCAAGAGAAAAGCAATTCACGTGTAAGAGAACCTCCATAAGACTTTCAGTGGATTTTTCAGCAAGAACTTTGTAGAAGGGAGTAGGATGATATAGTCAAAGTGCTGAAAGGGAATCTATCAACCAAGAATGCTATGTCTGGCAAAACTGTTCTTCAAAAATGAAGGAGAGATAAAAATGTTCCAGAACTGGGGGCAGGGGAGTGGGGTGGGGGAAAGTTGAGGGAGTTCATCACCACTAGACCTACTTTGCAAAAATGGTAAAGGAAATTCTTCAGTGTGAAGCAAACAGACCCTGAAAAGCAACACAAAAGTATATGAAAGTATACAGACACAAAAGATTACTGTAATGGAGGGGTGTCAAAAATCGCTTTTAAACTTTATTTATTTCGAGAGAGGCAGTGAGAGAGAGAGGAGGAGGGGTGCAAGGAGAGGGAGAAGGAGAGAGAATCCCAAGCAGGCTCCACATTAAGTGAGGAGCCTGACACAAGTCTTGAACCCACGAGCCATGAGATCATGACCTGAGCCTAAGTCCAACACCCAACTGACTGAGCCACCCATGTGCCCCCCAAATCACTTTTAATCCTGATCTAAAAGTTAAAGAACAAAAGACTAAAAAATCACCTATTTTACCCATCCTCCCATCCACCTACCCTCTGGTAACCATTAGTGTGTTCTCTATAGTTAAGAATCTGCTTCTTGGTTTCTCTCTCTCTCTCTCTCTCTCTCGTTTCCCCTTTGCTCATTTGTTTTTTTTCTTAAGTTCTCAACACCTCACTTTAAACAATGCATAGCATCCTGACAGAAGAGAAATAAGGAAACAGAAGACTTAAACAACACTATAGACCAAATGAACCTAACAGCGTATATAGAATATTTCAGCCAACAGCAGCAGAATACAGTTTTCTCAAGTACATACAAAATATGCTCCAGAACAGATCACATGTTATGTCACAAAGCTACGCCTAACAAATTTAAAAAGACTGAAATCATACTAAATATATTTTCCAACCACAATGTAATAAAACCAGAAAACAGTAAGAGAAAGAAAACCAGAAAATTCAAATACATGGAAATGAAACAACATACTCTTGAACAATGAATGAATCAAAGAAGATATCAAAAGAAAAGTTAGGAAATATCTTGATACAAATGAAAATGAAAATACAATATAATGAAACTTATGGTATACAGCAAAAGCAGTATTGAGAAGGAAGTTTATAGCAGTAAATGCCTACATTAAAAATGAGGACAAATCTCAAACAACCTAACTTTAAATCACAAGGAACTAGAAAAAGAAGAACAGACTAAGCCTAAAGTTAGCAGAGGAAAGGAAATAATAAAAATCAGAGCAGAAATAAATGAAAGGGATTAGAAAAATAGAAAAGATCAATGAAACAGAGTTTGTGTTATGAAAAGATCAATGAAAGTGACAAATTTTTAACTAGACTAAGGCAAAAAATAGAGAAGACTCAAGACTGGAAATGAAGGAGGAGGCATTAAAACTGATGGCTCTGAAATTAAAAGCTATTAAGAGATTACTATGAGCAATTATATATCAACAAATTGGATAACCTAGAAGAAATGGACAAATTCCTAGAAACAGGCAATCTACCAAAACAGAATCATGAAGAAATAGAAATTGTGGACAGACCTATAACTCGTAAGGAGACTGATTCAGTAATAAAAAATCTCCCAACAAAGAAAAGCCCATGACCAGATGGCTTCACTGGTGAATTCTACCAAACATTTAGAGAAGAAGTGATGTTAATCCTTTTCAAACTCTTTCACAAAGCTGGCAAAGAAGGAGCGCTTCTAAGTTCATTTTATGAGGTCAGCATTACCCTGACACCAATGCCAGGAAAACATTCTATAAGACAAGAAAACTGTAAGGCCATATCTCTGATGTATATTTAAGCAAAAATCCCCAATAAAATACCAGCAAACCAAATTCAACAGTACATTAAAAGGATCATACATCATGAGCAAGTGAAATTTATCCTTGGATTGCAAGGGTGGTTCAACATAGAGACATTCATCAGTATGATATACCACATTAATAGAATAAAATATAAAAATCATATGATCATCTTATTAAATGCATAAAAGGCACTTGACAAACTCAACATCTTTTCATGATAAAAACACTCGTCAAAGAAGTAATAAATGAATTAAGCAATATTGCAGGATAAAAAATCAACATAAAAAATTCAGTTGAGTTTCTATAAACTAACAATCCATAAAGAAAATGAAGAAAACAATTGTATTTACAACAGCTTCAAAAAGAATAAAATACTTAGGAAAACATGTAACTAAAAGCATGAAAGATCTGCACTTAAAACTACAAAACACTGCTGAAAGAAATTAAAGACATGAATGAAATCATGTCTATCTAATCATAAAAATGTATCCATGTATTCATAGATCAGAAGACTTAATGTTGTTCAGATGTCCATATTACCTACCCAGTGATCTACAAATTCAATAAAATCCCTATCAAAATACTAATGGCATTTTTTAAAGAAATATAAAAATATAATCCTAAAATTCATATGGAACCACAAAAGACCCTGAACAGGTAAAACAATCTTGAGAAAAAAAGAATAAAGTTGGAAGTCTTACACTTCTTCATTTCAAAACACATTACAAAGCTAGAATAATCAAACAGTATGATACTGGCATGAAGACAGATATATAGACCAACAGAACTGAATAGAGACCCTAGAAATAAATCCTCATTTATGCAAGCAAAAGATCTTCAGTAAGGATGGCAAAACTACAAATGGGGAAAGGATAGTCTCTTCAAAAAATGGTGCTGGGAAAACTGGATATCCACATACAAAAGAATGAAACTGGACCTTTATCATACACTGTATATAAAAACCAATTCAGGGGCGCCTGGGTGGCGCAGTCGGTTAAGCATCCGACTTCAGCCAGGTCACGATCTTGCGGTCCGTGAGTTCGAGCCCCGCGTCGGGCTCTGGGCTGATGGCTCAGAGCCTGGAGCCTGTTTCCGATTCTGTGTCTCCCTCTCTCTCTGCCCCTCCCCCGTTCATGCTCTGTCTCTCTCTGTCCCAAAAATAAATAAACGTTGAAAAAAAATTTTTTTTTTAAAAACCAATTCAAAATAGAGAAAGACTTAAAAATAAGACCTGAGACTATAAAATTTCTAGAAGAAAACAGGGGGAAAGCTTTATGACTTTGGCATTAGCAATGATTTCTTGAATGTAACACCAAAATCACAGGCAACAAAACCAAAAATATTCAGTGGACTATATCAACCTAAAAAGCTTCTACATATCAAAGGAAACAACAGAAAGAACAAACTATGGAATGGGAGAAAATGTTTACAAACTGTATTTGATGAGGTGTTAATATCCAAAATATATAAAGAGTTCCTATAACTCAATTGCAATAAAATAACCTGATTAAAAATGGGCAAAAGACTTGAATAGACATTTCTTCAAAGAAAACCTACAAATGGCCAACAGCTACATAAAAAAAAATATTCAACATCACTAATAATCAGGGAAATGCAAATCAAAACTACAATGAAGTATCACCTCACACCTGTTAGGATGACCATGATAAACAAAATCAACAAAACAAGAGGGAAGAACAGGTGTTGGTGGGGAAATTGGAACCCTTGTGCACTGCTGTCAGGAATGTAAATTGTGCAGCCACTACAGAAAATAGTATGTAGGTTCCTCAAAAAATTAAAAATAGAACTACCATATAATCCAGCAACCCCATTTCTGAGTATTTATACAAAAGAGTTGAAGCCAGGATCAGGATAATGAAGATATATTTGCATTCCCATATTCATTGCAGCATTGTTCATAATAGAGGTAGAAATAATCTAAATGTCCACCTACAGATGAATAGATACATAAAATGTGGTATACACACATAATGGAATATTATTCAGCCATTGAAAAAAGAAGGAAATCCTGTCATATGCTACAACATGGATAAACACTGAAAAAAATATGCTAAGTGGCTTATTAGCCAGTCAGAGTAGAACAAATACCTTATGATTCCAGTTATTTGAGGTACCTAAAGTAGTGAAACTTATAGAAACAAAGTAGAATAGTGGTTTTTAGGGGTGGAGGAGGGGAAAATGGGGAATTGTTCAATGGATACAGAGTTTTAGTCAAGCAATATGAAAATGTTTAGAGATCTGCTATGTAACATCTGCTGTACTGTATACTTAAAATTTTAATAAAGAGCCAATAGGATAGAATTACTGAATTCTTGGAAAAGATTGAAGACATTGAAGCACAGAAGGCAGGAGAAAAAGAAGGCAGTCAGCAATTCCAAGAAAGATACAAGGTTTTACAAGAAAAGCATATTCCAAAGAGGAAGAAACTAAAACATGGAATGATTTTGAGCAGCTCATGAAATGTTAAAAAGGAGAATTCATTTGACCACGATGTTAAGAACATTGCTGGTTTTGATTCTTCACTATACTGTATATTTATTGTTTTTGTGGTTGTTGTAGGGCTTGCCACATACATCCAGCTATTGGGCTCCACTAATTGCTGGCTAATTGCTCTATTGTTTTTGACAATAACCTTGGCATAAATTGCTCTGGTGATCTGATCCTATTAAATTGTAGCTCCTCTGCCGTTGAGGTCATTGTTTGAAGTTTTTCTGATCCTGGAAGGGCTCTTCTTAACTGTCTCACCCCCTGGTTCTCTCTGGTACACTAGCTAGCCTATTGTTCAATCTGTATCTCTCATACAGCTACCTACCACGTCTTAACTGCTTTCCACCAAAACTTCTATTATTTTTGAGAGCATGTTTAGGCTCCGCTTCAAAGAAAACCAATCTCTTTGGAGAGAATTTTGGGGCTCCCCTTGGGTAAAATCTCTGAGATTTGACTCCAGAGCTGGATGCAAGGACAATGGTATGCTTTTTAATGACTGGTTCCTTTGCTTTAGGAACAGGGAGCTAGGCAGGGGCAGCAGTCAGAGTCTATGTCTGAGGTAGAACCTCCACCCTTTGGGTGGGGTCTGGGTGAATGAAAGGAGTCCTAAACTCCTAGATGCACAGACTTAGCATTTAGCTTCCATAACACATGCAGAAGTGGGGGTGGAATAATAAATTCTGGCAACGTATTCTTCTTGAGAAGATACCACTGTCCTCCTCTGGGAGCTAGGAGGAGAAGGAACCCTATGTTCTTGGCTAAACTTGCCTAGAGTGAAGCCTCTGTCATACTGAGCCAGGATCAGAGTAAGGAGAAAGCAGGTTGTGTCTCAGTGCTGAAGACTTGATGTTCTTACCAAGATTTAATAGATTTTCTTTAATTAATGTTTCTTTATTGGGGTGCCTGTGTATCTCAGGTGGTTAAGTGTCTGACTTCAGTCCAGATTGTGATCTCATGGTTTGTGGTTTCAAGCCCCATGTCAGGCTCTGTGCTGACAGTTCAGAGCCTAGAGCCTGCTTCAGACTCTGTGTCTCACTCTCTCTCTGTCCCTCCCCGACTCGCACTCTGTCTTTGTCTCTCTAAAAATGAATAGGGGGCTCCTGGGTGGCTCAGTTGGTTAAGCCACTGACTTCAGCTGAGCTCATGAACCCAGTTTGTGAGTTCGAGCCCCACATCAGGCTCTGTGCTGACAGCTCAGAGCCTGGAGCTTACTTCAGATTCTGTGTCTCCCTCTCTCTCTGCCCCTGGTCTGCTCATGCTCTATGTCTCTCTGTCTCTCAATAATAAAGAAAAATTTTTAAAAAAATGAATAAATATTTAAAAATAAATAAGTGTTTCTTTATTTGCTGTATGCTCTTAAGACAATTTCCACAGACTTTCCATTATTTTTTTTAATTTTATTTTAGAGAGACAGGGCACACAAGGGGGGAGAGGAGCAGAGGGAGAGAGAGGGCTCAGCATGGAGCCCAACATGGGGCTTGATCCTATAATCCTGGGATCATGACCTAAACCAAAATCAAAAGTCAGACCTCAACTGACTGAGACACCCTGGCACCCCCATTGTTGCTTTTTAAAATGTTGTTCACAGGTATGGTTATTTCACCACAGAGAGGGTGTTCAGAGATCCTTATGCCATCATTCTGGAAGTATGTATTCAGAACATTGTATTAATGCCCTAGGAGTCATGATACTAGAGCCATAGAGAAGGAAATGAAATTATTGCATACTACTTGGCTCCAGTGTGAACAATATATGGAAACAACCTAAATGCCCATCAACAGATGAATGGATAAAGATGTGGAACATACACACAATGGGATATTCAGTCATAAAAAAGAATGAGCTCTTGCCATTTACAATAACAAGGATGGACAAGGATATTATTTACAATAACAAGGATATAGTGCTAAGTCAGACAAAGAAAATGCCATATGATTTCACTCATGTTAGGAATTAAGAAACAAAACAAACAAACAAAAGAGAACAACAACAACAAAACAGACTCTTGAATGAAGAGAACAAACTGGTGGTTGCCAAAGTGGGAGGTGGGTGGGGGATGGGTGAAAACGATAAATGGGGATGAAGAATACACTTATCAGGACGGGCACTGAGAAATGTATAGAACTGCTGAATCATATTGTATACCTAAAACTAATATAATACTGTATGTTAATTATACTTCAATTAAAAATTTAAAAATAGAAATAACTCAATCCAGTAATTCCACTAGTAGGTATTTACCCAAAGAGAATGAAAACACTAAACTGAAAAGATGTATGCACCCCTGTGTTTACTGCAGCATGATTTATAATAGCCAAGATATGGAAGCAACTTCAGGTCCATCAACAGCCCAGGGGTTTCCAGGTGGTCTGTTCTAAAATATAAGCGTTGATTTTATAAGGGTGATTTGCCAGCTTTGCTGAAGGCACAGATTAGTTAGTATTTTTTCTTCTCCTTTTCTTAATGCCACCTACCATTCTTAAGAACAATAAATAATGTTGTTGCCTTAGTTCTGAGTAGAAAGAAAATTAAAGCCTCCATTTGGAAATACTGAGCTGGATCTTGACTCATCCCTTTCAACCTATTTGACCTCAGAAAATCACACAACCTCTTTGGGTTTCTATGAACTCATCACACATCAAATCTAGTTATAAAAATTGTGCAGGGTTGTGTTGAGGCTTGAAAGATGTACCATAATATATGTAAAGCTGCCAGCACTATTCCTAGAATTTAGTACTCAATACAAAGTAGTTATCATTATATAAGTTTTCTATGTTGGTTATAAAGTACTTTGATATAATATTAAACCTACAAATCACTCCTATGACTAGAAGGACAGGTATCTTTGCCATTATTTAAAAGTGAGAAATTAGTGGTGCCTTGGTGGCTTAGTTGATTAAGCATCCAACTCTTCATTTTGGCTCTGGTCATGATCTCATGGTTCGATTTGTGAAACTGAGCCCCAGGTAGGGCTCTGGGCTAACAGCCTGTTTGGGATTCTCTCTCATTCTCTCTCTCTCTCTCTCTCTCTCTCTCTCTCTCTCTCTCAAAATAAATAAATAAATAAACATTTAAAAAATAAAAATGACAAACTAAAGTTCTGCAGGCTTCTACCAAGAAAAGGATCTAATAGGGCACAGGATTTCTGGTCTGTACTTCTTCTACAAATGGAGCTAGCCCTAGGGCACCTGGATGGCTCAGTTGGTTAAGTCTCTGACTTTGGCTCAGGTCATGATCTCACAGTTCATGAGTTTGAGCCCTGTGTCAGGCTCTGTGCTGACAGCTTAGAGCTTGGAGCCTGCTGTGGATTCTGTGTCTCCCTTTCTCTTTCTGCCCCTCCCCCACTCACTCTCTGTCTCTCTGTCTCTCTCTCTCATTCAAAAATAAATATTAAAAAAAAATGGAGCCAGTCCATTGAAAGTCGTGGTGGGCAAAGGGAGCTTCTTTTACTTACCATTGTCTTATTTCCAGTCGAAATTTATTCTGTTCCAGAGCCAGATAGCTAAGGATATTCTGGAACCATGGATATTGGCCCCAAGGATATATATTTTACTATTTCAAGAAAGACCAGGTAGGTTAGGGGATGACAAGGTATAGCATTAATCCATAAATTAACATATTTATAACTATGCCCACAGTTATACTTAGAAAACAAATAGGTACCAACAACTTCATTTTTCTAAAAACTCTTATTATATAAGTATGGTAAGAAATTTTGTAAAAAGGACAGGTATCTGCAAGTCTTTTTTCTCTGCATAAATTGTTAGAACTTGAAAAAAATGTAAAAAAATAAACTTTTAAATGGTTAGGTCTAGGGGCTCCAAACTTGTGAGGAAAGAGATATATTTCATATTCCTGAAATTGTTTGGCTCTCTGGAAATGGTTCTGAGAACAAAGTAAAGGGAAGGCACTGAGGGAGGAACAAAAATACTACCTGCCTTTTCCCTGCCCCGTTCCCCAATCTCCTATGGGATTCCCAGCTAACTAAGCATGTGGGAGTAAGGAAGTCAATGGCCTGGAGAGCTACTCAGAGATCTGCCAGGTAAAACTTCAAGGTCTTCCTGATAGATGGTATCCAAACCGTTGATCAGGGATCCCTAACTTAGGGCCATGTGAACATGTACCTGGATTTAGAAACTGACATATGTGCCCTAAAGTCTTCTTTTTAGAATCATTTTTTTAAAAAAGTATTTAATCTGCTACAGAGGTTAATTATATTTGCCTAGGTAATATATAAGCTATGATTCAGGTTTCATCTGAACATGCAGAAGAATTGCCTCAAATCCTTACCAAGCCTTGTCATAAATTCAAATAATAACATAGATGACTATGGCATAGTAATACTGCTGAAATGAAAACTCTTAATATTCATTAGGAGCAATAGTCTCTTTCTTGTTAAAGTAAATTAGTATTATATTGTCTGAATTTGTTATAGCAAGTGGCAAACGTTCTACTTTTTAGGTAGCTAACAATTAGAATTCTCCATGTTGGTCATTCTGCTAATTTACCTCAAGAGAACAAAAGGGTCCAACACCATATAGTTTAATAGGAAATGATCTGAATACTCTGAAAATTTGGTGAAAGTAAATTTATATATGATAAAGGGAAACCAAACTGGAAAATAAAGAATACACGGCAAGTTTCTTGCAGAAGTAACGTAACAAGGGAGAAAGGTAGCACTACAACAGATGAATGGATACATCTATGTATAAATGTGTGTGTATACATACACAGATATGCTTTCTCCAGCTACCATATATTATGATGCATGTAGATATGGTATGCATATAGCTACACTTGCATGGCAGGAGACACTTTGTTTCCTACTTTAATAGTTTGATTTCTACATTTTGTAGATGGAGGAAATGGAGTGGTAACTTATTCAAGGCCATACTGATTAGATTTGAATCCAGGTCCGCTTGACTCTGACCTCTGCTCGTTTAGCTACAGTATGTTTCCTCCAGCTGTTAACTTTGTGCCATTTTCATCAGCACAGCCAAGAAAGTGAGATGGCTCCAGAATAAATTAAGTAATCTATACCACACTGTATGCCAGGTATCACACCTCCATTCAGTATGCTTGCCCTGTGCACCATTCCCTCAGGGTTACGGTCTCTGTTTTCCAAAGTGAGTAGACTGTGTTAGTGAGGACAGTGGCATAATGTATTACTCCATTCCATTGTTCTTTCCTGTGCCTGCACCTCTCATGTTTGAAATCTCAGCAGTCCGTTCTCAGAGGCTGCACGCTGGTATAGGAAGTCTAAAAAAGCTATCTGTATGAACCCTTAAGAGTTCAAAGAAGGCTCTGGAAACTAAGATTTTATGCTCTTAAATTTCAAAAGCAGATATTTCAGATAAATAAATCAAGATAAAATGAGAAAACATCTCACTTTCCTGTTATTCACCTGTACTAATGAACTTAATCCAAATAATTCTAATTCAAAACTCCCAAAAGAAAAGAAAAAGAAAGAAAAGAAAACTAGAGACAGCAAATGTGAAGAGATGAAATATGAGTTTGGAATAAGCTCTGTTGTTAATTTCATCCCAAATAATTTTTAGTAACTCTGGCCATAGATGGAAGGATTAATGAAAAAAAAAATTCTTCAGGTGCATAAATGGCCGGGTGCCTAGGACACTGGACTTTGGATTCTCCAGCCCGAATTCCTGTTTCATTCAATTCCACGCATTTAGTTGAGTGACCTCAGACAAGTTGCTTAACCTCTATGTTGTCTTCTTAAAGTGGGGATAAGGATAGCAACCACATGGGGGTATTATGAAGGTAAAATGAGTTAATTTAGGTAAAAGCAGCTAGAAGAGGGTCCAGCATAAGCAAATCTTAACTAGGTATGAGGTATCATCACTGTTATTGTTATACAATTGTCACTACGACCAGCTCATAGACTGGGATGTTCAACAATCCAAAGGCAAGAGAATGACGGTATCTGCACTTTTTTACATTTTTTAAAACACCACTTATAAAATGCCAATAATTTTGACTGGTGGTATTAGATTGTTTGGCTTAAAATATACTCTTCACCAAACACATCCTCTACTTACTCTGCCCAAAACAAAGCATGTGCTCTATGCCATCTTATTTATATAAATGGCTACAGAGTGATTAGATAAACATTATAATTAAATGCCCTCATCCAGAAGTCTTTGCTTTTGTTTCAGGGCTAATGGAGGTGATCAGTCTTCCTTACATGGGAAGAGCCTGTGGCTGTCTTCTGGAAAACATAATTTGGTAGAACTCCCTTCAACATTATTACTAATTTTAGTTTCTAGGTTGCAGATGCTCTCCCTTTGCCTTTGTAGTTATTATTAGTACCTTCCTGTGTGTGCTGAACAATAATGTTTGTGATTCATTTTTTTGAAGTCTCTTTATTGACTAAATTAGCCCCCAGTGTGCTATATAGTAAGTTAAGTATTGATTTAAGGCATAAAATCAGAGAAACTATGATCTATCTGCAGAAGTCAAACACATTTTTATGCCTGTTCTTTTTTCTTTTTCAAAAAGTATTTTGAATTACAAAAATAATAAAATCACACTACAGAATATTTACAGAATAAAAAATGAAAAAGAAGTCTCTCATATTATTTCCACCAGTTATGGTAGTTTTTTTTTAACATATTTCTTTTAGTTCTTCTTACGTATATTTTCAACATATTTATAAGCATACAATGTCTTTAATCTTTTTTATATAACACTATAATGAAATCATTTCCCACATTGCTACATTACTCTTCATAATTATAATTTTTAGTGGATGTGACATAGTTTACTTACTCATTCATTATTACTAACCATTAAATCTGTTTCTATTAAGATGACTATTTAAATAACACAGTGATAAGTCTTTTCTGAACATTTATTTCCACATTTTGGAATTTGTTCTTAGAAGAGATTGTCTAAGTGCTTATACTTATCTCTCTAGGAAGTCATTTAAACTTATAGCTATATCATGAAAAAAATAGCTTTTCAAAAATATGCAGAATAACTCCCTAAAACACCAGAACTACTAGCTAATACTAAAAATGTAAATACTCTCTCCATTAAATTCTTAAACTTTTTCTCATCTGAATTTCATTTCCACTCAAATAGCAACGTCTTCTCCTTGGCCTCTAAGTACATAACTTTGGAAGTATTTCTCACTCTCATGACATTCTGCACCTTTATGTGTTAGCATTTACGTCAGCTGTAATTAAGCACTTATTTGTGTAATGTTTAATGTCTAACTTTTTCAATAGATAATATGCTACATAAGAGCAGAGACCCCATCTATGCTGTCATTTTTACATCCCAATGTCTAGCACATAGCAGGCAATGTTGCTTATTCATTCATTCATTTAATGGTTTAAAATTATTTTGTGCTGAGTACTTTGCTAAGTGCTATGGGGAAATACATAGAAATATATGACAGTCCTTGCCTTTTAGGAGTTGTAATAATAATAATAATCCTTTACTATTATTATTATTTTAATATATTGTAGGAGAAAGTTCGTGGGCTTTAAAACTGGATAGATTTGAATTTGACTCTCATTTACCATTTATTGGCTATATGATATTGGGCAAATATTATATTTTATTATTAGTCTGTTGAAGCCTCATATTGATCATCTGTAAAGCAGGGTTCATACTTATTCTACAGGTTATTGTGAGGTGAAGTTGTGTATAAAAAGTTTTGTTATAGCTCATATAAATTAGAAAGTATTTCATAATTTTTTTGTTGAGTGAATGAATAAAGTCCTGCCAATTTGGATTTGCTTCCTTCCCCTTCCCCTCCCCCCATCCACTTTATTCACTTTCTTCCCATTACCATTGTCTGAGTCAATAGTCAGAAGTTAAACATTTCACACCTAGGTTATTGATCCTTTCTCTACTTTATATTATCACCTTCTAATCTATTATCACATAATTCTTCCCAGAGCTTTGTCATCATCCCCAAGTTTTTACCATATAAAACTTATTACAACACTTAAGGATCCATGCCAACTGGTCCCAGGAGTCCATTCTGTCTACCTTAGGGCCCTTGACTTTAATTATGACATGCTCATGTGGAACTTACAACAAAGAAAGAGAAAAACATAGACATGCTATATATAATAAACTCAAGGGTTTCTTCCATGAATATTTGTTCTATGAATATTTCCCAACTTCCCAGAGTAGTTTGTTACTTCTTCCTCCAGGATTTTATACACATATCTAGTATAAATACTGCGCTAAGCTGCAATTATTTGAGTATGCATTGCCTCTAGCTCCCTTCTCATTCATTGATTCAACAAATACTTGATGTGCAGCACAATGTACAAAGGGCATCTGTAGGCTCTTCTTGATAATCACTGAGCTCCTTGAGAGTGGAGACCACATCTTGCTTATTTTCATACTACCAGCACTAACACAATACAGAGAAGACGAATGGGCACTGAAGGAATGAGAAGAGAATGTGTGACGAAAATGGAAAATCTACTTATTATACCTTAAAAGTTTTGCTCTATTCTACCTTTATAGGTTGCTCTTTTCCTGAAGTGGGAAGTCAATTTGGTTATGGGGAACTGATTTGATGAGCACCACCTGGCCCTAATTAGCTAATCCTATAACTTGCCATAGGATGAATTTCCCAGACTCCAGTTGAACACTTTGAAATATACAGAGAAAACAAGGCTTTCTTTCTCATAATCTTATCTCCTTTATCCCAAATATTATAGGTTTCATAGGCATCCTTCCAGATCTCTTATTTCCTATATATTTAAAATATACTTCCTATGCATTTTTGAGAGTTAAAACATTGTCTCTAGAAGGCTGCTCTCAGGGGCTTACCTAAGGCCACAAAACAAGATATTGGTGCAGATTTCTATCCCCAAACTTTTAAGCCAAGTTGTTATCAAGCTTCTTAAAAATAACAAGCTGATGTAGGGCTTCAACACGATGTAGTAAAACTCATCTCTAGCCAAGATTTTTTTTTCCCTCCTTGTCAAATGCCTATTTATGGATAATAGAAATAAGTACTTTATGTTCTAATAAGCTCTAAAATAAGAATCCATTTTACCTCCATTATTCAAATATTTACGTTTCTTATCCCTCTATTTTTATATTTTTTTACTCCTGCTAGAAATTAAAAACTGCTTGAAGGTAATATAAAAAGACCTAAATACAATACAAATTTATCCAAATCTTCTATATTCTAAATATTAATCATAAAAATTACTTTGGCAAACCAGTGGCCTATAATGTAGTACAGCATCAACAGGGTTCAACTAGATGTTAGATGGCTAAGGTTTTAGCCCCAGTTCTTCCACTTGGGTCAGCCATAAACCCTTCTGAGCCTCTGCTTTTGGGTTTTTTTTTCTTGTTTCAAGTTTTTTTTAGCCCTCAAAATAGGTAATATTCATTCAACACTTACTCATTTATGCAACAAATATTGGGTATCTACTTTGTGCCAGGAACTGATTCAGACATCAGAAAAGCAGGGATCAAAACAGACTAAATTCCCTCCCCTCATGGACCATTTACTCTAGGAATGGAACAGACAATAAATTAGATTGACAGGCAAAGGTACCACTCTAAATAAGCACAAAACTACATGTTGGTGAGGATGTAGATCAATGGGAACTCTCATACATTGCCGGTGAGAATGAAAAATGGTACAACCACCTTGGCAGTTTCTTACAGAGTTAAGATACACTCTTTCATAAATCCCAGCAATCCTGATTCTAGGTATTTACCCAAGAGAAAACGAAAACATAGCCCAAATAAAGTCCTGCAGGTGAAGCAATATAGCCCCAAAGCAGAAACAACCCAAATGACAATCAATTTGTGATTGGATAGACAATTTGTGGTACGATCATACAGTGGAGTACTACCCAATTAAAAAAAAAAAGGAATAAATTGATGCATGCAACAAAATGAGTAAATCTCAACAGTATTTAAAATAAATGCAAAAAAGCTAGACACCAAAGGCTCCATACTCTACAATTCTATTTATATGAAATTCTAGAAAAGGCAAAACTTTGGAGACAGAAGTCTTATCAGTGATTGTCAGAAGATGTGGGTTGGGTGAGGGATTCACTGCCAAGGGGTGTAAGGAAACATTTTGGGAAATGCTCTATATTTCAACTGTGGTGCTATTCATTTGTCAAGACTCATTTAAGGATTACTTAAAAGGGGGTATATTTTATTGTATGTAAATGATACCTCAATAAATCTTACATTTAAAAATATAAGTCAATTATATAATATTTTAGATAAGAAAGGGAGAGAGAGGAGGATGTTGAAATTTTAGATAGAAAGTCCTCAAGTAGCAAATTTTGAAGAAAGCAAAAGAACAAGCCACATAGATATCTGGAGAAGGGCATTCAGGCAAAAGGAAGACCAAGTATGCAGATGGAGAGGCAGAAACATGACCAGTGTGTTTCAGGAAGGGCAAGCATATCAGGGTGACTGGAGCAGAGCGGTGAAGTAGGAGATGAGAGAGAACAGATCACACAACAGCTGCAAGATAATGGCAAACCATCAGGAGGCTTTGAGGTGCAGAGTGACATGAGGTGACTTATGTCTTAAGAGAATAATCCCAGCAGCTTCATGGAGAACAGTCTATGAGAGACCAAGTGTAAAATCAGGAGCACTAGTTGGAGGACAACTGTAATAATTTACACAAGAGATTATGGAGGTAGAGAAAGTGGTAAAGGGTGCTCAGATTCTATACAAAGCCATTTGATTTGCTGAGAAATCTAGGTGTGTGAGAAGGAGAGTCAAGAATAAAGCACTTTTTTTTTTTTAGTCTACACAGTTGAAAGGACGGGGATGCCATTGGCAGGAGGAGAGACTTGAGAGAGCTTCCTCTTACAACTCCTAACACAAACAGGACTAAACTATAAGCATCTACCCAGTATGTTAGTTTGCTAGAGCTGCCGTACGAAAATACCACAGACTGGGGGGCTTAAACATCAGAAAGTTATTCTCTCACAGTTCTGGAGGCTGGGAGTCCAAGATCCAATGCCAGCAGGGTTGGTTTCCTCTGAGGCCTCTCTCTTTGTGCAGATGGCTGCCCTCTTGCTGTGTCTTCACAGGATCTTTTTGCTGTGTAAGTACATCCCAGTGTCTCCGTGTGTCCAAATTTTTCTCTTATAAGGACACCAGTCAAATTTCATTAGGACTCACCCATATGACCTCACTTAACCTAAATCACTTTAAAAGAAATTTTTTTAATGTTTATTCATTTTTGAGAGACAGAGACAGAATGCAAGCCAGGGTGGAGGCGGGGGGGAGGGGGCTAGTGACAGAGAAAGAGAGGGTGACAGAACGTGAAGCAGGCTTCAGGCTCTGGGCTGTCAGCTCCGAGCCCGAGGCGGGGCTCAAACCCATGAACCGTGAGATCCTGACCTGAGCAGAAGTTGGATGCTTAAGTGACCGAGCCACCTAGGCACCCCATAAATCACTTCTTTTAAAAGCCCTGTCTCCAAATGTAGCCACATTCTGAGTTCCTGGCTTCCACATACAAATTTTGAGGAAACACAATTCAGCCCATAACATCCAGTAATATGATTTCAGAGTGAGTAGGACCATCTTCCTTATCCTCCAAAAACTTGATTTTAGAATTTAAAAAAATTATGTGTTGGGTGCTTTATTCTTTTAGATATCAAAATTTTAAAAACTTAGAATAAATAAAACTGGACTCCTACAAATCATCTTTAGAGCAAGTTCTAACAGACCAGGTACCTATGCAATGAAGACATGAGCAACACTGGAGTAAATGGAAGCAACAGAACTGGCCTGGACACAACCTCACAGAGACTAGCAATGAGTGTTCACTATACAACATAGTTTGCTACCCTTCACATACTATGCAAACAGGCTTGCCAAGAGGTTGTTTATAAAGATAGGTTTTGGGGTGGTATACCGTTCTGCCTGCTACTGAGAACTGTAACCATAGAATGTTTTTACGAAGTGAATGCCTTCCTTTCCCGAGTTGTATATACATAGTTCTTCACTTGACATTTTCCTGTTTGTTAAAAAATAAATGTGAAGTGCATAAGCTGAACACCTTATATCATCAAGAAATTCATTTATAAAAAAACAGGCTAAGCTAACTGAATTTGGTTAGTTTTATAAATATCTAGTAAGGAATAGTGTTCAGAGCAATTAGCATATTAATTTCAATAGTTAAAGGGAAGTGTTTCTTCCTCCCAAACAAGTTATTAGCAACGTCTCTAAGCATTCATTCAGCGTGACTAATACTATAAAGAACATGGCAGTTACACTTAAAATATCCAGCAAAAGTGACATGAGTGAATAAATAACGTAGCAACTTTTTACATGAACAAGAATAATTTTCCATCCCAATAGGAATGGCAGATACCCTGAGTAAAATTATCAAATCACATACAAAGTGCCAACACTGGCATTATACTCATCTCATAAAGAATTCATGGCAATGTGCCCAGCAGGTGAAATATTCCATAAGCAGGATACTGGTACTGTTTTAGCCTGTCATCAGGTACCAAAAATGGCTGGACAGTGAATCAGTTAGGAATTAAGCCTCATGTGCCATCTCCAGGAGTTGAGGCTATACGATTCACTTGACAGATTTAACTTTTATTTTTTTTTAATTTTTTTTTCAACGTTTTTATTTATTTTTGGGACAGAGAGAGACAGAGCATGAACGGGGGAGGGGCAGAGAGAGAGGGAGACACAGAATCGGAAACAGGCTCCAGGCTCCGAGCCATCAGCCCAGAGCCTGACGCGGGGCTCGAACTCACGGACCACGAGATCGTGACCTGGCTGAAGTCGGACGCTTAACCGACTGCACCACCCAGGCGCCCCCAGATTTAACTTTTAAAAAGACTTTATTTTTAGAGTATTAGGTTCACAGCAATATTGAGCAGAAGATACATATACTATATACCCCCTACTTGAATGATTTATCACTTCCCCCGTTATCAACATTCTCCACCAGAGTGGAACATTTGCTGTAATTGATTAACCAAATTAATATACCATTATGATTGAAAGTCCACAGTTCACGTTAGGATTCACTCTTGGTGTTGGACATTCCATGGGATTGGGGACATTTACAATATGATGTATCCACCATTATGGTATCATACAGAGTAGTTTTACTGTCCTAAAAATCCTGTTTTATTAATGTTAAGTTTTACAAGTTCTTTGTAGGTTTTAAATAACAGTTCTTTACTATACATGTCTTTTGCAAATATATTCTCCCAGTCTGTGGCTTGTCTTTTCAATCTCTTGACATTATCTTTCGCCAAGCAGAAAATTTTAATTTTAATAAGGCCCATCTTTAATTTTTTCTTTCATGAATCATACCTTTGGTGTTGTATGTGAAGAGTCATAGCTAAACCCAAGGCCATCTAGATTTTCTCCTACATTATATTCTAGGATTTTTATAATTTTGCATTTTACATTTAGGGATATGATCCATTTTGAGTTAATTTTTGTGAAGAGTATACAGTCTGTGTCTAGATGCATCTTTTTTTTTTTTTTTTTGCATGTGGATTTTTAGCTGTTCCAGCACCATTAGTTGAAAGACTAGCTTTGCTCCATTGTATTTGTTTTTGCTTCTTTGTCAAAGATTAGTTGACTATATTTATGGGGGTATATTTCTGGGCTCTATTCTGTTCCATTGGTCTATTTGTCCATTCTTTTGTCAATACCTCACTGTCTGGATTACTTAGCTTTATAGTAAGTGTTGAAGTCAGGTAGTGCCATATCCTCCAACTTTGTTCCCCTTCATTACTGTGTTGGCTATTCTGAGTCTTTTGCCTTTCCATATAAACTCTAGAATCAGTTTGTAGATGTCCATAGAATAACTTTCTGGGGTTCTACTTGGGATTGTGTTGCATCTATAGATCAAATTGGGAAGAAATGACACCTTGACAATATTGAGTTTTCCTGTCAATGATCATGTACTATCTCTCCATTTATTTAGTTTTTCTTTTATTTGTTTCATCAGAGTTTTGTTGTTTTCCTCATATAAATGTTGTACAAATTGTGTTAGATTTATATCTAACTATTTTTTTTGGAGTGCTAATGTAAATGGTATTGTGTTTTTAATTTGAAATTCCATTTGTTCCTTGCTAGTATATAGGAAAGTGATTGACTTTTGTACATCAACCTTGTGTTCTGAAGCCTTGCTATAATCACTTATTGCCTCTAGGAGTGTTTTGTCAATTCTTCCAGATTTTCTGTATAAACAATCATGTCATTTATAAACAAAGACAGCTTTCTTTCTTTCTTTTCAATCTGTATACCTTTCATTTTCTTGTCTTATTACTTTTGCCAGAACTTCCAGTATGATGTTGAAAAGGAGTGGTGAGAGGGACATTCTTAACATATTCCTGATCTCAGGGGGAAAACTTCCTAGTTTCTCACCATGAAGTATGTTACCTTAAGGTTTTTCTATATTATTTACCATGTTGAGGAAGTTCCCCTCTATTCCTAATTTACTGAGAGTTTTATCATGAATTGGTGTTGGATTTTGTCAAATGCTTTTAGTGCTGTTATTGATACGATCATGTAATTTATCATCTTTAGCCTATTGATGGAACGCTTTGTATTAATTGATTTTGGAATGTTGAACCAGCCTTGCATACTTGAAATAAATCCCACTTGGTTGTGGTGTGTAATTTTTTAAACATTGTTGGAGTTGATTTGCTAGTATTTTATTGAGGATTTTTGCATATTTGGTCATAAGAGCTATTGGTCTGTAGTTTCCTTTTCTTATATCTTTGTCTGGTGTTGATATTAGGGTAAGCTAGCTTTATAGAATGAGTTAGGGAATATTCTCATGGTTTCTAATGTAGAAAATTGGTATAATAGTTTCTTTAAATGTTTGGTAGAATTCAACGAGCCTGGTGCTTTCTTTTTTGGAAGGTTATTAATTATTGATTCAATTTCCTTAATAGATACAGGCCTATGTAGATTATCTATTTCTTGTGTGAGTTTTGGCAGATTTTCTCTTTCAAGGAATTGGTCCATTTTATCTAGATTATCAAATTTGTGGGCATACAGATGTTCATAGTATTACTTTATATTCTTTTTAGTTCCCATGGCATATTTAGTGATGTCCCTGCTTTCATTTCTGATATTAGCAATTTGTATACTCTTTTTTTTTTTCTTAGTTACCCTGATGAGAGGCTTATCAATTTTATTGATCTTTTCAAAGAACAAGACTTTGGTCCTCTGATTTTTTTTCTCTGTTGATTTCCCTTTTTTAAAAAAATTTTTAATGTTTATTTTATTTTTTTAATATGAAATTTATTGTCAAATTGGTTTCCTTACAACACCCAGTGTGATTTCCCATTTTTAATTTCATTGCTTTCTGCTTTTTTATTATTTCTTTTCTTTTGCTAATTTTTAAATTAATTTGCTTTTCTTTTTCTAGTTTTCTAAGGTTGAAGCTTAATTTCTTTTTTTTTTTAATTTTTTTTAACGTTTATTTATTTTTGAGACAGAGAGAGACAGAGCATGAATGGGGGCAGGGTCAGAGAGAGAGGGAGACACAGAATCGGAAGCAGGCTCCAGGCTCCGAGCTGTCAGCACAGAGCCCGACGCGGGGCTCGAACTTGTGAACCACGAGATCATGACCTGAGCCGAAGTCGGACGCTCAACTGACTGAGCCACCCAGGCACCCCAATTTCTTTTTTAATCTATGCATTCAATGCTATAAATTTCCATCTAAGCACTGCTTTTATTGCATCCCACAAATTTTTATAAGCTGTGTTTTCATTTTAATTTAGTTCAAAATGATTACTTTTAATCTTACCAGTACAGTTCCTTACACTGATTAACAAGTCAGTACTTTCACCAATGAAAATCTATTTCCGATATTCAGCAAAGCCTTAGTGTTGATTGAAATGTGACTCACTGGCTTGTGATAACCTTTTCTGGTGTTTAGGCTCTCTGCTTTAATGTTAGCTGACTACTCCTGGAGTTTGGACTCCTGACTAAAATACCAGCTACCTATGGCTGTAAGTTAACCTACATACACATATTACCACAGTGTCTGTGCTGAGATATTTTAATATAAATTGAAACATCATTATATTCCACTTTAAATATTTCAGAATATACCCTTAAATCTAGGTCAGTTTAGGAAGTGAAGAGAAATGAGGTCAGTACTTCAAAGACTGTAAGCCTTCTGAGAATGGTCATCACATCTCAACAAAGTGAAATGATGAATTGTGGCCATGCAATGCATCTTAGAGAAGAACCACCAATTTTTGCTTATCACTCTCCCTCTAATCTTGGATGCTTATGTAAATTTCTGCCCTTTCATAGCTATTTAACAACAAAGCATGAAAGATAATTCTATATAATGTCTGTAAATCTATAGTTACAGAGAAGGAAAATAGTAGCTAAAGGTGCATCTGAGAAGTAACATTATTGCAAGACAGTTAAGAAAGGTTTACTCATATCTACCAGCCCCCTTGGCCTCTAGAGGTAGAAAGATGAAGATATTCTAATCTTGTACTCATAGGCTCATAATCCATTAGGAACAATGAGGATAAAACAGGCAAATAATAAAGTTATATTGGATATTATTGCTCGTGGAGATAAGACTTTATCATTGAAATAAGAATTTAATTCAGAGCAAAAGGGAAAGCAAAGATATCAAGGGTTTGGATTAAAAATCAAGAATGAGATGGGTTGCCAGAAGTGTATTTATTGAATAATCATTTATTGAGTGCCTACTATTATATTTATTAGATTCTAAAATGTCAGATAATCTACTTGCTTAATGTCAGTTGTAAGGGGCATTTCCAGAAATGTAAAGATATGGACATGCTCATTTTATGCACGTGCCAAGCACTTTGCTAGGACAATGGGCTCAAAGGGGTGTCTAACAGTCATGGACGTAGCATTACAGAGATTAACCTGGTGGAGCTACACATACATTACACAAATAAATACATAGAATATAATTACAAATTTATTTTGCAAGAAATCTGGATAAATTTTTCAAGTGTATATGTAGTAAAAATCTGATTTAAAAAGTGGAAACACAGGGGTTTCTCTAAATCTGAGTTTTATTCTTTATTTTTTGATGAGTGAGTACTATAAGGTCATTGAGCTATGAGAACTACCCTTTCATCTTCTTTTCCCCTGAATCTCAGAGCAACTTTTGAATCTCTGCTATAGTTTGCAATCCTGCCTCTCATTTCTTCCAGATGACTTCTACACCATATTGGCACCCTGTCTAAATCTTCAGTCAGAACTAGTTTTATGGATCCAGATTTGTACATATTTAAGTACATTAAGACTCTCATAACATCTCAAGTTTATTCAAAACTTCCTGTTGAAATTTTTAAGAGTCAGGTTAAAGATACTGTAAAAGAGTACACTTGTCTTCACTTGCCAAACAAGCTTGGCCAGGTGACGTCAATTATTTTACAACACATTCAGTTAATCAATATGTATTAAGTATCACTTACTATAGTTACAGTATTATGCTGAGACTGGAGGGATACAATTATTACATGTTTTCTATCTTAAAAGAGGCTCAACTCTAGTTGAGGAGATGAGAAAAATAATACCCTTCTATGAGTATAAGGTCGGTCAATAAATAACATTTATCCAGAACAGCCCTGGGTTATGTGGAGGGCCGAGAGTTGGATAAAAACAACAAAGATAGGGAAAAAAAACAAAAAACAAAACCAAACAAACAAAAAAAACCCTTTCAAGAACCTAATAGTAAAATCAGTCCTCCTAATGGCTTGGTAATTGTTGATATTATTTAACTCTAGTCTGCTAGTATATTGAAAACTAGAGTAACAGACCCTGGTCTCTGCTTTGACCCAACCAACTGCAAAGAATTCATATCACCCCAATCTTTCTTTAGCTAGCCATCTTTGAAAGCTTTAGATTATTACTACTATATATTGAAGGAATATTTCATGTTACATAGCAGAATGCTTTATTCTATTTTTGCTTTTTCTTAAAATCAAAGCAACCTAGAAAAAGTTATTCCCACAAACTCATTACTTATTGCTAACTTGACATATTCAGCTTGATCATCTGGTATAATGTATATATTCTTGAAACTAAATTGATTATCTTGACACTTGCTCTTGGCACAATGAAAAGAAACTTATAGCTTCAAATATAAGGTCTACATATTACCACATTATAAGGTTAGGATGCCAAAGGAACTAGGAAAGTCTTTAAAAAATCAAAGACATTTTGTTATTTCATTGGTAAAATTATGGGTTTAGGAAAATCTGAATACAGGAGGCCCAAGTATAAAGAATATCTGAAATGCACATCCTAAATATGATGCCTTTTTCAATATCTTACACCTAAACCAACTATGTGAAAGCATGGGCATATTAATTTTGCAAAGATTGCAATCTCAGATATGCTGCATCCTAGCTATGACATTTTTTGAAAATTTTTTGTTATAAAAACTGTGAAAGCATGAGGCCGGCAAACATCAGGAGAAAATTTTAGGTGACCATGAGCATGATGACACTTACAGACTGATTAGTGTGAAAAGGTCATGGTGGCAAGAACAAGAAAAACCACAAGTATCATATGGAGCTCACGAAACAGAAAATGCTTTGGGCACAAGCATGATATTACACTGTGCATTAGCCATTATTGTTAGCAATACTTTTCTTTACCTTTTTTAAATGCACATGACCGAAAGTACACTAATAAATATATTCATCATACGCATAGCGAAATATTTGTTTTGCTTCTCCAAGACCAGGTAATAGCAATACCTGATCAGATTCATGCACACACTGTGAGTGGTACTGAGAGCCAGGGAATCATGGCGTGAACATCAAAGTGAAGATGGTTCAGTAAAGATGTCTGGTCAGCACATTTCCCAGGGAGACTACCAGTCTCCAACCATTTCACCTCACCACCCAGCAGGATGAACCCATCTTTCCATCTCTGCTGCCTTCCTTATTGTGGCTGAGAAGGGCACATGGGCAATGGAAAACAGTGATTAGCACACATTTCTGCTCAGCCTTCACATAATTAGGTTTTAGATGTGTACACTGTGATAAAGCATCACTTGAACCTAAACTCGTGGGGATCCTTTTTTAGAAAAGCGGAGATGGAAACATTAAGAAAGTCAGGACCCATGCAACTCTCCTCCTGATTGCCATGAAAAGCAGGAATCATGGGCAAACAAAGCTATTTTTGCTTTCAAATTATCCTCTGAGCATTTGTCTTACTGAACCCCACAATTTGTCTTGATCTCATCACTTTTGGGGAGGTTGAAATCCCATGTTTACCCACTCCCTTACCATCATCTCTAATCTCTCTCTTTCCTCTGCCTCTCTGTCTTCATTTTCAAACACACATAGCTCTTTTCTGTCACAAATTACCATTCTCAGGATCTCGCTGCCCTCTCCAGCAGGCACTGTTTTTCACTTTCTTTGACCAAATCGGCCTCTGCATACTTTCTCCCTTTCTTTACCGCCTACTCTCATCTTCATTTTTTGCAAACTAGCTTGTAGTCCTGCCCCCCTCCCCACCAGTGCTGTTTCTTAAGTTAACAATGATCTCTCTCCCTCGTCCTGTTTGATCTCTACACCACTGTCCTCTAAAGACTTCTTGACCCAGCTTTGTCCCGTGCCTTTTACAACCTGACACCATCCATGTTTGTTTGTTTTTTGTTTCTTTTTCTGATTCTTCTTACTTTTTACCTATTGCTTGCATGCTCCCATTCTTCTATCTTCAAGCTATGACCATAATCCAGGGCACAGTCTTTGCTTCTCTGATCTTTTTCCTTTTTACACCTGGAGATTTTCAATGGTATTCCTCAGTCTGAGGTACTTTGATGCTGCCACTGAAGGTTCGGGAACAAATGGAAGGGAGGGTGGACAGCTGGTGCCTCCCCACCACTGCACATGGAATAGTTCTGCTTTTACCTGTTTTACTTGGGCCATATTTTGTCTTTAGGAGAGCTTATTTGTATTCATCAGTGTACTGATGTAATTTGAAAATTACATCAAAACCATAAAACCTGGATCCAGCTTCTTGTTTTACCACTATCTATTTGACTTTCAACAAATATTTCAAAGCATCCATGCATTTCTTATGTCCAGACCTGCACCATTCCTTCCATCTGGACTACTCTCCTGCCCCCTTCCTCAGCACTTTCCTAACTCCTACTGGTATTTTGGTCGTCTTCTTCGTCTTCTTTTTTTTTTTTTCTAAGTAGGCTCCACATCCAGCATGGATCCCAATGCGGGGCTTGAGCTCATGACTCTGAGATCCAGACTTGAGCTGAGATCAAGAGTTGGACCCTTAACTGACTGAGCCACCCAGGCACCCTGATGTTCTGGTCTTCTATGTTACTTCCTCCAAGAAGTCTTCCATGAACCCCAAATCTGGGTTGGGTATTCTTCTAATGTGGTACCGTTGCATTCTGCACCAATCTCTTAACACAGCACTTCTTTCATTGTGTTGCCTGTGTGTCTGTATCCCCTATTAAACTGGAAGTTCACTGAGGACAGAATGTATTATTCATGTCTATAGCATAGCGCTTGGCATGTAATAAGTGTGAAAATCCAGGCAGAGATAATTATACATCCCTAGTACATAGCATAGTGCCTGGCATGTAATAGGTTTGAAGATTCAAACAGATAACATACATCCCAGCAAGAAGATCCAAATTGGGTGACACTGTTCTCTAAAGAGAAACAAAAGGGCACGTGTCCATGTTAGCCTTCATTCTGATCAAACTATTCTTCCCATTTGCCTGCTTCCTGAGTGTCCCTGACACCTCCTTCATCTGCTTCTGGATCCTGTTCACAACACCCTTGCTATTTGCTTTTATTGGGAAAGTTACTTTATGTTTCCACTCTGATTTTTCTTATCTGAGACAGAGGTAGAAAGACCAGGAAAAATTTGAAGTACTAAAAATCATTCTATTTTCAACACTGTATCATTACATCATTCTTAACAAAATCAGAACATGATACTATTTTGGCCTAATTTCAACAATTCTGATGTATGTCAATGGTAAATAAAGATAATAAATCTTCAAAGGATTTGGGGCCATATCTAAGCAGTTTATAAGAAGACCATTGGTGATTGATGGAGAGGTTATAACGGACTTGTAAAGAACATATTGGTTCAAATATTTGCTGTCCAAAAATGTACATACAAATGCAACAAAAAAAATCCTAAAATTAAATCAAAGAAAGGAATAATGTAATGTTTGTGTACTCCACAAACACAGTCGTAGAGAAATTCCAAACTCCTGGCATACTAACACTGGAAAGTACAATAGGTACAGTCCCATCTTTAATCCTGAACTGTTAACATCACCTTCAACTGGCAAAGCCTGAGCACCTCCACCATTAATATCGTGCATTCTAAAAAGCAAAATCACATTTCAATTCGGTGAGTTTTGCTTTTGTTTTTATAATGAGAACTCAAGTATCAGATGAGTAGCTGATGAGGTGGCTTTTAAAATCCTGTTTCCCTCTGAGAGTCTGCTCAGGGATTTAGATCCTGAATCAATGTAAGACACTTGATCTGCAATGGAAGTTCATCCTATTTTTTTTTAAACAATAGCAATTTGTAAAAAGACAAGCCCCATGGCCACTAGGGGAAACGTTACTTACGAGTATTGGGTCAGCAGTTCCAAATCATTATGCATGTTGATTGGATATGCTTCACTGAGTTCAAACAACTTCTCTAGGGCCTCATAGATGAAGATGATGCAAATAAGAGAAGCGAAAGCTTCTTCAGTGAACCGGGTGATGTAGCAGACGAGGGAGCTTGCATCGGTCGCCACAAGTATGATACAAAGGGTTGCCGTCCAAAGTCCAATACTAGCTCTTAAAGACAGGTACGACAGCCCATATTCTCTAGGAGGAGGAAAGAACAGCGGAAATAAGGTCATTTAACAGCTAGCCACCATTTTAAATAGATGGGAATAAGTCTAATTCAGGAAGTGAAAGTAAATAACCTTCACATCCCATGATTTTCTAAACTCAAGACATTTGTCGAAAGGGGACATCTAAGAGGACAAAACTAAAAGAGGTTTCTCATGTTTAGAACAGAATATCATTTTTTATAAATTTTACATAGCAAATCGCACACACATTTTACTTTTCCTTTATTTCTATGGAGAGACAAAAATGGCAAACTGAATCAAATCCATAACGTCCACCTTTCCCAGCAGACCCCAGACATGATGTTGGGAGAAGTATAAATATGGTGGAGAAATAGAAAGGGAGGAAGGGCCAAAAGTATTTAACACTTACTTGCAAAATTTAAACAAAATCTTTTCAAACACCAAAACTGGTCCTGTACTGCCCAATATGGTAAGAGGCTGTCCACCAAAGAGGGAATAGGCTATCCCAGTCATAGATGCTCCAAAGAGAGATTCGATTGCACTCTGTGTAGAGATATAAATAATTCCATTACCTAAGCTACACAGGCAACCATTATACCTAGGAAGTACATGTTTAAATACTCTTTTTCATTTGCTATGAAAAACCTAGTGACCTTGGGCAGGATGTGGAGTAAGGGAATAAGAAAAGGGACAAGCAGTCAGGAGAATATGAATGGTACTGAATGGGGATGTGTTCTCTCCACATTCCTCATCTTGCTTTTCTTTGGACTATTAAAAGTTTACATGTATTCGCGGTCAGTGTCAGGACAGAAGCGTGGGCTGTGTAAGTGGGAAATGGATTCCTTATGTCCATCTCTCTCTCCTTGTGAGAATGGGAGCCAAAGCCAGACAAGGACTGGGGTTGGGGCGGGGTCAGGGATGAGAGCAGAACTTTGTGTAAGACTAAGAATTAACAGTTCTGAGACATTCCACTTCCAGATTACCAGTTATAAAGGAATCCAAAACTAAATGTTGACTTATCTAACTATCATTCCTAAAAACTGATTAGGTTTTAAAATTCCAGGGAAAGCATAATACATACTATACGACCTTCCGTTGCTTCTCCCAGCAGTCCTCCAAACGTGATGACTGGAGACATACACGCGCAGTAGAGAAATAGAAAAGATGCTAAGCACTGCAGGCTGAAAGCATCTCTGAAGTCACTCCAGAAGTATGGAGCTTTTCTTTTGATATCTAAAATAAGTCCCCCAAAAATCCTAAGACGGGGGGAGGAGGGAAACACAAGAGTGAAATCCAAATATAAAAACACACACCCACAAAGCAAAATCCTCATTTCCTTTTTGCCAGGTCACAGTATACGTTTTCCATCAGCGGAGATGAGACCCATTTTAACCTGCTACATTGTATTAGCATGATCTACAGAGATGGCTTTGTACCACTGTGTCTCTTCAATTCCTAACTAAATATTATGCCAGCAACCAGAAAACCCCGTGTTCTCTCAAACAAGGTGCAGAGCTGTCCTTCAATCAAAATTCAAATAATGAGATTTAAGGATCACTCTAATCTCCGTGCCATTTCTATATCAATCTACCCCTCCTAAACTCAGGCTTACTACCCTCAGTCGTTGGCAGTATTTTCTAATTGTTTACATTTCATTTAGCATAGCAGAAAGTGAAGTTTGGGAGGATAAGTTGGCTTTTGCATTCTGCAACGGTGAACATTACCCTAGAGAGAAGAAGTAGTGTTTAACCATGGCTCCAGTTACCTACTTTCTCTGCCAAAATATTCCTCACCACGTATTGTTTCAAGCAGGCATCTAAATGGCCTTATGGATGACAGTAATACCTAGTAAAGACAGATAGATTCCATAGTTGTTTTCATTTTTAGGAAATTAAGAAGGGGACCTTATAATAACCAACCCAGACAAATGTAATTTTGATCCATTATTGTCTAAACATATCCCAACATCTATCATTCGCAAGACAATAATGGCCTTACTTAGTATAAATTCACTTATTCTAAATATATCCAAAACCACACCAAAACACTTGAAAGAGGATTTGGGGGGTGGAGGGGAGAAGAATAGCAGTAAATTGTGAAATGCTCCCTAAAATGTGAGGTCTAAAATATTTTTAATCTACTAGGAATGAGAATATTAATGAACAGGTATTCTCATTCTTTGAATATTTAATAATAATATATGGATTTAATACTTGGCTACTGAAAGCTCTTTGTGCTCCATGGAATAAAGATGTCATATTAAAATGAATAAGACTATGATTAAGTTCCTACACAAAGGTTAAAAAAAACCATTATGTTCCAATCTACTGCCAGTATGCTAGATATATTTGGATTATGCAAAGATATTAAATTTTTATTTATTTTCTGGATAGAAATGTTCACAGACAATCTAAGAACTGCCTCAAAAATTATTGTTCTCTTGAGACGCTAATTCTGGTTTGCCTTGAAAAAGGTGTATCTTCAGAATAACTGAAAATTTTGACTCTTACTTGTAATCACCCTGACCTGACTGACATAGACACAATAGTAACCTGTTAGTAACTATCTCACTATTACATAAGTGAGAGACTCCTTATGTTTTCCTGGTGATTGCTTCCATCAGAGGGATGTGGACTAGGAGAAAGTGAGAAGGATGAAATTCTAATTGAAAAACAGGACATTTAAACTCAAAGAAGCTTACAGAGAACCCATGAAACTCATACACACAAAGATCATCTTAGAGTCCCCTTTGTGCGTTAGATAAACATGTGCATATTTTTTTATTTGGGGAGGATCATTTCTGAGTGATCTGTTAACTTATCAAAGTCACAATTCAAAATAGATTTAATCCAGTATTTATTTATTCATTTATCATTTACATCCCACCTAATCCCCAAAATATTTTGAGGTGGTTACGAACTATTACTTAGTAGTTAATATTTGTAGGTTTGATAGCACTTTCTGGTAGACCACCGTTTTCTAATTAATTACTTATTAGGGCATAAAATAGTGTCAATAGCTATGATATTACTGTGTAATAAACGTGCTTTTAGCAGCAAAAATCTAAATCCGGAAGTGGGAGGTCATTGCAGAGAACAGTGCAAGAGCAGCCCAGATGTACACCAGCAACTCTCGGAGAGCAGATGAGTAATGGATACTTCAAGTCATGTCAGCAACAGAATCTGTGGAAGAACTCTGGAGAAGCGAAGATACCGGATATTGGTGACCTGGGAGGATTTAGGAAGCAGTAAGGAAAAGTGAACTTCGAAAAAAATCTAAGCTATGTGGCATGTTACACCTGAGAGAGAGAGAGAGAGAGAGAGAGAGAGAGAGAGAGAGAAACCACCCAAAATAAAAAGACAGCATTTGAAAATATGAAAGCAAACAGAAGGAGTAACCACGCTTCCAGTAAAGGGAGAAGGAAAAAATTGTTTGAATCATCTCAAATTATGTATGGAGGCTGAGGAAGACATTAAAGGACCTTTCCTCAGAGACAAAACATAGATAAAGGGAAAGAACAGAGGAGAATTAAAATGCATAGAGTTGTCAGAAACTCGAAAGTCAGCTTAAAGGACACAGCGCAAGCATTCCAGGAAATGGCCTTGAGAGGAAGGGGGTACCAATCCTGCAAAGCCTTTGCCCTTGCCTTCAATTATAATGGAGGCTGTGTGCACATATTCCCTGAAGACAGACCCTCCCAAGGTTTTCTGATTTTCTGCTCACACATTGCTTGGAGAGAGACAAGCTGTCAAAAAACGATAAAGAACCATTTTGAGAAATAAATTGAAGCTTTCATCTCTTCAAAGATGTGTGATTAGAAAAAATAAGTCATATGGCTCTTTCAAATTACAACCATAAAAATAAAAAATACTATTATATACATCCTACTTGCATGTAATGAGATAGGTTCTATAAGACTGAGTTCTTGGTATTTATTTTTATTTCCATCTGAACTTGAAGCTTTCAACAGGCCCTTTTAGAAGGGGCCACTGACAGTTTTCTTATTCATTCTACGAATCTGTGAACACATTTTATGCACAGCAAAATGAAAGACTAGGTAAGAAAAAATGGAATGATGTATTCATTGTGCTGGTTTAATAGTAACAAAAATGATTAGTAAATACTGGGAAATCAAATTTATTGGCATTACATAGGTGTTCACGGAATAGATATTCAAATAAATAAATACATACATACTCAAATAGGTATTAACAGGTATTCAAAGTATAAAAAAAAATTACATCTCTAAACAGCAATTCCTGACACAAAGGACAGTATATCATTTGGTCTTTGAAGTCCCATACAAGTACTTTTCACTGACCTTCCAGTTCGCTGGAGTTCAGGTCCACTGTGTCCTCCGTGGGGCTCTGCTTCCCCATGAGCGGCTGTTCCATTTGGTACAGCAGGAATCTTCCTCTTCTCCTGCAGGAAGTTTTTTGTTTTTGTTTTTTTAATTTCAGGTGCTAGTTGTAAATAACAAAAACAATTTTTTTCCCTTGAGGCAATATGCAGAGTGGCCAAGAACCCAGGCTCTGTTACTTATTTGCTACATGAACTCTAATTAAAGTTATCTAATCTCCTAATGCTTCAGTTCCCTCCTCCATTCACGAGTGGTAGTAACAATACCTATCAGCGTGGTTGAGAAAATTAAATGAAGTGATGGATATTTACTCAGTCTTTCGATTAATCTTTATTGGTGCCTTGTGTGCCATTCATTGTTACGGATGTTAGAAATGCAAAGGTGAGTGAGAAAAGGCATTCTATTAGTGGAGACAAGCAAGTCTCTAATGTCAGGTAGACATTCAGCTATGAAGACAATGAAGGAAAGGAAGGGGACGAAGAGAGACCAGGGCTGGCTAGGTTGGAATGAGGAGGCACTAGTTACGGTGGTGTTGTATGCCTGGCATAGTTCAACTGTTCAATCAACTTAAACTATTATCGCTAGCTATTTTTAAAGGTGGTTCCCTGTTATTCTGGCAGATATCTTCCTACCTAAGGAATGATTTACAACATGGTTCTTTCTGACTCACGGAGATCCCAGACACTTACAAATGGAAACTTCCATTCAGTCATTGACAAATTAACTGAGGCTTATGGAAGTGCTGTCTTATCACAAGCCTGTTCCACCCACTTTTGTTGGTGACAGAGATTTTTAAAAATCATAAAATCCTCCCTATTGGTTATCCTAGAGGATGCCAATGTGTTCAAAAGGGCTGAAAAGTATCATAAAAATTTTTTAAGTGGTGCAGTTAAAATATTTACTTCACTGCCATTCCAAAATAGTCTAAGCAGGTGAATTAGCAAATGATCTTATGTATAATGGGACATTTAGGAAAGTGGCACAGGTTTAAAACATGAGAAAAATAGGTTTTGAAATGCACAAAATAGAGAAAAGTTCATTGCTTGATATTTTTACAACTTCCCAGGTATATGAATAGGTACAACGAACAAAAATTCAAAGATAAAAGAGAGGATGTCTGTCAGCTGATGGAGGAACTGCCTTTACACATAAATAGCTACTATATACAGTAAAGGGCTTTAAGGGTGGCCTTGGTACCCTAAATACCCAACAGTCACCCAGGGAAATGCTTCTTAGCTTCCATAAATCTCAGAAAGCAAGTGATATTATTTGGTCCCCTGGGTAATTATCCCTTACTGGCTATGTCTCATTGTCTTACAATGGAAAAAACTATACATTGATAAGGCAAATGATAAACCATGAAATATATTAGCCATTCTAAAGTACCTGTTTCATCAAGGAGTGTTCATCTTATAGTAAGGGGGAAAGGTGTGTGAAAAGAGATGTATGAACAGTACCGATGAATATTCTGAGGAAAATACAGGAAATATTTTTTGTTCAGAAACACAGGTATTTTGTTTTTTTAAAACAAATTAAAGAGTGTATATATATTTGACTACTCAACTTATGCAATCTACTAATTCAACCAACCAATACTTATTGAAAGCCAATTTGTGTCAGGTACTCAACCCCACCACTAAGACACCAGTGGACAAATCAGGCCTGTGGAACTCACCTTCTAATGGGGAACCCAAACAATAAACAAATAAACACATAAGTAAATTAATTCTACAATGTGTTAGATTAAAACCTATGTAAAAATGAAAATTTAGAGCAGAGTTAAGAGGGGGATCTGAGGTATGGGGTGGATGGGTAGGGAGGAAGGAGTGGCAATTATCAACAGAGCGGTCAGGTAGGATCAGTGAGAAAGTGTCATTTGAGAAAAGCCTATGGGAGCTGAGAGAATAAGCCATGAGAATAACTGGGGGATATCCAGACAGAAAGAACAGCAAGTGAGACAGTGTCAAGGCAGGGGTATGGCTGTAGGGTTTGAAGAACAAAGAACAAAGAAGCCGACATTGTTGGAAAAGAGTTCACAAGGAAGAAAGTCATAGGAGTTTACTTTGAAGAAATAAAGGGAAGCCAGATTGTATAGATTTAGTAGACCATTGTACGTATTTGGCTTTTATTCTCAGTGAATTGAGAAAATGTTGTAGGGTTTTGAGGAAAGGAGTAGCATGGTCTCACTTGGAGTCACTCTGGCTGCTGTGCTGATAACAGATGTTGGGGGCCAAGGACAGAAACAAGGAGAGTGATTAAAAAAAACTATTTCAATAATCTAGGAGGAAAAAAAATGATGGTAGCTTGAACTAGGATGGCAGCAGTAGCAACAATGAGAAATGGTGTAATTCTGGATAAATATTAAAGGAAAATCCAAGAGTATTTCCTGGAAGAATGGAAATCTAAGAATAAATTTAAAAAATGAGTGTTTTTGGCTTGACCAACTGTAAGTATGGAGTTGAGACCTACCAATAGAGGCAGGTGCAAATGCAACAGACTTTGAGAAAAGATCGGAATTTCTTGTATACTTCAGGAAGTATTATATTGCCTTTTCTAATCTAAATGCAAAGATGAATACAGATATAGAAATGAGACAATCTACAATTCAGTTCAAACTTTGGATATGTCAGGTTTTAGATATCTATAAGACATCCAAGGGGAGACATTGGCATGTGGATAAATAACTCTCAAGTTCAAGGTAAACAGTGAATTTGGGAAAGGATTTAAAGCTATAACATTGGATGATATTACCAAGAGAATGAGTGTAGGTAGAAAAGAAAAGATGAGCAAAGACTGAGCCCTGTATCATCTCAACATAAAGAAATCAGGGGAAAAAAGAAGAAACCAGCATAGGAGATTGAGGAGTGACCAGTGAGCTAAGAGAAAAACCAAGAGTGCGGTGTCTTGGGAACCAAGCAAAGAAGAGTACAGGGAAAGGGGAGTCATCAACTCTGTCAAATGCTGTTGACTGGCAGGCAAATAGAATGCAGACTAAGAACTGACTATGGGATTGAACAGTGTAGAGATCCTCGGTGACCTTCATGTATGTAGTTTTAGTGAAGTGATGGGGCAAAAGTCTTATTGGAGAAGAGGAATTGGAGGCAGGTAGTTCAGAGAACCCTTGTGCCATTTGGTTGCAGAGGGGAAAATAAGGAATGGATGAGTAGCTGATGGTGATAGCAGTATTGAGAGGTTTTTTTTTTTTTAAAGATTTGCAAATTAGTAAGGTTTTATGCTAACAATAATGACATAATAGAGAACAAAAGAATTGATGATATAGGAAAGAAAGAGAATTGGTGTAATGTCTTTGAGTAGGTTTGAACAGATGGGGTCCAATGCAAAGGTAGAATGCTGACTTTGGATAATTCAATAATAATATATAGGAAAGCAGAGTATGTGGGAGTAGATGCCTGCAGGCAGGTAGATGTGGTGGTGGGAGTCTATGGAAGTTCCCTTTAAGTTATTTCACATTTCTCAGAGAAGTAGGAAGCAAATCTGAAAGTGAGGGTCAGAAGGATGTGCTGAAGATGTGAGGAGAGAAAACAGGTGTGAAATAGTCATCTAGAGAAACTTATTGGACCAGGGGAGATAGGATGATGAACCGGCAACATTAAGGGCCCACTTGAGGTATGTGGTCATGAACTAACGAGATTAGTCAGTGTAGCTGTTTTCCTTCAGCTACATCCAACTGCATCAATGCAGGTACAGATTAAAGAGTTGGATTCACACAGGGTTGTGGTTTTAACAAGCAAGTAATTGGCGTGAGAGAAAAGCAAAGAAGTTTATGGTATACACAAGGGAGTGATTATAAGGACCCACACAAAGTTCTAATTTTCAGGGTTATCCCTTGAAGTGGACAAGTTCTTCTTCTCTTAACTGAGAGAAAAAAGTATTAAAAATTCTGTGACTTATACATTTCAAAAGAACATAAAAACCACGGAAATTATCCCATGGAGGAAAACAGTATTTAAATAGTATGAAGTCAGAGTGCTTAATATCTTTTAATTTATCTTGCTCTGTCAGAGTGCTTAATATCTTTTAATTTATCTTGCTCCATTTAGTGAAAGAAAACATAGCTCATAGCATCTATTATTCAATTACAACATACATTTAAAAAATACTAATGTTGTAAAGAAGCATAGCAGAACCCAAGTGCCTTGATTCTTAATTCGATGTTCTTTCTACTATTGCCTCTTAATATTCTGAGTCCAGTAATTAATCCTGATTTTAAAGAGTCTCATAAAAACAATTTTAAAAATACAGAGCTCCCAGTCCTCCACTTGCCTCAAAAATATCATTTCTCAAAGGCAAGATGTTTTCAAAAATGCTTGACTTCAGTCTTAATGTTCAAAAAACTAAGTGGTATTAACAAGTGACTTTTCAAGTCTCACTCATTTTCAAATGTATTAATATTTTCACAGAATTTTTCCCAAATAAAATCGATTAAAGAGTTTCTTTCTTACCACTTCAGGAAGCATTATATTGTCTTTTTCTAATATCATAAGTGCAAAGATGTTTACAAGTACAAAAAATAAGTCAATCTATAACCCCAAAAATTACACTTTCAGCAACTTCTTTTATTTTAGTAGACCAACTGAAACAATGTGGCTGCAGGTACAGAATCACAAAATTGTAATTGTTGAGAAAAGGAAATCAAATAATCTTTAATAATTATGAAATGACTTCAGAAATAAGACATCAGTGTGTATTTCTTAAATCGATAGTGAGATTGAGATTTTTTTCCCACCTCTGGCTAACCAGGAGAACATTCTATGTCCGGGTCTTAGTCAACTAGAGCAGTAAGGTCAGGCAAGCTGGACTCCACAGGGACAAAAGCCCTAGGGAAGGCTGAGTAGATGACATCTGTGGGGGCTTCAGGGGGCATATTCAGTAGGAACAGACGTGGCAATATGAGTGGCCTTAACAAACATTTGGCTACAAATCTCAACAAAGTCAGGCCTGCAATTTAAAAATGACCCCAAATAATAGCAAAATAATAGTCTTTATTTTTACCTCTCTGGATTATATAATAAGTGAAATGCACACTGGAGTTTTAATTTTTACAATTTTTATATCATACATCCACACAAAGGTAACATGAACATAAGAATTCTAATTTAAAAATTCTGGGGTGCCTGGGTGGCTCAGTCGGTTAAGCATCTGACTTCGGCTCAGGTCATGATCTCGCAGTTTGTGAGTTCAAGCCCCACATTGGGCTCTGTGCTGACAGCTCAGAGCCTGGAGCCTGCTTCAGGTTCTGTGTGTGTGTGTGTGTGTGTGTGTGTGTGTGTGTGTGTGTGTCTGCCCCTCCCCCACTTGCACTCTGTCTCTCTCTCTCTAAGATAAATAAACATTAAAAAAAAAGTTAAAAAATAATTCTTCCCAATCAGAAATAAGATTAGCAGTAAGGGAGAATTTTCTATCTGATATGATTAAGCCATGCCTTTAAATTTCCTTTTTTTTTGTAATGCTTTCATTGCTTTATTTTTAAAAATACTGATCCACCTGGAACTTGTAAATGTTCCAATTTAATGCAAGACAACATTAAATAAATCTTGACATTAAGTAAAGAGTACATACTTATCAAAAAGAATATTATTTTTTTTACTTTTTTTTAAGTTTTTATTTTAATCATCTGGTGCCCATCTTCACAAGGGCCCTCCTTAATCCCCATCAACTATTTCAGCCATTCTTCCACCCACCACCCCTCTGGTAACCATCAGGTTGTTCTCTATAGTTAAGAGTCTGTTTCTTTGTCTGTCTCACTTTCTTTTTTTTTTTCTTTGCTCATTTGTTTTGTTTCTTAAATTTCACATGAGTGAAATCATATGGTATTTGTCTTTCTCTGACTGACATATTTTGCTTAGCATTATACTTTCTAGCTTGTTCCATGCTGTTGCAAATGGCAAGATTTCATTCTTTTCTATGGCTGAGTAATAGACCATTTTATATTCACCTCTTCTTTATCCATTCATCTATCGATGGACACTCGGGCTGCCTCCATAATTTGACTATTGTAAATAATGCTACTATAAACATAGAAGTGCATGTATCCCTTTGAATTAGTGTTTTTGTATTCTCTGGGTAAATAGCTAGTGGAGTGACTACTGGATCATAGAATAGCTCTATGTTTAACTTTTCAAGGAACCTCGATACTGTTTTCCACAGTGCTGCACCAGTTAGCATTCCCACCAACAATGCAAGAGGTTCATTTTTCTCTACATCCTTGCCAACATCTGTTGTCTCTTGTTTTTAATTTTAGCTATTCTGACAGGTATGAGGTGATACCTCATCATAGTTTGGCATTTTCCCGATGATGAGTGATATTAAAAATCTTTTCATATGCCTATTGGCCATCCGAATGTCTTCTTTGGAGAAATGTCTGTTCCTGCCTTCTGCCCATTTTTAATTGGATTATTTGTTTTGGGGTATTGAGTTTTATAAGTTATTTATATAATTTTGATACTGACCCTTTATCAGATATCAAAAAGAACTTTAAAGCATTAAAGAGCTTTGAAATGTCATTAAAGTTTAATTTCTAGAAATACAGCAGAATAAACATTCCTACTTAATAGACTTCAAAAAGTCTTAACTGTGAAATGTTCAGTGTGGCAAGGTGGATTGAATAGGCAGAAAATAAGATCATGTGACTTTGTTTTCAACAGGGTGATAAATGATGTCACCTAGGAAAAATATAAATTATTGAGAGCCTTACTGTATACATTTTTATCTAGTTTCCACTTGGTACATTATAAAATGGCAAGAACAAGCAGTAAGAAAATCCAGACACACAGCAAAATTCAATCTTTAATTCTTCGATCAGGTTTCCCACACCAAGCTCCATACACAAGAGGAGGAGAGAGGAGGAAAATGCCAATGACCCCAGAGAAGCCATGGTGATGGGAGTGTTGTGTCTGGGCTTGAGGCTGAATTTTCTTTCCTTTTTTTAAAAAAAAAAAGTTTATTTATTTTGAGAGAGAGAGAGAGAGAGAGAGAGAGTGGGATAAGGGCAGAGAGAGAGGGAGAGACTCCCAAGTAGTCTCTGCACTGTCAGCACAGAGCCCAATGCAGGGCTTGATCTAAGGAACTGTGAGATCATGACCTGAGATGAAATCAAGAGTCAGATGGTTAACTGACTGAGCCACCCAGGCAGCCCAGGCTGAATTTTCTTAATATTCACCAATTTCAAAGTAATATATCAAAATATGGAAAGACAGCAATGGGCTTTTCTCAGGCCATATTTTACATGTTTATTAAAATTTTAATTTTCCTCCAGTATAATATGATTTAAGATGGGTTTAAAATCTTTCCAGGTATATGGGACTATTTGATTTGGTAGCATATCATCAATATATCAAATTTCTCAGTGACGTGTGTTGGATAGCATTAAGACTCTGTAACTTCATATCCCTACCTTCTTAGGTGCTATATAGGTTCTGGTACCAATTCCAATGTGTTCCCCATTGAACCAGGGGGTTCTCCACACCAACAAGCAATGCTACAGATACTAGCTGGGTATCCTACAATCCAGCTCAACTCTGACACTATTTAATGGGACACAGCATCAGATTCCATTATTAAGGGTTTACACCTGCAAGATTGCCCCCGTCTCACCCCAAGTTGCCACCTGAGCTTCTGACTGAGTGGCTATAAATCAAAGATTCCCATGACCCTCTCCTCAGTTCAATTAATTTGCTAGAGCAGCTCACAGAACTCAGGGAAACATTTTGCATACAGATCACTGGCTTATGATGAAAGGATATAACTCAGGAACACAGCCAGGTAGAAGAGATGCACAGGGCAAGGTATGGAGAAAGGGTGAGGAGCTTCCTTGCCCTCTCCAGACATGCTTCTCTCCCCAGTCTCCACATGTTCACCAACCTGGAAGCTCTCTGCTCCCTGTCCTTTTGGGGTTTCATGGAGGCTTCATTACATAGGCATGATTGATTAAAACATTGGCAATTGGTGACTGAATGCAATCTCCAACCCCTTCCAATTCCTGGAGGTGGGAGGGTGGGACTGAAAGTTCTAACCCTCTAATCACACAGTTGGCTCCAGTGGCCAGCAGCCCATCCTGTGGTGAGTTCCAAAAGTCACCTCATTAACATCTTGCTCCTCACTTAGGAAATTTGAAGGGGTTTAGGAGCTCCATGCCACAAAAGGGAATGAACACCAAATATATATATATATGTTATTAAAAATCACAACACACAATTTAAATCATTTTGAATCTTTTCAATGAGTTATACTTTTTTAGTACATGTATTTAAAAGACAAAAAAATGACGAGATTTTTCAGAGTATTTTCAAATATACATACCTGGGAAGGAACATTTTTGGGAGGCTCTATACGAATGCTTGGATCCCATTCGCCAGGAGGAAGAACAGTAACCTGATCTAGAAATTCATCGATTCCTGATACCAAGTCATTGCGATCTTTAGCTTTGTAAGCAACATCATGAAATACCTACAGGAGGAAAAGATAAAAATAATAAATAAAGATAAAAAGTAATCATAAAATCTTAACGTGTTGAGTGTTTTCATTTCCCAGTTATCTTACATGTGATTATAACAATTTGAAGAACTAGGCAGCTCTAACTAAAAAAAGTTTTTAAACTATTGTAATTTATTCTACGAATGCACACAGATATAGATTTTTCTTAGAGTGCTAGAATGAATGTTGAAATTTCTGAAACAAAAGTAAGAAAAAGAGAAAGGAGTATGAAAGGAATCTCATTCAGTTAGAATTAAGGATTCAAGCTTGGCAAAGGTTATTTTTGTGTGGCGAAATCAAACTTTCAGAAAGAAGCCCTTGCTTAAAAACAGAGACAAGATTTACAGAATATATTGAAAATTTTAGCAATACTTATACCCTGAAACATAAATTAAACTAATTTAAAAGGTTATTTTGTTTTAATTTTTAAATAATAATAAAGCTATAAATGAGTGTTTTCTGAATATGTATCACATCATCTATACAGTATAACAAGCATATTTCCATTCAAAATGAGTTACATTTACACACACACACATGCGCACACTGTGGTAGTCATTTATGCTATTGACAGACATCACAGTTCTTCTAGACATAGGGTAAGATGTCATTCCTTGCCTTCTTTGATAGTGGGATTAGGTGTACCCCATTTAGGTGCACATATGTCAATTTCAAATGGAAGTTATGACAATCTGCATGTAATTTAATGCATTGTCTTTTGTCTGCCGTAGTGACTGAGAAAAAGCAGGGTGAGGGGGAGCTTCTATGGGCCTGGGTACCTGAGCGACGATAATCTGCAGAACCCCTCTGCTAACTTAGGACAGACACAGGCCATGATAGAAATAAATGCTCACTGTTTTAAACCACTGAGATTGTAGGTGGTTATTCCTGCAGCATAACACAGAGACAAATGGTATATTTAACATAACAAATGAAGAAAGTAAAAATAAAGATACATGGGATAACTTAGTCTATATTAAACATAATATGAATATTTCTGATACTTTTTGTATTTCATATAATATGAAATGGAGCAGACATTTGAGGCTTGGGTTACTAAATTATTCTTATGCTGAGTTACATATTACACTGACCACCTTTTCTAAAATTTCCAGGGATATTGTGCTTTCAAATATTCTACTTTTAGAACATTTGTTTTAGTTTCTGGTTTGATACTCAATCTAAACTGCTGAAGAAGAGATTATGATTATTTTCAAAGGCTTTTGCTTTACTTTCCAACCAAGAACTTTTCACAGATGATCATTGGTATGATAAACATATAGTCTTGTTTTAGGATAATTTGAAGACACCAAAAACATATTAATGGTTTAGTTGTATTTTGGGAAAGATATTTTTTCTAAATATTGACAACACTGATTTCCTACCATAAGCCACTGAGTTTATAGCTCAGAATATCTCTCCTCTTCTACAGAGTTTTATATGATCATGAGACCCAATCTAAACATTTAAGAGTTGCAAATGTTCTTAATCCCAACAAGAGTTTAACTACTTTACTGTTTCCCTGCTAGTAGCAACTCTCTTGAAATCTTTCTTGATTTGACCTCTTAATTAAAAAAATTGTTTCGGGGCACCTGGGTGGCTCAATCGGTTGGGCCTCCGACTTCGGTTCAGGTCGTGATCTCACGGTTTGTGGGTTCAAGCCCCGCACTGGGCTCTGTGCTGACAGCTTGGAGCCTCGAGCCTGCTTTGAATTGTGTCTCCCTCTCTCTCTGCCCTTCCCCCACTCACAGTCTGTCTCTCTCTCCTTCAAAAATAAATAAACATTGGGGTGCCTGGGTGGCTCAGTGGGCTGAGCCTCCAACTTCGGCTCAGGTCATGATCTCGCGGTTGACAAGTTTGAGCCCCGCATGGGGCTCTGTACTGACAGCTCAGAGCCTGGGGCCTGCCATGGATTCTGTGTCTCCCTCTCTCTCTGCCCCTCCCCCACTCATGCTCTGTCTCCCTTTGTCTCAAAAATAAATATAAACATTAAAAAAAATAAATATTTAAAAAAAATTTTTAATTGCTTCAAAGGATCACATGATCTTATACCTGCTTTAGATATATGAATGTCCAAATTCATTCAGGGCAGCTGATTTCCTATTGTCTTCAAACTCCTCAGATACCACAATTTGTTTGATTTTAAATTAAAAACATTCTTTTCTTTACTATTGATTTCCTATCACCAATTTCCCCAATAGCTTTATTTTAAAGGGCTCTTCTCCCTTCTCTTTGTTTAGCTAACCTAACATTCTGATTTCAACATACATTTGACTTTTAAGAGAAGCCTTCCCTGATCCCCTCTCAAACAAGATTAGACATCCTGTTAATACGTTCCTAACACCTTGTCCTTTTTCTTGATAGCTTTCACTGTAATTATAATTATTGTAATTCATTGTTAATTATATAATTAGTTGTTTAATGCTTATTTTTCCTGCTAACACATGAGCTCTGAACATTCATTTAATATTTATCAAACTATTTATATGCTAATGATACATCAGTGAATAAAACCAACAAAAATCCATCCCCTCATGGAGCTTACATTCTAGTGGGAGGGTAGAGATGGAAAATAAACAATATAAGGAGTGTATATATTTTGTTGGAGGGCGGAAAGTCCAATACAGAAAAATAAGGTAGGAAAAGAGAATAAGGGTATGACTGGGGGGTGCTATAATTTTAAATAGGGTGATTAAGGAAGACCTCAGTGAGACATTTCAGCAAAAACCAAGGTATTGGAAGCAAGAGCTCTCCAGGCAGAGGGTATAGCCAGTGCAAAGATTCTTGGGTGAAAGCATGCATGTCATATTTGAGAAGTAGCTAGGTGGCCAAATGCTGGGAAGGAATGAGCTAGAGGGAGAGCAGCAGGAAAGGTCAAAAGGGCAGAAAGTCATCCTGGGATTTTTTAGATCTTCATAAGAATTTTCACTTTTACTCTGAATGAGATAAGAAGCTATTAGAGGGCCTTGAGCAGAAGCCTAGCTCCTGCTGTTGTCTCGAGAACAGAAGGAAGTAGGCAAGGGCAGAGAGAGCAGTAGGAGTTCTATTGCGATGGTAGAATAATAATGGTGGCATGGGCCAGGTGATGAGGGTAAGAACCAGGTGATAGCAGTTCAGAAAGTCAGAAGTAGTAGGATTCTGCACATATTGTGAAAGTAGAGGCAGGCAGATTTACAGATAGATCGGACTTGAGTGTGAAAGAGGAGTCAAGGATGACTTCAGGGTGTTCCATGAGGCCAGTGCCCAAAGCTTTCATTTCTACCACTTTATCTCCAATATGTAGTAGGCAATAAATATATATTCTTCACAATAATAACATGAAATATTTACAATTATTGTCATTCCCAGTTTGAAGATGAGGAAACTGAGGCAGAGAGAGTGGAAGTTAACTTGCTCAAGACCACACAATGAGGAAGTACCCTTTCCTTCTTTCTTTCTTCTTTCCTTTTTTCCTCCCCCCGCCCACCTCTCTTCCTCTCTTTGTTTCTTTCTCTTCTTTTAAAATATAGGAGAGTCTAGACCATCTTTATAAGGAGATAGAAATGATAGAGTAGGGAAGGAGAAACTGATAATGTAGGAACCATAATTAAGGAGCAAGTTTCAATGCAGTGGAAGGGAAGAAGGAAGGATACAGAAAAGGAAGCTGAAAAAAAGCAGCAGTGAATTAGGAAGAAACCTCAATAAATATGTTTGTTTCATTCAAGCCTGCTTTTAATATTTTTGGACCTTCATTCTTCTATGTTTTTCTTAGAATAAGTTTATCAGCTCCTTGATAAATCCTGTTGGGATTTTGATTGGAATTGCATTGATTTCTCTCTCACCACCACTGCTTGCCCAAATTGTTGCAATGCCTCTCAAGTGGTCTCTCTGCTTTTTCCCTTGCTCCTCCACAAGATAAATCATGTCATTTCTTTTCTCAAAGTCTTTCATTTGCTTCCTAACTCCAAGTCCCTACAGAGACTGTCCTGTTGCCTCTTTGACCTCATTGCCTACTGCACTCTCCCTTTCTCCCTCCTGCCCAGCCATGTTGTCCTCTTTGCTGTTCCTCAGATATTCCTGGCAAGCTCCTGTCTCAAAGCATTTTCCCTCATTTATTCTTTTGTTTGGAAAGTATTCCCTCAGATATCTGAATAGCTTGCTCCTTCTCTTTTAGGTTCCTGATTTTAACTTGCAACTGTCTCCATTCCATTCCATTCCTTCCCTGCTTTGGCGGTTTCCTCCAAAGCACTTATCACCACATATCATACATTTTACTTTTATGTATTAGTCTGTCTTTTCACTAGACTATTAGCTCAATGAAAGAAAAGGCTTTTGTCTCTTTTGTTCACTCATATATCCCCATCAACTGCAAAAGTGCCTGATAAATAGTTCACATTCAATAAATATTTATTGAACGAATTAATAAAGAACAAAGGGAAGAAGGAATTCGACCTAATAGAGACCAAGACTCATTATAGTAAGAATACTATAATTAAAATAGTGATGGCGCAGAGATGGATGGGGGTTTTTTTGAAAAGCACTTATTACCCACCATTGAGTAAATGATGGACTAACCAATAAATGGTACTAAGCCAAGTGATTATATAAAAATGAAATTGGATCTTTACCCATCTCCCATGCAAAAAGCAATTCTAGGTATATTAAAAACCTGTATATGAGAGACAAAGTAAAAAACTCATTGTACATAAAAGAATGTATTTAAGCAATAGTTCCTATTTCAAAATTTAGTTTCAAAACAAAGCACACAATTTTAGTTGTTCTTCATGAAAAAAAAGGAAAGAACAGGTATTCAACAATGTCAAATGCCAATAGGAGATCAAGTGACACTGAGTACAGAACATGGAATAGTACATCTGGTAAATAAGGACCTTACTGAAAGCAGTTTTAGCACAGTGGTGCCAACAAAATTCAGACTGTAACACATTGAGATGAATGAAGCTAAGATATCGAGAACTAGGTGAACACTACTCCTACAAAGCTGTTGAGATTCAGATTCAGTCAACAGTTCTTCAATGGTAGATGCTATATGAAGCAGTAGGTATTTCATTTTCAGGATGGAGGAAACCTGGACATGTATTTGATATGTATTTCTTAAATAGCTACTGTATTTGGGCATGTTCTCTGATTGAACAGAAAAGTCAGTACTGACTCAAAATCTGGGTAACAGAGAAAACTGTTGGCTCAAAAGCCAAGAACAAGAAAAAGAAAAATGATGTCACTCTCAGGAAATTTTTTGTTTTTGTCTTTCCTTTTGTTTTCATAAGCGTTATTTCATTATTTATGTTAACATATATTGATTTTATTTCATAAACATTATTTCAGTATGTTAATATATATTGATTTTATTATTATTTTTAAATGAATTTCATAAATACAGATTTTTAAATATTCTCAGTTTTAAGTTCTATTATGATAAATATTGGCATGCTAGTTATATAAACAAAAAGTCTTTGGTGTGCTTAATAATGCTTAAGAACGGAAAGGGGTTAATACAATGGTCGTAGTGCCAATAAGCAAAATCATATGATTTATCTCTAGCAATGCTTAACGGAAAGGAACAAAATAGATTACTCAATTGATTCAAGATCAGGTATTGCTAAGAGGACTAGCACATTCAGTCATTAACTCATTTTAAAAAAAATTATTAAACCCTGACTGAAGACCAGATGCCAGGCTAGCTAAGTCTAAAGATACAAAAGGAAAAGACAGACTATGTATGTACAAGAAGTTTCCAGTATGGAGAGGAGAAAAACAAACAGAGCTCAGGCAACAAAAAGTTTTTTTGAGCACCTGACAAAACCAGGGCACAAAAATGAATAATAAGTGGTAACAGCTGTCACAGAAGTTACAGTTTGATACTGTAATCCGATTCATCAGTTCCTTAACTAAACTTTATGAATCAAACTAAATTTTGTTCTTAATGAGTGTAATTATTCATTGCCTTCAAAGCAATTAGATAAGCAGAACAACTTGTCTACCTGTGTTTTGAACAACAAAAAAAAGTGCTTTCTCTTTTAAAAGAGAAAACATTTAAATATTTCTTGATGTTCAATTAATGCACTATTATAATTAACATGCCCTTTATCGTTAATCGCCCTCGTCTTCTATAGTAACTTTCTGGCTGAGTTTCTGCTTCTCTATCTCACTGGTGAGAGTTACAAATTACTCTAAAACTAAGCTCTAAACTTTCAAATCTAAGGGATTTATGTTTGAGCCCTCATTAGATGGCCAATGCTTGTTCTCAAATTGGGTAGTTCTCTTTAATCAGGGAAATAGATGGAAATCCTTTCTTTCTCTATCACTCTCACCCTAAAATTTAAAAAACATGGATGTTTCTCTGTTGTTCCACACCCAGTGGATTAGTTTTAAAAAACTTTGGAATTGAAATCTTTCTGTTGAGAAAGTCTTGACGCCTAATTGGGGAAAGGAAGAATTAGGAAGAGAGATACGTTGAGTATATATGTACCTCCCATGACCCAACGTGTCCCTCTTATCGTATAACCTATCCCATGCCCCAGAAACAGCTTAATGTAATGTCCTAATGTCTTAAGATGTGGAAACATAACACAAAATACATGTGCATAAAAGTGACAGTACTTAAATTGTGGACTACAAATCACAGTGGCATATATTTTGCAATGCTGTAAAAATTGTAAAATATTAATCATTATGGAACCACTTAAAGCAAAGATACTGTGTCTTCTCATGAGAGTTCTACTAGAGCAAGTGGGTGGTCCTCCTGAAGCCCTTTTTTTAACTCCCCTGTCTTCTCTCAGATGTCCTCAATAAAATGACATTCACTGTAGTGGACCGAGTAGTGTCCTCTCAAAACATAAATCCACCTGAACCTCAGAATGTGACCTTATTTGGAATAAGGGTCTTTGCAGATATAATGGAGGTAAAGATCTCAGGATAAAATCATCCTAAATTAGAGTGAGCCCTAAATTCAATGACAGGTGTTCTTGTAAGAGACAGAAAAGAAGAAAACACAGAGGCACAGGGGAGAAGGCCACATGAAGATGGAGGTGAAGACTGGAATTTTGCCACCACACGGCAAGAAATGCCAGGAGCCACCAGAAGCTGGAGAGACAAGGAAACGTTCTCCCCTAGAGCCTTCAGAGAGAATGTGGTCCTACTGACACCTTGAGTTCACACTTCTAGCTCCCCAAAATGTGAGAAAATAAGTTATTCTTGTCTTAATCACCTAGTTTGTGATAATTTTTATGGCAGCCATAGAAAACTAATACACTCGTTGATTCTCAAACTGATGAAAAATATGTTTTTCTTCTGGTTTTTGGTTTCCTATGTGTAAATATCAATAACAAATCCATACAAAACCATAAAACATAATTTGGACAGATATAATAGAATTTATATCAAACCCTAAAGTTCAAAATTTCAGATTTCATAAACCTAAGGAAAAGTTATATAACAATACTAATTTGTTTTCTTTTTCAAATTTTCAATCCAAAGCCATGTATTTCAATAAATACCTTAAATTCTTTAGATGAGATTCTAGAAAACGTATAGCCTGTTTATTATTTACTACTAAATTTTGAATGTATGACCCTTCTGTGGTCTTTTGTACTTGCTCTTCTTTAACAATCAAAAACATTAAAAAATAGATTTCCACAAGGTGCTGGGGATACAAGAAACCAGTTATATGTTAGCACTTATGTTCTTATTTTCATGATCATACATTTTTGAGACATATACCTCTTTGAGAAGCTGCTAAAAACTTTTTTCCAGTCCCAAAAAAAGTACATACAAATTTTTTACCAGAAAAATTTGTGTGCTGTATCATAAAGATCACAGCCCCCTTGAAATCCATCTGTAGCTCCTCTAATGGTTCAAAGACTCTCAGGTTAAGAACATTCAGGCAAAACTGTAAAGAGAGTTGATAGATGTTGCATAGCTTTTGGTGTCATATATACTATTCAGATACACTGTCATTGTTTTCTCTTGAGGTCCTAAAATTATTTTGCCCAAAATAATTACAAGATTTGTAATGATATTAACAATGGCACTCACTTTAGCAGGACATACACTATAAGGGAATATTAATAAATATCTTCTAAATGTCACTAAATAAAGAATTTTCTCTAGAGTATGAGGTTTTAAAGCATTATAGTCATGTGTGTGAATTTATTACCCCTTTCAAACAAATTTTTTCAAAGGAAATTTTATACTGGAAACATAGAAGAAGGGGGATTTAATAGAGAGAAATCTGATTCACAACAAATAGTCATGAATACAGGAACTCCAAAAGTTAAGTGTACCTAATGGGGAAAATGTTCCCAATGAACTTGAATAAATACCTCATCTGTCATTAGGGTTGCAATTGATCTGCCAATCTCATGGTACTGTTGACCCTTTCCCAGGGGTCCCAGAAGAATGAACAAAAATCTGTAATTAAGAAGAAAAAAAAACAAAAAGTTTCAAGGTAGAAATATAAAAAATAACTTTAATAGTTACAGAATCACTCAGCTTAAAGGACTTATTTAAGATGGGGGATTTGATGTAAAATACTTACATATTTTTTCACAGTTTATTATTGTTTGGAAACATTTTAAGATGATTTCCACTTATGCTTAAGATCCCTAAGCAATGGGAATCCATGGTTATTTTGATCTCAGTATTTTCCCATATAGTTACCCTTAGAGTCTACATGATAGTGAGAATCTTAAGGATTGTATAATCCTTAGAGGAGGAAGGTGAGAAAACTAAAATATGATTAAGCTTTTCTGAATTATAAGGAAGAGAACTCACTGATATTCAAATTGTAGCATCGGGTAAAGAGGAAAAAGGTAACATAATAGTATAAACAAAGAAAGAACATGGTCAAAAAAATAGCAGTTATATGTGCAATTTACATTAAATAAAAAAAATGTCAGGAATCAAAAGATAAATTAGGCAGAAGAAACAGGGAGTTAATGATCTATTAATTCCAATTATGGAGGAATATAAATACTAGCTACATTGTGATATTCCATCTAAATTAGACTGAAAGTCTAGCAAACTCATCGTCACAACTGGAAATTTTGAAGAAATCTATACACGCTCTAGTTTTGGAGGACTCTGGCAATTGTCTCTGAAAAAGGTCAATGCTGCAGAGAAATTGAGAAAATTTTAAAATGCCCTATATTCTGCAATATAATTGTGGTATTAATTTGCTAAATGGTTTATGTTCTTACGTGTGAAGACTAAATAGCTTTATAAGGTATACCAAATCAGATACTATACTCCTACCTTTCATTTAACTATAAACTTTAAAGATTGTACATGTTTTTACACGAAGCATATACTGCACAGTCTTAGAGAGTCTGACATCGATTTTTTTGTGTTAGTTTTACCTGAACCCAAGTCAATTTCTACTATACAGAAATGTCTACTACACATTTAAAAGAGGACCAGCTTACTGTGGTGGCAGGTGCTTTATCAACTATAATACTTTTAAGAAATTTTATAACCTATGTACATCTTGCTGTTTTTCAGGTTTCCACTTCATGGGCTATTTATAAAGTCCTAAAAAATTATTTTCTGACATTTTTACTATGTGTGCTATTATATTCATGGTGTGCCCTTTGTCCTCCGAAGAAAGAATAATTAGGAACCTTGAACAGCTTTCTTTATTCTACTTGTCTAACTAATCTTCTTCCATTTTTCACCTTTCCAAACTAAATAGTCTAGTCTTTTTAATCTCTCCCTTACACAGTGGCTCTACTGTGCCCCTAATTTTTCCTCCATTGTTCTCTACACATATTTTGCTATGTCAGTATGAAATGAGGTCACCTAAACCTTGACAGTTTTCAAAGTGAGGGTATGTAACCCCATTAAGGCTTTTCTCTACTCCTGGGAATTTTTCTTTTCTCTCCTTTGAAATACAGGAACTATCATTGTCATAAATAGCCATCATTGACGCAGAATTTCATCAGACACCTTCCTAAATGGTGGAACAAGAATTCACTGCTTGGAGGACTGAAAAGGAATTTTAAACTACTAAAATAATACCTCTACAATTAGTAAGTCTGATATCTGACACCTGAAGTCCAAATTCCCAGAAACTCTGAATAGGTTGCAAGTTGTATATAGAAAAAATGCGGTCTAATCAGAGAGTCAGATGCCACGTTAATATGCTCAAGTTTTCTTCCCTCTTTTTAATAAAAGATGGCATGTATCAGAAGTCTTGGGAACCCTCCCCACAGGATGAACGGACACTTCTTCCTACAACCTGAATGGTAACCAGGTTCCTGCCTCAAATCTGTTCCTGTCACAGATTCAGGGATGGGGTCACCAGATCCCACTTCCCTTTGCTGAGCTCTTATGAAATGAGGCCTCTCCTGGCTAAACTAGTCCACATTTTTGGAATATTTTATCCACCAGCAAAGCACAGAGTGATATAATATGCTATGTTTTTAGTTAAGGCCAAAGATCCATGGAGGAAACGTATTTTACAAACCAAGAACCTGAACTTTTCATCATTTTTAAATTGGCTAAGGCATTCAGTGTTTGGAAGTGGAAGGATACTAAAGCATCTGGAACAGTTGCATCAATCAGAGGGCACCAATCATGGGGGGAAGGGGCCCTCCTTAAGTATGTTTTGCTATATGAATGCAGATGGAGTAAATAGCTGTCTGTATACAGGAATCACATTTAATGGGAGGGAAAGGGAAGAAAACAAGGTCCACTGAATGAATCGCTAGGAACCTAACATGCTGAAGTTAATGTTCTTTTCTTTTTTCCACAGTTTTGCCCATGGACATATATTTTATTTATAAAATAGAGATAAACTATAAACAATGTAATTCAGTTTGTATTATCCTTAAGTTGTTAGTTTCTATGTATAGTTGAATGAAAAATATGTTTAGGTAATCAAATTAAATTTGCACTTTTGATTTGACTTCAACAACAGTACCATGATGCTACTACCAATAATTCTTCAGATTCTGCATGGGAAACACATATATGCCTGGGATGGAAATACACACTACATTAGATAGAGCAAGGCCTCTCTTAATGATGGCACTTGCATGTATTTGGAAGGCATACTAATTCAAGCATAAGCTATGAAACTTTTACCTTTCTGAGTCTGACCGCACTCATATACAGGATCCTCTCTTTAGCCCACAATCAATTTTTAGCCACATTGCAATCCTTGAGGACAGCCCAACACTTTACCCTTTTTATCAACATTATAAGAAAGGATTTGTATGGTGATATTGACCAGGGTATTCAGAGATGAGGAGCATGCCTAACAGAAAACATCAGAGTTTGAGAGAAAGGAGGAAAGAACAGAGTAATTTTTAAAGTATTTTTCTCCTCTTCCACAAACAAGAAGGAACAATTTTGTGCATTTCACATTCATTTCTAGAAGAACTTTCAGAGGAAATTATACTTATTTACTCTTTGTTTTCTTGTTTTAGTTTTGGACAATTTCTTTTACCAAAAAAAAAAAATGGTTTCAGAAAAATGCAAAAGATGCTCTTATACTTTTTACCTGGTTGGAATTGGGACTTCAGCCAGGCCTTGAAGCAATACAGCAGGAGACAACCTCACAAACGCAACCACAGTTCGATCCAAGAATTCCAATTCCCCAACTAAGATGTTTGAAGCTTCAGCACCTGGAGGAATCTTTTTCATAAAATGCAGATCAACCTGAGAGCATCACAAAGTAAAATAAGATAAACCAAAATTTGCTAAGTCATATCCCAGCACAGTGCTTCACAAGTGGTAACCCATCAATAAACATAGGTGAAATAAATATAACTTATATAAATAATATGTAAATCAAGTTTTAACATAGTTAAACATCTCATTTGCCCTTTAAAAATAATAACTTTCTTCCTGTGTGTTTTTCGAAGTTCTCATATAGAAGGTGAATACTCTAGTTTCTCTATTCAATGTTTTTAAAAGAAGCTTCTTCAGCATCAGCAATCTTGAAATTTTCAGGGAGAAAAGCATATGTGCTCAATTAAATGAATATATTTTAATCATCATTTAATTAGTATTTGCCAATAGGCTTAAATATTTTTATATTACATTATCTTAATTTTGTGACAAAATATTTCAACTAATACTCAAAATATGCCTATTTCAAAAGAAATATAATCATGTTTCTCTTTACAGTATAAATTATGATTTTAGTCTATCTTTCTTCTAGTTTTTCTATATCCTTCACATTCTATACTTGGCCTGACCACTCTTCAATTTTCATTTCTCATCAGACATTAGAATTTAAATATAGCAAAGTAAAGAAAACAATAAATGTATTAACATTTGACGTTGCTGAACGGGCAGAGTTGAATTTCTGATATGAGATGTCTGTGGTTGAAATGAATGAACACAAAACAAAAGCGATCATTTACAAGAAAAAATGCTTAAAAGGCGAAGTCTGAAAAATGATTGTAAAACACTCTCAAAAGTAAATATCAATTGTTAATGGTCAGGGCCTCAGTGAAAACTAAGCAATGACTTTAAAGTCAATTTCACAAGGCCTATTTCTTGTTTCTAATTCATTTGAGTTGCTTTTTATAGATACCTTTTTGTAGAGAGAGTAAGAGTATATCTGCTATAGTAACTGGTTTATGCTCTCATGTGAATGAAATGGGGGCCCAAGATCAAAGTCGGAATAGGTGCAAAGAGAGAAAAGAGCTTCAGTAAATATAGGTGAGGCTTGGATTTTTTTCTTTTGCAAATTTAATGATTTGAAAAGATTTTTTCTGAGAAGTTTACAATGAAAAAAATTAAAACTTTTGGATGAGGACCTTAGGAAGTCCACTGCCAGACTGTAGTGACTACATTTGATATGTTGCTTTCAGAAATCAAGACCTCAGCATAGCTATTTGGAAGGATTATAACTACTTAATTTTTCTGTAAGATACAAGTGTCATAAAACATAAATCCTATTATGTGACGTATACATTTTATCACAAGGATTAAACATAAAAATAATCTTCAGTACTCCACTAAAAATAGTAAACAGAACCAATGTTCTATTTTAAAGAAAAAGAAAAATGATTTAACAAACCAAAACTGCCTATAAAAAATTATGACAAGTATTATAAATTGCAAAATTTTCAAACTACAAATATACTTCCAAATATAAATCTGTAAACTCATAAAACATATACATTGGGATATCATATGCTAAATATTTTCCTTTTATAGAATCCTTAATTTATAGATACAAAGTATTTATTTACCTTAATACTGGAAGGTTAAATTTCATGGGAATTTTTATCATATTTTTGTATTTATTTTTCTAGCTAGAAGAAATGCACACTTTGAAATGCTTTAAATTGGTAATGCTTTACAATTTTATGATAATGCATACATTTTCAAGAAGGGAATAAAAGATACACTATTAGCCCTGTGAGAAAAACATAGTATATTTTCATCTTCATAAGTCTTTTAGAGCCTAACAAACAACAAAGTTTTTTTCTCCCAATGGAAATAACAATTATACAATGTTAATACACTGGAACAAAATTTAAACTAAGAAAAAAGCTCTTTAAGAAAATCTACAAATGATAAATAGGAATTATATTGGTAATAGCCATCATAACTTTACTGAGAAATTTAAATTCCACCCAAAACTTTCTATAAGTTTATTTATTGTTTGGCAAATGTCATAGGCTTCACTATTGAAGTCTGTGCCTCAGACTGGTGACAATCATACAAATAAATGCCTTAAGATGAAATTTAATTAATTAAGGAGTACATAGTGTGCTAAGAATAGTCAAATTTACAAAAGGAAATATATGGTCCTAGCATTTGAATTATTTTTGTATTACATAATACCTAATATATCTTGATTTATGTCTGTTGTTTAGAAAAAACATTAAAATACACAGAATTTGAGGTTTAGCAAATTTATCTTTTGCTTTGAAATGTAATAACTTATAGTTTATCTGGAGTAGCCATTATATTATACTCATTACATTCTATTATTCTTGGAGTAGTCATATATTTGGGGGTAAGAGATTATATAACACATCATCTAATTATATTATTGCATTATACAATTACATATTATATTGTTCCTGGATTAGCCCTATATTTTTGTATTTGTGCTAATATACTGTTCATAAGAACCTTATCTGACAATCAAACCTTTTAATATAACAATTGTCTCCAAGACAATCCTCAAGTGGACTCAAACACTTGGAATGAGCATAAAGAAACCCTGGGATTTTCTTGTTCTCTGAACAGGACCTTGAAGAAATCAAGCTATACTCATGAATATGGATGTACACTCAGGCTTCTGGGCTCTCCAGACCTTTATGCTGAGAAGGGAAAGATGCTTTATGCTGGGCATTTTGTACTTAAGCCGTGGGTGAGAAACAGGTATATCTCTAGGGAACAAGGTTAGACAGAAGATCATGGTGAAACAAGAAGTGTCTGGACAAGCCACATGCTGAGACGGGAAGGAAATGCTGATGGGACTTCAGGGAGAAAGCTTAAGTCTTAAGGCCATTATAGAAAGCACAAGAAAATTAATAGGGATTCTCTGGGGGAGAAATGGTGTTGTGACACTAACCAGCCAGTGATCTTGAGCAGCTCTCTTACTCTCTCTGGGATTCAGCTTTCTCACTTTCTAAATGAGAAGATTTCCAAGGTTTCCTACTGTTCAGGGATTTAATAATCCAACTCACTGTAGTACGTTTCACATACTAAAGACAGATGCAGAGGAAAGTTCTCTCTACATAGAAAGTAATATGAAGTCCTCTTTGGATCTTTTGAAATAAAAGAAACATTACCAACATCTGAGAAACACTAAAATAGTCATCTCCATGTCTGTTTAAAAAACAAAGAGATATGGAGTGTTTTCACACATCTGCTTTTTAAAAGCATTATGGGAAGCAAAAACCTGATAACTCAGATTATGTTCAAAAACATTCCTTAAGTTAATGAATTTAGTGAGCTTATCCATTGGAAGGGTTAAAAATATGTAGATTGAGGGCACTTGAATGGCTTAGTTGGTTAAGCGTCTGACTTCTGCTCAGGTCATGATCTTGCAGTTCATGAGTTCGAGCCCCGTGTCAGGCTCTGTGCTGACAGCTCAGAGCCTGGAGCCTGCTTCTGATTCTGTGTCTCCCTCTCTCTCTGGCCCTCCCCTGCTCACGCTCTGTCTCTTTCTCTCTCAAAAATAAACATTAAAAAAATTTTTTTAATGTAGATGGAATATACCAAAGATATAGGACCAAGTCACATGTCCTTAACATCTCAAAATTCTAATGGGTTTTGGAATCTAAACATTAAAGCTTAAATATTTACATAGACACAGTAACCTGGAGACTAGCCGAGCTTTGAGCAAATTCACTATCAAAGTGAAGTCATTAGAGCTCAAAATAACAACAAACAAAACAAAACAAAAACAAAAAAAAACTTTACCTCATGTACCTATAAAATCTGGCATGAAAATTTATTTCCATAATGATGGATCACATGTGATTTTCCCCAACCCTATTACTCTGCCCTCCCAGTTTATAAGGTAAAAAGTATTACTTGGAAAAAAGTTCCAGAACTAAAGGCTTAAATTCTATTAAATCTCATAGGATTTATTCAACAAATACATCTCAAGCACTGTTCAAGGCATGAGACATCCAGAGAAGACCAAAATATATTATATTCTGGTCTATTATTTATTTTTGATACTACTATTTCCACTAATATCAACAACAACAACAACTACTACAGCAGCCACATTTTACTGAACATCTACTATATGCTCAGCACTCTGCCAGGCTCTGTGTATATATTCTCATTTAATCTTTACAACAAAATTATAAATAGGTATTGTTATTCTTATTTTACAAATAAGGAAGCTGAAGTTCAGAGAACTTCTCCAAGATCAGATCGCTTATAAACGCTGGAGTTAGAATTCATGGACTGATTCTCTTCCTCAAAAGCCACATTCTTTCCAGTGCCCCATGATATGCACGAAACACTGAGGAATATAGATGGTTGGCACTGAGTAGAGGGCTATAAAAATTTCACTTGCCTGTTAGAAGATGAAATGGACCAGCGATTGGAAATGTAATAAGGAAGAAAAGGGTTAAAGGAAAGAATGTATATCTTTTCTCTCTTCTGTAGTTCTAATTGTTTTGGGGGACCTGAACATAAGACTACTGTCTCCAACGGGCAGTATTCATTTGCTTTCAAATGTGATAAAGCATTGGTGAAGGCTGCAAAGATAGGTCAGAGAACTAAAAGCAAAATGATATGGAGATATAAAATTCAGTGTCAAGGGGTTATATCCTTTAAGCAAGTTAAAAGGTAGTTTATTTGAAAGGATGTGATTTATTATCCTTGTTTTTGAGAATGTTAAATATGCCCTTGTTATACTGTTAGTGCCTGCATAAATAGGTAAGCAACTTTTTATGTCACTGCTTTTAAGATATTGTTTCAAATGAAGAATTTCAGAAATTAAATATATGGCAGTTTCTGACAATTTTGTTCCAACTTGCAGATGAATGAAGATGTGATGCTTTAAAAAGATGTGTTTTTTGGAGCGGCAAATGGAATACATTTGAACTGGCTTAATATTTGAATCACATGCCTCCATACGGTGAAATGAGTTTTGAACCACTGGAGAAACATAGCCCGAGTGTGCCCTCACCTCTCTCTCTTGCTGGTGTGGAGGTCCTTTTTCATGCCTTTGTTTCATCCCACAGGGACTAGTATGCCCCTTTTGTTGGCCTCCCAGTCCCTGCACGCATAATTAACAGACTTAAGCTGGTACACCATGCTCCCACGGAGACTTCGCCAGGCACCAGAGGGAGAACATGCACATGACTAGACCTAGGCCACTTGGGCATTGGCAGAGGCATTCTGAAACAGCAACAAGGAGCTGATGGCCATTAATCTTCAGAAGCTTGATGCAGGCAACTTCCTCTGCTCTGCCTCCCTTTCCCACCTCCTCCCACTGTTAAAGTGACTGCCAGTGCTAAGCATTTTAGGGGGAAAAGAAATCACTCTGGGTTAGGACTGTTTCAGCCACTCAGATAAAGAGGATTATTGACTCTCTAGTTTTCGTTAACAGGGAAACTCCTCTTTCCTGTTCAAGCATTAGTTTGCCATAACCTACAATAGCACATATACAATGTCAAGAATTTGCTGACCAAAATCACATGTATTCTATTTTCTTAGAATACGTTCAGGTAAATGATTTCATTTGAATTGTCTCTACTTAGATGTATCCCCCAACAGAGGCAGTTTTTATCATGTTTTTATTCAAAATTCTGTTGCCTTATTATATTCTAGTGTTTCCCTACACTAATGCCTTGCTATATTACCATGATGAATCTTCATATGATTTGTTTTTCCACAGAGGAAAAATGATTTTGAAAAAGAATAACCAGCAAAACTCTTCATCAATAAACTTCTGTGATATTGTCTGTGAAGTCATCTTTCTTTCTACAGGAGATACATTATACCAAGTGGCTGAAACCTGAAGACGGTACATAAAACTTACACATTTGGATTTGTGAATAAGCAAAATGTTACATGTGAACTTAAATGCTAACATCATCTATTACAGGATCAAGCTTTGGCTAAGAAACCAAAACAGCGCATGCAAAAAGTTGTGTCAACACCTCTTAAAATGGGTAGTAATGTCTAGTAATAATTCAGCAGCTTACTTAAATGAGAGAGAGAAAAGCTTACCTTGCTAAAGTCAACAGTGCTGTTTTCTCTGCTCACATCATTTTTATTTTCAACACAGGCTGGAGCAGACTGAGGAGAAACAACCTGACCTGCTAAAAGAAATTGTTATTACAGAATACAAACAATTACTTACAGAATTCTAGACAGATTGAGTGAAAAATGAATTAATCTAGGCTAACAGAGGTTTCTTAATGAGTTTATGAGGTAAGCATGAAAGGTCAATATAAATAGATCTATATCAATACAAAACTCTTATTTATTAGTTACAGATAGAAATGGGAGAATTCAGTCAAGAAAAAGAAAGCCAATTCTTAGATTAAAACTCAATAACTAAAAGTTATTCTCTATAAAGAAAATCAGCTACAAAATATTTAAATCTAATCCTGGTTTGGAAACATCACTGATTTCTAAATTTCATCCAAAACTAATGACAGGTATAGATGACATATATTCATGAAAGGATAGATATCTATTATGACTTAAGCTCAACCTGAAGAATTTTAAATGTAAAGTTTTTTTTAAGAGAAATATCTGAAAAGTACACAACTTATTGATGACTTCTAGTGCATCTGAAAAAAACAATGAGAAAAAATTCTTTGACAATAACACTTAGAGATTTCTATATGAGAGGTCCAATTAGAAATACCCTTCCCTTACTCAGTACTAACACTTTGAATATGATTTTATCCTTGTTACTACACAATTATATAAGCGTACTGATATTGGTCTGCATGGGAAAAGATCAATAACCTTGAATTGCATTAGTCTTCCATTAACACCAACCAGCAACCTCATTACTTTGTAGTCTTTTTCCCATAAGGATGATTATGACATTAGTTAAATAAATGGACAGTAGAGGAGGGGATGTGACAATGTGTATTTAAATTCCAGTTCACTAAATATGAAACATCTTTTTCAATCACAACTTATCCGAAATCTGCCCAAACTCTGCAATTAAATGATAAAAATTAACTAACTCTGCTTAATTTCACTTGTGTCTTTCTTCTTCTTCCAAAATCTCTCCCTATCCTCACTTGTTAGTTTTGCTGGGAAATCAGTAATGACAAACCAGCTTTGAAGCCTTGACCATATTTATGACCATAACTCATGACTCCAAATTATTGTTCTTATTCTCCTCAGTCTTAGGAGTACTCTCTCCTCTCTGCCCGCCTCTTCTCTGTATCTACCTAAATCCCAATTTTATTCAAAGTTCACCTTTACTCTCATCTTTTCTAGTTACTAGAGTCTGTGCTTATCTGGACTTCTTTAAACTCCTAGTATATATACAAATAAGACCTTTTCTTTAAACTCTCTCCTGAAATCCCACTTACTCCTCGTTACCTAGAAATTACCAAGTGTGACTTAAAATACTAATAATTTACTTTCAAATATTACTATAATTTTGTTTTGGGAACTGTTAAGCCTCTCGGGCAGTGGTCATTTATTAATAAGTACAATTTTTTTATTTTAAAATTGTTATATTGCCAGAAAGTAATGGACTTAAGATTCTTCCAAAATTTAAATATTTCTCTGCTTTCGCTAAACAAAGTAAAATAATATGTTTGGTGAAGATTTTAAAAATGAATTTTCAAGTGAATTTACCTCAAACTATGTGTGCACATTCTGATTATATCATATTCCAAGAAAAATAGGAACTTCAGAGAAACAACAGACTGAAGCTGCATCAATTATTTTCATTCTCCCATTTCTAACTGCACTGTGCAGCTATGACTGTGAACTTTTCATTAGCAGCCATTTCATTTATCATTCTCAAAATAATAACCGTAATCTTAAAAAACCTTTTGCATAATGCATTTGTGCTAACAGATGTCTTCAATCACCAGTTTCACATCATTTCTCCATATTTTCATGAATTAGAACATTAGATGTATTTAAACCTAAATTTACTGAATGTTGTATAAAATTGAGTGGTGACATTCAAGGCATGGAAAAGTTAAATAAACATATATCAGCTTTCTTATAATAATTTATTTCATGTGGTTTAAAACTACATGGAGGGACAATTATTTAATTCGATCAGTAAATACATGCAAAAAGAGAGTCAACCAATGTGAAGTCACCAACTTCAAAGAGATTTTATGGGATAGACAGTGCGCCATAACTTAATATCTGAATAAACTGGATAGCCTATGTTTTCACATATATACTTTAAAAGCAGAATATTTTATAAATTAACTCCAGCTCATGTGATATCTTTTAAACACGGGCACTAGTATTTCCTCTTATAAATATTAACATTTTGAGATTCATTGTTCTCTATGCTATTCTTGTTCTAAGGTGATGAAAATTTTACAAAATATTATCTCATAAAGGTGGTAATCAGGAAGAAATTCGAGTTCTATTTCTATGACTATTTGAAGTGATATGGATAATGACCTAGTGGACAGTTTTAATTAGCAGGAGACAGAGTAGATGATGACAGGAAATTTCTTGCAAGTTCTAGATTCTACAGATGTGTACAGAATGTATGCTGACACAGGAAAAAGGCATAGAAACTACTGGCCTATAATATAGAAATATAAGCCACCCACAAATTTGATATATTTTACATTTCAGAGGTAATAGTCAAATAATAGTAGTAAATATTAGTAATAAATATATTTAATCACATCATCAGTCCTGCAAAGTTTAAAGAGAACTCCAAATTTTTTTTCTTAATATGTATGTTAATTTGTTAAACTGAAACAATAGACATTAAATATGTTTATCTTCAAGGCAGCATCTGAAAACTTGGCAGGATGCAAAAAAAGTATATAGATATTATTATTTAAAAACTAAAATGACAAGTTTAGTTTGGGTTATTTTGAAGAGAAGCCTTTAAGGGGCTTAAAATATTGTTCTATATCTATATCCATCTATATTCCCATATATATATATATATATATATATATATATATATATATATATAACAAATTATGAATCATAGTCTATTGGATGACCAAAATTCCATAAATCAAAATAAATTCTATAACTATAGTCTTTATCTTTGTAAACAATGATCTCTTTACTTTATTCCAACAATTATTGACTTTCAGAAGAAGGGGGAGGGCTTGGATTTCAAGACAACTTTTATTAACTTAAATACTGTTATATAAGAAAAATCAGAGGTTTTGAAAGGGCATTCCTTATTTTCTCTCTGATGTTTCAAACAATAGTAATTCACAGAATGACAATTTTCAGGTAGAGGACTGTACCTTCAACCAAAAGTGAAAATGTTTTCTAAAAAAATAACAAAGAATTTGCTAGGATATTTTCACTGCCAGGAAAAAATTGTATAAAGTTAGGATTAGCACTCACATATGTGTGTGGAAGCTTTATGAATGCTATTTTTTATGATACTTTTTCTAATCACAATGCCACAATGCTTGCGAACATACGTGTTTTTGTCTATTTCTTAATATTACCTTCATTTTGCCCATTGACCACTATCCACATTAATGTATCCTATAAATAAATGTCATTGCCATATTTAATCACATCTGTAATTATAATTACGTCAATAGTTTTGAGGCATGAAGATGACTATCCAAAAAAAGGAGACATTTATTGACTCATAACCTAATTATATTTAGAGTAAATTATCCAAAAACTAATGAAAAGTGGACACCATTAGTATTAACTAGGAAATGGTCATGACTATTTCAATGTAAACATTTCAGACACCTAACTTCATCCTATATATGTTTATTTTTCTAGGCTTTTAAACTCAACTAGTTCACCACTTAAATCCAAAATTTTAATATTTGTCATACATCTTATTAATTAAAGTGCATAGTACGTAGTACTCATTTTAGCAACTGCTTGAATTAATTTTCCTTTGAGTTATGAATTCATTTTTTCCTCTGGACTTCCATGAGGGAGCATATATCAGCCAGATAACAAGTGGTTACAGACCATGAATTTTTCCAAGGTAAAGTGTAAAAGATGTGGGACAAGCTTAGGAGAAAACTGAGAGTAATTCAAGTAACTACTAATTAGAAAATGAAAGCTCTGCCTTTCTACTTGTTACTTCATAAATTTTTCATTAAGTCCATTGTGAGACTGGCATAGTCATTTCCCTCTTCATAAAGTTGTGAGGAAGGAACATGAGATTATATCAAAAGTACCATTTTTTTTAAACTTCAAGTGATGTCACTGTCATTAAACAATCTCATTATGGAAACACAACTGTAAAATACATTCTTAAAGTATCTGTTAAGCATTATATTAACTCAGTTAATCCCTTACCTATAGTTTTCTTCTTCTTTAAATAAATTATGTATGTAAGTATTGTCAAACAGCAACTTTTACATTTCTATGTGGCCAAATTCAAATCAAGAGGAGAATAATACATTGCTGAAGTATACCATTATCTGCTACTGCTTAATCCACTGAAACTCATGTGTATTGAAGGAAACTGGGATGAAGACATAAAGGTACGTTACTATTAACCTAGAGACCAAGCTGATTTACACTACCTCAGAAACCTTCAACGCATTTAGAGTACCCAAGGGGTAGGAGATGAGGGAGGTACAGAGATGAGATGAGCCTGTTAGAGACAGACACAAGACAGAGCAAAATAAAGAAATATAAAGATGAATGACAAAGTTACATACATGTGTAACAATACATTTATTCATGGGAATAGAAAACATGAAGAAAGAAAGGCTAAATATTTAGAAAATGTTGATTAGGTGAGCTACATTTCAAAAACATAAAAAGTATGCACATAATTAAACTTCGAGAAAAATTAGTATGCCTGAAAATAATTAACATAAGAAAGAACAAATTTAAACACATCATATTAGATATATTTTTGCTGTTAATATCAACTCTCGATATTTCAAAACTCAGTAGCAATATAGCCTCTTAACAGAACCATCACTGTGTCCAGTCACCTTGACTTTTTTTTGGAACAATGGAAAATATCATTATTATACAATGTTTACTTCTGTCACCTACATAAATCTTCAACATGTTTTCTCTCAGGTAATTCTAAGAATTATAAGTTTATCACTTCTTGGTCTTTTGGCTAAGATCAAGTGTAAGAATTATAGGTCTAGTTTTTTTTTCTTCAAAGATAGAACATTATGAGATATACTTTTAAAATTGTTGGTATCTTACTTATGAGACCACAGTATTTAAAAAACATGAAAGCATATAAATATCTAAACACATAATAGCATTATATGTATGAAAATAAAAAGTACAGCATTTGGAAAAAGAAGAGATTATAAGGCAATAAAACTGGTTTCCAAAAGCCATAAATAAAAATCATTCACAATACATATGTGTACATTATTTTAAGAGCTGGAATCTATGCAGGCCTAAAGAATCAACTCATATCCCACCCTTCCAAATCTAAATGTTCTCCAGTCATTTATGGTTTTGAAAGTAAGTCAGAGACCCTCTGCTCTGTAACTCCTTTTGAGATCCTAAATAAAAGATACAACTGGAAAGTATTCATAATGGGGGGGGGGGGAGAAAAGATATATTAAGGAAAAGAAATAGAGTTAGATTATTAGTAGAACACAGTGGAATGAGAAAAGCCTACACCTGAGCAAACTAAGAGTCTCAAATTATTTTTAAAAATGTAAATGTTATCAGTAGGGTAATAATACTTGATATTAAATTTGTAATCCAAATGTCTCAAAATGTAACCAAATGCATGACCTAAATGATAAATATATATCCTGATATTTTTACTTTGCAGATCACTTAATACAAAAGTCTTATTTTTATTTTTAGAAAGTCCTTCTGGTTTCAAGGAATTCTTTGAGTATTCTTGATATATTTACTCTGAGTACTTTCTACCCATATCTTTTTCAGGGTTTTAATGTTAAAGAAGATATTATTTTTCTATTATTTTTTGCTGTTGTTTTGCCAAATGTAACTGTCACTTTTTATTGAAACATCAGAATCAGACATTTAATTCTCACAGTTTTGATGCTTAATGAAAAGTGAAAGTTAAACACAGCATGGTGGCATTAAAATGCATGGTGGATCCATAGCATCCTGTATCTTGGCCCTTAAGAGAATGTGCAAAACACCAAGAAAAAAATTACACAAAAAAGTAAAGCTAACATATTTAGAGGTGAGACTGACAAATTATCACAAATCTCTAAAAAAAAGTTATGAACAAAATAGTGCAGACTTGGGGAAGAGAGGAGCTGGGAAATCACTATCTTGCAAATTAAATCTATGACATGGGGAAGATCCACACATGAAACTCAGACTGAAATACTGAATTTAATTAACCCTTGGGATTACTACCAAGGTAATATGCTCAAGGAAAAGTCAATTAAGGCAGCAGAAACCTTATCTAATATGACTCGTTTAGACTTCTTTACATAAATATCAGCTCATTTTTGAGGGAATTTCAACTGTTTTGCCTCAAAAGTGAAAGTATATTAAATAAGAGGGGGCTTATTTCTATCCCTATGATGGCGAAGGAAAACGTTAGTTTTCAAGTTTCTATAAAACCCGCTTTCCATTTACTTCCTATTCTATAATCTTAAAAAGAAAAAAGTCAATCTTTTTACAAGCAATTCCCTGCTGAAGAGATTTTTTTCTTAATAATAAGAATATTATTTTCACCCTTTTGGATTTCTTGAAATCGTTTTGCATCTCTCTGTACTACTGCACAAAAAAATAAATCCCTTTTGCATATGTTGAAATAATGTCAAATCTATATTTATGGCTATGAATTTCGATTTGTTTATCTAGAATTTGTCAGTTTTTAGAGTTCCTAAGTAGATTGAGAACCTTAGTAATAAAGGTCTTTCACACTTTTTTTCACTTCTGGATAGGAGATTTATTTCTAAATTGGTGAAGTCTATACATATTTTCAGAATTCTCAACACACATAATTATGCAAAGTGTATGAAGAAGCAAAACAGAGTCACAAGGAGGTGTTATAAGCCCAGGCTTAGAAAACCATTTCTGACAGCATACTTTACAACAATACTTAATTGGGTATATGAATCTTATTAGAAATGTTTCAAAAAAAAAAAAAGAAATGTTTCTAAGTTTTTATTACCCTAATGTGTGCCTCAGAGAGATCTCTATGTGTTTTAGATAAAGGCTGATTATACAGACAGTGACAGAATCACTTCAGAACTACTCATATTTTAGTTTTCAGAAAAACTAAGCATTTGCCTCAGTAAGGCAAAAAGTAGGCTTTCAGAAAACTTTGTATTCTTTGTGTCTATACTTGAACTTGTGATTCAAGGCTATAATTCTTGATTATAATTCTATCATTATAGAACTATTACAGAATTCTATATATCTATATATATCTATAGATCTATCTATATCATATCCCATCCTTCCAAATCTACCTATCTAGGTAGATAGATCTATATATAGATATGTCTATAGGTAGATTATAGAATTATAGAGAATTATAGTTTAAAGCAGTAACAAGGAGTGTGTCTAGTCTACATGATATTACAATAAATTAATCATCCAGTAAATTCATTACCTTCTTCCCTCCAAGAACAAATGCAATAAAATTATTTTATAGTAAACATTATCCCCAGGAAAATTTCAAATATAAATTATGGCTAGTTCACAGCCCACAAGCCTTGAATTTTTAAATAAACACATGTCCTTCTTATAGACCTATGTTTTATGGTATGATTTCTATTAAAAGTAATGAAATGAAGGCAGAATTTTTAAAATGTGCTTATATTGGTAGAGAATTAGTTCACAGAAATATTTCAATAAGATCTTTAGAATCATGTAGATATAAGCCCAATGTGAAAATTAGTAAATATCTGAATCTGTTTTTTTATATCATCACACCGAAATAAGTACTAGTATTATAAGCATAATAAAAGTACTACATTTAGATTGCCTCAGAATATAAAAGCTTCATTTCGTCATTTTTATGTATAACATATTTTAAAGCAAATTATGATTTAGAATATGAATATATTTTAAATATGCGCTATGATTCAAAGTAAGTTATAAATTCCCAAAATGCCCAGTGAAATCTACAAATACAAGCTGGTATATGTCATAAAGAGCTTTACTGAACTTTTTACAGGTTTCCATCGCTATGCAAAAGTAAAGTGTTCCTATGAAACCTTTTATAAGCTAAAATGCATGAAGAGCATCCCCCACTTTGTGAAAGTTTGCCTTATGCCACTTCACTTTTAAGACCTACATTAGTACAGTAATAGCTTTTTTCGTAAAAACAAAATCCTCTTCGGATTTCTTTTGGTTAGTGAAAACAGGCACTAATGTAAGTCTTTCATAAAAGTCAAGTGGCATAATGGGAACTTTTAGAAAGCAGGGGATACCTGTATATGCACAACTACAGACTGCTCTATAATGACAATGACCTACATTGTTATTGAAGTGTCTTTTAAAAAGCAAATAAGTATTTCAAAAATCATTTTGCCATTAAGAACTGGTTCTATGCTCTGAAACAACAGTACATCTAACCATCTTCAGTGATGTATTATAGCATTTTTTATAAGTATATGTTTGATTCAGTAGTAGAAAAATTGGTTTAAAAATCCTATTTAAAGCAAAATGTGGAGAGAACTCATTCTCATGCATTTGTATTTAAGGCATCACTAACGCTTTTGAAAGTAGAAGTGAAATGACATAAAATAGTCCATGCAGTAATATACGTGCTTTAGTGCATTTGTAGCAGTCTGTCTAGTAAAGCATTTGAAATTACTTTTCATTAATTTTTTATCTTTTAAAGCTGGAAACTTTTGTGAAAATTTAACAAATTCATATCATCCTCATGATAACTTTATTTTCCTTCACAAGACTAATGTCCAGGATGGATGCAACAAGAGATTCCTACGCAACTTCCTTAGTGCAAATGATGAAGGTTTCAAATAGATGCAAGAGGAGAACAAACCACACAAGAAGGAGAAAACAGTTTCAAGCATAAACTACTAGAAGTAAGGCATGATTGCTAAAAAAAACAGTGGTTGGTGTCATCTCTGTGGTGTGAGTGGATAGTAAGTACATGTGGCTCCATGGACAGTGTGGACATAGCACAGCAAACAGCAATGAGCCTACGAGCTGGAAATCAGGCTTCATATATGCAGAGCCACCAGCTGGTCTTTTCAATCATAATCTCTCATGGAATTTGCTGACTATGAACAACATGAAATCAATATCTTTTTTCCACAAACAATAACTGGTGATCATTATTCATTTTAACCAAAACAACCATAACTTAAAAGCATTACATTACGTTCTCAAGTTGTGGAACAAGGACTAAGACTTTGATTGAGATACAACTGATGCTTGGTTTAACGTTCACTGCATTTGAGTACGTAACTTCTCATTAGACAAAAGTTCTTTTGCGTTCTTTCATGAGCATTTCAGGAAACTTAAATTCTTTGTTTAAATTTCTATAGTTTTATGCTTGATAATCAGACTATATATATATATATATATGTATAGAGATATATGTATATATCTCTATACATATATAAAAGAAATAATTCTACAATAATTGAAAACTATGCTTTCAAATAAAATACATTTTAAAGAATTTAGAGACACTGTGAAATTTCAGATACCTATAATAAACATAAAGAGTACAATAAAGAAACATTTACCATTTTTATCCATGGAATTGGGTTCTGATTGTTTCTTGCCAATATCAGCAAAGGAACGAACAATGGGAATTCTGTTGGTGAGTTTTTTCTGATTCTGGTGGTGATGCTGTTTCATCAGTGCCTCATGGACCCTGTGACGTATGTCTTCATTGAGCTGACCTGAGCTTACTTGTTGGTCAAGGACCATGTCTGAAGAGGAAAGGCAAGAAAAGATTAGCACTGCATAGTATGTAAGCAGCAAATCACTGAGTCCAAATATGCACACCCTAGATAATATTATTCATCTTAAAATAGAATGAACTCCTTTAAGAATCTCTAGATACGGTCTTACAAACAGAAACTTGCCTCTTTTTGTTGAAATGTTGCACAAAAAGACTTGGGAAAAATTTTAATATAAACCGTTCAATTTAAACATGTAATAATTTAATGGAGTATTATTGTTTAAATGGACATAGTTGTATTGAGAACAAAGCACTTTATATTCTCCATTATTCACACTGATGGTAGGAAACAGTAGCAGTGGTAGTATCAATATAATTACTATGTTTAAAATTGTAGGGGCGCCTGGGTGGCTCAGTCGTTTAAGCATCTGATCTCGGCTCATGTCATGATCTCATGGCTCGTGAGTTCAAGCCCCATGCCGGGCTCTGTGCTGACAGCTCAGAGCCTGGAGCCTGGTTCGGATTCTGTGCCTCCCTCTCTGTCCCTCTCCTGTTCATGCTCTGTCTCTGTCTCAAAAATAAATAAACACAAAAAAATTATAAAATTGTAAGGTGGCTTTATACTTATATTTTAATATGGTTTTTCTCCCTTTTTCTAGCAGAAAATGACTTCCGTATTTCCTCTTTAGGTAAACAAAAGTCCATCTGTAAAAATCTGAGGCAGGGAGGCTTAGGCAGCTACCTAGTCATTGCATTTGGAGAGTAAACAACTCTTTCACATGGATATTAAGTCAACCCTGGCACACCTTCCTTGAAAATGTGTTTATATTTAAAAGGTCTTCTATAAACATAAAACAAAGAATAAAGGTGAGATTTCGGAGGCTATAATTAAGCAGACTGATATTTATCATAGTAGCGTCAGAAACACCTATAAAATAAGTAGATGAGTAACAGAATTTTAAGTTTTTTGGTAATATACCAAGATCACTTCAGTGAACCTCATTGTAGGAAGGAGAGTAGATGGTGGAGTAGGAGGATCAGAGCTACATTTACAGAACTGAAAATGGCCTGAAGGCAGGCAGAACAGGCCTTCCACAGCTAGTCATAGAGAGAAGGCCATATCCAAAAGGGTAAGAAAGGCAGAGATGTGATTGGAAACCAAACCCCTAGCAGCACTAATCACAGATAGGACTGGACAGCACAAACATGGAAATGCAAGAGGATCAGACCCCCTACCCCCCAGGCAGTCCTGGCAATGAGGACCCACACTGGTAAGAAAAGTTCCCTTAAAATCTCTGCCTCTGAAAATCAGCAGGGCTTAATTCCAGGAGCTTCATAATTAACAGGCTTAACTCCAGGGGAGCCTTAAGGCAATAGGAAACTGTAGTCCCTACTCTTAAAGGGCCAGCTTACTAAATAATTCCGCTGAAAACACAGCAAGAAGCAGCAGTTTGAAAACTGTCTGGTGTGTATGTGAAGGAGATTTATCGACGTACCAGAGGCGCAGGGATCTACAGGAGATTTCACTGGGAGCGAAAGTTCTGGCAGGTGCCATTTCTCTTTCACTCCCCCCACCCCCCATCTAGACAGCAGGACATTTGTGGGAGCCAGCTCTACACTCTCCATCTACCTTGTTAGCACTGTGTGCCCCACTCAACACACCTGCCTCTACAGGCACCCCTCCAAAGCAGCTCCTGACTGGATCTGACTCCAGAAGCAATGGCAACAAACGCAAAAATAAACAAATGGGACTATATCAAATGAAAAAGCTTCTGCGCAGCAAAGGAAATCAACAAAATAAAAAGAGACGCTCCTGAATGGTAGAAAATATATGCAAATCATATATATGAGAAGGCGCTAATATCCAAAATATGTTACAATCTCACACAACTCAACACCAAAAAAATAAACAACCTGATTAAAAAATGGGCAGAGCACCTGAATAGACATTTTTTTAAAAGAAGACTAAAGGCAGCCAACGGGCACGTGAAAAGATGCTCAACATCACTAATCATCAGGAGATGTAACTCAAAATCAAAATAAATTATCACCTTATACTGGTAAGAATTGCTAGTATCAAAAATGACAGGAAGTTACAAGTGTTGGAGAGAACGTGGAGAAAAGGGAACCCTTGTGCACCGCTGGAGGGAATGGAAGTTGGTGCAACCACTGTGGAAAACTATATGGAGTTCCTCAAAAAATTAAAAATGCAATTACCATATGATCCAGTAAGTCCACTACTGGGTATTCACCCAAAGAAAATGTACACATTAATTTAAGATGATAAATGCCACCCGGGGTCACCTGGGTGGCCCAGTCAGTTAAGCGACAGACTTTGGCTCAGGTCATGATCCTATGGTTTGTGAGTTGAAGCCCTGCCTCAGGCTCTGTGCTGACAGCTCAGAGCCTGGAGTCTGCTTTGGATTCCCTCTCCCTGCCCCTCACCTGCTCACACTCTGTCTTTCTCTCTCTCAAAAAGTAAATAAACATTAAAAAAAAAAAAAAAGGACAAATGCTCCCCCATGTCTATTGCAGCACTAGTGTCCATTAATAGATGAGTGGATAAAGATGTGGCATATATATACATATATACAATGGAATGTTAGCAATAAAAAAGAATGGGATCTTAACATTTGTGATAACATGGATGGACCTAGAGGATACTATGCCAAGTGAGATAAGTCAGACAAAGACAAATACCATATGATTTCACTTACATGTGAAATCTAAAAAACAAAAGAAATGAACAAACAAACAGAAAAACAGACTCTTAAATATAGAGAACAAACTGGTGGTTGCCAGAAGGGAGGGAGGTAGGAGGAGGAATGAAATAGATAAAGGAAATTAAGAGGTACAAAATTCCACTTATAAAATAACTCATGGAGGAGGTCCCTGTGTGGCTCAGCTGGTTAAACATCTGACTTCAGCTCAGGTTATGATTTCATGGTTTGTGAGTTTGAGCCTCACATCAGGCTCTGTGCTGACAGCTCAGAGCCTGGAGCCTGTTTTGGATTCTGTATCTCCCTCTCTCTCTGCCCCTCCCCTGCTCAAGCTCTATCTCTCTGTCTCTCTCTCTCTCTCAAAAATAAACATTAAAAAAATTAAAACAAAAAATAAGTCATGGAGATGAAAAGTACAGCATAGGGAATATAGTCAGTACTAGTGTAATATTGTATAGGCACAGATGGTGAGTCATTTATTGGGGTGAGCATTGAGTAATGTATAGAACTGCAGAATCAAGTTGTATACCTGAAGCTAATATAACATTATATGCCAATTATACTTCAATAATAATTTTTTACACTTCAATAATAATTTTTAAATGTTTTAATTTAAAAAAAAACATAGTCAATTCTGTTTTTAAAGAAACAACCAAAGTCACAAACGAACTGATATTGTATGATTCTATTTATGGTACATACACACATACAGAGAAAGGATACCGTAATGATACACACCAAATTGTGTGAGAGTGGGTAGGAGTAGGAATAAATAGAAACTTCAAGGTTTTACCTTAGCATCAGAGTGACTCATATAAAACTGCCATTTTGTAGTTAAAAAACAGATATCAGCAATTTCATAACTTTTTCATTTTTTGCAGGAGGAGTTTTAGGTAATAAAAAATACTAAAGAACACTGATTAATCACATAATAACAACAAAATAACAAGTATCTCCTTTTTCAAAACTAGGGGATTTGGAAGGGAAAAATACATGAAACAGGAGGATTTTTAGGGCAGTGAAAATATTCTGTATGATATCATAATACTGGATAAATGTCATTATACTTTTGTCCAAATCCATTCAGAATGTATAACATTCAGAGTGAATTCCAGTGTTAAGCATGGACTTTATGTGATAATGACGTGTCCATGTAGGTTGATCAATTGTAACAAACGTAACATTCTGGTGAGGGATATTGATAGTGAGGGAGGCTATGCATGTGTGAGTTCAGGGGTTTATGGGAAATCTCTGTATCTTCCCCTCAATTTTTCTGTGAACCTAAAACTGCTCTAAAAACTAAATTCATAATTTAACAACAACTTCAGTATAATTAATCTGCTCCCAGATTATCAAATATTAACTATTTAATTTTTTGAGGCACTAACTCCTTATACAAGGAGTAAAGCAAGCATATCACAATGAATTGCCTTCCACAATCCTACTGAGTACAATGAAAAATTCAATATTAGCATAATTCTCCCCTACAAACAATGTTTACTTCAGTGTAAAAGGGAAATGGACTAAGGAAACAGATTTGGGTCACTGTAGCACATTCTAGGTATGTGATCTTATAAAGTTGGATAACCTCAGGGTTCTTATTTGTAACATGGAGATAATATCTATCTCATATGCTGTAGGCCCAAATATATAAGGCACCTAATGGACTGATTAGAATATTGAGACCCTCAGTAAATATTTTCCAGTGTAAGATTTCCTTTAAGTAGGTTATGGGTCCCAGGTTTGGATTTTTGGGTGGTTTTAATACATTCATAATTATTTTATAATGGTATATCAAGTGAAGGCAGAGTTGGGTTTATCAATAACAGAAAACTCAAAGGAGGAGATTCAAGATGATGGGGTAGGAAGACCCAAACTCACCTCTTCAAATGGACAAAACAAATATACAGCTACATGTGGAAAAATAGTCTGTGAAAAAACCTGAGAACTAGCCGAACACCTGTTCCACAACAAAGGATAAAAGCACCACATCAAGACTGGTAGGAGATGCAGAGACATGTTCTCACCAAACACCCCACCCCCAGAGGGGCAACCCACAATCAGGAGTGATCTAAATACACACACACACACACACACACACACACGCACACACACACACACACGCGCGCACACACACGCGCACACACACGCACACACATGCACACACACCAAATAAGCTAATGTTACCATATATGTTAACTAACTAGAATTTAAATAAAAACTTGAAATAAAAGAAAACATCTAAAAGATCTATGGAATGCAACAAAGGCAGTTATGAGACAAGTTCACAGGGATAGAAGTCTACTTCAAGACACAAGAAAAATCTCGAATAAGTAACTTTACATCTAAAGGCACTAGAAAAGAAGACCAAATGAAGCCCAAGTTAGTAGAAGGAAGGAAATAATAAAAATCAGAGCAAAGATAAATGAAATAGAGACTAAAAAGACAATAGAAAAGATAAATGAAATTAAAAGCTGGTTCTTTGAAAAGATAAACAAAAATGACAAATCCTTAACCAAACACATCAAAATTTTTTAAAAAAAGGAAAATGCAAATAAAATCAGAAATAAAAGAGAAGTTACAACTGATCCCACAGAAATACAAACGATCATAAGCAACTACTATGAATCTACACCAACAAATTCAACAATCTAGAAGAATTGGATAAATTCCTAGAAACCCACAACCTTTCAAGACTGAATCATGAGGAAATAGATAATCTAAATATACTGATTACTAGTAAGGACAGTGAATCAGTATTAAAAAGAAAACTTCTAGTGAACAAAAGTTCAGGATCAAATGACTTCACTGATGAACACTAAACACTCAAAGAAGATTTAATACCTATACTTCTCAAACTATTCCAAAAAAATGAAAGAAGGGAACACTTCCAAACTCATTTTATGATGCCATCATTATGCTTATACCAAGCAGACAAAAACACCACAAAAAAAAAGAGAAAGAAAGAAAAAGAAAATTACAAGCTGGTATCCCTGATGAATATAGATGCAAAAACCCTCCACAAGATATTAGCAAACCAATTTCAACAATATGTTAAAAGAATCATACACCAAGATCAACTGGAATTTATTCCAGGAATGCAAGAATTGTTGAAATCAATCAATGTGATATACATTAACACAATGAAAGATAAAAATCATATGATCATCTCAATAGATGCAGAAAAAGTATTTGACAAAATACAGCACCCATTTGTGATAAAAACTCTCAACAAAGTAGGTGTAAAGGAAATGTACCTCAACATAATAGAGACCATATATGACAAACTCAGCGAACATCATACTCAATGGCGAAAAGCTGAAAGCTTTTCCTCAAAGATCAGGAACAGGACAAGGAGGCTCATTCTCACCACTCTTTGTCAACATAGTATTGGAAGTTCCAGCCATAGCAATTAGGCAATAAAACAAAATAAAAGACATTTTCCAATTAGTAAGGAAAAAGTAAAACTGTCACTACTTGCTGAAAACCCTGAAGATGCCACCAAAAAACTATTATAACAAATGAATTCAATAATGTTCTAGCATACAAAATTAATATATAGAAATCTGTTGCATTTCTATAAATTAATAATGTACTATCAGAAAGAGAAATTAAGTGAAAAAATCCCATTCACAATTGCATCCAAAAGAATAAAATACCTAGGAATAAATTTAACCAAGAAAGTAAAAGACCTATACTCTGAAAACTATACAACATTGATGAAAAAAATTGAAGAAGACACAGATAAATGGGAGGATATACCACACTCATGAATTGAAGGAATTAATATTGTTAAAATGTCTATTCTATCCAAAATAATCTATACATGCAATGTAATAATCCCTATCAAAATAAAATGACATTTTTCACAGACAAGTAGCTTAAAATTTGTATGGACCCACAAAAGACCCCAAATAGCCAACACAGTCTTGAGAATGAAGAATAAAGCTGAAGGTATCATCATCCCTGACTTCAAACAGCACTTCAAAGCTATAGTAGTCAAAACAGTATGGTACTGGCACAAAAACAGACACATAGATCAATGAGACCGAATAGAGCCCGGAAATAAACCCATGCATATATGGTCAATTAATCTACAACAAATGAGGCAAGAACATACAATGGGGAAAAACAATCTCCTCAAATAAATGGTGTTGGGAAAACTACATACAGAATGAAACTAGACTATCTTACAGCATACACAAAAATTAACTTGTAATAGATTAAAGACTTGATGGCAAGATCAGAAACCTTAAAACTTGTAGAAGAAAACTTAGACAGTAATTTCTTTGACATCATACATAGTAGCATTTTCCTGATATGTCTCCTCAGATAAGGGCAACCAAAGCAAAAATTAACAAATGGGACCACATCAAACTAAAAAGTTTTTGCACAGCAAAGGAAACTCAACAAAACAGAAAGGCAATCTACTGAGTGAGAGAAAATATTTGCAAACCAAATATCTGATAAGGGGCTAATATCCAAAATATATAAAGAACTCCTACAACTGAATAGCCAAAAGCAAAAACTGGACAAAAGATCTGAATCTAAAGACATACAAATGGCCAACAGGCACATGAAAAGATGCTCATCACTAATCATCAGGAAATGAAAAATAGAACCACACTGAGACCTCACATCTGTCAGAATGACTAGTATCAAAAAGACAAGTAATAACAAGTGTTGGTGAGGATGTGGAGAAAAGGGAACCCTCATGCACTGTTGGTAGAAATGCAAATTGGTGCAGCCACTAGGAAAACAGTATGGATGCTCCTCAAAAATTTAAAAATAGAACTACTGGGGTACCTGGGTGGCTCATTCGGTTAGTGTCCAACTCCTGATTTTGGCTCAGGTCATGATCTCACAGTTGGGAGTTGGAGCCCCATGTCAGGCTCTGCACTGGCAGAGGGATTCTCTGTCTCCCTCTCTCTCTGCCCTTCCCTTGCTTCTGTATGCTCGCTCTCTCTCTCTCTCTCTCTCTCTCAAAATAAATAAAGAAACATTTAAAAAAATACAACTACCATTTGATCCAGCAATTCCTCTTCTGGGTATTTATCTAAAGAAAATGAAAATACTGACTCAAAAATATATATGCACCCTTATGTTTATTGCAGCATAATTTACAATAGCCAAGATATAGAAGCAACCTAAGTATTCATTGACAGATGAATGAATAAAGAAGATATTGTATTTATACACACACACACACACACACACACACATAGGAATAAACTCTTGCCATTTGTGACAATACAGATGGACCTGGAGGGTATTATGTTAAGTGAAATAAGTCAGACAGAGAAAGACAAATACTGTAAGTTTTCACTTATGTGTATAATGTAAAAGATAAAATAAGTGAACACACAAAACAAAACCAGACTCACAGATACAGAGAACAGACTTATGGTTCCCTAGGAAAGGCAGGTTGAGGGAGAGCAAAAATGGTGAAGGGGATCAAGAGATATAAACTTCCAGTTATAAAATAAGTCATGGAGATGTAATATACAGGACAGGGAACATAGATAATACAGAGAGACACAGATGGTAACCAGAGTCATATGGTGAGCATTTCAAAATGCACATAAATGTCAAATTACTATGCTGTACACCTGAAAATAGTATAATATGTGTGCCAATTATACTTCAATTTAAAAAACCAAAAATTCCAATCAAACTATAAAACAATGAATTTCATTGGCTCACATAATGGAAAATCAATGTTAGGCTGGATTTAATTCTGTTTTTCTGACTCTGTCAGTTTCTCCCTCCTCCAGGTGTGAGTTTAACCTTAAGGCTGATTTTCTTTATGGTCATAAGGTAGCTGCCAACAGCAAGAAAGAAATATATATCTTTGTTGATATCCACATATTCTTTGACTTTTGTGACTTTCTCTTAAAAGACAAATTCTCTTAAGTCCTACTGACATAGTCCTGTCCATGCTGAGACAATCCCTGGCAAAGGAAATATTGTCCCCATGACTGGCTTAGACTGATTAAGAACTAACCTTCACTCTGGAGTCAGTTTTCTAAACTATAGGTAGACAAACTTTTTCTGTAATGGGCCAGATAAAAAAATTTTAGGCTCTGTAAACCATGCAATCTCTGTAACCACTGTTCAACTCTGCCTGCCTTTAGAGCATGAAAGTAGCCATAAAGAACATGTACACAAATGAGCATAGTTGTGTGTCAATAAAACCTTTTTATGGACACTGAAATGTAAATCTCATATGATTTTCATGTTGTAAAATATTAATCTTCTTTTCACTAGTTTTCAATCATGTGAAATATAATACCATTCTTAGCCCACAGGACTAACAAAATAAGGCAGTGGTGCATATTTGCACATAGAGTGTAATTTGCCAAACTTTGCTCTATTACTTTTCTGTTTACAATGTAAAGAGATAGAATGTATGTGCAGGAATCGGCCATAATATTCACTCTAGTTACCTCCGAAGTCCCTTTCAATTCTGAAAATGTATGATAGTGTAGAATATTTAAATCTATATCTCACTTCTTTGGAGATAAGTAGTTATAATTAATTTGAAATAAAGTAAATGATAAATTGCCAACATATGTGACTTTACACTGAAATCTTGCTAAGATGGAAAAATGTATATAAATATAAAATATGTAGCATAAACTTCATAATGAGAGTTGTAAAGTAGGTTATTAAAACACCAAAAGGATACCATTGTATCACAGCTTCATCTGTAAGCTGTGATGTGTATCCTCAGTTCAATATTCTAATCAAAATCAAATGAATCATATAAAACCCCATGTACATAATTACAATTTTTAGTTCTTACCAAAGTACAGTCTTTCCAGGCTTGAGCACTTCAAAAACCTTTAAGTCACTAGCTTCACAGTTTTTCAGAAATAAGGGCTTATTTGAAACAGTTACATAAGAGAAAGTAAATAGAAAAAAATGCTCATCTGCTCATTAGCCACACAGAAATACACAGTAAACTCCTCTGAGGTATAACTGCATCAAATAGATCCTAATGAACTAGAAAAGTTAATCATCTTGCTTAAGAACATAACTTATACTGAGGTGAGATTTAAGTACCAATGGGAATCTGATTCACTAATCACTTTCATTGTTCTCTTCACCACTATAACATACATTAGTGTTAACCTTGAAAAGTAGGAAAGGATAATGAGCCATAATGGCTTTGGGCCCAGCATCAAGTCCTACAATCTCAGCAGGCTATGATGTCTAAATAATACAGTCTAGCCTGCCAAAGCACAATGCCAAGATCTGGGTGATATCGGAAGAAGCAAGAACAAAAAGGATAAATAAGTCACATGCTTCTAGCACCAAGCAGGCTCTAGGAACACTAGTACCCTTTGTGGAAAAAGCCTCAGAAAATGAAAATTAAGTTTCATTTTAACTGGGCAATTATTTTATTGTGATCAATCCATCTTGACCAGTGAATGAAAACCTCCAGAGATCATGAGATGTTACCAATTCTATATAAATCCCTGCCTCTTAAAAGATAGTCATATACATTAAAAGCCCATTGTTTTACAACTTCAAAAGATGTGAGGGGTAGGAGTGAGAAATAGAATCTAAATTCAACAGTTTGCTTGACCCCATTCACAGGAGTGTGTACACTAAAAATGTAAACTACCCTAAGAACACTTACTTTCCAGATCAAGGATGGTAATAGTATAGACATATTTTAAAATGTGGCTATTTCCATACTCCCAAATCTGCAGATTACATTCAGTGGAGCAAAATATTGATTTTTCCTCCAATAGTCTATTTTTAACAACAAAAGTTTTTTAATGAGTTGAGAGCTATGACTGATAATCTGATCATGGTACTAACTTTAATTTGGTTTTCATTTCTTACTCCCATTGACAGAATTAGGTTAAAGCATACACATGCAGACAGAATACTTCCATTATTAATCTTTACGGTGCTGAATTTCAAAGAGATTAACACAGACCATAAAATCGCGTGTAATTTATATGAATATAACTAAGAAGCATTTTAAATACAATTAATCTCCATATCAGAATAAACCATGGTAAGAAATTACATATGGAGAATTTAGGATTTGAAAAGGTTAAATAATATTTTGAAGGAAGACATTTAAGTTTATTCTGAGTTTCCTGAAACATTGGGAAATAGACATTTTTAAATTAACTTTGTCCAAAAGAAAATCCTACTTTAATTATACTAGACATTCTTGACAGACCTGCCAGATACAAATGGGATTTCCTCCTGTTAAGTCTACAAAAATCTCTTTAAAGAATTATCTAAGACTCTATTAAATCAGAACATTGATATAAAAATCCTTGATTATTCTAAAACAATATCTGGGTCATATTTCTCTATTAGAAAATGTCTAGAAAATATTAATGCTGCAAAGCCTGCACATTCACAAAATGTAAGAGTTTAGAGCCCTTAAAGATACATATTATATCCAGCTTTTGGAAAATAGAAACTAGTGATTCATATGTTAGTAAGTGCTTAACATATAGGAAAACATGACAAATAAGAGGTGAAAATAAGTTCCAGTCTTATTATTAACCACTAAGTTCACAAATTATCATGAAATAGAATAAAACCAAACTTATGATTATAGGTTAATAAAAGAAATTATTCCCATGTCTGCAAGTATTACCTATGATACATCATTTTCTGTTTATCTGTTTATAAAATAAGGCATATATCCTCCTCCCTATCTCATAAAGGTTACCATGATAATAAAATATAATGTGAAAATATAAAGTTAGAAGTCTTAAAAATATGAAGCATACTTATTACGCTTAGCAATAGGGCTCAATTGCCACAAAGTAAAAATAGCAATAAGTAAACAGTAAGAAAATCATTATAAGCTAAAAGGAGAAAATGTTCTAATAAGATTTTATTGAAGGCAGAAATAAATACCTTTGGATTAAAGAAGTCAAATTACAATTACTCAAAAAGAGGGAATCTCTTCTCATTAATGAGTGAAAAGGAATCTAAGGTAATAGTGATCAACAAGTATTTTTAATTATATGTTTGTAATGTGGTATTAGCTCTAAACTAATGACATCTTCTGGATGGTATTTTACAGAGTGCTCTACACTGTAAATGGGACATTCAAGATGAGCTACTTTAGAGACAGAAAGATACAGACTAATTAAACAAGAAGAATAAAAGCTATTTGGGGTATCAAGTCTTCCATTGAACTACTTTCCTTTGTAAGGATAGACTTAGAAAATGTAATTTGCTTTCAAGAGCGAGAATTAACACAGCTAACAACCTTCCCACAGCTTGGGGAAAGGAGCAGTGGTAGGGAAAGGAAGCATAAATTTAGACAATAAAACGGAACTAAGGTGATGAAATGAACAGAGGTTTAGTCAAATTCATGGGAGAAGATTTCCTGGTAGAAATAAATTTCTAAAGAAAGCATTAGAAATTATATGCTTTAAGAAATTTAAAACCTGGTAAAACTATGAAGGGTATTTTCTGAGGTTAATTTTGCCAGGTTGAGGAATTTGACAGCCTCATTAGATATAGCCAATTCAAAAGTATTTTGGATTACTCCATTTTTCAAAGGTAATGTCATCACTGACATAAACAGCAGAAACAAACTCCTTATTTGGGGCAAGATCTTTAACTTTCAGAATCTCAGTTTATTTATAAAGAAAGGATAACAATAATAATACTGAGGCCCAATTTTGTTTTGAGTATCAAAAAGATAGTATAGAATTACTTAAAAGAGCTTCCTAAATTGCAAAGTACCATGAAGAACCCAGCCATTTGGTTCCTAATTAAAACACACAAATGTTTAGGGGCTATCGGCAGGACCCCATAATGTAAAGCTAAGAAATTAAGTTGGATAACTACTGTTCCAGCATTCACAAGAAGTTTGCTAATTCCTAAGTTAACCCTTTTCTTTAAGTCTTGATTTAGAGTGATCCATTACTGCATCCTGTGTTCCTCTGAAAAGTATACTGTATTTAACTTCATATAGCCTATTTGGCTCTAGTTATTTATTTTATTTTATTTTATTTTATTTTATTTTATTTTATTTTATTTTATTTTTATTTTTTCTAGTTAGGTATTTTATTTATTTTTTAATGTTTGTTTATTTTTGAGAGAGAGCAGGCATGAGTGGAGGAGGGGCAGATATAGAGACACAAAATCTGAAGCAGGCTCCAGCAGTGTTGACAGCTCAGAACCTGACTCGGGGTTTAAACTCACAAACTGTGAGATCATGACCTGAGCTGAAGTCTGATGCTTAACCAACGGAGCCACCCAGGAGCCCCTTTGGTTCATTCATTTAAAGGTAAAGCTCTTTGGGGCGCCTGGGTGGCTCCGTCGGTTAAGCATCTGACTTCAGTTCAGGTCATGATCTCACTGTTGTGAGTTTGAGCCGAGCAGGGCTCTGTGCTGATAGCTCAGAGCCTGGAGCCTCCTTCAAATTCTGCATCTCCTTCTCTCTCTCTGCCCCTCCCCCATTCTCTCTCTCAAAAGTAAATGAACATTAAAAAAAATTTTTTTAAATAAAGGAAAACTCTTCATAGGTGTAGTATGAAACTCAGAAGGAAGGCTTCTCTTTCCTGTTTGCTTTTTTTTTTAATATGAAATTTATTGTCAAATTGGTTTCCATACAACACCCAATGCTCATTCCAACAGGTGCCCTTCTCAATACCCATCACCCACCCACCCCCACCCTCCCATCAACCCTCAGTTTGTTCTCAGCTTTTAAGAGTCTCTTATGTTTTGGCTCCCTCCCTCTCTAACCTTTTTATCCTAAGTCAGGATATCCTTCTTTTCACACATATCACAATGTATGCATGCCTATCTGCATCAATGTCCAAATAAATAATTTTTAAAGTAATTAAACAATCATTAAAATCTGGGCAACATCTACTTCAAGTCATTCTCTTTCTTCAGCCAGTGGTTGTAGTATAATATAAGGAACACACAACTTACAGGGGCCCTTAGATGGAACAAGTGCCATGAAAATCTCAGAATTTCTATTTTCTTAATGAAAATTGGGAATGACACTTCATGAGGCTATTCTGAAGATTAAATTATGTACATAATTTTTTAATATAATATTCTCTTACTTATGGAATCAAAAAACATTTACAGAGTTTTCCTCCTCTGGAATATAATGCAGACATTAAAGTTTCCCTTAAGTCTTTCTACTTTGCAAAAAAATTCTACATGGAACTGCTTTTATTTATTTTTTCCAAACTAGAAATTTTTAAAAACTGCCCAAGTCCTTGCTTTGTTTTTATTTTTTAAATCTCCATTAACTATTTTATTTATACTCTTTCAAAACTTTTTGTATTATTTTGCTTTTATGAAAACACATTTATCATGTTTGTCATGTTTAATATCTTTTATCAAAAGATACAGGAGTTCTTTGTCCCTATTTCTAGAGTAACAGTAAGATGTTTCCTACATATAACTGCCTGTGTTCTATAGCCATAATAGGCTTCTAATACAAATCTCTCATCCCAGGGGCTAGTCATAGTATTAAATTACAAACTAATTTCAAATGCATTGCTTGCCATCCTCTGGAATTAATGAGTTTTATTTTAAGTTTAAAATAAATGGTCATACCTTTCTGTTCTATTCTAAATTAACAATTTTCGTATCTACTGAATTTTTAATATGATTATTTCAGGTGTTTGAATATTTAAAAAATCATTTTCTAGTTTTATGGGGTTTTTTCCTTCAAAATTCTAATGGTGACAGCTTAATTAAGCATGATAGTGGAAACAGTATATCCTAAATGGGAGTCAGGATTAGTTCTTTGTTCTAGACTTGCCATTAACAAATTAGACCATATTTCTCCAAATTTCAACTCCTTTATCTAAAATAAGGAGGTAGGCTGGGGCGCCTGGGTGGCGCAGTCGGTTAAGCGTCCGACTTCAGCCAGGTCACGATCTCGCGGTCCGTGACTTCGAGCCCCGCGTCGGGCTCTGGGCTGATGGCTCAGAGCCTGGAGCCTGTTTCCGATTCTGTGTCTCCCTCTCTCTCTGCCCCTCCCCCGTTCATGCTCTGTCTCTCTCTGTCCCCAAAAAAATAAATAAACGTTGGAAAAAAAAATAAATACCCAGCAGTTGTATACATTTAAAAAATAAAAATAAAATAAAAAATAAATAAATAAAATAAGGGGGTAGGAGAAAGTCATTTTTAAGGTATCATCTGCTGACCATAAGAACTGATTTTCCAAGAGTCACAGAGTTATAAGGAAAAGAAAATAACAAACCTCAGCTATACCCATAAGAGTGAAACAAAGTAAGGGAAAAAAAAGATATACCTGCAATTTCTTCTAAAGTGTTGGCATGCATGTCCAGTAACACAGTTCCATTCAGAATACAACTTCTCAGCTCAAACAAGCTGTGCAACGACAGAGTGGCCACATAAGGCTTGCTCCATCTTTCTCCTCCGTCTTCCACATCTTCTTCAAACTTCAGCCACCTACACAAATAAATATTATCAGCACATTGAATATCATATTGTAGATGAATGATCCTTTATCCCAAGAATAAAAAGCAGAAACAGAAAAACAGTCACATTGCTTCTAGATTTTGTGGGCTTGGGAAGTAAAACCTAGCCCAAGTTATTTGGTTTATTTCATTTTAATTCCACTTAACAAGCATTCTTTTTGTCACTGAAAGATGTATAGAAAGCCAAGAAAAACTCAAATGTTATTTTTGTTAGTTTGTCAAGCTCTGAAAAAATATTTACTGTGTTTATTCAGTGGTCACTGTGAATCTGCTGTAAAATTAATAGAGTATACTTCATAGAAGGATAACGGCAATTGAAAAAGATGCAAAAGAAAATGAAAGAATACTCATTTTTCTGTAGTAGGAGGTCTTAAAATAGAATATTTGATCTCCTGATAATTTTTCCATTCGATTTTTAGGGAAACTAGTATAACTTGTGCCCTCTTCTGTAAGAAAAATAAATATTAGGCATGCTTGGATGAAATGTAGTACAGTCAATTCCTGGGGACTACAGGAACCTATAAGCACTGAGCTCAGTCTCTAATCCCTGGGCCTTCCTTCCAGGGATGGAGAACAGAGGAACCTGTATCAAGGCGACAAATGGGAGACCACTGCCTTTTTGGAGTGAAATGGATTGTAATATTTAAGTTTCTTCAAGTAAGATAAGTGGAAGGAATAAAGAGGAAAAAATGGAAGAAATAAAGAGAAACCAGAGATTCTACTGCTATGGCACAAGCACTAAATTTCTCTCATTCTTTTGGGGACTTGTTGTCTAATCCTAATAGATAACCAACTTAATTCCACCATTTGTAATATATCCTAAATAAAGCCTAAATTGCCTTTCCTCCCCTTCTCTTCACCATTTTCCTTATTTCTTCTCTCCTTAGTCATTTTTGCCCTAACTTCCTCTTTCTGTGCAATATCACTCAAATTCTCTATAAAATATTGTATTACTGTTTTATGTGGTCAAATGATCCAGCTCCAGGGGAGGAGAAATATGTTGCAGTAACTAGTTAGGGAATCAGTGGATCAGCCAGAAAATAACCAACCACAAGGGCTAGTCAGAATGATTAATGTGCAGAGTTCTAAGAAAGATAAAGAAAGCTATTGATCTGTCCTCACTGTTCAGGGAGTAAAACATTGTCAGGAAATGAAAATGAAACCAATAGGGAAGAATAGTTGTGCCTACCAAAAGTTTATAGACAGGGAATACCTAATACCTACCATAAGTTTATAAGATATTTGAAGGTTGCAAAAATTTACATTTAAGCCACAAGTCACTGACTGTATTTCTTCAATGCTGGAATTTTATAGAATTTTTTTGTCTACACCACTGGGAATTTTTCATATTATTGGTTCTTAATGATTTTCAGGCCTTGATAGGGACATAATATTTCATAAATCATTTGATAGTTATTAGTACTGTTCAACTAATTCTCCCTCTCTACCTAGTAAAGAATAGGATATCACCACCTGGCTCCCCTTTTACTGGGTGAGATGATATGACTACTGACTACCTCTGGATAATGAATTGTAAGCAGAAATTATGTGCATCACTTCCAGACTATATTTTTTGCCCATTCTTCTAATTGATTTGTGTTCATACTATTGAAATTTGGGAGTTCTTTACATATTCTACATATAATATTTTTGTCAAATATATGGTTTGCAAATATTTTCTCCTTATGTGCAGCTTGTCTTCATCCCCTTAACAGGATCTTTCATAGGACAAAATGTATTAATTTGGGTGAAGTCCAATTTATGAATATTTTCTTTTATAGATTGTGCTTTCAATATCATGTCTAGAAATTCATCATAGACGCTCTAAGTCCTCAGGTTTTTCTCCTGTTTTTTTTCTCACATTTGTATAGCTTTATGTTTCACATTTAGATTTATGATTTATTTTGAATTAAGTTTGTATACACTCTGAGGTTTAGATGGAAATATTATTAATTTTTAACCTATAGCTGTCTAATTATTCAAGTACACTGTTGAAAAGACCATCCTTTTTCCATTTAATAGCTTTTGCCCTTTGTCAGAATCCAGGTAGCTATACGTGGTTTGGTCTTTCTCAGTCCTCTATTCTTCTATATTTTTTCTCTCAAATTTGTATAGCTTTATGTTTTACATTTAGATTTATGTGTTCCATTGATCTATGTGTCTATCTGAAAAGAAATTTTAAAAACAAATCTATCTAAAAGGTATATTCCTTCTTTTAGAATAATTTCCTTCAAACTGGAGGCTTGGTCTTTTAGAAAAGAAGAATGGAGTCTCTGGGAATTCCAGTTTGGTAGTTAAGAAAAAAAAAATAAATGGATGGACAATTTGATATGGCCATAGATTTTATGAATATAAAATAGGAAGAAGCATAAGATACTTCCCATAAAAGAAACTCACAAGTGACAAGTGTCGAGTTTCTAAACATTTCAAGATTCAGTGCTTTAGGCCAACTCCAGAATGATGTCAAAAGCTTTAAGAACTATTTAAATAATGTTTTTTAAAAGACTATGTTAAAAATTATATTTTATATTACATACATATATTCTCTATACACACACACACACACACACACACACACACACACCCCTAAGTGTATTTCTCTTTTCTGTTTCTTTATTCCATTTCATATTTCAAAGATAGGAATTAAGAGGTCTGGGAACACACCAAATCCTGTTTAAAGATTTGTAGATTTGTAGTCAGTTGCAAAATGCCTGATTGCAGTTAATGACCTAAAGTGCTGCAATTTATTCCAGTTTTCAAATAAACTCAGCTGACATTTGTTTGAATAGCAAACTACAGCAAACAAGAGTCTTACAGGCATGAATGAGAAGTAATGAACAATGAAAAAAAATCAAAATTGTAGGCCAATTGCATGACATTTTCTGTGGAGGGGGTGGACTTAAACCCTTTGAGATTATGTGATTTTCCTACGGTGTGTCTGGATCTGTTCTCATCCATGATTAACACATTGGAATCTCTTTCTACTAAACAACAATATAAAATAGGTGTTTCATGAATTCTTTGAAGATTAAGTTGATGATAATCTCTTCTGTAACACTCATATTAAAAATCTACAAAACAAAATTCTTCTGCAAATTAGAAATAGATGTTGTCCTTAGAAATTAACTACCGTGTATTCTATTCCCGCTAATTCCTTTTAACTTTCCTAAGAATTTTTATTCTCTGATTCTACGCAAATAGAAAATAAAATACCAACCAAAATTGTAGCCTGGGGAGAAGTTACGAACTCTTAAGAGAAAACATCCTCTTTTGGGTAGGGCTAAGGCTACAGATGGTGGAAGAGGGACAAGGTTAGGGTGGAGGCTAGATATTAACATAACAACAACCATAAAGTGCCTATTTTAAGGGGAAAGGGGAAGTGAAAGATATCCAAACCTAGAAATATTAGCTATTCTTTTTTTTTTAATTTTTTAACGTTTATTTATTTTTGAGACAGGGACAGAGCATGAACAGGGGAGGGTCAGAGAGGGAGGGAGACACAGAATCTGAAACAGGCTCCAGGCTCTGAGCAGTCAGCACAGAGCCTGAAGTGGACTTGAACTGAGGGACCGCGAGATCGTGACCTGAGCCAAAGTCGGACGCTTAACCGACTGAGCCACCCAGGCGCCCCAATATTAGCTATTCTTAATCCATATTATCTTCACATCTCATATCTCATGGAAAAATCTTGATGACTTAAACCTTTCCTAATTTTGAATATCAAATGCTTTCAGAGCATCAGTAAAATTGTTTTGATGCAATAATCCGTTTGACACTGCCATGTCTGTATCAGAGGCCAACTGCTACTCCCTGCTTTGCCTCTCCTGAGCACATTTGTGGGAAGCATTTTTAAAGGGCAACCACAGTGAGTCAAGCATGTTGTCTTCATAATTGCATATCTGTGGTATCTTTGCGGGCTTTTCTATTAATAACATTATATGTTATCTATAAGCAGGACATTGGAATTGTGCTGATTTCATTAGCCCTTGTCATATGGCTTCTTTTAGGGTTTTTAAAAGTGAACAGCTGTTTTTCACAAACATTTATTAAATAATTATGATTCAAAAATTTAGCTTCAAAATCTAAAACTTTGCTTAAGTTTTACTTGGCAACAGCAGTGGGCATGAATTATTCAAGATGTGATATGTGACAGGTGCAATGTGCTGATAAAATATCCTTTTTATTTCTACTATTAGGGTAGAAAATTATTAATCCCCCCAGAATACTAATCAAAAGAAAGAAGGGCTTCAAATATTTATGCTAATGACTTATTAGAATTAAACTGCATTTTGAAAATTAGATGGAATCCTAAATTAACTAAAATTAGTCCTTTTAGATGAACTAGGGCAACCAGAACAAAATTACTTCTGTTACTTTAAAACCCACTACATTTCTAAGCCCTCAATAAATACACTCTGTACTTCCCTGATGTATTGTGTCTCCGCCAAAATTCATCTACCCTCCTCTTCAATGTCTGTTGCTATTTTGATTGCTCATCAGATGTCTCCTTGAACCTCAAATAGCTGCACCATACGTAAGGTTCTAGAAGGATAGCTAAGAACACAGGTCCTACTGAATAACATTAGAGAATACTAATAATTAACTGGATCAACTCTTTTGTTCTTTATCCATGAACAACAATACATTTTGGTGGTTTAGGATAAACATGTTGTTCAGGTTAATCCACGAGAGTAAAAGGAACAGATCACTATTTTATCTGGAAGGTGAAAAATCACCAATCATATTAAGAATAAGCGAGTTACTCCTGACAAAACACACATTCCAATCTTACTTATCAGCTCTATCATGTAGGATGAGAGTAAAGAAAAGAATATAAAAGAAATGCTTCCAAAAAGTACTTCCCAGCAATAAGGAGACTCAAACTAACAACAGCTTCCTAGTCATCATACCCAATAGATCGCCCTTCTTCCTGCCATCCAGGAATAGCTAGCATTTCTTATAACCAGGTCAAGACAGATGTGTCTAGCCTTAAACAGGGAGGTTTGCATTTTATTTTATATATTTTAATGTTTATTTACTTTTTAGAGAGAGAGCTAGAGTGTGAGCAGGGGAGGGACAGAGAGAGAGGGAGACACAGAATCTGAAGCAGGCTCCAGGCTCTGGGCTGTCAGCACAGAGCCCGATGTGGGGCTCAAACACACGAACTGTGAGATTATGACCTGAGCCACAGTCAGATGACTGAGCCACCCAGGTACCTCCGCATTTTAAATTCCTTTTCAACAACTCTTTAGTCATGAGAGAGTAAAATTTATAATGCTAATTGGTGCATAAGATTATCATATATTGTTTTTCTGTCATCAAATAACAAAGATGAGCATTCATATTATATATTTGAAAAAGTCCAAAGCACTTAGTTTTTGATGCAGTTGGAAGAAAACAATAAGATGGATGGTTTTTAATCTTAAAATTTACCATGTCATATAAAAACTACTTCAAATTTAGTCCTATATTTAAAATATATAATAAAGCTTCAGAAAGAAAATGATTACATGATTTTTTTCATTAAAAAAGGTAATTCATACAGAATAACATACCACTAAACATTAAAAAAGGCAAATAAATAATACAATGGTTTGACATAAAATATGAACAGTTAGCTCACAGGAAAAAAATTAAAACATATGCAAAGATGTTCCATTTCACCAATAATTTTAAAAATGTAAATTAAGGGGCGCCTGGGTGGCCCAGTCGGTTAAGCGTCCGACTTCAGCCAGGTCACGATCTCGCGGTCCGGGAGTTCGAGCCCCGCGTCGGGCTCTGGGCTGATGGCTCAGAGCCTGGAGCCTGTTTCCGATTCTGTGTCTCCCTCTCTCTCTGCCCCTCCCCCGTTCATGCTCTTTCTCTCTCTGTCCCAAAAATAAATAAACGTTGAAAAAAAAATTAAAAAAAAATGTAAATTAAAATAAGATTTATTTTTCGTCTATAAAATTAGCAAAAAAAAAAATCTAAAAGTTTAATGATTTACTCCAGCAAGGGTTTGAGGGAAATAAGCACTCTCATACACCGTTCATAAAAGTATGAATTACCAAAACATTTTATAAAGTCAATTTTACAATCTCTATCAAAATTTAAAAGCCTGCTATTCTTGGTACATAAGTTCCACTGCTAGAAATTCACCTTACTTAGGGGTGCCTGGGTGGCTTTGATGGTTAAGCGTCCAACACTTGGTTTCCGCTCAGAACATGATCTCAAGATTAGTGAGTTGGAGCCCAGCATCAGGCTCTGCACTGACAGTGTGGAGCCTGCTTGGGATTCTTTCTCTTCCTCTCTCTCTGCCCCTCCCCTGTTCATGCACTCGCTCTCTCTCTCTCTCTCTCCAAATAAATAAATACACTTTTTAAATAAAATTGTAAAAAGTTATTTTGAAAAAACACCTATGTTGAAATGTACACATATCCTAGAAACACATTACAAAATATTTTTATCCTCACCAAATAGTACATAAATCCAGTATACCTGCAGCCTCTTAGAATGCTTTCCCTTTAAAAAAAAAAAAAAAAAAAAAAAAAAAAAAAAAGCCCCACACTCAAATTATCATATAATATGCCTAGTTTGGCACAGGCCAGCAGTTGAAAAGATAGAAATAAATTACTTTTAGATTCTTATTGTTTTCCTGATGACACACAAATTATGCTGCTGTTTATCTTTCAGGCTGCAGCTGTTGCTGGCTCTGCATCACTGTTTACTATAATTGCTGTCTTCAGATCTCATTCTGACCCATATCCCATTATAGGATATGCCCAGGCCAGATGAGCCATTTCAGAAATCGACAGCACTCACGAATGTTTGCAAAACTGTGGCTTTACAAATCTCTTTTCCAATAGCATGAAAATTATTTCCTATACCTTCCCGCTCAGCAAAAATCCTCACCTGGCTGTTTCTCGCCATTCAGCATCCTCACCTTCACGCCAGCAAATCTCATCCAGTTCTGTGAAAAGGTCATGAGGAATGTGTTCCTCATCATCATCCTCAGTTCCAAGAATAAACTGTACTCGTTGTGATGGCGTGTCTAGAGAAAACCAGAGATGTGAGTATGCATTACCATGACTTCAAGCTTAAAATTTCCTGGTCACCCAACTCCAACACCACTCCAGACTCACACCTCCCTGCCCGCCCCCTGCAACACTCATCCATGGTTGATTTGGTAAATTAAAACTAAATTTAGCATTACCTGAAGTCTAGTATAATTTGGGAGCAAAAATATGTAAAATGTAGATACATTATATATATATATATTCAAAATAATATTAAATGTTATGATTATTTTTGGATTGTTTACAGCATTAATCATAGAAACTATTTCTATATTTCCCTCACACACACATACATGCATTTTCTCTCATCATATACGCTATACTTTATGGGAATATTTAGAACAGGCTATAATAAAATTCACTTATACTAAAACTATGCTGAATGTAATTCACCATGAACTCCTTTGTGAGGCTCTTTTTTAGTCACACCTTTGTCCCTTCCCGAACCCTGACAACCACTAATCTGGTCTCCACTGCTATGGTTTTACCATTTCCAGAATGCTATCTAAACAGAAACTAAATCCAAAATCATCCGAGTGTGATATCATCTACTGGTGGTGTTTGCTTAAACATTCAAAGATCTCTCAACCACGACTACGGTGCGAGTCACTACGTTCTTGGTAGGGGAGTAAAATAATGTGTGGTTTGGACACAAGACACACAGTCTCAAAGGTGTACATGGTGTTCCCAGAAAGAACATGTTGTTCACAATTTGAGGGTCTCTGGAGAAGGGACCTACATCATTTGGCAGACGTAGATTGACGGTGTTTTCTACAAGGCTTCCAGTCCTGCTAGTTGGCCTTAGAGTTTCCAGTTCGGCTAAGATAACTGGATCTAGACCCTGTTTCTAGACGCACTGCATGAGGACAGTTAGTCCAATCTGATCTGTTTGCCCACGCTAACCACGAAGTGGCATTTACTCATTCCACTGTGCGACCGCTACAGAAAAGGGGGTAGGGAAGACACCCAAAGGTGTTATTAGGGTTTTTGTGTGGGAGATGAAGGCACTGAGAACATCCTTGCATTTCTGATAAACTTCTTAAGCTCAAAAGCAATGATAATACAAACAATGAGCAGAGTCACCTAGCAGAGAATGGCAGGACAACAGTCAATTATATTTATGGATCTTGTCACAGATTGGGAGAGACACATGAAGGTATCTTTCTTTATGAGGAATACTCCAGGAGAAGTTCTGGAAGATCATTAAATTCACTTCCACGCGGTACCATTAAACGTGTTCATCTCCAGAAGCTATACCTTCACCTTCTTTCCACCCTACTCACACCCAGACCTTTTGTTGGAAAGGGTAAGAAGTAAAAATGAAAAGGGAATTTTCACAAAATTTATAAAAATTTATGCCTTCCACTTGAATTCATTTGGGCCACTGCAGGAAGACTTGGCAAGCAGTATACTCAACCAAGTGGTGATCATACTTATTATTTAGGACCGTGTCAAACCGACAAGAATATCTAAGTGCCTAAACCAGAATTAAGTGTTGAATTCCCGAGGCCCCCTGTTAGCTGGACTACCACTCAGAGAGTGTACCAGTCAGGATGGACTAAGGTTGCTATAAGGGAAAAGGGATGATATATCACATCCAGAAATGGTCTTGGTGGAATCTTGGATAGTCAAAGCAAGGTTATTAATCCCTTTCTTCCTGATCACTACCCATAAATTGGCTGAGAATAAATTATCCCTTTCTGGGAGGAGCCACATTCAGTGACCAAACTGCCTTCGCTAATATGTAGTACGTGGACTAGGAGGAAAGGAGGAAGGCAAAGTCAGAAGTCTTTTCATTTTGATTTTTGAAGATGTCCTTCCAACATTTAACAATAACAGATGCCGGTGGGTAATAGGGACTGTGGAAGGTCCACTGGATTTTTGAGTGAATTTGGGGATAAAATAAAGCATGTTATCTAACTTCAAATGATTCAAAAAGCTGAAAACATAACACAGTTTAGTTTCAAGGGCCACAATGGCGTATCTAGAATCAACTGATCAGAGTGGAAGAGCAACACGATAACCTCAGATTAGAGACATCTGCTGACCTCTTATCAAGATAACATCTCCTAAATTCTAGCCCAGTTTCCATGTAAGGGCTACAGGACTTTCCCAGGGCTGCAGGATGACTACAAGAATTTACCTAAAATTCTTTGGTGAGTGTTTCATTCTTTAGCAGGTCATTTATATCAGCATGATAAACCCAATCCAGTACGGTAGGAGTCCAATATTAATTGGTGCCTAATCTGTGGTTTCCCCTTGAATTTGTCTCTTTTAGGGAAATCTTCATGACAGGGTTAAAGCTGTCTTGTAGCAGACAAGATCTACTGCAGAAAATTCCAAGAACTCTTACTTCCATCTCCAAATGATCTGAAGTTGGCATGGCAGACCGTAAGAGGAATCTGAGCTAAACAACAGCTCAACTGTTGCCATTCTCCTGTAACCAGCATTGCATGACCCACTTTACCCATTTCCCAAGAAAGCCAGCCAACATTCTCATGATTTGCCTGATTTGTGTACATAGGGCTGATGAATTTCCCTCTCATGCTCAGTGTAAGTACATATCTCTGAAACTATTGTCTGAAAGGAAATGCAAATTTGTTGTGCCAATTGCCACAATTGGACAAACCTGAGACTGACTAGAAGATTGTCAAGGAAGTCCCCTTGCCTAAAGGAGGGTTGGTACCAACCATTTAGGCAGCTGTTTTAAAATTTATTCCCTGGTTCTCAGCCTACAACTATCCTCTCACATTGCCCCAATTCCTCCTTTAAACAGTCAATAAAGTAAAGGAATATTTATTGCTCCACTGATTTACAATTTGATCAGCAAGTTTGCTACCAATCCCAATGGACTTCTCTCAATCCATTAGTCATCCCATGAATCAGCTCTGATGCTCTCCTCCTTCATCCTCCAAACATCCATGTCTCTGTCAGCATCCTTTCCTCATTGCCAAAACTGTCAACAACTGTGAAGGGTGTCAGCATTTACCCTGACATTTTATGGATGCTGGCAAAAGACAGGAGACTCCTAGAGACAAAACACAGTTTATCACTCACAACAATAGCATTCATCAGATTAAAATCATTTGTACTGGTACTCCAACCACAATTCCCATAGGAGAATGTGCAAAGAGCCAAGAGATGCTGCATAAACAATGGGTTGTGTTACAAGAGGGGGCCAATGTTATGGGACCCAACTCTTTCCTAAGGGATAGTAAGCCTCCCTGACCTCTGTCTCATAGGAAGACATGATGTTTACTAAACTGGACAGTAAACAGAGATACTATCTCTATCTTCCAAGTCTGTTCACTATACTGACATCCTTGAAAAGAAAGGCACAAAGGCAGTCAATGCCTCTGCTCACAAGATATAAAGGAACATGGCCATGAATATGGTTGTGGGGAGACAATTCTCCAAGGATCTGTCACTCTCAGAAAACATCTTTGGAGTCTGTCTTGCTAAATTGAAACTAGGCCTTATAAACCTTCTTACCATCTTTATACCTCTTAATATTCCCAACTTTATTTATCCATTCTTTAATTTACTCTCTAAGGATTATATATTAAAAAAAAGGATGCCTAGGGATTTTGCCTTCATCATTTCCTCTTTGGTTTATATTTTTAAAAGATTATCTGATTGTTTACCTAGAGATCTTTACTAGGTTGCTGGACACAAAATCAAAATATAAAAACCACTCTATTCCTATATTGCAGTAAAAATTATTTAAAAATCTAGTAGAAAAAAATTCCATTTACTTTAGAAGCAAAATACAAGGCCATCTAGGAATGAATTAAAAAATATGTAATACATTCATAATGAAAACTATAAAACTTTATTAAATGATATAAAAGTAGACCTAAATAAATGAATGAATATATACTAATGAGAAGCCTCAATAGTGGAAAACTATCTCATAAATTCAATGTTATTCCAACAAAACATTTGGTATTTTCAAATATTTTTGTAAAACACAAAAGAACTAGTAAATCTGTAACAAATGCATAGTAATTACTGAATTCTATAATATTAAATATTTCACTTGTGAAAGTAAACCAATTAATCAGTTATTTAAAAGATTAGGTTACAATGATCACAATTGAGAGGATTTCAGAAGTCACAAGTGAAAATATACATATAATACAAAACATAGCATCATACTTTCTGAGAAATAAATAAATGTTTGTGGTGAGGAATTGCCTATCTCATTAGCTTTGTCTTCTGCCACTCTTTCCCTTGTTATTCCATTCAGAGTACATTAGCTTTCTTTCAGATTCTTAAAAATACCATGCTCCTTTCCATGACGGGGTCATTGCACACACTGTTTCCTCTAGCTCTCCTATGTATCGTTCAGCATCTACCTCGATGTGATACTTCAGCAAGCCTACCTAAACAGCTTTGCAAAATACACGCAGAAACACACATATAAGCACATTCGTATGCAAACAATTAAGTTAGGCATCTGTTTTCCGAATTCATAGCACTCTGTACTTCTAGTTACACTTATCTTGATCGTAATTTTAAATGTGTTGCACAATAATAAATTAAATATCTTAAATTGTCAAAATTAGTCTCTTGGAAAAAAGTAGGAACAAGTCCTAAGAGAGAAAATTATGCATGCAAAAATGCTTTTCAAACTATAAAGCATTATATGAGTATTATTGATGATGATTGATGCTAGTGGTGTGTTATAATGATAATATAGGTCTATCAAAATAGACTTAGAGTTTAAAACAGGAAGAATGAGAAAATAGTAGTGCCATTGATTAAAAGAGCTATAACATGGATGGACCTTGAACGCATTATGCTAAGTGAAATAAGTCAGAGAGAGAAAGATAAATCCTGTATGCTCTCATTTGTGGAATCAAAACAAAAAACAAACACACACACACACACACACACACACACACACACACACACACACACAAAGAGATTTGTGGTTACCAGGGGCAGGGGGGTGGGGACTAGGGGAACTGGAAGAAGGTGGTTGAAAGGTATAAACTTCCAGTTATAAGATGAATAAGTACCAGGCATGTAATGTACAACATGATGACTATAGTTAACATTCCTGTATGATGTTTAGGAAAGTTGTTATGAGAGTAGATCCTAAGTGTTCTTAGCACAAGGGGAATTTTTTTTTCTTTTTTTATTGTTATCTGCATGAGATGATGGAGGGTGGGTGTTGATTAACCTATGGTGGTAATCATTTCACAATATATGTAAATCAAACCATCATGTTATATACATTAAACTTACACAGTGATGTATGTCAATTATTTCTAAAAAAAAAAAAAAAAAAAAACAGGGAAAAAGAGGGTTGTCAAAATGAGAGCCTGTATTACAAGCGGAGAGCTCAAAAAAAAAAACTTTCAGATACGCTGAATTTGAAGGGACTCTGGGACAAACATACAAAGATGGTCATAGGGCAGTTGCAGGTTTGATTGTGGAAAAAAGGGCAGGGTCAGTGGTAGAGACATGGGTGGCATTCAACCAGAGAAGTCATATGATTATAATGAATGAGTACTCAAAAACGAAAGAAGAGTAGGGACAGAAAGAGACTCAACATCAGGGGAATAATCAGCTTAAAAATTTGGAAGAAGGAAAAGGAGTTAACAAAAGAATCAGAAAAGGAATAGATACGTAAAAGAATTGACACATTAAACAAATATATTTAATGGATACCTTCCATAGGTCAGGTACTATTTAAGGAGTGAATTACACTGATATAAACAGAAAAAAAATCTCTGCCCTCATAGAGAGTAGAGCTGATGGAGAGATAATATAACATAAGCCATGTTTGAAAAGGATTTCATAGAATAAGAAGTCAATAATGTCAGATGCTATAGAATCAATGATGAGAACTAAGTAGCAGCTACAGGATTTGGCTAGTTGAATGTTCAATAGCACTGCAATTCCAGAGAACATATATTATCAGAAATAAACAGGTTGTTTCCATTTGGAATAGAGATTATATTTTCAATAAATGGTTAGTTAAGGAAATCAAACTTACATAGTTATACTTCCAGAGGAAAACCACTAATAGAATAGTAATTGTAAACAAGCAAGTTCCCTAGCAAAGTTTCATCTTTTTATTATTACCTATGTTACTTATATTGTTTTAATTACTCACATATTAATACCAGGTTCTAAAGTACAGTTTTCCTAATAATGAATGAAAATATTCTCCTTTCTGTAGGCTTTGTTTCCAAGTTCACTATTTTTCAGGCACTTTCTGGAGAATAGTCAACAGATATGTCAAGAAATGTATTTTTCATAACAATATAACAAGTAAAATGACAGAAGTGAATTGTAAAATTTGCATTTTACATACATGACCTTAATGTCATGAAGACTGCAAGCCTCTTGCACTATGACATTTAGCTCAAGGGAGCAGATTCACAATATGAAATGTTTACCATTATGCATTTCTGAATTACTTTATCCTTGTTTTTTCCTCTTTATCCTTGTGTACTTTAGGTAAATCAATATTCAGATAATCTATCTTATGGAATTATGAAATAATGACCACATTGATGGTTCTGTTTCAAATTCATGTCCAGTCTCTGCAGATCAATATTTTCCTTCATTTGAACTTTAAAATTTTGCTCATGTTTTTTAATATTACATACAGTCTGCTCATTTAGATTCCTACATTTACTTCATTTACATAATTGAAATAATGTATTTATTGCTATTAATGATAATTCGCTCATTCTGTTATAGGGTAACAGATTAATAAAATAATATTTCAGCTGAAGCACCAAGAGCCAATATGTATTTCTCTCCAAAGAGGATATAAGAATACATGCAGAATTTATAAACCATGTTCCTGAAAACCTACTTATCTAACTCCTCACCCACAGTAAGGCTATAAAAGGTCATAAGTTGAAAACAGTAGACACGTTTTGGAGAGGACTTTTTCAGAGAAAGCTGTAATGTGAGTTCCAAGTCTCCTTGCTCCCCTACAAAGGCAGGGAAGAGGGGTGTCTACCCCTTCCTCGAGCAAAGTGAGTAGACCTCCAAGGGCATCAGAAGGGCTTGATATATCCCCTGCAATGAACTGGGGTATGATTTCTGCCTGAGAAACACAGTCTGCCTAGCTGCTGATGGCTGAGATTGCTGCTTTAGTAACATACTCTTCCAGTATTATCAAGGCAATGGGAGTATGTATATTTTCTGTGAATCATATATGGGCCACACATGAGAGAGACAGAGAGACAGAAGGAGAGAGAGAGAGAGAATGTGGAATGTGGACTTATCTTTGATCCTGTCCAAGAGGCTGCCATGAAGCAGAGACAAGACTTTAGCAGAGAGAATCTGTTACTATAGCTGAATGCCTAGGGGATTAGGAGGAATAAGCAATAAGGCAGAAGAGAGTGCAGGTGAGAGACCCTCCAGGGGACAATGAGTAAATTCAAATCCTTATTAAGCCTAGAGTGTGTGAAATCAGCTTGCAATAGTACTAGTTAAGTAAGAACTTTCCTGCCCAACCCCCTTAGGTTTTCTCATTTCCTATGATCCAAATCTGAAAGGATCAGAAACCAAAGTCAGGACTATGAATGAACATCTGAAAGAAGAAGTTCAAGGTAGGAGAAAAGAAAAAAGCAAGTACGTCCTCTTTCCTCAACTGCAGCAGGCCTGGGCAAGAGAAGGGGGAAAAGCCTTAGGGTTAAAGCAAGTTCAAATTTTTCACTATTACATGAGACTAAATATTTTAATTACTGATTAGAGGACTTTGAGTTACCTAAAAGTGACTAGAAAAGCTGAGGAGTCCACCAGAGTTTTCACTGGAGAGCAGAATAACAATCCGACCCACTGAATAAATATAAAGAGATGGTGCAAGATAGAAGTACTTTATGATTAAATCTGACATGTAGTATTCATTCAATGTAACAGTTACAAAAATCATACAAATGATCATACTTCTTTTATATTCATAAATGGGTCATTAACCTTTAAACCCTGTGTTTTACTGACACAGTTGACTACGTTGAGATTATAAAGAGAGAGAAAAAAAACAAAACAGATTTTTAATTTATTAATATCTTCTATGGGCCAGCCATTTTCATTTACTATCTCTTCTATGTCTTACAATAACCCAGTTGAAAGGGCACTGGTATTAATCAGTCTTAAAATACAGCGCAGGGGCGCCTAGGTGGCTCAGTCAGTTAGGCGTCCAACTTTGGTTCATGTCATGATCTCACAGTTCAAGTCCTGCATTGAGCTCTGTGCTGACAGCTCAAGTCTGGAGCCTGCTTTGGATTCTGTGCCTCCCTCTCTCTCTGTCCCTCCCCCACTTGCTCACATGCACATGCTCTCTCTCTCAAAAATGTAATCATTAAAAGAAATTTTTAGGTGCACCTTGGTGGCTTAGAAGGTTAAGGGTCCAACTTGGGCCAGGTCATGATCTCACGGTTCATGAGTTCGAGCCCTGCATCAGGCTCTGTGCTGACAGCTCAGAACCTCAAGCCTGCTTCAGATTCTGTCTCGCTCTCTTTCTGTCTGTCTGTCTGTCTCTCTTTCTCTCCCCTCCCCCACTCACCCTCTGTCTCTTTCTCTGTCTCTCAAAAAATGAGTAAACATTAATAAAAATTTTAAAAATAATCAGTGCAAATAATGAAGGAGGTTGAAAACCGGTGCATTCACGTTCATGAATAGGAGGATTCAATATTGTCAAGATGTCAGTTCTTCCCAACATGATCGATACATTCAAAGCAATCCCAATTGAAATCCCAGAAAGCTATTTTATGGACATCATCAAACTGATTCTAAAGTTTATATGAAGAGGCAAATGATATTAGCCAACATAATATTGAAAAATAAGAACAGTTGGAGGATTGACGCTACCTGACTTCCATGCTTACAAGGAAGCGACAGTAATCAGACAGTGTGATATTGGCAAAAGAATAGACAAATAGATCAATAGAAGAGAATAGAGAGCCCAGTGATAAACCCCCATATATATAGTCAACTAATCTTTGACAAAAAAGCAAAGGCAATATAATGGAGCAAAGATAGCCTCTTCAACAAATGGTTGCTAGCACAACTGGATATCGCATGCAAAAACATGACCTTATGTCCTTCATAAAAATTAACTAAAAATGGATCATATTCCTAAATGTAAAACACAAATCTGTAAAATTCCTAGAAGACAACACAGGAGAAAACCTAGATGACGTCTGGTATGATGGTGCCTTTTTAAGATACAACACCAAAGACTATCCGTGAAATAAAGAATTGATAAGCTGGAATTCATTAAAATTAAAAATTTCCAGCTTTGTAGGAGAGGCTAAAGTCTGGGATTGTGATGGCTCCCGCTTTGGTTTTCTTCTTCAACATTACTTTGGCTATTTGGGGTCTTTTATGGTTCCACACAAATTTTAGAATTGTTCGTTCTAGCTTTGAGAAGAATGCTGGTGCAATATTGATTGGGATTGCACTGAATGTGTAGACTGCTCGGGTAGTGTTGACATTTTAACAATATTTATTCTTCCAATCCATGAGCATGGAATGTTTTTCCATTTCTTTATATCTTCTTCAATTTCCTTCATAAGCTTTCTATAGTTTTCAGCATACAGATCTTTTACATCTTTGGTTAGGTTTATTCCTAGGTATTTTATGGTTCTTGGTGCATTTGTAAATGAGATAAGTTTCTTTATTTCTCTTTCTGTTGCTTCATTATTGGTGTATAAAAATGCAACCGATTTCTGTACACTGATTTTGTACCCTGCGACTTTGCTGAATTCATGTATCAGTTCTAGCAGACTTTTTGTGCAGTCTGCTGGGTTTTCCATGTAGAGTATCATGCCCTCTGTGAAAAGTGGAAGTTTGACTTCATCTTTGCCAATTTTGATGCCTTTGATTTCATTTTGTTGTCTGATTCCTGATGCTAGGACTTCCAACACTGTGTTAAACAACAGCGGTGAGAGTGGACATCCCTGTCGTGTTCCTGATCTCAGAGGGAAAGCTCTCAGGTTTTCCTCATTGAAGATGATATTAGCTGTGGGCTTTTCATAAATGGTTTTTATGATATTTAAGTATGTTCCTTCTATCTCGACTTTCTTGAGGGTTGTTATTAAGAAAGGATACTGTATTTTGTCTTTTTCTGCATCGATTGACAGGATTATATGGTTCTTATCCTTTCTTTTATTAATGTGATATATAACATTGATTTGCAAATATTGAACCAGCCCTGCAGCCCAGGAATGAATCTCACTTGATCATGGTGAATAATTCAGTAAGTTTTGATGCTTAAGTCATAAGTATTCAGGAATACAATATGCTATTTTGCCAACTTCCTTCTTCCAGAGTAGCTTACTGGGGAGACGACCATCTCTTTCCTTCATCTCTTTTTATGTGATTTAACCAGGGGATTCTTCAGTGTGTACTTGAAGAAAATGTGTATTCTATTTTTCTTGGATGGAATGTTTTATATATATCTTTTAGAACCAAGTATTCTGAAGTATGCTTCAAGTAAAAAAAAAAACTGTCCTTGTTAAAAAAAAAAGAAAAAAATGAATTAAATAAATAAAAAAAAATTAAATTTAAAATTTCCAAAAAAATATTTAAAAATTAAATTAAATTAAAAATTTCTGCTCTATGAAAGATAATGTCAAGAGGAAAACAAGACAAGCTGCAGATTATGAGAAAATATTTGCAAAAGACACATCTGATAAAGGGCTGTGATCCAAACTACACAAAGAACATTTAAAATTAAACAATAAAAAAATAAACAGCCCACTTTTTAAAATGGGCCAAAGACAGAAGACATGAACAGATATTTCTCCAAAGAAGACATCCAGATGGCCAACAGACACATGACAAGATGTTCAACATCACTCATCATCAGGAAAATGCCAATTAAAACTATAATGAGATATCACTTCACACCTGTCAGAATGGCTAAACTAAAACACACGAGAAACAACAGGTGTTGGTGAGGATGTGGTGGAAAAAAAGAACCCTCTTACACTGTTGGTGGGAATGCAAACTGGTGCAGACACTCTGCACCTTTGGAGGGTCCTCAGAGAGTTAGAAATAGAACAACCCTATGATCCAGCAATCACACTACTAGGTATTTACTCAAAACACACAAAAAACACTAATTCAAAGGGATACATGAGTCCCTATGTTCATAGCAGCATTGTTTACAATAGCCAATTTATGGGAGAAGCTCAAGTATCAAACAACAGATGAATAGATAAAGAAAAAGTGATATCTCTACAATGGAATATTATTCATCGATAAAAAGGAATGAAGTCTTGCCATTTGCAATGACATGGATAAAGCTTTAAAGTATAGTGTCAAGCAAATAAGTCAGAGAAAGACAAATCCCATATGGTTTCAGTCATATGTGGAATTTAAGAAACAAAACAAATGAGCAAAGGCCAAAGAGAGAGAGAGAGAGAGAGAGAGAGAGAGACCAAGAAACAGACTCTGAACTATGGAAAACAAACTGATGCCTCCCAGAGGGGAGGCAGGTGGAGAGATGGGTGAAATAGGGGATGGGGATTAAGGAGGGTACTTGTGGTGAGCACTGGGTGATGTACGGAATTGTTAAAATACTGCATCATACACTTGAAACTAATTTAACACTGTATGTTAACTTTACTGGAATTTATTTATTTTGTTTTGTTTTGTTTTAACATGAAATTTATTGTTAAATTGGATTCCATACAACACCCAGTGCTCATTCCAACAGGTGCCCTCCTCAATACCCATCACCCACCCTTCCCTCCCTCCCACCCCCCATCAACCCTCAGTTTGTTCTCAGTTTTTAAGAGTCTCTTATGCTTTGGCTCCCTCCCTCTCTAACCTTTTTTTTTTCCTTCCCCTCCCCAAACTTCTGTTAAGTTTCTCAGGATCCACATAAGAGTGAAAACATATGGTATCTTTCTCTGTATGACTTATTTCACTTAGCATAACACTCTCCAGTTCCATCCACGTTGCTACAAAAGGCCATATTTCATTCTTTCTCATTGTCATGTAATATTCCATTGCGTATATAAACCACAATTTCTTTATCCATTCATCAGTTGATGGACATTTAGGCTCGTTCCATAATTTGGCTATTGTTGAAAGTGCTGCTGTAAACATTGGGGTACAAGTGCCCCTATGCATGAAACTTAATTAAAAAAGAATATAAATGAATGAATGAATAAACAAATAAACATAGGCAAAGACCTTAACATAAGCCTCACCAAATAAGATAAACAGATAGCAAATAAGCAGACACAAAGACTCTCCACATCATATGTCATCAGGGAAATGCAAACTAAAACAAGATACCATTATGCATCTATTAAAATGGCCAAAACACTGAATGGTGCTTGGGACCAACACCAAATGTTGACAACAATGTGGAGCAATCAGAACTCTCACACATTGCTGGTGGGAATGCAGAATGGTGCTGCCACTTAGAAGACAGTTTGGTGGTTTCTTAGAAAACGAAACATATTTTTACCATATTATCCAGCAATCACACTCCTTAGAATTCACTCAAAGGAAATGGAAACACGTCCACACAAAAACCTGTACACAGATGTTTTTAGCAGCTTTGTTCATTAAGTGCCCAAACTTTGAAGAAACCAAGATGTTCCTCAGTAGGTGAATGGATAAATAAACTGTAGTACATCCAGACAATGAAATATGATTCAGTGCTAAAAAGAAATAATCTATCAAGATATGAAAAGACATGAAGGAAATGCAAATGTATATGATTAAATGAAAGATGCCCAGGGGTGCCTAGGTGCCTCAGCCAGCTGGGTGTCCAACTTCAGCTCAGATCATGATCTCACGGTCTGTGAGTTCAAGCCCCGTATCAGGCTCTGTGCCATCAGCTCAGAGCCTAGAGCCTGCTTAGGGTTCTGTGTCTCCCTCTCTCTCTGACCCTCCCCTGCTCATGCTGTCTGTATTTCTCTCTCAAAAATAAATAAACATGAAAAACATTTTTTTAATAATAAAATAAATGAAAGAAGCCCATCTGAAAAGACTACATTAGTGTCTAATTCCAACTACATGACATTCTGGAAAAAGCAAAAACTATGGAGAGAATAAAATATTCAATGGTTGGCAGAGGATAGGAGGGGGAATGAATAGGTTGAGCACAGAGGATTTTTAGGGCATTAAAAATACTCTGCATGATATTATAATGATGGATATATGTCATTATGCATTTGTCCAAACCCACAGAATTTACAACACCAAGAGTGAGCCCTAAAGTAAACTATTGGACTTAGGGCGATTATGATATGTTTATGTAGGCCCATCCTTGGTTAAAAAAAAAAAAAAATATATATATATATATATATATATATATATATATATATATATATATATACCATTCTTGTGGGTAATGTTGTTAGTGAGGAAGGCTATACATGTGTAGGGGTAGGGGATATATGGAAAATCTCTATAATTTCCTCTCCATTTTGTTCTAAACCTAAGACTGCTCTAAAAAATAAAGTCTTAAAAACTAGGGCACCTCAGTTTTTAAATGTTATTGTTCACACCAGTCTGCAGCCTATATCTTATGCATGATTATATGTATTCAAGAAGAAGGAGAAAAAAGAAACTATGTTTATATAGCATATTTGCTTCAGGCATTATTTCTTTTTTACAATGTTAATAATGTGAGGTTTGGTTTTGTTACCAAATATTTTAGGAAGTTTGTCAAACTAAATTTTACAGCAAAATGAACAATAATTGAGTCAATAGCCAAGTCTGGTGCTTCACTACCTCTTCAAAGGAAGATGCCAATTTCCTGGATGGAACATGAATATTTATTTTGAAATGAGACTGATGAATTCCTATAAATATCAAATGTACTTAAGAAAATCAACAGTGTAATATATACATTTCCAATCCAGTGTATCTTAAAAAAGAACCTGGTACTGCCTTTTTCTTAAAAGTGTACTATCTGGGTGATAGTTTCTAATATCTACTAAACCAAATCTTATCAATATCAAATGAAATACTTCTAATCTGCCTGTTATCTTAGTGGCTGGTTGTTTTGGACCAAAAAAAAAAAAAATCAGTACTTTGAATAGCCATTAAAAAAACAGCATAAATTGCAATTTTAGAGTTACACTAAGAAATCAATTAAGTCTTTCTGTTAGACCCACCCAGTGTGAGCAGATACAGCCATTTTGTATTGCATGACACCTGTTCTAACTACTCACTCACTTGTCAGCAATCACATCCCAGAGTAGCCATGCCTCAACATTGGTACTATGTTCCTCTTGTTTTTGAATCATTTTTGTCTCATCACTGTTTTCAATGACTTTTTTCAGTTTACTCTGCATCAGTAATCTGGGGATCTATAGTATCATGCATCCAGCCCCAAAACTCAATTGTTGTGCACATGAACTGTACATCTTTCCCCTCATAAATCATCAGGATCACTCACCACACACTTTAAAACACTAGTCATAAAAAAAAAAAAACATGAGGACAGTCATGAATAAAGAGAATTTGAAAGTCTGAGGTTGGGTACCAAGTATTTAAAAGACTTCTCTAAGACACAATGGTAACAGCAATAGTACACAAAATGATGATTTATTAAAGTAAGATCATCTACTCAAGGACAAGAAGTATTTTATTTGGGTTCAAAATAACCTATAACTTCCTGTAGCCGGTTTTTCATCCTTTAAAGTATAAGTGATTGTACAGGTATTAGGGAATTCTCACAAAAGTCTTTTCATGATTATCCTACCAACATATTTTTAACACCTTAAAGAGGGGCTCAGGTTATGTTTCAATATGGCAAATGTTCAAATGTTTTAAGGACTATTCTTTTAGTCTATGTACCTTACGATTGCATGACATAAATCATGTAAATTACAGTACTATAAAAATCAGAAAGATGTTTCTAGGCATAAATATTTGTCTTATGTTGATAGTTTATTTATTTTTAAGATGGTAACTGAGGACATAGAGCATTATGATACAAACTGTAGCCAAGAATATGGTGGATCAAAATAAGGGCCTATTTCTATATTTACTAAAATATATAATGGATATAAATAATAGCATAGATGAAGTTGCGCTAAGGAATAATGGTCTTAGTAGTGTTTCTGGAATCTGCAAGACAGATCAAAAGACACCATTAGAACAATGAAAAGGTAAGCCATAAATGTGAGAAGGTATTTGAGGTATGTAAAAGCACCACAGGACTTACATTGCTAATATATAAAGAAACTCTACAAATCAATGGGAAAAAAAATCCAGTAAAAAAATTCTCAATTAAATTTAAAATTTCTTAATTTAATTTTAATTAAATTTAAAAAATTTAAAGCACTAAAGTTGGATAGGCACTTCATAGAAGAGGCTATCCAAATGCCAAAGAGCATATGCAAAGTTGTTCAATCATATCAGTATTCAAGAAATGTGAATTAAAACAACATGGTATTATACACCTTACCAGAATGGCTAATGTTAAGATAATGCCAAGTGTTGACAAGAATGGAAGATGACATAAACCCTCATACTTTCCTGGTGGAAGTATAAATATGCACCCCACTTTGGAAAATTATTTGGCATTATCTACTCAAATTGAAAATACGCATACCAGGGCACCTGGGTGGCTCAGTTGGTTAAGTGTCTGACTTCAGTTCAGGTCATGATCTCACAGCTCGTGAGTTCAAGCCCTACATCGGGCTGTGTGCTGACAGCTCAGAGCCTGGAGCCTTCTTTGGATTCTGTATCTCCCTCTCTCTCTGCCCCTCCCCTGCTCACGCTCTCTCTCTCTCTCAAAAACAAATAAACATTAAAAAAAGTTTTAAGAAAGAAAGTATACATACCCTACAGTTCAACAATAAGTTCTAGGTATGAGAAATACATGTGTGTACCAAGAGATATATAAAAATGTTCAAAGCAACAAAAGTAGCTTCAAAATGTAAATGATCCAAATGTCAATCAGTAGAATGCACAGCATATACAAGTAAACAGATACTACACAAAAATGAAAATTAATAAACTAAAACTATGGCCAAAAACATTGGTGAATCCCACAAAAACAATATTGAGCAATAGAGAAAGACAGAAACAAATATCTCCTATATGACTTCATTTATATGAAGTTCAAAAACTGCCAAAACACCCAGTATAACAAGACAAGCTCGTGATCCTTTTGGGGAGGAGAGGTAGATAGTGACTGGAGGGATCACTAAGAGAGGTTTGTGGAAGGCTAGCCAAGATGGCAGTTACATACATGTTGATGATCATTCACTGAGTTGTACATTTATGTGTCCACATTCTAACACTCTTAAATATTTGTTATACATTATAATAAAATGATTTTTTAAATATTAATACTGTTATATAACAGCTGAGAGTTAAATAGGAACAGAAAGTCATTACCCATCACAAAATAGCTTTCTGAAGTCATGTTTTCTATATTTGCTTTCTTATTTCCTGAAGCATATGCACAATTTACTATATAAAACTAGAAAACTCCTAGGCTTAATTCCATGGTTGTGCTAATTTCTATAGTACATTTGTGTCCCATATTTTACCCAAGCATTTTATACAGTCTATGGTTTTTAGATGTATTTCTACTGCTTATAGATTAACTAATTATAATTGATCTACCTCCTATCATCTTTCCTGTTATGTTCTTTGTTGGGAGGCTAAGAAACAAATCAACATTAAAGTGTTCTGAATTTCCCTTGTTGTCTTCATTTTTTCACTGACTTCAGGTTTATGCTTCAAATTTATCATTTTTAAACAACCCATTCATGTTCCCGGTTGAAAATATAATTTCAAGGCACCCAGGTGGTTCAGCTGGTTAAGCAGCTGATTTTGGCTCAGGTCATGATCTCACTGTTTGTGAGTTCAAGCCCAGCGTCGGGCTCTGCGCTGAGAGCCTGGAGCCTGTTTCGAATTCTGTGTCTCCCTCTCTCTCTGCTCCTCCCCAACTCACGCTCTGTCTCTGTCTCTCTCTCAAAACTAAACACTAAAAATTGAAATATATATATATACACACATATATATATATACACATATATATATATACACATATATATATACACATATATATATACACACACATATATATACACATATATATACACATATATATACACATATATATATACACACATACATACATATATAATTTCAAAGTACAAAAGGTAAATATAAGAGATTACATGAAAAATAACAAGATGCCAGATTTTAGCAGTTTTCTAATAGCAGAATTGATTGTAATAGGAAGGAGAATAATCATCACATTCTTATACAAACTATCATGTTTATTACGTGCAGTAACAAAAGTAGGTTGAACTTATTTGCCAGCATCAAAAGTGTTTTCTATAGTCAAAGCATCACCACCACCACTACCACAAAGCTGAAGAGGTGGATCTATCTTTGGACTCACCTAGGAATCACAATTCAATCATCAGATCTGGCAGACTAGAACGAACCATTGCAGGTCTGTGATATATGCATAATCTCTTGTGGCGACAGTAAAGGCCTGTTCACTTGTATCTGGACGCAGCACTAACACAGCCGGGTCCCTAACAACACTGCCTCACACAACTAGGTCATATAATAAAATGGGATCTGGCTGATGTTCCTCATACAGTTTGGTGACAAAAATTTCTTAAGAGTGCCAAATTTCAAACGTTTACCCCAAAATCTTTTTATTAAATTGATGTTTGCTCCAGAAATATGAGATAAATTATCACATGTCTCCACAGATCCATACTCCAATTTACAACCTAAACTTCCAGGTTCCTGGAAGCAGAGGGGGACCTATGCTCCCTCACATTCTCCTTTATCCTATATCACTTTGGAAACTGAATTCTGAAGAATTTTCAGTCACCTGTAAGAATGTCTTCAAAATATTTTCTTTGAAATCCTTTCAAGTAAAATAAATATTTTTTAATGTTTATTTTTATTTTTGAGAGAAAGAGACAGAGATGAAGAGAGAGTGGGAGCACGGGAGGGACAGAAAGAGAGGGAGACACAGAATCCGAAGCAGGCTCCAGGCTCTGAGCTGCCAGTACAGAGCCCGATGCGGGGCTTGAACTCATGGACTGCAAGATCATGACCTGAGCTGAAGTCAGATGCTTAACTGACTGAGCCACCCTAAATATGCCCCTAAAATAAATATTCTTAATAAATATTCTCAGAAATTTTCTATGAAGTCCTCAGCATAGTAATCTCATATATGCTCACAGATATATCAAAGCAGAATATCAAAGCCCAAATCAAGTGGGATGGTGTTTATAACATGGATATGACTGGGTACTTGATTATCAAGGCACCTGAACTGACTGTGGGTTAGGAATAAAGACAGATGATTGGTCCTGAAGAAGCTGAAAAAAAAAAAAGTGAAATCTAGGAAGTTCTACTGCTTAGAGACCACCAGGGTGCCAAACATTTGTCCCTGATAAAACAGATCTTAGGTCTAAATGTCAACAGAGATACTCAGATGGTTGGGGGTGGAAGGAAGTAGGTGGCATCCAAAAATAGTGGCTGACACATCAGAGGGAGAATCTGGGCCACCTGACTAATTTCCAGTTTTACCAAATAAAGAGGCAGAAGCTTCTTCGGATCAATGGTTCTTGATCCTAGCTGGATATTAAATCACCTGGGATACTTTTTAAAGAATAACAGTGCCTAAGGAAATATCCAATATTAATTGAAGTCTTTGAGGGTGGGGCCCAGCATCAATATTTTTTAAAGCTCCTCAGATGATTCTACTATATAACAGGGTTTGACAAGGAACACTCTAGAGCTTTATTTGTCAACTTGTAGTGTGTATATCAGTTATCTAAGTATATTATTAATGTACAGATTCTGATTCGAAAGGTCTGGGGTAGGGCCTGAGATTCTGCATTTCTAACAAGCTCCCATGTGATGCTAATATCACTAGTTCATGGGCCACACTTGAAATAACAAAATTTCTAGAACAGTGGATCTGAAGCTTGGCTGCACATTAGAATTATCTGGGGGTACTTCAACCAAATACCGACATTTAGGCCCCACCCCCAGAGATCCTGATGGGTATGGGGCTTGACCATCAATATGTTCTGAAAACTTCTAAGTGTAGTCAATGTTGAGAACAACTGTTGCGAAAAACTGACATACTGCATTAAGCCATAAGAAAAAAAAATGATGTCAGAAGCAGGGGGAACAAGTTTATTTATGTTTATTTAGTAAGCATTTCTCAGGTAATGTGAATATATTGTCTCAAATACTAGAGATGAAAGCTCGAAGTAACCATTAAAGTTTAGCCCAACATATATAATCCATTCTCAGAATCTAAGAGAGAATCTGTATATAAGCAGGTGGAGGATTGAATGAGAAAAATCTCCCTAATTTTCACTTTATTACATTCCCAGACTCCACCTCAGAAAACAAAACAAAACAAAACAAAAAAACACCTGAAAATGACGGGGACCCTTATATACCTCTGAGCCCACTGACTCAGAGATGACCATCCTTATATCATGCAGGTGAAGATTCCCAGAATACGTTTCCTTACACACTCCAGACAACAGTCATTCTAACTCTGGCAGAAATACATGCTACTGGGGGAAGGTTAATGCTCTAACTATACGCACTGATTGAAACAAGGAGCATACTGATGCCAGTGCCTCTCTAAGAAAAACAACTGGGAAACTATACAAATACTACAAATTAATATATAGTCAAAATAATCTGAATGGCCCAAAGGAAGATCATACCTCTGAAAATTATCCACTTCAGGATCAAAAGAAAATGCCCAGCAATAGCTGGGAATCATCAATAGACTATAAATTATAAACAGAGACTCTATCAAGCAGAACAACAAAAACTAGTTAGGAAAGGACAAGAGGAAATGTAAAGAAAATAGTACATGATAAGAAAAAATTTTAAGAAAACTAAAAATGCAACCACAAAATAAACCAATAACAGAAATAGTAAAATGCAAAACTGATATTGCAGATAATCAAATGGATAATATGAGAGACTAACTTTAAACTACAGAGGAAAATGACAAAGAGCAGATATAACTAATCCAACAGGCAGATAATTAATATTCACAAAGAAGATAACAAAGGAAGTGGAACAGAATCAGATAAAATAGGAAAATGTGCTCTAAGTGGAAAAATATCAGTATATGCACATTGGAAAGGCTTTTTAATACACCCACCATTAGGCCTGTCTTAGCAAATTTCTTAATTAAAGGGACACAGAAAAATGTCTATAAGCATTCAGGCTTAAAAGATACAATGTTAAAAAATGAAAGAAAAAAAAAACACCCATAGAGACCATAGACTTCTCTGCAACACTTATTGAAAACATATTGAATAAAGCAATATTTATAGAATATTAAGAGCAAAATTGTTACCCCAAACGTTATATGCCACTAACTTCATATCTGAATACAAGATAATGACTAGAGTGGTATTGTGGGTTTGAGCGGGGGTCAGGGATTATCTAAAATGGGAGTCTCTCTCATGTTTAAAAGATGCTGAGAATAATCCAGTTGCAAGGAAGAGGTCAACCAGATTATAAATTGTGTACATTTCCAGGTAGGAGGAAACAGGAAATAAAACATAACTGAAAAGAAAACTCCCTTGTTACATCAAAAGAAAGTTTCAGATACAGGCACATAGGAGAGAATTGGAATGAGTTGGTTCTGATGACACATCTTCCCTCCAAAGTAGAAAGCATCCACTAAGTGATAGTGAAAAAACGGATGTTGAAGAATGATGAAAAAGTTTGAAAAATAGTCAATTTGAAAATCAAAGAAATGCAATAGAACTGGGAGGCACTGTTGAAGGTTGATTGTGTCATGAATTTAAATAGTTACAATCTGCCCTGCTGAATGATTATGGTCAGCACAGTGGGCCCATTGTGGAGGCAGGGAGAAAGCAGGAACATGGAGGGACCCCCAACATAAGTATGGTTAAGTGGGAGTAATCGTATGAATAAAATTAAAACAATAAACCTATGATATTCAGAATATTAGTAAAAGTATTAGTAAAATTATAGGCTATGAAATCAGAGTAGAATAATAAAATAATGCAAGAAAGATGGCAGCATGGATAGAAAAAAGTAGAGCAGTCAAGGAGTTGCACAGGTAGACAAGAAGGAGAGACACATGTTCTGAAAGCATTGACGATCTCAGAGCAAAGTAATTATGGTTGAGTAGGGGAACTAGGTGCAGTGAAGGAGAGGGTGATAAGAGATGGGAAAGCCAGATTCTTGGTTATGTCATGAACACAGGCATTCATGGCACTCAGAAATTGTTAATAGTTACTGTATCACTATAGTTTGATATTCTGTATCTACTTCGAAAGGAAGAACGTTCAAAATAGTAGAATGTCCATGTCTTAAGAGGGAAATTTGGGCAGCATCAGCAATGGTGTATGTGGGAACTTAATAAAGACATTTCCCTCTGGATTTTTAACTACTTCCAGCAATGACTATTATTTGAATACGTGTGTGTGTGTGTGTGTGTGTGTGTGTATGTGTGTATATATATATATATATATATATATATATATATATACACACACACATATATATATATACATATATATGTATGTATATATGTATACAATAAAGGGTTTATACAACTAAGTTTTACTACTTATGTGTATTTCCTCAATCACAAGGCTAAGCCAATTCTCAACTTCACAAAGCACAAGTTGTGTTCAATCAAGTTTTTTTTATCTCTCACTTCTCCCCCATCTGCCCAACCAACATCTTTTGTAAAAGTATAAACAATTTTATGAGTATGAGGCATTATTGCTAATTATGGATTTAGCAAGTATATTATTACCATCGTAAATTTAATAAAAAACAAGGAGAAAGAGTCTTACCAAAGGAAGGTGACTCCCTTCCATCCTCTAATCCCGAATCTCTCTCTCTGTCTCTCTTTCTGTGTTTATGACCACGATGCCTGTGACGTCGATGGCTTTTTCTTCCTCCCAGGGGCACATGAACTCCAATAAATAGTGTCCGATGACCTTCATCAGAAGCAAATGCACAAATTAAACTCTGAATTATTCCAGAGTACAGAGGATAATGATTTACATATTAATGGAACTCCATTCAATTCAATCCAGCAAGTCGTTTTAGAATGTTTATGATATGTACATCTTGGGGCTTAGCACTGTATTTTTGCATTTATACCTATTTGAGTATACCACAAATCTATCACAAACACTTATAATACTAATTATTTTGTTGTATATTTTATAATCACCTTTAATTTATTGTCTTAATCTCTCTGTGTCTATTCTCCATAGTTTATAATTATACTCGTCTCATTAAAAAAAATAAACAAAGCAATTGTTCTATTTTCTCCCTACCTCCAACTAATGGTGTTATCTTGCCAGTTCCCTTCCCTTCACAGTTAAGTATGTGAAAAAAATCACTATCTAATAAAATAGATTCCACCAAGGTCCCCATTAATGCCAAATCCCATGAAATTTTTTCAAGTCTGTTATTTCTATCTGTGGCACTTGATACTTGACAACTCTCTTCTCTACGACCCCTTTCTCCTGGTACTCCTCCTCCTCTTTTGTTTTGTTCCTATTAGTTTTCTTTGCTGGTTCCTCTTCTATTCACCCACTCAAGGTTGGATATCCCCAGATTCCATCTTTGACCTTATGATTTCAGCTGATACATACATATTATGGGCTTTGAGATCTAAAATTTTATGCCAGATTGCTCTCTTGGACTGTAGGCCTATGTATCCATCCACCTATCAGACATATTACTGCGATATCCTTTTCACAGGCACATCAGACTCAACATGCCCGTGGAATTAGTCCTTTTCTTTGTCTCCCAAGGATCTACTATCATCTATCTTAGTAAGTGCACCATCTATCCAGTCATCTCAAAGCCCATCTAAGTTATCATCAGGTCCTCCTTTATATCTCTTAAATCCATTCCTTCTTCAGTATCCCTAGTGCTATTCTCTTAGTTGGACTCTGATCCTGTCTTACCATGACTCTTAGAACATTCTCCTTACTGCTTTTTTTTTCTTTCCTAGCTGCATTCTTGTCCCACCTCTTATCAATCTTGAATGCAGATGGCTTTTTTTTCTTTCAAAAAAGCAAATCTGACTAATTATTCCCCTGCTTTAAACTCACTGATTATTCGCTGTTGCCTGTAAGATAAAGCTTTTAGTACTCTATAAGACCAAACAGTATCTTGCCTCTGCCTATTTCTCTGGCCAGGCTTCTAAATACACTCTGCTTCACAAACTATGAGCCAGTATGAGCCCCTTCTTCCCTTGATAGCCAGATGTTCTCACGTCTCTGTTTTTACTTAATATTGTTCTTATTCTTCCAACTGTAGGAAATGTCTTTACCTTGTCTCTCCTGACTATCTGATAAATACCTACTCATCTTTCAAGTCTAGTGTAAGGATTATGCCACCTATAAAATTTTCTATACCCTCTCACTCTAAATACAGTTGACTACTCTCTCCCTTAAGGACCCTCTAGTGCTTAATCAATAACTCTTAATTGTAATTATTTACCTATAAGTAGTTTTCTTCCTAGGGAAGACCAATATGTTAGTCAATTTGTATCTTTAGCACCTGACACAGTGCCTGGCATACAGCAGATGCCTAACAAATGTTTACTGAGATAACAAATATTTTATTGAGTGGTATTGTGCTAGGTATCAAGAATACAAATATAAACAAGATATTATTTTATTCTTATAAGTCAGCAGGTTTCAGCCCTTCCCAACTTGTATAAAAAGTGGAACTCACAAGTGTGATATATTGCCCTGGGTATCCCTGCCTTGAACAAATATATCAAAATCAATGAAGAGATATGAACCCCAAAACAGACATACATTAACCTGTGCACTCAATACAATCACAAATTTCTTCCTTTTATTTTAGTTAACATACAGTACAATATTGGTTTCAGTAACAGAAATCAGCGATTCATAACTTACATACGACACCAAGTGCTCATCACAAGTGCCCTCCTTAATACCCATCAATACCCATCACCTGACATTATTTCAATGTTAACTAGAACAAATAATCTAAAATGTATAGGGAAAAACTGAAAGAAAAATAATCAACAACATTTTGATGAAGCTTAGGGAGGGAGAATTTACCTTATCAAATATCAAAATATACCACAAAGTTGTATACTTAAAATAATTCCCAAATGTTGGCACCTTAAGTGTTAGTAATTTCAAATTACTTGGACCATTGCTACATTCTTATTCTCTAATATGTTGAAGATTATTAATCAGGGAGAATGTGCAAAACAAGAAAGAATTCAGATGGAGTCTTGTATAAAACTAGCATTTAAGAATCAGAAAAAAGAGGGCGCCTGGGTGGCTCAGTCCATTAAGCGTCCAGAGCCTGGTGTTGTCTCAAAGTCATGATCTCACAGTTTGAGTTCGAGCCCCACGTCTGGCCCTGTGCTGACAGCATGGAGCCTGTTTGCAATTCTCTCTCTGCTCTTCCCCCACTCGTTCTCTCTCTCAAAATAAAGAAATAAGCTTTTAAAAAAAGAATCAGAAAAAGAGAAACCAAAGTTTAAAATTTAAAAACATGAAGTCACAGGCTTTCAATTCAATATGGGAGATTAGGGGCGCCTGGGTGGCTCAGTTGGTTAAGTGTCTGACTTCAGCTCAGGTCATGTCTAATGGTTCATGAGTTTGAGCCTCACACTGGGCTTGCTGCAATCAGCACAGTGCCCACTTTGGACCCTCTGTCCTACTCTCTCTCTCTCTCTGCCCCTCTCCCCCTCTCATAAATAAAGGAGATTAGATACCTGCTTTTTATCTCTATTTTCTCTGTTAACTATCTTCTTAATGCCAAGTTAGGAAACAGTTTCCTTTTTCTCGTTTTAAAGTTTATGAATTTATTTTGGGAGGGCGGGGTGGGGTAGAAACAGGGAGAGAGGGAGAATCCCAAGAAGACTCCACACTGTCAGTGCAGAGCCTGACAGAGGACTCAAACCCACAAACAATGAGATCATGACCTCAGCCAATCAAGAGTCAGAGGCTCAACCCACAGAGTCACCCTGGTGCCTCTAGGAAACAATTTCTTAAAGAGAACTAACCATAAAAAAATTGTTAATAAGTTCTATTACATTTAAATCAGGAACTTGTCTTCATTACAAGAGTTGGGGAGGGGGGCAAAAACATAAAAATATATTTCTAACACATATAACTGATAAAGGACTAATAAACCAGATATAAAAAGAAATCCTACAAATCCTAAGAAAAAGATAAAAACTGAATAGGAGCACAGGCAAAAATTTTAAATAGACACTTAAGAGACAAGAAAATACAAATTGCTAATATGGGTAGGAAAAGGTGCTCTACTCCACTAGCTCTCAGGGAAATGGAAATTGAAACCATAATTAGATACCTCTATACTCCCACCATCTTGGCAAAAATTGAAATGGTTGACAATTCTATGTTTTGTTGTGGTACAGACCAGTTTCTCATCTAGTACCAGTAGTATTATACAGAACTACTTTGAAAGAATATAGCATTTTTATTGAAATTGACAATATGCATACTTTATAATCCAACAATTTCCATAGACCCTAGAGAATTGCATGAAGATGTAAAAATGTATAAGAAACATGTATAAGAATCTCTATAGCTGCACTGGTTATAAAGACAAAGTGCTGGAAACAACCCCAAAATACATTAACTGAATGTATAATAAAGTAGGAAGGTATCCACACCATGGGATATATACAATAATAGTGAACAAACCACAGATATGCACAACATAGAGGAATCTCACAAACAGTACTGTGCAAAAAATGTATATATAATTTGCTTTATAAAGCTTTAAAAATGGAAAAACTAAAATATTTTGCTCAGAGATGCATATATAAGAAAAGATTAATACAAAAATCAGAATAGTTGTTTACGTCTACAATAAAAGTGAATAGAAGCTGTGACTGGGGAGAGGCACATGAGGAGCTTCTGGGGCATTAGAAATGTTCTGTTTCTTGATACAAGTTTTTGCTTCAATAATGTTTATGAAAATTTATGCATAAGCTTTCTGCTCTTTTCTGTATATATGTTTCATTTCAAAATTTAAAAAATCAGGGGTTCCTGGGTAGCTCCGTCGGTTAAGTGTCTGACTTCAGTTCAGGTCATGATCTCATGGTTTGTGGGTTCAGGCCCCACGTTGAGCTCTGTGCTGACAGTTCAGAGCCTGGAGCCTGCTTCAGATTCTGTGTCTCCCTCTCTCTCTCTGCCCCTCCTCTGCTCATGGTCGGTCTCTCTCTCTCTCTCTCTCTCTCTCAAAAATAAACAAACATTAAAATTTTTTTAATTTTTTTAAAAATTTTTAAAATTAAAGAAACCAATAGGGGAGAGTTGCAAGAAGGGGACAGTTAACCAGTTTACATGCTATAAAGAAGTCATAAGATTAAGACTAAAAATTAGTCGTTAGGTTGGAAATTAATGTTTACTGTTACCTTCTTAAGAGCAATTTCAGTGAATGAGGAAATGAGTAAACTTGAGGAAGTTTAGGGCTTTAAAGACAGTGGTAGTTGAAGTAAACCTTAAGATTGCAAAGGTTTCTAATAATTACTGATTAAGATAACCATTCCCTGATGGATAAAGATAAAGGATACCATGGACCCAAGGGGCAAGTCTAGAGGCCTGGCTGGGTCTAGTGAATATTGTCTTTGTCTGTGAAATGTAGATTTGATGGGTATTTGCCCAAAGTAACATCCTAAAAAATTGCCAAGTCAAGACTTAAAAAAACATCTGAAACCATATCCAAGCATAATCAGATAAGAGGATGCCAAGACACACAGCTGAACTGATGTCTTGAGAACATTAAATGCAAGGAAGACCAAGCTGAAGGAGTTTCCTGAGACACAATCTTGCAAGGCTGGTGAAAATATCAAAACTCACTTGGGTAAACAACTATGATTGACTTGCTGGATCACATGGTAAGCTTATGCTTACCTATATAAGAAAGTGCCAGACTGTCTTCCAAAGTGGCTGCATCATTTATATTCCAACCAGCAATGAATGAAAGTTCCTGTTGCTCCACATTCTTGCCGACATTTGATATTGTCAGTATTTTGGATTTTAGCTATTCTAATGGGTGTGTAGCGATATCTCATTGTTTTAATTTGCAATTCCCTAATGACAAATGATATTGAGCATATTTTCATATGGTTATTTACTGTCTGTATTTCTTCTTTGGTGAGGTGTCTGCTCAGATCTTTTCTTATTTTATACTTGGATTTTTGTTTTCTTATTGTTGGGTTTTAAGAGTTATTTATATATTTTGGATATAAGTCCTTTTCAAAACAAGTTTATTTATTTATTTTGAGAGAAACAGAGACAGTGCAAGCAGGGGGTAGGCAGAGAGAGTGGGGGGAGGGGTGGGGTGGAGAGAGAGAATCCCAAGCAGACGCCACACTGACAGTGCAGAGCCCAATGCGGTGCTCAAACTCATGAAAGTATGAGATCAGGACCTGAGCTGAAACAAAGAGTTGGATACTTAACCAGCTGAGCCCCCCAAGTGCCCCTTGATATAAGTCCTTTATCAGATATGCATTTTGCAAGAATTTTCTCTTTAGCTTGTCTTTTCATTCTTCTAAGTGTCTCTCATAGAGCATATGTTTTAATTTTAAAGAAGTCCAGTTTATCAATTTTTCCGTAATAGATTGTGTTTTGGTGTTGTATCTAAAAAGTCATCACCAGGGGCACCTGGGGGCTCAGTTGGTTGGGCGTCTGACTTTGGCTCAGGTCATGACCTCACAGTTTGTGAGTTCAAGCCCCACATCAGGCTTGCTGCTGTCAGCCTGTCAGTGCAGAGCCCGCTTCATAGCCTCTGTCCCCCTCACTCTCTGCCCTTCCCTCCATCTCTCTCTCAAAAAATAAATAAGAAACATTTTTAAAAATTAAATATTAAAATAAAAAGTCATCACCAGGCCCAAGGTCACCTAGATTTTCTCCTATGTTATCTTCTGCACTCTGCACAAGTTCCTGTTTTACTTTTAGGTCTATGATCCACTTTGAGCTATTTTTTGTGAATAGGTGTAAGGTCTAGACTCTAATCTAAATACTGAATTCACTCATTAGGTATTTGTTCCAATGAGTTGAAAGCTAATGTCCACATAAAAACATGCACACAAATGTTTATAGCAGCTCTGTTCATAATTGTCAAAAAAAACAGGAAACTAAGATGTCCTTTAAATGAATAAACACTGGTACAGACATTAAATGGAGTATTATTAAACAATCAAAAGAAATGAACTATCAACCATGAAAATATAGCTTTTTCTTTAAGGTGTCTCGAATGAAGAAACCCTAAATTCATATTGCTAATTGAGGAAGTCAGTGAAAAAGCTATGTACTGTAGGATTCCAACTATATGAAATTCTGGAAAGAGTGAAACTATAGAGACAGTAAAACTATCAAAGATTTTCAGGGGTTCAGGGAGAGGCGGTAAGAGTGTTTAAGTAAAGCACAGGGCATTTTTAGAGAAGTGATATTGTCCTGTATGATACTGTAATAGTGGATATGTAATCTTATAGATTTGTCAAAACTCATAGAAGTGTAAAAAACAAAGAGTGAACCCTAATATACACTATGTAATTCAGTTAAATTCCACTAATGTAAAATATTAGTAATAAGAGGAAATTGTGTGCAGGAAGGAGAGGGGCATCTGTACTTCCTGTGCAACCTCTACAGACCTAAAACTGCTCTAAAAAATAAAGTCTTTTAATTAAAAAAAAGTCAAAACTCATAGCTCATGGTAGATTACATGTAAGGGTGGAGAGGACTAATACTGTGTTCTCATGGTCACATATTTTATGAACATTTATTAGTGTAAGATTCCTTCATGATGGAACCTGGAATCTTGAGTGTCTGAAAATTTTGAGAAACTAAGAGGAAATAGAAGTGGGGTGGGTTAAATGGGTGATGGGCATTAAGGAGGGCACTTGCTGGGATGATCATTGGGTGTCATATGTAAGAGATGAATCACTGGGTTCTACTCCTGAAACCAAGACTATGCTGTATGTTAACTTGAGAATAAAAAATACATAAATATAAATACATACAAACGTAGGAAATAGAGGTGGAGATATACTTGGGTTGGCTTTAATGGAACATATTTATGTGATTTGCCATCACGTCCATATATGAATAAGTCATTGCTAGCTATCCTGGAGTTGGAATAGCTTCCAGGAATACTCCTCATACCCACTGTGCCAAACTCATCTGAAGTTGTGACACAAAGGTTCAGGGCTGCAGTAGTATCATAATGTGCAGGGACATCACAATGTGCCTCGCATTGGGAGCATGTGGGTAGCGGAGACGAAGCGAAGTATAGAGCCGGAGTTAGTCTCTGAAAAACTCCTCTAAATCTTAAAGGTTATATATGCAAGAAGCTTGATAAGTTTTCTTAAATTTTAAGACAACCCTGAAAATTTTTATGAAATTATAAATGAGTTGTAAAGATGAAAGAAACTTTTCTAGACTACTATAAATGTTAATTAATAATAAAGAGTGAGTTAATTTTCCATATCCTCAACAGAAAATGATACTTAAAAATCCTTGACACTAGAGACCAAAAATTGGTGGGAAAAAGTATTACAGAGGTATGTCAGTTCCTTTTAAAAAGTATCCTATTTCTCCAAATGTTACAATTTTGTGCTATTATTCAGTTTCCCAATAAGTATTTGTTGAGATTTTTTCATTCTAAATAGATATCCACCTCTGATTTATATTCAAATTTTGATTTTTTTTCCCTAGAGAACCTTCAAAAATGCATAAGTTTCAGCCCCCACAAAACCTAGATCTGCCCACCTGTATGTGGGTAGCCCCCAATTCTGTGTCTCCATCTCAAACCTCTCTCAAACCCAGGTGACAGTCTCACCTGACACCTCCACTACACGTCTAAAGTACTTCTTAAAATCAAGATGTACAGGACTAAACTCCTAGTCTTCTCCATCCCAACTCCCTCCTAAAAAAACGCTCCCCCACAATCCTGTCCATCTCAGTCGATGACAAAACAATTTTCTGGCTGCTCAGAACAAATACCTTGCAGTCACTGTAGACTCCTCTCTTTCTCTTAAGCGCACAACCAATCGAAGAAGAAACGTGTTGGAACACCTTGCAAAACATATCCAGAATCTGCCCACTTATTATTTCACTTCACTACTCTAGTCAGGGCAACATCATACCCAACCTGGATGACTGCAACAGTCTCCCAGCCGGCCTTCGTAGGTCCACCTTTAGCCCCACTGTCTATGCCAAACACAGTAGCAAGCGTAGTCCTCTTAAAATGCAAGTTAGATCCCATCATTCTTCATTTTATCCCTCCAATGTTACCCTATTTTACTCAGAGAAGAGGCCACGATTATTCTAGGGCTTTCCAAGGCTCTTTGTGATCTGCACACCCTATTCCTTTTAGCTCTCTGATCCTCTCTGCTGCTGACCTCCTCCTCACTTACTCCTCACTCACTGATCTCCACTTCGCTTAAGCCACACTGGCCTCCTTGCTGTTCTCACTGCCACCCAGGGGACTTGCCTCTGTCTTTTTTTACCGCCTGAAATATTCTGCCTACTTGGAAAATTCCTCACCTCTTTCAAGTCTTTGCTCATATTTCACCTTCTCAGCAAAGCCTGCACTAACCATCTACTTAATATTACACCCTACTCTTTCTGACCCTTTATGCTCCTCATTCTCCTCTATTTTTATTTTTTCTATAGCACTTACATACCATGTAATTAATTTATTATGTTTAGTGCTTCCTTTCTAGTTTCCCTCAAATTTTTTCAACTTAAGAAGAGCAGGGATTTTTTCTTTGTTCGCTGATGTGTCCCAAGTATCTGCAGCAGTACTTGATACTTCTTGGTGCTCAATACATTTTTATTGAGTATATAAATCTTTTGTATAAATTGAGATGATGGGGCGCCTGGGTGGCTCAGTTGGTTGGGCGGCCGACTACAGCTCAGGTCATGATCTCACGGTCTGTGAGTTCGAGCCCCGCATCGGGCTCTGTTCTGACAGCTCAGAGCCTGGAGCCTGCTTTGGATTCTGTGTCTCCCTCTCTCTCTGCCCCTTCCCTGCTTGCGCTCTGTCTCTATCTCAAAAATAATAAACATTAAAAAAATTTTTAATAAAAGAAATAAATTGAGATGATAACTTTAAGTAAAATATATAGGTAATAGACACAATAATGCATTGGCTACTAAACACATTAAGAAATGTAAGAATGGGGGAAAAAAAGGTATGACCACAAATTTCAAAGCAACAGTGATAAAAAGGTCACAATTTATGCTTATGGAACTAAGGAGAAAGTATTTCATATTTCTGCATGACTAGAGACTTCTAAAGCAGAGAAAACTGGAATCTGAGTTAAAGGACAAGCTTTGGGGGTTAAAGGTGGACAAAAAGACAGAGACCTTCAAAGAGAGGTAGACATTTATTTCTCAGATTTATGTCTTTACATTTCAAAAGATAATAAATCCCCATAGCTACCAGTTTATATCCGAAGGGTTTAAACTAGGGGATCTTCCTCTTCTCTTCCTTGAGATTTGATTACATAAGGGAGATAAGATTTCCCTCCCTCTCTCAGGAGGGGAAAAGGGAGCTGTAGAAAAATTCCCATATAAACTTAATTCATAATCTTAGGGCTCCCCTCCTGTGCGTATAACCGTCTAGTTCTCATCATATCACCTTAAAGGGAAAGAATGGGGCATGGAGAACCAACGTGATTATTGCTACAATAGTAAGAATCTGCCTCATCCAGACCACCTCATGTTTGCTTTTATAACAAAATAAAGAAACGTAGATATTAAAAACATCAACAGATTTAAGAGAATTTCTACAAAGATTACATGAGAATAGAATAGATATAAAATATTAGACATGAGGCTTATGATATAGCAGACACACTTGTTACCTCCCTTTCCCTTCATCCTGCTCACCCTCAGTGGCTGAAAGGAATAAAAGAAAGCAGAATGAAGTTTTCCTGTCCTATTTCATTGTCTTTCTGTTTCCCTCTATATTGCCAAATTTTCTAACCCCAACTATAATAACCCTGGTTTCAGCAACTAGAGAATCATATTAGATCCTGTGGAAAACAGTATGTAAATAAAATTTCCAGGTTAATATTATCGTAAATTTTTCCTCAAACATCATATTCAAAATTGAATTTTCCATCCTAGCAGAGATCACTTCAAAGAAGAAAAAGCATTCAAAATAATGAAAAATGTCATGGTTCAAATATAACTTGAATATTATTAAACCTAATCTATTTTTTAAGACTATATAGAGAACAATTTTATTTTATGATATATAAAGTCCAAAAATTTAGTTAAAAGAGGGAATCTTCTCAAATGAGCATTTTTTAAGTTAATCAAAATAGTCAATAATTACTTTTATGCCATGTTAAAAAAACCCCAAATTAATAAAAATCTGGAATCATTTAGACACAAATGTATTTCCAAAATATTAGTAAAAATGGAACAGTGCTATTAAAAGCAAAGATTTTTTTTCAAGGTAAGCACAGAACACTAGAATTTACTCAGAATTGACTCTATGTCACTTGACAGAAAATACAGTTTCCCCATTAGAAAAGCAAAGTTTCATTAAAGGTAACAAACACTGCTTTCTGAGTAAAATGTTGCTAACAAATCCTGGAATTTCGACACTCAAATTGTGCGGATACAGTCTCATGGAGCAGATACAGAACTACTGTAAAAATTTTCAGTATGTAAGAGGGACCAGTACTGAAACACCACTTGATGTGACTGTGGTCAAAGCATTCTGAATGTTTACCAAATGCAGTGAGATTAGAGGTGTATTTGGGGATGGAAAGAGATCCTACTATAATTAATAATAATACTAATACACTATTCTTTATTTCGCTGGGAGGAAAGAAGTCAAGTTACCTACTCTTGAAGAGAACTGTGTTTTTTCTGTGAAATGAATATAACACAGCTGGTGCATAGTTACTGAGTTGCTACAGCCATTCAGACGTATCATAGGAAAAGGTCAAGTACATTAAGCTGAATAAGCATGTGATCTTTAATTCCATGGAGACTCTAACAGAGTCAGAAAACACAACAAGCCATCATTTATCATAATATATCAAAGAATTCTAAATCCAACAGAAATTCTCTGCTGAGGGACAGCAACAGAGAGAAAGAAAAGAGACCAAGAGGGTGTGAGTGTGTGTATGTAGACACTCCCGCACTGTTGTTTCTTGGACTGTTTCACTGAGAAAAAAAAAAAAAAAAGTATCAAACCAGTCTGGTCACAGTCACCCAATCTCAGGGCTAGATTTGTAATGATCACAAAGCAAAGTGCCACATAACTATGATTATTCTATCAAAAAAATAGAAATCTTGTAGGTGCTAATGTTACTCATCAAAAGAGCCATAGTCTGGGATTTACTAGTTTAGAAGGCACTGCGGTATATTTAAAAAAAAAAAAAAAACAACTACTTCTTTTTACAAGTTTATGACACTGTTTGAGAAAAACATAGCAACTAAATTACTTTGTATCTTGAGATTCAAGCAGTGTTATTTTTTCATCTTGGAACCTAAAAACCCTCAACATGTAAGGGTCAGCATTTGTCAAATAAATGAATGAAGCCTAATAATATCATATTTTCTAAGAGAAAAAAAAAGCCAGGGGAATTCTCAATTCTGGTAGGTTGTAAAACAGCTTGATATCGGATGTTTCCAGAGCTCTACGAGAGGCTAGAATTCAAATCAGGCAAGAAACGGGATAATAAGGAATGTTTATAGCATATGATCTCTGTACTTAAAAGATAACCATCCATTTTGTGAGGACTCAAGTCCAACAAAGAAAACAGCAGCTAATATACAAATTAGAATACAAACAAAAAGCAGTAAACAATTACAATCTGCATTAAAGCTAATGTTCTCATGTGGTATCAGCCATTAAATGCTGTAGGAATTCATATTAGAGCGAAATCAAGAATAACTTGAACAATCGAGGAAAGTTTCACGGAGAAGGTAGAACTTAACTTGAGTCGTAAACAATAAGTAGGTTTTGCATTAGCAGAGGAATGGGATAATGTGTGCAAAAACCAAGGAGCATTTTGGGGGGATAGTGTGAGATGCATGCTAGAGCAGGGGCAAAATAAGGAAAGATATAATATGTACTTTTATAATCACAGAAGCTCGCAATTTCACCATTGTTTTAAAACATTTATGTTTGTTGTTTTATGTTGCAAGGAAGAGGGAGAAAATAAATCAACATCTGTTCTGGGATACTTTAAAAAATGAACGCAAAAGAGAAGGTGGAACCCTCCACCTCCCCAATGCATTTTAATTAATTTATGATTTTTCAACAGCTCTGCCACTTTGCTTTAGGGAAATAGCTTAGGAAATGAGCAAAAAATGTAAAATTGTAAACTATTCCAGATTTAGTTTTGTATTGTGTTAATCCAAAAGACATGTGCACATGTAGAAAGTGGCTCATTCTGGGAATTACGGTAATTAAGGACACAGAGAGAGACTCGTTTGGGAAAATGGAAGAGTCATTGGGAAGAAAAAGGTTTCCATGAAGCAAGTGGGTGGGATTCAACTATAGAACCAAAAGAATAAAACAAAACATTGGAAAGTAAAGATGAAAAAACACGGCCTTTCTGTATAGTTAAATACAAATAAGAGATAATGTGGTAGATTTTTTCTAATGGCCCCAAATATTTTATCAGTTTCTCCCAGCTGTGGTGAAATCTATTCCTCCAACCCTTGACTCTTGGCTTGGCCAGATGACTTGTGTGGACCTCCAGGACATCAGCAAGTGTGACACAAAGACCTGGAGAGGACTTGTGCGCCAGTTTCCTGCTGTTGCTTCCAGGAGCTCTTACGGTACCATGTGACCAGATCTATCACATCTGTCTAACATATAACTGCCAGGCCAGAATACCCTCTCTTAGCACCTTATACTTCCTTATAAAACTTTTCAAAGTTTTAAGTAAGTAACTAAGTGTACAATCAGATAAATAAGGGTGCATTACTTCACTTCGGATTGTTTTCTTCCTCAAGAAAGGTGTAAAATAAGTTTCTGTGGTGTTAAATAACTTATAGGACATTTCTAACCCCTTCATTTATATTGAGTCAGCATTCCTTTTCAGATTTAAAATTTCTTTTCAGTCAGAAAACTTAAAAACCTCCAGGTATTTAAATATTAAGTAAAGTTAACAAGGAATTTATATTTTAAAGCATAGTCTAAAAGTTCACTCTCAAGATCACAGAATTTACAACCGGAAAATTCTTCAGAGACCGTCTGATTAAATACCTCTCATTTTAACATGTGAAATAAATAGGAGTTAACATTTCTAATACTAAACTAAATAAATAGAAGTTAACTCAACATTTCTTTTTTTTTCTTTTTTTTTTAATATGAAATTTATTGTCAAATTGGTTTCCATACAACACTCAGGGCTTATCCCAACAGGTGCCCTCCTCACTGGACTCAACATTTCTAAAACTAAGCATATTGCTAAGTAACCACAGCCAATAGGGCAATTTTAACAACTTAATATGGTTTTTTTTCCTTATATGAAACTCTACTATTTCCATGTTAAAATGATAGTATATTTTGTCATCTATATAACAATCTTGCGAATATCTTAATTTAGCAGTCATGTTTTTTTAAGTATTCCCTTAGCATTTTCCTCAACTAATATTTGTATGAGATGACCTCTCCTGAGGTCATATCCACCTTCTCCAATGTGTCTACCCTAGTTAGATATAATCAATATATGAAGATCCACAGGACACATCTGGAGCATTTTGGTTATGCCCATATAGACACCTACAGCACCTATTGGTGGAAATAATATTCCAGGAAGTGAAACATCCAGGGAAAATATGAAGAGTAAGAAGGAAAAAAGAATCAATGTGGAGAGAAATAAACATTTCAAAGATAGATGAGAATTGTAATTGTCAAAGTTTTGAAGAAATAGATGGAACCTCTCACATGTTAATGGGAGTGTATTTCAGTGTAATCATTCTGGAAGCCAATATAAAAACATGTATAGGGGCACCTGGGTGACTTGGTTAAGCGTCTGACTTCAGCTCAGGTCATTATCTCACAGTTCATGAATTCGAGCCCCACGGCTCTGTGCTGACAGCTCAGACCTGGAGTCTGCTTCAGATTCTGTATCTCTCTCTCTGCCCCTCCCCTGCTCACCCTCTGTCTCTCCCTGTCTTTCAGAAATAAACATTAAAAAAAATTTTTTTTAAACCTGTATCAAAATTTTAATTTAATAACCTTTTGAGGTAGTGAATCTGTTTCTGAGATTATGTAGGGAGGGTCAAATGCACAGAGATACATATACAATAATGTGCAAAGCTGCTTTGTTTAAAAGACAAAAATGAGAAATAATCAAAATTTCCATTGACAAGGGATTAGTAAAATAAAGCATGGTATAACCATGCAATAAAATGCCAATTAGAAATTTAAAAGAATAGTATCTATACTAACATGGAAAGATGCTGGTGTTTGGGTTTTTTTTTTAAATTTTTTTAATGTTTATTTATTTTTGAGAGAGACACATACAGAGTGCAAGCGAGGAAGGGGCAGAGAGAGAGGGAGACACAGAATCCGAAGCAGGCTCCAGGTTCTGAGCTGTCAGCACAGAGCCCGATGCGGGGCTCAACATAACATAACATGTATATGTTTATGACACATAATGTTTTGTTCATAATATTAATTCCATTGTTAATCTGCTCAGAATATTAATATATTACTTTTAGGAGGTGCATTTTCAGGATTGTTGTTTTGCTTGTCTTCTTTATACTTATTGTACTTCTTGGATTTTTCTAATGGAATACATATTATTTTAATAATTTTTAAAACACTAAAACTAATGTTATTTTGAAAAAATACAGAAATGTCAGGCAGAATAAGAGAGGTTAAAGGGTAAAATAGAAAAATACCAAGGAAGACAGGATCTGAGAAAAGTATCAGCCAAGGAAAGAAAGAGAAGAGAAGAGAGGTCTAAAAGCTAAGGCATTGTCAAAGTTCTAAAAGCAACAGAGAATTCAAAAAGGATGAGGACAGAGAGCCACTGTAGTTGGCAATTAAGAGCACTTTTTAATAGTCAAATAGGATACACACTAAGAAATAAGCTATTCACATAAACAGTCCATGTCTCAACTTACTAACATGACTTTTGTTTTTGCGATCACTGTTAACAACTGCATTGGTGTTGCTGACACTGTAATTTTGTATTAATAGCTGTGATGTCATAAAATGCTTTGGCACTATGTCATCTAATTAAATCATGGCAATTATCATTACAAGGAAAAAACTGAGTTACGCAAAGGATAACATAGGCATATTTTAAACAATTTAGCTAGAAATTAGATATCCTTTTGTTAATAAGACTTTAATACTTTTATTACAAATGCTCCCAAGCTAATTTAGAAGCAGTTTCGAAAGTGGTCAAAAGGAATATTCATAATCTTCCTGTCTTGGAGACAAAAGCTTAATTTACCATCAGAAAATTAAAGTTTTACTTTCTTCTAATCACAAATTCAATTATTTTGTTTCCTTTATTGGCATCCCACCTAAAACTCATTAAGGGGTAGAAATGATAGAGAAAGGAAGGAAAGAGAATCCAATTTTTTTCATTGTGCTTTTCAGCAGTTCTGTCTAAAGGCAGTAGGGACGAGTAGGCTGCCAGGAAAGCAGGAAGATAGAATGGGGAGTAAAAAGGTTCCTTGGAGAAAATATAAGACAGCATTCAGAAAAATAATCTCAGAATACTGGTACGCAAAGTGAATTTAATTCTATTGAGGTTCCAGTGCTACCAGTACTGCTAAATTATAGGTGTGCGTTATCCAAAAAATCAAAATGACCTCTTTCAATTATTATATCAGTTTATATTTTAATGTAAACATTTATGTGCAAAGTGGCCAGTGACATTTTTTTCCAAAGGGATGTAGGACTGAAGTGCCCTATCGTCAGCACCAGTATCTAAACCTCCTTAGAGAATGCAGGGTATGAAATAGAAAATGGCCCGGTGCTTCTATGCCATTAGCACTTAATTAAATATTGGTGAATGATGACAACTTCCCTAGAAAGGTCCTACCTGAGTGGTAGCCTAGCCCCGCGTGTACTACTGTGAGACTGACCCTCTAGAAAGGCAACAACCTGAGGAGGCTATGCTCACACATAACAGAGGAGCTTTGAAGTAGGATCACACCAGGGGGAAAGATTAGCAGCTGACATAGAGATTTAGAATTTAATCAAGAAGTAGACTAAGTTGATCTACTTCACAATGTCACCTTCATAGTCCTACTCCCTCATTAAACTGTGTCACTAAATAATGAATACCCTTAAGTCTCAGATGCCTGGAAAATTCAAAACTAAAGGGTAATATTAATATAAACCTATATGGTATATATTAAGAAGCTTTGGTCATTTGTGGTCTGTCTTCAAAGTTTTCAATATTTAAGGATTCAAATATTTAAGGATTAAAGGGATACTTTCTATGCTGTAAAATTCCTTCTTTTAATATTTATAGGATTATATTTAATGTAATGAAAAGGAATTTCTTTTCATCTATATCTCTGAAATAGTGATTGAAAATGTTACACACACACACACACACACACACACACACACACACACACACAGTCCTATTCAATTCACAAATGATATATTTAAGTCACATTAGAAAGCAGATACCCTCCTCCATCCAAAAAAAAAAAAAAAAAAGAAAGCAAATACCCTAAATGCTATACCATACCTTTGATGGGTAGAAATATTATTAAACACAGTTTGACTTACAAAGAATAATGAAAAGTGATTAACAGTAAGGGCTTTATCCTAAGACCAGCTACCTAAAAACTATCATCCTAAGCAAGGGATACAAAATGTATATCCAGGACCCTGAAATTATGAAACCATAAATTTGCAGGATTTCATAATTACATATACACACTAGAATATATGTTACTGTCCTCAAGCAAATACATGTCTATAACTATTTACAAATGGCCTAATAAACCATAACCAAAGTTATAAAAATACTTTAAGATCTTTCAAATTTTCTTGGAATTACAATATACCATAAAAACAGATTATAAATAACTATCAAGTTGTTGCTCACTTCAAATAGGTAAAGCATCATGAATAAATTATATATATATATCAAAATATATTGATGTGTGTCACATACACAAATTATGTGAAATGACTAAAATGAAGAAATACGGAACATGATGTATAGCTCACATGATAATTTTAGAAATAAAAGTATTTAAAACAATACTCTCTCATTTGTTTCTTATTCTTAGGATACCCATGGTAAAATACAAGAGTTCATTATGAAATGTGCTCAGGTAGCAAAGATTGCTCAAGAAGGAAATGAAATTTAATATTGACTATTCTTCAGTATTAGTCTATGTGCCTAATTCCCATTCTCAAATATTCAAAGTATTTGGCAGGCAAAATGTACAATTTCATATGGGTCCTATGTAATTAACTAATTTCACTACTCATTACCAATGGACCAACTACCACTTAGAACTGCCCCATTAATTGACATTGAGCCAATATCAACAATACTAAATGCACAAAAGCTAATCAACCAATAATGGCAGGGAAAAATGAACCTTTTTCAAAGAAAAGACATGTGGAATAAGAAAACAATAAGATTATTCATTTTGTGGTGCAGCAGAGGCGAGAATTTAAAATAGGAGAACATGAGGTTATGATCTCACCAGTTTTCAGTTAGAGAGAGGTTCTCTTATTTATGGAAATGAATCTCTCTTATGGGAATTTATTAACTATAAAACTCAAATTTTTGCAAAATTATTCAGAAAACTATTGTGAGATGGGTATTAGTTATTGAATCCTTTATTTCTTTATAACAGGACATGAAAATCTTAACTTTTTTTAAATAGTCATGATCAAATGAGTAAGTATGCCCAAGTCTTCCAATCACCTTGCCCCATTCAGTCCTCTACAACACAAGACTCAGTATTATCTTTAATTCTGCAATACAGTTGTGAAAAGCCCAGACCCTTGTGATTTTTGAATCCCTGCTCTACCACTTGCTAGTCCTTTGGCCTGGCCTATTAGTCTTCTGTGCTTTAGTTTCTTTAACTGTAAAATGGAGATTACAATAGTACTCTCCTCATTTAGTAGTTTCAAGAATTAAGTCATTGTCTACTACCTCATGCAAATATTGAAACTTCATCTACAGTCATTCTTTGCCCCATGCAGAAATTCCAGTGCTTTGGCCATACCATATTAAGTATTCCAGAATATAACAAATGCTTCCTTCTTTGCCTTCAGAACACCCTTCCTCCTTCAAAGCCCACCTCTGTCTTTGTGAAGCCAAATTTGGTTTCTCCCAACAGAATCCACTTTTTCCTTCTCTTGGAGATAAAAGTTTAGAAATAAAATGCATAGGCCTAATTTTGGCTCTTTCTTGCCTTCCTTTTTTTTTCAATTATTTTTTACTTTGATTACAAAATACTGTGTCATAAATACAAGATCTGCACTCATTATCTGTAGTTTTTTGGTGGAAACCACTTTTGACATTATGATGATTATCATCAGAAAACCATTTCAGTTACCATAAGAGCTCAGGAATGGGGTGGAAGGAAGAAAGTGGGAGGGTACTACCATTGATAGAACTATATTGTATGATCATTTTGTGCTAGGTGCACTTTGGGTGCACCATCTAGTAAGTGATCCCCAAAGGAAATAAACTAGTAAACCATTTTTCTCCTCAAGTGGGATGACCAAAAGAATATCAATATAGGGGTATACTTTTCTTTATTAAATCCTTGACTTAAAAGTATGTTACTGTCTGCTAAAAGCAATAAAGGATAAAGAAAATGTCTCTTTTATTTAATGTTGTAGGCCAAGATTTAAAGGTAAGTTTAATTTTTCCATTACAGTTCTACACTTATGAATTCCTGAAAATCAGATTGAAATATAACTAGATTGATTTATCTCAGTGCAGTGCAACATAATCAGAAACTTGTGTATTTACATGTAAAATAATTTCATGGGTAATTATTTGATGAACATTAATTGTGTACCTAATTACATTATATAAATTCACTCTTATGTGATTAGGGATATGTTATTGAATGACATATAAATGAGATTCAATGCAACACATTTTAAGTACCTACCTAATTCAAGAAAAAGTGCTAGATAACACAAGAGAATGTAAATATGTGTAAGATGATGATTTGTCCCTAAACAAGCTTATAATCAAAAAACAAAGATAAGAAATAATGTACATAACATTAATATAAAAAAGATGTAAACTCAGAAAGAGACGTGTGAAGGAACAAAATAATTATTCTTTTCAGAGGAGTCAGGTAACACTAATGGATGGGAAAAGTGGGCATTCTATTCCTGTGTGCAGGGAAATCACTAGCAAATGGCGGAGATGGGAAGGCACCAATTTGGGCCAAACTAAAAGGCTTTAAACAGAAGTCTTGAATAATATTCCTGGGGGTTACTGTGTCTTCTATGTTCTCAGACTGTAAAAAATAGAAACATTTGCTAAAAATATGGAAAACAATAGTCTCTCACTAAATAGGTTCTTTACATGTCAGTGATTTGGGGAAATATTTAACCTGTGAGGAGAGATGTGAGCTATAATGTTAGGCAACAAAGAAACATGAAAGGTAAAAGTGCAAGCATTCTACACCATATACAGACTTAACTCAAAATGGACCAGAGATCTAAACGTATGACCCAAAACTATAAATTAGAAGGAAATATAGGGAAAAGTTTTATGACATTGGATTTGGCAAGGATTTCCCAGATATGATACCAAAAGCATAGGCAACTAAAGAATAAGTAGACAAATTTGACTACATAAAAACTAAAATTTTCTCTGTATCAAAGGACACAATCAACAGAGTCAAAAGGCAACCAATGAAATGGGAGAAAATATTTCCAAATCATATATCTGATAGGAGGTTAATATCTAGAATATATAAAGAATTCATACAACTCAACAACAAAACACCTAATTAAACAAGGAGCTAAGGACTTGAACAATCATTTTTCTAAAGACGATGAACAAGTAGCCAACAAGCATATGAGAAGATGCTCAATATCACGAATTATTAGGAAAATGCAAGTCAAAAACCACAGTGAGATATCACCTCACACCCATTAGGATGGCTTATATCAAAAACAAATAACCAAAGAGAAACTCACAAGTAGGGACGGGGCACCTGTGTGGCTCTGACTTCAGCTCAGGTGATGATCTCGCAGTCTGTGATTTTAAGCCCCACATCAGGCTCTGTGCTGACAGCTCAGAGCATGGAGCCTGCTTTGGATTCTGTGTCTCCATCTCTCTCTGCCCGTCCCTGCTGACACTCTCTCTCTCTCTCTCTCTCTCTCTCTCTCTTCTCTGTCTCTGTCTCTCTCTCTGCCCCTCCCCTGCTTGTGCTCTCTGTCACTCTCAAAAATAAATAAACATTAAAAAAAAACCTACATCTGAGAAAATCACAAGTATTGGCAAGGATGTGGAGAAATTGGAACCCTTGTGCACTCTTGATGGGAATGTAAAATTATGAATTGCTATGGAAAACAATATGGCAGTTCTTCTAAAAACTAAAATCTGGAATTAATGTATGACCCAGCAATCCCACTTATGGCTATATATTCATAAGTACTGAAGGTAGATTTCAAAGAAATATTTGCATTCCCATGCTCATAACAGTGCCCTTCACCATAGCCATGAGATGAAAGCAATCATTTGATCAACAGATGAATGGATAAACAAAATGTAGTATATACATACAATGGAGTATTATTTAGCCTTAAAAAGGAAAGGAAGTCTAACACATGCTACAACATGGCTAAACCTTGAGGACATTATGCTATGAAATAAACTAGTCACAAAGACAAATACTGCATGACTTCACTTATATAAGGGATCTAGAGTATCCAAATTCACAGAAATAGAAGATAGAATGGTGCTTGCTCCAGGATGGGTCGGGAGCAAATGTGCAGTTGCTTAATGTGTATAGAGTTTCCACTTTCCAAGATGAAAAAGTTTTGAAGATTGGTTACACAACAATGTGAATATACTTAACACTACTGAACTGTATACTTAGAAATGGTTAAGATGGTAAATTCCATATCATGATTTCTTTAGCACAAAAGAAGCATTTTTAAAAATTTTGGCAAAAAACAACCCAGTTGCCCTGATTGGAAATCAATCTGTTCAGTCAAAATTAATAAAATAATAGCATGTCATCTTTACTAAATTTTCTTACCTTTATTATCATCTAGTTATTACTAGGACATACGACAGTTGCCATTAATTTATTCTTATGCCTGCAGAAGATATAACATGGTCATATCTGAAAAAAATTATTAAATTCTTTAAAAAGTACAGGCATCAATTGTGAAAAAGTGGGACGAGGGTAGACAATGAAGAGAGAATCTAAGTGAGTAAGGGTAACTGAAGGGGCACTTGGTTATTTTTATTGGGCCTGTGGAAACTGACCAGACCTATCTATCCATCCATCATAGAGATTCAGACTCAGTACAGTGTTGGCACTCTCATACTATCCTTTTAACAGATTCACAAGTAAACAGGATCTGAAACCCATCTGGGTTTTTTTATGTTTATTTATTTATTTTGAGAGAGAGACAGAGAGAGACAGAGACAGAGATGGGGAAGGGCACAGAGAGAGAGAGAGAGAGAGAGAGAGAGAGAATCCCAAGCAGGCTCCACACTATCAAAGCAAAGCCCGATGTGGCACTTGAACTCATGAACCCATGAGATCAAGACCTGATCGGAAACCCAGAGTCATATGCTTGAACGACTGAGCCACCCAGGCACTCCTGGAACCCATCTATCTTATCAAGGCCTCCAACATACTTGCCACTTCATGTTCATATGTTCAGTATAGTGAAACAACTTAAATGTTTTGCAGAAAATCCACTCAGTTCAAGTCTTTTTGGACTCTCTTATGACAATTGGTAGGAGATTTAACACAGCCCTGGAGCAAGACCATAAATGTATATTGTTATACTTTCCAAGGGTATGTTTACTTCTGGTAATCCTTCTTGATAGTAATAGATACAAATGCACTTTCCCCATCAATAGTTGTATACCACATGCCTGAGGTCATGTTAACCTGCTCTAAGAAGATTCCATTTCTGACAAAGCAGTGGCAATTGATGCCACCATTTGGCTGAGTCTGTAATCATCCACGACTGTCCTCTATGATTTGACAATTTCTGCAAAGATGGCACTAATCTCTGCCATTTCCATTCAGTATTGCACGCAATACTGATTTTCATTTACTCTCATGGCGAAGACAAGTAGTTTGAGAGCCTTCTCACCCACTACAACTGTTCTTAGCCCCACAAAGACACCAATGTGAAGGTCCTGCTAATTACCAAGTATATATGTCTCTTGGTACTGTTCAGGGAGCAGGAAAATGATGAATGAGTGAGTCAGGTTCCTCAGCAACAGACTCTGAGACAGAGATTTGTGTTCAGGGAGGTTATTGAGGAAAACTGTCAGAAATAACACCCTTGCAGAAATATGGGCAGCAGCATTTGGTAGAGGAAGAAGTTTAATTATGGTACAGTTGCAGTAAAGGCCTTCATTGATTCCAGAAGGGGCTTTGAAGCTGAGACCACCCTTCAGAGTTGAAAGAAACTGAAGCAAAGGGGCTAGGCCTTTATACTCCTTCACTGATGGTTCATTGAATGCAAAATGCCACAGGGGAGATGGCTGCCTCAGCAAGAAACAGTTACTTTCAGGGGAAGGTAATTTCTGGGGAAGAATTCAGCTGTGGGACAATAGCAGGCAACACCGACAGCAACCAGAGAAATAAGCACCTCAATCCTTAAGAGGGGATGTTAGTGTTCGTGGTAATATCCACTACTAAGGTTATCAGATTTGGCAAGTAAAAAGCAATAAATAAACATACTGCATGGCATACCTATACTAAAAAGTTACTCATTACTCATCTAAAATTCAAATATAACTGAGCACTGTATATTTTATCTGTCCACCACACATGTATTAAAGGGAAAGTAGAAGAAGGAATTTCAAGGATATTAATGTATTTCTCCTTTTGTAACCTGATACTTTGTACAGTACTAATCTCACGTGGATGTGGGAGACTAAAAATAAAAACTGGTAAACCCCAACAATTTTTGCTCTACCTACAATCCTGATTTGGTCTAATTACAGGGAATCAGTTGCTGCTCACTACATTTTGCTACTGGAATCAGAAATAAGCTTAGAAAGAACACTAGCAGTTTTAAGGAGGGTGGATTGTGGGAAAGAGAGCACCCAGTATACAGAGAGGGAAAGAAAAAGAGCAGTGGCAGTGGGAGTGAAAAAGAAGAAATGAGAAGAGACACCCCGAAGATAGATTCAAAGAATTTACTAACTGTCTGATGTAGAAAAACAGGAGGTGAACAGAATCTAATAAAATTGTATGCTCTTGATTTTAGGTAATAGGAAACGAGAGGAAAAACGGTACAAGATACACATAAAACAAAAACATATTTGAAGGGAGAAATTATACATTTGACATAACATTCATCAAAATGTATAATATATGTGAATACATTAGCTAATATACTATACCAAGCTGCTAATATGGTCAAGTGATCATTTCCATTAAACATATTTCACCTGAGACTTTATAGATATTTTTAACCACCTGGCATTTCTACAAGCTGTGCACAGGATGTTACATTATACTGGTAATTCTATTAGCTATTAATAACTCTTACATACATATAAATCCTATAAACACTAATTTTCAAATTTAAAATCTTAATTGAATGAAGAGTTTATAAATTGTGTGTTTTTCTTCAATAGTAATTCCAAACTCGATTTTATTTAAAATAAATATCTATTTGTGTTTTATCTACATTACTAAAGAAGTTCTTTTTTTAATGTTTATTTATTTTTGAGAGAAACAGAGACAGAGACAGAGAGCACGAGAGGGGAAGGGACAGAGAGAGAGGGAGACACAGAATCTGAAATGGACTCCAAGCTCTGAGCATCATCACTGAGTCCGAAGCGGGGCTCGAACTCAACAGCTGTGAGATCATGACCTGAGCCAAAGTTGGACGCTTAATCAACTGAGCCACCCAGGCGCCCCACTAATTTTCATAGCAAATAAGGGGCAGAACTCGTATTTAATCCAGTGCTGTTTGGTTTCAGAGTCCATCCACTGAACTGTCAGACCATACTACCTCCCTGCTGACTTATTTGATCTTCTTCCTATTGATGCCTCCACCTCTCACATATATCTGAGTAAAACTAGAATGCCAGTTGTCTTTAACTTTCTTTCAGTGACAGCTTACTCTGACAACATAGGCTGGACTAGCTGCCCTTCCTGTCCTATTGTCCCCTCTCATGTAACACCTAATGTGCCGGACTGTCGTAACTTTTTTTTTCTTCGTTCCCCAATTGATAGTAATTCCTGAAGCAATAATTACTGAAAGACTGGCATACAACACAGTGTCTGGAATATGTATAGTAGAGATTCATTACATGTATGTTGGATGAATGGATACTTCTCATTGTTTTTAGGTCTGCCTGGTGGCATTTCAGGCTGCGTTAAAGCAATCATATCCACAACCCACCACCGCCACCATGACTCTGATATCTACTTTTACAATTCTCCAAATTGTGACAAACTTCATATTTCTCTTTGAAATACTTTAAGAAAGCATAAAAAAACTATCCCAAGGGGGGAAAAGGGTCTTACCTTCTAAATCTTCTTTCTCAAAGTGTGTTTTGAGAATAGAACGAGTTCCACCTCTATCCACAACTGCCTCTTCATCATTTCTCTGTAGAATGGGAAGAAAGAAGATCAAATGACATTTCATTTGTCTTTATCCACAGGGATACTTTCCAAGACCCACTGTAGATGCCTGAAATCACACTAATACCAAACTATATAAACTATGTTTTTTGCTATGCATACATACCTATGATAAAGTGTAATTTATAAGTAAGGCACAGTAAGAGATTAACAATAAGAATGAAATGGAGCAATTATAACAATAGCCTATAATAAAAGTTATGTGAACATGGTCTCTCTCTCAGAATATCTTATGCACTATACTTACCCTTTTTGTGATGACATGATATGATAAAATGCCTATGTGATGGGATGAAGCAAGGTGAATCATGTATGTAGGCACTATGACATAGCATTAGCCTACTATTGACCTTCTGATGGTATCTCAGAAGGCAGATCATCTGCTTCCTGGCCATAGTAGACCTCAGGTCAATCACAGATAAAAGTGGACTAGTGTACATATATTCCCATAATTCCCTTAATTTCAGAAAATAAACTATAATTTAAATCCAATATTTTAGGGGTTTAAGTCAATCACTCAAGTGTAAACAACTTTCTATTTGATTATCGAGTGTTAGTTTAAAAAGGAGATTAAAATTAAGTTAACCACATATTCAGAGAAGAATGTCATTTGACTTTCCATGAAATCGAAGGTAGTCAAACATTCCAGTTGCCATCATTTGTTAGTGAAATGAAAAACAGAAAACAAACAGTTATCCTGTCAATTTTGTAACATGCACTTTTTTATCTCTGATAAAGAATTCTTGTTAACAAGAATGACATTTGGACTATACAAGGAAAATATGGAAATCATTAGTATTAATGCCACTAATGCTATGGCAAGGTGAAATAATTTCACTGCCATTTAAAATGGGGTTGGGGGAGGGGAGGGTGGGTGATGCGTATTGAGGTGGGCACCTTTTGGGATGAGCACTGGGTGTTGTATGGAAACCAATTTGACAATAAATTTCATATATTGAAAAAATAAAATAAAATGGGGTTGGGGGATCTAATCTCTTGAAAGCAATTACCAGCAATTATTAGGTAAACTACAACTCTAATTACTTTGCTTCAGTCTAATGCATTTTATTCAAACTAAACTTTTAATTATAATCCTATACATTACACTTTCTCTACACAGTCTCTCTCTATATAGAGAGAGGGTTTTTTGTATTTTGTTTTGGGGTTTTTGGTTTTTTTGTTGTTGTTGTTTTGGGGGAGTTTCTTTTATTTAGAATGGCTGGATGGAGGTTCTCTCTTCTGAGCAGTGTACATACGCTAAAAACAATATACTCACTGATTTGGTATTCAATAAAATAATGGGGGGGGAGTATAATCCATTAAACCATGCAGGAATGGACGAAATACAAAATAGTGAATGAAGTGAAAGATTATTTCCAAATTTTATTTGATTGTGAATATCTGTATAAAAATTGCTTTAAAAGTGAACATTGAATGAAAAAAGGTAGGAAGGGAAAGGAAAGAAAACGAAAAGGTAGGCTAAAGATGAATAAATCTTCCAACATGTATTTCTAAGCCTGTTCTAGTATATGACTATTAGAAAAAATTAAAGATTTCTGTTTCTTCTTTGAAAGCTTTAAATTCCCATGCATAATCTTGATAAAGATTTGGCCTCCATGTTTTAGAAATCAGTATTGTAAACTGTAGGATTACAGAGTAAGGACCTATTCAACGTAGAAAGATCAGCTCTCCTATGCTTCACATGCAGCAAGACACACAGTAGAAAAACATGGTTTATAGCCTGTAGTCCTGTGTCTTTCAGACAACATGGGCTGAGACAGGTCAGGGCAGTGCCTGAAATCAGAGCGAAAGAAACCTATACTACAAATGAGAGAAAACACAAAAATTAAGATATGATTCAGAGCCTACTGTTATTGTATTTGGCAAAGTTTTAAAAATCTGTTGGTTTGAGCAAAATAGCAATAGAAAAACTAAAGACTTATATATTTATATAATTTTCCTGAACTAGACAAATGCAAATTTCAGCCTCTCTAGAATCTATTCCTGATATGTTTACAAATTGCATTTATCCTCTGTACAAGACATCTTCAAATATATGTCACATTGGAATATATCTCTGCCCTCCAGGGTGTTAGGAAGAATGCCAAAAGCTAAGTCATGCATCCGTGTTCAGAGGTCAGAAGAAGCATTATTCCACCATACATTACAGTGGCAGCCTTTTAAAACAATTGCATAATGGGAAGTTTTATACAGATGTTTGCCCCTGTATATAAAATATTTAATTCTTATTTCAAGGGCCTGAATCAATTTTCAACTTATACAAAACAGTTTTCTCCTTACTTATATACATTACATATACTATTCACGTACAAAAGATAATTCTACTGAACAGTTAATGTTAGGATATTGAGATAAAATAAAATTTTGCAGACGTAGAAGTGGAATATAAATAGGAAATAATTGGTTATTTAATTACAATATGAATTACAAGCTGAAGTGCCCTAATTTTAACGTTTCATTGATGGAAAGAAAAGAACTTGAAGCTAGAATATGAACGTAACTCAATGTAAGTGACTCATTTTGCAGTTTCATAGAACTTTAAATACTCTCCAGATAGACCATAGAAACATCAAATGTCAAATGTCTGATCTTTTAGGTTGAAAATTCCCAAGATACAACTTAATACTAATACATATAATGAAATTCCTCTACTGTGGAGATAGTTCAAAAGATTATTTCAATATTACTGAAGACTTTTTAACAGAGTACTCCCCTTCCTCCCTATGACCAAGAGCAAGTAAGCAAGGGTGTGATGAATGAAGACAATGCAGGGACATGTGACACTGGGCACCAGACTGTGCGGTAATCCCAAATACACCAGTAAGAACATTTCTAATTCATTTTGTATTGCTACCCTTTTTAGATTTGCTGAACATCAAATACATTATGTACCCTAATATCCATATGTATTTACTTACTTAGAACAAAGTCTAGCACCAAGAGAAAACACATAAATCTATTGCATTGCCTCTCAATACAATTTACCCTTGCTACACTATTGGGTAAACATTTATTCCAGTATATAGTATAAGACAATGTTTTAAAATTTGGGGGTGGGGGCATGACCCATAGTGATAAATATATATTCAACACAGTCACATATTCATATATATGTTATCAAAACAAAGTTTCACAAACCAACATTTACCCTTACTATAAACAATGTGGTATGATATTTTCTATTCCAGGATATTCTGTTTCATTTAAAAATACTAGTCACTACCCATTAAATTTATTTCAGTACTTAAAAATTAGTGGTACGGATGCCTGGATGGCTCAGTCGGTTAAGGGTCCGACTCTTGATTTCAGCTCAGGTCAGGGCCTCGCGATTCGTGAGTTTGAGCCCCTCGTCGGCTCTGGCTGACAACGTGGAACCTGCTTGAGGTTCTCTCTCTTCTTCTCTCTCTGCCCCTCCCTGTTTGCACTCTCTCTTTCTCTCTCTCTCCCAAAATAAATAAATAAACTTTTTAAAAAATGAGTTATGACCTGTTATTTGAAAAACACTGGGATAGACTATGACCCTGGGACAGAGTAACAGCAATTAGTTCACACAGAAATCACATCTTAAATCCATTTACATAGGCCTCTAACTAAATGAACAAATAGCAATACTATATTTTTCAAATCAATATTTTAATTTTTGAAGTTTCTGTCATGTTAAGTGTAGGGACACATTATGTAATTACATATATATCTTTTGATGAACTATTTTCATTTTTTTCCCAACAAGAGAGTAATGGTTTGCTTTTCCTAGTTCCACTTAAGTACTTTTCTCCATGCCTTCCCAAGAAAGAAGGAACAAATAGTATTATCTAAGATCCTCTCCAGTTAAACTCTGCTTATGACTAAACTGAATTTGTATTCAACTACTTTAAGAGCAAACATCATATAACTGACATAACCAAATACATTTTATAACTTTCTACAATTTGATTACTTCTAAACCTTAATGTTAGAAGTGTCTCAATACACTTGTGTTGAATCCAAATGTATATAAATGTAAATTGGGAATATTTCTACCTCCAAAGAAAGTCTTTAAAGGGAATAGTTTGCTGTTATTATTTTTACTGAACAATTACTAGAGAGCAATAACGGAAAAAAGAGCTTTCTAGCTCAGCTCTCATATTTGAAGTGACCTTGAACCAGTACAGTCTCTCATGAAAGAGCAATTAACATGGGCTAGCACATTTAGGTGTTAAAATATTTAGGAAAAAATATCAACAATTTCTTCTATAATTGTTTGTAAATATCATTAAGCTCTCTATGAGTGTACAAAAATGCATTTTTTTCCTGATTTACCATAACTCTTGAGCACAATATCCACAGAAACAAACTTTTCTAATTTTATCAAAATCTAACAGTTAATCCCATGAGCAGAACAACTCAAACTTTTCATGTCCTTTTGATAATTCTCATCTCATTTGAGAATGAGTTAATAAAAGACAGAGCAGTTCATTTTCGTTTCAATATTCTTCCCTGGACTATTTATCACATTAATTTTTTTAAAGCAACCTATCCTTCAATAAATGGGGCTGGGAAAACTGAACAGCTACATGCAAAAGAATGAAACTGGACCACCTTTTAACACTACACACAAAAATACATTGAAAATGGATTAAAGATCTAAATGTGAGACATGAAAACATAGAAATTCTAGAAGAGAACACAGGCAGTAATTTCTCCAACATTAGCCATTATAATCTGTTGGTCTTGAATTTGCTCACCAAGTTCTCAAAAAATGTTATTTATTTTCATTGTTATTTATATGATTATTTGTATCACTGGGGCCACAGAAATAAATGAGACATGGCTGCTTCCCTCAAAGAGCTTATAGACTTCACCTTCAGTACAACACACAATGGCATTATTAAATTCATACAGGGGATGTTCAACCATAACAGTTATTATTTTTCTCCAAGAAAGTAAAGACTCCATTAAAAAAGACATGTGAGCTGATGTTTAAAAGATCAATGTATCTTTTCCAGGCAGACAAGGGGACAAAGTAGAAGTTCAGTTGCAAGTATCAAGACAAGAGACTACTTATTTGAATAAGGGTGAAAAATATTAGTTGAACCCAGAGCAAGACTGACTAGATAATAAATTACGGAACTACTGATTTTGTTCTCCTAACAATCCAAATGTCTGGAAAGAAAACCTCTAAAACCCAGGATGAGATTGGAAATCTTTTTTTTTTTTATTTTTTAAATGTTTATTTATTTTTGAGAGAGAGAGAGAGAAAGAGAGAGAGGGAGGGGCAAAGAGAGACAGAGACATAGAATCAGAAGCAGGCTCCAGGCTCCAAGCTGTCAGCACAGAGCCAGAGGAGGGGCTCAAACCCACAAACCGTGAAATCATGACCTGATCCAAAGTCGGATGCTTAACAAAATGAGCCACTCAGACACCCCAAGTTTGAAAATCTTGATGTAAAAAAGTAGGACTTCCAGAAATTAGAAATTTATATATATACACATATAAACTATATATATTTATATATATACATTTATATTTATACTTATATGTACTTACATATATAATCCTTAAAAACTCCACATATATTTATATAAAACTCTCTCTCTCTCTCTCTCTCTATATATATATACAGTATGTATATATATATATAGATATATAGATATATATAGATATAGATATAGATATCTCCATATATATTCCTTAAGGTTAAAAATTCCAAAGATGGGCAAAGCAGTAGACTGGACAAAGGATATAAGAATTAGGGAACAGGCAAAAAGATCTGAAAAAAATCACACAGAACATAGCATAAAATGACAAGGATACGAAAAAAACATGAAATAGGTAAGTTTTAAAATGAGGATAATACGATGAAGTCTAACATATACCTAAATGGATTTCTAGAAGATAAGAATAGAGAAAATGAGGAAGAAGTACTATTTGAAAATAATAGGTAAAAAATTTCCAGAATTGATAAAACAGGATTCAGGAAACACAATGAATCACAAACAGGATAATTAAAGAACAATTAACACCTCTGCATATCATGTGAAACTGCAGAATGACACATTGTTACAGCAAGAAGAGAAAAAAAAATGATTACCTACAAATGAATGACAAACTAATAAAAATAGACCCCAGAAGACAGTAAAATAAAATCTTCAGAATATTAAGGAAAAATCATTATAAATCTAGAGGTGGATACCCAGTAAAATTATCATTCAATAAACACCCTTCTGACAAGCAGAAAGAGAATTTATCACCAAGGCATCCTTTGTAATGGAATTTCAAAGTATATACTTTAGGAAGAAAACCAATGACCCCAGAAAAAAAGGTCTCAGATGCAAGAAGGAATCCCAAGCCAAGAAACTAAAGGACATAAAGAAATATAAAGAAAATAAAAATAAGATGAGTTTAAAAATCAACTTCATGATTTCTAAGACCATTTCTAATTAAATTAAAAAAAATTTTTTTAATGTTTATTTATATTTGAGAGAGAGAGAGAGAGAGAGACAGTGCATGAGCAGGGGAGGGGCAGAGAGGGAGGGAGACAGAATCCGAAGCAGGCTCCAGGCTCTGAGCCGTCAGCACAGAGCCAGATGTGGGGCTCGAACCCACGAGCTGTGAGATCATGACCTGAGCTGAAGTTGGATGTTCAACTGACTGAGCCACCCAAGCGCCCCTCTAGCTGATTTTTTTTTATACATATTAAGTTTTTTTCTACTTTAGTGTAAGTAAGGGTCATTTTTGGTCTCTATTCATGTAGTTATCCGTGCTTTATCCTAAGATAATAACATTTATAACTCTTCATCAATACCCTTCTCCACTCCTGCCACCCCAAATCCTGATAGTTTCACTGACATACTAGAGAGTTGTGATATCAATTAGTATTAATTCTAAGAAGAAGAACACCTACATATACACTTTAAAATACAATTAGCAATTTTTAGTCTCTCCATAGTGAGTAAAGACTTGTTCCTTACAACTTTGTAAGAATTATGAAATTAGAGCACTACATAAATATCAGCCTTCTCATCACAAATTAGGACAATTCTGAGTTGGCCTATATACACAAAAGTCAATTATATGAATTATTTAAACAGAAATAAGCTCATAGTACCTGACTTATACCTGAATTAGACTTGACTACTGAAAAATTTGCAATCTGAAGATAGAAAGAAAGTTTCCTAATAGAAGCAAAATCAACAAATCAAGGCAGAGAATGGGGATAGTAAAATAATATTTATAAGCAACATGGAATAATTCAAAGATATTTTTAGATAACTAAAAGGGTACTGAGGAGTAAGAAACAAAACATTAGAAGATGAACTTTAGTGATAAGAAAACAAGCAGTGCAAGGAGATACTTCATATACACTTGAGTTATAAAAGTATAGTGTTTAAATACTTAAAAAGCAAAGTAAGCAAGTCTAACCAGTTTGGTGTTTTTTTTTCTTTAACTCCAGTGATTGTTTTTTAGTGGTATGCTTTACAATGTCATAGGCAAAGTGGTAATAATCTGAGTAGTGATGTAGTTTTAAAAAAAAATGGCTTTTGCTATATTTAGTACCCATTTTAAGCAAATTGATTTTCCTATACAAATGCCAAAAATGTGGGAAAGCCAATGGAGAGGGCCACTTTATTTACTTCCCACTTTAGATCTAAAAAACCAACCAACCAAAAACACTTGTGCTCTTAAATTTTCTAATTATCTAAAAATTCAAGGGATATACAGAAAGAAAATATAAATACCCTAGACATGGGGAAAATGTAATTACATTAAAAATGGGAAATGAGATAAAGCAAAGGATGAGTAAAAATGTGTACAGCTGACCACTGAACAACAGAAGTTTGAGCTGTGTAAGGCCACTTATACACAGATTTTTTCAATAAATACAGTAAATGCATTTTCTCTTCTTTATGATTTTCTTACTAACATTTTATTTTCTCTAGCTTACTTTATTGTAAGAATACAGCATATAATATATATAACATACAAAATATGTGTTAATTGACTGCCTATGTTATCAAGTAAGGTTTGCAGTCAATAGTAAGCCAGTAGTAGTTAAGTTTTGGGGGAGTTAAAAGTTATACATGCATTTTCAACTGTGTGCGGAGGCTGGCGCCCCAACCTCTGCTTTGCTCAACTCTCTTACGAAGATGGATTATTCTTATGTTTCCTCAACTACTTATTCCCTTCACAAGACCAAAGACTATTATTTGAATTAAACTGATTTTTGATTGAGATGTGAGAATTTATTCTACTACGTAGAAGAACCAAACTCCAATTATTAGAAATATATATGAATTATCTGTCCCTCTATGTATTATATAATAGAAACAGCCAAAACTGATTTATAGCTAGTATTATACCTATAAATATTTACTGTTTATTAAACTTATGGTAACAATAGGCACCTAGAAAAGGTCCAGAAGAGGAAGCAGCATAGCAGCTAAGAAAATCTCTAAAACCAGACCACCAGGATTCATATCCAGTTCTGGTATTTCTACTTACTTGGCCATGTGACTTTAAGCAAGTTCTTTCTGCCTCAATTTCCTCAAATGCAAAATGGGGATTATAGTGTTTACTTTATACGATTTTTATGAAGATTAATATAAAGCATGCTAACATGCTTAGAACAGTACCAGGGAGTTCTATATTAGTGTTAGTTAGGTAAATACACTTTATCTTATATAATCCTCCCAACAGTTCTAGAAGATAGATATTTTTATCCCTATTTCAAAGATGAGAAATCTGAAGCTCAGTTAAGACAGGTTAAATAATTTGCCCAAGAGTAGTTTGTTCAACTAATATGAGGTAGGGTTAGGATTTGAATCAAATTTTATATGGCTTTAAAATTCATGTTCCTTCTACTGTGTCACATACTGATTCATTTTCTTAAAGCTTAGCCATTTTTCTCCCGATTTTTACATACCACATAAATAACATTAACAATAACAAATTTTGGGTAGAAAAAAATTAAATAACATTCAAGCCTTCTTTCTGAAATCTTATAATTTTCTACATTCTCCTCTAATCTATAGAAAACAAATATGCAAAAGCAGTTATATATTTTGATTTTTTAATCTTAAAGTATGGTTATTACTAGTGCTTACAATATCATGTTGTCCTCTTTCTCTTCCTGGACTACAAGAAGAGTATTATACATATCCCAGGCCCTTGTAGTAACTAGTGTTGCCCAAAGGGACATAATCAAAGTGATGGTGTATCATGTCTGGACCAAAGTACAGAAAAGTGAGTGTCATTTCTCCATGCTCTCTCTTCCCAGGTGTAGAGACCAAGCAGATCAGGTGATCCGGTGGTGCAGTTATCTGTAAAATCACTGAGCCTCTGTCAGTCTGAATTCCTGAGCAACTGCGTGGAAGAGAAGTTCCCAGTCTCAGCCCTGACCCACATTTATTGTATTTATTGCACGAAGCCACTGAGATTTTAGAGCTGTTACTGCAGCATAGCTTGATCTATCCTAACAAGAAAACAAACATTTTTTTTAATGTTTATTTATTTTTGAGACAGAGAGAGAGGAAGACAAAGAGCATGAGCGAGCATGAGCGGGGGAGGGGCAGAGAGAGGGGGACAGAGGATCCGAAATGGGCTTAGTACTGACACCAGATGCAGGCTTCAAACTCACGAACCGTGGTATCATGACCCGAGCCAAAGTCAGACACTCAACCAACTGAGCCACGCAGGAGCCCCAAGAAAACATTTTTATATTTATACTTCCTCAAATTTATACTTTCTAGTGATTACATATTTTATTGTTGATGTCATATAGTTTAGTGTTTAGTTAAGCCTTCCTGTAGTATTGGTCACTTAGATTATCTAATGTAAATAATTTTTCATTATTCATATTTATAGAGATTAAACGATGGAAAACTTAAGCATAGAGATAAATTACTGTATTTACATCAAAACAGTGAGCACAACTGGGTAGTTATTTAAAAGTACGCCTTTAAAATGCAACAGAATGGTAGAATGTGCTTTTTTATGAAATAAAGAAAGGTCTTAAAGGAAGAATTTAAGAAAAAAGTAGTAAAGAAGATATTCATTGGTGCCAAAATAGCTAAGTGAGAGCAGAGATTTAAAAATGAAAAGGGATGACAATAATGGAACTGTGAGAAAACCAATGAAAAACATCCAAGAGAAAGGGTCAACATTATGGGGACAGAAAGAATGGGAAAAAATGTAGATGCAAAGTTTATATAAGAATTTATGTTTATTTTCTTAATAGTAATTTGGAAAAAATGATAGTAACTTGGAAAATAATACTTGAAAATGCATTGTATACGTCTTACTTATGTTTATGTATCTCTAACTTTCCTCAGAATTTTCAAGGAAGGAAGGGGAATTAGGAGAACAAAGAAAGACATAAGACTTCAAATTCTACAGAAAGATTATATCTCATAACTGAGTCAATCAAATAATTGGCAAGCAGCCAGATATATTTAGCTATCACTATCCTAACATCAAGTAACTGAGAAGCACTGATTGCCATTATGTTTTGAAGAAGATACATCTTTATGGCAAAAATCTATAATTTATATGTGAAACAATGTCTTGTAGCCAGATATTTAGTGTTTAGGGTTTATCCCAGCTTAATTTTATTGTCCTTGGTTCCTAATTTTGTCATAGAGGTTATTTTACAGAACAATTTCAATTGTGTAATTTTAAAATAGACATATGGTAAGCCTTCCAATCAGAAGCCAAATCTGTCAACAGGTCTATTTCATAGTCCCTGAGATTAAACCAGAGGGCGTACAATTTAGAAATACACAATGGAACTCAAGAGTTCAGCAAAATAAGCTGTTAAAGATAGGAGGACTTTAAAAATTTTAATGTTTATTTATTTTTGAGACAGAGAGAGTAGGAGCAGGGGAAGGTCAGAGAGAGGGAGACACAGAATCTGAAACAGGCTCCAGGCTCTGAGCGGTCAGCACAGAGCCTGACTCAGGGCTCTAACCCGCAGGGCTCAAACCCAGCAGCTACAAGATCATGACGTGAGCTGAAGTCCGACACTTAACTGACTAAGCCACCCAGGCTCCCCAAATATGGGAGGACTTTAAAATGTCATGATACGACTGATTTTATAAGGAGCTATAGAGTTTTATGAAAGAACCCCTGTCTATAATTTATATAGAGATTTATGTAGTTTACAGAAGTGAAATAACCAGGAAAGTTCAATCATTCCTTTATCAATCATTTGTCCATCAACAGTTAAGACTCATATGACTACTGCTATAGACTATACGTTTGTGTCTACCACTAAATTCATATTTTGAAACCCAACCCCCATTGTAAGAATATCTGAGGGTGGGGTCTTCGGGAGGTAATTAGGTCATTAAGGCAGAGCCCTCATAAAAGGGATTAATGCACTTACTAAAAACACCCCAACAAACTCCCTTAACGCCTCATACTGTATGAGGACACAGGCAGAATATGGCATCTATGAATGAGGAAGTAGGCCCTCACCAGTCACTGAATCTACAGAAGCCTTAACCTTAAACTTCTCAGCCTCCAGAATTGTGAGAAATAAATTCCTGTTTATAAACCACATAGTTAATAGTATTCTTTGTTACAGCAGCCTGAATGAACTACGACAATTGCTAATAATAATGGCCACAGACAATATTCGATGCTTTTCAAACATCATCTCACTAAACTCTATAGGATATTATCCCCAGTTTGCAAATGGGAAGCTGAGGCTCACAGTAATAAAGTAAGTTTTGCAAGATTACAGAGCTAGTGTCAGAAGCAGGATTTGAACTTTGATCTAACTCCCAAACCCATGTTCTTTGCCTCAGCAAAAATTCAGAAAAGAAGTTGAGCCAGTTTAAACTTTGAAGAATAGTTTTTGAAATAGTGTGGAGGACAGGAAATGAGGCAGTAAGATTAGCACATACAAAGACATAGGAAAAAATTACACTTAATTAGAAAAACCCAATTGTTTGATATGATTATCATAGTACAAGATACCCAAAAAAGCATAAAAATGAAGCTGGAAAGTGAGGGTGTATCTACATAATAAAGATCTTGGTGTGACTCACATTATTTCCCATCATATAAGCAAAGATTATGAATTATTTTATAATTTAACGCCTCTTAAAATAATTGTTTCTCTGCACAGGAGAAATACTTTAAGCATGGACTCATACATATGGTTCAGAAATGAGAAGCCATCTGATTTCAAACTACTGTGAATTATCTTATGGAGGATATAATATGGCTTTCTAAATCTTAGCTTTTCAACACAAGTGTCTCTTGCTCCTGACCTCTTCTTCAAGAGAACATTAGACAACGCAAATAATAGGTCTTTAGTAGGACCTATTCAAGAAGAATAATTCTTGAAATAGTGTGGAGGACAGGAAATGAGGCAGTAAGATTAGCACATACAAAGACATAGGAACCTATGCTTAGGTTCCAAAGCAGAGGAAGCTTAGGAAGCTTAGGTTCCTATGCATAGGAACCAAAAGCATAGGACCTATTGCTATTGCCAGATAGCAATAAATTATTGAAGGTATATATAAAACTTATTGAAGTGACATAAATTAACCCTTAATATATTGTATCCTTCTTTCTTGAAAATCAGTTAGTATTTCTTTTGAAAAAGACCAAAAATTAGGATCAGAAATAGAAAATGTAAACACAGGGCACTCAGTTAAGTATCTGACTCTAGATATCAGCTCAGGTCATGATCTCAAGGTCCTAGGATCTAGCCCTGTGTGGGGCTCTGCGCTAAACCTGGAGTCTGCTTGGGATTCTCTCTCTCCCTTTCTCCCCGCCCCCCCTCAAGCTCTCTCTCAAAATGAATAAAAATTAAAAAGAAAAAGAAAATGTGAACACTAATCCAGATCTCCTTTTCCTTAGCAGCAAAAAAAGTTTTTAGCTTCAAGAAGTGATTGAGAAAAGCAAATTTAAAAAAGAAAAGAAAAAGTGAATACATCTCATGGATCAAAAGCTAAGCCCTCTATGTAATCAAGTCATAGAATTTATTGAGAAAAAAGAGTGCAACATGGGAAGGTTAGGAGTAGATACACATGTGAATGAAGAAACTGGATTTGTATTTAATATAATAGAATTTCATATTTTAAAAAATCTGATTTATCTATTCTTTCATATAATCTGTGACAGCTGGTTCTTCATATAATAGAAGCAATGAGAGACATTTTTTTGGACAATCAAAAGAGAAGATTCAATTGAAGAAAGGCATTTGTAATGAAATAAAAACAATGCTTTCTATTTTCATCAGTTGTTGATGGTTTGATCAAACAACTAACAAGCACAATTTCTTTTTTGTTTTACAAGCACAATTTCAATTCATAATACCATTTATTAGTGACTAGAAATGTATGTCTTCATGATACATCAACTGTCATTGTATTTAGGATCTCATTATTGTTACCTAATCATAACTACTATATGTCAACATACAGAAGAAAAATAAAAATATCAGCGCTTTCCTATGTGGTAAGCTTCACAGCTTTTTTGCCATTTGTTATGAATATAGTTCAAAATCAAGTTCAATAGTATAACAGATTATCTATGAAAAAACAAAAAGCATGCCTTAAGATGTGATTCTAATTCTATTTGGTTGGCATTAGCTCTTCCCACTCTTCCAGTGAGAAGTTCCAATCTTATGCTTCCCAGGCATATTCATAGAGGTCATCTGATGCAATATCTCCCCAACATAGGAATACCATTTACAATATCACAATATGTCTGATTTTTGCTTGAACAAATCTAGTAATAGACAGCTAAGTACGACATAAGTAAAGCCACTCCATTTTTGGAAAGTGATAATGTTTAGAGATATTGTAAGATTATAAGACCACCTTTGTATTCTCAGGATCGATCTATCTATCATCTATGTATCTAAAACAAATGGGATGAAATCATGGCAAGGCAGACTTTGATCTCATTCATTCACTGATTCATTCACTCACAAAATTATATATATAATTATATACTAATATAATATTGACAATTACTTAATAAATTAATGATGCCTCATATAATTATATATATAATTTAGTGAATGACTGAATGAGACCAAAACTGCCTCCCTATGATTTCAACCCATTTGTTTTATGTTTGTTCCCATTTTGGAGCTATGTTACTATTGGTAAGAATGCAATAATACCACTAATGCTTAAACTGAATCTTAAAAGGACAAATGGGATTATCAAGGTGAATAAAAAGAGCATTCCAGGCAAACGGCACAACTTGTACAAAAGCAGGTGGTATCAGTGACTTCAAAAGATATACATCCCCAGTCTTTTTCATGACAGGTTTTTTTCTTTAGATATCCCATGATTATAACATCCTGATGAAGAAAGCATTAACACTGCGACTTTTACTGTAATTTTTTGTATGAGGAAAATAAGATACATTCAAGTTTTCCAGCAAGGCAATAGTAGAACTAGAACTAGAACTAAAATTTTGGCTTTTCTGATGGCCATTTGAATGGTCAGTCACTAGATAATTCTAACTCTACATTCTGAAACTGTTAGTCCCTAGCTGTCCAACTTTTCTCAGCACTGCTTGTAATTACAGTAATAATAAGAACTAACAACAACAACAACAAAGGTTTTGTAAGGTTTGCAATGTGCCAGACACAGTGCTAGAACTTTACAGACATTTATTCATTAGGAATCTTTAAAAACGAATGAGTATTCTGAGACTTAAAGAGGCCCTGAAACTTTCCCAGAACCCTCAGCAATTAAGGGCCATAGACCGGTTTGAAGCCAGGTCAATACTCTTAACCAATACGCTACACTGCAAAGGCATTATATTAGCTATTCATAAAATCTAAAATTCCTTAATTTAACTTTAAAATACTTAAGTCTGGTTCAACCTATTTATGGTACCTATTTATGTACCTCAGGTAATATAAATTCCTAATGGTGTCCAAAGTAACATAAGCCTTATTTTTCCATGAACTTGTCATACTAATTCCCTATTTTGTTATTCAACAAAAATGTATTAAGTAGTTACCATGTGCCATGCAATGTATTTGTAGTAGCTTTAAAGAAAAAAGAGGGGCGCCTAGGTGGTTCAGTTGGCTAAGAGTCCAATTTCAGTTCAGGTCATGATCTCACAGTCTGTGAGTTCGAGTCCACAGTGCAAAGCCCACTTCAGATCCTCTGTCCACCCCTCACTACCCCTCCCCTGCTTGTGTTCTAAATAAATAAATAAATAAATAAATAAATAAATAAAAATAAAAGAAATGAGACACTGCCTTTGCCCTTAAACTGTTCATAGTCGAGATAGGAAAATCAATGACTACAATGTAGAATGCATTGTGCTTCAATTAAGGTAAATACTGAGATCCAGAGGAACATTAGGGAAAATCACCTAATTCACTCTAAAGGAATAGGGAATGTTTCAGTTGCAGGCAATGCTTAATCTAAGTAAATCTTGTGGCATAATAGTTAGCCAGGCAAAAACAAAGAGAAAGAGGGGCCAAAGGCATTACAGGCAAAGGTTTGAGAGAGTCTGTCTCTAGCTAACTAATAGAATTTAGACTGAGTTTAATTAAAGATGGTTAAGTTTAAATGTCACTTCCTCATAGGGGCGCCTGGGTGACTCAGTCCGTTAAGCGTCTGACTTCGGCTCAGGTCATGATCTCACGGATTGTTGGTTCGAGCCCCGCATCAGGCCCTGTGCTGACAGCTCAGAACCTGGAGCCTGCTTCAGATCCTGTGTCTCCCTCTGTCTCTGCCCCTCCCCCACTTGCTCTCTCTGTCTCTCAGAAATAAACGCTAAAAAGAAATTTTTAAACAAATAAAAATAAATAAATAAATGTCACTTCCTCATTCCTCAAAAAATTACAAATAGAACTACCATATGTTGCAGTAATTCCACTTCCGGATATATATATCCAAAAGAAATAAAATCATGATCTCGAAAAAATATCTGCACTCCTATGTTCATTGTCACATTATTCATAATATCCAAGATAGGGAAATAATCTAAGAGTCCAACATAGGTAAGTGGGTAAAATAAATATAATGGAATATTATTAAGTCATGAGAAAGAAGGAAATCTTGCCATTTGCGACAGCAAATGTGGTTGGATGGACTGAGGGCATTATGCAGTCAAATGCTCTACCACTGAGCTATACCCCTGGGACTGAGGGCATTATGCTAAGTGAAATAAGTCAGAGAAAGACAAATACTCTCACTTTTCTGAACCCTGAAAATTATCTTGCAGGTAATGGGGAGCTTTAGAATGAATGTAAGTAAGCAAATGCCAGTCGCCGCTTTACATTCTGGAAAGAGTACTAAGGCAGCTGAATGATGATGCGTAGGTTACTTTGGGGATGGGTAACAGGAAGAAAAAGAAATATCAGTTAAGAAATGATTACAATAGTCCCAGTGAAAAAAGAATATGAAATCACACTAAGGTCAAGACTATGGAAAGAAGGGGTAAACTTTAGACTCCCTAAGAGAAAGAATCTACATAACTTAGTAACTGGATGTAAGGTAAGGATTAAAAAAAAAAAGTGGAAACAAAATTATCAGGTCATCATGCTATGGAAGACAAAGAGGTTTTGAAGAGAAAATAGTAAGTTAGTTTGGGACATACCAAGTTTGAGGTGTTTGTAAGATAAATGAGCAGAGATGTCTAATAAGATGCGATGTCTAGAACACTAGACAGAGATTAGGATGCAGACACAAACTATAGATTTGGAATTCTATTTATTCTACTCTATTCCATTCGATTCTAATTTTTTTTTTAATTTTTTTAAATGTTTATTTATTTTTGAGAGAGAGACAGAGAGACAGAGAGACAGAGTGTGAGCAGAGGAGGAGCAGAGAGGAGATACAGAATCTTAGGCAAGCTCCAGACTCTGAGCTGTCAGCACAGAGCCCAATGCAGGGCTCAAACCCATGAACCATGAGATCACATCCTGAGCTGAAGTCAGACACTTAACCAACTGAGCCACCGAGGGACCCCTTCCATTCTATTCTACAACCACCACGTACAGCAGCAGTTCTCAATGTTGGCTGTTCATGATATTCACTTGGAAAACTTTTTGTAAATTAAGAAGCTGGGTTCCATCTCCATAGACTTTAGTATTTCTGAGATAAGCTTGGGGCCTCAATGTTTTTAAAAAGTGAAACATTTGATTCTGATGTATAGTCACAATTAAGAATCACTGGTGGGTAATTTCAGTCATGAGTATAGATTAGCTCATGATTTTCAAACAGTACATTGCACCAATTAGGGAAGATAGAGAAGAAACTATCAGAAAGGTTATGGCAATAATAACTATAATTTATTGAGCACTATGGCAGGAACTGTGCTAATGACTCTACATGTATTATTTGTAGTGGAAGAGAAACCCAAAAAAGGGTGTAATGAAAGTCAGTTAACACCTCTGCCAAGAAGTCTTCCCTAGAAGTTTCAGTTTGCCTTGACATCTCTTATCTCAATTCAGCATTTAGAATATACTAACTTACACATGGCTATCTAACTCACATTTACAGAACCCTACGCAGTAAAACAAAGTGGTTAAGAGCAGGAGTTCTAGAGCTAGACTTTCCAGTTTGGATCTTATATCACGATATCTTTTGCTGGCAATTTTAATCTTAGGCAAACTACTTAGTTTCTTACTTAGTATACTATATATAATTAAACTATAATGTGTATGTATGTATACACACCTATGTCCTAAATATGTGTGTATGTGTGTGTATATACATAAGATCTTTGACTAGACAGATTTGTTTTATATCTTTTGTAGGTTTTATAACTTTCTCCTCAACTTTACCTAGTCCAGTGGGGAGTAATTATAGTGACTAGCACTTGGTAAGCTAAGCACTGTTTCAAGTTACCTTACTTGTATTAATTGATTAATTCAATTGATTTCATCAGAAATCTAGACATTAGTACATCAGCATCCCAACTTTACAGCTGGCAATCCTGAGGAAAATAGAGCTCAAGTGATGTTCCTAAAATAAACATTGCCAGTAAAGTGGAAGATATGGGATCCAACAAAGGGAATCCAGCTTGATAACTCTAGCTGTTAAGTATTATGCCATATTGCCTCCCTTTATACTGTGCAATAGACTCAAATTCTTATGAGATTGAATAATTTTTTTTTTAGAAAAACGAAATGGATACGAATAGATGTACACCTTTAAATGTAGCACATTTTGCAATGTGCTTCATTGAAACCAGGCCCTTTTTGCCTTTTAGAAAGAAGAGTTTGATAAAGACATGTTCAATTATCTTTAATTCTTATTTACATTCTGTATTATCATTTTTGAAATGCTTGGGGTGGGGGAAGGATCACATCACTAAATGTCTTTTATCTACTTTTTTTTTGAGAAAAAATGTTTAAATGTTTTAAAGTTTTAAAGCATCCCAAAGCCCAATGATCTCCAAGGTTTCTCCCAGAAATGAATCTATGATTCTAAAACAAGTACTGAAATTTTATTGGATCCCTACTAGAAGTATTACCCTTTCCCAGACAATGTGAAGTCATAAGGATTAATAAGAACCTCACAAGAATGAGAAAATCAGGTTTTAAAGTAATTCAGACTTCTATAGAAAGAAACAGAATATTCTCAATTATATGGGTCTGTTAAAAATAGAGCCAGAAGAGCTACTGTGTCCGGTTTCATTTTTACTCACACTGGTGGTATTCCATGCGTTTCACTTCTGACATACTTTATATGGATTATGTGCTAAGTAAGAGTATTCAATTCCAATCTTTTCACAATTCCCAGGCACAAGTATCATCTTCCTGGGTCTGATAACAAAGTCACACCCCAGCTGTCACATTTAAAGGAAATCTGCTCTTGGATGTTACCCAGCTTTTTTACTAACCACAGGCAATACTGAAATGCTTCTGGTGTATGGAGGAGATTTAAAGGCGATATTAAAAGTATTTAGCAATGATGATTTATATTATCATTTCTAAATGAACAATGAGTAAACCTAAAATATCCCTGAAACTTCCATGATTATAAACAGCATTTCTAGTTCCAATTTTCCCTAAGACAAAGTCTTTATTATCCAAATATTCACCATAGTGACATGTATATTCATTGTATTAAAATGATCCCTCTAGATTGTCCTTGGTCTAGTAAATGTCAAAAATAAAACCAAAGCTAAATCAGATTACCTACCAATAAAATAGAGTTTACATCAGGGACAAGCAGGAGGTCTGTTAGGATCTGAAATCTAGGACTTTTGAGTGGTTGTGGATAGACAGAAATGCTCTCACGTGCAATTTTGATAGAGAATTTTATTAAAATCCTTCATTTTGCTTCTACCCCCTACCTTGTCTACTAACTACTAAATCTACTCAGGAATTTAATTTTCATTTTCAAAGTCTCAAGAGGGTTAGAGCTCTAAGAATGACTGCAAAATATAGGTGCTGCTCTTTTGGTTTTTTATTTTATTTTCTCCCAATAAGTAAATCAACATAGACATATTCTCGGTTTAGAAATCATAATCTAACAGTCAAGACTCTGTACTATCTGGTCCCAACACACCTTCCTGTGTTAGCCTGAATTCTCCTACCGGGCTATAGCCAAAATGAACTAGTCCATACTAGTCAAACATACTATTTGCTTTCTGCTTCCATGTCTTTGTTCATGTTGTTTCCTCTGCCCCAAAGGACCTTTCCCATCTTGGCCAGTCTTGGTCTACCTCAGATGCTACCTTTTCAGACTTCCCTACCTTCTCATCTAGCCTCTCCTCTCCTGTCCCCATTCAGCTTGAAATATTCTGCCCACTGAATTCACAGCATCATGATTTACTCTTCTTTCTTCTCTCTTTTGAATCTCTAAGGCACTTACTTACTACTTTCTACATTCTGTTGTAGTGCCTTGTATTTAGTGTTTATGACTCACTACCTGTGACTTCCTGAAGCAGGGACCTATTGGTCTTTATATCTCTCCCCAGTACTGTGCTTACTAGAACATCATAGTATTTTGTATGTTTGTTTGAAGAAATTGCACTGTGCTGAGATTTGATTGACCCTGTGCCAATTTGAAAGAAATAGCTGCACATTGAGAAAATTGTTCAGGAGAAGAGAACTAAAAGGCAAAGAGATCATAACACTTAAGCATGTATATTTCATCCAACTATCAAATTACTCACTTGGACTCTGGGGCTTGACAGAACAGCATGAGTTTGAAGTGCCCAGGTACACTTATATGTGGATTTTTTTAAATATACAGTACACAGTACTGTAAATGTATTTTCTCTTCCTCATGATTACCCTAACATTTTCTTTTCTCTAGCTTACTTTATTATAAGAATACAGAATGTAATACATATAACATACAAAATAGGTGTTAATTGACTGTTTATGCTATCAGTAAGGCTTCCAGTCAACAGCAGGCTCTTAGTAGTTGAGTTTTAAGGAAGTCAAAGTTATGCACAAATTTTCAGCCGTGCAAGGGGTCAGCACCCCTCCCCTCCGCATTGTTCAGGGGTCAACTGTAGATATTTTTACATTAAATAAACACCAGCAATTCAAAATAGCATACTCTATCAAATAGGAACTTGAATTGGTCTATTCACATACAGTATTGGATTTATAACACGTATCATTTTAGTCTTTCATCTAGAATAAAAACATTAACCAATAAAACTAAAATGAAACAAATAAAACAAGTGTGTTTAACTGTCAGTGAACGTTTTTGTACTGGACATTTTTTTAATGCTTATTTTTGAGAAAGAGAGCACAAACAGGGTAGGAGGAGAGAGAGAGAGGGAGAGAGAGAGAGAGAGAGAGAATCCAAATTGGGTTCTGTGCTGACAGCAGAGAGCCTGATGCCAGGTTCCAACTCATGAACCACAAGATCATGACCTGAGCCGAAGTTGGACGCTTAATTGACTGAGTCACCCAGGGACCTCTTGGACATTTTTAATGATTAAAAAAATAACTCAGATCATTAAGTCTAAGCTATATAACTTCTCTATTATTTCCCTTAAACCTGGGTATTTACCCCTGAATTTTAATATTCAACTACAATTAAGGAAGACCTGCAAAGCCCCCATAATCTTTTTTTTTGTCATGAATGAAGTAGTTGGTGTAATATAAGAAAGCAAAGAATCTTTACACAGAATACAAACAGAAACTTAAGTCAGCCTATAAGCAGATGCAAAAAAAAAACTTTAAACACAACATTTTTCATCAAATCACAATTCTTATAGTTAATAAATGTTATAATGCAATCAGACGTAGGATGTTTTTCCTTGTTTGCATTTTTATAGCCATCTTTATTTCAGTATACCATATGTTTTTGACTCAATTTCTTATTTGATAAGGAAAATGAAGGAAAGGTAACAAAACTAAACTACATGACTACTATTACTAACACCTGCTGATAGCTCATCCTAGCTCAGAGAATGTACATACTAATGTCTGTCAACATATAATTTTGGCAATAATGTGTTTGTTATAAATACCAGGTAGTTTTACAAATGTTTTATATATATCACCTCATTTCATCTTCACAACCACTCTTAGAGATAGGTACCATTATTATTTCTATATTACAAATGAGGGAACGGATACCCAGAAAGGTTAAGTAACTTGCCCAAGATCACATAGCTGGTAAGTGGTGTAGCTAAGATCTGAACCCAGTGAACATGGCAGTCCAGATACTCAACCACCATACTTACCACATCTTACTGCAGCCAGCTAGCTGTTACAAACCAGGAGAATTTGAAGTCAATTTTCTCTTGCTCTGATACAAGAGAACAGGCACTTTGTAGGCACTACGGGGCAGTGTGCCCCACTTTCGGATTCTGGGAGAAACAAGGGTTTTGTATCCACTCTACCCACCTCCTTGCTGCTTTTAGCCAGCATACTGGTATGAAAGTGAAAAGAAGTGGTGCCTGGATGTGCAACAGCCAGCTGGCTAAGGCCTACGTCCATATAAGTTTCTCTCAGTCCCCTTTCTCAAATCCTAAAGTGAGTCTCATTCGCCCCCATTTTATTGAAAAAAACTCACTAATGACCTAGTTAGCATCAAACGCTCCCAAACTTGCGAGTCTTGATTTCCAAAGTTTAATCCCTATGAAGTCAAAGTCCCCTTCCATAATACACAATGAGACTAGACTGGTCACATCCCTCTTTTGAGCTAATTCTTAAGGTCCCTGCTTCTGTTTCCTGCCAATGGGTTACATCCACCTTTACTCTCAACATAAATTGCCAACTATGGCTCATAAAACACACAAAAATATTTTACAATGCCTTGATACAATAAATTATGCATTATAGAGTTACATGTAACTCATCCAAGGATTCATTAGTTTATAAATCAAGTTAAAACTGATCGTAGCATACCGTCTTTGAAAAGTCAATTCAAAACATGAGCATGGCTCATTGCGTATATTTTCTCAGAATCTCCTTGAAAGCAAAACACAACTTTTTCTTTGCTGTACTTCTCACAACACCAAATGCAGTATTGTGCAAATTCAGTGCACATAATGTTGACTAAACAGAACAATTACTCAAATCGTTGCTTATAGACAGCTTACCTTTAGAAAACCTTTATGATGTAAAATGTTTGTGTAAAATAGTAAAGACAGAGGCAGCCATTGTAAAAAGCAGATGACCAATCATTGCTGGGCAGACTTACAATCAAATCCATTCAAAAGGTCAAGATCATCTGGCCACACAGGAAAAAGGGTTGACATTAAATTTAACTGTCTGTGACATTCTAACCAATCTTTACTTTTTAAGGTAATGCATTTTGACATAGCAACAGAGAGAACTTTTTCTCCAACATGTAAAAGAAATGACAACTCTAAGGCAGTAGCTTTTTTACCTTACAAAATTATTGAGATATCCTGTAAGTGCCACTAAAGGAAAATAACCAAAAATCTTTATGGTTTAGTTTTTTTGAAAGGTCATAAATACAGTGAAAAATAGCAGAATGCTGTAAAACCAATACCTAGAAGAATCCCAAAGCAATGCCAAGAAACAGAATGTACTCATAGCGACTAATACATGCAAATACTGGAAATAAATTCTAACAGATTAAACAGGTTTTGTAGCAACTAAAAGGTATATCCAAATCATTCCAAAACTAATCAAGCTTAAGAATATGGCAATCTTCCCTACTAATAAGAATATAAGCTGGCTAAGTAGCCTGAATAACATATAAATTATAGCCAATATCAGTAGGTATAATTTTTAATGTGTTTTTAATTAAAAAGGAGAAACCAACCCCTTAACTGAAGTAAATCACTGTTTCAGACTCCCACTTCTGTCTTTTGATAAACATACTCCTTTTCATTACTATAGCATCACCCTGATGAGGCATTAAATCCTAATCATGCTACAAAATCATGAAAACAAAGCCATCTTTCTGTTGAGAAATGCTGCAACATTCTTTTTGCTTATTTAAAATGGAATACCTGGTCAAATATCTAACAAGCCCTCTAAAACTAAGGAATAAATATGTGTAATGTAAAAAAATAAAATATCCTTTTCTTCAAAATTGGAATGTCAAACACGGGCACAGTGTCTTATCCAATTCTGAAGATATGTTATAACAAAACCAAGTTAAATGCATTATACCTTAATAAAAATAGTTTAAGATAACCAGCAGAGTTTCAAGATAAAATGGACTTATAAATCCAAATTCTTTGCTGTGATGATTCCCTACTCTTTGTAATTAACATGTTTAATGTAGTCAAGTCTTTTAATTTTGAAAATGAAACTAAGCTAATGCGGAGTATCTTTGTATCAAAAAATCTGAAACAAGCTTAAATGTCACAAGCATTCTTTGTAAAAAAAACAACAACAACACAAAGCAAAAACAAAAAATAGATTTATCATCTGCTTTCACCTACAAGCAATGCCTTCAGCAGACATCTACATTAAGAGGAGTAAGAGCATCATTATTTCAATAGATCTGGGAAATAATTTAAACTTATGCCTTTTAAAACAGTTCAAATACTGCAATATAAATTTTAGGAAATTAGCTTAGATGCGGGCAAACATGATTCTACTCATCAAAGTTGTATTCCTGTGGTTGTACAATGGTAGCAACATCTATTTCTATGCTTAAGAAATTCCAGATAAAAAAATTTTTAATATTTCACTATCTATAAGCAGCCAGCTATGATGTATCCTTATCATACTGAACAAATTGTGCTATTTTTATCATTCGAAATAAGAGATGCACATGACTGTATTCGGGCTTAATGAAAAAATCTGGAGAGCCCCAAACCTTGCTTTTAATTACAAATAAAGGATCTCTTTCCTTACTCCTCACTTGCCCCCCTCAAAAGAAACCTAAAGTAAACATGAACTCAAACACACACATACGCATTTCTAAAATTCATATTGTTCACAGCTGGTGTCTATTACTATAAATATCACTTGTTCAAATCTCCTAAGAAAAATCTGATAATAAACAATTACATTGATTAATATATTCTACATGACTAAGAGCTAGAAAAAGCAAGAACTCAACAATCTAATAGTATCATCATAATTCATGAGAGCATACCTGATGACTTAGAGATTGAAAAGGCTCACAGGTTCCAGACTGCATGACCTTTCTATTTCCAGAAACCCCTAAAGATTGCATTTCCTGTCTTATAAAAGATAATCACAGCCATCTCTATGTCTCAGCATCTTCAGGGCTAGTGAAGAAAACATCAAACAGCAGATCTGTCCATCAGTATCTGTTTAAGCCATCAAGAAGATATCAAATCTCATATATTGTTTATCGTCTCCCCTTTGCGGTTACAAACACCCCCGTATTAAGGGACGATGACACAGTTGTATTTGCTGAAGCTGCTAATGCTGTCTGAAAACAGTAAGCTTACTGCTTGGAGCAATTCTGCATCATCCAAACAGAGAATGAGCCACATCCTTTAGATTTCCCACTTCTGCTACTATAAAAATTTCACTTGCCAAGAAGAGTTTGATTTTGTCAATCCTTTAAAAAAAAATAAGCAATGTTCTACTTAATTAAGTATCCAATGTGTCTGCTGCAAATACCATGTTAAAATATCAACTCTTAATTATTAGGCAGTTTTCTTCGTACATGACTAAGCTTTAGATAATGATTTAATAAGCAAATTGTACTCCCTTTTAAAGGAATCTTCCCTCCAAACCATATGTATCATCACTCATCCAACCCATCAGAATTAGAAGTCCTTAAAAATGAAGAATTTTTATTCTAGTAATCTTTGAAAATTGTGTTTAACAGTCGATAAATAAATAGGTAAGCACATATTCACTTTTAATTCCTAGGAACTTCATTTTTATCTCATATTATTTAGACCAACATGCTTCAAATCAAACTACCTTTTATATTTTAAGATCTTCTTGTAAAGAGTGTAACATGCAAAATACAATGTGCTTTCATCAAATTCCAAAATTTCATGGTTAAACCTAGGAAAGAAATTTATGTAAGCTATTAGCATTTTTACTGTGATTTTTCACTGAATTTTATTTGTGTTCAACAAGGTTTTTATAATGCTTTCTTTCACCACAACATCATGGAATCAGGAAATTTAAGACTGATAAAGCAATCTGATAACAGAAAAACAATATCCTCTAAAATTATAAATGAAAAGATTTTCTTTTGTGGGGGACTCTAAACACTAAATTCCAGTTAGTTAATACAGAGTGTAATATTGAAAATATTTTCTTTACCATGTGGCAATAGACTGTGTTTTAGAAATGACACAAAAAATAGACTAAAATTATAATCAATTTTAACTGAATTCAAAGTTAGGACACTAAGTACAACATATTATCCTAAAACAGCCTTCACATTATGTATAGCCTGAGTTAATGAACACTTCATTTATATACTTGTGAACATTTTGTTTATAAACCTGTGAAATAAACTAAATAAAATTTAATGATAGCTAAAGTGCTTACAGAAAATGTTTTATATATAGACTAATAACTCAGTATACTTTCCCTTCTCCCACTCATGACATTTGATGAGCATAATATGTATTATCAGGCAGACTAGTCAAAATGAATCTTAAAGATTGGGCTTCTTTAAGAGGCTAAGGGGTGAGGGACAGGAAATAGGGAAGAAAGGGGAGATGTTGGTCAAAGAGTACAAAATTCCAGTTAGAAGATAAATAGGTTCTGGGGATCTAATGTATAGCATAGTGATTATAGTTAATAATATAGTATTATAGACTTGAAAGTTATAATATGGTGATAATTATTTTGTTATATATAAATGTATCAAATCAACATGTTATACACCTTAAACTTACACAACGTTGTATGTCAATTATATCTCAATATATCTGGGAAAAACAGTTATTACACCTTAAATATATACAGTTTGTTTTTTGTAAAACAATAAAGACATCGGGCTTCTTCAATAGCCTGATTCACACTATCCCTTTAGAGAAGTTACTACCTCTAACTAAACTTGTGCAGTATTTCTATTTCCGCTATATGTATACAATCACACACCTAGATGAAAAAAGTATGTAGGGAAACAGTATTTAATCTCTTATTGTATCTATGCAATATTTACTCTCTTACTGTAATCAAAATAGGACTCATTCTTGAAGACCTATCTTCTGAATAATACCCTCCTAAACTATATCATCTCCCTTTATATATTCATTCTTTCATGTATGAAATATCAAACATCTTCTATGTGTCAGACACTATATAGGTGCTAGAGACTTCATGACAACAAATAATACGCCATCACAAAAGCCAGTTAATTAAACATGTTTCAAATATATTTTGTTATAACAGAAGAAATAGGAAGCAATGTAAGAGCAGTAACAAGGCGTCTGACCTTAGTCTAGGGATCAGAGAGTATCTCCTTAAGGAAGTACTGCTAAAACTGAGGAGCAGGTCACATTCAAGGAATGGTAAATACAGGGTGTTTGGACTATGAAGTGTAAGTCGGACAGGAGGGAGAGACAAGACTAGAAGTTTGAGCCAAAGTCCAATCACAGAAAGCCTTAGAAGCCATTGAAGGCTTAGAAGCCATGGGGCTTTATCCTTAGGGAAATGAGAAGCCATCAAACATAAGCAGTTTTGCAATTTTACAAGACCCTGGTTGTGGCACAGAATCAAGTGTGTAAAACAAAACTGGAAGCAGAGAGACAAGCTAGATAATTTTGGTCAAGGGATAATGATGGCCTGAACAAAAGTGGTAACAGTAGAAATGGAAAGAAATTGATAGATTCTAGATACACTTTTTAGTTAAAAGGGATAGAATCTGGGGATCAACTGTGAAAAATAAGGGAGAAGGAAATCTAAGATTAGTTCCTAACCTTCTATGTTATTAGAGATTTCATCTTGACAAGCAATATACTTTCATCACATGCTCTGTTGTATTTATTTATCCTTATGTGCATATGTTTAGTTTTTATAAAATAGCCAGAAAATTGTGAGAAGACTCATTTTATCTTCCTTCTGTGTCTTCTTATAACGCACTTAACAAAGTTACTATAAATGACTAAATAAATGAGAAATAAATAGAACATTGAGATTTTCTTTCATATATTTTGTCATAACATGGATATAAACTTTGTTTTCATGGACACTATTAATTATTATATAAAATCTAATTTTCTTCAGTAGTTACACAATCTCTGCAATAAAAATATGAAATCTGGAATACAAAGCTTTTAATTTCTCTACCATCTAGTTGACAAAATCACTTAAATGGAACAGTTATTTATAATTCATTACTTGACCCACTTAATAGTAATTCAACATAGACTAACCAACTACAATTAATAGATATCCATTTTTTAGATGACCATTGCACTGTGAAAAACTTATTCATACAAGGTGCTACTTACAGCAATGTTATTTAGATATTCTTGTATTAGTAAAGCACAATGCTTCTACATTTTTCTTAACAAATCTCTCTAACAAAGATCCGATAAAAGGGATGAGGAACAGCCAAAGCATAGCAAAGGAACTCCTTGGCCCGAATTAAGAAAGAACCAAAAGGGTGAAAAGCATAAATCAAAAGTAATTTTACATATTTAGTGATTTATTGAATATCAGACCACCTCAAATAATAAAGGATCAGCATCTTAAAAGCAGCAAGAGCTTTACAATAATTAACATATATTTAGCTTCTGTTTTTCACCTTTCAGGAACTTTGTGATCTAATGCCCTCATTTTCCACATAAGGTAACTGAAATTTAGAGAAGTGGAGGGAGTTGTCCAAGGTCAGTTAGTAGCAGAACCAAGGCTAGAATTCAGAATTCCTGTTTCATTTTCCACAATAAAATCACTATGTCCTTTAATTTTATCTTTGTAATATGTACTTTATCTTCAGCAAAGTAACTTCCATTTTAACATTGTTTCATATGTTTTTGATAGGCTGAGAAACATAGTAAATACTTCAGAAACATATCCATAGAGTCAAAAGTTTTTTTATATTAAAGTTTACTTTTATCATAAAGCATCCATTTTTTATTTTTACTTAAAGATAACTGATTTCAGAGAATACCTCTGAAAAACCTAAGTAATTCACTTTGTTTTATATACTGCTGCTTTAGAAAGTGTATATTAGTTCAACTTTTCAAAGTAATTTGGGAAAGTGTATTAAGACCCTTAAAAATATTTCATTCTTGGGGAGCCTGGGGGGCTCAGTCGGTTAAGCATCCGACTTTGGCTCAGGTCATGATCTCACAGCTCATGAGTTCGAGCCCCACATGGGGCTCTGTGCTGACAGCTCAGAGCCTGGAGCCTGCTGCGGATTCTGTGTCTGCATCTCTCTCTGCCCTTCCCCCTCTCGCACTCTCTTTCACAAAAATAAACATTAAAAACATTTTCGTAATATTTCATCTTTTCCAGTATATCCAGTTTCAGAGAATCTGTCCAAAGGAAATAATGGAGATTACAGTTTATGCACAAAGACGTTTGGTGCCACATTACAAGAAGAGAAAAAATAGGAACACAAGAAAAGGTTAATTAAATTATAACAAAAATGAAATGCCATGTGAACCACTGAATATTATGAATGAAAGATGTTAATGACAAAGAAAAGTGTATATTACACAATATTAAGTGAAAACCAAAATCTCAAATATACTTCTGTGGTACAAAATCAACTATGTAAAACATACATTGAAAAAATAGATAAAATAATGAATTTTAAAAGATATCCCCAATATGACTCATTTTACAAATATATACATCAGAGTCCATATTTTTATAATAAAAAGAGGAAAAAGTTTCTGAGAAGTATTTTATTTTTTTTAATTTTTTTAATGTTTATTTATTTTTGAGACAGGGAGAGACAGCATGAACGGGGGAGGGTCAGAGAGAGAGGGAGACACAGAATCTGAAACAGGCTCCAGGCTCTGAGCTGTCAGTACAAAGCCTGACGCGGGGCTCGAACTCACGGACCGTGAGATCATGACCTGAGCCGAAGTCGGACGCTTAACCGACTGAGCCACCCAGGCACCCCTCTGAGAAGTGTTTTAAAGTTGAACAACTGCTCTTGTTTCTATGTGCTTCCTCTTTCCACTAAAAACTATGCCTCAAATTTCAGTCTTTCTGTTGTTGTATTCATATTTCTGCTCTAATTTAATAAAATATTCAAATCTACTTCTATTAGATTATCAATACTTTAAAATCATTCTGGATGTGCCTTGCATATCATTTATTAATATACGTGTGTGTGACTATTTTCATGCTATTTCTATTGGGTTAATGGTGGTACAGACTGTTTCTGGCAAATCAGCTCTCACACCTACTTCAATGTTATATGAAAAAAAATTTCTATAACAATGCTTAATGGTTAAATGGTATTCTATCAAATACTTTATTTAACCAAATCCTAATCTTAGACATTTCGGGGTGTTCTTTTTCATTTTTCAATACTATAAATAATAGCATGATAAACATCTTTCCAGAAACAGTCTTATACATATTCTCTATTTCCTTAGGATAAATTACAATAAGTAAACTTACTGGATCAAAGAGTATAAACGTTTTTGTAGTTTTAGATAAAAACTGCCAAATTACCCTCCAGAAGTGTTATATCCACTTACATTCTCCAAGAAAAATATCTTATTTCCTCACTGCCTTGCCAGAACTGGGTATTATCATATAAATTTTATGTAAAATAATAGTCTCAATATGTTAATATGAAAATAAAGGAAAACTGGGCATACATTAAGACAAAGACTTAAGGATAATTAAACCAAATATGACTATGTTTATACATTTTCTAACAACAATAACAAAAACCTAGAAAAAATAAGCTTCCCTGTTTCTGTACACATACACAAAGATATAACACTGGTCTCTAAGGAATATGCCCTAAGATTGGAAAGCAAAACAGCAACCTTGGAATAAATGGTACTAAAATATGGCACAGCTAACTAATTAAAAACCAATGCAGCATCGGGAATATAGTCGATAATACCATAATAACGTGTATGGTGACAGATGGTAACTACACTTCTCGTGCTGTGCACGCAACAGAATTCTATTCTAACGCATAGAATTGTCAAATCACTATGTTGTACAACTAAAACTAATATAACATTGTGTTGACTATACCTCAATTAAAAAATGCAATTATAAATATGAAATTAGTCTTTATATTTTCTCTGTGACATCTATGGTATGAATCGATCTAGAGAGGAAGAATCATTCACCCAGTGCAATGCTATTTTACTCTTACAAAATATGAAACACAAAAACATACAAACAGAAAGATGAATTTTTGTGGTCTTAGGAAATCTTTCAAATGGTTTTCAAACACACCTTTAGCCAGGAAACCACACAGAAGAACCATTAAGTCTCCAAAATACCATATGTAAAAACAAATATTTTTGTGTGTAAATTTATTCTCTCCAGGCCCCACTTATTCCAGTGCCAAGTACATGGGGGGAAAACATAAATAAAAATTCACAATGTGTTTGGTCTTTAAAGATTTCACTGTTTTAAAAAAATCAATAAAATCAACAAATCTTTTGAGTGAATTTTTCTAATAGATTTACCCATTATTAAAATGTCATCCTGGCAATACTAACATTGTACTTAAAGTGATAGTTATGGTGAATTGAAGACAGGACTGTCCTTTTTAATTCTAATGTAGACTGGGTCACAGGTCATAAATAAATATAATTTTTAACGGCAACAAAAAAAACACTGAGAAAAGTTAAAACACCTCATAGCCCACCCTTTATATGCCAAAAGGACACAGAGGTCTGTGGGTTGAAAGCACAGGCTATAGAGACAGACTATGATGTCCAATCCTGGTTCTATGACCTTGGGACCTCTATGTACTCTCTGCCTCATTCCTTACATATCAAGTAATAACAATCCTACTAGGGTTATTGCAAGAATTGTGATTAACATATGTGAGGCAGTTAAAATAGTGCCTGGCACAGAGTAATTGCTGAATAAATCTTTGCTCTTATTCCAAGAAGGCTGGCTTGTTTTAGTATTTCCTTCCTGTCCCCCAAAAAAAGACACAAAAGAAAAGTGGTATAAGATTATGAAACAATCAGAAGTACATACATAATTGAGTACAGTTTTCAAGAGCTGAAGATGGCAATGTAGCCACTCCAGATAACCAACTGTGTGGAGCGATTTTTTTAAATTCGGGGATATAACACAATTTTTATAGCTTGGGAGTCAGGCAAATTTTGATTAAATCTTTGATTCATCAATTAGAGTCCATGAGCAACTTGCTTAAGTTCCTAACCTCAGTTTTCTCATCAATAAATTATAGTTAATAATGTTATCTATTTCATAAAATTGATTGTAAAGTTAAACAAGAGAATATATATAAGACAATTAGCATAGTCTACCAAATAAAAGATCAAGAAAGTGGAAAGAAGAATCAATGAATCATTTAAAACTTGATAAGCTAAAGCTAGGGGGGAAAGTACATAGTAGAATAAAACCATTTCCTTTCCCCTTACTATATCCAGTGGCCATTTCTCCACCCTCATTATTCTCAATTTTGGAAACATTTACCTCTCAATCCTGGCAGAGGGTAATTAGTAAATAAATGTAACTGATATGTTAATGATCAGCTAGTTAACCAAATCCAGCAACTTTTTTTAGTCTTTATTATTTCATCCTATCTAAAATTACTGTGTTACTAGCTAGTCAAAAACTCCCCATAAATGCCCTAGTCTAGCATTTGATGACCTCCATAGTCTCACCCTGATAGACCTTTCCAATCTTAGTGATCCTCTCTGTTAGTTGTCTGATCCCACCTACATCCTATAGCTCACCATTCCCAATAATCTTTCCGTACTTGAAAGCCTTCAGCATTGCTCATGCTATTACATGCAGATCTTGGTGCCATCATTTTTTAAGTGTAGCATATTTTACAAGTCATAAAACTTATATGGATCTCTGTTTCCTATTGGTAAAGTAGAGATAACAACAGTACCTATCTACACAGTGTTCTTTGGGGATTAAAGGAATTAGAAATATATAGTGCTTAATTCACCCACTGTCTACCTACAACATAATAAGTATTTAACAACTGCTTCTGTTGTTGGAATGTATGCCTCTCCCTTATTCCATAGACCTGGATCCTATCTTTTGACCCAAATTTAGGAAGACACAGTGGTCCGTGAAGCCTTCCCTGATCACATGAGAGGTCTTACCTCTCTCTCTCTCAGCTCTTGATCCTCAACTTTCCTTCCTGACTTCCCTGAAACCCCTATGCTTTCTTTTAGAGTTACATATGGCCTTATCTTCACTCTCATTCTCAATTACTAAGCTCTTTAAAACAGAAATTTATGTATGATTCATTTTCATATAAAACTTCATACAGTTCCCTGAACTTAATATATACTTGAAAATACTTATATAATCAATGAAAGAATGAAGTCCAATGGTAATTTTTCAGACCACTATAATACACCTGTTTGGGGATGGCTGTTTCAAAACTGGTATTCTTACAGCAAACAGAGGAGCGGTTTCAAAGATAATTCAACCGAAGTAAAAACTGTAAATGTCTGCCATGATATTTGCTGTCACCAAATATTTGTTCTGTTAAACAAATATTTCTTTATATAGTTCTTTTTAGTGCTTATGGGTTGTAGAAGACAGTAATTAGTCTTTTAAGAAGCTCCCTTTTTTTAATTTAATGAAAGAATGCTCCTTAAGCCTGACTGTAAATACAGCCATAATAATATTTTAAATTTTAATTATTGGGAACATATTCTATAAAAATATCCTAATGAATGAGAGCACAAAGATAGAAGGGCAATGATGTTTATGCAGTATTTGTAATAGCAAAATATTTGGAAAACTCTATTAACCAGTAAGTGTTTTGTTAAACATAAGTAGTATTAAATATATACTTAAAAGTCTTCAAGGAATCCCATTAAATTTCTAACAGCTATTATCACTGGGATTTTAGATTGAGAGGCTGACCAAGAAGGACTTGTCTCCAGGTGCACCAGGGTGGCTCAGTCAGTTAAGCATCTGGCTTCGCTCAGGTCATGATCTCACGGTCTGTGAGTTCGAGCCCTGCATCAGGCTCTGTGCTGACAGCTCAGAGCCTGGAGCCTCCTTCAGATTCTGTGTCTCCCTCTCTCTCTGCCTCTCCCCAACTCATGCTCTCTCTCTCAAAAATAAGTAAAACTTGAAAAAATTTCTAAAAAAAGAAGGACTTATCTCCAAAATCATACCTCCTAAGTGATGAAAATGAAAGTAAACACAAAACATCAAGAAAATGAAATTTAAAAATCATCAACATTACTTTTCTCTCTTTCCCTCCAAAAGCAATCATGGTTGGGTAAATAAGAGTAAATAAAGCAATGTAAATAAAACAGCAAGAGTCACTTTGTAAATAACAGTCAAAATAAATACTGATTACAGGTATGCTAATAGTCAATTTCAGACTGTGGCACATATCAGAAAACTTCAGAAACACAGAAATAGGGAAGAAAAACAAACTCTTCATTCAACTGACCTTAGGATTCTTCATTTCTCTGTATTTGAAAGTTATAATATTTATTCAGTCTCCATTTTACTGAACTCCAGATATCTTACTGTTATCACACTGAGGACAAAAAGTAATTGCTACATCATATTCACATACACAAATATTTTTGCTTAGTTAAAATTTCACATTCGATCCTTTTGTGTATAGATACATGGAGATTTAAACAGATTACTGAAATCTAGACTAAAGGCCATAATTACTTTGAATACAGGACACAGAAATGCAAAAAAAAAGTATTCAGAGGTGACAAACTAAGGTTTTTAAATAAGCTGTCTCAATATCATTTACATCCAACAGTAATTTTAAACTAAAACAATTACCTGTATAAAGAGAAATTCTGCAAATTTATTTTCTGTTGATTGATGGTTGCTTTTAAGTTTCAAATTGGGTTAAGAAGGTTTTAAATCCTGTTTCAAATTAATTAAGTGAAGTAGCAAGCTCAGATCAAACAAGAATCTGAATTATTCTGGTCACAGTCACACAAAACAGTTTGCTGTGTTTCCATATTTCTCTGTTAAGTTCTTTGTCCTTACAATGTTTGGTTTTCCTTTCCCTTCTAACATAAATCTCTTCCTATAAAAAAGTATACACAGAAATAGAAAGGCTCTATTCCTTTTATTCTTCTATTTTTTTAAACAATCTGCTATACTTTCTGAATTTCACTCATTTTATGGTGTGTTGCTTTTAACACCATGAGGTCTATATAAAGTAAAATATGGGTCTGGCCTTAGGCAACTTGAAATATATTTGGGGGGGTATGTGGGGGGGGGTGGAAAGTTGTGCACAGACAAGAACAGTGCAAACATATGAGTTGTCCATACAAGTTTTATGGGAGTTGAGGGGTCTGAACGCCTGTGAAGATTTTCATGGTTAATTTCGAAGTTCAAATTATTGATTCCCCTGACCCCACAGATTTATTTATGCTAAGCAGCTATATCATCAAGTCATATGCAACAAATGTGTCTCAAGGTCACACGTGTTCTAAACAAAATTATTAGAGAATGTAGGAAAGATGAGTAATAAAAGGAAAGAAGGTGGGGTGCCTGGGTGGCTCAGTCGGTTGAGTGTTGGACTCTTGATTTCGGCTCAGGTCATGATCTCACAGTTTGTGAGATCGAACCTCATGGAGGACTCTGTGGTGACAGTGCAGAGCCTGCTTGGGATCCTCTCTCTCCCTCTCTCTCTGCCTCTTCCTTGCTCACTCTCTCTCTCTCAAAATAAATAAACTTAAAAAAATTTTAGAAAAAGAAAAGAAAGTATCGCCTAGAAAAGACAGGTATCTCTCAAAAGTCCTCAAAATTGGCATTACCTTAGTAAATGTGTCAAGTTTTGAGTATTTCCCTTAAGTGTGCACCCTTAGGAATACAATTTTGTTTTCTTGCCAAGATTTATTAATATATATGACTACTGAGGTACTGTCTCTCTAGTATATAACCATGAAAAGCTAAATTGTAATGAGTTGTTTAGCAAGTTTAGCATCAAACCTAGATGAGTTAGCTATAATATTCAAATACTTGTTGTGTAAAGTAAAGATATCCCATCTACATGTAGGTAGGTCATTGGATAGGTAAAGCACTGAATTGCCTATATTGGACTTGATGGAGACTATCAATATTTGCCCCAGTAGCCTTCCCTTTGTCCATGCTCTCCTAGCTGCTGACTATTCTCCCTTCAGATTGAATAGTCTTTCGTTAGCAATGTTAATACTCAACCTGGTTTTAATAAACTTTTTTAGGGGCACCTGGGTGGCTCCATCAGTTAAGTGTCCGACTTTCACTCAGGTCATGATCTCACAGCTCATGAGTTTGAGCCCCACATCAGGCTCTCTGTTGTCGGCACAGAGCCCACTTTGGATCCTCTGTCCCCGCCCCCCCGCCCCTCCTCTACTCATTCTCTTCCTCTCTCTTTCTCTCTCTCTCAAAATAAATAACTTCAAAAAACAAAAAATAAAAAAATAAACTTTTTTTAGATTTCGGAGTCATTTGGTCACTTTAAAGCAATGTTTCTTATCTTTACGTATTAAATGTTGGCTTTACGATTTAATTCTCACAAGGCACTGTGATTACCTTATATTTAACACTTGGGGTGCAAGTCACTACAACAATATTTCATGCACACAAGAAATATTTTTCTCACAATGAAATGAGTCAAATATGTTCAACATTCAAAATTTCAGCCTATAGGAAAATGTACCACAATAATTATCTATATGTATTTTTCGGAGTAATTACATCATTTTATATTTCTGCATACCTGCATAAAATTTGTTAAAGTATCTGGAAAATGCTGATTGAAAAAGGCAAGAGGTCAGATTCCAATGTGTGAAACCACATGTTTACAAGTCTTTCTTCTGGAGTAAATGTAGGCTCCACTTAGCCTATATTATTTTAAGGAGAATTTAAGTCTTACCTCATAAGTGAAATTTTCCTCAACTGCCCTTTACTTAGGTGACTACTCCTGTCTCTAAAACTCTGTGTCATTAACTTTACTCATTTGGCATTTAGTCTATACATGTGGCCTCCAAAACACATTACATTTTATTTGAATTTCTATTATGCCAGTTTACCATTGATAAACTTGTTTAATAACATTTATGTATATATTTTATTTCTTAGCCTATAAGCTCCTCAAGAGAAAGGACTTTTTTTTGAGAAAGGATTTTTAATTTGCATAAATAAACAATCAATCAGTGTTTCCTGAGAAAGAATGAAAGGCTATCTCCTCAATGAGATTATAAACCCCCTGAGAGCAGGAAATATATTTTGGGATTCTCTAAAATCATAGAATTGAGTACATAAAAGTTCAATAATATTTAGTGTTTCTTAATGACTACAATGTTAATTACATATCCATAGTAACATAGACTCTAATTTTTTAATTCAATTCAATTTTTTTTTCTTTTTTTAGGGAATAAACTAAATTTGTAGAAATGTACTTATTTTCTCTATGTACAATGACAGTTTATACTTGTATCTCACTGCATCATATCTGCAGAAAATGAAGCACAATATAAAATATATGCAGTGTGTATATATATATATATATATATATATATATATATACACATACACACACACACACACACACATACACGGTTTATATTCACACGGAAATAAAATTAATATCTATATTCAAATGGTCATCAGCGCTTTCAAATTCCAGTTTAAGAAAATTCATTCTATGGTGCTGATCTTAGACTATTTAGTATACAAATGGCACCTGCCATAAGTATAAAAAAAACAAATAAGCAAGGTTCTGTATTAGTCGTTTGGGGACAACAGAGATGGATTGGGTAGGCTCACACGCTATGATTTAAGACACAGGAAAAAGGCCAATGTGCCTGAAATTCTCAGCATCAGCTGTCATTGTATATTTTACTAGATTAAGAAATTATGTTGCTTAGGTTGAACTTTTAAATTTATTTTGAAGATTAGTATATGCCATATCCACTGCTTTCTTTGGAGACAAAGTTTTAAGTAGCCTGGGAACATTGGGTGCTCACGGCAGATCATGGCAGAAAGAACCAGATAAGAATGTGAATGGGAATGCACCAAAAGAAAAGGTGAAAGGTGCAAAGATGTATTTGTTTTACTTCACGATTCTGCCAACAGCCTGCATACTTAAATTGCATAGTTTACTTGCCCACTACAGTATTGATTTTACTAGCAGAAAAATTTGGTGCCCCAAAGCACTAATAAAAAATATACTATAACCTGGAAAGATCTTGCTTTTAGTCTACGATATTTAATCTTAATTACCAGAAAATCAATAATCTCTGGTAGGGCAGCACTTTACTTGTTTTCATAATTTTCCCTAATTAAGGAAGCCACCCACTAAATTGCATTCATCCATTGTGAATGTAAGTTATTCTTTAGCTTTGAGTGGAAGACTAAAGAAAGGACACAAAAGTGCCAAGAGATATTTTAGTCAAATATATATATATATATACATATATACATATATATATATACACACACACACACACACATATATATACATATATGTGTTTATATATATATTTTTTCCTTAACATTAAAAAGATAGTTCCAAAACAATTTTTAAAATATAGTTTGATTATAAAACAGTTTTATCTAATAAATTTAGGAAAATAAGTGTAATATAACAGTTGTGGTCTTAGCTATTAAATCTCAGTGAGTACTAATACATTTCCAACTTCACATAAGAGATATATTTAGAGATTCTTTTTGGGTCAATAACTTTATAATCATTATTCAAATATATACTTTTTATTATTCTAGATACAAAAAAATGAAGAAAATATTCTTTATTCAAGGCTTTAAAATGACAAAATTATAAGCAGTTGCAAGAGATCATTAAGCCAAATGATTCTACCTTAGTGAAAATTAACAGCTAAGCCTTCTAAGGCAGACAATTTTTCTATCCTATGTTTAGACAGGATAGAGAATGGAGAGTTTTTCCTTGGTAACACTATTTAGTGTTTACTTCCAGAACAAAAATGTTTTAAACTTTGTTTATAAGTAATTTTCTTACTATAATTAAGCCCATTTCATTTCATCCTTATCACTAAACAAAATATAATTATACTGTTGTTTTTATGAATAAAAAAATAATTACATTGGGAGAAAGATGAACATTGCTTTCTGTGTTTCTTAACATGAAAACATTGCTTAACAAATATCTACAAGACATTTTCTATTGGAAAAGTATAGATTTTAGAGTAAAACTAGTGAAATTAAGAAAGGCTATATTAAAGTTTTAAATTATTATAATTCATTTAATTACATAAATGAACTGGCACTTGCTAAATTGGCTTGTATGATCATTCCAATTTATAAGATATTATTTTAAAATCATATCTATTCCTTTCTTCCTAATTACTAATTCTTCCTAATTACAGAAAACATAGAAAACAAAGAGCACAAGGAGGAAAAACATACCTGCAGTTCTAACACATTAAGAGAGCCACCGCAAATATTTTGATATATGTCCCTCCGATATTTAAATACACAGAATTATATATATATATATATATATATATATATATATCCATTTCTTTTAACTTAGGAATTCATCATGCATACTTTCTGATATTTTCTGTAAAAGTCTTCTCCAGCCTAAAACTAATGGCAGGACATTAATCTATCACAAGGACATACCTAATTAACAGTGATTTCCAATTATTTTGTTGGTGCTATGATATATATAGCCCCTACTCAAAATTTTGCTCATACTTCTATTTTTTTTCCTTTATTTTTTATAATTTTTAATGTTTATTTATTTTTGAGAGAAAGAGTACGAGTGGAAAAGAGGCAGAGAGGAATACACAGAATCTGAAGCAGGCTCCAGGCTCTGAGCTATCAGCACAGAGCCCTACACGGGGCTCGAATCCACGAACCAAGAGATCATGACCTGAGCTGAAGTCAGATGCTTAACCGACTGAGCCACCCAGGTGCCCCTAATTTTTTCCTTCAAATAAATTACTGGAAGTAAAATTTCTGACAGAAGAAATTAATGCTTCCAGTACATGTTGCCAAAGCATCTTCTAAAGAAGAATGAAACTAATTGGTACCTGTAAGTAAGTAAATGGTAGCATCCCTTTCTCTTATCCTTGCCTCAATACTAGTTATTTTCAATCTTTTAATCTTTAACAAATTGGTATTTGAAAAAATATATCTCAATTTTGTACTCATTTACCATTTCTATTACTATTGAGGTTATTTGTAATTTTTGATAACTGCTTGTTCTCTTTATTTTTTTATTTATTTTTTTTTTGCTTGTTCTTTTTATTCTTCCACAAGCACATTGACAGTGTGCTTTATAAACTTCTCTGAAGTCCCAGGCTAAGGGATTTAAGATTGATTACAAAAGTGGTTTTTATACTAAAAATATCAACTTTTGATAGCACATATGCTGTAAATATTTTTCCAAATTTGTTACTTAATTTTTAATTTTATTTCTCCTACTTTTAATAATTTCCTCCCTGAGCTACCTCAGGTAACTCAGCTTCCTCTACCTTTCCTTTTTATATATTCTTGTTGGGACCTACCTCCTGTGCCCCCAGGACCTCGTACTTTATTATAGTATTTGCTTACCCATTCTCACCACCTGACTATGACCTCCATGAAGATAAGATTGTGCCTTTGTTAATACCACAAACTTCTATAGTGCAAATCTCTAGTAGATGTTTAATAAATATATCCCGGATCAATGAACTCAAAGATTATGCCTTCGCTCTAGTGTTCACATTTCCAGAGGAAAAATACTTCTTAATAATAACAATATTACTTGAAAAATATAATACTTAGTGACTTCAGAACATCTTTTCAAGTCTCAAACTACATCTTTGACCTTGAATCATTTTGATACATAGTGCCTCTCTACTTAGAAATGTAGGAAGTTCTTTAAATTAGTTTTTCTAATAAAAGGGAAAATTAACATTAAGTACAATACTGATTCTTTTTTCAATTAAAGAATAATTGCACATGTAATACTGTATTCGTTTCAGGTGTATAACAGTGATTCAATATCTGTTTACATTACAAAATGGTCACCACAATAAGTCTCATCACCCTCTGTCACTATTCTTTTCTCATTCTAACCTTCCTGATTATACCTTTTATAACTTGAGTATATTGAGTAACTTCTCGATAAAGTAGCTGAGAAACTTCATGAAAATTTTTGGGTACATACGATTTGAATTAAACCAAATAAACTTGGATCATAATCATCAGGACATAAAAGAAAGGAGAAAATTCATTTTTGTATAGTAGTTAAAAGCTCAGTTAAGTCAAAGTGCTCAAGATCAAATACCAACCTCACCACTTACTAGTGTGTAATACTAGACAAATTACTTACTCTGGGATTGGTAATGGGACACACAGAATGATTGAGAGGATTATATGAGATAACATAGGTAATGCACTTAACAAAACGTCTAGATCATGATAAACACTCAATAAATGGTAGTTATTAGTTTTTAAATGATCTACCTATGTTGCTTTAAAGAATCATTAACCATAAATGAATAAATAAATCCCTGCTGGAAATAACCATGGATTTAGCAAAATTGAGTTTCCCAGGTGACAAGAGGCTCAGCTGCAAGTCAATGCCTGCACCTGTTTCTCTATGGAGTCCATGTGTGAACCTGTTGCTTATCTTCTCTCCCTAAAGAATCTTAACATGCATAATATATGACTCCTCAACTGTCCCTTTTTGGAACTCATAATCAGCAATTCTGGAAGATGACAACCTGTTTCTGCTATCCCCTCTCCAGCATCCTGAATGATTATGTAACAAACCTGTATTTTAAGTTATATCATCCCAAGCCTTTAGCCTATATTTGTGAAAAAGCCACCATGCATGATGAAAGAACAAAGACACACATGCAGAAACTTCATTTTATTTACTAACATCTTCTGAGCACTTAATCCCAGCATTAAACCTGTGAGATGGATATTATTTCTATATTTTACAGTTGAGAAAACCAAGGCTCAGACAGATCAAGTATATTTTCCAAGATCACACAGCTACCCAAGTGGCAAAATTCTTTCCTTTTTCTTTTTATAAAACCCTATCCCCAGACAAACATCATCTTCTTCTCTTGAGCCCTTATTCAAGCCCTTCTCCAAGATGGCCCTGCTTTCTAGCTACATCTGGGAACATATTTTTTATTATTCTCTCCAGGGCACTCTTCCAGAAAATTTTCTGAATGAGCAGAACTAAAAAAAGGAATATGGAGAACTCAAATAGATTGCAAGGAGGGAGAAAATGTAAAATTACTATGCTCCTGCAAGAAAAGAAATGGCCACAATAGCCAAAAGGTAGAAACAATCCAAAATCTATCAATAGGTGAATGGATAAACAAATTGTGATATATTCATACAATAGAATACTATTCCACCTTATAAAGGAATAGAATTCTGATACATGTTTGAACATGGGTAAACCTTGAAAATATGTTAAGTAAAATAAGCCAAACACAATAGAAAAAACACTGTATGATTCCACTTATATGAAGAACCTAGAGTAGTAAAATTTAAGGGGAAATAAAGCAGAAGAGTGATTACCAAAGTTTGTGGGGGAAAGAAAATTGGGGGAGTTAATGTTTAATGGCTACAGAACTTCAGAATGTGATTATGGAAAAGTTCTAAAAGTCAATAGTGGCAACGGCTACACGACAATGTGAATGTACTTAATGTCACTGAGTTGTACACCCACATAGTGAATTTTATCCTTTTTTTGAAGTATAGTTGACATACAATATTATGTTAATTTCAGGTATACAACATAGTGATTTGACATTTATATACGTTATGAATTGACCATCACAATGAGTCTAGTGACCATCTGTCACCAACAAAGCTATTACAATATTATTGACTATATTCCCTATGCCGTACTTTATATCCCCATGACTTATTTTTTTTATACCTGGAAGTTTGTACCTATTAATCCCCTTCACCTAGTCACCTATCTTCCAACTTTCCTTCCCTCTAGCAACTACCAGTTTATTCACTGTATTTATAAGTCTATTTCTGTTTTATTTTGTTCATTTGTTTTACCTTTTTAGATTCCATATATAAGTGAATTCCTACAGTCTTTGTCTTTCTCTGTCTGACTTATTTCACTTAGCATAATACCTTATAGGTCTGTCCATGTTGTCACAAATGGCAAGAATTCATCCTTTTATATGGTTGGTAATATTCCATAATATATATATATAAAGTTTTCTTTATCCATTCATGTATTGATGGACACTTTGGTTGCTTCCATATCTTGGCTATTATAAATAATGCTGCAATGAATATATGGGTGCCTATTATCTTTTTAAATTAGTATTCTCATTTTCCTCAGAAAAATACCCAGAAGTGGAATCTCTAGATCATATGGTAGTTCTATTTTTAATTTTCTGAGGAACCTCCATATTGTTTTCCATAGTGACTACACCAATTTACATACCCACCAACAGTGTACAAGTGTTCCCTCTTCCCCACATCCTCACCAACACTTGTCACACTTATCTTCTTTATAATAGCAATTCTGACAGGTGTGAGGTTATATGGTAAATCATATATTACGTAAACTTTATCACAATAAGAAAAATTGAGGAAGTTTGTCTAAGATGGCTATATAGTAAGACCTTGAACTTACCTCCTCCCATAGACACAAAAAAATCTACAGCTACATATGGTAAATTGCCCCTAAGAAAGACCTGAAAACTACCTAAACAAGCTCCTCCACAACAAAGAATAAAAGGGCCACAATGAAACAAGTAGGAGAGGCAGAGACACTGTCGCCAAAACCTCCACCCTCAGCACTACAACCAACAGTCAGAGGGATCTCACAATTATGGATATTCTCCCTGATGAGGAAGGGAGTTTGTGCCCCATGTCAGGCACCCCAACTCTTGGGATATGCACTGTAAAGATGAGTCCCCAAAACATCTGATTTTAAAAACCAGTGGGGCTGTAGCGAATGGAGACATCTCACCATGAGACCCAGTGCAGAAGTATCAGTCTGAATACTGCCTAGATCATAAGTGAAGGAGATTCATTTGCTAATAATAAAACATCTGCTGGAAAGGGAGGACCTGTTGGAACTCTCTCTGGGGATGAAAATGCTGATGGGTGCCATTTTTGGTGTTCTCCCTCTACCCTATTAGCGCTGGCACAGCAGACACCATTTTTGCTTTCTCTCTGACCTGTTAGCCCTAGTGTCCACAACTCATACCCACATGCCATTCCCTGCAGTACTGCATAAACCAGGTGAGTGAGCACCTCATCCTTGCACAACCCCACCAAAGACTGTCAAGCTATGCAACACACAGAGGACATCCCTTGATTGCCTGGATGTGATGGCCAAGGTGATTGCATTTCTGGGCCATTTAAATCTAAAACAATTGCAGAAACAGTTCTTGGCGGGCTACCACCCCCAAGGCAATAAACAGCAGACTGAAACACACTCACAGTCTTCCTGTGGAAAGGCCTATCTACTTGACTTGGGACTTCAGCCTGAGAGGCAGTCTTTAGGTTTACCACACATCAAGAGGACACCAAAGTGCTCTCAGGGAATATACGCTGGGGGACACTATCTTTGAGCTCTCATTTGGCCTCAGTACAGTTCACTGGTACCTCCCAGAGAGGAGCTCATAAAATAATCAAAAGTCTGGATTTTGCAACTGTTGTTAAGGGGATATCTCTAGATCACTTGGTCTGGAGGCCAGCAGGGTCTATGATTGTATTCCCACAGGACTATATATATTTGCATACCTTAAAAGCTGCTGCCTGAGGGTCTAGCTTCTAATCAGCCTCAAATTAGGTGCTGACTGAGATCCCTCCCTCTGGACATTCATAGATCTTATCAAACCCTCAACAACTCTGACCTACCAAGAAAAAATCAGGCTGCTTAGACAATCACAAATATTTGAGAGATGACCAAGAGCCAAGGCAAGGTTGAATGATAGGCTCACCTCTTACACAAAGCGACACCTACAAGGCTGGGAGAAACACTCTTTTTGCCTAGTACACAGAAAAAAAAAACACAGGAAGTCAAGCAAAATGAGGAGACAGAGCAACAGATTGCAAATGAAAGAACAAGATAAAACCTCTGAAATAAAAACCTTAATGAAAAAAGATAAATCATTATCTGATAAAGAGTTCAAAGTCATGGTCATAAAGATGGTCACTATACTAGAGAAAGGAATTCATGAATACAGCAAGGACTTCAACAAAGATAGAAAATATAAGAAAGTACCAAAGAGAAGTTACAGAGTTAAAGAATAAAATAACTGAACTGAAAAATACACTAGAGGGATTCAACAGCCAACTAGATGAAGCAGAAGACAGAACTGGTGAGCTGGAAGACAGAAAAGTGGAACTCACCCAAACAGAGGAAGGAATAAAAAGTAAAAATAATTTTTAAAAATGAAGTAGCTTTTCAGGGACTTTTAGACAACATCAAGCAAATAACATTTGCATTATAGGGGTCCCAAAAGGAGAAGAAAGAGATTTAGGGAAGAAAACTTATTTGAAGAAATAATGGCTGAAAACTTCCCTAACCCAATGAAGAAAACAGACATCTAGATCCAGGAATCCCAGAGAGTTACAAACAAGATGAGACCCACACCAAGATGCATTATAGGTAAAATGTCAAAACTTAAGGATAAAGAGAGAATCTTAAAAGCAGCAGAGAAACAACTTGTTATGTATAAGAGAACCCCCATAAGGGGTGCCTGGGTGGTTCAGTCAGTTAAGCATCTGACTCTTGGTCTCGGCTCAGGTCATGGTCTCACTGTTTGTGAGTTCAAGCCCCATGTTGGGCTCCACACTGCCAGTGTAGAGTCTGCTTTGGATTCTTTCTCCCTGTCCCTCCCTCATTCCCTCTTTCTCTTTCAAAATAGAGAAATAAAACTTAAAAAAGAAAGAGAGAGAATCCCTGTAAGATTATCAGTAGATTTCTCAGCAGAAATTTTGCAGGCCAGAAAGGAATGGCTTGAAATATTCAAAGTGCTGAATGGCAAAAATTTCCAACTGAGAATATGCTACCAGGCAAGGTTATCATTTAGAATTGAAGGAAAGATAAAGATCTTTCCAGAGAGATGAAAGCTAAAGGTGTTCATCCACACTAAACTAGCCTTACAAGAGATAATTAAAGGAACTTCTTTAACCTGAAAAGAAAGGACACTAATTAATAATAAGGAAAAATATATATAAAAAAAATCTTACTGATAAAGGTAAAAATCTTACCAATAAAAACAATGGATTGATCACTTATCAGTCAGTATGAAGGTTAGAAGAAAACAGTAGTAAAGATAACTATAAGCACAATAATTAGTTAAGGAATACACAAAATAAAAATATATGAAATGTGACATTGAACACATAAAACATAAAACATTGAGAGGGTGTGGATAAAAATATAGTTTTAGAATGCATTCAAACTTAACTTGCTATCAACTTAAAATAGATTTTTATATATATAGGCTGTTATACATAAGCCCCATGGTAACCACAAACAAAAACCCACAGTAGATGCACAAAAGATAATGAGGAAAAAAATCTAAGCATAACAGTATACAAATTCATCAAACATCAAGGGAATAAACCAAGACAAGAAAGGAACAGAGAGGAACTACCAACAAGACAAAAAAAAAATTACTTTATCAACAATTACTTTAAATGTAAATGGACTTAATTTTCTAAAGACATAGCGTGGCTGAATATATTTAAAAAAAAAAGGACCCACCTACATGCTAGTTATAAAAGACTCACTTCAGATGTAAGGACACACACGACTGAAAGTGAAAGGATGGAAAATGTTCCATGCAAATGGAAAGCAAAAGAAAGCAGGGGTACCTATACTGATGTCAGACATACAAAGACTGTAATAAAAGACAAAGACAGGCACCACATAATGATAGAAAAGATCATTGAAACTTAGAGATGATTCTTTGAAAATATTTTAAAAATTGATAAACCTCTGGCTAGACTCACTAAGAGAGAGAAGGCTCAAATAAATAGAATCAGAAATAAAAGAGAAGTTACAACCGATACGAAGAAAATACAAAGGATCATAAGAGACTACTATAAACAATTAGACACCAACAAATTGGCCAACCTAAAAGAAATGGATAAATTCCTAGAAACATACAATATTCCAAGATCAAATCATAAATAAATAAAAAATCTGAATAAATCAATTACTGGTAAGGTGATAAAATCAGTAATCAAAAAACTCCCAATAAATAAAAGTGTAGGACCAGATGGCCTCACTGGTGAATTCTATAAAACATTCAAAGATTTAATGCCTATGCTTCTCAAGCTCTTCCCAAAAAAACTGAAGAGGAGGATATGCTTCCAAATTCATTTTATGAAGCCAACATTACCCTAATATCAAAAAGACAAGGATACCACACAAAAAATTATAGGCCAATATCCCTCATGAATACAAATGCAAAAATCCTCAATAAAGTATTAGCAAACCAAAATGGACAATACATTATAAGGATCATATAGCATGATTGAATGGGGATTTAATCCAGAAATGCAAGGATGGTTCAACAACTGCAAATGAATCAGTGTTACACATTAACAAACAAGGGGAAAAAATCATATGATCGTATCAATAGATGCAGAAAAAACATTTGATAAAATTCAATATCCATTTACCATAAAAAAAGAGAGCTCTCAAAACGTGGGCATAGAGGGTACATGCCTCATCATAACAAAAGCTATATATGACAAGCCCACAGCTAATATACTCAAAAGCAAAAAGCTGATTTTTCATTAAGATCAGGTATAAGAAAGGATGCCCTCTCTCGCCACTTTTCTTCAACATAGTTATTGGAAGTCCTACCCAGAGCAATTAGGCCAGGAAAAAAAAATCAAAAGGCATCCAAATCGGAAAAAAAGAAATAAAACTGTCACTATTTGCAGATGACATGATTTTACATATAGAAAACCTTAAAGACTCTACCAAAAAACTGTTAGAATAAATATATTCTATAGAGTTGCAGGGTACAAAATCAATATATAAAAATTTGACACATTTTTATATACTAAAAACAGAAACAGAAAATAATCCCCTTTACAATTACATCAAAAAAGATAAAATACCTAAGAATAAGTTTAACCAAGGAGGCGAAAGACTTGTACACTGAAAACTATAAGATACTGATGAAAGAAATTGAAGAAGACACAAATAAATGGAAAGATTTTCCATGTTCATGGATTAGACCTAATACTGCTAAAATGTCCATGTTACTCAAAGCAATCTACAGATTCAATACAATCTTTACCAAAATTACAATAGCATTTTTCACAGAACTAGAACAAACAATCCTAAAATCTGTATGGAACCACAAAGATCTGAAATAGCCAAAGCGATCATGATAAAGAAGAACAAAGCTGGAAGCATCACACTACCTAATTTCAAACTACAGTACTAAGCTATAGTAATCAAAACAGAATGGATCTGGTACAAAAACAGACACAAAGATCAATGAAACAGAATAGAGAGCCCATGAATAAACCCACACATATATGGTCAAGCAATTTACATAAAGGAGGCAAGAATATATAATAGGGAAAGAATAATCTCTTCAATAAATGGTGATGGGAAAACTGGACAGTCAATGCAAAAGAATGAAACAGGACCACTATTTTGCACAGTACACAAAAATGCAAAATGAATTAAAGACTTCAATTAAGTCCATTACAAACTCCTAGAAAAAAACATAGATTTTAAGCTCCTTGACATTGGTCTTAGTGATACTTTTTTTGGATCTGACTCTAGAAGCAATGGCAACAAAAGCAAAAATAAACAGGATTACATCAAACTAAAAATTTTCTGTACAACAAAAGAAGCCATCAAAAAATAAAAAGGCAACATACTGAATGGGAGAAGATACTTGCAAATCATATATCCAATAAGGGATTCATATCCCAGATAGATAAAGAACTTGCACAACTCAATAGCAAAAAGGCAAACAATCCAATTTAAAAAGGGGCAGATGATCTGAATAGACATTTTTCCAAGGAAGACATATAGATGACCAACAGGACATGAAAAGATGTTCAACATCACTAATCATCAGAGAAATGCAAGTCAAAACCACAATGAGATATCACATCACACCTGTCAGAATGGGTAGGATCAAAGAGACAAAAAATATCAGGTATCATAAGGAAGTAGAGAAAAGAGAACCCTCATGCACTGTTGGTAGGAATGTAAATTGGTGCAGCCAGTAGGAAAAATATTACAGAGGTTCCTCAAAAATATAAAAATAGAACTGTCCTATGATACAGCAATTCCACTTCTGGGTAGTTACTGAAAAAGTAAAAACATTAATTTGAAAGGATATATGCACCCCTATGTTCACTGCAGCATTATTTACAATAGCCAAGATATAAAAACAACGTAAAAGATGTGGTGTGTGTGTGTGTGAGTGTGTGTGTGCGTGTGTGTGTGTGTGTGTGTGTGTGTGTGTATTCAATACAATGTATTCAATACAATGTTAAATTCAATATATATGTATATATATAATGGAATACTACTTAGCTATAAAAAAAAGAATGAAATCTTGTCATTTGCATCAACATGATGGGTCTAGAGGGTATTAATGCTAAGGGAAATAAGTCAGACACAAAGACAAATACCACAACTTCACTCATATGCAGAATCTAAAAACCAAACCAAAACAAAAGCCAGTCCATAGACAGAGACCAGATTAGCGGTTGCCAGGGTAGAGGGGAGTTAAGCAAAATGGGCAAAGGGGATCAAGAGGTGCAAACTTCCAGCTGTAAAATAAATATCACAGGAATGTAAAGTACAGCATGAGAGGTGTAGTCAATAATATTGTATCAAGGGGTGCCTGGGTGGCTTAGTCGGTTGAGCATCTGACTTCAGCTCAAGTCATGATCTCCCAGTTCGTGAGTTTGAGCCGCGCATTGGGCTCTGTGCTGACAGCCTGGAGCCTGTGTCCCCCTCTCTCTCTGCTCTTCCCCCACTTGTGCTCTGTCTCTCTCAAAAATAAATAAACATTAAAAAAAATTTTAATAATATTGTATCAAAAACTTGAAAGTTGCTAAGCAAGTAAATTTAGAAGTTCTTATCACAAGAAAAAAATGCTGCAACTTTGTATGGTAACAGTAAATACACTTCATGTAGTGATCATTTTGCAAGTCTACCAATGTCAAATCATTATGTTGTACACCTGAAACTAATACAATGTCTCTCAATTATACTTCAGTTCTAAAGAATGGATATGATTTCTACTTCTGATTGTAACTCTAGAGTCTACTGTCTATTCTAATCTTATTAGTTTTTATTTTCCCTACATATTTAGATTTTACAAAAGGATAACATTTTATGAAAGGTTTTAGTTATTTGTCAAGCATTATACTTCTTTCACTCCAATTACCATAATACCGAATCAGTGGAGCCATTACACTTCAAAATGCCTCTCTTTGGCTAGAGATTTAAAAACTTCACCTCTAAAAACATTTCTACCAACCAACAAAGGAAGACAAAATAAAGAATGATAGTTGTAGCTTCAAGGAACTCTAATAAAAGCCCCTAGGCTTTTCTCTACCTTAATTCTCCTGAACTTTTCTGTTAAAATGAGTACTATCATCCACCATCCTTTCCTTTGAAATTCTCCCTTTGGTTGGTTCTATGTTCCCTATATACCTCACTGTGTGAATAATTTCTGTAGGTTCAGGACTTAACCTTCTGATCTTCTCTTTATATATATTCATTATTCAATAAAAGTTTATGGAATTCCTCCTAAGTACCTCACACCCTTGCAAAGGGCTAGGAATATAATAGTAAACCAAATATGGTCCTTGTCTCAATGGTCTAGTGTGAAAAACATAATTAAATAGGAAATTTTAAAACCTCTTTTTCAAGCCAATCTACTCTCTGTCCCATTGCTATATGGCATCTGTGGTAGTCTGCTATAGGGTGGCCCCACATAAACCATGCTATCCTGTATTCACAACCTTCTGTAGAAATTCACCGTGAATCTCAGCTAGGCCTGTGACTTGCTTTGAAGGAATAAAATGTGCCAAGTGTGAGCCAACACCTTCAGGAATCCTGACAGCTTCCACTTTTGCACTGCTGGAAACCATGCACTAACATGTAAAAAGTCTGTCTACCCTACAGCAAACACCATTAGGAGACACCACATGGAGGACACAGAGAGAAAAAAAAAAAAAAAGCCAGCTACCAAGCACTTTCACTTCGTCCAGGCAGGCCCCAGCCAACTCCAGATGAGAACCTTCAAGAACAGCGAAAGAGCCATACAGATAAGCAACCCAGGTTACAGCCATACAGATAAGCATACAGATAAGCCACACAGATAAACAGCCCAGGTTACAGAATCATGAGCATATAGAATGATTGTTTACTAATTTGAGGGTGGTTTGTTTTGCAGAATTAGATCAACAAAAGAGCAGCTCACTGGACTTAAATCTATAAACTTCCATGAATATGTCATCATCTCATCTTAGAACTAAAAACTGAATTTGTTTGTCTTCCCATTCGAGTCCTTCCAACCAACTTTCTTTCCCCTGAAGTAACCACCATTCTTACAGGTACAGAACTCTAAAAACATCATCTACACTCACTGACTTTATGGTATATTAGTACTGATGGATATTAATGAATGTTAGAATAAAAATGGTTGCATAGACAAGTAAATTTGAAAAACACTGGATTAAGTAAAATTATAAAACTCTTGACTATTAAATTTCTTAGAGACTTTGCAATCAAGCTTGTTCAATTCAAGAAAGGAATATAAAATGAATATTTTTAAAATATATTTGACATGGATTTGTTTTCCATAAAGTAAGACAAGTCTTTTACAAAATTTGTTTTGGGAAAATGGACAAAGTAAGGGCAAAGTGACATATTAAAGTAAAAAAAAAAAAAAAAAGAAGACGACAAGTCTGATAGTTCCTAAGGGTCTTCATTTTCTCAAAAGTCAAAAGTCCATTTTTCTATATATATACTATAGTTAAATAAAAATAAGAGAAAAATAGAAATATTAGCTCAATGTAGAGATAAGGAAATATGACGATACTAAGAACCAATAGCATGAAACTGTAGTGGTTTGTGTCGACATAAATGCATGATTTTTTTTCTCATTAGGTCTGCATTCTAGAGAAGAAACATAGAAATTGTGAAGAAGAAAAGGAGTCGCAGTGATCACATCAAAATTATAAAAAAGATAAGAAAGCTTGGTATATTAGTAAGAAGAGCATTAAAATAGCTATAAATGGGGGGTGTCTGCCTGGCTCAGTTCAAGGAGCAAGAGACTCTTGAGCTCAGGGTCATCGGTTTGGGCCCCACGTTGCATGCAGAAATTACTAAAAAACAAATAAACTTGAATAAATAAATTAATTAAATAATAATAATACAGTTTTTAAAAAGGGGCACCTGGGTGGCTCAGTCAGTTGAATTACAGACTCTTGATTTTGGCTCAGGTCATAATCCCATGGTTCAAGGAATCAAGCCCTGCATGTGCTGACAGCACAGAGCCTGCTTGGGATCCTGTCTCTTTCCCTATCTCTCTGCCCCTCCCCCACTTGTGTACACACACACTGTCTCTCACTCTCTTTCTCTCGAAATAAATAAATGAACTTTAAAATAGCTATAAATGTCCTATGGACCAAACAACCAGTCATATGTAGTCCTAAGGTGTTTAATGGAGTAAAGTAGCTCCTGAAGATAGGAACCCTGGTAAAGACAAGGAGCTTGTTCAGTGAGTACAGGAAGAGAAGGAGCAGTTACTAAATTTTTGATCTAAGAAAAAGCTAATCAGGTTTGTAACATAAAAATTCAGGATTACAAAATATATGATGATATAATTAGGGGAAAGCATTCTGGACTAAAATTCAGAAGACTCAGAACTAACTAGCTATGCTACATTAGATAAGTCACTTAATATTTCTGGCTTCAGATTCTCATTTCCAAAATGAATATGAACTATATATGTAGTCCTTCCTGGTTTCAGAATTCAGTGAGCCTCTAATTCTAGGTGGATTTATGCCACATGATGATTAAGTCTTTAACAGTGCATGCCTGATGTGAAGTGCTGACAGCGAGGAATTATATGAGTCATGAGCATTAATGTTAGCAGCCAACTGCAGGGAAAGGAAGATTGTGAGTCTGTTATGTCCTCTATGATAGTTATAAATGGATTTGGGTGGATAGTAAATGATAATAAGTATTTGAAGTAAGTGACATCAACTTCACACAAGATCAAGAGGAGAGAAGGCTGCAATTTTATATTCTTTAAGTAAAACTGGGTAAGCCAATACTGCTGGCTTCTTCCAGAACTGAGGAGATTTAAAAAAAAAAAAAAAGAAGAAGAAGAAGTCATATTCCAGTCTATTGGTAAGTCATATAAATAGAGCCTTTAAAATATTATGGGCATCTATCTCTTCATCTGTGTGAACACAGCCATTACCATTGCCTAAAGTCTCATCATCTCACCTACCTTATCTTGAAATTCTTCCATTTCATCTGACTCTAACCCTTCCTCTAAAATCCACTCTGCAGGGGCGCCTGGGTGGCGCAGTCGGTTAAGCGTCCGACTTCAGCCAGGTCACGATCTCACAGTCCGTGAGTTCGAGCCCCGCGTCAGGCTCTGGGCTGATGGCTCGGAGCCTGGAGCCTGTTTCCGATTCTGTGTCTCCCTCTCTCTCTGCCCCTCCCCCGTTCATGCTCTGTCTCTCTCTGTCCCAAAAAAATAAATAAACGTTGAAAAAAAAATTTTTAAATCCACTCTGCAGATTGCCATTAAAATAATATGCCTTTAAACTTGCTTTCATCACATCATTCTATTCAAAAACTTATAATGGTGACCTCTTGCTATCCATATCAAGTCTAACCATGTCTATCAGATTCTTAAGGCCCTCCATAATCTGACCTCATCCATCAGTCTCTATTACTGTATTCTTCAACAAAAACTAACCATTCTAGTCAAGTATTTGCAACACAGGTCACCCTTCTCAACACCCTTCCACTAATTTCTCCTATTCCCCATACACACAACATTAATTCCCACCTCCATGCTTTTGCTATAGGCTCTACCTCTTAGAAACAAATATATTATCCCATCCTGCTCATTTATAAAAATCCTATATGGTGACTGGCTGAAATTCCAGCTAATTTACATATTTATTGACCATCTATTTATAAATGACAACAGCTCTGCCTGCAAGAAGGTCATAGTCTAATAGAGGAAATAAATGTATGAACCAACAATTACAACACTCTCTGAGCAGAATGCAGAGTTCTGAATACATAGAGCACAGGCATAAATGGTAGATCAAAAATGGCTTCCTAAGAGAAGTAAACCTTCATCCAGTCTTTAATGAAGAGAAACATAAAGAGATATACCAAATGCAAAAGTATGAAGTGTCACATTGGGTTCAGAAAAAAATGGAAGTAATTCAGGGTATATGGAAAATTGTATGTATTCCTGTGAAAGGGGGCAAAATATGAAGCTAGAAATACTGGCCAGGGTTAGACTATGATAAAGTCTTAGTGACATGCTGAAGCGTTTTGATCTTGCCCCAAAACAATTGGAAACAACTGTCTAAGTAGGGGAACAGATTTAAGTGATGAGACCTAGCTTTTAGGAAGAACATTCTGATAGGAGAATGGATAAAAGAAGACTGAAAATGAAAGCAGAGACACCACTTACAAGGAGATTTTAATATACCACAAACAAACAAACAAACGAATAAAAAATGCTGACTTGCAGTTGCAGTACAAGCAGCAAAGAGATTCTGGATATTTAGAAAGTAAAACTGATAGCACTTAGAGATTTGATTAATTCAATATGTGAAGCTGAAATAGAGAGCTTCTGAGGGTAACTTAACACCAATTTCTTCTTCCCATACTAATTACAGCCTATCACATGCAATTTGGCATTTAGATGCTATCATGTCATTTTGGATATTTCATTTTAGATGCATTGTCTTTACCTCCCTATGATGACACATCCACTGAGGACAAGGACTAGGCCTCTACTTTTACTTTTTGCATTCTTCTCAGCACTAAGCACACTAAGTGCTTAGCAAGTATTAGTAAACATTTACAGGATAACTTGTTTTATGCTCGATCAAGCAAAACATGACTTACTTTAGACTACAAGCTTGGACTAGATACATTTGAGCACCTTGAACATAAGTTCAAAATAAATACTTGCAAACTGAAAAATAAACTAAAGACACAGAAGTCTCAACCTCCCCACTGTGCATGAAATATTTGTATCACTAAACAATCACCAGAATGACTAAAACTTAAGACTGACAATAGCAAGAATTAGTAAGTATGTGAAGAAATTTGAACTCTCGTGTGTTATTGGCGGGAAGAAAATTTTTTGGAAAACTCTTGAGCAAAAGGTACTAAAGCAAAATGTATGTACATGCTACAACCCAACAATTTCACTCCTAGGTATACATCCAAGAGAGAGTTCATATGTCTATAAAAAAAATATGTAGGAATGTTCATATCAGTTTTATTCATAATAGCTGGAAATTAAACTAATCAAATACCCATCAGTAGTAAGTGTAGATAAGTTAGTAAGTTGTAGTATATATTCACATAATGGAATACTACATATAAAAAAGAATGAAATACTGCCACATGCAAGACCATGTATGAATGAATCTCAGATAATGATAATCAAAAGGAATCAGACACTAAAAAGTTAATAGTGAATGATTTCAATGTATATGAAGCTCAGAAACAGGTAAAACTAATCTATGGTGTTGAGCACTAGAATAATTTTTACCACTGTGTAAGAGAAGGTGTTGACTGGGAACGGGCATGAGGGATCCTTCCTAAGTGTTGAAAAGTTACACAGGTATATACATATATAAACGTTCACTGATTGCACAACTAAGATTCATGCACTTTATTGTGTGTATAATTCATTAAAACATTTTAAATACCTGTGTAATCCCTCATTTTGGCATTTATACAAACAACTTGTCACATCTTAGGGCAACTCATGAACATCCGGTTTCATGTACTCCAGTACATCCTCTCTATAAATGGCAAAAATGAGCAAGATTTTAAGGAGGGAAAACACTTTCCCCATCTCTTTGGAGTATTTAGAGCTTGAATACCATTCTCTATTCCCATTTTGTATACAAACACTTCCTGACACCCCCTCTCTGAGTCATCTAAACCAATCATCCCAACTGGGTCCTCAAAGGAATTCAGCTGGGCCTAAAGGAAGTCAGGTGGTAAGGAAAGATGCATCTGTCTAAAGTTAACATCTTAAAATGCATAGTGAGGGAGTGCCTGGACGGCTCAGTCGGTTGAGCATCCAACTTCAGCTTAGGTCATGATCTGGCAGTTTGTGAGTTTGAGCCCCTGATTTGGCCCTCTGCTGTCAGCGCAGAACCCACTTTAGATCCTCTGTCTCCCTCTCTCTCTGTCCCTCCCCCATTCATGCTCTTTCTCAAAAATAAATAAATATTAAAAATAAATAAAATGCACAGTGAAAAAGAGAAAAACAAGAAAATGAGATGGGTGAAGATAATAAGTAAAGAGTCCTCCCATCTAAGCCTTTGGAAATTGAAAGACCCCATGAGTAGGGCAAATGGGGAAAGGGAAGACCATGTTATTTCAGGGCATACCCTTTGCCTTCCATGCATCCATGACCTCTTGTAAAAGTAGCATTCTATTGCTGTAAGAATTAGAGATTTGGGGGGGAAACAAATGGATTATGTTCCATGTGTAATAGTGAAACCATCCATATTCATTTCTGCCTCTACCATTGGTTAACTGAGCCAAATCTTATCAAGTCACCTGACTTATCCATATTATCAGTTTTGTCATATATAAAATAAATAATAGCGATAGCATCTATCACATAACTAGGATTGTGACTTGCACATAATAATTGCTTGATAAATATTACCTGCCACTATTTGACCAAAAATTTCAAGTGATTCTGGTAAAACTGTCTGGTATTTGCCCAATCCATTAAACTGAATTGAACAATTCAAGGTATATAGCATTCTATACTCAAGAGTAAGATACCTGGTTAAATCCACTTATAATAATTGTCTGGTGTTCTGCAGAGCACTAGCCTCACAAAATTTTAATAGATACACTTTTTTAAGTTGTGTAATCAATAAACAAAATTAAATTGTTACTGTAAGGCTTCTCAGAGCCTTTAATGGGGTAAAAGAGATGGATATAGCATTTACCCATAGTCACCACACAGCACAACTCCAGAGGGTACCATTTACATAGAACTACAAACATCAGTGCAAAAACAGCAGCCTAGCATTTTCCAAATATATCTGAGTACCTTTTTCTGGAGCAACTCAATGTAAAAGTAATCCCCAGCAATACTGAATTAAGGTCAATTTCTCACATCAATATTTTTCAACATATTTAACATCATATTTCAAGATCATTTTTTTGCTTGTGTGCTTTTTTGGTTTTTTTTTTCTTTTTTGGTTCCAAGGCCCAGTATTTATATATAATTAAACTCTCCAAAGTACAGGGAGAGATCATTCCATTTTGTAATACTTAGTCACACTCAATTTATTTTAATAGCATTCTCAAAACTTAAATGCCTTAACCTCTGAAATACACAACTTCTATAAGAGTATTAAAAGTGTGCTGACTACAAAGTGAATTTCTTGGTTAGCAAAGATAATCAAACATTACTACATGTCGAAATTTCATGCAAGACATGAGGTAGAAAGGAAAGGGGAAAAAATGAGAAGTTTAACATACCAACGCCAACAAAAGAACAACAAAAAAGGCCCTGAATTACCTTTATTTTATTTAAAATGACATTTTCAGCATTTGCATCTGTGGTCCATGACAGAACCCATAGTCTTCTCAAAAGGGATGTATCCTGATCATTCCTATCCACCCTGATCCCATGGTTGTGTTATAAATGCTACCAAGAATTTCTCAAAGTAACACTGTTTTGTTGATCTTCCTGAAGTAGCAAGTTGTTCTTAAATCTGGGGGGATTACAGGGTCTTTAGATAATCTGATGATAGCTCTCTGCCCATATAAGTATACAAGGCACAGCCACTGAATGTTATACCTACAATTTCAAGTGATTCATGCAACCTTTGAAACCTACCCATGATCTCTGGCCCTCAGGTTCTAGTCTACAGGTTTAGCACAAAGCGTATTTTCCCAGACTGCTTAGGTCAAAAACAGAATTCTAATTTTGAATAAAAATTTTAAAAAATACATTAATTAAAGGACTCAAACATTTGTGACAGAATAATAAAAAAAATAAGCATAGAAGAGCAAAGCCAAGATATACGGTGTTTATTTCAAAATAAATCTTTTAACTAAACAGCATATACTTTACACATTATTCACGAGTTTTTGGTAGAAGCGAATCGGAGCAGAAAAATAACCATTTTATATTTAAATAAACAAAATGTAGGGATAAGAAAGAAAATTTAAGAAGAGTTCATGGAATTATAGGAATATAAAATTGAGGGGAATTAAAAGGAACTTAGAAAAGATCTAGGTGAGTCCTTTTATTTTGTGGATGAGGAAAGGGAAAGCCTAACAGATTAAAAGCCTTGCCTAAAGTCACGTAGCTAACACGTGTAGCATAGATTAGGGTTTCTTTACTTTTACGTCTAGGTGAGTCCTTTTATTTTGTGGATGAGGAAAGGGAAAGCCTAACAGATTAAAAGCCTTGCCTAAAGTCACGTAGCTAACACGTGTAGCATAGATTAGGGTTTCTTTACTTTTACGTCTAGTTTTTAAAATCCTATAACACTCTTCCAAAATAAAATATAAAAACAAACTGCAATGAAACTGATTTTTTTTTAATTTGGGGAAAGATTATTGGGAAAAGCTACTAGAGCAAGACATGAGTCTTGGGAACCCTTGTGTGCCATGTCTGTGCTATCTGATATTCAGAGCCCTCTAAGCTGGCTGGACACTGTGTGGCCAGAACCTAGGTGCACTTTCTTCTGTCAGAAAGATATTCACCGTGATGAAGGGTATCTTTGGCATATGGTAAAGAAAACCAAATCTGAAAATAGAACAAAAGGAAACTCATGAGGTTTCAAGAAGGGCTCAAAGGCACAATTAAGTCAGTGGGCAAGTGGGAGTTACTCCCTCATCACATAATACAGGCTGTGGCCTTACAGGCCACTGTCACACAAAGTTAATTACAGCTACAATAAGCTGGTCCGATTGCAACTTCTCAATTCTAATCTTGAAATGGATTTTATTTTCTTAAGATCATTGAAATGAGATAGGTCTGCTGTGTTAAGAGCTTTTTATTAAAAGTCTCAGTAAGCTGCTATAACTTGGAAGGAGAAACAAGAACTAAATGTTTGCCCGTTTTGAGAAATGTCATGCTTGAAAGGTGTTTGGTTTTTTGGGTTTTTTTAATGTTTGAATTAACTTAACAAAGTTAGTTCCCTTAGTTCTTTACATCTGTCTGTCTCACTGGAATAGGCTTTTAAACAGCAGGAGTCATTTCTGTTTTGTTCACTGCTAGACCCCCAGGACAGAACACTTGCGTCCAGCTCCTGTGGAGTAGGTGCTCAACAAAACTATTTACGTCTTTATAGAAAGAGCGAGGGTGCAAGGAAGGGAGAAAGACTATTTTCTTTCCAAATTGGGCTATATATGAATATATACATTGGGCGTGCGCACGCGTGTGTGTGTGTGTGTGTATAAATATATAGAGATATATAGATATATATATACACATAGACACACACACACATACACACACATATATATAAACAGGCTATGTATATATTTCTTCTCTTGATCACAACACTATCTATGTACAATATTATAAAAATTAAAACATTTTGTAATATAATTTTAGGTGATCAACCAGCTATATACATCTTGTTGAAATGTATCTATTTTAAAATACAGATTCTATTTTTTCAAATATTCCTGGTAAACAAACTTCTAATCCTTATTTTTTTAAATGCATTACTACTCAATGCTTTATATCCAAGATTCTCATGTTTCAAGGCAGTTTTAAAAATTCTTTGTATAGCATTTTAATGAAATATAGAAGCAAAGTTGCATTATTTGTTTAATCTGTTTGTCAAAGTAGATCATATTCACCACTGCTAGGAAAATCTTACCAAGTTGCACCTTTTATATAATTTTGAAAAAAAAAACCATTTCTTCTTCTCTTCCTCCCTCCCAACTACCCACATTAGAAACAGTGATTATAATTTCACTAATGTACATTTATCAAATATTTCAAAGTACACCTTGACCTGCTGAAACTGACCCTCACAACAAACCCATAATCAGCTGAAATTGAGGCAACGCATTGTGTGCTTTATTTTAAAGACAGAAAAATAAAATCTCGGGGTCATAGAGTGAATTAGGGAGAGTCCAGATACAACCTTGGACTCTTTCAACATCCATCCAAGAGTGCTATCGCTAATTGTTAGCTAACTCCATTCTTAGTTATTCCATGGCTTCCTCGACTTTACCTGGGAAGTGTAGGGTATAATTAGTATACAATTCATTCCTCAGCTCCCTGCCCAAGGCAGTTTCCCAGTGCAATAACACTACACTAACACACCCAGATGATAGAAGCATTGGCCTGAGATAGAAAACTCCAGAGTGGTTTGCTCTTTTTTTTTTTTTTTTGATGACCTAAAATAACTGGCCTCCTTTCCTGAATTGCACCATCCCAAGATGTTTTCCTTTTACCTTATACCTCTGAGCACATATTTTTAAAATAACCAAAAAAACTACAGTTAAGCAAAAAATCCCTTCACAGAATTCTTTACATTTAAAGAAGCATAAAATTACATATTCATTTTGGTATAATTTAGCATGAGGATTTAATTCTGACTGAGAAGTAGATCAATAATTTGAATAAGATTAATTAACGCCTATTAACGTCAATTGTTAGTGCCACAACTCATTTTGTTGCATTGTGAACTGTTTGTTTATATATAATCATGAAATGATGCAAACCTATATGCAAAAAGCTAAGTAATAAGTCATAGAATGTTTCCATATTTCTAACACACCTCAGAATAAAAGATGATGCAGAAAATCAAAAAGGCAAAGAACTCAGTGAATCAGAAAGACTGCTGTCTCTAATTTGAAAACAAGTGGGGGAGTAGATATTTGTTACTTCATTTCTTGTTAGAAATCCTGGGTTTTGAGGGAGCCAGGGTGGCTCAGTCAGTTAAGCCTCCGACTTTTGATTTCGGCTCAGGTCATGGGACTCACAGTTCGTGGGACTGAGCCCTGCATCTAGCTCCACGCTAACAGTGCAGAACCTGCTTGGGATTCTCTCTCTCCTTCTCTCTCTGCCCCTCCTCCTCTCAAACTTTCTCTCTCTCTCTCTCTCTCTCTCTCTCTCTCTCTCTCTCAGAATATATAAACTTTAAAAAAAAGAAATTCTGGGTGTTTTACAACAATGAATTTTGAAAGGCACTCCAGATATCTCTGAAGTTTCTAAAAATGCATAAAGCAGAAAAACTTATTATAAAATTAAAGTCTCCTTTTCAAATAATTCAAATATCATTTATCTCTAAAGAGGCCACCAGGGCTATCCTGCTTAAACAGTTTGGCCCATGCTATTTTCACTTCTCAAAAGCCATCAAGTCTTTAATGAACTGATTCCAAACTGTATCAGCAGGCTCCCTTCTTGGCACATCCCACCCACTAAACACCCTGTCTGCCGCTCATGACAGTTTGTCCACACTCCCATTCTCTTTCTACCAAATTCCTTTCTGGAGTCAAAGCTCAGTTCACCTTTCCTGCTCAAGCATTCTCTAATTCACCCAAGCAAAATTAAATAGTCCCACACCACCAAACTCATTTCCACTTCTTAAGAACATATTACCTTCTACCTGGATTTATATATTTTTACTCTTTCTGAATTGCAAGTACCTTGAGGTCAGAGACCATTTTTATCTACCTACATGTCTCACCACCCAGTTCCTAGCACTATGGTTGTAATTTAAAAAGCTAAAGTTTCCCTAACCACTGAAATGCTAGGAAAATACTTCATACAGTCCGATAATTTTCAGGCAATTTTTAAATTTATGTGATGCATTATATTGGAATATGTAAGATAAAGAAACAAATCAAAATCAAATCAATTGATATTTACTGACAACTTATTATTACTGTACCTATTCAGTACAAAGGCTGTGAGGAAGCATACAAGCGTATTTAAAAGGGTTCCTTCATTCAAAGGATACTCAACAAGGACCATAAAGAGATTCAGACAAATACAACAGGCTCTCAGAAGAAGAAAAGACATCTTACACTTAGTGTGGTCTGAGAAAGCTTTACAGAGGAATGAGGTTTAATCTTGACTCTGGAGAATTTAATTTCCTGATTATAGGAAATGCTATACTCAAGTAGAAGGAACTAAGGAAGCAACGGCACAGAGACAAACATGCTCAAGAGAAATAATTTTCAGAAAACTAAGGAAGAGAAATTGGGTTGGACCAGACTGTAAAAACCCTTGCAGACAGAGTTAATCTTAAGACCTCGACTATTATCTAAAATCAAGGTAAATGGGGGAGTAAATTATGTGGACATAAGACAAAATCTAACCAAGAACAGAAAGGACTCAGATAGGAAGAGTTGGGGGATCAAAGATTCCAATACCCTTGCTTCATTCATTTTCAATGTGCTGAACAACTCAAAACAGGTTACCTTCGAGAACAGCAAATTGTTCAATCTAACAAACAGGGTAAGTAAAAATTTCTTCTTCCCATATTCAATGCCTAAAGCACAGTAAATACTCAATAAATGCTTGTGGAAGGCAGAAAAGAAGGAAGGAAGGAAGGAAGGAAGGAAGGAAGGAAGGAAGGAAGGAAGGAAGGAAGGAAAAATAAGGCAAAAATAAGGAAGGAGGGAAGGAAGGAAGGAAGGAAGGGAAAAAAGGAAGAAAGGGAGGGGAAAAAGGAAGAAAATTGGTAATAAGGGAACTAGGGAGGTCTCTAAATACTAGCAACTTAGAAGAATGCTTTTCAGACAACTAGATACTGTAAAAGACCTTGGAGTATGAAACAGTAATGATAACATTATTTATTACTGTGTGCCAGGCACTGCTACACTTTATATGCATTAATTCATTTAATCCTCACCACAACCCAAGAATTATTATAACAAATTTATGGATACCTAAACTCTGGCTAAGAGAGACCACAAAATAGGCACAGCCAGTGCAAGCAGTAAAACCAGGATTTTAACTCAGACCATCTGACTCCAGACCCTGCACTTATAACCATGAAAAGGAGGTCATGGCTTTCCTCAGTTTATGGAAAAGACATCTGACCATGGCTTCAGAATGAGTCTAGTCGGTTTCAATGAGCCACCCACCCAGTTGGAGGCCTAGATTGGCTATCTAAATTATGATTCACCACACTACTATTTTACAGTGACAGCAACAATAATAATCTGTTGCCTTTTCTTTAAGATAAAAATAAGAGTAACATACTTTCCTCTGCCTACTTTAGGTGAATAGTGAGGGTTAATCATATTTTAAAATGTCAACTGTGCCCTATATTTATATATCACATTTATCTGATTGTTATCTGATATTCTTATTACCAACTTAATAGTATAAAAAGTATCTATTATTATAAAATGATCTCTAAATCCAAGTGTGTTACTCACATTCACATTGTATGTAACAGTACCTGTATGCCAAATTAATAGCACCAAAAGTAACCATGGCACATTTAATTACCAAATTAATCTACTTAGACTTGAAAGGGCAGTCAAAAAAAAAAAAAAACACGCTAATCTGTATTTTTTAAATATATAACCTCAAATAAGTGAAAAAGATCAAGTACCTTTCTACTGGATACATCCTTTAGTGCTCCTGAATAAGAAATGTTTGTCTTCAAAGGCCACAAACCCTACCCAGTCTCATAATCAGAACTTGGCAGCAAAGACATTGAATTCAGCTTGTTTCCAACAACAACAACAAAAACAAAACAAAACAAAACAAAACAAAAAAGATAAGTCCACCTAGTGGGCTAAAACCAAATTGTTGCATCTGATAAAATGGAAATTGTTTTACAGTCATAAAGCTTGTATCAAGGATTTCAAGGGATATTCAGAAGCTAATTTATCACAAATACTGACAGAAGGCAAGCTTCAACGTGAAGCAGATACAAACTAATTCATGCAAAAGTGGGAAAAGTCCTTCTACACAAAATTCTCAGCATAAAGCTTGAAAAGCTAGAATTTGATAGCATGACACAATGCTTTCATTTAATAATGAAAGGTGCCACTTGTAGAACATTCAAAGTGAAATAAATTGAAAGGTGAAAATGCAGTCTATTTCTCCATGCACAAACTAGATGTAGAAAAGCAGGAATAAGGATAAATTAATCCATTTAGAAATCTTGTATATATTTAAAAAAAAACTCTAAAAAGGAAAAAAAATAGACATATCCATATTCACTGTGGATGAAAACAAATCAAGTGATGTGTTCCAAAAGACTATATTATAACAAGGTATGAGAATTGAAATTTATATAAAGAAGGTCATGGATTTCTTGCACCAGTAAAATCTATTTTGGAAAGGAAAATCTCCAGCTGTCAAAGACAGAATCACAGAGTTGATAAAACACTATCATCTAATATTCAATTCTCTTTTCAGAATAATCAAGTGATCATGTGTTCACTACTTGAATACCTCCAGTATGAGGAACTCATTGCTTCTGAAGCCACCTATTCCATTTAGGTATAAACTGTTTCTCTGTAGCACCACTCAAAGCTCTGGCATTGTTCTCTTGTGACACACAGAACAAACCTAATTCTCTAGGTGAAAGCCCTTCAGATAATTTCAAACAGCTATCGTATCCTTTCTAAATTCTCTCTTCTCAAGACTAAACTTTCTTGATCTCTTCACCCATTCCCCAGTGGCATATTCAAGTCTTTACCTTCCTCCTCCACCCCAGCTGCCCTGCTCTTAAATGTAAAAGTCCAGGTATATACTCAGACCGGAACAGAGCTCATGAAACTCCTTCTGCTAGTCAGTAGAGTATTTTTTTTAATATAATTTATTGTCAAATTGGTTTCCATTCAACACCCAGTGCTCATCCCAACAAGTGTCCTCCTCCATGCCCATCACCCACTTTCCCCTCCCCCCCCCATCAACCCTCAGTTTGTCCTCAGTCCTTAAGAGTGTCTTATGGTTTGGCTCCCTCCCTCTCTGTAACTTTTTTTTTTCCCCTTCCCCTCCCCCATGGTCTTCTGTTAAGTTTTTCAAGATCTACATATAAGTGAAAACATATGGTATCTGTCCTCTGTATGACTTATTTCACTTAGAATAATACCTTCCAGTTGCATCCATGTTGCTGCAAATGGCCAGATTTCATTTTCTCACTGCCAAGTAGTATTCCATTGTATATATAAACCACATCTTCTCTTTATCCATTTGTCAGTTGATAGACATTTAGGCTCTTTCCATAATTTGGCTATTGTTGAAAGTGCTGCTATAAACATTGAGGTACATGTGCCCCAATGCATCAGCACTCCTGTATCCCTTGGGTAAATTCCTAGCAGTGCTATTGCTGGGTCATAGGGTAGATCTATTTTTAATTTTTTGAGGAACCTCCACACTGTTTTCCAGAGCGGCTACACCAGTTTACATTCCCACCAGCAGTGCAAGAGGGTTCCCGTTTATCAGTGGAGTATTTTAAAACTTGTAGTTAGAGTTACTCATTAGTCAACTAACATATATGTACCTCAACTATAAAGTATCTATTACTAAAGTAACATATCAGTAATGCTGCTACAGAGCAACATATGCCCATAACACCTTTGGCAAAACTGCCTTTAGAGTCATTTTACCTGTAGTGAAAAAAAATTAGACTCACTGCCTCATAGTTACACATTCTTGTTTGATTGTTGTAGCTATTATTATATTTTATTATCTTATTGTTATTCTATTCTATTTTTTTTAAAAAACAAAAATTATTTTGCACTATAATGCAACTACTATATATGACATATTTTGTTCTGGATAACCTCTGGTTTCTTAAAGAACTAAATCTACCCTCAAAGCATGAAAATCTGCTACTGCAGTCAAAACAGTTTGCCATACAAGTTCAAATACAAATTCAAGAGAAGAACAAAAATATTTTTAATGATCCAGTATTACTGGAATATATTTTTTTTCTCAAAGTAACTGACACCAAGTCATTGTGATAGGTATATTTTGACATGTTAAAAACTTCACTTTAGCTTATGGTTATAGATTATACTGAAGATATGGCTGAAAAGGTAAGTAGGGATGTCACAGTGTCTTCCTATTCTCCTTTGTGCAAGGTCAAACTAGACCTTTCTTCTTGTTGCTGAATTATAAATGATAAAGTGTACATAATAACCTCCGTAGGTCCTGTCATACTGTGTTCCAATTATTTGTTAACTTGTCTTCCATATTAGAGTCTAAGCTCCTTGAGGGCAGAGAAGTTGATTTTCATCTGTTTCATCAGCTCCTAGAACAGAACCTGGAACTCAATAATAATACTTGCTAATATTTTTAATATTTGCCAATATATCATAAAATTAGGCAATTTATCCAGACTTCTCAGTCTCTTTTTCAGTAGGATGAAGAAAATGAGGGGAAAGAGATTATAACATCCAGATGTTACCTTAAGATGGGAGCTTAAAATGCTCAGACCTATTATACCCCCAAATATACTGGCAAATGAAATGCTGCACATAGATATGAATACACAAACTGCATGTCAATAAAAATCAATAAAAAATTATCAGTGGCATTATGAATACTCTTTCCAATTTCAATAGTTCAAAAGTAATTTTTTATGAAAGACATGTTTATTGTTCACATCATAAAACTAAAAGCCTTTGCAGACCAACCCAATAGTGTCAAAGTAACCAAGTCTATTTATAGAATATAACTTATAAGCAGTGAATTTTATTAAATGGTTCATTGCATTTTACAAATCATTAGCATGAACAGAAATATATTTACATAAATTATATTGTTTCTTTCAAGCTATTATTAACTAGAACATGCATTTCAGTAGATGCTGGAATTATACTATGTTCAAGTAAGTATACAGCTAATCTTTAAGAACTCCTTCCATATTAAATGTTTCATATTCTTTATTATTTATTTGAGAAATACGAGCTTATGAATTATTCATAATATCTAGCCAGATCTGTTACATCAGGTGTCAGATTAATCTAGGAGGTAGAAAGTGCTGAGTTTTACATGAAGTATTCATTAAACTTGGTGAACTCATTAAAGTATGTTAATTAGGTAATAGACAAAGGAACTTGGTATTTGGTAGAGATTGGGCACTGTTAATACCTTGCTTTGTGCTAATACCTTGGCTGCAGTTTTTTTCCCCTTTAATGAGCACAGGGAAAAGCTGATTATTCCAAATGCAGAAAAAAACATCACATGTGTTACGTGTTGGAAAAATTGCCCCAGGTGACAAAAGGAAACACATACCAAAAGGAACTGGCACTCTAACAAAGAGAGTATCATTTCAAAGCTTCTAAAATTTTCTTTGGTACAATATTCTGTCATGAGAAAACTACGTGTTAATTTTGATATTCTCAAAAATATTTCATTATTACCAATTCCTGTTGGTAATACAGCTTTTTTTTAATCTCAATTAAGATCTGCCTATGTCACAAGTATATGATGCTTGTCCTTCCTTGTTTACTATTTGGGCTTTTTCTTTCTTTCTTTTTTTCTTTTTTTCTTTTTTTTTTTTTTACACTGCAAATGGAAATACCTGAGAGCATGAAGGCTTATTTGTAGGTAAAGAAAAAAATCACAAATCGTGTCATTTCAATAAAATAATTTTCATAAACAAAGTAGCTTTCCAAAGGCTATACTAAGAATTTTCCACAGAAAGATCTGAACTTGAACAAAGAAAAAGCAAGCATTTGGATGCTCACGACAAACCACCACAAAAACTGCATTGCAAAAATGGCCTCTGGGCTCCTAGTTTTATCTAGTCCCCTCAAAGCTGACTGCTTAAATTCAATGAACCAATTTTCTATGGCTCAGTGTTACATGTGCAAGTTTGCTTATGCAAAACCCTTAATTTTCATACTAAAATGGAGTTGATTCATGAAAATAAAAATAAATGTTTCTCTCCCTGTGTCAAATACCTTAGGATTTGGTCTTTCTTTGAAAATTAAGTATCTACTACTATACATTCAGTCCTTGATTGGAATCCATAGAATCCAACATGAAAGTTGAAACTAATATTTAAACATGCTTCCTTTCTCAGAGGACTTCACCTATCTTGTTTTCCCCCATTTCCTCTTCTTTCTGTGGAAATAATTGCCACTTTACACACAGAATTTAACTACATAAACAAAATGATTCCACCAATATTAGAATGTATATGTCCTACTTAGCGATACAGAACACCACAGCCAGCTCCATTTAAAATATGACTGTATCAGGGGCGCCTGGGTGACTCAGTCGGTTGAGCGTCCGACTTCAGCTCAGGTCATGATCTCACGGTCCATGAGTTCGAGCCCCGCATCAGGCTCTGTGCTGACAGCTCAGAGCCTGTAGCCTGCTTCAGATTCTGTGGCTCCTTCTCTCTCTGCACCTCCCCTGCTCACACTCTGTCTCTCGCTCTCAAAAATAAATAAACATTAAAAAAATTTTTTAAAAATAATAAAAATAAAATAAAATATGACTGTATCAGTGCCATAGACCAGGCTAAAATATTGATCTTTAGCCTTTGTCATCAGATACATAGTCCTGATAGGTAAAGTAAAATAAAGTAAAATAGAGTACATAAAATAACCTCTTTTGAAAAGTTAAAGTGCAAGACTACTTCCTGTATCATCAATTCCAAGTGAAAAATGTACTCATTCTAAGTAGCATTTACCAAAAGCTGTTGCTATTTTTGGATTAAACCTGTCTTTCATGGGATGATTTCAGTTATGCTCCTACATTTCTGCCTATAGAAATATATTCTTAAGTTTCTGAAATAATTTGCATATTAAATGTCATACAAACTTTTCTAGGAATATATTTCAAATTTTAATTGTAGTATATTCATTAAAGTAAATTAAATGTCAAAATATTAAATGCAATGTTTTGGTATTGCCGCTACTTCTTTGACTGTTTCTCAAAACTTCCAAAACTCACAAGCAAAAAAATGTTTCTGCTAAGAAAACCATGTGTGTATATAAGGCCACATGAATATGAAATACAGGTCAGCTAAAGGACATAACTTTGCCTATAAAAGCCACTATGGTACTACATAATTTTCTGACATTATATCAACTCACTCCCCTAAAAAATTAGAAAGCCCAAAGGAGAAAAAAATCCCTCTGAATTTAGACAATAAGAAGTCAATGTTTCCCATTTATATTTTCATTTTCTTTCTAAATCCTTCATGTTCTATACAGTACATTTCAAAAGAGCAATATTTTAGGAAAAGTTTCAAATGCAAACTACACATCCAAATGATCTAATGTGGTCTAGCAATGGATATCATAGTCTCTAAATACACTAGGGAGAGTTTATTTACACAAAGTCACTGTAATGGAATCTATAAGACCTTCTGTATGAATCATCTCTGATTACAGATTCTAAAAATGTCTTCCCGCTGGTTTACTCATTAGATATCAAATATCCCATTTTACCTTATATCAACATTCTATAATTGCCAATATCTAAATACAAATGCTATTCTGATAATCTGCCAGCCCAGGTAGCTTTTAGGCATTACACCCATAACTACAAAAAAGTATCAACGCTTCTGTTTATAGCTTCATATTAACTTTTGTGATACAGTCACTGCAACAGACTGAATCAGACTGAATGTTTATGCCCCCCCCAAATTCATATGTTGAAACCTAATCCTCAATCTGAGGGCATTTGGAGGTGGGACTTTGGGAGGTCATTTGGTCATGAGGATGGAGCCCTCATGAATGGGATTTAGGGCCCTTATAAAAGATACTCCAGAGAGCAACTTGCCCCCTTGCCAAGTGAGAACATAGCAAAAAGATGGTTCTCCAGGAATCAGGAAGCAGGCCTTCACCAGACACTGACTATGGCATTGTGATCTTGGACTTCCCAGCTTCCAGAATTGTGAGAAATGAATTTGTGTTGTTTATAAACCACACCCAGGCTATGGTGTTTTTGTTACAGCAGCTCAAACAGACTAAGACAGTCATAGAGAGAGCCAAAATTTTCATGTATTTTATTAAGAAAACAGTATTCCATGCAAGATCAAAAAAGAAGAATCGAAGTTAGAATCTCAAAGCTTCTTGTTTCCACTTTTTCTCTGTCCAGTAGGCTACCGCCACTATTAAAAATATTTCCTAAATGAAGCTAACATTTCACTCGTGCAATAGAGCAAATCTAAGAAATGTTCCTTAAGATCATGTTTCCTTGCCTCAAAAAATTTCTTGGTAGTTGAAAAAAAATGTTATAAATATCTATTAACAAAAAACACACAATAATGGAATGTACAGCCTATACATTTCTACATAAATATCAAGGCCTTTTACTAAACCAGCAGTTGTTAAAATAAATTCATATTATGTTATAGCAATAATTTGGCAAGACTTAATTGTTTTATCAGCATCTCTAGAAACAAACTGAAACAAAAATAATGTACAGATAAAACAAATTTTTATTACTGCTCCAACTCCGTAATACTTTGCAACAGAGATAACGCAATCAAATGTTCAAAGAGTTTCCTGCTTCTTCCATACTACCAAGTTTCCTGGCCTCTGTCTCATTCAACTAGTTTTATAACTTATATTTTCTTCCACTTTATATCATCTCACTCCATTAATAAGGATTTAGTCTATATTCAAATATGTGGAAAGGGAGTGTTGGATTTTACATTCTAATGAGATGCAATAATCACAATATTATAACACAACTTAAGAGGTAAAGCAAGAATCCAGAAAGAACAAAAATAGTGGAAAATAGTCCCTTAAAATACTTGTAGAAAAAAATGGAATTCTAACACCAGGCCACCAAAGAAAAAAGGTGAGTGACTGTAAACACAAAATAAGCAGAGATAAACACTTCATTCTTTACTTCAGTTTTTTGGGATTTTGTTTTGTTTGGTTTGGTGATTATTTTCAGGGGAGGGGGGCAGGGTACTATGCTTATACTTTCTATGCTTATACATCTGAAATTGGTTTACTAAGTGGCTGCTTTCCTCTGGAAAACTTCGCTCCAGTATTTTAAAAATTGTTTTAGTCCCTTCAGAAATGAAACAGGATATAAGTGGTTAAAATAAACTGACTAGGATAAGGGGATCCCTAAGAGGAAAGTTGAGGCACTGTGAGCAACAGCATGAACGATATTGTCATTCTCATCAAACTTGCAAAAGCAGATTATGAGATTAGCAACAGGGGCCCCCACAAGGACACACAGCTGAGCAGAGGGAGCAACACACTACCAAAAGTACCAGGTTCACACCCATCTTTCCTCTAAACTGGAAGTTAAGGAGAAACATTTTGTCAACCTCACAATCATCCTCATTAACTACTCTTTCATTAAAAGCCACTTCAAAACACAATAGACACTTCCAAGAAGCTTTAATGAGGACATACACATAACAATGGCTTGTCACGTGGGGACCAGTAGGTAACTGTTATTGAACATCTGTTCACTGGTTCAGCGCCTGGGTAAAGAAACTGTATTATGGGGGCACCTGGGTGGCTCAGTCGGTTAAGCATCTGACTTCAGCTCAGGTCATGATCTCATGATCAGTTGAGCTGGAGCCCCACATGGGGCTCTGTGCTGACAGCTCAGAGCCTGGAGCCTGTCTTGGATTCTGTGCCTCCCCCTCTCATTCTGCCCCTCCCCCATTCATGCTCTGTCTCTCCCTGTCTCTCAAAAACAAATCAACATTAAAAAATTTTATTAAAAAAAAAGAAACTGGATTATGGATTTAATACGACCAAGAGCTAAATTTTAAAATATGTATATGGCTTTGAAAGATCTACAGTGGCCAAGTCTGAAACGTACTCATTTCAATTTGAACTATACAAGCTTCCACTTGACAAGCAAATCATATGGGAATCTGATTAACCATGGGTCAAGATCTCTGAAGGGAACACTGTAGGGAAACAAGGGAATTAGGAACAAGTGGAAAGTAGTTGGTTTTTATTATTACTATCGTTGTATCATGTTTGTAACACAGCATACCTATTTTGACAGGGAAGAGTAGCTTCTAGTCACATGGATTATTGGCAGATAATGTTAAAAAAAAAACAAACAACTTCCATCTCCTTAGAGAAAAATCGATTTTAAATACAAACTAATTATAATAAATTAGAATTTTAAGGAGGCTAGAGAGTCACTCTGTATTTGTCTCCTCAAAACAATCAATAAAGAGGTTTGGTTATTTTATATACAGTTTTAAACCATGAACACTTAAGCAATATTTTTTTACCATAGGAAAAAAAAACAGTCTCTAAAAACAAATGAGATTTAATGACTAGATGGCCTCTTAGGGTCTCTTTAGCAACTATCAAGAATGAACACACCATTTAACACACTCAGATCAAAGCAGTGGGAAGAAATTAAAGAGTCTATAGAGTCAGGATATTATTCACTTTAAAAATAATTATTAATGAATAGACTATCTCTTAAAACTCCTATATTTACTTTTTATAAGTAACGGATGAGGTCCTGTGTTTGCCTTTGAAAATTGCAAGTTTAAATAAAATTCTGTTGCCTGGGACGCCTGGGTGGCTCAGTCGGTTAAGCAGCCGACTTGGGCTCAGGTCATGATCTTGCGGTCCGCCAGTTCGAGCCCCGCATCGGGCTCTGTGCTGACAGCTCAGAGCCTGGAGCTTGCTTCAGATTCTGTGTCTCCCTCTCTCTGACCCTCCCCTGTTCATGCTCTGTCTCTCCCTGTCTCAAAAATAAATAAAATGTTAAAATAAATAAATAAATAAATAAATAAATAAATAAATAAATAAATAAAATTCTGTTGCCTGAAGTATCCTAATGTCCTAAAATATTCAGTTATAGTGAAAAAAATACCATTTGTTGCTGAAAGCTTAAGTTTCAACACTTCTACTCCCTATTCAGTTTTGGATAAATCATGTTAGCTATGCAGTTTGAGTAATTCAATCTGCAAAATGGGAATGAAACCAGCCAATAGAAAGCCTAAAAATATTAATGAACTCCTCAGAGATCCATAAATAATGCTAAAAGACAAAGCAGTGCATTTTGAGGGGCATTCTAAGAAAATCTCCAAGAAAATTCCACAAAGCATTTTCAAACAGAAGCTAAGTATTCAGACTATCATAAAGATTTCTACTCTGAATCTAGTCAGAAGAAAAGACCTCCACCCATTCAGCTCATCAACATTGTCATTAAATATTATTTGCCTTTCTATGCTTATACTAGAAGAGAAATTAAATTAAAAGTTCCTAATGAGCAGCAGTAAGAAAACTATACAGTATAAATTAAAAATTGTTAAGGCTACAATTTTGAATTGACAACACATGATCTGGGGTGTTCAGGAAATCTTATTCATGTAATCAGAGTTTATATCTAAATTTAACTTAATAGATGCTGACGTATTTAATATACAATGTACTTTTGTCCTTACTTTCATCCCAGACGATTGTATAATCCTTTTGACCAAATACAATAAAAGCCCTGGATAACAATTATGCTCTCACACACTTCCACTCATCCTCACTGAAAATTCATCAATATATCATTACACTTTCAATTTTGGATAATCATACTTTAGCAGATGGAACATGCCACATAATAAAATACTCACAACAAAGCTAGGAGAGGTAAGGAGAGCAGTAAATACACTGGCTGCACCAAAATGCTAGAATGCCAAACAATTCCGTGCTTTTTAGTTTTTCTAACACACAACTCACATACCATACCCATGCAATGCACTCCTTTAAAGTGTAAAATTCAACAGTCTTTACTCTGTTCACAGAGTTGTGCAACCATCACCACAATTAACTGCAAACATTTTCATCACCCCAAAAAGAAACCCCTGTGCCCGTTAGCAGTCAATTTCCTTCCCCTGCCAACCTTCCTCCCCTCACCAGCCCTAGGCAACCACTAATCTACTTTCTGTCTCTATGGATTTGCCTAATCGGGACATTTCATATAAATAGAATCATACAATATGTGGTGTTTGGTGATTTCCTTCAATTAGCATAATATTTTCAAAGTTCATTCATGTTGTAACCTCCACCAGCCCTTCATTCCTCTTTATCACCACATCATATTCCATTGTATGTATAAACTACATGTTATTTACCCATTCATCAATAGACAAGCATCTGGCAGGGCACCTGGGTGGCCTAGTTGGTTGAAGGTCTGACTTTGGCTCAGGTCATGATCTCACAGTTTGTGAGTTTGAGCCTCACGTCAGGCTCTGTGCAGCTCAGAGCCTGGAGCTTGCTTCACATTCTGTGTCTCCCTCTCTCTCTGCCCCTCCCTCATTTGCTCGCTCTCTCTCTCTCTCTCTCTCTCTCTCTCTCTCTCTCTCAAAAATAAATAAACATTAAAATAAATTTAAAATAAATTTAAAAAACAAGAAAAATGAAATCAAGACAGTATCACTAAATTAAAACTTAGATTTTCAGGGCGCTGGGTGGCTCAGTTGGTTAAGCGTCCGACTTCAGCTCAGGTCATCATCTTGCAGTTTGTGAGTTCAAGCCCCATGTCAGGCTCCATGCTGACAGCTCAGAGCCTGGAGCCTGCTTCACATTCTGTGTCTCCCTCTCTCTCTGCCCCTCCCCAGCGCTCTCTCTCTCTCTCTCTCAAACATAAATAAACATTAAAAAATTTAAAAAAAGAAAGAAAGAAAAGCATTTGGCTCTTTCCACTTTTTATCTATTATGTGTAATGTTCCCATGATCATTCTTGTACAAGCTTTTCTGTGGGTATATGTTTTCCTTTGCAATTCATTTGTGAATACTCATTTTAAAAAGATACATAAAAGTATTTTCTTAAATACATAGTGAAAAAAAGAGGTTAGAGTGGGAGAGAGACAAAGCATAAGAGACTCTTAAAAACAGAACAAACTGAGAGTTGATGGGGGGTGGGAGGGAGGGGAGGGTAGGTGATGGGTATTGAAGAGGGCATCTTTTGGGATGAGCACTGGGTGTTGTATGGAAACCAATTTGACAATAAATTTCATAAAAAAATACATAGTGAAAACATTGTGTAATTGCCCCAGTACCTTCTCTTGGTGGGTGTGATTCTCAATAAAATAATGTTCACCATGCTATGTGCAATTCTGGTTCCCCTTCTAGTTTGCTGTTTGACATCAATCAAAATTACTATCCATTAAAATGATCACCAGAGCAAAAGAGCAAAACCAGGAATTTTTTAAAAGCCCTTATCTCATGCTCTCTGAAATAAACCAAAAAGGCATGAACCTATTGAGCAACAGGGAAAACACTACCATTTGTTTTATTCTAAATGTTTTATGCATCTGAATATTTCTTTAGATTGATTTGTTTTTTGTTTTTTGCTTCTGGTTCAAGGTTCTATGTTGCATCTAAAAGGTAATGGATTCAGTCTAAGTAATTCTAATGCAAAATATAATGCATTCACAAAGTAGAACTTCTCAAGTCATGGAAGTTCTTATTTGTTGATATTATTTACAACTGGAGACAAATTACATCAGTACTGTGGTAAGCAGAATTCTAAGATGGCCCTCATGATTCCCACCCCCTGCTATTCATATCTTTGTGTAAGACCATCCCCTTGAGTGTGGGCAGAACCTGTAACTGCTTCTAGCCAAAAAAAAAAAAAAAGGCAAAAGTGAAGGAATATAAATCCCATGATTATGTAATGTCATGTGACCAAGGTGAAGGGATTTTGTACAGTTAAAGTCCCTAATTAATAACAAGTTAATCAAAAGCAATTATCCTGGAAGGCCTGACCTGATCAAGTGAAGCCTTTAAAAGAGGATCTGTAGGGGTGCCTGGGTGGCTCAGTTGGTTAAGCGTCGGGCTCTTGATTTCAGCTCAGGTCATGATCTCACGGTTGGTGAGTCTGAGCCCCACATCCAGGCTCTATGCTGACAGTGCAGAACCTTCTTGGGATTCTCTCTCTCTTTCTCTCTCTCTCTCTGCCCCACCCTTGCTCACATGCACACACATACACACTCTCACTCTCTCAAAAATGAATAAATAAGCTTTAAAATAAATAAATAAGAGGATCTAGAGAGTAAAGACTCAAAGCAGCAACACTACAAAGAGGCCCAGGGCCCTACTCTGTCCCTTGAAGACACTGCTTACATGTACACAAAATCCAAAAGTGGATGTATAAATAAATGTTTGAATTTCTAAATAATCATCCATAATGTATTAAAGATGTTACCCATTCTTTAGCATCAAACTGAAGATACTACCAGGCACAGAAGCTTCATTCAGAACCTAATTGGTGATCCTTCTGATATAGTGAATACTTATTGACAAACTGCCTATGATTTACATATGATGGAGAATATAAGGTTAACACCCTTCAGCAGCCTAGCATTTATTGGCGGAGTCAGACATAAACAAATAACAACATTTCATGTCATATAAGCTACAAGGAACATAAAAACAACCTACATTACAGTGCAAATGAGGTAGGTATATATAATGAGTACAGAAATGGATCCACACAAATCAACTAAGGGCCGTGGAGCAGACTTCTGATGTCACTATGTAAAGGAAGGGGCTCACATTCATCACCCTCTAAGTGGTCCACTAAATTCTTCACATACAGTGCCATATTTAATTCTCATAATTCAGTCAGGTGGAGTTACTGTTACCTTTATTTTATTAATAAGAGTATTTCTAACCAGAGCCAGTAAATAACTAGACCTAAGTGTAGAGGGGAATGCCAGGATATACACTTAGATCTCTAAAACTCTATAACATAATGCTTCTCATAAGTAGTTAACAAAATAAAACTTTACATTTGGTATACTTCTCAAAGCACTTTCAAAAATATTTCTGCTTATACTAAAACATCTCATAGTAATATAGCTGTTGTTATTATTATTTCCACTATATACTATGGAAACTACCATTCAGAGGTTCTTATCACGCAGTTAGTGAAGGAGGACTAGAACCTGCCCTTTGGATAGCTGGTCTCTTACCTTTTCCACAATACTCTTCAGCAACACTTTAGAGAGAACAGGAAGGGGGTGGGGTGGTGGTGGGGAGAAAAAGGAAAAGAAAACATAGCTGTAGCTCTGACCTCTAGCTGTTCTTTAACAGTGATTAAACCCCATTTTCTATGATCAAGCATCTATTTACTTCCGTCAGTCACTAATTTTTGTCTATTTAAGTCCATGCTGTCCTTTCTTTTTTGGTAATCCTGAAAAAGTAGATGCAATTCACTGATACCATGTCACCTAAACATCTACTAGCATATTCTTTTGCCTTGGTTATTCTTTATTCCTCTCCAGCTTTCTGCAAAAATGACACACAAATCTGCTTGCCCCAATTTCTCTAATCTTCTTGCTCTTTCATACGCTTTTGCTAATTACTGCACTACCCACAGCTGTTTTTCAACATTCCTCCTTCCTATTTGCCACACATTTTCCTCTCACTCCTCCTTTAAACCTCTTACACCATCACCTTCTCTTTTTTCCCTATAGAGATTCAGATTTCTCCGTTATAGTGCTTGTCTCTGGGAGCCCTCCTCAGTTCCCCAGGAATCCTATTATCTGTAAGATAGCACTAAAATGTTTTTAACGGAGTATTTTTTCTGAGCAAAATAAAAAGGAAAAAGAAACCCAAAAAAGGCAAATGTTTTGTCATTAAAGGGCAAAAGTATTTTAGAATGGTTAAAAAGGTAAATATTTCCTAAATGCCCAAATATTTACCAACTAAGCTTTTATCAAATTAATACTACTTGCTAATCTTTTCTTTGTATGCCCTAGTGGTTTCCTACTCACAGGTCCCCAGTGTAAGTATATAATGTACAAAAGTACTCTGAGCAAGGCAATGAGCGGTATTGAAACCCCATCCTGCCTGAAATACTTTTCACTGACTTGCCTCTGCCCTAGGTGATCATCAACAGAATCACTTCTGCTAGTGAAGATAAGTAGCATGGTTGCACAAAACTCTGTTAAAATCTAAATATATAGTAACCATGTGACCCAGGAGAAGGAACAAAGGAGCACAAGCCTTGGCAATAAATGATGAAGTTATTTTTAAAGACACTCTCCCTCTAAAGCTAATGTACAGGGCTCTCTCAAACACCACGTAAGGAACTATTTCCTTCACTCTTACTGCTCCTATACCTATACAAATTATAAAGTAAATTATAATTTTTTTTACTTCAAAAGCTTAAATGCATCATTTTATGGTAGTTTATCATGACTTTGACATTTTCCCTACAACGCACATGGATGATTGCTGTCAAATGAAAGATGTAAAAGCAAATTTTATACCTTAGACAAAAACTAACCTTTTAAATCCTCTTATTAGACATAATAATTACTGTAATGCTATTTTACGGCACTTATTATTTCGTCTTTAAAAAAGTTTCAGAGCAAAGGAGGGTTCAAATCTACCTCTAATTTTTAACTATAAGTGTTATAAGTTTTATTTCTATCAGAACAGCATGGCCATCTATATACTCACTAATGCTCTGCCTTAGAAGTTAACTATCAGAAAGATTCTTGTAAAGCTTTAAATTTACATAGAATCATCTACTCAGACATTCTCAGTAAGAATAGATCTTAATTCGACCTAACAAAAATAGCCATGGGGACTTGTTTTTAATTTTCAATACAGAATAAAATTTTATCTCTATATCCATGTTTTCCTGCAAGGAACCACCTAGAAATTATTTTCATTTCAGTGTAAACACACATTGTAAGGGGACTTGCACTTCTTTCCGGTAACGGGGACTAGGTAATTCAGACCAACCCTCCCACTGATAACTTTAAATTCCTTTATGTGAACTTAAAAACGCTCTGGATGAACTATAATGTCTTTCTGAAAGCACAGAAGAACTAATTAAACAGTAAGGAATTACTGGGCAAAAACAGAATGAAAACCAAGCAGGCAAGTGCAGATTTGAGGCCACTCGCAACTCTGAGCTGCTCTGATCTGATTGAGAGACGCAACTGTACTCCTGACTGCCTCTTGGAATTACAGAGCAAGATCTGGAGGACTTGTGGGAGTGACTGAGATGTCAAAAGGCTGGAATCTCCATGTAAGGATAAACTGGAAGTGAAACAGCCTTCACTTCATGGACTTCAGTCAAGCACTGAATTACCTGAATGGCACAGAAAATTTCACATACTGAAACTGGATAAGATAATCCAGAATTGCTGGTACGTTGGATGCCTGGCAATAACAGAGGAAAAAAAAAAATCACCTGAGAAGGATGACAACATCATCGTAGACCTTAAATTATTTCTATGAATAATTTTATACACACATTATTTAGCACATGATCAAACCGAACCAGACAAAGAAGAGCTATATAATAACATGAATAATAACCACCATAAATAACAGACAACAGAAATGGACCCACCAGTCCTCTACGGAAAGGAATTATCAGAGAATGTTTTTTAAAAAAAATATAATTACTACTACGATATGTCAATAAAAGTAAAACGTGATATTTTCATCAAGGAACTAGAACTATAAAAAGTAACATAAAGAATCAACTAGATAGAACTAAATATGAAACTAAAACCTATCATGACTGAAACTAGGGATAAATCAAAGAAATTATCTAGAAAACAGGATAAAGAGGCAATCTATAGAAAATGCAGGAGAAAGAGTAAGGAGATAATCAGATCTGGTGAGATAGTATACCTTGAATTGGAATTCCAGAAGGACAAAGAATAAATATAAAATAAGCATTGTTTGAAAATATAATTATTAAGAATTTCCCAAAACTAACGAAAAACATAAAATCGCAGATTCAAAAAGCCCAAACAGGCCCTGAATAAGAAAAAAAGACCAAACAACTGAGAAACTTGTTGTGGAGATGGCAAAGGAATCAGTAAACATATGTTGAGACCAGAAACACAATAGAAAAGATCAACAATACTGAGTAAGATCTGGTTTTCCAAAAACATAAACAAAACTGACAAACCTTTAGCTAGACTAAGAAAAGACAGAAGACTCCAATAAAATCAGAAATGGAGTAAGAGCGGACATTACAAATAATACTATAAAAATACATAGGATCATAAGAGACTACTATAAACATTGTATGCCAACAAATTGGAATAACTCAGAAGAAATGTAAATATCTGTTGAGCAGAGTGATTGTCTCCTAAATTAACAAGTCAGCTAACATCTAAAAACACGCATTGCTTGAAGGGAAAGAAAAAACATATAAGAAATTATGGCACAATCTCACCATAAACGGCGGGGGTGGGGGGAGGAGCCATGTTATTAACAAGTCAGATACTCTCTCATTTATTTCAATTGCCTGAGCATTTCATCTTGGTCCCATGTCTATTATAATTACCTATTTTAGTTTTTTTTTTTTTTTCAACGTTTATTTTTTGGGGACAGAGAGAGACAGAGCATGAACGGGGGAGGGGCAGAGAGAGAGAGAGACACAGAATCGGAAACAGGCTCCAGGCTCTGAGCCATCAGCCCAGAGCCTGACGCGGGGCTCGAACTCCCGGACCGCGAGATCGTGACCTGGCTGAAGTCGGACGCTCAACCGACTGCGCCACCCAGGCGCCCCTATTTTAGTTTTTTTAAGATAGCTCTTTAATTTCACAGAAAGATCTTATTTGTTGCCCCATATTAATGCATTTATTTTTGTCAATAACAATTGTTAGATTGTATTCTAGCAATCTAAGTAGATCAAATAAGGGGGATATATTATAATTAACTTTACTTAACTAATAGCTTAACTCTAGAAAAAACGTGGGTCAAGAGACTATGAAATATTTTTATTTTTATGAATTTTATGGTGTAACAGCAAAGGGAGAAATTAACAATTGTGGATCTATTTTTTTTTTAATTTTTCTTCTTAAGGTTTATTTATTTTTGAGACAATGTGAGAGACAGAGTGCAAGCAGCAGAGGGGCAGACAGAGGGAGAAACATAATCCGAAGCGGGGTCCAGGCTCCAAGCTGTCAGCCCAGAGCCTGATGCGGGGCTCGAACTCACGAACCGTGAGATCATGACCTGGGTCAAAGTCGGACGATTAACCGACTGAGCCACCCAGGCGCCCTGTGGATCTATTTTTATGTGCCATATAAAATGCCTACAAAAACCATGCAAAATAGGTATTATTAGATCTCTATTTTTCAGATAGATAAACTGAGGTTCAGAGTAACCTAGTTAACAGTTAGAGTCCTTTATCTTTCTACCACATATCCATATAGATTACCTAATAAAAAAGTATTCAGAGGGGATCATTTATTCTACAACGCTTCAAATTTATTGTTTTTGTTATCATAGCTTACTACACTTAGACAACATTTTAATGATAATAGATTAACTGAAGTAGAAAGAAAATCATCAGACATCTCAAATATCATTGGAAATGTATGTTAGAATCCAGCAAGTTATAAATTTTGTAAATTTCACAATGTAGCATATATTCCCCATTTTCAGGACATCACTGTTAAGCCCATAACATTCCGAATTTTTATTTTAAATGAGTTTTGGTTTTCATCACGTGAAAATAAAGAAACATCTATATTAACTAAGAATACATATGCATTTCAAATATAGCTATATATTTATAAAGCAAAGCACATTTTTAAAGAATTCTTACAAAACAATGTTCTATGGGCACCTGGGTGGCTCGGTTGGTTGAGCAGCTGACTCTTGATTTCACCTCAGGTCATGATCCCAGGGTTGTGGGATCAAGTCCCAGGTCAGGCTCTGTGCTGTGTGGAGTCGGCTTGGGGTTCTCTCTCTCTCTCCATCTCTCCCTCACACACTCTCTTTCTCCCTCCCTCTCACTCTGCCCCTCTCCCCCACTCTCACACTCTAAAATAAATTTTAAAAATTAAAATTAAAAAAAGAATGTTCTAATTCTGAGGCCAAACATTTACTGGCTTGAATATTTAGCATCAGGTCAGGGATTTTTGAATGACAGGTGACTCATGCACCAAACAGTATTTCAAGTTATCATTTTAATGGGAAAATGGTATTCAATTTTACATCACTTATATTCTTACACATATTATTAGAATGCAATCTCAAAGGTGAGAGATTTTCAAAAATTCTGACTCAATTATTAGGTAGTGGTCACATTTGTTTTCATAGATTCTACACACCCTCACTTGTTTAAATACAAATAATTAGGGCACCTGGTGGCTCAGTCAGTTCAGCATCCGACTCTTGATTTCAGCTCAGGTCATGATCTCATGGTTTGTGGGATCAGGCCAGTATTCTCTCTTTCCTTCTCTCTCTGCCTCTCCCCTGCTCACACTTGTGCATGTACATGCACGTGCCCTCTCTCTCCCTCTCTCTCAAAATAAATAAACTTTAAAAAATAATTTAAAAAGTAAAAACCAATAATTGTATAACTAATAAGTAACATTGTTTTCTATATTTCTTGTTTGTAAATATTTTTATTTCATTTACCAACTTTTATAAACAAATAGTGGACAAGTCATTCAATATTTAATACTCTGCCACTACAATATAATTAGACAGTAATAAGTTGAAACAACTTTACAAAGGGGCTTGTCAAAATACAAAAGAATCCCGAAGAAATGAAATATCCTATATCACTTATAGCTCTAAGTATTTTTAAAGCAAAATATCAATATGTTAGGAAATAGGTATATTTGTATATGTTATTACCGTTGAGTTAATACATGACATACATATATATCTGTACATATGTATGTATCTTTTCCCTTAATTCAACATGATCCCTCAAAACAACAACAACAAAAAGTTATCGGGAACCAACCTAAAAGTTCCCAGTGGCAAAAGCTAGAACAATTTGAGCAACAAAATAAATAATACAGTATTGTATTATAACCCAATGTACAAAATAAATATGCATGAGTCCATATTGATATAAATAAATGTTTGGATAAGTAGATAAATGGGAAAGAGAAGGTAAGTCTCTCTTACAGAATAATTTCATAGAATGTATATAATAAATACTTCCCCCATTCCAGGAGGTCTATACAACCTCTTCTCGCAAGTGTAGCCTAATGACTTGCTACCAAAAAACAGAGTATGGAAAGAATAAAATAACTTTACAGTGGAGAAACGTGGCAAACCTTACTCTAATCAAGTGATCAAGGTTAACATCACCAGTGATAAGTCATATTGATATCATATACAACCTGATAGGACGTAATAAGAAAAGCATTTCAACTCTGTGATGTTCTTTCCAAAACCACATAACCCCAGTCTAATCATGAGAAAAACATCAGACAAATCCAAAGCGAGGAACATTCTAAAAAATACCTGACTCATACTTTGCAAAACTACCAAGGTCATAAAAAAGCAAGGAAAGAGAGAAACTAGCACAGATCAGTGGAGACTAAGAAGACATGAATACTAAATGCAATATGGTATCCTGGATGAGATCCCAGGACAGAAAAAGAGCATATGTGGATAAACTGGTAAAACTTGAATAGAGTTTGCAATATAGTTGAAATTAATGCACAAAGTTAGTTTATTAGTTTTGACAAATACACCAGGTATGATGTTAATATTAGAGAAAACTCAGTGAAGGATATATGGAGATGCTGTATCTTTGCATCTTTCCTGTAAATCTCAATTTATTCCAAAATAAGAAGGTTAGTTTTTTTTTTAACTCATTAGGCTTGAATAATAATAAAGACAATTATCTGTCTCGGTACACCTGGGTGGCTCAGTCAGTTAAGTGTCTGACTTAGTTTTGGCTCAGGTCATGATCTCAGGGTTCATGAGTTCAAGCCCTGCATCTGAGAGTGCGGAGCTTGCTTGGGATTCTCACTCTCCCTCTCTCTCTCTGTCCCTCCCCCACTCGCTCTGTCTCTCAAAACAAATAAATGAACCTTAAAATATTGGCACAAATTTTGTACATACTACCACATTTGGGGGAAGTCATAGGTTAACAAAAAATTTCATAGAATGTATAAAAATTGGATTAGCCAATCTGAAACATAATTTTCTCAGCATTTATTAAAATTTGTAATGCAAATAGACATCTCAGTACCTACTCCAGAGAACATTCATAAATTTTTTACTGAGGCATTATTTAAAAAGGGAACAGATTTTGAAAACAACCTAAATGCCCGTAATATGAAAGAGTTACCATAGACTATGGAATATGCAACAAACAATGAAATACAGCAATCATCTAACATGCACAGATCTCCAAAACATTGCTTAAATAAAAAAGCAATTTGTAAAGGCAATAGTATGATGTCATTTTCAGAAACACTCACAATGTCATATATTATCCATGGGTATATGCCAGGTCTGGAAGCATACTCACCAAACTGAAAACAAAGGTTACTTCTGTGGAGAATGGAGGAGGCCAGCAGTCAAGATGGTGATCCATGGACACCTTAGAGTCTATGTTTTTTAGAAGTAAGTTACATTAATTTTTTTAAAGTTTTAAGTATTTGTTTTTAAGAACATTTTAGTCCTACTAAGCACCAAGCTTATATGCAAAACTGAAATCCACTGAGCCAAGTCCTTAACACCCAATGGCACATACTATATGTCTTCAATAAATATCTGAATGAGTAACTGAATGAGTGAGCGAAGAGACTACATCAGATACTTGTTTTGGAAAATACAGTTGCAACCTCACCTGAGGAACTTATAAGGTAACTCTGCCATTTCAGAGTATCAGAAGAAATGTTGATCAAATTAAGATGTGAGACATTTGAGTTTAGTTCTGGTTCTGCCATTAACTTATTTCATAATGGTCAAATATCCAACTGAACCTGAATTTGTTGATCATAGTTTCTAAAAAATAATGTTGCCTGTGCTAATGACTGCAGAGAGAGATGGAGGGAGGAAACAGAAAGGTGATTGTAATAGAAATCCCAGAAATTGACCCACAGCTGTATGATCAACTAATCATCAACAAAGCAGGACAGAATATCCAATGGAAAAAAGACAGCCTCTTCGGTAAATGGTGTTGGGAAAACTGGACAGCAACATGCAGAGAAATTAAACTGGACCACTTTCTTATATCATACAAAATGGATGAAAGAAATGTGAGACAGGAAACCATCAAAATCCTAGAGGAGAACACGGGCAGCAACCTCTTTGACATCGGCCATAGCAACTTATTAGACACATCTCAAATGGCAAGGGAAAGAAAAGCAAAAATGAACTATTGGGATTTCAAGATAAAAAGCTTCTGCACAGTGAAAGAAACAATCAACAAAACTAAAAGGCAACCTATGGAATAGAAGAAGATATTTGCAAAGGACATATCAGATAAAGAGTTAGTATCCAAAATCTATAAAGATCTTATCAAACTCAACACCCAAAAAACAAATAACCCAGTGAAAAATGAGAAGACACGAATTGATGTTTTTCCAAAGAAGACATCCAGATGGCTAACAGACACATGAAAAGATGTTCAACATCACTCAATATCAGGGAAATACAAATCAAAACCACAATGAGATACCACCTCACACCCATCAGAATGGCTAAAATTACACAGGAAACAACAGATGTTGGCAAGGATGCAGAGAAAGGGGAACCCTTTACACTGTTGGTGGGAATGCAAACTGGTGCAGCCACTCTGGAGGACAGTACAGAGGTTCCTCAGAAAGTTAAAAATAGAACTACCCTGGGGCGCCTGGGTGGCTCAGTCGGTTAAGTGGCCGACTTTGGCTCAGATCATGATCTCACGGTCAGTGAGTTCAAGCCCCGTGTCGGGCTCTGTGCTGACAGCTCAGAGCCTGGAGCCTGTTTCAGATTCTGTGTCTCCCTCTCTCTGACCCTCCCCCATTCATGCTCTGTCTCTCTCTGTCTCAAAAATAAACGTTAAAAATTAAAAAAAAAAAAAAATAGAACTACCCTAAGACACAGCAGTTGCACTAGTAGGTATTTACCCAAAGAATACAAAAATACTGATATGGCGGGGTACCTGCACCCAATGTTTATAGTAGCATTTTCAACAATAGCCAAATTATGGAAAAAGCCCAGTGTCCACTGACTGATGAATGGATAAAGAAGATGTGGGGTATATATACATAATGTAATACTACTCAGCCATCAAAAAGAAAAATCTTGGGGCGCCTGGGTGGCGCAGTCGGTTAAGCATCCGACTTCAGCCAGGTCACGATCTCGCGGTCAGTGAGTTCGAGCCCCGCGTCGGGCTCTGGGCTGATGGCTCAGAGCCTGGAGCCTGTTTCCAATTCTGTGTCTCCCTCTCTCTCTGCCCCTCGCCCGTTCATGCTCTGTCTCTCTCTGTCCCAAAAATAAATAAACGTTGAAAAAAAAAATTTAAAAAAAAAAAAAAGAGAAAAAGAAAAAAGAAAAAAGAAAAAAAAAAAAAGAAAAATCTTGCCATTGGCAATGATGGATAGAGCTAGAGTGTATTACGCTAAGTGAAATAAGTCAGTCAGAGAAAGCCAAATACCATATGATTTCATTCATATGTGGAATTTAAGAAACAAAACAGATGAAGGGGGAAAAAGAGAGGGAGGCAAATAACAAGAGACTCTTATTTAAGTCTAGAGAACACACTGACGGTTGCTGAAGGGACAGTGGGCAGGGAATGCGCTAAATGGGTGATGGGTATAAAGAAGGGCACTTGTGGTGAATCACTGAATTCTATTCCTGAAACCAATATACATTACATGCTAACTAACAAGAATTTAAATAAAATCTTTTAAAAAAGACATGAGATCATATATGTAATATTTTGAAAAATGCATGGATGCTATTGTAAAAGAACCGAAGAGCTTTTAAAAATAAGTCATAATACTGTTTAACTAGGCTCATATCATCATTGCTCTGCCCCAAGTACTATTAGTGAACTGGTCCATGGCACTAGACCCAATGCTCTAACCCAACTCGTCTAATCTATATGACATCTGGACGATGGAAAGAAGTTTTACAATGTATGAAATCCAGAAATAGAAATTACCTATATTCAAATTTTAAAGAAACTAAATCTAAAAAAAAAATAGTTTAAAAGAGAATTATTATAAAAGTCAGTAATGTCACACTAATACTTTCATTTTTAGCTCAATCAACCTAGGTTTCCCTTTTTTCTCCAACAGGAATACATTAGATAACTAATCATTCCCATAACTATGTTGTTCTTTTCTAGTTCTTTTCTTAGAAAAATTAATTTATACATTTATTCTAAACTGGCTTTGAAACTAATGTTATATTTTGAGGAATACCTATCTAGTTCAAAATACAAATTACTCGGGGCGCCTGGGTGGCGCAGTCGGTTAAGCGTCCGACTTCAGCCAGGTCACGATCTCGCGGTCAGTGAGTTCGAGCCCCGCGTCGGGCTCTGGGCTGATGGCTCAGAGCCTGGAGCCTGTTTCTGATTCTGTGTCTCCCTCTCTCTCTGCCCCTCCCCCGTTCATGCTCTGTCTCTCTCTGTCCCAAAAATAAAATAAACGTTGAAAAAAAAAATAAAAAAAAATACAAATTACTCTGTGTTAAATGTTCTCAAATACTGATTAAACAACATCCAGAAGTTCCTTTTATTATAATCATGTACATAAAAATGAGACTTGTACACTGATTTAGACATATCATCTTGATTATCAATATTTCAAATTCTTCATGGTTTAATCACCTCTAATTTGCACATGAAAATAAGTATGTTCCTTGACAATAATCCTAACAGATGTTGAAATAACTGAAATTAGTTTGTTTAATTGTTTGAAGAATTATAACACTATTAAACATGATAGGCATGTAAATGTTGCTAACTACTTGGTTACAAGGACATTTAAAGAACTACCTAGTTTCAAAGTTAAATCAGAGTAATTTGATTTCTCCAAATGAAAGAACAAACCATAATAGATTTTGGTAACAGTCTTCAATTAAGAAAATCCTGTATAATCATTCCAGAAAAAGAAAAAGTTGATTTTTAAAAAGCTGTTCTAAAATCTCTGAGCATAAAAGACATGTAAGCCCTAAAAGAATAGTACCTATTTTAGAACTGTGAATAAGTGAGGAAGAAGTTAGAAATTATGCTGTCATAAAACTCTTGTTACCTAAGATACTGAAAATTCCAAAAACAATACTTATAAAAACTAGGCAAAAGGAAGAATTTCAACAAATGTAAAAAGTTTTCATATCATAGTAGCTAGGCTTTCCATAAGCTTTTGTCAATATACCAAAGATAAAAATATCCGCTTATTTCTAATTTTGAAGCAACTAATTTAATTTACAAAGAAGAAAGCATTTGTTAGATAAAATTTTACAGCATTATCAGCAATGCTGATTATAAAATATATATTTACTTATTTAGACATTTGAAAACATATCTTCCAATCTCTTCTGATTCCCACATAGAATTTCAAAATCAGTTAATGATCTGTAAAAGTATGATTTTGAGCTCCAATAGGTAGCTATAGATGTCCACACAACCTGGAATTATAATGTGAAAACTATTAATTTAGCCTAATTTAGCTTTACAGCAGATATATTTCCCATATATTTTTGATGCAAAATTCAAACTGATAAAAACATGTTGAAGAGAAACGTCTGCATTTTTCATTTTTAGCATCCTAAGAGTCAATTTGGTTTAAAGGAATTATTAAATTTTAACTACTAAAATGGAAGAACATCACAAAGAAATGCAACTAGTATTTAATGGGATTAAGCCAAGGGGCCTAAACAGAGAGTACTCCAAATTTTCATTATAAGCCATAAACCATACAATCGAAAACCATACATGTTTTTAGACTCAACACACCTTTTTATAGAGTATCTCTACTGTATTCCAGCTCCTGTACCAGGCACTGGGGATAGAGACATGATGCAGACACAGTCTAGTTTGGGAGATAGACTCATGTCCAACTAATTATAAAACGCATTGCTGGGAATGCAAGCTGGTGCAGCCACTCTGGAAAACAGCATGGAGGTTCCTCAAAAAACTAAAAATAGAACCACCCTATGACCCAGCCATTGCACTACTAGGTATTTATCCAAGGGATACAGGTGTGCCATTTTGAAGGGACACATGCACCCCAATGTTTATAGCAGCACTATCAACAATAGCCAAAGTTTGGAAAGAGTCCAAATGTCCATCGATGGATGACTGGATAAAGAAGATGTGGTGTATATATATACAATGGAGTGTTACTCGGCAATCAAAAAGAATGAAATCTTGCCTTTTGCAACTATGTGGACGGAACTGGAGGGTATTATGCTAAGTGAGATTAGTCAGTCAGAGAAAGACAAATATCATATGACTTCACTCATATGAGGACTTTAAGAGACAAAACAGATGAACATAAGGGAAGGGAAACAAAAATAATATAAAAACAGGGAGGGGGACAAAGCATACGAGACTCATAAATATGGAGAACAAACAGAGGGTTACTAGAGGGGATGTGGGGGGGGGGATGGGCTAAACGGGTAAGGGACATTAAGGAATCTACTCCTGAAATCATTGGTGCACTATACACTAACTAATTTGGATGTAAATTTAAAAAATAAATTTAAAAAAATAAATTAAAATAAAAAATTAAAATTAAAAAAATGCATTGCTACCCTGATTATGAACCTCTTATGGAAACATAATCAGTTTATCTGTTTAGCCACCAGCTGTGATTATAAACAGATCACAGAATTACATACACTTTTCAAAAAAGCCACTAGCACTAGAAACTGGTTTATAAAACTATAACTTTTACAAAATATGGGACAATCGGTAAATTTTGCACATAGTTAACTATTACATTCAGTGGAACTTTAAGCTTCTGTCAAACTTTTTAAAACTTTGATTCAATTCACAGAATAGTCAGGTACATTAATAGAAGTTATCTCTATTGAATTATATCATCACCTTTTCCTTAGGCTATTTTCTTTCCCTCTTCCAAAGGTAAATCCTTCGTAATATTAAAGGGAATTTTGCATATAATTCAAATGAACAAAAATGAGTAAGATTTTAAAAGTTTCCAAACACATTCTCTGCATTTGATAAATGTTCACTGCTCTTTATTTTGACTGGCTCTCAGATTTATGTAAAATTCCCTTACTTGGTTTTCAACTTGAATGTTCAGCCAAAACTAAATTCTTTGGGAATATTACATTTTATAAAAATCTTAACTTCTTGAAAATATAACAAAGTCCAAACAATACTGTGTTTTCTTGTACAGGCTTTATCCAAAATAATCAAAGGTGAACCCTTGTATCTTTATTCATATAATATAAAACCACGGCAGTGGCTTATCAGAAAGGAATCTGTAAATGGAAAGTCAGACCAACATACAATAATTTCAGATGTACTTGTAAATGGCTGGGGAGAAAAATCAGGGGGAGGCTAATAAGAATTACATGTTTTCGGAGCGCCTGGGTGGCCCAGTCAGTTGAGCATCTGATTTCAGCTCAGGTCATGATCTCACCATTTGTGAGTTGGTGCCCCACATCCACTGTTGTCAGCACAGAGCCCCCTTCAGACCCTCTGTCCCCCTCTCTGCCCCTCCCCCGCTCACACACATGCACTTTCTCTCAAAAATAAAAACTTAAAAAAAATTTTTTTAATGTTTATTCAATTTTTTGAGAGACACAGAAAGAGTGAGTGTGAGTGGGGCAGAGAGAGTGAGACACACAGAATCTGAAGCAGGCTCCAGGCTCTAAGCTGTCAGCACAGAGCCCAATGGGGGGCTCGAACTCATAAACCGTGAGTGAAATCATAACCTGAGGCAAAGTCGGCCACTTAACCAACTGAGCCACCCAGGTGCCCCCAAAATAAATAAAACATTAAAAAAAAGAATTATATGTTGTCTTCCCTATACATATTCTCATTATTATATTTTGTTTAACAGCTATATGTTAGCTATGGGCAAATATTATCACAAGAGGTTGTGTGTTATAAAAAATAGTATAGGTATATCTACAATTTTTAATCAAATTTCCATTAAAGCCCATAGTTCCATGGGAGCATGTAAAACTATGAGAGAAAAAGTTACAGGGAATTGCCAAAATCCTTCCTATACATGGACACAGATAAAGTGGGTGGTCACATCTAGCCCAACAGGGATTCTTTCTCCATTTCCTTTTTAAAGAGAATTTATAGATTGATACAGGATATCCATTTGTTCTTTTTGTAGATTCTACTTTTATCTACTTGGCATCCATTCATCACAGAACCAAGTATAGTAACTATATTTTCCTATTTTCTATATTACTGGTGCTTTGGCATTTGGGGCCTTATAGGCCCAGGGAGAGATTGCCCCTTTTAGGGCTAGCTAAATCCCAAAGATAATTAACACCTTGCCTACAAACATACTCTTCACATGCAAACTAACCAACCCCAAATCTATACCACCAACTTCCTCCTCATCTAAGTCACCAACAAAACCTAAATCATCTCAGAGCCAAGTACCAGGCGACCAGAGACCGCTTCCAAAAGCCCACAGGAATTATTCAAATTAGACAATTCTAAAGTGTTCACCCTGCCTTGCCTTTCCCAATAAAGGCTCCGGCCTAAACCTGTCCTTGCTCTCCTTCACCTTCCGAAACCTGTCTTCTGCCATCTGACCAAAAGCCATAGCTTCCCCTTGATCCTGCACAGCCCAAGGACTTCCTCTCCATAGACCTGTCAGTATAATGAGGCTTTCCTGAGCTCCCCTGTGTTATTTTGCGTAACTAAAACTTTTGTACCTTTGAGCCACACCTCCTCACGCCCTCTCCTCCCCACCCTCTAGCAACACTCTCTTACTCTCTGCTTCTTGGTGTTTGACTATTTTATTTATTTATTTTTAAATATTTATTTTTGAGAGAGAGACAGACAGAGCACAAGTGGGAGAGGCGAGGAGAGAGAGGGAGACACAGAATCTGAAGCAGGCTCCAGGCTCTGAGCTGTCAGCACAGAGCACTATGCCAGGCTCAAACCCACAAATCGTGAGATCATGACCTGAGCCAAAGTCAGACACTTAAACAATGAGCCACCCAGGCGCCCCAGTGTTCAACTATTTTAGATTCCACATACAAGTGAGATCATGCAGTATTTGTCTTCCTGTGTCTGGCTTATTTCACTTAGCATTATGTCCTCCTCAATTGTTTCTGAGTATTCAATTATTACTTCTGAAAATCAAATGGTCTCTAACTCTCTCAGGCCTAAATCACTCACTGTGAAACGTTAGATGGATTAAGATCCATCTATTCTGATCTTATTGTAACCTCGTTGTTATTTCAAACCGTAGTCCAAAAAGTCCCCAAAATCTTTAATAAATTTTATTTCGTTTAGTTTGTGTCTTTGTTTTTTCTTTGAAGAATGGTCAATAGGAATGGACATTTTTGTTTTCCTCAGGCCCTCCTATGTCTCCTCTTGTGGCCACACCTGACTGACCATCTCCTAAAAGGGCAATACTGAAACTATTGACTTAAAAAGATAATCTGAATTACCTTTGAGTCTTATTTATTTGTACTGATCTTATTCTCCCTTTTACATGGACTGTCTGCACAGACATTATTATCAAAACAGTGCAAAATGTTTCCTAAGCCCATGATTGGCACAGTTTACTATACCTTCCCATGTGGATGGAATCTTTGCTGCATTTCTTAAAAGACAGGAAAGCCTTCTTTACCTCCTCCATTCTCATCTAATAGGGAGGTTGCCATTAAGGTAATTAATGTAACTGAATTAATTAAAATTTTAGATTCATTAAAATATGAGCCATTCATATATTAATGTTTGTATTAAAGTTCAATTGCATTTTGTTAAGCACTCTTGCTTCTTGTTTTCTAAAGATGCAGGTTATTTTTTGAGATAAATATAAATATGTGTTTATAAATTATTGAAACACAATCACCAAATTATTGTTTAATGGAACAATCAGAGATTTAATAAACTTTTAAAGTCTTTTCATTCCCTCTTCAAGATACTTTCTGAACCAAGAGAAACACCAGGAAAGTATATTTTTTCCAAGAAAAACTGCTTCTAATGTCAAAAGTTTCAATGTAACCGTGAAAGGTGGTAGAATTCATTCTAAAATATTTGACCTACTGGAAATCAAGAGAACTGAGATTACTAGATATTTTGCATTGAGATATATCACTAGCCTAAGGAATCAAAGATATAAGCCCTTTTATAATTTATGCCAGATCATGCAACCATCTCTAAATATGGGAGAAATCTGTTTAGATGAGAAAGTCGTATAATTCAGTATTCCTAGTCTGCAAGAGATAATGAAGTTTAAGTATGTTAAAAAGAAATGGTTTTAAATCATAAAAGGGAACAAGTGAAATTATAAGCTACTTAATGTAGTTTTATGAAAGGTTGATCTTTTTAAAGCTGTGTTCAAGATTGAGAATGTTTTAAATGAATACAGTTAGAATTTCCTGAATTATGAGAAAGCTTCATTGATTTTTTAAATGGACAAAGGCGATATTAAGTTCACCGTTTCTGCATTTTTGTCCTCACAAAGATTTGGCAAAATATTATATTACCTTACATCACAGAAATGGTCTGTACTGGAGGTTCCAGCTCCTTTTGTTACACTAGCACTGGTATCTAAAAATTTTCTAATATCGGGCTAAGAGAGTGGATGTTCAGGATTTGTTGTTGTTTAGCTCTTATGATAACCACTTAAATGGATATTTATGTCAAAGACTAAATAGAAAGTACCACTTTACAATACCAAGACAAACATAAAACAATTACTGTTGTATAACTGTTACCAGATTATTTGATTTAAAAGTAGATTAACCTAATCTCCATTCTTAAGAACTAATTATATTTTTCAAGCCACATAAGGAGAAAAAAAAATATTAAATCAGACTTATGAGCCCAGTTCAAACTACCATGCTTTACGTAAGTGACAACCTATTGGAAGGTCTAGAATTCTACTTTTGTCAAGTTTGTCATCTACCAGGATCTTCAGTTACTTCTTGAACATGGCTCTGATGACATGAAAGGTCCTAGATGGTTCAAATAAGAATGACAGTTCTCTTCTTACCAAGTGATAAAGATGAAAGTGCTGTACATAAGAATCATCTTAATACAGCAAATGTAACCTGTGTCTATTATAAACTAATAAACAGGAGCACCTGGGTGGCTCAGTCGGCTAGGAATCCAACTTCGGCTCAAATCATGATCTCACAGTCAGTGAGTTCGAGCCCCACATCGGGCTCTGTGCTGATAGCTCAGAGCCTGGAGCCTGCTTCAGATTCTGTGTTTCCCTCTCTCTCTCTGCCCCTCCCCTGCTCATGCTCTATTCTGTCTCTCAAAAATCAATAAACGTTTGGGGCGCCTGGGTGGCGCAGTCGGTTGAGCGTCCGACTTCAGCCAGGTCACGATCTCGCGGTCCGGGAGTTCGAGCCCCGCGTCAGGCTCTGGGCTGATGGCTCAGAGCCTGGAGCCTGTTTCCGATTCTGTGTCTCTCTCTCTCTCTGCCCCTCCCCCGTTCATGCTCTGTCTCTCTCTGTCCCAAAAAAATAAACGTTAAAAAAAAATAAAATTAAAAAAAAAAAATCAATAAACGTTAAAAAATTTAAAAAAAAAACTAATAAACAGTAGAGCTGAGAAGAAGGATAAAAACATTGAAACACCTTGTGGATTGGACCTCTCCAAACTTCATTCTTAAAAAAAAAAACATTTAAAGAATGTCTGTGGTTTTTGAAGAGGAACGATTTCATGCATTTGAAGATGACTGAAAATTTTCACGGCCAAAAAGGTATCTAGTATGGGTCTGTAATGATGGGGCCAGAGGTTCATATCTTCACTGTATAAAGAAGCCATGCATAAACATAAAAAAGACAGGCTAGTAACCACAAGCAGCATTTTGGTAATAATTTGATAATTTTCCAAATCATTCGACATTCTTCTGAACTGTGATTTAAAAAAAAAACAAAAAAAACACCCCACTTCATAGAGAAACACTACCTATAGCAAAGTTGGAAATGGAATACAGAAGAAAGTGTTAGCAAAATGTTTCCAACTGCCAACATTTTAAAAATACCTGTGAGGCTTCTAGTGAAAATCTAACCTAGTTATACAATCATTCTGGAAAGAATTTTGACAATATTTATAAATGCCTCAAAAATTAGCCTAGTAGTTCCTTAAAGAAATGACCCATCCCAGGGCTGAGGCAGAGAAAATACAAGATGACCCTGGAAAATCTTGTGGGGTCAGATACTAAGGAAGTGCTCAAAAACAAATGAAAGCATGTTGAAAGGACGAGAACCAGTTGAAAGAGCTCCTAATATCCAAAGATTAAACCATCTGAACAATAAAACTGGAATTGACAGTGCTGGGATATGGCCCACAGAGTAAAATAAATATCTCTGAGTCCATACTGAAATAGGCAATTGAATAAATAAATGGAAGAGAAGTGACAGCTCTTCCCTATAGAAAAATCCTAATTTCTGAATGCAGAAAGAATGAAAGAAACAGAAAATCACCATTAGGCAAATACCACAATAATAAATAAATAATAAACAGGAAATAGTAACTGATGAATGCTAAAATTTGTGGGCAAATGATTGAGGAAAAATAGGATATTTGCTATAGTTTCGAGTATCTCCTCCAAGATATTCATTACTACAAAGGGGAAATTTTTAATTTTACAGGTAGAAAACCTAGCAGACACCTCCATAATCAAGGTTAACATACCCAGAAATGACATCATCTATCCCCTGATATAACTCACTGAGAAGGAAATGTCACTTCAGTGGTATTCTTGACAATAAATGCATAACCTCAATCTCATTGAGAAGCTTGGAAACACAAATGGAGAGATAATCTACAAAAAAAAAAATGCCCTGTACACTTCAAGAGTGTCAAGGTCATGAAAGATAGGGGAAGACTGAATAACTCACAAAATGGAGATGATTAAAAAGACATTGAGACACCTGGGTAGCTCAATCAGTTAAGCATCAGACTCAATTTCAGCTCAGGTCATGATCTCACAGTTTATGGGTTTGAACCCCACAGCAGGCTCTGCACTGACAGCGTGGAGCCTGCTTGGGATTCTTCCTCTCCCTGTCTCTCTGCCCTCCCCTGCTCATGCTCTCTTTATAAAAATAAATAAACAAACTTAAAAAAATAAATAAAAGAAAAAGAAGTGATATCTAAACACAAAATGGGATCCTGTAACAGAAAAATGACATATGATACCCTAGTAAATACTGTGGTTTATTTAATAGAATTGTACTAATGTTCATTTCCTAGTTTTGATTGTTAACTCTAATTATGTAAGATGTTAATATTATGGCAAAGCAAATGAAAGGTATATGGGAACTCTTTGTACTATTTTTGCAATTACTGTGTTAAGTGCAAAATTATCTCAAAATAAAAAGCCAAAAAATAACAAAATGAATGTTTTCTTTTATATGTCCTTTTCTATGCTTCTAAACTATGCTAAAAAATAAGTATTAATTTTATAATTAGGAAAAATGAACGTATTATATTTACCAGATATATTATTGGCTTGCATCTTATTACTGTCAAATGGATAAATCAAGTTATTACATAAGAATTATTAAATCAATAATTCATTATCAAATTAATTATGCATATTGGGTATAAAAATCTTTGGTGAAACTATTTTCAATCAAAGAGAAATATTATGCCAATAGTAATAACAACAATGATAGCTATAATTTTTGAGTAATTACTCCAAACACTATAACTCATATATAAAGGTATGTACATAATTATATACATAATTGATTCTCACAAGCCTGCAAGGTAGATGTTACTATTATTGTCATCATTCTTACTTTATAGATAAGAGGAGTGAGGCTTTGAACAGCTGGGAAACTTGCCAAAGCTGGCATACATACTTAATTGGAACAGTTAGAACTGTCTGACTCTAAAGTTTAAGCTCTTGACAATTGAGGTCGACTAGTGTTGCTGCTTAATGTATTACCCACGATATGTTTAAGAAGGACTTGCATGCACTTAGCTCTGTTAGAAAGCAGTACAAAATTCTGTGAAACAATAGACTCTGCTTTTAAGAATCTAGCACTCTAATCAAGGAAACAAGTCATATCTATGTGTATTTATATATGAGTAAAAATAATTTTATATACACATATAAATTACAAAGTGATATGTAATATGTAATCAATGCTAAATGAGTAAAATGAGCACTCAGCAATTTTGTAATCCATTATGATCTATAAAAAATATCCCCATTTTTTTTTTTGCAAGATTTGGTCTTCTAGCATTCCCACAGCTAAAATAACTCAGACATACTATAATTTTTCAGTTAATTTTTTAAGGTAAATATTCTCAAACTTTAGTGTACATGAGAATCACCTAGAGAGTTCTTTATATTGCTTGTTTATTGGCTCCATCCCCTTGATATTCTTCATACTTGAGTAGCAAGGCCCAGAACCTGCATTTTTAATGAGCCCTCCTGATGATTCTGATACAGGTGCTTCTTGAGTGTGAAGTTTCAATAATAATCCCTTTATTTGTAAATAATAATAATAATATCTCCTAGAAATGCTCTGTAAAATTATATAATATCAGTTTTTATAGGTATTTATATCACAACATTATTCATTAATAAAACACAAAGTACATTATATACACTTAACTAACCAATTATACATTAGGTCTAGGTCCTGATGTCTGCATGTTTTTCCATTTTATTACCACAGTCTTGTTTCTGAACAAATCAGAAGACTTTTGATAGGCTTATTCCAAAAGCAGCTTAAATATCAACAGGAAATCACCTCTGTATTTATGAAAGGAGCAGAGTGAATCTAACAAAAATGAAATGTGCTTCATAAGCAGAGCTATGTTTTGATTCCTTCCAGTAGTTATTATATACCTAACTACTTTTTATGGCACCTGCTTTCTGGAATGTGACTAGGTTATCACCTTTGATATCAAAGCCTCATTAGTCAAAAAAAAGTCATTAGGAAGCAATTGCCTTCGCTAAATAATTTTGGTTTCTCAGAATAAGCAAGAATAAGCATAGGTAAAAATAAATGTTGGAGGCACTCCAGCAACCTAACACATTCAATATGCAACGGGAAAATTCTTCTAAAAAATACTTGCTTATTAAATCCTTAGAGCATAATTTTCATGATAAATGATCAAGTATTGATGATACTCTTATGAGGACTTCATCATTAGATCAAAACCATACCAAGTCCTTGGCTGTAATACATTCTCACTCTACCCCCACTAAGTCTGTAGATTAATCTCTATTTCCATTTTCTTGGAAGACTTCTGGAGTCCTAAACTCTTTGAAAATGGCCTAAGTTTAACATAGGAACGCATATATACATGGCATCCAGAAATTTTTGTGTCATTTTGTATACATAGAAGTCCTCACTAAAAAAAAAAAAAAAAAAACAAACTACAAAACATTGCCATAAGAAATTAAAGATCTAAATACGTCAAGAGACAGTCCACGTACATGTTTTGGAAGACTCAGTATTGCCAAGATGGCAATTCTACCCAAATTGATCTGTAAATTTAAAACAATCCCTATCAAAATTTTTTCAGGGTTTTTGTAGAAATCAATAAGTAGATCCTAAAATTAAAAGGACCTAAAATAGCCAAAACAATTTAGAAAAAGAATAAAGTGGAAGGACTTATAATACTTGATACCAAATTTTACTATAAAGTCTCAATAATAAGACAATGTAGTATTAGGGTAAAGAAACACACATAGATTAACAGAACAGAACTTAGAGCCCAGAAAAAGTGACCTTCTATTGATAATCAATTTACTTTCAACAAAGCTGCCAAGAAAATCCAATGGAAAAAAAGGTGGCCTTTTTCACAAATGGTGCTTGAGCAATTAGATATCTATATGCAAAGAATTTAGACTCTTACTCACACCATACACAAAAATTAACTCAAAATAGATCATTGATCTACATGTAAGAACCAAAACTATAAAACTCCTAGGAAAAAACATACGAAGAAAACTCTTCATGAGCTTGGTTTAGGCAGAGTTCTTAGATTCAACACCAAAAGCACAATTGATAAAAGAAAAAATTGATAAATTGCACTTTGTCAAAATTAAAAACTTCTGTATTCCAAAAGTCATCAAGAAAGTTAAGGCCAGACAGAAAATATTTGCAAATCATATTTCTGACAAAAAAGTTATATCCAATATATGTACTATATATATATAAAACTCTTACAAGACAACAAATATCAATTTGAAAATGGACAAAATATTTTAATCAACATTTCGTAAAAGAATATATACACATGGCTAATAAGCACATAAAAAGATGTCCAACATCATTAGTGCTATAGACCAAATGTGTTTCCCCAAACACATACTCCAAATTAGTAGATTGAAACCTAACCCCCAAAGTGATGGTATTAGAAGATGGGGCCTTTCTGGGGCACCTGGGTGTCTCAGCTGGTTAAGTGGCCGACTCCTCGGATAGGCTCAGGTCATGATCTCACAGTTTGTGAGATCAAGCCCAGCACTGGGCTCCTCACTGACAGTGTGGAGCCCCCTTGGAATTCTCTTTCTCCCTGTCTCTCTGTCCCTCCCTGACTCACACATGCACAAGCTCTCTCTCACTCTCTCTCAAAATAAATAAACAAACTTGAAGAAGAAGAAGAAGAAGAAGAAGAAGAAGAAGAAGAAGAAGAAGAAGAGTCTTTGGGAAATTATTGGGGCTTTTGTAAAAGAGGGCCCCAGGTAGCTCCCCTTTCCATCTGCCATCTGAGAACATAGCTGAAAGATGGCTATCTATTAACCGGAAATGGGCTCTCATCAGATACCAAACATACCACTCATTGATTTTGTACTTCCCAGCTTCCAAAGATGCACAAAATAAATTTTTGTTGTTAATAAGCCATCCAGTCTATGATATTTTGTTATAGTAACACAAATGGACTAAGAAAGTAAGTCATTATGAGATTGCAAATCAAAATCACAACAGCATACCATTTTATACTCATTAAAATGACTATTCAAAAAGACAGTATCAAGTGTTGGCAAAAATGTGGAGAAACCTAAACCCTTCTATTATGGTAGAGCTGGTACCTGCGAAATGGCACAGTCTCACTGAAAAAGAGTCCATTTCTTTGAACATTATATATAAACTTACTATATGATCCAATAATTCCACTCATAGGACTCTACCCAAGAGAAGTGTAAATATATGCCCACATGGAAACAATTATAAATGAAAATTTATAATAGCACCATATATAAGAACCAAAAGTTAGAAACTATACAAATGACTAAAGTCTCAATAAACAAAAGTTCTGCTAGCCATATAATGTAATACTTTCCAGCAATAAAAAGGAACAAACTTCTGATAAATGCTACAATATGAATAGATCTCAAGAATGTTTCACTTAAGTGAAAATAGCCAGATGCAAAAGACTGTCTATTGTACAATTCCACTTATACTAAATGTCCAGAAAAGGCAAATTTACAGAGACAAAAAGGAAACAGCAAAATGTAGATTAATTATTGCCTAGGGTCAAAAGTGTATATTGACTACACGTGGACTGGAGAAAGCTTTTTGGGACAATGAAATGTTCTAAAACTGGATTGCAGTGATGGTTGCTCAGTTCTATAAATTTACTGAAAATCACTGAATTGTACACTTGCAACAGGAGAATTTTATGACATGTAAATTATATATATATGGTGCATTTATTATGATATGTAAAAAATCTCCTTAAGCATCATAAGATCTTAAAAGAAACATACTTTGAAAATCAGTATAATATGATTGATAATTAATCTGTTTCCTTTGGATTTTGACTTATTATACCATACAGTAACATAATACTGTATGAGGCTAAACCAACAATGACCTTTAAAAAATGTTGGTCACACAAAATGAGGTATAATGGGGAAAAAAGTATTTTCCTAGAAATTTAGTTGTTTTGATGTTCCTTATGCTAAAATTTAATGTATAACAAGAGAAAGTTCAGAAAAATGATCTGGAGAAAAAAAATAACAATTTGACCCAAGTGAAATAGTTCTCTTCCTCTCTCGTACATAGGATATGCTATATACTCTCTTAACTCAGCTTTGAGGATATATTCCCAAAGACCTCTAGGTCTGCAAATAGTTCAGTGAAACCCTGACTAGCACTGTCTTCACAAAAAGAATACATTTTGTGGTAGACATGATCTAGGGTGTGTGTGTGTTTGTGTGTGTGTGTTGTGAATCTTCATGAATTTTTCATTTGCTCTTTTCTTGATTTATATAAATAGGACTGATATAAGAATTGTTTAGATCCTCAACTTTTTCTCTGTTAGTGATAAAGGTTAAATAACTTGCCTATTTTTTTGCAATACTTTTTAGGTAAAATTCACCATTTTGCAGTATACAATTTAGTATAATTCACAATGTTATGTAACCATCACACCACTATGTAACTCCAAAATATTTCCATCACTGAAAACAAACAAACAAAAAAACAATAGATGTTAGCAATCACTCCCCCAATTCTGCCCCAGGCCTTGGCAACCACTAATCTACTTTAGTCTCTAAGGATTTTCCTATTCTGAATAGGAATTGTTTACCATAAACAATACTTGTAGGCTTTAGATTCTACCACTCATTAGCAACCTTGGCATCCCATATGTACATTTTATTTTTATAGTCACTCACCGTTGTAGAGTAAAACTTCAAGTCATAAAGGGGAAAATGAGGATTTCTTATACTGCATTTTGCTTCCTACATATTACTATGTGAGTATGTTTTTTTAAATTAGTACTATAATCTAAATCACCATTTAAATAAAATATAAATACCAATATTACTTAGCCAACTTACATATTCTTTTCATTACTTTGATATTTTAGTCCCCCTTTCCCTCATTTAATAACATAGAAGATTTTTCATAAGGTTCTTTTCACAAATAAAGCAATAAACTGGGCCATTTGGGAATCTAGAATTACCATTTTAAAAGGAGCTCTATTCCACCAATAAATTACCTTTAAAAAGTGATCTTTACTCTAGTTCCATACCTCAGGGCAGTTTTACAAGCAAGTTCAACTTAAAATTAGCTCCTTTTAGGACATCAGAATTTTATAAGGGATCCAACATGGAACCACTAAAATATCACCCAAGATTAAATGGCATGAGATAGAAATACTTGTTATAAAACTACTCTCCTTGAAGTCTCTTCCGTGGTCTAGTAATTTACTCCTAGAAGCAAACTCAACACTCAGTGTCAAGGACAAATTTGAAGTCCTATGCAGTCCTAAATTCCTGGCTTCATACTTTCAAAAGATTAATTCCATCTTTACTAAAGGGATACCACCCTCATTACTATCACAAATCATCTTCATATTTACCCATCTCAAACAACTTACGACAATGATTATTTGAAGAGAAAATAGCAGTTTTTCTCTAAAAGCTAAATTGAGCGATATCTCTAGACTAGCTAGAGACTGTGAGCACCATGTGGACAGGGTTTTTGTCTATCTTGTTCATTGCTATATTCTCAGCCCCACGAACATGTTCGGCCAAAAGTAGGCTTTTAATAAATGAAGGAATCTTCTGAACACGGCTTGATCCATAGCTTCAGATGTATCAGTCAGGTGCTATCAAAGCCAGACTATACTCTGAGCCTAGAAGAGCTGAATGTCCTAACCCTTAGAGTGATGAGGGCCAATAAATGCTATGATGCCTTGTTCAGCAAAAGAAAATTATCTGTAAAGCTCCCTAAGGAGGACTGAGAAAAAAAGGAAACATGTCAGGACCTCCTTCACTCACACCCTTAAAATGTACTTTATATACACTAAAGTGAAGGTAAACCTTGGAAGCTTAAAAAGAAACTTTTACTCCCTTTCCTCCCTATTAGCAGCTAACTTTTATTGAGCACTTACTAAATGACAGATATTTCACATAAGTTATTTGATTCACTCTTCTCAAAACCCAAGACATATGTACCATTCCCTTCCCATTTTTCAGTTGAAGAAACTGAGGCTTATCACTTCCCCGGGATCATAAAGCATGTAAATAGCAGTGCTGTGACCTACCAGACTGTGTTTTTAAATATTATGCCATATTGCCATTTACATAATTATTTGCAAAGTCATCTGATTAATTTTCTAAAGCAGAGTCAAAAGCTATTTCTTCCTCCCTCTTCCAAGTATAAAAACTCCAGTCCAGGATCTGATTATGATAAGCCTGATTAATAATGTAATGTAAAAAAAAAGAAAATAGTGCTTTTCTTTCTGAACTAGTTTTAGAAGACCTATATTCCAGTGCTGGCTTCAATACTCTGTGACCTTAGACAAGTTATTCCAAGTCCCTATGCCTCAATTTCTCGTTTATAAAATTAAAATAATAAAATCTGCTTTACTTAAAATGACTGCTTTGAAAACTAAAAAACAAGTCATAAAAGCAATTGAAGCTGAAAATACTATAGAAGTATAAAAGTAGGCCAGTAATTCAGCATCCATTCTAGCCTCTCAAGTTTATTTTTCATATAATCAACTGCTAACATGATCTTCTTTTGCCATTAAACTATGTAACTATGTAACTATTCTGTACTGGCCATTATCCACATAAAATGCAACCTTTGACTCCTCAAAAATTTCCATCAGACTGATGATAGACCTTGTTTTCAGGCCAAACTTTTATTTTCTCTGCTCCTTTAAGCCATACACTGATTGCCCATCTAACCAAGTAATGCTATCCTCTTTTAAAGTCTTCCAGTTAATTCTCACTTGGTCCTAAACCCTGTAAGTGTTCCCAGAAGTGACAACTCATATGCCACATCAAACTGACTTCAGCGTGCTTTTCTAGGCCAACTTCCAAACCCCTTCCCCCTAAAAAAAGGGGTTTTTTCCATATAACTTAACCTTTCCTAAATCTCCATCCTTCAATTCCTATGTATAGTCCCTTCCTTTCATCCAAGGAATGATAGTTCTCTCTGACATTCTTGACATCCTTTATTCTGAGTACCCACAGAATCCTAATTTATATATCTACTCAAGTTAGGGAAGAGAGACAAATATTTTATTCTCATTTTTATAAAATAACTCCACTTTGATCCACAGGGAAATGTTTCTACTTTTAAGCAGGCAGGCTAATTGATATGTTTCCTTTTTTCCCCTCACAGCCCCCGCCCTTTATTTAGGCTCCATTCTTGGTAGTGACGCCTGCGTTCTTCCCATCCTCCTGCTCCCTCCCAGCCCAAATCTAGCGTCCTGAGGAGAACTGAGCATGCTCAGTAGCCACAGCCAATTCCGGGATGCAAACTGGCATCTTTTGCAGATTTTGAGCCCAGCAGGAGAGGTAAGGCCCTAAAAATACAGTGGCCCAGAATTTGCCCACTCCCCGAGGTATCATTTGATTTAAAGATGTGTTCACAGCCTAGAAATGGACGTGGAAGTGGACAGCTTGCTCTCAGTCCCTATTCTGCAAGGTGGGTCACCAACCTGAGTAACAGAGAGCTGAGAGCAGCCCCTCTTCCTGGTTTGGAGCAGGGAGGAGATTTCTGCTGTTCTGAGCTGTGATAGTGCTGATAGACAGCTGGAAGCTTGCATTTGGCATCTCTGTTGCATCAAGAAAATACTGTTGTTGTTGTTGTTGTTGTTGTTATTGTTATTGTTATTTTTCTTTTTTTCCTTGAACACAGCAACATCAGCTGCTCCAGGCTGAGAAAGATGTTGCCTGAAGAGCTACAAAGTCTGTGAGCCACCCAGAGACTGTGGAGAGGATAGGGAAACCAACTACTTACCCAAGATTTAGATCTGGCTTAAGACCCAGAAATAAGCAGGACATTTCTAAATGACAACTCATGAACCTTTCAGATATTCAAAGCTGAATTGTCAGCCTGTCCCCCCAAAATGCATACCTTCTTTGTAGGTGAACCATGACATATTTCCTTTTAAGAGAGATTGACAAAATACACACACACACACACACACACACACACACACACACACAATCCTCCTGTTCTCCTTTCCCCTGGTTTCTGCAGATACTAAATCTCTAGAGCTGCAACAGCAGCAGATCCCCTTACCTCACTGCCAGGGGGATGAGGCATAGGGAGGAAATTTATCATGAATGGAATATGATAAAAAGGGAGGGGGGCTTCTCTGCAGGGTCTTCAGCCACCACTGCACAGCCTAAGAATCAGAGATAGGCAGAAACGGGCTGGGAGAGAGACACACAGCTGTCCCTGCTGCTAAAACCTAGCCATCTCTTCAAACAGCAGCAAACATGAGACATTTCATCACCGTAGTGCATCCATATTGAGAAGGGGGAAAAAAAATCATGTGCTTTGCGTTATGCATTTCAGTCACCCGAGATGGGAGGAGACCCCTGTCCATATGTCGTGGGAGCTATCCACCACCCCAAAAGTACGTTCACTGCATCTAGCCAGCCGACCGCTTGCCTGACAGGATTTGCAGCAAACGCGGTTAATCTGTGACAGCAGGTTGTCTCTTACCGTAGGCAGCAGCGGCTCCATTTGAGCTCCCTGGTCTTTAATCTCCATGTTTTGTAACGCCTCTGGAATAAGCACCTTTCTCTGCAGTGTCTTCAATGTCCTACACTCAGCCCGGCACTCGCTCTGCTTAGTATTCGGATCAGGTAGCTCTGAAGCAGGAGGCAATTGCACACTCCAACTCACCAGAGTCACATGGCTCCTACTCGCTCGGGCTGCTGGCCAGGTTTTGCACTGAATGCCTTGGATCCCTGGGCCGGTAAGAGATCTCCCCAGCCCTGTGTCACTGCCCACACCTGGCTGCTGATATAAAATACAGCCTGCAGTGCTGCAAGTCTAATGGACGTTAAGAATCTCACCTAAGATGCTAACTTCTTATCAGACTAGTCCAAGGTGGACTCCAACCAACTCAGCCAGATTTTAACACTTCGAGGCAATTCACTTCATTCCCAGATCCCCATGGGAGACATAAGTCAAACAAGAAGATGTTAATAAGGTGTCCTAGATATCCTGCTGTGAGTACATGGGGTCTTTAAAAACAGGTAACATGACATTGAAACTGATATGCCTTAGTGAGATTGAACTACGCATTAACAAAATCAGACATTAAAGTCATTGTTGACTAAGAATTGGTCATACAGATACATTCAATATTTTAATTCTGAGAAACTTAGGCAAGGCACACGCTATCACAAATTAAAATATATTTTTCTCTGATTTCCCAACAAATAATAGGGAAAGAAGTATTTTGATAGTAGCAATTATTAAAATACTAAAGCATTCTGAAGAGACAATGAATCTGACAAAAAGCATATACCCTTTTGCCTTAAAAGTATCAACAAAAAAGGGGTAGAAAATTCTCTAACTAATCCATGGGAGAAGATGTGTCAGTGAGAGGAGCTCTTTTGTAGGGAAAAGAAGTTGATAATGGTTGTTGAGTGACTACATATTTCCTAGAATTGATTATAAATCTAGAGTATTTTAAGTAATGAAGCCCATGTATCACTGAATCCCAGACTGAGTACAAAGGTTAACAAATGCAGAGGGGTTAGTAGAATATGAGTGACAATTACTGAGATAGCTTATCTGAGATAAGAAAATTTTCACCGGATTTTAAAAGCATTCATCAGCAGGAGTGAATATTAAATTATTTTCAGCAACACACCAAAATTTTCCACAACATTCCTGATAGGTGGAATTATTATTACCTTTTATCTGTTTACCGTCTCAATACAAATCTTTATAATAAACTCTTACCTTGATAAGAAAATATTTTGTTTTATAAACTAGAAAGATTAATATATTTGAGTGACAGTTTTGTGCACACGGAGAGATGATTCTAAGGACTTAAATAACAAGACATTGACTGGCAAGTTGCTAATTTGGGGCCCAACTTGACTTTCTACCATGGACTGATAAATAAAAGCTCCCTTTCCATTCACATAACCATAATAAAGCATCAAAACAACTTATTAGGATAAAAGTGGTGACCTCTCTAGACAGATAATTTCTATCTCATTAGGAAATTCTAAGTCATCCAGTTCATATTTGTTCAAAAAGAATTCAAATATAACTAGGAAAACATCTGACTCTTTATTCCAAGAGCCAAAATAAAAACAAGATAGTATGTATTTTAAATGACTTTTAAGCAATACTTTCCTATAATGTATATTGATAAACCATATAGCTACTTTGCTGGAACAACTACTCCTGAGTGTTCACTATATGCTAAACTACTATTCCTATCGGTGTAACAGGACTTAGCCAGAGTTTCAACAGACTACGTTCTACTTGTAGAGTGCAAGGAAGCCCATATCTCTGAAGTTCTCTGATCCAAGATAATGAAATGAACACTAGCTTAGTAAAAAGGAAAGTGGGGAAAGAAAGGGATCCTCAGTTAATCCACACTACTTCTATTTTACAACTCTAAAGACTTCAGAATTAAGGCCCATATCATAGGAAAATATAGCCACATCCTAAGTAAGTGTTAATGAAGAAGTACTGATAACTTCTAGGAAAAAAAATCATCACTAGGGAGTAGACTTTTCACTAACAAAACCATAGAATTTTACAGATAGGCCCATGGAGACCAACTTCTCCATTCATCTTCAAACTCAGAAAGTGAAAAGAACAGAAGTTAGGGAAGAGAAAATCCAACTTGTATGAGCAGCTTGTTTTTCCAACTACGTATTGTCCACCTTGGAGATCCTGATATGTCCTTGGTGGAGGCTAGGAGAGGAAGTAGCTGGGATACACATTTTGAAAAACACCCCAGGTAACTTTTCTGTTTCTCCAAGTCCAGAGCCCTTCCACTACAGTCAAGTTTCCTTGGATCCTAGATGATTAAAAATGAGTTCCTCCTCAGCCTGTTTTTATTTAGAAATCCGGTGAGATTTCATTAGCACAATTTGACAGCCATAATTTCAAACATAACATTAAGTATTGCAAAGGCTATATTTGTCCAAGGAACTGAATGTTTCAGACATCTAACTGGAATGAGACAACAGTCCAGTTTTCATTCAGTCAGTCCTACTATGTGTGCGGCACTGTGTTACTGATGCTGTTTCCCGTCAAACTGAGCAAAATCAATGTGGAATTTTCCTCTCTGAAGAATGAAATAAAAGGAGCAATCGGCCACAAGCCAACCACACAAAGGGGAATTACAGAAAGCACTAAACAGAAGAGCCACCTTCCTTTCCAGCTGCCCATGTAGCGGCCAATAGAAAAGGAACACAGCCACCATGGTGTGCTTCCTTCCTTGATCTGTCCTGCATCCTGGGACTCTTGCTGACCTCAAATTTTACTAATCCCCCAAGTATGCAAGTCAGCATGGAGCCAATGTCCTTTCAGTTCCTACCTCCTTTTGCTATTTTAAGCCCTGGGGGTTAAGATATGCACATTAATGCAATGTTTATCTTAGAGAAGAGGCCATCTAATATTATATTTGATACATCTAATTGTACCTGAAGAAGGCACTGGACTCTAAAGGTTATTGCCAACACTATTATTTCAAGAAAACACTTTTTCATCCTGGTAATATTGGGTTCTGGCTTAGATCTGAAAGTCTTTTGCACTGACTCTTTTCAGTATAAAAGCGCTGAATTTTAGTTAGGCAACAAGATCAGAAATATATTCTGAACATTAACACTATGTTGTTGATAATATTAACTCAAGATTAATATTTTCAAACTGTCATTTTTCACATGTGTAAATGTGTCAGTACTGTTCATATCATTTACTTAAATGTTATCTCCTTTTACTTCTATCCTTTGGGATCTATACAAATGTTCTAAACAATTTAAAGTACCTTATGTATATTTAATAAATTTGTCAAATCTAAAAGTGTTTAGTTGAATTTGACAAATTCAAGAAATATCAAAACTGTTATTTCTTGACAACTTAAAAAATGATGACATCTGACCATTTAGGAGAGGGAGAAAAATGCCCACTCCCAAATGTGGCCTACCAGAAGGAAACTCATTGTAGAACAATAGATTTGAAAGGTGGCAAATCTTACTCCTTTTTATAGATGTTTTTGGCTACCAACCTGATTGGCATGATTCTGGTCATCAACTATCAAAAAAAGTCCCATTTCTCTTAGTTCATGATTGTTTCAATTTTCAGGATTGGAAAAACCGAAGACTTGATCTTCACTCTTTGCTCCAATTTACCCACACAGGGATACCCAAAAAAGGCCTACTCTGTAGATTGAGAACTAGAATACAGCATCTTAACCCAATCCAACTCAATTCAATAAACACTGGGGGGAAAGGGGAGTGAAATTGGTGAAGGGGATCAAGAAGTATACATTTCCAGTTATAAAATACATAAGCCATGGGGATGTAATCTGTACAGCATGGTGACTATAGTCAATAATACTGTATTGCAAATTTGTAAGATGTTAAGCAAGGAAGTCTTAAAAGTTCCCATCACAAGAAAAAAAATTATAGCTTTGTATACTGACAGTTGGTAACTAGACTTATTGTAATGATCATATACAAATGTTAAATCATTATACTGTATGCCTGAAACATGGGACACTGCAAATAATGATTATTTTGTTGCAATTCTTCATAAGATGGTGTAGAAAAAGGACAAATTAAGGATTATTTAGCTACAAGATTAACTCTGTAATAAGTGTGACATTGATTATTTTCAGGTTAGGAATAGAGATGATACATTCAAGACCATTTAACAAAGACAGTGATTACTAGTCTTAAATGCTGATAATTGAAGACGTAGTAAGTTGAAGCATGCATATACTTCCAGCTTACATAACAAGTAAAGGAAAATTTGCTTTTCTTCCACAAAAATAAATAACCTAAAGATTCTAGATCTCTAGATCTCTATCGTAAGGGGGAGAGAAGTGCTATTAGAAATTAATCATTTGGGGGTGCCTGGGTGGCTCAGTCAGTTAAGCTTCTGACTTCAGCTCAGGTCATGACCTCATAGTCCATGAGTTTGAGCCCCATGTTGGGCCATGTGCTGGCAGCTCGGAGCCTGAAGCCTGCTTCAGATTCTGTGTCTTCCTCTCTTTGCCCCTCCCCTGCTCATGTTCTGTCTCTCTCACTCTCAAAAATGAATAAATGTTAAAAAAAGAAAAATGTTTAAAAAAATGAAAAAGAAATTAATCATTTCGAGGGGGTGCCTAGTTGGCTCATTTGGTTGAGTGGCCAACTTCGGCTCAGGACATGATCTCCTGGTTCACGAGTTCAAGCCCCTCATCGGGCTCTGTTCTAACAGCTCAGAGCCTGAGCCTGCTTCAGATTCTGTGTCTCCTTCTCTCTTTGCCCCTCCCCGCTTGCATTCTGTCTCTGTCAAAAATAAAAACACGTTAAAAGAAATTAATCATTTTGTCTTCTGGTCTACCTCTGTTTTTTGGACACATTTTTACTTAAACACTTATCATACGATTACTATATTTCTTCTCTTCTAAACTATGGTCTCTTTAAGTGTAGGGTTCATGTCTTATTTGTTCCTTTATAACTTCTAGTACATGGTCAATTCTTTATATGTTTAGTTAATTAATTTTTATTAAGGTATAATTGACATATAACATTAAATATAATTATCTGAATTATTTATCATTTTTTCTCTCTCCCTCAACCTCAAACTAGACCACAATTAATGGAGAAAGAACACACAGCCCTTTCTCAAGGGTGCACACTGGCAACTAAAGCCTTGTTCCTTCCCCCATTCTTCCCCTCCTCCATTCCAGAGAATCTTTTGCTATGGACAGACCAGTTTTTCATCTTTCCTTACAATGCTATTATTTAGATACTGTATACACCGTGGGGTTAGACTTCTGAAACTTAAAACTGGCTTTTCTATTGCATCATCCATTCCTGAGACATTAAATCCCAATGACTACATTAAGAAATATACGGCAGTTAAGTAAATGTAGGGGGGAAAACTTGATTAAGATAAAAAAAAATTATCTTACTTCAACATTAATAAAATAGGGTAAAACTGAACAACTGAACATTGTTCTTCTATTTCTGGTATGAAAATTAATTTTTATTTAAGTGTTTGAATTCAATGCCTCCTCTCAAGAACAGAATTATCTCATAAATCAAGAGAGATACATAAAATTCACTCATTTAGACACTTACTAAATACCTCCTGTGGGCCCAATATTGTGCTAGACACTGGAAATCCAAAGTCTCTACCCCAAGGAGCTCAAAGTTTGGAAGACAGACAAATAATCAGACATTCCAAATCAGATACATGAAAGAAATAGAAAGAACACCAAATTCTTTCAGCAGCCCACGTGTCCATCGATAGATGAATGGATAAAGAAGATGTGGCATATATATATATACACACACACACACACACACACACACACACACAATGGAATATTATTCAGCCATAAAGAGGAATGAAATCTTGCCATTTGCAACAACATGGATGGAGCTAGAGAGTATAACACTAAGCAAAATAAGTCAGAGAAAGACAAATACTATATGATTTCATTCATATGTAGCATTTAAGAAACAAATGAGCAAAGGAAAAAAAAGAGAGGCAAACCAAGACACAGACTCTTAACTATAAAGAACAAACTGATGGGGACATGGTGGGGGGGGGGCAATGAGTAAAATAAGTGACTTGGATTAAGGAGTGCACTTGTGATGAACACCTAGTGTTGTATGGAAGTGTTGAATCACTATATTGTATACGTGAAATTAATATAGCACTGTATGTTAACTACAATGGAATGAAAATAAAGTAAAAAAAAAAAGAATGCCTTTCCTATGATCTTCAAATACTACCTAGAAAATACAGATCCTTTAACTTCAGGTACTTATAAACAAAGTAAGAAATTTTCCGTTTACTGCATCATCAGTGTTGGTTTAAATGAAATATTTAAATCGGTTAACATTCTCAAGAAAACACATACCTTGTAAATAAATATTTCTTAAAGTTTATCTATGGGCAATTTACATCAAAATAGCCTTCCTGGGTGCTTCTGAAAGTATTTGATGCCTAGGTCCCATCTCCAAAGATTCTTAACCGCAAATTCAGTTGAGAACATGGCACCTGTATTTTTAACAAGAAATTCTGATACAGATGTCTGTATACCACCTATTCCAAATTTTATTTCCATACTTTGTTACTCTAACTATAGCCCTTTTTTAAAAAAATGATTTAAATATCTGTAATTATTTAGCAGACAACACATAGCACTATAGAGTATTAGGATAGGTCTTAAATGAGCTAATGTGATATCCACCATTAAAAAATAAACATCTACCATTGTATGGAAGTGTTGAATCACTACATTGTACATCTGAATCTAATATTACACTGTATTTTAACTAACAGGAATTAAAATAAAAACTGAAAAAAAAAAAACACCTACCATTCATTAATGTTTACTGCATGTCGGGTACTATGTCAAGTATTTTGTACAATTATTTAATTTACTCTTCATATTAACACCAAGATGCATGCGTTAAACTCTTTACATATGGGAAGACTGAAGCTGAGTGAAGTTAAATAACTTGCTGAAATTCACACAGTGATTAAGCATCAGTATTAGAAATGCAACCCAGGCTATTTGTCCCCAGAGCACTTACTTTTGGTATCATGCTATAACTGATCTCTAATTTGTCCACCTGGCCAGATAAAATATTTGCTCCCAAACAAAAAGAAGAAGACCACCAGTTCCAAACTCAAAGTTGGTACTATAGTCAGCAAATTTTAAAAGAATGAACCTGGTCAAGCCAAAAACGAAATATTTCTATGCATACTTCACATACAAGTGATGCTTTATAGTTAGGCTTCGCCATGGTTATTCGGGAAAGCATGTGATCCTAGGTCTTGACAAAAAATAACTGAGGTGGTAACTATTGCATCAGGATGAGAAGACCTACAGTGGGGATGCCCCTAACCAGGTAGTTTAAGTATTTCTTTGGCCAAAGAACATACACTTTCTCCATGTTTTCCACTATCTTTTCTATAGACATGACAATTCAAAATTTTTCAATGAATTCCAGTTCAGAGGGAGATGCAAACATGAGACAATACAGCATGATAGATTCTACTATGTAAACTCAGTGGGAACACAGGGGAGGGGAAAGCATTGTTGCCCTTTTTATCAAAAAATGATGAGTCTCTCTACAGAAGACTTATGTGGCAGCTACTATCTAAGGGCTTTACTATATTATTTAACCTTCACATTAACTCCATGATGTGGATACTTTCCCCCATATTACAGATAAGATAACTGAATTTTCCCAAACCGAGCTGGCAAATGGCAGGACTGAGATTTAAGTCCAGGCAGGCTGGTTTTACTGAGCTTCTTGACCTCCACACCACACTGCATCTTACAGTGGGGAAAGCACGGGATTAGAAATCTCTGTCCCTAAGTAGCTCTGCAACCATGGACAGATTACTGCCCTAGTACTTTCCTTACTGGTTAAATAAGAGGGTTGGACTAAATGTAGTATATATTCTGCACCTACAGATACTAAAATAGGTAAAATTGAAGACTCTGACTCAAATGCAAGCCTGGCAACTAACTGGTTGTAAAACCTTAAGCAAATCAATCAACACTCCAAGCCTCAGGATCCAAACCATTTAGCGTGTTATTACTAAAAATAATTTCTAGGGTTTCTAAATATGCCATACACTCATAAATCTTCAAACATCAAAAAGGAAACTTATGGGGTGCCTGGGTGTCTCAGTTGGTTAAGTGTCCCACTTTGGCTCAGGTCATGATCTCACAGTTCGTGAGCTCAAGCCTTACCTCGGAATCTGTGCTGACAGCTCAGAGCTTGGATCCTGCTTCGGATTCTGTGTCTCCCTCTCTCTCTGCCCCTCTCCTGTTTGCACTCTGTCTCTATCCCTCTCAAAAATAAACATTAAAAAAAATTTTAGGGGCGCCTGGGTGGCGCAGTCGGTTAAGCGTCCGACTTCAGCCAGGTCACGATCTCGCGGTCCGTGAGTTCGAGCCCCGCGTCAGGCTCTGGGCTGATGGCTCGGAGCCTGGAGCCTGTTTCCGATTCTGGGTCTCCCTCTCTCTCTGCCCTTCCCCCGTTCATGCTCTGTCTCTCTCTGTCCCAAAAAAATAAATAAAAACGTTGAGAAAAAAAAATTTTAAAAAAAAATAAAATTAAATTAAATTAAATTAAAAAAAAAAATTTTAATACAAAAAAAAGGAAGCTCTTCCAACTCCATGCTACGTTAACCAATCCAATCAGACAGCCATCTCTCCTACTTTCCTCAACTACTCAGTCTTTAAAGAGTGTTCCCTCACTTGAGAAACAAAGCATAAATGGTGTTTATTTGTGTATCCAACCATCCATCCATTTGTTGTACGATTCAGGGCTTAAAATCAACAAGTACATTATGTACCATAAATTATAAAATACATTATGTGCTAAGTAAATAAGACTATATAAAGATAACTGAAACATAAATCAAACTCTCAGAAAGCTTACGGTGTACTTGGAAATGGGGAAAGATAAACATTTGTTTAGCATCCCATATGATAACCACTACAATAAAGGTATGAAATGGGCTCTAGGGGAGAGGAGAGTAAAAGTATTCCACATAGGAGGAATAGTATGTGTTCAAGACTCTAACAAGTCCTATATGACTGAAACATGGAATGTATAAAAGGAAGGGGCAGGAAAAAAGGACGTAAGTGAAGACAAAGACCAAATTATGAAAGGTCTTATTTGTCATACACAAGAGATTGGACTTTATATCACATGTGATAGAAAGATATCTAAGGATCCTGAGCAGAAGAGTGATATGATAATACAACCAGTTAGAAAAATCACTTAAGGGGCAGCTGGGTGGTTCAGCTGGTTGGACCTCGAACTCTTGATCTCGGCTCAGGTCATGACCTCCTGGTTCGTTGTGTCAGGCCCTGGGTAAGGGTCTATGCTTATAGCACAAAGTCTGCTTGGGATTCTCTCTCTCCCTCTCTCTCTCTGCACCTCCCCCACTCACACACACATGTGCACTCTCTCTCTCTCTCTCTCTCAAAATAAATAAACATTTAAAAAAATCACTTAAGCTATAACATGGAAGATGTTGGGGCAAGACTAGTGGCAAAGAGACCAGTTAGTAAGCTGATAAGAGAGGATAAGAACCCAAACTATGATAGCTCCAGTAACGATGAATAAAAGGGAAGAGTTCCAAGAGATGTGCAAAAGGAAAAATAGATATGACTTACTGACAACATATTCAGATGCAGGAAATGAAGAATAGAAACATGCCTAGCATTCTGGCTGGCTGGATAGTGATAATATTCAACAATATATAGAAAACAGTAAAAGATGTAGTTTGCGGGAATGACTAAGGAATTCTATTTGGAAAGTAATGGGGTGCCTGGGGTGGCTCAGTCAATTAAGCATCTGACTTCGGCTTAGGTCATGATCTTGTGAATTCGAGCCCTGTGTTGGGCTCTGCACTGACAGTGCAGAACCTACTTCAGATTCTGTCTCCCTCTCTCTGCCCCCTCCCCCATGTTCTCTCAAGCACTCGCTCTTTCTCTCAAAACTAAATAAACATTAAAAAAAATTTTTTTAAGTTTGTAAGTAATAACAGTGGTTAAGAACATAGGCTTTCTGGGGCGCCTGGGTGGCTCAGTGGGTTAAGCGTCCAACTTCGGCTCAGGTCATGATCTCACTGTCTGTGGGTTCGAGCCCCGTGTTGCTCTGTGCTGACTGCTCAGAGCCTGGAGTCTGCTTTGGATTCTGTGTCTCTGCCCCTCCCCAGCTTGGGCTCTGTCTCTCTCTTGCTGTATCCAAAATAAACATTAAAAAAATTTAAAAAAAAAAAAAAGAACATAGGCTTTCTACTCAGGAGTGTCATTTAATATCTGTGTGACCTTGGGCAAGTTTCTTAAACTCCTAAAGTCTCAGTTTCCTCATCTATAAAACTAAGGTAATAAAAGAACCAGCTCAGAATTGTTCTGAAGATTAAATCAGCTAACACATATGAAGCACTTAGAATATTAGCAAGCAAATGGTCGTTTCTCAAACAAATAGTGGCTATTATCATTATTTCATTGACTTTGAGGTGGTTAGACATTGTGTAAAGGCAAATGATAAGAAAAAAGTTGGAAATATGGGTTTGGGACCATGAAAAAGTCTGAGTATGGATTATGTTTATTTTTTTTTAATATAATTTATTGTCAAGTTGGCTAACATACAGTGTGTAAAGCGTGCTCTTGGTTTTTGGGGTAGATTCCCGTGGTTCATCGCTTACATACAACACCCAGTGCTCATCCCAACAAGTGCCCTCCTCAATGCCCATCACCCATTTCCCCCTCCCCTAACCAGATTAGGTTTCTTTAAAAGGTTATGTGGACTTAGGAAAACTCAGTGAATGGATGGCTGAGTAAACACCAATATTTAAAAGTCTTCCAGATGTTTCACTGATCCATTCATTATCCTAAATATTTGTTTCAAAACTACTACTGAGTCCCAGTGTATAACTCTAGAAACTTTTCCAATAAATCAAACCATTTCCCGACCCTTCAGAAGTATTTTTGTACTCAATCTATTCTTCAAATTATTGTTTTTATTTGTATAAATCTGTGTTGATGTTCTGTTTGCCCATTTCAGATCCCCTAGAAAACTATAATATCCTAGAAGACCCTCTGGAGCTATATATATACTAAAGCATTTCTTCACTGACACACAAATAGCACCCACATATGATGGAAAAAAATCATATTAATGATTTGTATGTTCATGTACAATTTTGACTCCTGTTTAAGAGCTAGTGGGACCCATGAGCAGTGTTAGTCTCAGGAAAAAAAAAAAGTGACCAAAAGTGGGTTTTAAAGGTCCTTGTCCATTAGCGTCAGTCTGGTGGCACTGCCGCAATCTCAGAGTTCTACATGCTAATCTAGTAGCCTGCGTTTCAATTTTAATGTCTTCAATTACTTAAATTCTCAAGAAGTCTTTATTTTATTAATATTTCCTTTCTTCTTTATACAGAATAAGAGAGGATTCCAGCGCTTCCTGGGGAAATACAATGATGTTTTCTAGACCTGAGGAAATGGCAATCACAAAGACGGGGATGCTTACTCTCAAAATAATAATAATAACAATAATAATAATAACAACAATAATAATAATGATGCTGTAATATTCAACAAATGAGACAATGAAAATAATGAGAAAATGCCAGGGAACCACTGGGTTAAAAAGTGATTAGTTATCATACCCCAAGAGGTCAATGTTCTACTTACTTAGATGCCTGCCAAAATTTTATGAGATCAGGAGCTTATTTGCACTGTGCCATTCTAGAACAATTCTCACATCAGTAAAAAGAAAGATCTGTAAGGTGACACATGGTAGCTGCACTTGGGGTGGGGGTACATTTGTCAAATCCCTAATGTATACAGCTGAAACTAACGTCACATTGTATGCCAACTATGCTCAAATAAAAAAATGATCTAAAAACCAACCTGGAGGGGCTCCTGGGTGACTCAGTCAGTTAAGCAGCTCACTCTTGATTTCGGCTCAGGTCATGATCTCATGATTTGTGGGTTCATACCCCTCATCAGGCTCTGCGCTGACAGTGAAGAACCTGCTTGGGATTCTCACTCTCTCCTTCTCTCTCTGCCCCTTCCCCATTCACACGCACCCACTCTCTTGCTCTCTCTTGCTCTCAAAATAAACAAATATACTTTTAAAAAAAGTAAAAATAAAAATGAACCTTGAACTATGCAAAGCCAAGTTAAAATCACACAAACCAATGAAGAGTGCTTATACAATACTTCACTGTTTTAATGAATATTTTTTATTTTAAAAATTAGATTTAATATAAAAGCTTAATATTCTCCCTTTCAGTAAACTATGTCTATAGAAAACAAGCCTTTTCAGACTATCACTGACCCAGTGGAAAGTTATCCTAGTTATAACGAAATTTATCCCTATTCAACAAATAATTGAGTACTTTTATGTGCAGATTCTTAATACTCACTGTCCTAAGAACTGGGGATATGGCAGGGAAATAAAACATTCAAAAATACGGGTTGATGGAAAGGGAAAAAATAAGGCAAAGAATAACTAGATATACAAGGAAAACATAATTTGCGAGATGATGATGAGTACAATGCAGAAATGGAAAGAAAGTAAGGAGAATGAGTGTCTGGATCTCCAATGTTAATTAATGGTAACCACAGAAGACCTGACTGAGAATGTGACATTTGAATAGAGACCTGAATGAAGTGAGGTACTGGACCATGAAACTGTTTGGGTGAATCTGTTTTCTAGAGAAAGAGAACAAGTGCAAAGAATAGATAGGAAATGAGCAGGGAAGGAAGCAGAGAAACCAGATAAGAAGTTTTTGCAGTGAGTCAAGCGAAAGAGGATAATAGCTTGAACCAGATGAAACATGGTAGATTTCTGAAGGCAGAGCCAACAGTATTTGCTGAAGAATGAAATGTGGATGAAAGAGAAAAAGAGAAGTCGAGGATGCCACCAAGGTTTTCAGCCTGAACAAGAAGGACCAGCATTTTCTTTACCTATGACAGATGAGGACTGAGAATTTCACTTGTATTTAGTAACGAGGAAGTTATTGGAGACTTTCACAAGAGCCATTCATGAAGTGGTAGGAGGCAACTTAATAAACAAAAGGGGGAGAAAAATTGGAGTAGAGACAATAAACAATAACTCCAGACGATTCGAAAAGAAAGGCAAAGGACAAAGGCAAGAGCTGGAGGGAGAAGTAAGCTCAACAGAGGAAATCAGTTATTATTTACCTTGCAAACTAGACCAGCAAAGTGAAAGTAAACACCACGTCTTTTCAAAGCATTTCACCATATCCCATTCGTGGCTTTTTTGTTTTTTGGTTTTTGTTTTGCCTCCTTCCTTGTGAGCAGCAAGTTAGTAAAACAGTGAAGTAATTGGACTTATTCTAGTCAAATTACAACAGTATAACAATGTCTGAAACAAGTTGACTGCAAAAACATGTACAAAATAGGCAACAAATCTTTTTTATCAGAAAGGGAGGTGGAACATTCAGTGGGAAGAGAGCTTGGCAGTTTGATCAGCAATAAATAAGGGCTATTTCCTTTCTTAAAATCCCTGATTACATAAGAAGAGCACAAATATTTTTAAAGTGTATCATAGTATCAGTTCTCTCACCATGAAATTTTAATTCCTGTTGTCTGGTAGACGTAGATCTGCTGGAGACAGGAAGCAAAGAATGCCATTCAGCTGAATGAATGAATGAATCATTGAGGTAAACTATAATTTCCAGAGTCAGGTCAGGACATCAGGGATAACAACAATGTGGCTCTCTTCATAAGGGCATGGACGTTTTTTGTTTTTGTTTTTTTGAAATGAGTGAAAAAAGATACTGATTTAGGGCTTCATTCAAAAGATTGCACCAGAGTCTACGCTCCATAACAGTATGGACTAAGTCTGTCTTGTTCCCTGTTGTTTTCTCGAGGTCTGTTTTGGTGCTGGATGCATAATAAGAATTCAATAAATATTTCTGAGTGAACAAGTGAATGAATGAAATCATGAAAGAATTAATTAAATGAATAAATGAATGAACAGCACCGAAACCGTATGCTAGACAATGTATTACAATTAGGGTCTTATCTAATAAAACCCACCACACCTAACTCTAACCACACATATAGAACATTTTAAAGACTACACATGTTATCTTTATTGATTAACCAAACAAAATACTATTCCTAACTTCACAGGGGTGTCAGTTAAAGAAAAACTTAATTTGGCTTTGTTTGTTTTAGAAGTACTAGAAGTTTCTAACAGGTAATATTCCTAAAAGTAAGACTACCTTTATTTTGAGAGAAACGCCAAAAAAAAAAAAATCTGTTAAGTCACCATAAATATGAATGCTGGTGTGGAGAATTCAGAAGCATGCTGTTTAAACAATATGAGTTGGATTAATCCTTAGCCTGACTGTGGCCTTCTAGAACAAAAGAAAGATTTCCTATATATATATTAATGTCTCCCACATATATTGATATCATTTATGACTAAATTACACACACTTTTAGAAATATACTGCTCAATATTTTTATTTTCTTGTCTGAGTAATAGAGACTAGACCATACCTGTGGGTGGGGGTAAGCATTCCCCTAAAAGAAACAGATGATGCTTTCTGTCAGTCACCCTGGGGCATATCTTAGACTGGGCATGAAAAAGGCTCTGAGTCCGGGATTCCTACAGACTTCTCTTTGGTGGGGATCAAGCCTGCTGCACAACATGATGCCATTTGGGAGCAAATTGATATGAGGAAAAATAGCTTAGAGAACTACAATACTGTCTTTATTCATCAGTACATCCCTAGAATAAAATCATTCAGAGTATGAACAACTGGTGGAGGGCACAAAGTGCCACCAAGACAGATTAGCAAAACAGAAAAATTCCTTTGGTAGTCCCAGACATTAATTGGGTAAAAGAAACTAGTAAGGAAAAAATTTTAACTACCCTATGTATGCAATGGACGTTTATAGTCATGTTTTTCAATATTGTGTTGGGAATTTTTTGTTTTGCCTATCATGAAAAGTACCCTTCCCCTTCATCTGGAAAATGTCCTATTTAAGCTTTTGGCTAGAATTGATTGGTCTTATTGATATTGGTCCAATAGGAGCCAATCAGTATCAGTATGCTTCCCCTGGATTCTTAAACTTAATATGAGACAGACCTGGCCTGCATGCATGTCTGGTGGAGGAAATGTGAGGCTATAGGGCTGACAGAGACCATGCTTCTCACCATAAGAAAAAACCTGGGGGAGAATGACTCTAAATCATAAAAATTTATCAAGGAGATATGTAATGAGTGACAATAATTATCCTTTACCCTAGATGTAGTCCAACCCTTCCTGTGGTTTGATTACTAAAGTAAATAACCCTTTTTTTCCAAAGCTAGTTTAAACTAGGTTTCTGTCTCTTACAATTCTAAAACCAGTGTCCCTTCACTAAACACTATGCTGAAATCACTATATCATGGACATCTTGATATTTACTGTAATATTTATGAAATATACTCAAAACACTTGATAACTGATGGGTTAAGAGTTTGCAGAACTACTTTACCTAGCAAATGGACTAATCTTACATAACATTCAGTGTCTATTTAACATAATTTGTTAATAATGGACTGGTAGCACACTTCATACTTGACCTGGAAGCTTTTTATTCACTCAAGAAATACTTAAGTGTGACAACTGTTTGGGGGGTTGGAGGGGGAACAAAAAAACACTAAGCCAGTGCGTTGTGCCAATGAATCACTTGGGAATCTTGTTAAAATACAAATTCGGGTTCAGTAGGTCTGAAGTGCCATCCAAGATTCTGCACTTCTCCAAGCTCCCAGGTGATATCAATGTTGCTGATCTACAAACCATATTTTGAGTACCAAAGTGCTAAATTCTCTGGGAGATGAAACAATTAATGCATATTAACCATGCTTGAGAAGCTTTTAAAGTAAAATGAAATAAATGTTGTTAAACGAAATTTTAGTTTAAAACAAGATTTTATAACAACCAAGGAATGTGTGCAAAAGATATTTTTTACCCCATTGCTAAGCCTAGCAAAGCATAATTTTGAAATAATGTTTAGTAGCAAGGTGAAGGATTGGTTAGGGGTCAGGAATTGGATGGAAGAAAACCACAGGTAAGATTCGGGAATGGATAAAAGTCAGTCTCATTGCATAATTAATTCTAAAAAGTATTTTTACAATATACATATACCAAAATAGTTACCTCAGATTGACTATATCCAAATGTGCTGATTCGGAGAAAAACATACACACAAGTATAACATACCATTCACCCAACAAACATTTATTAATTTTTTACTCTATACCAGTAGCTTTTCTAGGCTCTGACAATACAGGAGAAAATAAAATACAAAAAAAAAAAAAAAAAGAAGACTATAATAAGTACCAATTTTCATACTTATTTAAGATTTAGGGCCCTGGGCACCCCAAAAAAATGTGGTATAGAAATTCAGAGGAAAAAAATATCATTTTTGACTAAGATTATCAGAGAAGACTCAGTAAAGAAGATTGCAATTGGGGGCACCTGGGTGGCTCAGTCAGTGAAGCGTCTGACTCTTGGTTTCAGCTCAGGTCATGATTTCTTGGTTTGTGAAACCAAGCCCCACGTCGGACTCTGCACTGGCAACACAGATCTGCTTTGGATTCTCCCCGTTCCCCTCCACCCTGTCTCTCTCAAAATAAATACATAAACTTAAAAAAAAAAAAAAAGGTTGAATTGGCCTCAACTAGCAAGAGAATAAGATTTCCAGAGGTAGAAATAGAAGAACACAGAATTTTAAGTTGAAGAGATGGCATGAGAAGGAAAATCATCCATGTGATAGGGGATTGAAAAGAGCTCAGACTGGCTGAATAAGAGAGTAATTGGGCAATTGCAAGTGATAAGGTTTAAAAAGGTAGGTTTTTGTTTTTTTTTTTAAGTTTATTTACTTTTTAAGAGAAACAGAGAATGAACGGGAGGGGCAGAGAGAGAGGCAGACAGAATACCTGAAGCAGGCTCCAGGCTCTGAACTGTCAGCACAGACCCTGAGGTAGGGCTTGAATTCAAGAACCAGGAGATCATGACCTAAGCCAAAGTGCCCCTCAGGCGTCCCCTAAAAGGCAGGGTTAAGTACAATCATTTGTTCCAGTTTCAGAGCATTTTCACTAGCCAGATATTTACCCTAAGCCAGAATTCTTTTCCCCCAGATCTTTGTGGGTTTTTTTTAATGTTTGTTTATTTTTGAGAGAGAGAGAGAGGGAGGGAGGGGCAGAGAGAGGGAGATAGAATCTGAAGTAGGCTCTAGGCTCTGAGCTGTTAGCACAGATCCCGAGGTGGGGGGACTGGTACCCGCGAACCGTGAGATCATGACCTGAGGCAAAGTCGGACACTTAACTGACTGAGCCACCCTGGCGCCCATTCCCCCAGGTCTTTGAGTGGCTTGCTCCTTCTCAAAACTCAGGTCGCAAGCTAAAATCCACCCTCAGAGGTGTTTTCCCTGAACAGTCCTTCTAAAGAGCTTAAATCTGAATTTCCCATAATCGTCTTCTTGTTAACTTATTAGCTGTTTTCCCTACTGAAATAGAAGCTCCACTTTCCCTTCTAACCTTTATAGAATACGAGTGATCAGATTTACTCTTCTGCATGGAAATACATAAAACCTGGACAAAATATGTGAAACCATAGTTCTCAGACACTTGACATCAGGCAATGCAGGACAGGGATCCCAGAGAGATAGAAACAAAATGAGCCCCCTGAATACCCCAGCTTACCGTTTCGAGAACGGCTGTAGCACAGGAAGGGGAGGACCCAGGCAGAGCTTGATGGTCTCCTTACGTTGAAGAGATGAGGCTGGAAGTCAAGATAGGTCAAGGTGGTCAGAGTGGGCAAGGCAGATACCTCAGAGGAAAGAGCTACACAGAGAGGGAGACCCGTAGAAGGCCTCCTCAAGTCTTCAGCTGGATAATGATTTAGCACGTGTGTGAAGAAACTACCTGAGGCACGTGGGAAAGGGAACCAACAACAACACCTGAAAGGAGTAGAGGGATAATCCTCCAAAGTCAAACAGAGCCAGGGATACTACATTTTCCCATCAGAGTGGGAAACATCAAAACTCACAGGGCATTGGATAGAGTATTTCTGAATACATTTCTGAAATGTATTGCCTCAGGTGTGAGGCAAAATTAGCCCTAGTTAAAAGGCTGGTCTGTTTCTTAACAGCAAAGCTTGGAAGGATCAAAGTGTTTCCAAATAACTTAATTGTGTCCTGGGAAAGAAAAGCTCTAGAACATTTACAGGAATAAAAGCATATCCAGCAGTCAACAAGGTAAAATGCACAATATTTAGCAACTAATAAAAAATTGTCAGGCATGCATAAAGAAGGAAAACACAGCCCCTAAAAAGGATTAAAAAGTCAACCAAGAAAAAACAGACCTAGAAATAGGCAGATAAATAGAACTAGTAGACAAAGCAAAACAATTACTATAATTATATTCCATTATTCAAAAGGGTAGAGAAACAAGTAATCATTTTAGTTAGAGATATGGACCTCATGACTGACTTCACAAAAATTTAAAGAATTATAAGGGGTTATTATGAATATTATGTCTGAATAATATGCCAACATATTAAATACTTTACATTAAATGGATATATTTCAAGAAAGACATAAACTACTAAATCTGAAATCAGAAGAAATAGAAAATCTGAACACATCTAAAACAAATAAAATATGAAATTAGTAATTTAAAACTTTTCCACAAAGAAAAACCCAGACCCAGAAAGCTTCACTGGTGAATTCTACCAAACATTTACAAAGGCATTTAAGGGGCACCTGGGTGGCTCAGTCAGTTGAGCGTCCGACTTCGGCTGAGGTCACGATTTTACAGTTCGTGGGCTGGAGCCCAGTGTCAGGCTCTGTGCTGACAGCTCAGGGCCTGGAGCCTGCTTCAGATTCTGTCTCCTTCTCTCTCTGCCCCTCCCCCACTTGTTCTGTCTCTCAAAAATAAATAAATGTAAAAAAAATTTTTTTTAAATAAAAAGGCATTTAAAAGAATTAATATGATAACATCACAAGCTCTTCCAGAAAACAGAAGAGAACTCTTTGCTGCCATTATGGGTAAAATAAACAAAAACCCTATGGAGTTCCCCCAAAAATTATAAATAGAATTACCAGGGGTACCTGGATGGCTTAGTCAGTTGAGCACCCTCAGTGGCTTGTGGGTGTGGACCCTGCTTAGAGGATTCTCTCTCTCTCCTTCTGCCCCTCTCCTCAGCTTGCTGTAAAAAGAAAAAAAAAAAAAAAAGAATTACCAGATGATCCAGCAGTCCCACTTCTAGGTATACATCTTAACCTGGGTATACATCTTCTGGATATATAGCTTATCTTAGTGAAATCACGAACTCAAAGAGATACCTGCACCCCCACGTTCACTGCAGCATTATTCACCATAACCAAGACACAGAAACAACCTAATTATCAATGAATGAGTGGATAAAGAAAATGTGGGATATATAGACAACGGACTATTATTCAGCTATTAAAAAAAGAAGAAGGAAACGCTGCTATTTGCAATAACACAGATGGAGCTCAAGGGAATGACGCTAATAAGTCAGACAAAGACAAATACTATATGATCTCACTTACAAATGAAATCTAAAAAAGCCGAACTTACAGAAAGAGAGTAGAATGGCATTTACCAGGGACTGCAGGAAGGGGATAATGGGGTGATATTGATTAAAGGGTACAAACTTCCAGTTATAAGTTTAATAAATTCTGAAGATGTAATGTACAGCACGGTAACTATACTGCACTATACACGTGAAAGTTGCTAGTAAACTTTCAAGAAAGTAAATCTGTTTTTATTTTTTTTAACGTTTTTATTTACTATTGAGAGACAGACACAGAGCGTGAGCAGGAGAGGGGTAGAGAGAGGGGAGACACAGAATCCGAAGTAGGCTCCAGGCTCTGAGCTGTCAGCACAGAGCCGATGCGGGCTCAACCTCACCAACCGTGAGATCATGACCTGAGCCAAAGTCGGACGCTTAACCAACTGACCCATCCAGGTGCCCCGAAAGTAAATCTGTTTTTAATTTTAATTCCAGTATGGTTAACATACAGTGTTATATTAGTTTCAAGTATACAACATGGTGATTCAACAATTCTATACGTTCAAGAGAATAAATCTTAAATGTTTTTACTACAAAAAAAAAGAAATTATGCCAGGTGATGGTGATGGAAGTGTTAACTAACCTTACTGTGGTGACCATTTTGCAATATATACATACATGTATCACATTATCACATTATAAAATTTAAATTTACACAATCTTATATGTCAATTATATCTCAGTAAAGCTGGAAAAAATTAAAATGTTTAAAACATAAAGAGGTTTCATGGCGCCTGGGTGGCTCGGTCGTTTGGTGTCAGACTTCGGCTCAGGTCATGATCGCGCCGGTCAATTTGAGCCCCATGTCAGGCTCTATTCTAACAGCACAGAGTCTGGAGCCTATTTCAGATTCTCTCTTTCTCTTTCTCTCTCTCTCTCTCTCTCTCTCTGCCTCTCCCCTCCCTCTCTCTCAAAAGTAAACATTAAAAAAAAATTTTTTTAAGAAGTTTCAAAAAAGAAAATGTCTAGCCAGTTGTCTCACTAGCCAGATTTTTACTTTACACCAGAATTCTCTTCCCCCAGATCTTTGAATGGCTTGCCCCTTCTCATTATTCACGTTCTTGAAATGTGACCCCTGTACCAACATCATTACTATCACCTGGGAACACATTAGAAAAGGTGGGGCCCTACAATTTATAGCTCAATAAGACTTCCAGGTGATTCCGATGCACATTTTCAAACAAAAGTATGAGAACTGCTGCTTATTCTAATTATGGAATAGTTAGTATGGTGATTAAAACAGCTCAGGCTTGGATTTCAGTGTTGACTTCAACCAGTTACTGCCTTAGGCAAATCTGTAATTCTCTTTGAACGTCTGTTTCTTCACTTTAAAATGGGGATACAAATTGTACCTACTTCATTTAACAGTTGAGAATTAAATAATAAAGCTCTTAGAGTATTGCTTGGAAAATAATTAGTTTCACAGCCATTTATTATTGTTATCACTTGTGAGCTTAGTAGAAATACAAATTCTTTTTCTTGTTAAGTTTATTTATTTATTTTGAGAGAGCACAGGGGAGGGGTGGAGAGAGAGAGAGAGAGAGAGAGAGAGAGAGAGAGAGAATCCCAAGCAAGGTCCACGCTGTCCGTGCAGAGCCCTAGGTGGGGCTCAAACTCACCAACCACAAGATCATGACCTGAGCTGAAATCAAGAGTCTTAACCAACTGAACCACTAAAGTGCCCCTTGAGATGCAAATTCTTAAAATGCAAATTATAAGACCTGAGATCCTTTAGTGTATATTAAGGCTTAAGGAACCTGACACAGGTTGTTCCTATTGTTAAGTCTCAGGTGAGAATTCTTTAAGGATGTTATCTCAGCAATAGCCCTCAGCTGCACCTACATGGGGTTATGGTTGCTCTGCTCTGATTTTCTCCTTTCCTGATCCCATTAGCTTTTGACCTCCAAACCTCAAATGTTCTCACCCAGTCATGGCTCCTTTCCAGTTTTCTAGCAAGGTTATGGATCTTTTTTTTTCTTACCAAAAATTAATGAGATGTAGCAAAAGCAGTTCTAAAACGAAAGTTTATAGTGATAAATACCAACATAAAAAAAAGAAGATCTCAAATAAATTAATTTTATACCTGAAGGAACTAGGAAAAAAAAAATAAGTCCAAGGTTAGCTGAGGAAGATGATAACAAGGATCTGAGCAGAAATAAATGAAATAGAGACCAGAAAAGCAATAGAAAAAAATCAACCAGCTTTTTTAAAAATATGAAATTTGCAAACCTGATAGCTTCACTGGTGAATTCTACCAAACACTTAAAGAAGAACAAATAGCAATCCTTCTCAAATTTTTCAAAAAATTAAAGGGGAGGGGAAATTTCCTACCTCATTCCATAAGGCCATAACTATGGCCATAGTTATAAGGGTATAACTATGATACCAAACTCAGACAAAGACATTATAAGAAAACTACAGACCAGTGTCCCTTATGAATATTGAAGCAAAAATCCCCATGTTCCTTATGAATATAGATGGAAAAATCCCCAATAAAATACTAGCAAACAGAATTAGCAAGGTAGCAGGGCAATAGGCAAGAAAAAGAAATAAAAGCCATCCAAATTGGAAAGGAAGAAATAAAATTATCTGTTTGCAGACAATATAATCTTATAGGTAAAACAAAACAAAACAAAAAAACCCTCTAGAGTGCCCACAAAAAAAAAAAAAAACATGTTAGATTTAATAAATGTATTCATCAAAGTAGCAGGCTACAAAGTCAATGTGTCCAAAAAAATTCCATTTCTATACAACGAATGATCTGAAAACGAAATTATAAAAACAATTCCAGTACTGATGCATAGGGGCACTTGTACCCCAATGTTTATAGCAGCACTCTTAACAATAGCCAAATTATGGAAAGAGCCTAAGTGTCCATCAACTGATGAATGGATAAAGAAATTGTGGTTTATATACACAATGGAGTACTATATGGCAGTGAGAAAGAATGAAATATGGCCATTTGTAGCAACATGGATGGAACTGGAGAGTGTGATGCTAAGTGAAATAAGCCATACAGAGAAAGACATATGTTTTCACTCTTATGTGGATCCTGAGAAACTTAACAGAAACCCATGGGGGAGGGGAAGGGGGAAAAAAAAAAGAGGTGAGAGTGGGAGAGAGCCAAAGCATAAGAGACTCTTAAAAACTGAGAACAAACTGAGGGTTGATGGGGAGTGGGAGGGAGGAGAGGGTGGGTGATGGGTATTGAGGAGGGCACCTTTTGGGATGAGCACTGGGTGTTGTATGGAAACCAATTTGACAATAAATTTCATATATTGAAAAAAAACCAAAACAATTCCATTTACAATAACATTAAAAAGAATAAAATACTTAGGAAATAACCAAAGAGATTAAAGACTTGTACAATAAAACCACAAAACATTGCTACAAGAAATTATTAAAGACATAAATAACTGGAAACACATCCCATGTTTATTAATCAGAAGATTTAATATTGTTAAAATGTCAGTATTACCCAAAACAATCTAAAGATTCAATGCAATCCCTATTAAAATACCAATGATTTCTTTTGCAGAAATATAAAAACCCATTCTAAAATGTATATAGAGTACCAAGGGAGACAATAACAAAAACAGTCCTGAAAAAGAACAAAACTAGAGGTCTCACACTTCCTGATTTCAAAAAACTTACTACACAGCTGTAGTAATCACAACAGTGTGGTACCAGCATAAAGACAGACATATAGACCACTGGAATAGAGAGCCCAAAGTAAATCCTCATGTGTAAAGTCAAATGATTTTTGTCATTGGTGCCAAGATACGTTCAATGGGGGAAAGAACAGTCTTTTCAACAAATGGTGCTGGGAAAACTGGATATCCATGCACAAAAGAATGGAGTTGGACACTAACCTTAATACTATACACTAAACTCAACTCAAAATGAATCAAAGATCTACATTTAAGATCTACAGCAATAAAACTTTTAGAAGTAAATGCAGGGCAAAAGCTTCATTACATTGGATTTAGCAGTGATTTCCTGAATAGGGCACTAAAGTCACAGGTAACAAAAGAAAAAATGGACAAATTGAACTACATAAAAATTTTTAAAAATTGTATACCTAAAGACTATTCACAGAATAAAAAGGTAGCTGACACAATGGGAGAAAATATTTGAAAATCGTGTATCTGATAAGAGATCAACATTCAGATTATATACAGAACTCCTAAAATTCAACAACAACAGCAACAAAAACCCAATTCAAAAATGGGTGAAGGACTTATTTAAGATACAAAACAGATAAACATAAGGGAAGGGAAGCAAAAATAATATAAAAACAAGGAGGGGGGCAAAACATAAGAGACTCAAATACAGAGAACAAATTGAGGGTTGCTGGAGGGGTTGTGGGTGAGGGGATGGGCTAAATGGGTAAGGGACATCAAGGAAGACACTTGTTGGGATGAGAACTGGGTGTTCATAGGGGATGAATCACTGGAATCTACCCCTTAAATCATTACTGCACTATATGCTAACTAACTTTGATGTAAATACATGCATACATACATACATACATACATAAATGTGGGTGAAGGACTTGAACAGGCATTTCTCCAAAGAAGATCTACAAATAGCCAATAAGCACTTTGCAAACAATATAGAGGTTCCTCAAAAAGTTAAAAATAGAACCACTCTGGGGTGCCTGTGTGGCTCATTTGGTTAAGTGTCCAACTCTTGGTCTCGATTCAGGTCATGATCTTTTAGTTTATGAAACTGAGATTGCACCCTATCTAAGGCTTTGTGTTGACAGCATGGAGCCTGCTTGGGATTCTCTCTCTCCCTCTCTCTCTGCAACCTTCTCCATTCATGCTCTCTCTGTCTCTCAAAATAAAAAAAATACTTAAAAACAAATAGAACTACCCTACAATCCAGCAATTTGACTATTAGGTATTTACCCAAAGAATACAAAAACACTAATTCAAAGGGATACATTCACCCCAATGCTTATAGTGGCATTAGCTACCATAGCCAAATTATGGAAACAGCCCAAATGTCCACTGTTGATGAATGGATAAAGAAGAAATGGTATATATATATATATACCATGGTATATATATATATATAATAGAATATTACTCAGCCATAAAAAATAATGAAATCTTGCCACTTACAACAAAGTGGATGGTGTTAAGCAGTATTATGCTAAGCAAAATAAGTCAGTCAGAGAAAGACAAATACCGTATTTCACTCATATGTGGAACTTAAGAAACAAAACAAATGGGCATAAGGAAAGAAATAGAGAGGCAAACCAAGAAACAGACTTGATTATAGAGAGCAATCTGATAGTTACCAGATGGGAGTTGGGTGGGCAGATGAGTTAACCTGATGATAGAGATTAAGGAGTTCACTTGCTGGGATGAGCATCAGGTGTTGTATGTAAGTGTTTAATCACTATATTGTACACCTGAAACTAATATTACACTGTATGTTAACTACCTGGAATTTAAATAAAAATGGGAAAAAAAAACTTGAAAGATCCTCAACGTCACTAATCATTTAGGAAATGCAAATCAAAACTACAATGAGACACCACCTCACACCCAATGGGATGGCCTGTCAAAACAAAAACAAAAACAAACAAACAGAAAACAAGTGTTGGTAAAGATGTGAAGAAATTGGAACCCTCATACACAGTTGGTGGGAATATAAAATGGTACACAACCACTGTGGAAAACAGGATGCAGGTTTCTCAAAAAATTAAAAGTAGAATTACCATATGAACCAGCAATTCCACTGCTGGGTACATGCTCAAAAGATTTGAAAGCAAAGTCTCAAAAAGATATTTGTATGCCCACGTTCATGGTAGCATTATTCACAATGCTAAGCTGTGGAAGCAATCCAAATGTCCATCAAGGGATGTATAGATAAGCAAAATATGGTACACACATACAGTGGAATATGACTCAGCCTTAATAAGGAAGGAAAGTCTGCAATATACCACAACATGGATGAACCTTGACAACATTACACTAAAGGAAATAAGCTAGTCACAAAAAGACAAATATTGTATGATTCCATTTATAAGAGGTGTTTAGTCAAAACTATAAAAATAGAAAGCATAATGGTGATCTCCAGAGGATGGGAGGAAAGGGGTGAAGAGGAAATTATAAGTATAGTTAAAGTTTCAGTTTTACAAGATGAAAAGAGTTATGGGAATGGATGGTAGTGATGACTGCACAGCAATGTGAATATATTTAATACCTCTGAAGGGTACACCTAAAAAATGGTTAAGATGGTGTATTTTATGTCATGTGTATTTTAACACAACAAAAAATTTAAAAAGAACATAAATAAATAGCTGAAAAAACTCAATGTCATTAAGTTATAGAAAATATTAAAAAGAATATTATCTATGTACTTAGAGATTAATATATATGAACATTTTTATATTTGTTTTTTACCAAGGTATTGTTTTGCTATAGTACAATTAGTAGAACTCTAAGTCAGAACACACAGAACACTAATTAAAATATAATTAGAATATATATACAAGGAAATTTCACTAGTTTTTTTAATTCAAAATTATTTATTATGCTACATCCCATATCTGCTAAAACTTCAAATTAGACAATTCTTGGTTAAAGTAGCACAAAATCAAGCTGGACAGATGGATATATACAATTAACTAGCTCTATAAATATTACAATGCACAAATTATAATAGAAGCACAGAAGGGAGAAAAATACTTCTACTACAGAGTAAATGATATGTTAACTGGTCCTTGAAGACTAAGTAAGAACTTGATGACCAGATAGAAAGGTATATTAACATCCTTATAGCATTGGAAGCTGTAAGAAAAAGACAGGGAACTGGAAAAAAAAAAGCATGTTGAGGTGACAATAAGAAATTTTTTTGTTGTAGCTAATTCATAGAATAGGTAAATGGATGTGACACTAGGGAGAGAAGGCAGAATTATGTGGGTGAAAAAACAGTTATACTAAAAAAACCCAACAATGCCAGGATAAGGAGGTAGGACTTTTTCTTCTGGAGTTAACAGAGTTCAACTGGTGATTTCTGAGTCAAGAGTGATATGAAACTTCTGACTCCAGCATGGCAAATAAACTCATACTAGGATGGCCCTCACACAGAGAACAACAATAACTTCTGGAAAATTTACAAACCAAAACCAAAAAACAATCTTAAAGCACTGGAGAATAAACAAAAGAATACAGTTTATGGAAGGAAATCAAAACCTGGAGAAGGTGAATAGCGCAGAATGAATTTCTTCATTTGTGTGGCCTTTAGCCCATAACCTTTCTGAAGGTCTTAAAAGTCAGAGGACAAAGATCAGGACCATCACTTCTACTAGGCAATGCAGTGGAAATCTCCAAAAATAGAGATGGAAAGGCCCAGCTTCTGTGTGTAAAATCTGCCCAGATCTCTGAGGGCTCACCGCATCTCGCATGCATGAGCAGACACAAAGCAGCCCATCAAAGATTTTAACAACTAACCTGAGACTGGAGCTGCCACTCAGGAAACACAGTACTTTGAATTCAACCAGGAAAATTGCCTCCTAAAACCAAAAAAAAAAAAAAAACAGCACTCCTTGTAGTAATAGAAATGATCTACAATGTAATATTCACAATTTCCAGAAATTAATTCAAAATTATTCAACAAGTGAAGAAACAGGAAAAAAAACCCATTCTCAAGTGAATAAATAATCTATGAAGCCCAATTCCAATATGGCAAAGATGTTAGAACAAGCACACAAAGAATTTGATGCAGTCATTACAAATTTACTCAATGAAATAATTGGAAATATGCTCTCAGTGAATGAAAAGATAAGAAATCTCTATTAACAAATGGAAAGTATAAAAAAATCTAAATCGCAGAAACAAAAAGTATAAATCCTGAAGCAGAAGTTAATTGTATGGTCTTAACAGCAGAGTGGTGTTAATGGAGGAAAGAGTCAATGAAATTGCAGGTAAACAATGGAAGTTATCCAATCTTATGAATAGGCAGATTTTAAAAAAAGATTAAAACAATGAACAGGGCCTCAGACATCCATAGAAAAATATAAAAAAGACTAACATGTGTAACTGGAATCCAGGAATCAGAGAAGAGAAAGAATATGCGGGGGGGAGGGGGTGGGGAATGGAAGAAATAATGGTGAAAGATGTAAATGTATAATTTCAATAATTTGGCAAAATCCAAGCAATATAAATCTAAGCACATCATCGTCCAAATTCTGAAAGCCAAATATAAAGAGAAGAGTCTTAAAAACAACCCCTGCCCCCAAGTGACATAAACAAAAACAAAAAAAAAACTTACAAAGTACTTACAGGGAAATAAGGATTCACAGGGATACTGCCTTTTCATCAGAAATGATAGTGATCAGAAGATAGTAGAACAATACAAAAAAGTTCTAAAAGGGAAAAAAAAAGGCAACCCAAAATTCTATACCCAGTGAAAATATTCTTCAAGAATGAATTCAAAGAGAAGACATTTTCAGATGAAAGGAAACTAAGCAAGTTTGTTCTCAAGATGCCTGGACTATAAGAAATGATAAAGGAAAGTCTTCCGGCTGAAAAAAAAAGGATGACAGTAAAAGTCAGACATTTGGAAAGAAATTGAGAGCATTAGAAATAGTAAATGTCTGAATAAATACAAAGATTACCCTTTCTTTTTAATTCTATAAAAGATGACAACTATAGTAATAATTATAGAAGGCAGGTAAATGGAATATTATGGTTGCAAATTCTTATGTTTTAAATGAAGTAGTATAATATTAACTCTAAATAGATTGTAAAGTTGAGGATGTGTGCTACAATCCTAGAGGAAATAATTTAAGAGAAAAATAATTTTAAAATAATCCAAAGAAGAATAGCTAAAACTCCAATAGATGTTAGAAGAAAGTAAGCTATAAGAATATGCCTTTTCTCAAATATAAGAATATACCAATGGAATATTCGCAGAAGAAAATAAAGAATTTAAAGTTTAGAGAAGCAAGAGAAGTAAGAATGACTTTCTTCCTCCACCAAAATAACCAAATTCTAATTTTTTTTCAAACTGGAATGACACTGATATTTTCTAAATTCGGTCAAATGTATGAACAAACACACATTTACAGGTATAAATAAATAGTCTCTACAGATGCTTGAGTTCAGAAGTAGTGTTTCCTATGGGTTTCCTATGGGTCTCGCAACCTGTGTGGGCACAGGAGCTTAACAACATACATATGAGTGCACTCTGTCTGCGAACGTTCTTCTAAATATGAATTCCTCCTTCTCTGCAAAGAAAAGGGGAAAGATTTCAAGAATAGGTTGCAGTGAGGTTAGGCATCTTTGGTATTTTAACAGCAGTTTATTTCTTGTTTTCAAATAATTTACAAATAACAGCAACAGAGTTTGGTTAAACTTCCAGCTCCCAATATAACTTATTGTCAAACTAACTTTCCTTTCTTTTCTTAAGCTCAAAGTATCTTTTACCAATCCTTTTTGCACTTTCTCAAAGACATACCCATCAATAGACCCCTGAATCTTAGAATTTGAATCAGCAATATTTCGTCTGTGACCTAGGCTTTAGTGCCACTCAGTGTTCAAATCACAGAATTGCAGCAAATCAAACCACCAAGTCTATCCTAGCAACCTCAAAACATTTACTCTGGATTTAAAGACATCAATTCAAGGTCTCAAATCCCTGCCTGCTTCACACTGCCCGATACATATGAGCAAGATGAAAATTCCAGCATATAAAAGATACCCGTTGGAACTTTGACGAGGAGAAAGTGGAAAATGAGTGCCAGAGATCTTAGCTTCTCCTTTCTCTGCTTGAATCATCTAGTACTGTGCCATGTTTCCAAATATAAATGGACTTACTGAAAGCATAGAAGAGAGAGATCACTTGCTCAGAAGGAAAAAAAGCATCCAGCCATTCAGGAATAAGACCTAACTAACAGCCCCACATTAACAGAAAATAGAAACACTGACGGAAGTTTATAAACAAATGCTGAAATTAAACCACCGATTATTGGGAACTAGGTTATATAATCTAAATTCTGTTAAGTAACATGAGATAAAATAAGCAAGCAGGCAATCTTCCACTTCTCACAACAAATTCCACACCAATTTTTCAAAATTTTCACTGTGTGGGAAAAAGATTTGAAGAATGAAGACTGAAATTGTGTTACAAAAGAAGAAATATCAAAATAAGAAAAGCATTATTAAGTAGAAAATAATTAGAAAAATAAGGAATAGGAATGCAAATATAAATGTGGAGAGGTTAAAGAAAATAAAATAAAAGTTTGGCCAGCAAGTGAGGCTAAGAAAAATTCACCTGGAAATTATGCATAAAATTACCTCATTAGAGTTCAGCTGGGAATAACATTACTGACAACTATCCATTTTAAAATCAAAATAATGATCCACATGTATTCCTTGGAAATTTTAAAAGGATGAGAGATCAAAATTTCCTTTCTGCAAACCTGTGACTAGCCTTTCAAATATCTTACATGCAACAAGAGGTAATTTAAAGGAAATTTCATAGTAACCTTTTCTTCTTAAACAATTAAAATGTCTATTTATTGTAGAAAAATTTTTTTAATTAAAAGAACACAAATTATAGTCACACTCTTGGGACTAATAAAATGATCCCTGTTAATATTATGGTGTAAACTTTTCCAGTCTTTCATCAATACAAAAATTTACAAGTTCTAAATGAAATCCTAGTGATTTAATGACCTGATTTATTCTTTTAATATACAGTGTATATATTAAAATGTCATTAAATAGTCTTTTAAAATATCATATTAAACATCTATCGGCTTCTATTATATATTTTTTTTTTAATTTTTTTTTCAACGTTTATTTATTTTTGGGACAGAGAGAGACAGAGCATGAACGGGGGAGGGACAGAGAGAGAGGGAGACACAGAATCGGAAACAGGCTCCAGGCTCCGAGCCATCAGCCCAGAGCCTGACGCGGGGCTCGAACTCACGGACCGCGAGATCGTGACCTGGCTGAAGTCGGACGCTTAACCGACTGCGCCACCCAGGCGCCCATCAGCTTCTATTTTATAGATGTACACTAATTTTTTTAACCAATGTTGGCTGTTTCCTGATTTTAGCTATCATAAACAGACACTGAGTTCTGAAACTAACTTGTAACTAAATCCCATATATAGTCATTTATATATATATATAATAGTCATTTATATATATAAATAAATAATAAATATATTATATATATATAAATGACTATTTTCTCAGAAAAAAAAAAGCTGAAAATTGAATTACAGTGTGAAAACCATACAAAGTTTAGGGACTTCGAAGATGATTTTCTAAAAGAAAGAATTTATCAATTGTCTGGTTTTCTGTATCTTGCCAATTATGAACATGACCACTCTTTTTACATCTCTATCAGTTTGATAAACAAAAATGTTTTCTCATTATTTTCATTTGGATTTATTTGATTTCTGAAAAGAGTAAGTAAGTTGGTATATGTCTATCGTCTATTGTACAGCTTTCTTTGTGAATTGCCTGTTCCTATCTGTGGAATGGAGGGTAGTGTCTCACAGTGGTTAAGAAGAAAGAAAAGAAAGAAAGAAAGAAAGAAAGAAAGAAAGAAAGAAAGAAAGAAAGAAAGAAAGAAAGAAAAGAAAGAAAGAAAAAGCATGGGCTCTGAGGTCAGACCATCTCAGTTTGAATTCCTAATCCATCACTAACACTAAGACCTCTCCAAGTCCTAATTTCTGCATCTGTAAAATAAAGATAACAGTACCTAGCTCACCAGATGAAATGATGGCCACTCTTTTATATTTCAAGAGCTCTTTATAAGAAGGATTTTCACCCTTTGTTCACCATATGTGTTGCAGCCATTGTTCCCAGTTGTCACTTGCCTTTCAATCTTGTTTATAGTAGATTTTGGCAGACGGAAGCTTTAAATTTTCTGTAGTAAAATCTATCACTCTTTCCTTCAGGATATTTGCCTTTGGTATCATGCTTAGAAAGGCAACAGATTTAGAGAAGGAGTAAAGATAGTACAACTTTTTCAGGAAAGCAAAATATATCTGGCATGTGTATTGTGAATCAGATCAAAATCCAGCATTCTTCTCATGCACCTCTACTAAGCATGTACAATTTTTAAATAACTTCAGTCTGAAAAAGAAATGCACAAAATTCACAATGTCAGTCACCATACACAAAATTTCCAATAATCACGGCCTGTCTAGTTCCCTGGTTTGGCTGAATCTTGGTTTTCAGCCTCAAAAAAAAAAAAAAAAAAGGTACATAGAGACATACTGTAGTAATTAAATTAAGTTCCTTTTTTAATCCATTTCCCAGATGATTGAAAAATTTGTAATAAAATTATTTCAAAAATCAAACAACTTCCCCAAATCACTCATATCTGAGGGTTTCGGCTTGTAAGTTTCTTCATCCTAGCCTCAGCAAATGTAACACAAAGACTTTCAAAGTTTAAGCAAAATAAATCAGTAGTAAGACAGCAAGGTGCTGTGCCTTTGAACTAGGATGACGTTTTCTATCCAGCAGAGGACAGTACACACAAGCTGAAATACCAAACTATAAATTGGTTCTTAGACATCTCTAACACAATAGCGTGATTTATCATGGTCTCATTACAGAGATAGTGTTTTATCAGTTAGTGTCTCTGAAATAAAAGGGTAACCAGTAAAACATAATTGAAATTTAATAACAATTTTTCAAATTTAGATTAATACTAATTCAGTTTTAATATCTAAAAGACTTGAAAATCTAAAGAATTTCTGTAACAAGTAGAAGTACAATTCACTATTTATATTTTCATTTATAATTCACATAGAAGTTCAAACCAAAAAGTTATCACTAGCCTTACAAAAGGCTTGTCTTTAGCCATTGAAGAAACCGCATTTAAGTCAGCCACTTTGAAACCATTAACAGTAGCAAAGCATTATGCCAGGTTTAAAAAAAAAAAACAAAAAACAGACTTGTGTTTAAAATCTCAGTCTTCCTATTTTGCAGATATTTTGGGCAATTTTTGCCTTTTTTATAATATAAAATTGTCGTTAATAAATCAGACCCATAGGAAAAGCTACTGGTTTCTCCCAGATTGCAAATAAGTAAACAATTGCATATCAGTGATAAATTTTTCTTAGTCTGCTACTCTATCCACCACAGTATGTAATTTTTTCTATAAACATCTTAAAATATGTAAGAAGTCATAAGAATTGCTAATACTACTTTTCAGCACTGTCATATTTTGTCCGCTGAGCCAAACGTACCAGATGTCTTTAAATAAAAGATTTAGACAGCATAAAAATAAAGTGTTATTGTATATGGGATTTTTAAAAATATACCAATACATTAGAAATACCATAAGGTTTGAATATATGTTATTACGAAAGAGGAAAAGAGTTTATAGATACTAACAGAATATACCTAAAGACATGAAGAGATAGTGACTGTAAATGTAGATAGTTAAGAAGAAAACAATAAAAAAATCAATGTAACACTCTGCATGATAAAGAATATTTTATCTATTTTAACATAATGAGCTAGAATCATACATTCTCATTTCTTGAAGAAAATGTGGATTTTTCATTTCCTAAAAGTAAGATAGCCCCATCAGTGTACAATTCTACTAGATCCTGTGAAGAAACCACTGTTGTCAAGTAGGTTGAAATGACTATGAGGGGGGTGAGGGGCTGTGAGGTGACCACTGGGATTAACTGGTGCTACTATATTTAAACCCATGCACTCACACTCACAACTAGTGAAAATGGAACTATCTGGGAGAACAGATTTGAAACAATAGCTTCATCCTGAGCTGCTCTGGTGCATCTGTTACATTTACACATTTCTATCTAGTAACTCTAGATGTTTAAGTGAACATTTCTATCCCCCCACCCCCATTTCTGTCCACAGATGATCATATAGGGAAAGGTAGACGCGGAAAGAAAGGAAGATGAAGACAGAATGGCAAATCTTATATCCAGACATGTAAAAAGATATAAAAGGATACATATGGACATAGTTATAAACATAACGAAAATAATGTTTAAATGCTCAAATAGTTTAAAGATTACCCTCCTTTGCCTGCAGAAAGTGTCAAACTTCTTTAGCATTACATAACATATTAAAGCCCTCCACAATCTGACCCAACCTGTATTTTCAGCCTAATCTCCCACCACGCACTGATATGAGCCCCTTACTCCTCACGTCAATGCTTGCCATTCTCCTAGGACCACAAAATGTTGTGCTTTTGAGCCTTTAAACAAGCCATGTCTTCTGCCTAGATCATCATCTTCCAGTTCATCTAAAGAACTTCCACTCATCTCTCAGGAGTCAGTTCACTTACCATGAGATAGTATTATTTTTTATTTGGGTGTCAAGCTCCAATAGACTAGATTTTGAGCTCCTAATAGGCAAAAATAATCTTACTTATTTTTGTATTCCTAGCACCAATCACACTGCCAGGCATCAGTGTTGATTTATAAATGTTTGCAGAATGATGAATAAATGAATGAATGAACACATTCAATCAGGACTCATAGATCTTTTTTAGGAATGACAGAATCTGTTTTCCCTTCCTCTCCTCAAACACTCAACAACACTATAAATTAACTAAAATGGAATTTTCTTCCTTTGCCCAAAACCGCCCCATTCTTGTTCATAGCAACTACTAACCTCAGCAGCAAATAAAAGATTTTCTCTATTTTGAGACATTAAAAGACACATTATTCAGAAAGATAAAGTAGATAAATTTTTCCATATTCCCCCCACTAGGTACAACTAAATATCCTAGACATTATATATAAAATAAGTTCCTAGACTCTGGAAGGTGGAGAGAAGAAGGCAGACTGATTAGGGACATCAAAACCTAAGGAACAACATGGTGGTGTGCCCTTGGGTTTTCTTGCCTCACACAACCCAGACTTACTGCTGAAGAAGCCAATAACCTGGAAACACCAACAGGCATAAAAATAGCCCCAACAAAGGCTTGCTCTATCTAACCAAAGGACCAAGGAAAAGTCAACCTAGTGAGACAGAAAACTTTTAGACAATAGTTGTTCAACTCTAGTCAAACACCACAAGAAAAACTGTGGCTCCACTCCCAACCATACCAGCAAAGGCCAAGTGAGGAGTCTAGACATCCACCCTCACAAGACAGTAATGAGGTGTTCCAACACCCTCACCAGAATGGTTGCAAAGGCATCCAAATAGGAAACTGGGACTTCTATCCCTGCTGGCCAGTAATATGATCTCCCCCTCCCTGCAGCATCAGTGGAGGACACAAAGGAGCCAGGACTTCTTCCCTACCCAGCAACAAGGCACCCTTCCCATGAGGGGAGTGTCAGAGGAAGCCTAATGCAGAATAAGACTCTCACTATCACCCAGTGGTATTTAAGGTCATACCTACCACAGGGTCAATAGAGACAGTCCCCACTGCCACCCAGCAGCAATAAGGAGTCCCTTCCACTCAAGTGCCAACAATGTACTTAATATTCTTACTCCACTTAATATTAACATGGTGATACCTCTTCCCCTCCTTCCACTGCCAGAGTGGTGTCAGATAAACTCAATCAAAAAGGAAAGTTTAAGTAAAATGTAAAATCTCATAATATAGTAAGAACATGTCCACATTGCTAATAAAATATCACTCGCCACACTGACAACCAGAAAAGTCTCAAACTGAATGAAAAAGACAATCGATGGATGCCAACAAGAGATGACAAAAGAGCTAGAATTAAGTGACAGAGATTTTTGTAAAACCCATTATAAAAATGCTTCAGTAAGCAATTACAAACACACTTGAAACAAATAAAAACTAGAAAGCCTCAGCAAAGAGAGAGAAGATATAGAGAAGATCCAAATGGAAATCTTGGAACTGAACTGAAAAAGACAATAATCAAAATTTAAAAGGCTTAGTGGACGGGCTCAATAGCAGAATGGAGAAGATAGAGGAAAGGAAAGGTGAACTGGAAGAGAACACAATAGAAATTACCGAATCTAAATGTACGTAATAGAGATTGAAAAAAAGAAGAATAAAAAAAATAGTGCTTCAGAGACCTGTGGGACTATAACAAAATATCTAATATTTGTGTCCTTGGAATCCTAGAAAGAGAGAAGAAACAGGGCAGAGATGAAAAACATTTAAAGAAATAGTGGTGAAAACTTCCCAAATTCAGTAAAAGATATAAACCTACAGAATCACAAAGTTGAACACGACCCAAACAAAATAAACCCAAAGAAATCTACACAAAGACATACTATAACTAAAATCCTGAAAACTAAAGCCAAAGAAAAAGTCTTGAGGGCAGCTATGACATCTTACCTATAGAGGGGAAAGTATTTTTTTTTTTTTTTTTTTTTGAGGGGAAAGTATTTGAATGACATGAATATCTCATGAGAATTCTTGGAGGCCAGACAAGAAGTGGCACAATATATCTCAAGTCCTGAAATAAAAGAAATGTCAACCAAGAACCCAGGACCCTACATCCAGTGAAAGTATTTGTCAGAAATTAAGAAGAAATAAAGACATTCTCAGATAAAGAGAAACTGAGAGAATTTAATACTAGTAAGCCAAAGGAAGCTCCCTAAACAGAAAAAGAATGATAAGAGAAAGAACACCTGGGACATCAGAAATACAAAAAGAACAAGTAAGCAAAAAGTATTGCTAAGTACAATAGGCTGTCCTTCTGGAGTTTCCCAACTTCCATTACACAATTCAAGCAAATTTACAATACTGTCCTATGTGGTACTAAATGTATGTAGAGGAAATATTTATGACAATTATATTATAAACAGAGGAAGGTAAATGGCCATCAAAGGAAATAAGGTTTCTAAACTTCATACAAACTGCTAAAATGATAACACCAATTATTGTGATAAGATATATATTGAAATCTCTTACAATAAAACAAAAAGGGAAACAAAAGACATACAGATTGAAAAAAAGAAGAAATAAAATGGTCCGGTTTGCAAACAGCATGACTATCTACATAGAGAATTCCAAAGAATACACACACACACACACACACACACACACACACACAAAACCAACCTCCTAGAACTAATAACTGACTTCAGCAAGGTCATAAGATACAAGATGAACATACAAAAATTAATTGCATTTCTGTACAGTAGCAATGAAAACATAAACACTGAAATTTAAAATATAATGTCATTTATAATCACTCAAAATGAAATACAGTACTTAATGTAATTCTAACAAAACATATTCATGATTTGCATGCTGAAACCTATACAAAGCTGATGAAAGAAATCAACAGAAATATAAATAAATGGAAATATATACCCTGTTCATTGGTTGGTAGGCACAATATATTAAAGATGCCAATTCTCTCCAAATTGGTATACACTTTTAATGCAATTCCTATCAAAATCCCAGAAAGATTAGATAAATAGATAGATAAATAGATAGATGATAATAGGAAGGAAGGAAGGAAGGAAGGAAGGAAGGAAGGAAGGAAAGAAGGAAGGAAGGAAGGAAGGAAGGAAAACTCTAAAACCACATATCCAAGAAAGGACTAGTGTCTAGAATATATAAAGGACTCTCAAAACTTAACAGTTTTTGAACAAGTCAATTAGAAAATAGACAAAAGGCACGAATAGAAATTTGCAAAGAAGATACACAGATGGCAAATCAGCACATGAAAAGGTGTTCAACATCATTAGTCATTAGTGAAATACAAATTAAAAGTACAATGAAATGCCGCTACACACCTAACAGAATGGCTAAAATTATTAAAAAGTGACAAAACCATATGCTGGCGAGGATGCACAGAAACTGGATCACTCATATATCGCTGGTAGGAATGTAAAATGGTGCAACCACTCTGGAAAACAATTTGTCAGTTTCTTTAAAAATCTAAACATGCAACTACCATATGACACAACAATTGCACACTGGAGCATTTGTCTCAAAGACATAGTCACAAAAAAAAAACCTGAATACAAATGTTTATGACACAAAAGTTTATTCATAATAGCCAAAAACTGGAAACAATCCAGATGCCCTTTCATAGGTGAATAGTTAGATAAACTGTGGTACATCCATACCACAGACTACTACCCAGCAATAAAAAAGAATGAATTCCTGATACATGCAATAACCTGGATAAATCTCCAGAGAATGATATTTTAAAAAGTCAATCCCAAAAGATTACATACTACATGATTCAATGGAAAAGGGGAACATGTTAGGGTTATCAGGGCAGAAGGAAACGGGGGCAGAAGGAAACTGATATGGGTATAAAAGGGCAACATGAGGATCTTTGTGGTGATGGAAATGTACTGTCTCTTGACTATTTCAATGTCAATATCCTGATTGTAATACTATACTATAATTTTACAAAATGTTACCATTGGGTAAAGGGCACATGGGATCTCTCTGTACCATTTCTTACAACTGTAAGCAAATCTACAATGATACCAAAATTAAAAGTTTTTTTTACAGAAAGCTTTTTATTTGTTTAAAGAACTAAAAGAAGGAAATAGAATTATCTCCCTGCTCAACAAAATACATATGTTGAACATCTGTATTAAATCAAAGAATGAATGAGTAACTAGGCAATCCCTATTGGCCTATGCTTCATCTAGTGAACAGCCCTGTCTTGACCTCTCAACAACTGCAATTGTTGTGTCATATGGTAGTTGCATGTTTAGATTTTTAAAGAAACTGACAAATTGTTTTCCAGAGTGGTTGCACCATTTTACATTAAACTCAACATCTTTGTTTTGTGTCCTGATGAGCTATGCAAGCTTAGTATAAAAGGTCAGAAGGAGTCTTAGAGGTCACCCAATCCAACCCTCCCATTTTGTAAAAGAAGAAATTGAGGACCAGAAAGATTAAATTGTAAGGTCAAGGTTAAATACAGAGTTAGTAGTGAACAAGGCCTAAGTTCCCATTCACCAGTCCAAAAGTCTTTCCATCACAGACTTTAATTTACACATCTCCAAGAGTGAAGACAGTCTCCTTGACAGGTATATATGGAGAATTATTTAAGGAATCTGCTATACACCATCTGAAACTGAACTCCCACTGCATACTCTCTGGAACAGAATGGCATCTTTTATACAAGATGGCTGATCACCAAACCCTTCCCTGGAAACTATCAGGAAAGAGAAAGCACAGCAAAGAAAAACATCCATAGCCTAGAAGCTCATCATCCCTCCTGGACAAGCACAGAAGAGATCCTCACCAATAAGGAGTTCCCTTGACCCCTAGAGACCAGGGAAGAACTTTACTTTGCATCTTCCTTCTAGCTGTATTCCACCATTCTGGAACCTAAAAACATTAAATATTGATTAATTATTAAATGCCAGGTATTATGCTAGATGCTAGAGGCAGTGAACAAGAGACACAATCCGAATCCTCAAGGAGTTTGCCATCTGTGAGAAACAATCACAAGTAATTACAATACAGTATGTTAAAGGTTGAGAGTACATCCATAATACCCTGAGAGCACAAGAGGGAGATTGCCTCCTACTGGGAAGGGAGAGAAGGTAGGAAGGTGGTGGGGAGTGGGGGGTAGTAAGCATTCAAAATAACCAGACTGGGGCACCTGGGGAGCTCAGTTGGTTGAGCTTCAGACTCTTGATTTCGGCTCAGCTCATGATCCCAGTGTCAAGGGATTAAGCCTGGCGTCAGGCTCCTCGATGAGCATGGAGCCTACTTGGGATTCTCTCTCTCTCTCTCTCTCTCTCTCTCTCTCTCTCTCTCTCCCTCTGCCCCTCTCCCCTGCTCATGCTCTCTCTCTAAAATAAAAAAATAAATGAAATAATCAGATAGTGAAGAATTGAGTTGTTTATGCAATTTACTCAACTGAGAAAGTATTTTAAGTTTATTTAGAGAGAGAGAGAGAAAGAGTGCACGTGCATGCGCCTGTAAGTGGGGGAGGGGCAGAAAGGGAGGGAGAAAGAGAGAGAATCCCAAGCAGGCTCTGCACTGTCAGTGTGCAGCCCAACCCAGGGCTCAAACTCACCAACTGTGATATCATGACCTGAGCGGAAATCAAGAGTTGGACACAACCCACAGGGCTACCCAGATGCCACAAGAAAGTAGCTAAATAAAACAATTATTTTGGCCCTCCCATGGTTTACATTGAAGCTTTGGTAAATGCTTCTATAAATTTCATAATTACATTCTAATTTATCTGTTTTGTAAAATCAGCTTTTTATATAGATTTACTTTTAAAAGACTTTTCACTATTTGTAAAAGACTACTGTAGGGGCGCCTGGGTGGCACAGTCGGTTAAGCGTCCGACTTCAGCTCAGGTCACGATCTCGCGGTCCGTGAGTTTGAGCCCCGCGTCGGGCTCTGGGCTGATGGCTCAGAGCCTGGAGCCTGTTTCTGATTCTGTGTCTCCCTCTCTCTCTGCCCCTCCCCCGTTCATGCTCTGTCTCTCTCTGTCTCAAAAATAAATAAACGTGGGGCGCCTGGGTGGCGCAGTTGGTTAAGCGTCCGACTTCAGCCAGGTCACAATCTCGTGGTCCGTGAGTTCGAGCCCCGCGTCGGGCTCTGGGCTGATGGCTCAGAGCCTGGAGCCTGTTTCTGATTCTGTGTCTCCCTCTCTCTCTGCCTCTCCCCCGTTCATGCTCTGTCTCTCTCTGTCCCAAAAATAAACAAACGTTGAAAAAAAAATTAAAAATAAATAAACGTTAAAAAAAAAAAAACTGCTGTATCACCTCCCCCTACTCCCACTCCCTAAATCAGTTCTGTCAAAAGAATTTTTTATTGTATTTGTTTTGATACTTAAAAACCCAATATGTAACTCAAGCGACATGGTTTACATTTTTTTCCACGACTGGCATCCCATATTTTGTCACACCCACTAATCAGATATTTTCCACTCATCTCTCTGTTGTATATGAAGCTGGCAGAAGACAATATTCTAAATTGCTTTCCAATCACAGCACCTCAAGAGACTTAAAAACACATTAACCTCAGGAAAGATAGCATGCTTTCATTTTGCAGAAAAATAAAACACTAATTATTGTCCCCAAACCTTCCTTAAAGGTCAAAAATAAATCCATAAATGCAATAAAACTGAGAGAAAACTTAACCTAGACCTTAAGGGGATAAACTCTTGATCTTGGAGTAAACTTTTGAAAAACTCACTCTCGTTTAACTTCTTCCATGCCACAGTACCAAAACAAAGGGGGTTAATTAAGGACACAGTAATCTTTTGTCTGGTTTGCTTTTTTCTCATTCTCACAGGTAGAAGTGTAAATTACTTGTCTAGCTTAAGATACTTGTTCACGTTTCAGGTCAATGGATATCTGCTTAGAAGAAGGCAAGCACTGTGAACGGTGTTCTTAATTAATAATATCTTCACTGCATTGTTACATATTCTGGTAAATTGAAATCAACAGCAAAAATGCCTCATTTATTTCAGTAGGACTAAAGAAAATTTTAAAATTTATGTAGTACAAACAATATGTGTGAGCCACCTGTTTGCTTTTTAACTAAATGGATTGGTATGGAATGACAGCTGCTGCAAAACCAACAACACTTCAAATACTATATATTACTTTGCCAAGAAGATGAAATTTTGGTATCATTTACTTTATTACCATGGGACGTGTTAATGGAGATTCCTACAGAAGAGCACTGTAATGAATATTTCTAGCCACTAAGTGTCACTGTTCAGTTAAATATTTTAACTGCACTGACAGGGGCATGATGACTGTAGAGTCTTTTGAATGGGGTCAATCAGAAACAAACGAAATAGATTATATTATATAATACACTCAAAGTAACGCACAGGCGTTATACCAGTACAAACTGCAGAAAGAGGAATTCCTAGAGATAGAGGTGTTGCTCTCAGTGGAATGCCAAGTGATCAAATCAGACATTTTGCAAGCTTAAATAAGGTTTGAGCTGCACTAAGCCTTGTAATCTGTTTTTACCAATATAAATGCCAAAACTGAATTGCCACTATAAAGTCTGCCAAGTTTCTTTGTATTGTATGTCAGTATGCTGTTTTCCTTGATAGTGCCATCAATAAACATGTCTGGGGATCAACCGTTTGTGATCAGATATGCTACTTTCATTGTTTCAAGCTGAGCTGATACTGTATAAAAAGCTAATGCCAGAGAAGTTCCATTCAGGCTTGAGCATTTGAGAGAAAGGATAGGGCAAATTCCCTGCACCCTGCATACAAGGGTCCAGGTTAATGTTGGAAATCTCCCAATGCTCACAAGTCGTAGACCTCATTTCTGAGACATGCATACATTGTAGACAACAGCATAATGCTCTGCCCCTTCTAGGTATTTTCCAAATAATTCAACAGATAAATACTCCAAGTTTCAAAGAACAGGATTTTCAGCCATACCACTCATCATTATGTAAGAGTCTTGTTATCTCAAGATAGCAATATTATTGTATATTTTTCTGGTTATGTCACCATACAGGATAAAAATATATGTTGTTGCTGGAGTTTCTTTGCAATTAAAGGATCCCTTCAAATGTTTTTCCTCAAAATAAAAAATCTATACACAGAGTTACTCAAATCTCTATCTTTTCTTGCAAGACAGACTGCTTCCATTTTGAAACCATAGTTTCCTAGGTTCTCCTAAGTTTTGGGGGGCTTGCTTGTTTCATTTGGATTGTTTTTTGTTTGTTCAATCTTCGGCATTTCATGCTGGACAATCTTTCATAGTTATAATACAAGTCAGAAAAATTAATGATGGTAAAAAAATAACACAAAGAAATAAGCATGTTAAAAATTCAGAGCTGAGAAAAGTAAATGTGTAAGGGTAGGAGTGAGCAAGTAAAACTGTATAAAAATAGTATGTTCCATTACTATATGGATAGAATCTCCTTAGACCTAAAAGTGGAGACAGGACATTCATATAGCTAGAATGGTGTGAGCAAAGATGTTGAAGCAGTGTATTTTGGAGACAGTGAGTACAGCAATTTGGATTGAGTAAAGATTTCACATAAGAAAGTGGTAATTGACTAGGATTAAAAGAATTTTTAGAACCAGACTGGAATGGAAAACAAAGTCAAAAAGTTTTAGCTCGTATACAGTAAGAGACAATGGGAACCATTAAAACTTGATATGAAAAAAAATGTATCCATAAGATTAATCAGACAGAGAGGCACAGAAAGTTTAAAGGTGGCAGATGACAATTTTAAAATATTTTTTTAAGAAGGTATACTGCAGGGGCACCTGGGTGGCTGAGTCAATTGAGCGTCCGACTTTGGCTCAGGTCATGATCTCGTGGTTCATGGGTTCGAGCTCTGCATCAGGCGCCATGCCCAGTGCAAAGCCTGTTTGGGATTCTCTCTCTCTCTCTCCCTCTCTGCCCTCCCACTTGTGCTCTCTCTCAAAATAAGCTTTTTTAAAAAAGGATGTGTATTGCAGATATAGTTCAAGATTCTTAAAAATGTCTAAACATTTACACCAATAAATTCTTCTGCTGAATAAACCCACAAAAAAAATATTTTTTTTATTTTTTATTTATTTTTGAAAGAAAGAGACAGAGCCCGAGTGGGGAAGAGGCAGAGAGAGAGAGAGAGAGAGAGTATCCAAAACAGGCTCCAGCCTCTGAGCTGTCAGCACAGAACCTGACATCGGGCTTTGGCCCACAAACTGTGAGATCATAATCTGAGCCAAAGTCAGATGCTTAACTGACTGAGCTCCCCAGGTATTCCAACCTGCAAAAAATTTTAAATAAAATTGAAAAATTAAAAATCCACAAAAGGAAAATAATAGGTACACCAAAATTACAGCAACATTTCTAATAAGAAAAAAATCTCAATATCCAAAATTGGGGAAATAATGATATGTATTCTTGAAGAAGTTTCTGTAGTAGTAGTCTAATAATAATGAAGACTGTGTTAATTACACGGAAAAATTGAAAAATCCCCAGAGTGTAACGTCTGTTTACCTAAGACACTAGTAATAAGGAAGTTGAGAGGACAGCCTACCCCTGACCCAAGACTATAAAAGCCCTTGGGGCACCTGAGTGGCTCAGTAGGTTAAGCGTCCGACCTTGGCTCAGGTCATGATCTCACAGTTCGTGAGTTTGAGCCCCACGTCTGGCTCTGGGCTGACGGCTCAGAGCCTGGACCCTGCTTCAGATTCTGTGTCTCCCTCTGTCTGCTCTGCCCCTCCGCTGTTTGCACTCTGTCTCTCACATTGTCTCAAAAATAAATAAACATTAAAAAAATTGTTTTAATAAAAAAACTATAAAACCTCTTCTTTGTATACCCAAAGGTCCCCAAGATTTTCATGAAAAGAGTCTAGGGGGTCCATCCCAAACCAGTACACTGGCTGTAACAGAGGGGTGTTACTACTGGGGAAAAGCTGGCCGTGGCAGGTGGGGACCAAAGCCAGAATCTAAAGCAAGGGCTCTTGCTTCTAGCAACCATTGGTGCTGAGGCAGCACCTTGAACTGGTAGTAGCAATTATTCTAGAATCTCAGTTCCATTGTTCTAGTCAAGAAGAGAACTCCCAATCAAGTTGAACAGGGCCCACTGGATTATAGTGCTTTTCATTCCCTCTCTCAACCACTTTCACACAGTGCTTCAGGTCAAGACAGAAAAGGTTCTGGTGACAGTCAACTCACAGGCTTGAATCAAGAGGGGTTTTGGCTTTTATGTAACAGTGACTTTCATGGAGCACATAGGGCTAGGCAGCTCCAGAATGGAGAACAGTCTGACCCACATAGAATATAGGCCTTAAAGGGTTTTATATTTCTCCGATCACCACCTTCAGCTGTACTGGCTCAAGTCTCCCTCTCTTATCCCTTACAAACCTTTCAGAAAAAGTACAGAACTTTCTAGATCACTTTTAAGGTATAAAATAGCCCAATCTGAAATGAAACTTCCAACTTAGAGATCATTGCATCCTTTCCTCTGCAGTGCTGTCCAGGCCTTGAAGACAGAGTGACAAAGAAAACGGTGTGATCTTTCACTCCTCCTCCCCAGCCAGCCTTATTTTGGAGCTCCTTTCCCCCAGCTTGTGGCAAGAAGGGAAGAGTTTTCAATGAGACAAGTGGCTCTTTCTTATCTAATCCCTGTTGTTATCCTTTCTTGGCCAAAGCTGGTATTGATGAGGTCTGTGTGGCAGGTATCCAAATGTTGGCTCTTTCGTTAAGCAATGTGGTTCCATGGGATAGAAAATCTGCCTCCAGCTTGTCCTCTTCCAATGCCCCTCAGTTTGCACTCTTGGAGGTCCCTTCACTTCACATCTTCTTTCTGCCAGGACATACTTGCCTGGAGGCAAGTTGTCTTGAGTAGGCTTCTGTCAAGATGGCTGAGGCCCAGCTACCTTCCCAGCTGACTCTCCAAAAACTCACACATCCCTGATAGGCCTAACATGGGAGTGCAAGCTGTCCACATGGCCCCTCCTCCATCACACACTCTCCATTCTCTACTTTCCTGGTGAACAGGCACTGGACAGATCGGCAAGTCTATAGCATAAGCGGACATCAAACCAGAACTCAAATATCTTTACAAGTAAATCCCAATCTCTTGGCTTGGGGGTGTTGAGCACCCCCTCTTCTTCCCCTCAATAAAAGAAGAGAAACCACAGCCCTCTCCCCTTAGGCTAACGATGACCTTCCCAGTGCTTTTTCTTCCTTTCACCCGAGTCTTCTGGTCTTTTGCTTATATAGCTGGGAGCAGGGAGAGGGGGGAGAGTGATATGGGTGGTGCTAAGGTGGGGATTAGGAGTAGCAGAGCCTGTTTACCTCTTAAGAAATCCGAATCAGGTGCAGGGTCTAGTCCCTAATTGTTTCATGCTCTCTTAGCTACTTGATGCCTCTTTGTCTCCAGCTTTGCGTTCTAGACAACAGGAAAAGTTCAACTCAATATCCTGTTACAAGAAAGGCTGTAGGAAGTCTCTGAACTGAGAAACACAGATTTCAAGGAAGCAAAATGCTGCCTAAATTAAGAAATTTTTTCCTGAAGTTGAAAACCTATCCCTGAAGGACAAGACTGAAACACAGAAATGGAGCCCAAGTCCTCTTTCGGAATGTTAGAATGGTGCCCCTCCAGTTGTGCTCTGCAGAGGGAAAGTCATTTCTTAATAAGCCCAACTGCCAAACATTTTCTTTCTTTGGGCCCAGCTCTGGATTCATACATACAATCTCTTCTTAAAACTGGTTTCAAAAGGGGCACCTGGGTGGCTCAGTCAGTTGAGCATCCAACTCTTGATTTCAGCTCAGGTCATGATCCCAGGGTTGTGGGATCAAGCTCTGCACTGAGTGTTCAGGATTCCCTCTCTCTCTCTCTCTCTCTCTCTCTCTCTGTGCTCCTCTTTCCTGCTCTCTTCTCTCTCATGCACGCATGTGCACACATTCTCTCTCTAAAATAAAAAAAAAGTATTAAAACTAGTCCCCAAAGAATTGGAATCAGGTGCAGAACCGACTTCCTCAAAGATTCAGAACTACTGTTGGGATAAGCACTGGGGGTTGTATGGAAACCAATTTGACAATAAATTTAGATAGATAGATTCAGAAATACTACCACCACTTGAACTGTCTACCCACTTCCATCTCACTCTGTCCACCCGTCCCATTTCCCTCTCTAACCTGCCCCGTCAGAGTCCTTGCCCAGCCCCGAAAGATTTCCCGAAGTTCAAACCACAGGGAATAAGGTTGGAACCTTTTTGTTCCTCATCTCCTTCTTGACATCACCACTGGTCTTCAGATGCATAACAAATGTGATCCAAGTGTAGTACAGTTTTCTTAAATAAAACGGACTTTCTTTGGTCACCTTCCACCCCAAACTCAGAAACGGCTACTGTTTAAAACGGCACTTCTTTGGGGGGTTTTCTTGGTGTTGTTTTATCTTAATACATAACCATAAGATCTTTTTCTAGTCAAAATAAAAATGATTGGTAAGTCTCTCCAGTTTATTTATAGAAGAAGCAGTAAGTCCCTAAGCCATATATGTGAATCCATATATGTGAATCTACTCCAATGATAGCAATTTCACACACAAAATTATTTTCCTTTTGAAAAAGTTGTCACCACAATCAGTTATAACTCTTGTGATTTGCCCCATAAACCATATAGAGACCACAGAATTAAAGTAAATTTAAAACCTGCCATTTTCCCTTTCCTCCCATCCCCAATTTCAATTAAATGAAAGACCAGAAAGCTGTATTTATGAAATGCTTAGAGCTCCTCAACCAGAAATGACTGCAGAAGACCACATGTTGCTGCAAAGCTTTCTAGTATCACTGACTATGAAACCGTGGTAATGGGGTGAGCTTCTGTCTTCCAGGGTTGAGTAGAATAGAATTTGAGAAATGTGGAGGCCAATAGGAAGAAAAATCTTAGGAACACAGTCTCAAACAAAATAGGAAAAAGAAACCAAAACACATTTTTCATAAGCATGGCAGCACTATTTGGATACAATCCTGAGCCCAATTCAGCTTCCATAAGACCACTACCACAGACTAATAGCACATATCATTAGATTCTAACTTTAACAGCACAGCCTCATGGAACATATGTGCTGTCTGCATGGGAGGTCTGAGGGCTACAGCTAGATCATGCAGCAAAAAAAAATGTGAGAAAAGCAGTGCACTTCTGAAAGATTTTACCGAATATTAACATCCATTAAAAACTTTCTTTGTGTTGCACACAACTCATAACCTTTACCCATCTTTCCCCTGCCTCACTCTGTAGTATCTGTATATAAACAATTGAGATAACTAAATAATTCTCAGGTTACTCACTAAAAATAAACCTAAATACAATTCCTTAGCAAGATGCAGTCTAAGTACTTATGAGCCACTAAGGCTTCTCACAGGAATCTAAAATATTAGAGAAATGAAGATCCTCCTGTGAGTGTAAAACTCTGAAAGCCTAATACACAAGAGTAAAGATGCAAAGTCACCTTAAAAGACAAATGGAAACCATGGCTGTAAGACTTGGCTGCTATTTGATTAATTATATGATGATGCTTTATTAAATATGTCAATCAAAAGGGGAACTGACCAATCAAATACATACAGATAAAGAAGCCTCAGAAAGCTACATGTTGGCAGCATTCACCCAAGCGCTTGTACATGAGAAAATCAGTGTGGGCCAAAATAAAGCCCACTGAAAAGACCATTAAATTAATCTAATTCTCTTTGTCCTAATTAATGCTCACAAAAAAGAGTATTATGATTTTACTTCCCAGGTACATACACCTACAAGGAAAAGGTGGGCCAGCCTACATAAATTTGAGTATACTGGTTCTAATGGCAATTATATTTATTTTTATAAATCAATAATATTGGCTTCCCAAGTAACCTAACTACAAGTATCCTGAGCTCATCAGGATGACTAGAGTTTCTCACTACCTGTTCCAGTTAAAGTTCTCAGCATAAATTAACAAATCTACTTTATGAGCTTGATTGTTATGAGTCACCCACGACATATGGATTGAATTTACCATCAAAATTAACTTTCTAAATCTGCTGAGCTCAGGGCTTGATCCCAAGATAATAAATGTCAATTTGTGAACTCTGAGTAATAGCTTTCCATCATTTCCATTTAACAGAGAACAGCTACACTATCCTCCATAGGAATCACTTACTGGAACACATCCCATATACCTAAAGTTTTGAAATATAGATAAGATATTTCAAATAGGCCTTTAGGTCACTATTTCTCCACCCCTACCCTTGGCAGACTTCACAACACTCTTTCCTTGAAACCCAGATGCAACCTCAGAACCATTCTTAACATAATCTTCTAAACAGCCAGTCCATTAAAACTGGCATGAGATGAGACCTATTTGCCATCTCCGATATAGACTTTACGTGGTTTGGAATTGATATTTCACATTCTTCCATGTGTCAAAAGTTTAATTTGTGTCAAATATATATGGCCATATTGTATTGTGATAAACCTTCACGGTAAAAAAATATTTTCTTTGGAAAAATCGCTAAAGAATAAAAACAGTTATGCTATTCCCATTAGGCTTAAGGTTAAACATTTAAAAGAGAAAATTAAATTTCGATCTTAAATCATTTGAGTTTCCCAATAGTAAAAGTCACTTTTCCATTTTTCTTCAAACTTCGTAGGACTGGGGCACCTGGGTGGCTCAGTCGGTTAAGTGTCTAACTTCGGTCCAAGCCATGATCTCACAGTTCACAAGTTCAAACCCAGCGTCAGGTTCTGTACTGACAAGTTAGAGCCTAAAGCCTGCTTCAGATTCTGCGTCCCCCTGTCTCTACACCTCCCTGCTCCCGCTCTCTCTCCCTCAAAAATAAACATAAAAAAAAAACTTCATAGGATTTGTCCCATAGCTTTGCATCTTGTTCAATCTTCTATATAGTAAAGAAGTTAATACCAATGAGACAGAGTGGCTACTTCAGAGATTAAAGGCACATACCAGCTGGCATAAAGCTTGGGACAAAACAGAAGACAGTGAGAAAAGATTAGCCAAAAGCCATCAGAGATAGCAATCATGATTTGTTAATTTTATCATAACTGCTCACAGAAAACATACATCATCTTACTCTATATGCTAGGACAGAGTGATAGTCTAACAGCAATATTAAAATGTGAGAAAAATTTTCATACTTAGTAGGACTATTCCTTTGTCTACTTCTACTAAAAAACTAACAGTAGGAATTAGGTTTAAGCTGTCTGATGAAGGACTAAAATTGAAAACAAGGGAATTTTCCTCATTACGAAATTGTGAATGAGAAGGGAAAACAGGGCCCTCATTAAGTGTGCCAAAGGAAAGCATACTTTGATTGGGATAAAGGCTAAGAAGTTGGGTGAGAAAGACCTTGTTGAAGCAAAGAGGATATCTAGACCTGGTGGGATACAGGAGTCTTAGGGAAGCTGAAAAAGAACGGTAATTATATTCTAACTAAAGTCACAAATAAAGCTTTGCTACTACATAAGCTGTATGGGAAATTTTTGCCAACTTAAATAAAAAATAACAAAATAAAATTAGAAAGGAAGAGGGAAATTATTTCCAGGTGACATAGTGATGTAACTGGAAAAACCCAGAAAAATCAATGGAAAAACTACAATAAGATAATTCAGTGAAGTAGCAGAATAGAAAATTAAATAAATCAATAGTCTCATGTACAAATTATTACCAATTGGAAAATAATAGAAAACCCCTAAATTGAAAAAGAAATGTGCAAACCTACATGTCAAAAGCTATAAAACTTTCATTAAATACATAAAAGTAGATGTGAACAACAGAAAAATCATGCTGCTGATATAATCAATTCTCCTAAAATTTATTTTAACACATCTCAAAAAGGGGAAAAAAGTACCAAGAAGTTCTTGGATCTAGATATGTAGATTCTAAAGTTTATATATAAAGGGGTGTCTGGGTGGCTCAGTCAGTTAAGCATCTGACTCTAGATTTTGGCTCAGGTAATGATCTCATGGTTCATAGGACTATTGGGTTCTGTGCTGACAGCATGGAGCCTGTTTGGGATTCTTTCTCTCTCCCTCTCTGGCCCTGCCCCACCTCAAAATAAATAAATTAACATTTAAAAGTAAGTAAATAAATAAGGCTTACATATAAAGAAGAGTAATGGGGGTGGGGGTGGCTAGGCCTATCAGATCTTAAAAACCCTACAAAGCCTCTATAACTTATTTTTAAAAGGTATTTTTTTAAGTTTATTTATTTATTTTGAGAGAGAGAACACAAGCAGGGAAGGAACAGAGAGAGGGGGCAGGGTGAGAGAGAATCCAAGCAGGCTGTGGCACAGCCTGATGCAGGCCTCAAACTCACAAACTGTGAGATCATGACCTGAGCCAAAACCAAGTTGGACGCTTAACCAACTGAGTCACCCAGGCACCCCGTCTCCATAATTTATTGACACATAAATGGACCAATGGAACTGACTATAAAGTCTAGATATAGAGCCAGAACATATCAAATGTTAGTTTATCATTAAAATGACATCTTAAATGATTGGGGGAAAATAATTTTTTACCAAATAATGCTGGGACAATTGGATAACCATCTGGAAGAAGACAGAATTGGAGCAGTACAGAATAAATAAACTCCAAATGGTTCAGAGGTCTAATATAAAAATATTACACAGCCATAAAAAAGGATGAGAGATCTTGCCATTTGAAACAACATGGATGGGCCTAGAGGGTATTACACTAAGTGAACTAAGTCAGACTGAGAATGACAAATCCACTCATAAATGGAATCCATAAATGGATTCCACTCATAAATGGAATCTTCAAAAAAATGACTAACCAAATGAAAAGCAGAATCAGAATTATTAATACAGTGAACAAACTAATGGTTGCCAGAAGGGAGAGTAGTGGGAGGATAGGCAAAACAGGTGAAGGGAAGAGGGAGATACAGGCCTCCAGTTATGGAATGACTAAGTCATGCAAATAAAAAACAGAGCATAATGAATACAGTCAATGATACTGTAATAATGATGTAATGGGACAGATGGTAGCTATACTTGTAGTGAACACAGCATAATGTATAAAACTTGTCAAATCACTAATTATACACCTGAAACTAATATAACATTGTTTGTCAACTATACTCAAAAAACAATTGATGCAGACCTGTCTCAATCTGTAGAGCATGCAACCCTTGATATCAGGGTTGTGAGTTCAAGCCCCAAGTTGGGGGTGGAGTTTACTTAAATGAAAAAAATTGAAACTTTATAAATACTAGAAGAATTTATACCTTTATTACATGGAATGAGGAAGCCTTTTTCATGACTTAAAATCCAGAATCTATAAAATAAAGATTGACAAATTTGACTTTACAAACATAAATAGATTTGCACGGCAAAAATATACACATACAGAGATGTGTGCATACAGGTATAGATATATATAAAGAACCTAGAACAAATGATGAAAATGACCAAAAATCTAACAGAAAAATAGGAAAGCAGCAGTTCACACAAATAGAAATACTAATAACCCTGAAACAAATTAAAATGTGTTCTACCTGTGGCACCTGGGTGGTTCAGTTGGTCAAGGGGCCTTGACTCTTGATTTCCTCTCAGGTTATGATCTTACAGTTCGTAAGATCCAGCCCTGCATCAGGCTCTGCACTGACAGCACAGAGCCTGCTTGGGATGCTCTCTCTCCCTCACTCTCTGCCCCTTCCCTGCTTGTGCGTGCACACACTTGCTCTCTCTCAAAATAAATAAATAAACATTTTTCTAATGTGGTCTATTTATCTCATAAGAGAAATGCATATTGCACTACACTGAGATCCATTTTTTACCTGTCAGACTGGCAAAACTCCAAAAGTTTAAAAACATACTCTGTTGTTCAAGGCTGTAGAGAAACAGGCACTCTCAAACATTTGTGGTTGGAATACAAAATGATGTGATCCCTATTCAGAAGGAAGTCGATATCATAAAAAAAAAAAATACAAATGTGTTTACTCTTTACCCCAAAAATCCCACTTCTAGCAAACTTCTCTGAAGATATACTTCAAGAAATACAAAATGCATGTATACAAGGTTGTCCAATGTAGCATTATTAGTCATACCAAACAATTGAAAACAACTCAAATGTCAGGTTAACTGAACAGGTCAACAGGTTACATCCACAAAATTGATAAATACCATCCAACCATAGAAAAGAATAAGAAAAATCTCTCTGTACTATGACGGTGTGATCTCCAGAATATACTATGTGAAGAAAGCAAGACATAAAACATGCTACCCTTTTTGTAAAAAAGGAGACACAAGAGTGTGTGTGTGTGTGTGTGTGTGTGTGTGTGTGTGTGCATTTATGTATTTGACTAATTTGCAAAGAAACATTGGAAGAATTAACCATAAACTAACACAAATTGTAAACAAACTTTAAAGACAGATTAGGGGTGAGAAAAAAGGGAATAATCATATAACACTCAAGACAAATTTGCCTACTCTACAATTTTGCCTAGAGCCAGCACACCTGTGTGCAGGCATACACACACAGAGAATTTCTCTATCCTTTTTTTATTTTGGATAATCTAATATTACGCAGTACCCTGACACAATTAGAAATTGAGAGCCACCACAAAATCTAAACTATCTTTTTGGCTCATATTTTGTGGTAATGCATAATTCACATCTAGTCATAAATGAAAGAATGAGTACCATATAAAAATTTGGTGGCTGCTTCTCTGAGCTGTATTTTGTATTAAATCAACAGAATTTACACAGTTTTTATATAAGGGGTAGGTCAGTTTTGAACATTTTTATAATAATTCTAGGTCTGTATATTATAGAAGGAAAAAAACTTCTTCATCGTATCTTGGGATTTTATTCACATAACTTGTAAAATAACACACTTCTAAAATATAAGTCAAATGTAAAAACCTTTCATGAAACAGTAATAAAGGACTAAAAAAATATACTCTCACTATTACCTCCAACATAAATTTCATCCTAAGGTATTATATAATGAATTTTAAGGTACTATATAAAATGAAACAAAATTTATACCAAGGTTCACTTCAATGACCATTAAGACATTTAAATCAGATGTGGAATCTCAGAGGCAATGCTATTTTAGAATGGCTTGGGGAAAAAATTAGGAAATGCTCATTAGGCTATCCAGATGGAGAAACAGAACTAACACCTTTTCTTTTCCCCAATGAAAGACCTATTAAAAATTGTGCCATATCAACAATTTAACAATTAAACTACTTTCAACATCAAAGAAAAGCAATTTAAAGGTAAGAGTATTATTTTTCATTCTTATTAGTGAATAAACATTCATACAAAAGAATGCAGTCTAGTAGTCACTAGAAATATTTTATAATTGAATTTACTGTAAAATATTTGATACATGATACATATAAAACAATATGAGTCCACCATTTATCTTAATGAGAACATTACCAATAGCATTAAAACTATCTCTGTGTTCCACTCTGATTCTATTTCATTCAGAGTAATCACTATCCTGAATGTTATCATTCCCACATGTATATAAATCCCTAAACCACATATTCTTTAGTTTTTCCTTTTTGAAAGTATTATTTTAAAATGGTATCATACTGTATGTAGTTATCTATGACTTGATTTCTTCACTAACTCTCTGTTTCCAAGATCCATCCATATTACTGTGTGAAAGTGTATTACATTCACTCTTACGTCCCTATGACAATTTCTTAATCCATTCTCCTGTCAAATAACAAGTGGCTAATTTTAGGTCTTTTGCTAATACAAACAATGTTATGTAAATATTTTTGTTCACATATGCTAATATATTTGTGCAAGAGTATATCTAAAACATATACCTAGATGGAATAGGTGGCAGGTAGGATATGCGTATGCTCAATTTTGAATCTAAAATTTGTTTCCAAAGGGAATATATCGATGTATACTCCCATCAGCCGAATATAAAATTTCTTATTCTTCCATACACTTACCAACATTTTGGGCTGCAAGACTTGATTGCACCAAACTAATTGGTATAAAATAGTATCTCATTGTAATCAATAACATATTGTTATGATATTTACATAATATTATAATAAATGGACATAATCTAATCAGTTTTAGCATCTTTTCCATAGGTTTACTTGCCTCTGAAATGTTCACCATCTATTTTTTTAAGTTTATCTTTTCTTATTAAATTATAAAAAGTATTTGCATACTCTAGATACTAACACTATGCCAATTTTATGTCTTGTCAATTTCTACTCCCAGGATATTTTTTGTCTTTTCAGTTTCTTTTTATGCTCTTAATCTTTTATTTTATATATAGTTCTCATTTTTTAGTTATGTTTAAGAAATTCTTCCTTATACAAAAGTCATAAAGGCACTCTTTTACATTTTATTTTAAAGTTTCAAAGTTATGCCTTTCACATTTGTTTTTTATGCACCTGTTATTGATTTCTATGTATTATATGACATACAGACCCAATTTCATTTTACTGTATGATTGATCAATTGTTTTGAACCATTCAGTGGATAGGTCATTTTTTCCTAATGATCTGCAATGCTATATTAGTTCTATATCAAGTTTCCACATATGATTCAGTATGTTTCTGGATTCTCTAATCTAGTCTATCAGTCAACCTGTCTATCTTTGTGCACGCTATCTTAATATAGACTTTTCTATATAGCCAAGATAACATTTTCACAATATAACAGAAATTCTTTAGTATCATCTAATATTCAGTTCATAAGCCATCACCCCTAACTTGCTCTCAAAATGTCTTATAGTTGGTTTTTTTCAAACAGGATCCAACCCAGGACCTCACATTACATCTAGTTGTTCAGCCACTAAGGCTTTTTAACATACCATTTTTCATGACACCAACTGGTTGAAGTAATTGGGACACCAGTCCCACACAATATCTCATCTTCTAGATTTACCTGATCGCTCCCTTGTGGTAGTATTTAGTTTATTGCCTATAACCTGAATTTCCTGAAAAAAATCAACTGGAAGTTATATCTAAAGATTTGTCTGTGGGGGCACCTGGGTTGCTCAATCAGTTAAGCTTCTAACTTCAGCTTAGGTCATGATCTCGTGGTCCATGAGTTCGGGCCCAGCATTGGGCTGTGGGTCTGACAGTTCACAGCCTGGAGCCTGCTTTGGATTCTGTGTCTCCCTCTCTCTCTCTGCCTGTCCCCTATTCACACTCCATCTCTCAACAATAAATCAACATTAAAAAATTTTTTTTATTTTTAATGTTGATTAAAATTAAACATTTTTTGGCATAAAAAAAAGTATAAATGAGACCCGGTGGTTCATACTGCATCACAATGGAGATATATAATATCTGATTTCCTACCAATGACCACTGTATTCAGGTGATAACAATGCCATCCCTCCATTGCATATTTCCCCTTCCTATTTTTCAAAGGGGAATCTATGTAGTATTATTTTAGCACCATTCAAGTGTTCAGCTCAATTTCAACCATTCATCCAATAGTTTTAACACCAATTAATTGTCTAAAACAATAATGTCATTAAGGATTGTGAAATAGTAGTTTTCTGATTCTAACGATTTTTCTAAATTCATGTCATTATTTTGTAAAGATAGAGATTTCTCTTTTGTTTACCCTGAATTATAGTTCCTTCTGGAAAGACAGTACAGATGCTTAAAGTCTTTCCCTCCATTAACAATTTTCAAAACAAATTTCTTTGGTTTAGTAATAATCTATGTCCTTTTTTAAAATAAACTTCTTTAGACCAGGTTTAGTTTTATAGAAAAAGTGTCATTCCAGGATTCTTTACTCGGTTAGAATATCCTTGAAGAATAAAGGAAAATAAAGACATTCTCAAAGAGAAGAAAGCAAGAGAAGTTGTCACCAGCAGACATACTCAATAAGAATGGCTAAAAAAAAAGCTTTTTAAGCAAAGGAAATTAAGAAAGATGAAAATTTTGAATATCAGGAATTAAGAAAGAATGACAAACATTAAAAAAGAAAGAAGAACAAAAATATGGGTACACATAATAGCATATCCTCCTGAGTTTTCTAAATTATGTTAGACAATTGAGGCAAAAATTATAATATCATTTGATGTAGTTCTCAATGTATACAAAGGAAAATATTTAAGACAACTATATTATAAAGGAGGAGTATAAAAGGACGTAAATGAGAGCAAATGTTAGCACCAGTAAAGACTGGATTAAATTATGTATATATAGCATAATGCCTAGAACAACCACAAAAAATATATACAAAGAAAAACATTTTAAATTCTAAAGATAAGTCAAAATGGAATTCTAAATAATTTCAAATAACAAACATGAAAGCAATGAGCGTGAAACAGAAGAATGAAAACAGGAAGTAAAAGCAATAAAATAGCAGATCATATCAATAGTTATCTTAAATATAAATGAACTATATACACTAATTAAGAGAAAATTAGCATAATGGATTTAAAAAACATGGCCCAGGGTGATGTGACAGAAGATGAATGAGTAGGAAGCTCCAGGAATCAGCACCTCCATGGAGACAACTATTGAGTTGTCTCCAAACCAACTATTTGGGAACTCCAGAGTGTAGTCAAATACTTGAAATATTCAAGGGAATACTTCATGAAGAAGAGGCTGGTAAGTTTTTTATAAATTTCAATGTTTTGCATAGCAGCTACTATTACCTATCCCTCTATCATATGTCAAGCAACCATGGGGATAATAGCCCATGTTCTTGATGCAGCTGGATGTTGCCAAGGTGGTCAACAGGGACCCTCTACTCCAAAACTCGTAACACGTATTTTTATCTGCCTGGCAGTACACTACCAAAGGACTGGCACAGAAGCTAGCTACTGTTTCAACCCCATCGACCTACAGTAGCTTCCCAAGAAATCTCTGTCAAAAAAAGTTAAGGTGAGAACGCATTTGTTGTTGTTCTTGTTGTTCTTTTTGTTGTAGCACATTTGTAAGAAAAAAGAGAAGACACAAATAACCAAAATCAGAAATGAAACTGTACACTAACTGCAAAATTATAAAAGTTAAAATGATAGTAAGAGAATTCTATGAACAACTGTATATCAATAAATCAAATAATCTAGAGGAAATGGATAAATTTCTATAAACACACAAACTACCAAAACTGTCTCAAGAAAAAACAGAAAATCTGAACAAACCTATAACAAGTAACCAGATTGAATCAACAATAAAAATTTTCCAAACAAGAAAAGCTCTGGATCAGACGGCTTCTCTGATGAATTCTACCAAACATTTGAAGAAGAATTAACACCAATACTGTTCAAATTCTTTCAAGAAAAGGAAAGCAATACTTCCTAACACATTCCTTGTGGCCAGTATTACCAAAGCCAGACAAAGATACCATAAGAAAACTACAGGACAATATCTTTTATGAGTATGGATGCAAAAATCTTCAATAAAAACTAGCAAACCAAATCCAGCAGCACATTAAAGGATTATATACCATAACTAACTAGGATTTATTCCAAGAATACAATAGTAGTTTCACATAAGAAAATTAACCAATGTAATTTATCATAGTCAATAACAATGGAAGAAAAATGTTCATGATCATCTCATTCAACAAAAGGCATTTGACAAAATTCAACACATTTTCAACATAAAAAATGCTCAGAAAAGTAGGAATAGGAGGAACCTTATTCAACACAATAAAAGAAATTTATTTTAAAAAAACACATAGCTAACATCACACTCAATGGTGAAGGACTGAAAGCTTTCTCCCTAAGACTGGGAACAAGACAAGGATGCACATTTTCACCACTTGTTATTTAACATTGTACTGGAATTCTAGCCAGAGCAATGAGGTAAGATTAAAGACATCCAAATAGGAAAAAAAAATAAGTAAAACAATCCCTATTTGCAAATGATATGATCTTGTATATAGAAAATCCTAAAGCTCCCACAAAATGAACTAATAAACTAATTTAGCAAGATTACAGGATACAAGATCAACACTCAAAAATCAGTTGTATTTCCATACACTAGCAATAAACAATCCAAACAGGAAACTAAAAAACAATTCCATTTACAACAGCAACAAAAAGTATAAAACACATAGGAATAAATGTAACTAGGCAGGTACAAGACTTGCACACTTAAAACTGAAAGATTAAGAATCATTGAAAGATATTAGAGAATACCTAATAAATGGAAAAAAGATACGATTGAAAGACTTAATTTGGTTAAAATGGCAATACTCTCCCAAGATGATCTACAGATTCAATGTGATCCCTATCAAAATCCCCAAAACCATTTTTGCAGAAGTAAAAGAGCTTAGCCTAAAATTCATATGGAATTGTAAGGACTTCAAGTAGGCAAAACAGTGTGGTACAGGAATACAGATAAACATACATCAACAGAACTGAACTGATGTCTCTAAATATAAATCAATCTGTCTGCAGTCAACTGATTATCAACAATGGTGACTGGACCACTCAATGGGAAAAAAATACTCTCTTCAAAAAATCATGGTATGGGGCACCTGGGTGACTCAGTCAGTTAAGCATCCAACTTCAGCTCAGGTCATGATCTTGTGGTCCGTGGGTTCAAGCCCAGCATCAGGCTCTGTGCTGAGAGCTCAAAGCCTGGAGCCTGCTTCAGATTCTGTGTCTCTTCTATCTGCCCCTCCCCCACTCGTGCGCTCTCTCCTCTCTCAAAAAATGAATAAACATTAAAAAAAAATTTAAACAAAAAATGATGCTACGAACATTGGGTATGCACAAGCAAAAGAATGAAGCTAGACCCTAACCTCACACTATACACAAAAATTAATTCCAAATGGATCAAAGACCTAAAACTATAAAACTCTTAGAAGAAAACAAAGGGGTAAATCTTCATGGCCTTTGATTAGCAATGGATTCTTATAGCTGACGCTAAAAGCACAAGCAATAAAAAAATAGATATAATTAACTTTATCAAAATTAAAAATTATTTGCACATTAAAGGATATTATCAACAGAATTAAAAAGCGACCCACAGAATGGGGAGAAATATATGTAGATCATATAGCGAAAAACGGTCTAGTACCCAGAAGATCTTTAAATGGGCAAAAGACTTGGATAGACATTTCTCCAAAGAAGATATACAAATGGCCAAAAGCACATGAAAGGATGCTCAACTAGTAATCACAGAAATGTCAACCAAAATCACAATGAGATACCACTTCAAATACATTGGGATGGCTAAAACAAAAAACAAAACCTAAGACAGATTAGAAAATAAGTATTGACAAGGACGTAGAGAAGTGAAACACTCATATTGCTGGTGAGAATGTCAAATGGTACACCTGCTGTAGAAAACAGTTTGGCAGTTCCTCAAATATTTAAACATAAAATTATCATCTGAACCTGTAAATTCCACTCCTAGGTATATATCCAGAAAAACTGAAAACAGACATTCCAATAAATCTTGTAATGAATGCCCTTAGGAACATTATCCACAATAGCCAAAAGGAAGAAACAACCCAAATTGCCATCAAAGATGAATGGATAAACAAAATATGACAGGGTCATACAAAACAATATTATTCAGCTGTAAGAAAGAATGAAGTACTAATACATACTACAACATGAATGAACCTTGAAAATATTGTGCTAAGTGAAAAAAGTCAGACACAAAGGCCACATATTGTATGGTTTCGTTTATATGAAATATCCAGGATAGGCAAATCCATAGAGACAGCAAATTTGTGGCTGCAGAATTTACGGGGAGAAGAGAAAGGGGAGTGACTATTTAAAGGGTACGCAGTTTCCTTTTGATGATAAAATGTCCTGGAACTACAGTGATGGCGGTTGTACAACATTGTCAATGTACTAATACATGTAACTAAATTAGACACTAAAATGGTTTCAATCCTGAATTTTATGTTATATGTATTTTGCCATAATAAAATATATAAGGAGAAAAAAGTTCAATGACCATGTTCAAGTGGTAATAACATCTACTTTGCTTATAAATATTTGCTTATAAAAATATTTCCAGAAATAAGTCAGTTGATACAAAAGATTTCAAAATTAGGACAAAGTACTAAACTTACTACCAAGACTCAGAGAGAGGGCAAAGTATAAGATAATCTGGATCTTTTCTTTCATGGTAACGAAGATTTTTTAAAAGAACAATTTACAGTAATAAGACGTAGCAAAATACACAGAATTTATTACACCCCGAAGAAGTGCAAACCGATAAATAACCTCAATTTAAGCCTAGCCTTCTGAAACTAATAAAAAGAAGGGAAAGCCTTCCTTCCTACAACATATCCCTTGGTTCTACTAGTGGAAACTAAATTTGGGGCAGGAAAAATAGTGGCCCAACTCCATACAGCAGTTTTTATATTCGTAACTCAATATACTTTTACAAGTTCAGTCTGAGTCTTCACAACCTACTTTCTCCTAAACCTGTCTACAAAACATTTCATTGACAGATGTGGCTGGTGGTAGGTTTCCATTTTTAACAAAAGTTGGTTTCTTGTCTTAGGATGGAGTTTGCTTAAAAATCTTTCTGTATTTTTTTTCTAATTATGTTGGTGCATCCACTAAAATTCTGTTTTCATAACAACTACTATTCACGGATGTCTATTTTTATTTTATATGAAAGGAAAACTGTAATTTGGAAACACAATGGCACATTTTTTAAATATTCATTTATAAATGGGCTACCTTTGGACCAATGAGCTAGCTTTGGGAAAAAATGTTTACATTTTTGTTTCTTTTTAAAATTATACTAAAATTATTCAAAACCATTTATTTACTGTTAGATTCAGAAAGCTTGCATCTGGTGGTGATACAGGTATCATGCCAATGATTAAGCTCTTAGATTAGCAGTGCTAATAATAATTTGTACACAGATGTTATAAAAAAAACTCCTCTTATTCTAGTTATGCTTATTTTTATGTAACACAAAATTTGAGGGGTTTTTTTTTGTCAAGTAAACAAATGACATCGACATTTTAAATCCAAATAAGTTTCTGGCTCAACTCCTACAAGTTGAAATCTACCCTCTATAGTTATATCTCCTTTTTAAAAATATTACTACAATTCGGGATAGAAGGGACATACTTAAAGATCATAAAAGCCATTTATGAAAAGCCCACAGCTCACATCATCCTCAATGGGGAAAAACTGAGAGCTTTTTCCCTGAGATCAGGAACACGACAGGGATGTCCACTCTCACCGCTGTTGTTTAACATAGTGTTGGAAGTTCTAGCATCAGCAATCAGACAACAAAAGGGAATCAAAGGCATCAAAATTGGCAAAGATGAAGTTAAACTTTCACTTTTTGCAGATGACATGATATTATACATGGAAAATCTGATAGACTCCACCAGAAGTCTGCTAGAACTGATACATGAATTTAGCAAAGTTGCAGGATACAAAATCAATGTACAGAAATCAGTTGCATTCTTATACACTAATAATGAAGCAACAGAAAGACAAATAAAGAAACTGATCCCATTCACAATTGCACCAAGAAGCATAAAATACCTGGGAATAAATCTAACCAAAGATGTAAAAGATCTGTATGCTGAAAACTATAGAAAGCTTATGAAGGAAATTGAAGAAGATATAAAGAAATGGAAAAAAATTCCGTGCTCATGGATTGGAATAAATATTGTCAAAATGTCAATACTACCCAAAGCTATCTACACATTCAATGCAATCCCAATCAAAATTGCACCAGCATTCTTCTTGAAACTAAAACAAACAATCCTAAAATTCATATGGAACCACAAAAGGCCCCGAATAGCCAAAGTAACTTTGAAGAAGAAGACCAAAGCAGGAGGCATCACAATCCCAGACTTTAGCTTCTACTACAAAGCTGTCATCATCAAGACAGCATGGTATTGGCACAAAAACAGACACATAGGCCAATGGAATAGAATAGAAACCCCAGAACTAGACCCACAAACGTATGGCCAACTCATCTTTGACAAAGCAGGAAAGAACATCCAATGGAAAAAAGACAGTCTCTTTAACAAATGGTGCTGGGAGAACTGGACAGCAACATGCAGAAGGTTGAAACTAGACCACTTTCTCACACCATTCACAAAAATAAACTCAAAATGGATAAAGGACCTGAATGTGAGACAGGAAACCATCAAAACCCTAGAGGAGAAAGCAGGAAAAGACCTCTCTGACCTCAGCTGTAGCAATTTCTTACTTGACACATCCCCAAAGGCAAGGGAATTAAAAGCAAAAATGAACTACTGGGACCTTATGAAGATAAAAAGCTTCTGCACAGCAAAGGAAACAACCAACAAAACTAAAAGGGAACCAACAGAATGGGAAAAGATATTTGCAAATGACATATTGGACAAAGGGCTAGTATCCAAAATCTATAAAGAGCTCACCAAACTCCACACCCGAGAAACAAATAATCCAGTGAGGAAATCGGCAGAAAACATGAATAGACACTTCTCTAAAGAAGACATCCAGATGGCCAACAGGCACATGAAAAGATGCTCAACATCGCTCATCAGGGAAATACAAATCAAAACCACACTCAGATATCACCTCATGCCAGTCAGAGTGACCAAAATGAACAAATCAGGAGACTATAGATGCTGGCGAGGATGTGGAGAAACGGGAACCCTCTTGCACTGTTGGTGGGAATGCAAATTGGTGCAGCCACTCTGGAAAACAGTGTGGAGGTTCCTCAAAAAATTAAAAATAGACCTACCCTATGACCCAGCAATAGCACTGCTAGGAATTTACCCAAGGGATACAGGAGTACTGATGCATAGGGGCACTTGTACCCCAATGTTTATAGCAGCACTCTTAACAATAGCCAAAGTATGGAAAGAGCCTAAATGTCCATCAACTGATGAATGGATAAAGAAATTGTGGTTTATATACACAATGGAGTACTACGTGGCAATGAGAAAGAATGAAATATGGCCCTTTGTAGCAACGTGGATGGAACTGGAGAGTGTGATGCTAAGTGAAATAAGCCATACAGAGAAAGACAGATACCATATGTTTTCACTCTTATGTGGATCCTGAGAAACTTAACAGAAACCCATGGGGGAGGGGAAGGAAAAAAAAAAGAAGTTAGAGTGGAAGAGAGCCAAAGCATAAGAGACTCTTAAAAACTGAGAACAAACTGAGGGTTGATGGGGGGTGGGTGATGGGTATTGAGGAGGGCACCTGTTGGGATGAGCACTGGGTGTTGTATGGAAACCAATTTGACAATAAATTTCATATATTGAAAAAAAATTAAAAAATAAAAATAAATGAAAATAAAAGTATTACTACATTAATTGTAAAGAAGTTTTGTGCCAAAATTATCAGAATAGCAAAGGGGAAAAAAGGTCATAGTCTCTCTACACAAATTAAACAGCACAAATGAAGTATTGATATACAACAACTCACTCATTTTTTTTAATGTAAGAGATGCTGCACTTCCTGTTTGTCAGGCACCAAGCAAGGCACTAGTAATACAGCAGAGAATAAATACAGATCCTGTTCACAAGGAGGTTACCCTGTTGTCAGAGTACTGAATATACAGTAAAACCTTGGTCTGAGAGCATAATTCGTTCCAGAAACATGCTTGTAATCCAAGGCACTTGTATATCAAAGAGAATCTCCCCATAAGGAATAATGGAAACTCAGAAGCCAAAAATATTCATATAAAATGATATAAAATGATATGATATAATGATATAACGATGTAAAAATAGTAAAGGAAACACAAAATACAAGGGAAAATAAACAAATTAACCTGCACTTACCTTTGAAAACCTTCGTGGCTGGTGTGAGGGAGATGAGATAGGAGCATTATTGTGTAGGACAACTTTCACTATCACTAATGGCATCACTGCTATCTATTGGCTCGATGGAATATTTTTCAGCATGGGGGCCATCATATACGCTCACATGTTGACTACAGTACAGTATTAATAAACTCTTGTCATATGCTATATTTAACGTAACTGACAATAAGACAACAAAGGAAAGGGCCTATATTTGCAGGCAGCCTAACCTAGAATGAAACAGAACATTCCTAAGCTTATTCTTATATGGAAAAGCAAAGGACTGTCCACAGGTGCTTTGAAGTAACAAAAAATACCCTAATGGCAGTTGTGGGCATTCCAACGTTCTGAAAAATCACCGATTACTGCCAAGCACTGTGACCTGAAACCAAGCATCTGAGCATGGGAGACGATCACCCACAATCCCACAGCAAGAGAGAGAGACAGAAGAACCATTGGCTTAGTTGTGATCATGTGATAGTTGGCATCACATACTACTCCTATTACAAGGCATCATTCATTTATCAAGTTAAAATTTATTAGAAATGTTTGCTCGTCTTGCAGAATACTCGCAAAATAAGTTACTCACAATCCCATGTTTTACTGTACAACTATTCAAATAACGAAATATTTTTTTAAAGGTCATGGCATCCCTCTTTTCAAGTGCTTTTTTTTTTAATTTCAAACATTTTAAATTTTTCTTTGTAAAACCACTATTAAGACATGAAAAATTAGGATTAAACTGAGCTACCAGAGTTTTTTTTAAGGTTAAGCTTAATTTTTGATAAATGCTGCTAAGACTTTGGATTAAGCATTATAAATATCAGTAATATTTATGTGAACCTGGGGAGTGCTCAGCAAAACTTTATTAGGGCCTTTCATGTTGTAAGGCATATAGACAGACCAAGGTGATGCCGATTTACTGGAAGAACACATGGAGAAGAAATTATCTGCAGAAACTGACTCAGCTGCTACACAACCAGACAACACTGAGAAATATAAAGATAGCTTCTTGTTGGTGAGGATACAACGGTTTTAAAACACAAATAGCAGCTATAGTAACCAACTAGTGGCTCTGATGACGTGCTCATCTAATGATCTCCTCTGTCTCAAACATGTTATTACCTGTCTCATAGTCATTGCCATTTGAAGTCATCATTCAGGGGTGCATGACTGACTCAGTCAGTAGAGCATGTGACTCTTAATCTCAGGGTTGTGAGTTCAAGCCCCACACTGGGTGTGGAGCCTACTTGAAAAGGAAGGGAGGGAAGGAGGGAAGAAAGAAGAAGGAAGGGAGGGAAGAAGGAAGGGAGGGAGGAAATGAAATAATCATTCAGTCTTCTCTTTCTCACATGTCACAACAAAACCACTGGCAAATCTTGATTGCTCTAGATTAAAATATAACCCGAATCCAACCACTTCTTATGAGTTCCACAGCTAATACCATTTCAAGCCACCATCATCTCTCTCCTGGACTTATCATCCTGCAATGCCCTCCCTCCTAACTTAACATCCTGTTTCTGCTCTCTCCCTCAGTCCATTCTCTGACAGCCCAAGTTGCTGTTAAGGTGCACATCATGTCCCATCACTTTCCTGTTCAAAATCCTGCAATGACTTCCCAGCACACTTGAAACAAAAGTGCCTCACCATAATTTGTAAGACTTTATATAATTTGATCCCTGGATACGTCCCAATCTCATTAGCTACCAGTCTCGTTACCTATCTCCCACTGCTCCAACATTGGCCTTCTCCCTGTTCCTTAAAATACGCAGGCATACTCCTGCCTCAAAGCTTTTACACATGCTATTTTCTCTGCCAATAAACACTCTTCCCCCACCTGCTCTCTCCCTCATGTCTTCTAGATCTCTCTCAGTTCAACTACTTCTTCCTAAGAAAGGCCTTCTTTGACCACCAAATCCAAAACAAAAACAAAAACAAAAAACTCTATTCCCATCTCTGATTTATTTTTCTTTGTGTACTTACCACTACCTGAAATAATATTATATAATTATTCTTTACTTAATGCAAGTCTCCCCAATTAGAATTTAAGCTCATGAAGGCAAACTTTTGTTCACTACTGCATCTTCCACACCTTAAAATAGTGCCTGACACACAGTTGAGATCCAATATTTCTTTAATAACGAATTACTTCTTGTGACTCCATGTCCCTCTGTCTGCCTCTCTCTACTGACTCTGTTTTTGTGTGCCTAGAATTAAGAAACCCTCCCTTTACCTGAGTTAATCATCATTCAACAGTGAGTGTCTAATTAGATAGGTTACCCAATAAGCAGCCAGATGGGTGTCTTGGCTAGAGCACCAATCCCTGGTCCCCAGTCTCTTTTGGCTAGAGCATCAAGTCACATGGCATAAAACATGTAGCCTTATGGGGTGTCTGGTGGCTCAGTCGGTTAAGCATGCGACTCTTGGTTTCAGCTCAGGTCATGATCTCACAGTTCATGGTTTTAAGCCCTGCATCGGGCTCTGTGAGTGCGGAGCCTGCTTGGGATTCTCTCCCTCGCTCTCTCACTCTCTCCCCCTCTCTTTCTGCCCTCCCCTGCTGACACTGCTCATACTCTCTCTCAAAATAAATAAATAAACTTAAAAAAGAACATGAAGTCTTATATTCAAAAAATCACCTGTGGCCATTTTCCTCATGTTTTGTGAAAACATAATAGGCACTTAAGTTACTGGACTCTCCTCTAATATAAAAATAACAAAAGAGATCTTTCTCCTTTGTTATTTTCCTTCACTTCTTCTATTTCCATTATGGGCTACAAATTTTCATGCCTCCTATCTAAGATAATAAATGGAGCCAAACTTCAAAGGGAATTTCTTTCTTCTACCCACCAAAATGCTTATTCTATCTTTCCTTCTAAGCAAACCCGTAACCCCACCCACATTACTGTCCTTCAGTCTTTATGGGGAAAATTTGCTAATGTGTAAATCTGAGAGCCAGATTTATTTATTACCTTTTTCTGAAGATTTTTTTTTTCATTTTAATAAGGAATCTTGCAGAAAGCAGTGCTTTAGCCCAGCAGCAAGAATTGTTAACACGCAATTTGGGGCAGTAGGACAATGATTATGGAGATAATGGCCTTCTTAAAATCCCTCAAATGACTTCACTTGCATGACTATTGCTACCCTATTTATGAAATTACCCGGTTATGTGCGATTCTCATTCATTCACACATTCATTCAGCAAATGTTTGAGTGTCTATTTTGTTAAGGAACCATACAGTGCTCTTGGGTCACAAGAGTGGACTTTAAGCAGAAAGTATCCTTTTTAATACTTTATTATGAAATATTTCTGGGAATAAATATACTTCTGAAGCATGTTTTATCAGCAACAATCAGTGTGGATCACTTAGGCTTCTTTTTTATGGATCACTTGTTTGTAGACAGTATAGGTATATTCTGAAATTATTAAATCTATGGGGGAAATTTTCTAATGTATAAACCCCAGTGATATGGTGTCACTGCCACTTTAGTTAAGAAAATTGCATTTTCTTCTGCACGGTACTCAATTACCTCAACAATCTGTTTTACCTTTTTTTTTTTAGGGTACACAAGCAATATTTACTAAAAGATGAGTACCATGCTTAGGTATATACTATTTACACAGATTTACTCACAAGTGTAAACACTTTATGTAGGCTTCCATAAATGTCCATTACATCCATTCATTTTGCTAATATGGTCAAAATGTGTTTTATTTTATAAATGGGTCAACCATTTCTATTTTGATAAAAAGGTAATATCTATTCTTTATAAAGATTTGGAAAATGTTCATTTTCACCAGCTTTAAAACCATCTCTAGCCAATTTAATATGCCCTACAATATAGCCACAATACATTGCATTGCCATCTGTACTAAATGCTATCCTCCCACTCTGCCTTGTTATTCTTACACCTAATCCTCTCTGTAACCCTTACACCTCCCACACTATCCTAACTTCATAATTGTCACAAAGGAAATAATCATTTCATCTCACACACCATCGTTTTCAGCAGATTTTCTTATCCTGGCGATGTGGCCTTTAATTCCACCCATCTGACTGTATAAGACCTTTCTTATCAGGCCATCAGTGGGATGACATTGATAAACTCTGTACCTCTACTCCTCTAAATAGATGACTGCTATATTTTGCTTTGACTCTTAGACATATTGAACACATATATAACATTCTAATAGCCTGATGGTCAAAGACTTTTTCATATCTCCACAACATTTTTATGTTCTCCTACAATGCCATTTTAAGATCAAATATCTAAGCCACTTAACTTAATTGGGAAACATTATGCTAATTAAACTAAGAGTGTTGGTTCATGTGCCATAATAACCAATTAGCCAGAAAAAAAGCAAATATAAAAAAGACTATATCTCAACATTGGGTAAAGGGATCACCAGTTCATCAATATCAGAAGAGGTTACCAAAGTATAGAGATTACCAAATGGTATAGCACCATATTTGAAAAGCAATTGACATCCTATGCTCACTAGGTTAGCCATATCAGCTCCACAGGCTCTGGACAACATATTACATGCATATAATTGCTATGGAATATAAATTATATATGCATAATTAATTTGTGCAACATTCTTATCCACAGATAGCTATATTGAAGGTGATGGGACAAAGAGTTATGAGACCCAACCTGGTCCTTGACTCTTTTTTCAATCCCAAATAATAACTGTTTAAACCAGATTGTACCAGAGGGTGGAAAAAGCGAGAAAGGTGAACAGTTATCTAAAATTCTTCTGTTGGTGGGTAGACAATAAATCTCCTATGTCTAAATAGTGGAGAGAAAGAACATTGGAAAACACTCAGTCCAAAATAAACTGACAGAAAATAAGCAGTAATGCAAGGAAGTTAGCAATCAGCATTAACAAAGGTAACCACAAAGGGATATAGTCCTTCATAACTACAGAGCATTTACCAATTCAGATGTGCCAGACTGAAGTGACAGAAATGAACAGACCAGTATCTCTCAACTGGGTCTATGGCCTCAGGGAGTCTGAACAGGTATTTTCTATAAGACTTTTTTTTTAACATGTATCTTCATTCCCATGTTAATTTTTTTGTTTATTTATTTTTATTTTTATTTATTTATTTATTTATTTATTTATTTATTTATTTATTTATTTTTAAATATATGAAATTTATTGTCAAATTGGCTTCCATACAACACCCAGTGCTCATCCCAAAAGATGCCCTCTTCAATACCCATCACCCACCCTCCCCTCCCTCCCACCCCCCATCAGCCCTCAGTTTGTTAATTTTTAAAATTATTTTCAGCATTTTGCTTTTCATCTGAATGCTTCCCTTCCAATTATACTACAAGGTAATTTTGGTGTCCATGTTTGTTTTTCTCTTTACAATTACATTAACCCCGAATAATCACCTAATATAACAACATTAAACTTATAATGCGCTCTCCAACAAGGAATGCTTCAAATCTGAATATGAATCAGTTTTCCAGATACATTTACCTTACACTGTCTAAAATTCTTCTTCTCCTGCTCCACCCAATATATTCACTGCCTTAAGTCTATTTGAGGATTTCTAGCTTTTGCCATATTACTGGTACCCACCATGAAATGACTGCCAAATGCCTGCCAAAGGTACTACCATCCAATGACTCTAGAGCTACCAATTTTTAAGTTGTCGGACAAGTGTCATGTTCCCACTTTGTGCCATGCTTGGACACCTGGGCCCAAGTAGTGCCTGCCACTTGTGCCCATATACTCAGTCCCTCATGGAAGCTTTTTCACCTACCATCTGCAGCCTTTCTCTCCCCAGAATTGGATATGGATCCATCGAGCCAGGTCATGGAGGCAATACCTGAGACAGACAAACACTATTCCATTACATCGTTGCTTTGCAGCAGGTCAAAATCTTCCTTTCTTTGGGAAAAAAAATATTTAAAGCAAAATGACTTCCAGTGATGCTCTGATCCAGTTCATAAGACATCCTGGAACATATCTGAATCCTCATTAAAGTTCTAGCTGGCATATTTTCCCTCAGTCCACTCCCTACTGCCCAGAATCCCATTATGAGGCAATAAGGACCATTCTGGATTCTGGGGGTAAAATGCAACCTAAAGGAAGAAATAAAGATGCAAAAAGAACTAAAAACAAAAACGAGAATTAAAAAACTTAGAGTTCAAAGGAAAAGGATAATTCTCAATACACCACATTTCCAAACTTACTCTCCATATATCTAGAATTCCTGTGGTGAGTAACAGCCTCTAAGCAAAATTTGAAAAAGTCAGTGTGGTTTCCTGTAAGATACTGGAACTCAGATGACACTCTTTGATGGTCTTCTAGTGTAAAATATCACTAAGGAAAGGGAGGGATTCTCCACCAGTTCACCAAAAACTACCATTCAGCTCTGGAGATGCCAGGAAAGGGTACCTGAAAGTGTAGCAGCAATGCCCAATAGGAGATTGAGGAACCTGGCAAGAAATAGTAGGTTTCTCTTTTAAGAACACATGTGAAAGATCATCTGGAAAGTTTGAGGGTACCCAGGTAGGGACAAAAGCCAAGAAACTGTGGTCATTATTCTTAATTTGACCCTTGGAGAAAGGTTATAATGATCAGGGGCACCATTTATTCAGTGCCTACAAAAGAATATATGGGATAGACTTACACTAGAAAAAATTATTAATTCTTTATCCGGAATTCAGAGCCTACAAAACAATATATGGGACAGACTTATACTAGAAAAAAATTATTAATTATTTATCCAGAATTCAGATTTAACTGGGATCATGTATTTTTTATTTTTCTTAATGTTTATTATTTATTTTTTGAGAGAGACAGACAGAGCGTGAGGAGGGGCAGAGAGGGAGACACAGAATCTGAAGCATACTCCAGGTTCTGAGCTGTCAGCACAGAACCCGATGCCAGGCTCAAACCCACAAACTGTGAAATCAAAACTGGAGCCAAAGTCAGACACTTAACTGACTGAGACACCCAGGTGTCCGGATCATGTATTTTTATTTGCTAAATCTGGTAACCCTAATTCTAGAAGCTTAGGATAAACATGGAGATGCACCACCCAGATCCCCCTTCTAAGAAAGACTTGCTAAACAGTAACAAGGAAAATGGCCAGTGCTCAGATGTCTCCCGCTGTCAGCCCCAGCAAGGTCTGCCTCAACTGCAGAGAACTGTGGTCAAGAAGTCATATGTTTTCTAGGGTGGCCTACATCCAGTGACTGAGCAAGGAAGGAATTTAAAGGCCCAGCAACTCTGGCCTCACATGGGATAACTCTAGAGCTGCCCGGTGAGCTGGTCAAGGTTTTGTCAGGTCTACTTCACAGTTCAACTTTTTACTCTATTCTGTACGGCCTCTTCCCGTTGCCTTTAATAGGAATCCATCCCTAACAAACACCTTACATCCCCAGTTCAATTTTCGTTCTGATTTCCAGAGAACCCAACCTGCAAAAGTTGGGCAGTGCCTACAAACAATATATGGCAGAGACTTATACTAAAAAAGTATTGTTTGTCCAGAATGGACATAATGTCTCAAAAAATAGGCAAGAAGATGGAGCTGTGCAACAAGAGCACTCACTACCTGACAGTGAGGACCCTACTACTGATGGGCAGGTGGAACACAGCACTAAATGGTAATCTGTTGTTAAACCTTTCCTAGTGGTGAATTAGGAGAATGTACTAGCATGGAGGAAATAGTGACCATGAGGCTAATGAGGTTAGATTAGTATTTCCTAAACCCCACAGGTGTTCTACAAGAGAAAACGGACAAATGAGAGTGAGTAACAGGTAACCGAAAGTCAGATGTAAAAGCCAGAAGACCTTCTCAGTTGCATACCAAAAGGTTCTCATTTCCCACAAGAAGAAGGCAGAGAAAGAGAAGACCAAGCCCAGAATTTAACTGTCACAGTAACTGAACCAAAGCAGCTCTGTGTGTAAAGGTCAGGAACTTGGCTGGGAAAACTTTTGACTGGGACAGAAGTAATGTGAACATATTGGTGAATATCTCCAAAGATTTTGACTCCCTACTAAATCTAAAGAGAATTGGCCTCTACCCTACTAAGAGCTAATACCCCCAACCTCTGTCCTCCCACCCACCTCTGACCCATTTCTACCCGTCACTGCCCATCTCCGATCCAGGTGCTAAAAGACAATTCAGAGCCCTCAGTGACAGAGACTGCACCTTGTCCTACTAACCTTCTTCTTCTAAGATTCCCTCAGGGAAAGAGCACCATCAGAAACCTGATAGAGCGACTTCCCAAACATATATGGAGAGGTGGATCTAAACAATGCTAAAGAGGAGATAGGGCAGATGTAGGTCCCCACAGTTTGGCTAAGGCTTTACTGGGTCTGCACAACAGTTTGGCTTCTTCCTCTGCACATTCCTGCTCCCCCCTTCCCTTTCACACGTGTTATCCCCTAGTGAATATTTTATATTTACTCTATATATACCCTACTTTCAGAGAACCCAACTGCAACAAAGCTTAGCCTAAAGTCTATTGTTTCTGTTCCCCCACTAATTTTGTGAGCTTCGTAATTTTTTTCCTACTTAAACCCTCTAGAGTGGACTCCATCACATGCAACTTCGAAGTCTGACCAATATCAACATCAAGATGTTATTCAAATACAAAGAAAACATTCAGAGATCTTCAAATTTTAAAGAATACAGAGATGACAAAAGACATTACTGCATCTTGCCAATCAGCCATTTAAGAGATTATCCAAACTAAAGAATTGGAAGATGAAAAAGCCACAGTATAAAAACAAATAAAAACAAAAACAAAACACAAGATTGGTGGCAAAGAGTGAACTCATTTATATACATTACTAATAAAGAACAACTGCAGGAATTATGGTTACTTGATCACGGATATTATAAACATAGAAAATGTAACAATAATCATATAACTTAAGAAGTTGGAGGGTGGTAAGCCAGGAGGATGTATAAGAGAGCTAATATTCTCACTTTTCACAGCAGAGTGTCAATCAATTCTATCTAAAATTAAAACAGTCATTTAATAAGACATAATGCTCCAACTTCTTAGTTTTTCATAATCTTTTAAAATCAGAATCAGAATCTTACAAGAAATAAATCCTGTGGTAAAGAGGCACTTATTTGAAGTTCAACATTGTTTTAACTGGTCTCTTTCACCTCTATTTAATTTACATGAAATAAAATATAATATTTCATTTAAAATAGAATCTGTAATATGATCCACTTTTATAAAACTAAAAATATTTTTATGTTTTCCATCGGTACAATTTCTTTATGTCTACAGTTCTGCCTATACATACATATACTTGTGTGTGTGTGTGTGTGTGAGCACACGTGCACACGCACAGTTCTGCATTTAGAAAGAAAGTTCTATGTAGACAAAGATACCTGGAATAATATTCTCCTAATTGATAACAGTAATTTCTGAATGGTAAAATAGAGGCTATTTTTTTAATTTAATTTTTGTATTTTCCACATTGTTTGAATTACTGATAGTCAGCATATATAATTTTTCCCCAAAGGAATGAAAATAAGCAAAGGCCAGATATTTAAAATTCTGTGTGCTATGCTAAAGCTGCAGATTTTTTATAAATTTGTGAGGATCGAAGCTCTTGAACTATTTTGAGACGAAAATTAAAGCCATATGAATAGGTGTGATCTCCTGAGAAGATCAGAAAAAGAAAAGAAGATAACCAAATATATATAATTTTTATGCCTGAGGAGCAGGAACAAAGAGAAAAGAAATACATGAAGAAAATTCAAAAGTCAGGGCAGTAAGATGAAAATCAGGATCCTATGCTATCATGAAAACCAAGAAAGGACACAGTGGTCAGCATTGTCGAACGCTACAGAGAGGCCATGTAAGACATTAACTGAAAATCACAAGCAAGAAATTACTAGTAATCATGGAAAGATAGCTTTCAATACTGTGATTGAAAGTGGAAGCCAGATTGTGGTGGTTCATGAGTGAATGACTTATAAGGAAGCATTATACTATTCATTTCTAGAGTTTGGATAAGGAGGAAAGAAAAGATCTCAAGCTGGTGTAGTTTAGAGAGAACAAGAATTTTTTTGTTATTTTTTAAGATGATAAAGACTTCAGAATATGCATATAATGAAAGACAACTGTCTATAGAAAAGGAGATGTTGAAGATGAAGAATAAAAAATAATGGGTTGGTATCTAAGAAAAATAAAGAAGCATGGATTTGACACACCGAGGAAAAAGAATAGACAGTACTTTGAAATGAAAGAACCTAAAAATAAATCCAAAAAGAAGTACGTTTCATGGAGAAGAGGAAGTTGGGAGAATTGTTATGTTCACCAATTGCGTCATTTATAATAACTGGATTCAAAGGATATCTTTTTTAAGGTGATACATGACAAGTTAAGTATAAGCATATTTAATAGTACAACAGTAACCCTTACAAAAGATTATATAATTAACTAAAATAAGATAGTAAAGGGAAAAAAAAAAGATAGTAAAGGAGTGTGAAGGAAAATAAAGGAAACACACTAATGTTATTACTCAGAGTAGAGAAACCATTGTTACTGTTTAAAGTAAGACTACTAAACATATTACATAAAGATGCAGTTCTGGGGCGCCTGGGTGGCGCAGTCGGTTAAGCGTCCGACTTCAGCCAGGTCACGATCTCACGGTCTGTGAGTTCGAGCCCCGCGTCAGGCTCTGGGCTGATGGCTCAGAGCCTGGAGCCTGTTTCCGATTCTGTGTCTCCCTCTCTCTCTGCCCCTCCCCCGTTCATGCTCTGTCTCTCTCTGTCCCAAAAGTAAATAAACGTTGAAAAAAAAAAAAAAAAAGATGCAGTTCTAAAAGGAACTATTAGGATAAAAGCAAAACTTCTATAATAATAGATTTATGTAAAAAAAGGAAAAAAGACAAGACTTTTTGAAAAAGTGGAAAACAATATAAAAATTATTATGAATTAAAAATTAAAATTAAAAGCATTCAAATTAAAAGCAAACATCTGTTATATTAGTAAGTGCAAATGGGTTTAATTCAATCATTAGAAGAAAAATATTCTTAGAATGGATCACAAAGCAATACCCAATTCTGTAGTGCAACAGTTATCAAACATTTTTGGCCCTAGGACCCACACCCTCTAGCCTCTTAAAAATTTTAGAGGACCCCAAAGAGTGTCTGTTTGTGTAGATTATATCTATTGATATTTACTGTTACTGAAATTAAAACTGAAATTTTTATTTGTTATTTATTATATAAATAAATTATTAACTTTTTAATTTATTTAAAAATAACAAGCCATTAAATGTTACCATAAATAATGTATCTTATGGGGAAAAACTATATTTTCCAAAACAAACAAAAATTTAGTAAAAAAAGTAGAATTATGTTACATATTTTGCAAATATTGTTAATATCTGGCATGATATAGGACAACTGGATTGTCATAAATGACTCTATATTTACCTGTAAATTCCAGAAAACAGAAATAAAACAGGCTACAACATGACCACTATGTAATAACATTGGAAATTAACAAACTCATAAAATGAAAAGGCTTTTACATCTGGAAATTTTAAAACTGCAAAATAACTGCCAGGTCAAAAAATATATATAAACCAAAATAGAGAAAATAGCATTATTTTCAATAATGATAACAATATGTATTCAAATACAGTTGGCCCTTGCACAACATGGGAGCCAGAAGCACCAACCCCTGCACCATCAAAACTCCATGTGTAACTTGTGACTCCCTAAAAATTTAACTACTAATAGCCTGCCGTCGAGCCTTATCAATAACACAAACAGCCAATTAACACATATTTTGTACATTATATGCATTATATACTGTATTCTTACAGTAAAGTAAGCTAGAGAAAAGGAAATGTTATTTAAAAAATCATAAGAAAGAGAAAATACATTCACAGTACTACTGTGTTTACTGGGGAAAAAAAAACATGTATAAGTGGACACATGCTGAACAAACCCTTGTTGTTCAAGGGTCAACTGTATAATTTACCAAAACTGAACACAAAAAATACAGAAAATGTTAACAGACCAAGTTCCAAAGAAGCACTTGAAAACTTGCTAAAGAGCAAGACACCCATTCCCACCCCCAAAAAAGAACAGTTTCCAAGAAGTTTATGAAACTTTAAAGAAAGATTGTCCCGTGCTACTTAAACTTCCCAATTACAGAGAGATAGAAAGAAAATTTGCATATATTTGTATGAAATAACATTAATACCAAGTCTGACAAAGACTGTACAAAAAAGAAAACTATAAATCAGTATCATTTAGGAAAATTTATGCAAAAATCTTAAGTAAAATATTGCTAAATATATTTGAGCAATACATTAAAAGATTAATATGTAAAAACCTAATAAGATTTGTTCCAGAAAGCAAGGATGGTTGGAAATTATCAAGTGGGATTCATTTCATAAATGCAATTGTTCAAAGCTTTAGAAAATATAAACATTTTATTAGTTCTAATAACAGAAAATGTTTATCTCTAATGTGCTGAATATTTTTTTAATTTTTTTGTTTTATTAATTTTTGAGAGAGACAGAGACGGAGTGTGAACAGAGAGGGGCAGAGAGAGAGGGAAACACAGAATCCAAAGCAGGCTCCAGGCTCCAAGCTGTCAGCCCAGAGCCTGACACGGGGCTCGAACTCACAAACTGTGAGATCATGACCTGAGCTGAAGTCAGATGTTTAACTGACTGAGCCACCCAGGCACCCCAAAATCTATTTTTGATTAAAGAAAACGACTGAATGAAATAGAAATACCGAGATACTTCCTGAATGTGATAAAATATTTCTGTTATGGCCCCAAAGCCCACATCATATTTTATAGGAAACATTATAAGTATTGACACTACAGTCAGGAAGAAATAAGCTACTATCACCACTACTCTTTAACGTGGAATGAATGCTGATGATTTGACTGAATACTTAGGGGGAAAAATACACATACACACACGTGGAAACAGAATAGTTAGAAAACACAATAGATGATTGATAGATAGATAGATAGATAGAGGATAGATAGATAGATAGATAGATAGATAGATAGATAGATAGATATTAGAGAGATAGATAATAGAGATGGAGTAGAGATATGACATGACTAATTCTTACCAATGAATGTAAGCAGTAGTGCTATGTGTCACTTCCCAGACAAGACTTTTAAAATGCAGGGTTTGTTTTTTTTTATACTGTATCCTTCTCTGACTAAATGCAGACGACAGTAAGGCTCCAATAGGTGGTGAAACCAAAAGATGAAAGGAGCCTGAGTCTCTGAATGTAAGCTCTGAATAGAGGAAAGCCATACACTGGACAGGACTAGATTTATTAGCATCTAAGTCTAGAAGGGACAAGATGAACTACTCAATAGTCTTGGAAGAGGGTGATCACCTGAAAAAATATGATATCCATACCTCAGACTGTATATGGCATAAATTTAAATTTCATCAGATTTAAAACCATAAGCCACAATAGTATTATCATTCAAAATCCAGAATTCATAAGAGAAATCAAAATAAAAATAAATATTCTAAGTGGTACAAAAAATACCATAAACAAAGTAATTAGACAGTAACAAACTGGTCAAAAAATAATTGCAACTCATATCACAAACAAAGGGTTAATATCACAAATTTATAAAGCCTTCAAAAAAATTGATAAGAAAAAGACCAATATCCAATAGCAAAAAAAAAAGAGTAAAAGATAAGATCAGATAAGTCCCAAAGAAAGGAAATATAAATGGTTTTTAAATACACAACAAGATTCCCAGCCTAACTCAAGGCAAAATAAACCAATTAAATAAAACTATATTCAGATACCACTTTTACCAATCAGATTTGAAAAAATTCAAAATTAGGATAAAATCAGTGCTGGAGAGTCCGTAGGAAAATAGGGGATCTCATATAACTGGTGGAAGGACTAATCAGTGTCATTTAGCAATATTTATAAGAATTACAAATGCATATATTTTCTGACTCAATGATTCCACTTCTGGGTATACAGCCTACATATAAACTTACACGTATGCAAAATAATTTATGTACAAGTTGACTTATTACAGGATTGTATTTAACAGCAAAATGTAGGGAACAATTCAAATCTCCTTCAAAAGAGGACTAGAGTTTTGAAAATTACAGGGAGTGCCTGCCTGGTTCAATTATAGAGTATGCAACTCTTGATCTCAGGGTCATGAGTTCAAGCCCTACATTGGGTATGGAGCTTTAAAAAATAAGATAAAAATAAAAGTTATGGTATATCTATATAATGAAATGTTATTTAAAAGAAAAGAACAAGAAAATTTCTTACTTGTATGAAAGGATCTCCAATATCTATTATTAAGTTTCAAAAAAAGAACAGAAAAGCAAAAATAGTACGCTACTTCTGTGTTTTTAAACAGAGGGTAAACAAAACTACATATACATATTTGCTTATGCTTGCATAAGTGTAACTCTAGAAGTAAATACAAAAACTAATTTAAGTGGTCAACTACGGTGTAGAAATCACTGAACAGATGAGTGAGAGATTTCATATTCCATCCCATTTTGAACCATGTGACCATATTCTCTATTCAATATAAAATTTTAACATAAACTTTTTCATATTCATATTTTTCAAAAGAAATAATTTCATGAAGTTTTCTTCTATTTTATTTTACTTTTTTAATGTTTATTTATTTATTTTGAGAGAGAGAGAGAGAGAAGCAGATAGAGGGGAAGAAAGAAGATTCCAAGCAAGCTCCACACTCAGCACAGAGCCTGATGTGGGGCTCAAACCCACGAACTCCAAGACCACGCCCTGAGCCAAAATCAAGATTCAGACACTTAACCGAATGAGCCATATAGGCGTCCCCACCCCTGTTGTTGTTTTTTGGTTTTGGAGTTTGTTTTTGTTTTTGCTTTTGAGAGAGAGGGGGCTCTTTCACGAGCGGGGGAGGGGCAGAGGGAGAGGGGGAGAGAGAGAATCAAGCAGGCTCTATGCTTAGCACAGAGTCAGAGGCAGGGCTCAATTTCAAAACCCGGAGATCATGACCTGAGCTAAAATCAAGAGTTGGTTGCTTAACCAACTGAGCCATCCAGGTACCCCAAAAGTTTCCTCTTTTAGTTATCCTGGAGTATATTTCTCAGATATCTTATTTTGAAAAGTGTATAGATAGTAGCAATTCTCTAGCAATTTTCAAAGCTAGGCATTCTCTTCTGTGGGATTTTTACTGAATTTTTTCTTTCATGGCTAAGGAGGCATCGGTTACACATTTCTTAAAATATTCCAAGCTAATATTATCATGGTTTTGCTACATGTAACATAAATGTTCTCTTTGTACATTAGAGCAAATCATAACCATTTTTAAAAGTGGACTCTTGGCCATGCCTATAAGTACTCCCACAGCTTCTCTTGCACCGGGGGTGGCCTCCTAGTCAGCCGTGTGTCTATATTAGGCAACTCAATCTTCACAAGAGGATATCAATCCTACTCCCAATTCAACTGTCTGTTAAAGCATATGGGTCTTTATTTAATTGGCAACATAGACTAGCAGCACTCCAGGTAGTTGTCAGCAAATACAATCTTGAACTCATGCTGTCCAATACCGATCAAAATCTTGGCCAAGATAAACAATATTTAGAGGACTGCTTCAAGGATAGAGTGGACATTTGCTATCTTTGTCAGCTCAACTTCCAAATACCATTCCTACGTTGGGAAAATCCCAAGATAGAGGAGAGGCAGAGTCCTGCTTCTACTTACAAATACCAAAGAGGACTCTCTAGAAACTAGAAGTCCACATGCAATCTAGTGCTAATCAATTGGATGATCTATTATTCTGGGACTTTGTATCATGAGAAGGTGAAGCAAGATGCAAAGACAATCAGATTATCTACCACAGTGGTAGCAACAGAAATGAGGTCAGCAGAATAGGTGGGAGAGTCTATAGTCCAAGGGCAGCAGTGTGATAAGTGTCCTTTGCAGACTTCTCCTGTGATAGGATCTTTCCTGAGGATTGCCTCTTGATTCCCACCTTTTCTGTAAGCTTGGTTCTCCAAGTTTTTAGGAACTCTGTGTGAAATCCTTACAACAACAACAAAAATTTTTTGCTTCTAAGTTAGAGTTGATTTTCTCTTACTTGCAAGCAAGAAGGGTGAATGATGAAAGATTGTTCCATGGATTAAATTAGGTAAATTTACTACCTGAATGTACTTAGATCATATTATGCACACTCCCTACAATTGTCTTTATGGAGACAAACTTTCACATGATGTCATTGATTGTATGTTGTATAAAGCTCTGAAATACTCACTATTTTGTTTACAGTATATCCAATATATTATATGTTATTCTCTTTATGTAAACTTTTTGCCTTAGTGTAGCATCATAAACACTTGGGCTTCCCTAAAGAATTGATTGGGGTTTATATTATGAATAAAAATAAGTGTGTCTTACTATTATTAATGGAAATAACATGCATGTTTCCATTATTTTTAATGCTAATATTCATGGTTGTGATTGTTTTTTCCAGTATCCCATATGTTGGAATAGAGAAGACAGGTTTTTGGATTGCTTCTGATTTGAAGTTGTGAAGATTGGATGCAGTGAAATGACAAATGGTAGGAAAGCTGAGAGCACTGACAAGAGAGTAGTTGAATTTATACACCCTGGTGCCTGGGCTGGACAATAATACAACCAGAAGGGTGTTGATACTTTGAAAGAAGATAGAGTTTCAGGGACTCTCAAGTGTCCATGACAGCTACAAAAAAAAAAAAAATACAATCTGTAGAGATGTATAAGAACTACTAAGATAGAAAAGTATTGTAAAAGAATAATAAGATTGGAAGTTTAAGATGTCAAATCTGGGCAATTCAAGTTTCATATATGACTACGGAAATATTTTTGGATCTAGAGGGTGGATGAACATCACTGAAGTTGAGAATATTTGGATGGGTCTTTGTTTCTAGAATGATGACAAATTCCTAGAATGATGATAAGACTTGGAATGCAGAGAAAACTCTGAGTCTGGTATTAAAATCACGAGGCGTGTGTGAAATGGGGAACGAGGACAGAAGGAAGAACCATGTCGTCTTTCTCTTCTACACTCCTGCCTTGGCCCATGAAATTAAACTTCTGGCCTCTCGGAAGTATTCGACAAAAAGCTTCTGCCCTTTCTCCAGTTCTCACTAGCAATTATTTGGAAATACGATAAGAGACTTATATTCCAGGGCCTGTATTTCTCTTTTGAGGATGATAAATACAATGCACATACGTAGCACAGACACTATTTGACTATCTACTTTGGAATTACTGCCCAAGGAGTGTTCTTCTGTCTAATCCTGCCTCACCAATGTGATCAGCCCATTAGGGTAATACCCTACCCCCCTTAGGGTAAAAGTCTTACTCAGCTGAATCTCAAAGTATGAATAAAAAAGACTATACTGGGAATATAAAAGTATACCAGGTGTGAGAAAGAGTAATTACAAAAGCACAAATACTTAAAGAAGATGGGTTGTATGTAAAATCCTAAACAGAATGTCTTGAGCAAAGCATTCATTTGGGAAGATGACAAGAGGAGCTAGTGAAATGACAGGGACATTAAATGCTAGGCTAAAAATTTATCTTGGCAGAACAAAAGTCTGGCAGATTATCAGCTGATACATCAATAACCCACAGGAGGAAACACTCTTGTCCTTGCTTCTATTCAGGAGTTTGCTACTACTAGTCAAGGTACCTCAAAAGCTGTGAGCCCTGACAGTAAATATGAATAAATTTTTTTAATGTATGTAAGGGAATTCAAATACCTCCTGAAAAATAACAAAAAAAAATAAGAAAAAGAAGCTGCTACTGAAACAGAAATACTGAAGAAGATAAATAACAACTTTAACACAAAAATTAAAAGAACACACGAGAATCAACTGTGGCATGAAAAGAACTTTTTAGAATTAAGCATGATTTTCCGATTCTAAAATTCAGCAGCTGAATTGAAAAGGATGATCACTACTGGAAATCAAATGAGACGCCCAAGAGGAAATACCTCAAAACACAGAGCAAAACCTAAAGAGAGGGACTTCTGCTTCTATCCACAAGAGTAACTGCTCTAGGTCTTACCCTCCTTCTATAAAGAAGTAAAAGAAAGGACAAAATGTGTAAAAGAACTAACTTCAGGTATCAGACAGCAAGCAGGGCAGGACTATAATCCCTGACAGAAAAGCAGCAACTGAAGCGACCCTGGAGGCATCCACAAGTAGCCCAAGCATTGCCACTGAGAAGAGGTGGCCAACTGGAGTTAGGTAAACTGAGATAAATGTGTATTGTGGGATTGTACCATAGAGGAGGAAGCCACACAGAGAAAGAGCTCCAGGGGCACCTGGGTGTCTCAGTCGGTTGAGCGTCCAACTTTAGCTCAGGTCATGAGCCCCAGTTCATGGGTTCGAGCCCCGCAGCTGGCTGTGTTGATAGCTCAGAGCCTGGAGCCTGCTTCAGATTCTGTGTTTCCCTCTCTCTCTGCCCTTCCCCCTCTTGCACATTGACTCGCTCTTTCTCTCTCTCTCTAAAAAATAAATATTTTTTTTAATTTAAAAAAAAACAGGAAGGAGGAGCTCCAGAAACCTTTACAGGGTCCCTTTGAGTTTACACTGAGTACGAATTTGTGTGCCCCGAGGGTGAAACTCCACAATATCAGGAAAAGAACAGCTGCCCAAAAAAGAACAATTCCCAGGTAACTGTATGCAAAATGATTCAGAGTTCACCCAGGACTGGGAGCTTTTCAAGTTCCCGTCAGCCAGAGATGCCGAAAACATGGGGCATTCAGTAAAGATGCTGAGAAGGGTAGGCCTCAGCATGGGGCTAAACTAGCCCTAGAGTAAAGGCTACTCAAGACCCACCCTACAAAGATTTAAAAACAAGCCCTCCAAATTCAAGATGATCCCTAAATAATCTAACTGCCTGCCAGAACAAGGCCCAACACTTTTTCAATATAACAAAATCTACCACTTGAAACATGAAGTTCACAACTAAAAATTATTAGTTGTGGTTCTGCTGTGATGTGTTTAGCCCCCTAAAGCTTATCTCTCCCACTGATTACAATTTTAAAAAAACTAGACAATATACCAAAATAATAATAATAATAATAATAATCTATCAACTATGCAAAGTGAACAAAAGTTGGCAGATTGTCATTAGGGAAATGCAAAACCAGAACCACAATGAGGTACCACCTTATACTCAACAGGATGGCTACTATCCAAAAACATACCACATGTTGGTGAGGACATAGAAAAACTGAAATACTTGTACACTGTTAGTAGGAATATAAAATCGTGCAGCCACTATGGAAAACAGTATGGTGGTTTCCCAAAAAAAAACATAAAAATAGAATTGCCATCTGATCCAACAATTCCACTTCTGTGTGTGTGTACACATACATATATAATATTTAATATATACGTGTGTTCAAAAGATTTAAAAGCGTGATCTCAAACAGACATTTACACACCTGTGATCACAGCAGCACTATTCACAATAACCAAAAGGTGGAAGCAATCCAAGTATCCATCAGTGGACAAATGGATAAACAAAACGTGGTATATACACACAATGGAATAGTATTCGGCCTTAGAAAGGAAGGAAATTGTGACACTTGCTACAACATGGATGAAACCTGAAGACATGATGCTAAGTGAATGAAGCCAGTCATAACACATGATCCTGCATGACTCCACTTGGATGAGGTACCTAGAGGAGTCAAATTCATAGAAACAAAAAGTAGAATGGTAGCTGATGGCGGGTGGGGAGATGGCAAAAGGGAGAGCTGTTGTTTCATGGGTATAGAGTTTCTGTTTTCCAAGCTGAAAAAGTTCTGGAGATTGGTTACACAACAATGTGGATATATTTAACACTGCTAAACTGTACACTTAGAAATAGTTAAGATGGTAAATTTGTGTTAAGCATTTTTCTTTCACAGTAAAAATTGTTTCTAATTTTTAAAAAGTTGGAAAACTGTAAAAAGTGATTAAAACTGGAACAAGCAACCTGCAAGAAGGTGAGCTTCCTGACCACAATCCAAAATAAATTCCATCTTTGGAACTAGAATAATAAGGAACAGGGACCCCTTTAGAGCAGAGAGAATGAGGAAACTCCCAGAGGAAACAAAGCTAAAGAAGGTGATCCTCAAATACCATACATGAACCCACAAAATCATAGGTTTACATTTAAGGTGTGCACATACAGGAGAGAACCAAAGGCAGCATAGCAAAAGCTTTGAGAACTGAACTAAGATTTAAGCCACTACTCAAATCTCCAACTAATCCTGAATGATGCACATACAAGACAGACTAAATCAGCATTTGAAAACTGAACTTAAATTGAAAAATATATGTTTCTCAGTAAGAGAATCCAGACAGTGTCATTCACTTTACATGAAGTTCTAGTGTAGGCAAAACTAATCTCAGGGAAGGAAATCAGAAGAGTGCCTGCCTGGTCAGGGGCTTAGAAATGTCTAAGAAGGGACATGAGGGCTATTTCTGGAATGGTAAAGATATTCTGTATCTTGATAAGTTATGGATTACATGGTTGTGTACATTTGTCAAAAACTTATAAATCTGTACACTTAAAATCTGTACATTTCACTGTATTTAAATTATGTCTCAATTTATTTTTAAAATTTTTAAAGAGTTTATTGTTTGGCTTGGGTGAGGGGTGGGTTACAAAAAAGTAGAAATCATGAGGGAACAGTTTAGAAACTTGGAAAACACATCAAAGAGACTAAAATATGAATAATAGAAACTCCAGAAGAAATTAGAGCACGTACGAGGGGTAATTATTCAAGAAATAAAAGAAGCAACATTCCTTAGGATAAGGAAAGATTCAAACCTACAATAAAAAGAGTTCATTGATTAAGGAAGGAATAGAGGGAGTGAGGGAATATACTGAGGTATATCCTAGTAAAAATCCCAAGTTTCAAAGATAAAAAGAACTGTATACAAAGCTTCAGAGCTAAAGAAGTTATTTATAAAGGAAAAAATCAGATTGGCATCAGCAACATTGGGAAATAGAAAGAATACAACATTGACAGAATACTGAGAGAGAATGCAATTCAAAAATCCTATACCTAGCCAAGATATCATTCAAAAACAAGTTATTTACAATGGAAAAAAATTATATCATTCACTTGCCAAGCATAATAAAGATGCCTGCAGATATATAAGAATACAGAGAATATATCATCAACATAAGCCATCCAAGGAAAAAATATATGCAAGATAAGTACTCTAACAAAACAACACATGCATCAGAATAACGACCTTAAGATATGAGAAAATGAAGAGGAGAGGAACAGAGGTAAGCAATGAATCTTGTAATACATACAAGCTCAGGGTTTCTCAATTTTGGCATATGGATCAGATTATTGTTTGTCCAGTGAGTGAAAGTGACCTGTGCATTGTGGGATGTTTAGCACAACTCTGGCTTCTATCCACTTAGATTCCAGGAGTATTTCCTCTCCCTAGTCGTGAAAAATCAAAAATGTCTTCAGACATTGCCAAATGTTCCCTAGGGGGCAAAACTGGTCCCAAGATGAGAATCACCAATATAGTTTATAATTATTCATTTAGATAACAAATTGACACGAATTTATAATGTACATGCAAAATAAGAGTTTTTGAAATACAAGAGGCATACTACTATGAAAAATTTAATAATCTGAAACTAAATTAAAAACTATCTCAGCAAAACCTGGGCATTGGTGCAGATTGTATATGCAATAAGAGAAAATAAATAATCCGTAAGGACAAGATAAAACAACCCTATTGCTGTTGATATAATTATATATCTAAAAGCACAAGAGTTTCAGAACGCTTGTGTGGCTCAGTTGGTTAAGCGTCCGACTTTGGCTCAGGTCATGATCTCACAGTTAGTGAGTTTGAGCCCCACATACAGCCGGCCCTCTGCTGTCAGAGAGAAGCCTGCTTCTGATCCTCTGCCCCTCTCTCTCTCTGCCCCTCCCCTGCTTGCACACACTCTCTCTCTCTCAAAAATACATAAACATTTTAAAAATAAATAAAATAAAGCATAAGAGTTTCTAGTGAAAATAAAATACAGTAAAACCTTGGATTGTAACTTGTTCTGCAAGTGTTCCACAAGACAAGCAGCAAACATTTCTAATAAATTTTAGCTTGATGAACAATGTCTTGCAATATGAGTAGCACGTGATGCTGAATGTCACATGATCACAACTGAGTCAATGGTTCTTCTCTCTCTCTCTCTCTCTCTCTCTCTCTCTCTCTCTCTCTCTCTGCAGGATTGTGGGAGATCATCTCCCATGCTCAGTTGCTTGGTCTCAGGCTGCAGTGTTTGGCAGAAATCAGTGATTTTTCAGAACGTTGGAAGGTGCCCACAACTAGCATCCACCTGTTGCATTTGAAGCAACAGCAAGAGTTTATGGAGGAGATCTTGCCTGCAGAAGAGGAGAAGAAAAAGGCAGAGGAATCCCTCACTTCAAATGAGGTTAGGGAGATGTATAAAATGTGGGAAACAGTGCAAAATTTTGTAGAAAAGCACCACCTAAATAAGGCTGTAGCCCTGTGAGTGGTGAATCTGTTTAATGACAATGCAATGTCACATTTCCAGGAAATCCTCAAAAGGAGGCAAAAGCAAGTGTCATTGGATAGGTTCCTGTTAAAGTTGCATGAAAAGAAAAAGATTCCTTTGAGCCAATAGATAACAGTGATTCCGTTAGTGATAGTGAAAATCATCCTACATAATAACCCCCCTCTCTCTTCCTACACCAGTCACGAAGGTTTTCAAAGGTAAGTGCAGGTTAATTTGTTTATTTTTCTTTATATTTTGTATTTATTATTTTGTATCATATTACAGTACTGTAATCATTTTTATATGAATATTTTTGGGTTGTGGAACGAATCGTCTGAGTTTCCATTATTTCTTATGGGGAAATTCGCTTTGATATACAAGTGCTTTGGATTATAAGCATGTTTCTGGAACGAATTATGCTCACAAACCAAGGTTTTCCTGTACTAGAATGAATTATGAAATGTGGTATGTTTTTTAATACCACATTTAAGGAGGAACATATAAAAATCAGCAGTTTTTCTCCATAATACCGTAACTATCTAGAAATGGAAATGGAAAGTTTTATAATTATAACAATAAAACATAAAATATTTAAAAGTACATTTAACAAGGACCTTTTAGGTGCTATATGAAGAAAACTTTAGTCTTGCTAAAAGAACAGATTTATTATGAAACTAAACTCTGCACTTGCCTGTGGTAGGCTATGGTGGGCTGTGGGGGGGGACAGGCCCCCTAAAGATGTCCATGCCCTAATCCCCAGAACGTGTGCATGTGTTACTTTACGTAGTAAAAGGGACGCTGCAGGTGTGATTAAATTAAGGGTGCTGAGATGGTGGATTATCTTGGGGCCTGTTGTAATTGCAAGCATCCTTTTATAAAAGAGACAGGAGGATGAGTGTCAGAAAGTCTTGAAGATGCTATTTTGCTGGCTTTGAAGATGGAAAAAGGGGGCCAGGAATCAAGAATGTAGACAGCCTCTAGCAGCTAAAAAAGGCAAAAAAAAAAAAAAAAAAGAATCTCCTCTAGAGCCTCCAGAAGAAATGCAATCCTGCTGACACCTTGACATGCTAGACCAGTGAAATCCATTTCGAACTTCTAATCTCCAGAACTGTACGATAATAAATTTGTGTTGGTTTAAGCAACCAAGTTTGTGGTAGTCTGTTACTATAAGGAAATGAACACAAACCCCTTCCAAATTCCTGGAAGAGGTTTTAGCAATGCATTCACATGGTAATACGATTTTATAAAACTTGCAAAAGTGCTGTTTTGACCACAATCAGTTAAGACCACTGTTTCTTTTCACCCCAACTTCTCTTCTCCTCCACCACTCTTCTCACACTGGGTAGTGCTGATGTGGTTACAGGAATATTGAGGATCAGGATCCTGCTAAGGGGAAGTTGCATCAATGACACATTTACATATGTGGTCATTTTCACGGTTATTGCTAGCCATCCCACTATTGGAATGGCTTTAAGAAATATTTCTACCCAGCATGTTCTGACTCACCCAATGAAGGTACAGAGGAAGAAGTCACACTGCATGAAGAATATGGCCTATGGCACCCGCATGGAAATATCTGGGGAATAGAGGAAGAGAAGGTTTAAAACTATATGTGGAGTCTGAAGTCAGTCTGATGGAAAGTCTAATTGTCACAAATGTAAAACTTCAAGAGAAGAAATCAGTACCTATTGATTACTAGTGAAAACCATCAATTTCTTTAAATGGCCAATTAACCATGCTAAAGATGAAAAGTCAGGTGCCTTCTTCTGATGAACCATCCTTCCTTGTTTCAAACCCTGGATTATAAACAAGATTAGTAAAACATTTGCAAATGGATCGTTACATTGTGCAACAAGCACAAGGCTCACATTCAAGCCTGTGGTTACCAGACCTGTGTATTCTAGTCATGAAAAAACAATACCATATATTGTTACTGATCCCCTTCCATCTTCAAAGCCAGCAATGGTATGTGAATTCCTTTTCACCCTGCATCACTCGAACCTCCTGTACTGATTCTTATACTTTTAAGGACCCTTGTGATTACATTGGGTAAACCCAGATAACCAGGAAAATCTTCCCTCCTGAAGACCTTAACTTAATCACATCTACAAAGTCTCTCTTGCCATGTTAGGTAACACATTCACAGGTTCCAGTGTTTAGGACATGGACATGTTAAGGGGGCCATTATTCTGGCTACCATACCACTTGGTGGACAACCACCAAGAAAAGAACATTCCATATAATTTTAAAACATGGTGATTTGACTTTACACACTTAATGGGATATATCCTAAGGATGAAAAGAACCTTAAAATCTTAAACTGTTTTCAGTAACCATATCACTAGTAGTACAGTTTGTATTTTAAAATTTTTTTTTAATTTTTATTTTTGAGAGAGGCAGAGACAGAGGGCAAGTGGGAGATGGGCAGAGAGAGAGAGGGAGACACAGAATCTGAAGCAGGCTCCAGGCTCTGAGCCGTCAGCACAGAGCCCGATATGGGGCTCAAACCCACAAACTGTGAGATCATGACCTGAGCCGAAACCAAGAGTCAGACACTTAACCCCCTGAGCCACCCAGGCACCCCAGTACAGTTTGTATTTTTATTGTGAAACTCTCATGAGTACATTGTGAAGATAAAGCAAATAATTAGATTTCTGAGATAGGAAACAGACTTTCAGTATGAGGCAGAACAGAGCTTTTCAGCATGAGAAAAAGCCAATACAAATTTAAGATTGGAAATAGTTAAAAACTCTAGAGTCCTGCATTGAAATTGGAAGTATTAGTACAAACTCATGATGTACATTATTTTATAATCTTCTTACGTGTATGTGTGTGTGTGTGTGTGTGTGTGTGTGTGTAAAACTCCCCAGCACAATTCCCTGAAGGGACCAATCCATTAGTAATAATCCTTTAGCATCCAGACTGGTTTCTAATTTCCATCTCACACTAAAATGAACTAGAGCTCCTTAGAGAACTAACTGATTCCATGTAAGGAGTGGAAAGTGGAATTTAAATAAGCCATTTAGAATTCAAGATGAGGCTGAAATATCTTATAATACAAGAAAGGAAAACATGCTATCTCAGGCTACAGGAGTCTTGTCAAAAGGACTCAAGATTTACACTGAATAGGCCATCATGGGCCCAAAGATGGAACAATTTGCTAACAACTACAATGGATTTTAACACATCAAATAAGTTTAGATCCATGTGTTCATAATGATAAAAGAAAACAGCTCATTCGTCACTTTTGGAAAATTCAGGGGCAACAGCTCATTTATTTTAAAACTTGCAAATAAAAGGAAAAGATTCATTTACCTTGTTATAAACCAACAGGGAAGAATAATGCTTACATATAAGTATTCTAGGTAATAAATGAAGGAATGATGGAATTTTAAAATCCTATTTTATAAACTCGAATTTAATGGTTCTAGGTGATAATCCTTCTGGTTCATAAAGATAGATAAAAGAGACATCTCTTTTGGCTGACAAAAGAGAGATAATCAGATATGTTAGAAGTACACAATACCACGTTTAAAGTAGTCTTTTAAAATTTTTAAAAATAGTCTTAACATAAGACTCCAGCCTGAATCTGAGAAGGTCCCTAGCTCTATCAATGGATGGATAAATGGGAGTTTGTTACAACATTATGAAACATTTGAAATTTCTCTAATTTAGGGGGCACCCGGCTGGCTCAGTCAGAAGAGCATGTGATTCTTGATCCCAGGGTCATGAGCCCCACATTGAGTGTAGAGATTATAAATAAGTAAATAAATAAATAAATAAATAAATAAATAAATAAAATGTTTTTTCAATTTTTTGAATACTTTTTTTAAAGGAGGGAGAAGACAAAAGCAAAACAGTTCATGACAAATAATGTGTAATCCTTTCCTTTTAAACCTTTGGGACTGTTTAAAATATATATTTTTTAATTTTTTTTAACGTTTATTTATTTTTGAGACAGAGAGAGACAGAGCATGAACAGGGGAGGGTCAGAGAGAGGGAGACACAGAATCTGAAACAGGCTCCAGGCTCTGAGCTGTCAGCACAGAGCCCGACGCGGGGCTTGAACTCACTGACCGTGAGATCATGACCTGAGCCGGAGTCAGCCACTTAACCGACTGAGCCACCCAGGCGCCCCGGGACTGTTTAAAATATATATTTAAAAAATATATATTGGGGTGCCTGGGTGGCTCAGTCAGTCAAGCGTCTGACTTCAACTCAGGTCATAATCTCATGGTTCATGAGTTCAAGCCCCACATCGGGCTCTGTGCTGACAGCTCAGAGCCTTGAGCCTGCTTCGGATTCTGTGTCTCCCTCTCTCTCTCTCTGCCTCTCCCTTGATCATGCTTTGTCTCTCTCTGTCTCAAAAATAAATAAACATTTAAAAAAATTAAAAATATATATATATATATGCATATATGTGTGTGTGTGTATATATATATATACAGTTTGTTTGTTGGTTTTACCATATGAGACGGTTTCCCATAAAGTCTCCAAAGTAAGCACTGCCACACAGAATCAAAACCGTATACCCATACTATATAGAGTACTGGGCAGCTTCCCTGCCTGCCAGAAAACCACATGAGTTCAAAGCAGGACCTTTGTTTTTAGCTTACCATTATGATTCTCAAAATATATCTATCTTCATAATCAGAAAACTGTGTATTTCAGTAGGTAAACAAGGAAATAGAGCTGAAATGGAGTTAAGGAAGTAATAGAGTAGACACAGAAGAATACTTAAAACTTTCTCTCTAGTTTCTAAATCTTTGCAATAACTAAAATAAATGAGAACGACGGTATCGAGCTCTTCGGATACAATGTCTGGACAAAAGTCGTCCTGCACCCTTAGGTTTCTGCAGTGCTGCTTTAATTTTACAAAAAGGATAAGATGGTATAACGAAAAGGAATGAAATAATGATGAACTCTCTAGAGTCTCTTAAATACATAAGAGGTAAGCAGCGAGGATGCAATGAAAGGATATGAGTGGGAAGTTTGTGACCCATGAAGTTGATACTGCTGGTAGCTTGAATGAAAAGTTGAAAGGCTTTATGATTAGGCTAGACTAGATAGATAGTGAGGCAATTAGAATCATTCATTGCTGCCAAGGCATCAGGCCAACGTGAATTACAACCCAAACTGAATGAAGCAGAATAGAAAATAGAAAAGCCTTTAATGAAAATGTTGGAGAACTCACAAGGGATGGGGAAAGTGCCAAATAACTGGAAGATGGCTAAGTAAACTAAAAGGTCTATTCTCCCATCAATGCATAAGGGATTTACAAGTTTAACTCTCATTGCTGTTAATAGGAATTCTATGTGTGATCCAAGGGTGTACTCATGGAGAAAATGCATCTATTAGTGTCTCGATTGGCCTCTCTTGAGCCAACACTGGCAAATGCTCCAAATTGTGTGGTATTTTGGTGACAGGGACTAACAGAGGCTAGAATGAAAGCCACCAGCTTGGCTTCACCTTGTAATCCTCTGATAGTACAAGATCCCTTAGGAGCAAAGAGCAAAATATACTCTATGCAATCTTTCATAATGTTTAATTTGGAAATTAACTTCCAGCGAATTAAAGTAAAAGTGAAAAGGCAGGAATTTATATTCAATTGAAAAGTCTATCTCTGAAAAAGAAAAGCACATCTTTAAATCATTTTCTACCTGAAAAGAATCCTTTTGCTAACTTCTCTTATAATAGCAGCTATCACAGCCTCTAACATGTCCAGACATTGTATCAGATGCTTTACTAAGGAGTCTACTTAATCATTACCACGAGTCGATAACGTAAGCACTATTATGCTTATTTCATAGATAAGGAAATTGAAACTGAGACATTAAGAAATTTCCCCAAGATCACCCATCTTGAAAGTGGCACATTCAAATCCCAGTCAGTTTAGCTACAAAGCTCATGACCCTCCCTCCGTACCTCATTGCTTGACCATTATAAACAGCAAATGCAGTGCTCCACCATGGCACTCGGACTTAATTTAATTCATTTCCCAATCCAATTCGAATTTTGAAAAGTACTAAACCTCCTCTTAAATGTATATTTGTACTTTCAGAGACAGTAAAATTATCTTTTCTAATAGTATCCCCCCCAAAAAGAAAAAAAAGTGATATAATGATTTTAAAGTAATTAACATTTTCATCCTAGATACATTTTTTAAAATACCTCACTGAGCAAATATTTATTTAATCTCTTATATGCCAAGGTCTATAATAGACTCAATACAAAGACAAATACAGTCCTAGTCTGACACATGATACAGAAAAAGTAAGTACAAAGTGCTGTGGGAGCACACTACACCATTTGTAACTGTTAATTTGTTAATAATATTAGCAATGTGTATTTATCTAATTCACAATTTTAACACATTTTTTTTTAAGTAGGCTCCATGCCCAGCATGGAGCTCAATGCGGGCTTGAACTCATGACCCTGAGATCAAGACCTGAGCTGAGATCAAGAGTCGGACATTCAACTGACGAGCCACTGAGGCGCCCCCATAACACATTTTATTAAAAGATGTCAACAAAGCTTTATTGAAGGCTCAACAGTATTTTAATTTATTTATAGCAAAATCTTCCAGCTCCAAATCCCTCTGAAGCATAACAAGGCAATCATTATTATATCCAAATTGCTGGTGGATAAATAGTGGCTCAACAAAATTAAGTGACTGACAGAACTCAGAAGTCATTCCCAATGATAAACCCTACTTTCCCCAAAATAAAATCCATTTCTCTACAAAAATCTTACTTACCCCAAATATAGACTTTAAAGACTTCTCAAATGAGCTGACTCCTCAAGAATCAGTATGAACAAGTTCCATCAAATAGTCTGAACAATCTTAGTTCAACCAAACAGCAAAACAATTTCCAAAACCATCGGTAGATGCTGGATACTGCTTTCATTTGAGTTAATTAAAAGTATTTGATCCACTATGGTGCATCTCCATGTAAGATCTTTAAAAGAAAAGAATCAATTAATCTATACAAGTTTCAGATAACACCCAATCTAAATGCCAGAGCTTGTGACCAGATTTAATCAAGCTCTGGACATTATTTATTGACTTATCCAAAAACAGTTACGGGTTGTTTTTTTTTTCTTATATGAATGTACTTGAATAACAGATAAGCTATCAAAACCACCATCAATTCCCATTATATTCTGTATTGAAATTCTTGTGAATACTAGGTAGGAATAGATTAAGTCAGGATAATGTTATTCAAAATGCCAAACATTAAGAGAATTAGCAATGCAGGTTCTTGGGGAAGGGAATGAATAAATTTTACCTCTTATTTTCTTAATGTCAGCTACTTGGAAATAATAAACACTGATAAAGCAAACTCTACAGGCTTTTAATACATACACTTTTCTACTCAGGCTCTCCTTCCTGGGTTGCCAGCAATATCCTGGTTAGTCTTATAAAAAAACTAAGGAGGCATTACCTATGTCATGTGAGCTTAAAGATACCAGAAATCCTCCAGGCCCAAACTATTTTCTTCTCACCCTATCTGCTGATTCCTGAAGCAAGCATTTCATTATTTATCTTAATGGTTCACAGCCCTGGCTAATCATTAGAATTATCTGGAGCACTTCTTTAAAACACTGATGCCCTAGATTCAGTCCAGAGATTCTTACTTTCACCTGGCTATCTGTTTCCTTCCTTCCTTCCTTCCTTCCTTCCTTCCTTCCTTCCTTCCTTCCTTCCTTCCTTCCTCCCTCCCTCCCTCCCTCCCTTCCTTCCTTCATTTCAAATGACAGGTGATTCTAATGGGTAGCCATGATTCCAAGTCACTGGTAGGATATGCGAGCAAATCTGAACAGATATAGGAGAAAGCAAAAGGATGTGAGGTAACTGAGATAAGAGAGAAGCAGTATAAAGCAGAGACACAGTATGGAGAGACTAATGCAGTCAAAAACAAGGGTTACAGTTTTGCCCTTGGTCAACCATGTAAATCTAGGACAGAGGGACACTGTTGGAACTGGAGGAGCAGGAGTAATTCTGCTGGGGAAAAAATGCATGAAGATCTGGCTTCAGATCATGGATATAGAAATGAATTCAGCTTAGTTTAGACCACAAACTAAAAGGCCATTCATAAAAGTACACAAATAAACATTTTTAAAGTACAGGACAAAGAACATTTCTCAATTTGCACATAGAAATACTTAACTGAAACTCAAAATAAGCCATATAGGTAAAAAAGAAATACTATCATTATTATTTTTTCTTTTTTACATGTCTTGTTTCCTTTTTTGATAGAAATTGCTCCACTTTAAGAAAAAGACAAGTAGATTTACATTTTGAAATCAACAATAATACAAAGCATTTAAAATAGGGGATTTCTGTAATACTGGGTGGCTCAGTCAGTTGAGAGTCTGACTCTTGATTTCAGCTCAGATCATGATCCCAGGATCGTGGGATTGAGTCCCACATCAGGCTTTATGCTGACAGCACAGAGCTTGCTTGAGATTCTCTCTCTCCCTCTCTCTCTCTACCACTCCTCAAAAATAAATAAATAAACAATGAAAAAATAATATGCCGAATAGCCAAAGTAATGTTGAGAGAGAAAACCAAAGCTGGAGCCATCACAATTCTGGACTTCAAGCTGTATTACAAAGCTATAATCATCAAAACAGGATGGTACAGGCACAAAAACAGACACATAGATCAATGGAATAGAATAGAGAATCCAGAAATGGACTCACAAATGTATGGCCAACTAATCTTTGACAAAGCAGAAAAGAATATCCAATGGAAAAAAGACAGTCTCTTCACCAAATGGTGTTGGGAAAACTGGACAGTGACATGCAGAAGAATGAACCTGGACCACTTTCCTACACCATACACAAAAATAAACTCAAAATGGATAAAAGAACTAAATTTAAGAAAGGAAACCATCAAAATCCTAGAAGAGAAAACAGGCAACAACCTCTTTGATCTCAGCCACAGCAACTTCTAACTAGACATGTCTTCAGAGGCAGGGAAATAAAAGCAAAATGAACTACTGGGACCTCATCAGGGTAAAAAACTTCTGCACAGCGAAGGAAACATCAACAAAACTAAAAGGCAACCAACAGAATGGGAGAAGATATTTGCAAATGACATATCAGATAAAGGGTTAGTATCCAAAATCTATAAAGAACTTATCAAACTCAACACCCAAAAAAACAAATAATCCAGTGAAGAAATGGGCAGAAGACATGAACAGATACTTTTCCAAAGAAGACATCCACATGGCTAACAGACACATGAAAAGATTCTCAATATCACTCATCATCAGGGAAATACAAATCAAAACCACAATGAGATACCACCTCACACCTGTCAGAGTGGCTAAAATGAACAATTCAGGCAACAATAGATGTTGGTGAGGATGCAGAGAAAGGGGAACACCTTTGCACTATTGGTGGGAATGCAAACTGGTGCAGCCACTCTGGAAAACAGTATGGAGGTACCTCAAAAAATTAAAAGTAGAACCTCCCTACAACCCAGAAATTGCACTACTAAATAGCCAAAGGATACAAAAATGCTGATTTGAAGGGGCACATGCACCCCAATGTTTATGGCAGTGGTATCAACAATAGCCAAATTAGGGAAAGAGCCCAAATGCCCATTGACCAACGAATGGATGAAGAGGAAGTGATACATTTGTGTGTGTGTGTGTGTGTGTGTGTGTGTGTGTATCACAATGGAATATTACTCAGTGATTAAAAAAAGAATGAAATCTTTCCATTTGCAACAATGTGGACAAAACTAGAATGTGTTATGCCAAGCAAAAGTAGTCAGAGAAAAACAAGTATCATATGCTTTCATTCATGTGGAATTTAAGAAACAAAACAGATGAACATAGGGGAAGGGAAGAAAAATAAGATAAAAACTGAGAGGGAGGCAAACCATAAGAGATCCTTAAATACAGAGAAAAAACTGAGGGTTGCTGGAGGGGTGTTTGGTGGGGGGTTGGGCTAAATGGGAGATGGGCATTAAGGAGGGCACTTGTTGGGATGGGCACTGGGTGTTATATGTAAGTGATAAATCACTAAATTCTCCTCCTAAAATCATTATTACACTATATGTTAACTAACTTGGATTTAATTAAAATTTAAAAATCTAAAATAATAATAATACTAAAAAATAAAATAGAGGATTTCCAACTTTAGAACAAAAACTGTTACCAAAAAAAAAAAATCTTACTCTCTAAGTTTAAATACCCCAATGATTAGGCCTACTATGTGTTCTGTACAAGTATTTTAGTAGATCTTGTATTTCAGTAAAACATCAAAGTAGTATTAACTTTTCATTTAGTAATCTCATGCAAAATTCTGGCCTTTACTATTGGCCAAATGAGGGACTAGATGATTCTGCATGAATTTAACAAGCTTCTAATAAATTCTACAAATATTGTCTTGTCTTTAAAAATGTGCAATTTTATTGGTGAAAATGCTTCTTTCTATTTCAAAATAATAACTTTATTTTACCAGATATAGTTTTATTCAGTAGTACAAAGGAAGTTATATAACAAAAACACCACTGATGAATGAAAGTGGAAGCTCTTTCAGTTAGTAATTTATAAAATAAGGTCACATAGCTTAAACTGTTTTTAATTCTACTTATTAGAAATTATTAAGAACCACTAAAGAACAATAAAGGGGAAATATTTGGCAGACTCACAAGCAACATACTCTCCTATTATTCCATTTGGAAAAAATAATGATTATTGTATACCTGAAATAAAGTCCTAATTCTTTTTTAAAAAATGCAAATTGTCCATTTGTTTTGTTCATATTTCCACCCTTAAGTAAACTAAAGTTCTAAAAGATCCACTGCAGATTTAGTTTCTTTCCTGACTTGGTAACTCCTACTTCATTCAATGTTTTTCTTCACACTGCTGTCTGTAGTACCAGTCTTGACAGAAATCAGTTAACATCTCATTTATCTTAATACTATTGTTAATAATAGTCATTTCTCTGAAACCAGATTGCCTGAGTTCAAATGCTGATTCAATTACTATTTTGTGTTCCTAGACAAGGTACTTAATGTCTCAATCCTTCATCTGGAAAATGGGAATAATAGTCTCTATCTCATAAGATTGTTATGAGAATTAAATTAGTTAATATACATTTAACAACATCTTAGGAAAATGTCATAAAGCATTCAATAAATATTTGTTATCATTATTATCAATTTAACACTTGTGGCATTTCCAAAAAAAAAAAAATCAGCTTTCTTCCAGAGTTGCCATGGTGTCTGAGATACTATTTTTGCTTGTTTTTTTTTAAATCTGAATATTAGTTGATTCTTGAATACTTCATTTGAATTTCTAATCCATTTTATAACAAAGTCCAAGTACATTAGTTTGAGGTAAGAGTTGGAGGCATATATAATAATTTCAACAGAAACAGATTTTAGACCTATAAAATCAAAGTGCTGGCTGGATTCTGCAAGGTCATCTCCATTTCTTTCCTCTCTTCCCAATCTCCACACCTACCATCGCACACCTGTATCAAGAATTTTCATCCTTCCAATGACACTATGGTGGACTTTCAAATACTTCAATAAAAGTGGGTTCTGTGTCCTCCTAATTAAAAGCTTAAGACAATAATGTGTTAAAGAGAGCATGGGTCTCCGGCAAGGCAAATCTGAGGTTAAATTCTTACTCTAACATTTACTAGTTGTATACCCATTGGAAAGATAACTTAAACTTTTTGTGCAATTTCTTTATCTGGAAGCCAGTGCCCATCTGGCAGGATTGTTATAAAGAGTAGGTTATAAGCCTTATAAAGCATCAGGAACAATGTAGTTTAACATCACAGCTGTAAATAAAGACAGGCACAGACAATATTTCTCAGAATTATGTTATATAATCATAACAGTGAGATACACATTCTGTTGGGAAACAAATGATAAGGACAACTGACTTAAGTTTAAAATGTAATTCAGAATAAACTAAAAAGTTGGGGCACTTGGGTTGCCCAGTCCATTAAGCCTCCGACTCTTGATTTTGGCTCAGGTCATGATCTCAAGGTTCGTGAGACTGAGCCCACATCGGGCTCTGTGCTGACAGCACAGATCCTGCTTGGGTTCTCTCTCTCTCCCTCTCTCTTTCTGCCCCTGCCTCGCTCACGAGCTCTCTCTCTCTCTCCCTATCTCTCTCTCTCTCTCTCTCTCTCTCACAATAAATAAATAAGTAATTTTTTTTAAAAAGTAACCGGTGATTTGATACATTTACAGAAACATTTTTAAGATACACCTGTACTTTAATTTCTAAATCCAGTAGAAAAAAAATATGGAGCACCTGAGTGGCTCAGTCGGTTAAGCGTTCGACTTCGGCTCAGGTCATGATCTCACGGTTCGTGGGTTCGAGCCCCGCGTCGGGCTCTGGGCTTGACCGCTCAGAGCCTGAAGCCCACTTCGGATTCTGTGTCTCGTTCTGTCTGCCCCTCCGCTGCCTGCACTCTGTCTCTCACATTGTCTCAAAAATAAATAAACATTAAAAAAAATTTTTTTAAGAAAAAAATATATGGCTTTGAGGTTGATCCTGACTTCAAATCAAAGATTTTGTGATGAGGAATATATTTGTTAAAGTCAATATTTGCAATTTGCTTACCAAACCTCTTCATTATAGATATGCAAATGGCAATTAATATGCAGAGGTAGTCCATGAAATTTTACAAAGATTCCTAGATTATTACCAGCTAAGAAAGAGTGCATTAAAACAAAACTAAATAGGAAATTATCTATTTGCTTGTTTTGTGTGAAGTCCCTGAGATTTATTCCAGTGAGAACAATAAGCAGAGAGAATGAAATAAAAAAGGCAGAAGGCCAAAGTGTCATAAATGCTGTTAAAGTATTCGATAAAAGCTATCCACTTGAGGTTCATTGCAACACACTGGAAAAAAAAATAATCTTCCCATATTTAGACACATGCGAGAGCAAGCCAAACACTCTGAGAAGATGTGATGCTGTTACACAACACACAGAACCATATTTATTTTATTACTGCTACCTATGTGGCCCATAGTGTTCGTAGGAAACCTGATTTGATGTACATGATATAATGTTTGGAAGCTGCTCTGATTATTCTACCCTAATTAGCAGGATGTCTGGTAAAAGTCAGCAAACAACGCAATGCCTGGGTTTGGTACTAAAAACTAACTCTTAAATCTCCATAATATTTTTAAAACAAACAAACTAGGACATGAATGGTGTTTTTTTTTTCCTGGATTCATCTTTTTAAAAATTTTCCAAGATCCTTCCCAGTCGATACATAAGATAGGGCACATATTGTCAAGGATAAGTTGTTAAAGTGAATATGAAATGTGCTTCTCAAAATATCGTTTACACATTTACCAGATGGTAAAATAAACATGTAAATTGTTATCAAGTATACACTAAGTTTGTATTAAAATTTTACGCACTGTGGAAAGAGTGCAAAAAATTATCACATATTGTATTACTTGTTCACTTAATAGTATATTAGCATTCTATAAATATTCCCTTTAAGAAAAATGACAGTTAAATGGTCAGAAGACTCAGTGATGCTGACTGGAACTAAAAAAGCTACGAACATCACCAGAAGAGGCAGAATAACCAATTTTCTCTTAGCCATTCATTAGTCACAGGTGAAAAGAATGTTTTCCTAAAACTCCAATTAAATCCAGAAGTTAATAGAGTTAATGTAATACCTTTGCAAAATATGACATTAAGTAAGAGAACTGATTTCATGGACATGTCCACTTTTATACTGAGGATTATCCAGAACATTCCCAGAACATACACAGTCCTCTGCTCATCACTGTTAACTACTACAATGATTTTTTTAAGTTCATTTATTTATTTTGAGAGAGAGAGAGGAGAGAGAGAGAGAGCATGTCTGAGGGATGGAGGGGCAGAGAGAGAGGGAGAGAGAATCCCAAACAAGATCTGCACTGTCAGCCGTGCGTGGGGCTCCATGTCATGAAACCTGAGCTTGCGACCTGAGCAGAAACAAAGAGCTGGACGCTTAACCAGCTGAGCCACCCAGGAGCCCCAACTACTACAATATTTTAAAGTATTTATTTAAACATGTGGAGCAAAAAATTAAAAGAAAAGTAAATCTCTGTAAAGTTACCATCTTTTCAATTCAATCTAGGTTCATACTTCATGAAGAAAGTTTTTGAATGTCAATAGGAGCATTTTATGGCATCTCCAATCTCCTTTTGGATTTAGTCACAAGTTTTAATGCACAGCACTGGCATTAGTGACTTCAGTCATCTGCCACATGTCATCGCTCTCCTGCTACGTGGCCAGATTTATATGCAGCATGTTGATAAAAATGTGGTATTATTATAACGCAATATTTAAGGCAGAATTTCTAGAGTAAATCTACAGGAATGAATCAATGAGCCAATCATCAAAGCTTATTTAACATACCTCAGAAATACATGATTATTATAAAAGAGAATGTTATCATAAAATTTAATGAGTTATCTTTTAACTTTTCCACCAGAATAACTATCTTGGTTTAGGAGATCCTAGAGGTCAGGAGCAGACCCCAAGACATCTAGCCCTAAACTTTGCCTCAAGACTCATGTTTTAGAAGACATCCATAAAGAAAGGATCAATGAATCACAACAGAGAAGTTTTTTTGAGGTCACAGAGGTAGCTTAATGTATTATTATGCTCTCCAGCTCATAGAAATCAATAAACAATATGAAAAACTGAAGTTCAAATACCTGCCTGCTTCAGCCAAGACACCTGAAACCTAAAACTTCGGGCCTTAAGAATTTAATATATCAAATTCAGGATGTCATGTCTTCCAAGAATAAAGTAGAAGAGTATGGAGTAACTTATCGTGCAATCTGGGAGTTTTCACCTGGTGTTTCCTAAAAATCAGGGACACCAAAATCTCCTAGAAGACTATTGTTCCTAAACTGTGTTCCCCACAACCTAGATATTGTTGGAGGCACCTTAGGAGTCACTGGGGGAACTAAGGGAGAGAGGCCTGGTGACCAGAAGTCCACAGGTCCACCCTGCTTCAACAGAGCCCTCCCACAATTACATGTTTCATATTCTGCATATCAGTGCATTTTGAAAAAGCAATTCTGTTACTAAATATTTTTAAAATATGAAGACCATAGTCCTTCTAGGGAAACAGACAGACTGAAAAGTAATAAATTTTTTGTTAGTGCTTCTTTCCATTGGATGTGTTATCTTAAATATGAATTAGCCTCTGTTCCCTTCAGTTCATCTACCAGTCAAGAAAGTAGTGCAGATTATGTGAACTATAAAAAATATAAAACAAAAAAAAACAAAAAACCGATGTCTGCCAGTTTAAAAAAGTGGCTTTTTAAAATGTTTATTTATTTTTGAGAGAGACGGGGAGAGTGTGATCGGTGGAGGGCAGAGAAAGAGGGAGACAGATGATCTGAAGCGGGCTCTGCACTGACTGCAGAGAGCCCTATGTGGGACTCGAACTCACGAACCATGAGATCATGACCTGAGCTGAGGTCGGTCACTTAACCAACTGAGACGCCCAGGTGCTTCCAAAAGAGTGACCTTTGTATTAAAAGCAAAATGTATAAGAAATAAGTTAAAGTTGTTTAAGGCAATAACTTGCTCACAGCCCGAACAGAAAAAAGAAAGAGAAATAGGTATTAACTAAATTCTACTTTACAATGCTTTTTGATTTGTGTATGTGACAATTCTATCAGAACATTTTAATAAATATTTAAGGAATAGTTTGACATTCCTTTTTTCTTATATATTGATGGTTTTGTTGAACAATGAAGAAAGATTTTATGTCTTGTAATAGGTTGTTGGCTAACACAGTAATAAAATTTGTATAGCACTTCCCAATAATGCAAAGTGCTATCACAAACAATATTTAATAATGAAACAGAAAAAATGTTTGTTTTATTAATAAAAATCATATGAATTCTACATTCTATCTTCACATTTTCCAGCTAGTTTTAAAACGAAAATAACATGTATTCCTCCCAAATCTTTAAAACTTAACAATCTAGAAAGGCATGTAACGTTATTCCTATAAGTTTTCTTATACTGTCACACCATCCCATACCACAAGATATGTTTTCTAGCTAGTGGATACCTTCCTATTTTAGATGCCAATTTCTAATTTCATCAATACGATCAAACTTTTAATTATGTCAAGACTGACACAGTTGGAACCGGTAAGAGGGTGAGGAAACAAATTCTCATATACTTATAGAGTAACTGTAAATTGATACAGCCTTTAGCCCAGAAATTCCACTTTTAGGAACTTATCCAATAGACATCTAACACAAGTATACAGAGAGAAATGTACAATGTAGCATTTTTTTACAATAGCAAAAACCTATAAACAACTATATGTACATTTGTAGGACTAGTTAAATTAGCTGTAGTTTATCCATACAACGTTAACAGTAAAGATGTTAAAAAGAATAAGATAAATATGTTCTGAGTTAGAAATATAGCCTAAGTATAATGTTAAATAAAAAATATAAGTTGCACAACAGTACATATGGTTTCTTCTAATGGAATTCATAGTAAAAGTCAGTTATATTTAATCAGATTGAGTTATTTCCATTTAATCAGAGGCCCAGTCTGTCTAAACCTACCACTCAAAGTGTCCCATTACTTGGCACCCAGCCTTTCTGTACTTACCTTCCCGTTGCCTCCTCTACACGCTCCATTTCCCAAGCATAAAACTTTGCCAGCAGACCTCTGCTTCTCTACCTCCCAGACTTTGCTTATGCTTTTTTTTTTTTTTTTTAATCCCGTTCAAACGCCTCTGCAAGTCCAGGCTCAACAAGTATCACATTCAGAAAGCCTTCCATGATTCCCTCGGCTAGGTGTAATCACACTGCCCCTATGGTCCCAAAGGATTTTACCCATGCTTCCCTTCTAGAATTCATCCTCACTACTTTTTACCTTGTAATACAGTCTTTTCATAAATCACCAAGAATCCATACCGAATTCATCCTACAGTCTCCATGGTGCCTTCTATAAACCTTAATTATAGGCAGCAATCTCAACAAAGCCTTGGTAAATTAAAATAATCAGATCAATAGAGAAACTTCTTGTTACATCAGTTTATCTAGATAAAGAATCCCCAGGGGCACCTGGGTGGCTCAGTCCGTTAAGCGTCTGACTTTGGCTCAGGTCATGATCTCACCACTCAGTTCCTGAGTTTGAGCCCCATGTAGGGCTCTGTGCTGACAGCTCAGAGCCTGGAGCCTGCTTTAGATTCTATGTCTCCTTTTCTCTCTGCCCCTCCCCTGCTCTCTTTCTCTCTCTCCCATAATAAACTTAAAAAGTTAAAAAAAAAAAAAAAGAATCCCCAATCTTTCTGCAAAGAGGAGTGTCTTTTCATTCCTCAAAGCTGTGAATGCAACAGAGGAGTAGGAGAGAAAAGAAATTCATCTAAACTACAATAATCCTACACAGGGACATGAAATGGGGGGATACCACTGCCCATCACTACTCTTCTCTCAACCTTCAATCCGCAGGAAGAAAGAGAAGTGATCAAACAATCACTTTTGAGATCTATCTGGGAGGCTTTCAGAACAATGGCAGGGAAATCCTAAGGTTTGGGTCAGGAATTCCTATCTTTGTTCACCTTGCTAAGTCCATAGTCACTAAGATTTATATGAAATGAATAACTATAATGCTGTTTTCAGTTTGCAATGGAAATAAACTAAAACCTTTCATTTAATTGTACTTTAAGACTGCAAAAAGAGCAAGGATAAATTAAATCCATTAGTCTAAAGATTTCATTTTAGAAATATTTGTATCCTCCTTCCTGCCAAATTGCATTCACTGATAAACAGATTTCATTTTTACCATAAACTTCCCTTTTTTGTTATCCAGTAAAAATAAGGAGTAAAAGTAATCAAAAGATTGGCAGATGGAAGCAAGTGAGAAGCAATTCACACAGATAATTCGGAAATAGGAAACGTCTGATTTTGTTAAAAATTGACTACCATCTAGAAAGTATGCTAATTGGACAAACAAAAGAGGTATAACTTACACAAATAAAACTTAGAGATCTCAGAGAATTCTAACACAATCTTACTTCACTCTCTTAAAAGGCTTAATACAGCACAATTAGGAAGGATCATGAAATCTAGTTTCAAAAAATATGTAAAATTTAAAACAAGGAGTAAACTAAAAACTGTGCATTTGTTCTCCATTCCCTTTACCATTTTTCAATCTGGGAACACTTCTAAATTTAGGAGTGAGCTATAATAAGCCATGGTCAGATGACTGCCTAGTTTCTTGAACATTAATAAATACTTAATTCCAGCACAGATGAAATATTGCATTTGGAAAGGTGGGTAGTAAGCAGTGTAAAAATAAGTAGAATCAATAACTTTAACTTTTCTTCTTGTTGTTTCTCCTTTATTTTTAAATCCCAGAACTTGGAAATTCCTGAAGACTGGACAAGCTGAATTGTTTCTATGCGACAAATACTCCATCAATTTTAAGCTCAGCAAATCCTCAGATACATTTATCCAAGGTTTTTCCTTTTAACCTTTCAAGCTTTAACCATTTTGATTCCTAGAGCTGGTGAATTTTTGCATTCTAAGTGATGTTTCTCAGCAAATAAACAGATCTCACTTCATCCTATCCTCTAGTTATGGTAAAATGTTTCTATATGTAAATATTATGTAAAACACAAGCGCAGATCAATTTATGCTAACTGATTGTTCTTAGGGATAATAATAGCAAATAATAACTCTCCACACTTTAGTGGATTCCGAATTTAAATGAAACAAAATGCAAAGTTTCTATGATATTTCTATTGCAATATGCTTAATACAACAAACTCTCAAATACACAAATTAATTGTGACTCAGTTTTGATGGGTGATGTTCATATCATGACTCAAATGGATGTAACCACTTAAAAATGAATGACTTGGGAGGTTGCCATGGACTATCTGAGTAAGTAAGCTGCTTATATCTGGCCTATATTAAGGGGAAGAAATCTTTCCATCTGATACATTTTGGAGGTAATCCCTCCATATCTGAATTGAAATATGATATATGGCTGGCATTGCTAAACTGAATTCCCACCTTATAATTCTGTATTTATTCCGTGGAATTAGGACTATTCTGAATACTCTGGCATTTATTGTTTTGAGAATGATATCAGATGTCAAATATGCAATGCTTCCGGACAACCTTCCAATTTCAGTCTCTCTAGATAAAGGCTACCTTATGGATGACTATGGAGTTTCCAGAGACAGTACTAATCACCATGTTTTAATCATAATTAAGCTGGAGGAGGAATACAAATGCTCGTTCTATACAGAAAGTAAGAAGACAGTGTTCTTCAGGTCGCTTTTCTCTTATAGTCAAGGGCATAAACTGCTTGTTCTAAAACATGACCATACCATCACAATGTTTTTTAAAAATGGAAAGTTATTTGAAAATAGTTATTTTCAAATCCATGTACTTATTTTTAAGAAAGTTGCCATTACCAGAGTTCCTAGGCACAAAATTATAATGAATAGATAGTTTGCCACCATGGTTAATAGCCAGGAAACTGAAAAACAAACAAACCCTCTGCCTTTTTTTTTTTTCTCATTACAAAAACAACAACAACAAAAGTCAAACAAACAAAAAACCTAGGGGAGTGGTTCCCAGATTTTTTTTACTTTTTTTAATGTTTATTTTTTTATTTATTTTTGAGAGTGAGAGCACCAGCAGGGGAGGGGCAGACAGAGAAGGAGACACAGAATCCAAAGCAGGCTCTAAGCTATCGGTGCAGAGTCCCATTCGGGGCTCAAACCCACGAACCCGTGAGATCATGACCTGAGCTGAAGTCAGATGCTTAACGGACTGCGCCACCCAGACACCCCTATCCCAGATTTTGCTGCATGTTGTAATCACACAGCAATCTTTAAAAAGTACTGATGCCTGGCTCTCACTACCAAATACATTCTTACTTATTTGGGATGGAGTGTGAATCTGAGCATTAAAAACTTTTAATTTTTAAAAGCTCCCTTGGTGATTCTAATGTGAAGCCACTGACCTAAAGGCTATAAGAGCTGTTGCTATACTCTTTTGCCCCTTTCCAGCTGTGCCTTAGTGTCAAGAAAGGGAAAGAAGCAATTCATGCAAGGAACCACAACAGCAAGTACGCACCTGCTTATCTCCAAGACTAGAAGTGACCCTAATTCCAATAAATCAGTACACTTGAAGCATGAGTGTATGCATGAAAGAAAAAAAGAATGAGGGGTGCCTGGCTGGCCTAGTGGGTAGACCAAGCAACTTTTGATCTCAGGATTGTAAGTTTGAGCCCTACATTGGGTATAGAGATTACTTAAAAATAAAATCTTTTTTAATGTTTATTTATTTATTTTGAGAGAGAGAGCACTCCTGCACACTCTAGTGAGGGAAGGGGGGGGGCAGGGAATCACAAGCAGGCTCCATGCTGTTAGCACATAGCCTGATGGAGGCTCAACCCCAGGAACCATGAGATCATGACCTGAGCTAAAATCAAGAGTCAGACACTTAACCAACTGAGCTACCCAGGCACCCCTACAAATAAAATCTTTTTTAAATTTTTTTTAAAAGAAAGAGAAAAGAATATGAAATGCCCAAAAAATATAAATTAGGTTAAGTCTTAAAATTAGCAATCTCAAAGAGACAGAATTTAAAGATTTTTTTTAAATGTGCAGATCATAATGGAAAGAACATTGTAAGGGACAGTCTCTCAATCTTATATTTTCATGCCATACCTTCAAGTAGGTTATAAAATAAAAAGTGACGCACTCTAGTTTGCTAAGATGTATAGTCTGCCATTTCAGAAAATAAATATTAAAACACAGAGATACAACAGTAAACTGATGACATTCTATGCTAGTCTAGTTAACATCACCACTGACAATGTTTCTCACTTTGAGGCACTGCCCATCAGAGAACCCTGAGATAAATTTACTAGGTCATAACCAGAATGAAATTAAACAAAAGAAAAAAACCACCAGAGTGCATCAAATGTGGTAAAGGTAAATATTTTGTGAAACCTGTGTGTGTGTGTGTGTGTGTGTGTTTATTTATCACTGTGCGTTTCAGTTAAAAACTTTGAAAGCCTACCCTAACTCAAAACATTTGAATTCAAACTGCAGAGAAACTCAGAGGTCCACAAAGTTCTTTAAAGCTGAAAGATACCTGAAAGATTTGGTTTATAATTTCATCTTACAAGGGATTATATTGAAGATCATAGAAATAAAGTGTCTTATTTGTCTCCAGTGTTTTCTGCTAAAACTTGGGAGTCAGGTTCCTTTGAGACTTAGATTTTCAAAATAAATTTAATGCAGGTATGTTACATACTAAATTGCCATGGCACCAACCCGGAGTTTTCGGTCATATTACATGAACATTTCTTTGACGTGGTGGCATTTTCACCAATTTCTTACTCAAGTGGAAATTATACTGTGTGCAAATTAAGTGATAAATGTAAAAGCTCTTGATTCTAGTGCTTAGAAGTAGAGAATTATTTTCATAGATAAGAGATTGTTAAAAGGGTATTTTTTCAGGTTCCAACGGGAGGTCCTCACAAAGCACACAATCATGACAGTACCTAGGGCAGCACTGTGTGTGCAAGGAATGTCCAAAATTCTCCACTTGCTTTTCTTGAGTTTATATTCTTATTCTCCCAACACATCATGGTGTTGTATACACACACACACACACACACACACGCACGCACACGCACACACTCACACTCACATGCACACACATACACACACACACACACACACATTTGCTGTAGAGCAGAAAGAATTGAAAATGAAATTTAAAATCTGTGTAATTTTAAACTCAGAAACAAAGAGTTTCCTAAAGAAGTAGTGATGCAAGTAGAACTGTTTCTCAGGATCTGATATCTGCTAGGTTTGGAATCTCCTAGGTTTGGAACTTTATTTTTTGAAGCTATGTAGGGAAACGGCTAATAATGATGTCATTATTAAGGTATAGTACACACGATTGCATAGTCATTAAAAAAAAATTCCTTCCTAATGGTGTTGGCATATATACTTCATATTGCAATCTCCTTAAGGGGTTAAGCTAACATTAACTAAGAAAAGTTAACTTTTAAAAAATTCATTTTAATCTTCATCATGCTAAACTTAAGAGCAAGGAGAACATGTGTCAGTATCAGAAGGTTCAAGGAAGGATAATAGAAAAATTCAGAATGTCAAGTAAAATGTATCGGGCTACAAAAAAATAAGAAACCATTCAACAGGTAAAGCTATTAGGCAGTGGGTGGAAGATACATATTAAGAAAACTGGTACCAGATCTTTCTCCCACCCCGTTCTTCCCTAGCACATGTATACCAAGTTTTCTTAGAAGAATATGAGGACACACCCTGGGCAAACAATCCTATAGAAACCTATAAATGCATAGATAAATAAGCAGAGAGACCCATGAAAAAGCTGGAAGAAGGGGGGGAAAGTGAGGGACTTGCAGAATCAGTGGTTCTGAATCACCCGAAGGGCTAATTATGACTTTAAACAGCTAAAAGAATGAAGATTAGTCTGTAATAAGGCCATTACATTCAGTCAAGAGCACACTGACAAATGTAATAAGAAAGATTTTAATGTCTGTGCAAATGAGGAAGCTGAACTGAAAAGGATCAAAGAAAGCATTGAAAGATGGGTCCCAAGTACAAAAGAGAGCGGGGGTAAATGGAGTGCCTCACAGAGCTAAAAATGTTAGGGGTAAAGAAGAACACAGAAATACCAATAAGAGACAAAAATATTAAGTTGGCCCTTCACAAACACACACAAAAAAAGATAATAAAGTGAATGTCGAGAGATGAAGGGATTACAGAAGTATACAGGGGAAAAAAACACAAAATCTTAAAAAACAATGTGGGAGAGGTTAAATAGAAAGACATATCGTATCTGATGCTTGCCCTGAAAATTATACAATTGCTTTTGGGGAAAGCATAAAAATTCTGACCTGAAATAAACAAACTGATGAATCAGGCATAGATTTTATAAAGATTCAGGTTCAGTGTGGTAGCGTGAGAAAAAAAAGAGGAGGTTAAAAAAAAGTTGTTGGCAAGAGAGTCAACAAGGGCAAAATGAGTGTCAGAAAGACAGCAGAGTTGGAGGAGGAAAGAACAAATTTGTTGAGGAGGAAGTCAGTATGTTTCTTTGACTTTCTCCACAGGAACAAAGCAGAATGTGAGCATAAATTAAGAGAGTGAATCCCAAAGGTGAGTGAGCTCTAAGGATTATTTAGAACACAGTCAATTTTTTAAAAAATATATAGCAAATTAAGACAGAGGTAGAAAAAAAAGATTTTATTGGAACAAAATATATAGCATTCAGTGGTAAGTAAACTGTGAAAGGAATAAGTCCTCATTATAGCTTCTCAAAAGAAGGTACTGAATAGTAAACATTGCTATTATTTGGTAAAATTATATCCAAAATCATAAACTTTAAATTAAAAAACATAGCAATTTATAAAAGTACTAACCACCTTTGAAACATTTTTAATTGGAAATAATGGTTTGGTCTTTAGTAAATTTCCACTTGAGCAAAAGCTATTCAAAATAGAAACCACTATGATAACTGAAAAGTTCTCATAAAATATCATTGTTGATTGCAGATGGCCTACACTGAATCTACATAACATGTATGCATATTTTATTAACTGAAGTTCAAGGATGTTAAAGTTTAAAAACATAAATGTGGTAGCTCAATATTGTAAACACAAAGATGAAACTATTAAGAAAGTTATAATTCCACAAAGTAGTCTATAATTCAACTGTATTACAAAACGGGAGAGATGATTTTGCTAATTCATGTTTTAGATACAATCAAAGAAACTCTTCCAATGCAGAGGAAGGCAAACACCCCCCAGACTAAAGAGAATAACCTTTTGTTGATAGAAGAGAGCAAATGTTTGAATGTTCATGGGTGTGCATATCACTATTCTATTCAAAGACGAGGTTTCAAACACACACACAATTTAAGCACATGTGTCTGTAATGGTCGTGACTTCTATCGACTTTCAAAGGCAGACTTACTTGTGCCCACAAATGGCAGCCCAGCAGGCAGTGACATCAGACCTAGAAATGATGTGGCCTGTAGAGTATGCAGTGAAGTGCAGTGCTCCACTTGTTTGCAATGGTTTTATTTTTCGACTAGTTTTTATCACACTTGGCATGAACAAGGGAACATGTGCTTTGCTAAATTTGAACTTTTAAGATGAAACTGAATTAACTGAGAACCAAAAAATTGCTTCTGAATTATCCTAAGATTGAAAAATGCCTTCCCTTTCATACTAGGAATGACAAAATAAAAGACAAATACATCTTGAAAGTTGAAATGTGAGCTAGGAAGATACTGTGGTTTGAGAACAACACTGTTGACTTTCTCTTTTTTTAGGAACCTGAAATAAGATTGTAATGAAAAGGCTTTTTCCCATCCAGTACACTTTTGCTAACGTGAAGATAGGAACTAAACTGAAACCTAAATAAATCTAATATAAGCACTAACCCTAATGTAAGCAAGATTTGTTTTATTTTTCAACCAGAAAGTTTAATTAATGTGCCATTTCTTAAAACTTAGTATTATCACATACATATGATAAAACATATATATAACCAATATATAAGAAATCAGTATAACCCTTGCCCTAAAACTTAATCTTATATTCTTTTTTTTTTCCTGCTAGTATTAGAACAAAGTAACTGTATTGTCTAAAATGACCAGAGACATAACCGTGGAGATGCTCACCCCTCCTAAATTCCCTCTTCCTCCTCATAAAAGATATGCCAAGACACCCAAATATAAACGCTTTGTATATAAAATGAGTGCCATCATGCAGATATTTTTAAAGAGTTGAAATCCAAAATAATGTTAATATAAAATTCAAGTTATAAATCACAAGATATGTTTTAAGGAATCTAGTGATAAGTAATAGGTCAAACAACCTGAAAGAATCAGCTTGTGGTACAAGCTTCATTGCATTAATAATGTCACAGTTAGTATGTTTATTAAATTAAATATTACCAGCAAGGGTCTTCTAAATGCCATGTGCCTAACACTAGATTACATATTTATTTCAGAGTTAGCATAGTAAGAGGGGGAGCTATCACTAGAAGGTCTATTAAGCCATGGGTTTTTTTTCATTGCTTTAATGGAACTATTCAAATCAAATTTTTCACGCCATGCCTTGAACACTGCTGCAAACCATACTGTGGGTGTAAAATACATGCAAGGCAGATATAATCAGCTCAGATGCGACCAGTGACTTGTACACCATCAAGTTTACTTTATTGTGAAAGCAGTGGGGTTTTCTTTCAAGTGAATATATTTTTAAATATGTTGCAACCTGACTTAACAACCTGAAGACCGGAACCAGAAAGGCCCACAAATCTCAAGGCAACTGAATTAAACCAAGTACAATGCAATGCCTGAAATCTTGTCTAATTTGTCTCGGTCTTCCCTGTGAGACTCTTATCTTGTTCTGGCAAAAGAAAATCTGATTGTCCAAACGTAAATCTTGCACTCATATTGTAACTTAAATAAATCATGTAGACTCATCTTGCTTAAAAAGCCTCAGCTGACCTTTTAAAAGCCTGATTTTAGTGATTTACACTAAAATTTTATTCTTTCAAATATTAAAATTAGCCAAGTAATTGCCCACATAGCAGAGCAAAGTAAACATTTTTTTAAATTGAATTCTTATCACTGGTCGTTAAAGATGCTGACTTTTGTGGCACCTGGCTGACTCAGTCCATGGAGCATTAGACTCTTGATCTCAGGGTTGTGAGTTTGAGCCCCAGGTTGGGTGTAGAGATTCCTTGAAAATAAAAATCTTAAAAACAAAAAAAAAGACGCTGACTTCCTCATAAGTAACTTTGTCTAAAAATAAGAATAGTTGCTTTTCCTTTGGAGGACCTATTTTGGTTTGTTTTCACACAGGTTCTACTTTTTTCCTATCCCCATGGCTAAAATGCCTACATGATAAAGTAACTAATATACACACACAAAAAAAGTGCTGCACCCGAGCACAGGCCGAACGTTTTATAAAATCAGTTACGAACACAAACACGCTGCCCAAATATTGCTATAGAGCGTTTTAAGTTCTCCAGGAATATAAATGGCCTCTATGCAACAAGGCTTTTGTTCCTAGCCTGCACCCACAACAGAAGGTAGAACATCCTTGAACGCCTCAGTGCTAAAAAGATAAATACTTCGCCAAAACGGTGGGTCAGAGAGTTTTAGCAGTAGGATTTGTAAGAAAATGTAACTGCAGGAGGTAAGAGGGTTCAGAAAGTTCTCTATAGCCCCTAAATTACTACATTTTAAGAGCTCGGGTGACGTCAGTCCTAAAGACACAGAAACAACCTGGCTTTGGAAACCAACTGATCAGTAAGCTTCTGCTAGGCCTAAAAAGGCTGTCCGCCCTAAATCCCAGTCGTTCGCCTGGCCGTGGCCGTCGAGGAGCTACAAGCTGGAAAGGGCGCCCTCCGACACAGCCAAGGTTTCGGCCTGGCTCGAACGGACTCCCGAGAGCACAGAGCGAGCCTCCTGGGCTCCGGGCCTGCAGCTGGGCCCGGGTTGCCAGCCTGGACCTCCGCCCCGAATCCCTGTCCGGCCTGGGACAGGACAGCCAGGGTGCAGCCTCCGGCCCGCAGACGAAGCAGGGAAGCCTCGGCCCAGGCTCAGCGTCGGGGAGCAGGCCTCCCGCACGGCCTCACTCGGCCGAGCTCCTGCAGACGCCCGCCCGTCCGCACCGGCCTGGGCTCGAGGGTGCCCGCCCGGACGGCGCTAGGCCCGGGCCAAGCGCAGCCTCGCCCGCCGAAGCAGCACGCACCGGCCGCGCAGCGCGTTCTGGCCACGCCTCTCGTCTACTCTGACCCGCGGCGTCCGCCACGAGAGGTACCAACCGAGGGCACAGCTCCCCTGGCTAGAGCGGCGCCCGCAGGCGACCGCACTCGGCCCCGAGCGGGTGGTTGCAAGTGAGTTAAGATGGCGCGGAATGTGAGTGGCGGGAAGGCGTGAGCCAGAATGCAGTGCTCGCCGCACGCTCGCCTTTTTTCTTCCTGCCTCTTTTAGAAAATACACCGTTGAAAACACACTTTTAAAAACTGAGGATATCTGCAGGTTGCGGGGAGGATTCCGTCCTCGCCTGACCCTTACCCTCACGGAGAAAAGGCAACTCGAAATCTAACCCGGGACGCGAACTTTGGTTGCTACAGGCCCTCCCAAATCCAAACTCTGATTTCCTTGGAACAGCAGCAGCTTCTCAGACACAGCGACGGTGTCCCTTCACTAGACACCCAAGACACTGAAAGCCAGTAAAACTGATCATGCTTGAAAGGGACCCGAAAGCACACTGCCTCCGAGAGGAGCGCGGAGCTGCAAATTTACCTCACGCTGACTCAGTCCACACAGCAGATGGTGGAGATGGTGGCAGAGCTGCAAGGGAAACGACCTCCCCAATTTTTTGAAGTACTTCCTAATAGCAGCTAAAGTGCGTCTTTCGGTACAAGGCACTACGTTCCTGTGAAATCTATCCTCGGCTGCTGAGAGCTTCGTTTCCACACATGACAGCAGCTCCTTTGCTCGCCGTGACTGTGGCCCGAGGGCGGCGGGGCCGAGCGCGGCCCCCGCACCCCGCGCCCTCGGGACCTTGACCGCTTGTGCGCCTCCTCCCCGGCGGCATCGGGCGGCCGGGTCACAGGAGCGCAGACCCAGTGGGGTGTTACAAGAGTACACTGCTCAACTTCTCTGGCTACACAGGCACCGTGTTTTGTACTTTTGGTCCTCTCGTTCAGGTCTTAGGTGTGGGAAGGGTGAAAGAAACACAAAGGAAAATCAGCCATCTCCTCTCGGTGTGGCAGACAAAACTCCGCGGAACGCCGTCTAGTGGCGAAATTGCCCAGGGACAACAAATCGGGTTTGCTCCCCCCTCTCAATTTTCATTTTAATTGGAACTTTGAAGCCCCTTTGCATCTCTCAAATTGCAAAGGGGTTACGGGACAATCTCTAGGTGGTGGTACGTTTAGTCCCATAACCTGAGACTGACCCAGACTAAGCAAGAATGTTGAACCATTTTCAACCTCTTTCCTGGATCTCCTTTCTCTGGAGACAAAAGTACAAAAATCGCTCCTGCACGAAATAAAGTCAGCGCTCTGCGGACTCCTTGACTAAGACGCAGCGGACCTCCCTCCCCTCCCCGCCCCACCCCCCACACGCTGGGGTATCCACATTTCTGCATTCGTTCTCAAGGGATAGGGATCTGGCTTGGGTAGGGCTGGCCCAGGAATTCCACTGTAGAAGAGATGGAGTGGTAACCGTCCAGATACCTCCCAAAGCAAGTTTTAAACTCAGTGCCTGAATACCGACCGTTCCGAGTTTGTTCAATGAGTCCTTACCCCGCTCCAGCCCCGCCCAATCCCCCCGAAACAATCCACTCAAGAAATGTAGGCCATTCTGTGTTTGCATTTACAGATTCGCCACCCATCTCCAAGGCCTCGTATTTAAAGATCGGGATTTTCGACATCTGCCTAAAGCTGTGGTCAACAGCCTATTTTGACATGCATTTCAATCACACCCTACTCTTGCCCAAAGCCTCCCGCCTGTGAAATTGAAAGAAATTGTCTTAACTCCTTATTTAAGACCCTCCTTTTCCTGCTCGCATTATTTCCTACTTCAGAGAAAATCAGATAGCTATGATGAGGAACTGCCTACGTTTTCCTGGGGGAAAAAAAAAAGTGCAACAAAGTGAAACTTGACTCATAGGGAACTAAGTACTTTGTAAGTAAGAAGGAAAAAGTAATTACTGGTACTGCTATAAAACAAATTTAAGTGGGAAATGGGAGGTGATTCCCATTAAACAGACTGCCCCATCCTGGAGTGGGAACAGGCTATTCTTCCTTAACCCTTAAAAGTAATCACCTATAATAAATTATTTTCAAACTGTAAACTGCTTTCAAACACCATAGCGTTTTACCAGATTTATTTACTTGTTATACACAGACGATACAAACGAGCAAAAAACAAAACGTTTCTCAATGGAGTGTGTACTTGTATAAATTATTCAGTTCACAGACAAAACGAAACAAATATAAAAATCACAACATTAGATTTACAGAAGAGCCAAAATATACACACGTTTAGACCCTGAATTCCTATTAGGAAAAATCCCCCCATGGACTGGAATCTAGATTGAATATTGTGTATGATGCATATTTCACATTAATTTTAAAATACAAAAAAAAAGTATAGGTTTGCTACACAACATTAGAAATCCTACTAATCTATTTCCAGGGGGATTAATGCTCCTTATCAAATATAACAAGACTTAAGAGGGGAAAAAACCAGTCTTACTTGCATTAATGCTAGTGTTTTCCCAAGGAAGTCAAATTTCAGCTGTTTCTAGGTGGCAGGGAAATCATTTTCAAAACTAAAATGCAGTAAAATATACAACTCACACAATTTATCTTCACTAGACTACACTATAGTTACCAACAATTCAGTCATCTATATCATTAGTAGATATTCATTACAAAGATTTACAGCATATAAAGGTGGAGGGGGGGACTGAAAAGATATTCAGAAACAGTTTGTCAGCATATTTGGCACCTGCACAGACCAGTAATGGATTTGGCACTTTGGGGAAAAACAAATAAGGCAAAATAATATTGCTGATGTCGAGCTATTCTATTTAGAAGGGGGGGGGGTGGGGAGTGGGGAGGGACATACAACTCCAGTTAACTTTGCTTTGCAGGCATCATGCCACTTAATCGACTTGCCTATGAACAAGACACCTATCCTTTACAGGTGTTTGGTCGGATTCTCCTTAGCTATGTGTGTGCATTAGAGCACAGAGCAATTATTTCATGCAACGGATTGAGGGAAAGTGAGAAGCCCATCATTATCTATCAAGTATTTCACGTTTCCAGAGCCTCTTAGAATATTGTTAATTATCTCACAAGAAAAAATTTTAAAGTGGAGGGGGGTGGAGAAAATGGCAAAGAAAGGAAAAGAAACGAATGAAAAGGTTAAGCGTGAACTGGTTTTGTGCCTTGACGATGAAAATAAAAACTAGCCATTCGTTACAGTAAATTAACACTATATACAGTCATTTTCACAGGCTTTGTTCCACTAAAATTATTAACATCCCTACCATCCATCCATCCATCCACTCGGGGATAAGAAAGGACGCGCTGGGTGGGTCCGGGTTCTAGAGTCAACATCCTACGGTTAATGGGGAGGCCGAGACTTGGAGGGTCGGAATCGCTGCTGCCTGACAGGACTGCCCAGGTCTCCTAAAGGTGAAGAGTTTCATTACAAGAAAGAGAAGGAGAGGGTGAGAAAAAGACGAGAGGGAGGAGGCTTGTTAGGAGTGTAACTTCACAGAAGAAGAGTTAGGAGGAAAACCAAAAGGTTTACAGCAAAGTTGAAGGTCGGTGTGCTAACTGCAGAAACTGCTGTGCAAAAAAAGGTTAAAATCGCACTCGGAGACCTGTACTTATTCGTCGCAGACGGTATTCGAGGGCCAAGTGAAATGAGGGAGTGCGCGAGGTGGGGCGTGGGGAGGAGGAGCTGGGGAGAGCTGCGAGGGGCTGGCTGGGGGTGGGAGGCGGGAGGGGGCCGGGCCGCGGCGGGGCGCGGGGCCGGGCGGGCAGGGCCGGCCTAGCTGTGCGAGTAGAAGCCGTAGTAGCCGCCTATGTCCTTGGCGCAGTTCTTCTCGCAGTCCCGCTGGGCCAGCACCTCGCTCTTGAGCGGCGACGAGCTCTCGGACACCGGCGTGTCGGCGGGTGAGATCCGCCTCCGCTTGGCCTGCTCGTAAATCCCCGAGTCGCTCGAGTCGATGGACTTGATGGAGGAGGGCGTCTCGATCCAGCTGGAGTCGGACAGGTCCTTGGGCTTGGCGTCCTCGGCGGCGCCGGGCGGCAGCGGCGAGCGCTCGGCGGCCAGGCCCTCGGCCTCCTCGCCCAAATAGGGGTTGGCGCCCGCCATGCGGGCGGCGGCCGCGGCGCTGTTGGGCCAGCAGGGCAGCACCGAGCCCGACTTGGCGCCGCAGTACTGCGGGGGGCTGCGCGCGCCCCAGCCGGACGGGTCGGCGTAGTAGCCGAGCGGACGGCCGGTGCAGCCCGCCGCCTGCAGCGGCAGCGCTTTCACGCCCGCGGCCGCGTACGAGAGCAGCGTGGCCGCGTTGCCCGCGAAGTCCGTGGCTGTGTCGTAGGCCGAAGCGGCGAAGTCCAGCCGGTTGTTGGCCGGTGTCACAAACCAGCGCTGCGGCGACGGCGCGCCCGGGTCCTCGGCCTGCTGCGGCGACAGCAGCCCGTTGGTGTGCGGCACACTGCGGTCCGTGCCCGGCCCGGGGCCCGCGCCCGCACCGGGGTGGAAGCGGGCCTTGGCGTAGTTGCTCACGAACTGGTCCTGCAGGAAAGAACCGGCCATAGCGTAGCGGGCCCCGGGCACAATCTGCGAGCGCGGGGAGTCGTTGGGCGAGGGGGTCAGGCGGTCCATGTCGCAGCCAGTGTAGATCCTGCGAGGGAAGGAGAGAGAGAGAGAACCGAGGGGTGGCCGAGAGGTCCCCTCGGGAGGCAGAAGGGAAGGTCACCTCCACTTGTGGCCCACCCCCACACTGTCCATCTGTAACTTGCCGTCCAGGATGGAGAGAGACGAAAGGTCACAGACCTGCGTCCTCCCCAAAACAAAATAAATCGTGAAATTGTAGAGGGATCAATGTACTTATACAGGAACCTAAGCAAAATGCAGACCAAGAGGAAGTCTTCCCTCTCCCTCGCTCTCTCTCACCAACTGCACGGGGGATCAAAGAGCAGAGCACAGCAGGGGATACTCATCCCACTTCTCCAATGTATTTATAAACATGAGGGCAGATTCGCCCAGGGACTACGGTGTTACTTGCCCTGTGGGCCTTTCCTGTGTAGTGAGAGTTTCTGCGCAAAATTTCTAAACAAGATATCCATTTCTTCACTCTTTTAAGAACACTTTCTTCCATTTGACACACACTCGGGCTGTCCAGGTAGTAATCATGGAAGCCTGGCCTTCACCAGTCTTCTGAGACTTGAAGACTTGCTGCTGGAAGCCTCTACTGTACTTGCTGTCCATTGTTTCCCCCAGGTGATCCTTTACCCCCCACCTCTACCAATACTAACAAGAATTACTACTTAGAGACAAAGTCATCAATCAATACAATTCTTTTACAGAGAAAAGGTGCACTTTTTTTTTTTTTTAAGTAAGCTCTACACCCAAGGTAGGTCTTGAACTCAGGACCCTGAGATCAAGAGTCGCATGCTCTACTGACTGAGCCAGCCAGGAGCTCCAAGAAAACGTGTTTTTTACTCTGATCTCTCCCTAGCTTTTGACCTTTATTGGTAAAAAACAAACAAACAAACAAACAACAACAAAAAAAAACCCACAACAACAAAAAACACCAAAAAACACCTAAGGGGCAAACTCTTAACAGTGGTTACCGACCTCCTCTAAGCAATCTCCCACTAATAATAGCTAACCGTTACACAACTTGACTATGTGCCAGGCACCATTATCTAGGACTGTACAGATAGTAATTTAGTTGACCATCACAACAATCCTCCCAGTTACGTAGCATTATTATCCCACTTTACAGATGAGAAAACTGAGGCAAAGGGAAGTTAAATAATTGCCCACAGACAGAAATTGTGTTCCTGGGAATCACCTTAGGTAAAATAATGAAAGATTCACTGTAGGCCCTGGGCCTAGAAAATCCCATTAGAATTGAGGGAGAACCAGAGATTGGATCAAGATTGGTAGAAGTGTTTTCTCCTACACATAGACACATGTCTCCCTTTCTATTTAGCTCACACATAAACGTTTTAATCTTTGATCAACACGCTGTTTTGAGAGAGAGCCTCAGTTTTGTCAGACCTTAATCCCTTGGGGAGGAGATTCCCTGGTGAGTGGCCAAGCAATCCTCTAGTCCCCCCTGAACCCTCATTGCTCTCCCTGTTTCTCCAAAAGTGAGCCATGCCCAAAAAATTCAACATAAAAGGGGAAAGGGTGGGTGTCATAAGCCATTCTGCTCTCCCCTACCCCCTAAAAACCTGTCCGTTTGTATAGATGAAGACGTTTTTATGAAAAATACACAGTTTAAGAATCAAAAGGAAGTGACTTTTCCAACAGAAGTCAGCCAGAGGAGGGCAGATGAGGGTAATGTTGCTGCTGCTCAAGTCCATTCTGCTCACTCTACAAAATTTCCCTCCTGAAATTTAATCCCAGGTTCAAATAAGAGAAGCAGAGGGAGGCAGGAAGGGAACGTAACCAGCAAGGTGCAAATATCTTCTGTTTACCACCACAATATTTTAAGAAGAAAAAAGCAGCCTGCAAAAGATACAGTTTAGATGCCCATCCAGGTCCCAACCCACATGGGATTACCGAACTGATTTGTGCAAAATAAAATGCTTTGGAACAGATGTTCACAACAGAATTAAAAGCTCAAAATCCACAAGACCCCCTAGTACAGAGACCAATATCTCTGGTCTCCTGGGCCACACACTTTCCACAGTGCCGGGTCCACATTTTTAGGTTGTGAGGACTAGAGTAGCTGAGTTTTTATTCTAGGGAATCATCTTGACAAGGCTTGCTTCCTCAGAACTACTTTTGGGGGAGGCACATGACAGATATAGACAGAAATATCAATGACTCTCCTTTCAATTTGTTATAAAAATACCAGGAGGGAAGTTTGCAATCTACCTGGAGATGGAATAGAAGCAGCCACTTGTCTAATTCTCCACAAATTTCATCTATTGCTGGTCAAAGAGAACTTCAAGTTTGTAGCTCTATCCCAGGCACTTAATGCAAGCCATGAAATTCACAATTTATGTACCCCTCTCTTTTGTGGCCAGAAAAAAGTGGGGGGTTCCTATAATCCAGATTTAGATTTTGATATATATATATATATATATATATATATATATATATATTCTATATAACAGTATTTGAACTCTTGGGCACTGTATCTGAACTCTGAGCAAGAATGCAAGAACAAACCCAGAAAGCACTAAGTTTACATCTACCGTTGCCCCCAGAGAACAGCATTTTGATAGAAAAGAAATGGAGATAGGTAAGGGAAGCCTGGAGAAAAGGGTACCAACACATTTAATTAAAACACGCCTAGATGCAAAGGATAAAAGGAAATATTTTTCTTTTGAAGCTTATAAATAATACACAGCAACAGCACCTGGGTCCTTCCCAAAGCCTTAAATAACTGCAACAGTGGCTCTGCTCATGACCTTGCCTATGGTGGGTGCACATTTTTATTCAGTCCATAGTAAACTTGCACAGGAAAAGCTATTACACAAAACTTGAAAACGGGTAAATAAAAGCCACATATGCCAAGGAGACTGTAACAACTGCCAGAGCCACATGCACTTTCCGGCAGGATCGGGCGGTTTCAGACACAGACAATCTGAGCTGAGCACCTGCAGCGCCACATACAGCTCGTGCACCCGGGAACCAGGGCAGCTCCCCCAGCCAGCCAGCCCCAGAGACCCGCCACCAACTTTGTAACCCATAAGAAAGACAGAAATAAGTGGAGGAAATCTTTGACCAAAACTACAGAAGTACCAAGCCAGAAGGTCAGCAGAGAGAAGGGGAGCCCATGAAAAGGAAAGGGAAAACCTTAAAGACACCTTGTCTTCACACACGCCAGCTTCCAAAAGCCTTGTACACGACCATCCACCTTTGACCTAAAGCCCAATTCCACAACTACTTGAGAAGGAAGGTGCAAGATTACTTACGTGTCATAATTATCCCGAAATCCTTTTGCAAAGGGGTTGTGATCTATTTTCAATTGTGTAATCTGGATAAGACAAAAAAAAAAAAGAAAAGATGAATAAGATCTCACCTTCTATACAGGTGGATTAGGTGTTGCAAATAAATCACCACTTTTTTTTTACAAGGGCTTAAGGCCTGCAATTTCATTAAGTAGCCAGGTTTCCCTACCCAAAGATTTTGAGGGAATGAATGGAAAGGAGAAAAGAGAGAGCATCATGAAAGTTATGAGGAACATGTTTAAGTTAATGATGCTAACACTAAAGCTTTGCTTTCAACTAGCTCTCCTATGTGTTCTAAGTCACTTCAAATGCACATTTTAAAAATGCTCGTTATAAAAAGACAAAAATCTTTGAGGGGCACTTGAATTCATCACCAAACATTGCCTATTTTAAACATTTCACCACATTTTTAAAAGTTGGTCATTTCTAATTCATAACCCCAAGAACTCCTAGCTGCATCTTAAAAAACCAGCTTTAAATTAAAATAAATGCATATTTTCATTTCTGATACTTTCATTTAAGTTAAAAAAAAAACCCACCATCACTCCTAGCAGTGAAATCAACAGAAGTAAAATAAGTTTTCGTGAACTTACAAATTCTGAAGTTCAAGTGCTAAAAAAAAAACTCATTCCAAGGCTTCCGGGAATTTGATTTATTGTACTTTCCAGATATATGAATGTGTCTGTTCTTTTGCTCCCCCCAAAAGTGATGTTTTTATTTCGGATACTTTAATTTTTTGTTTAAGATAATGCCAAAGCTTGCCAAGAATAAAATGCAGGGGAAAGTCTGCTTGTTTCCTACAGGCAAGAAGGATTGAAAGGAAAAGCAAGAAGGGGAGGAAGGAAGGAAGGAAGGAAGGAAGGAGATTTAAACCTGTTCTAGTTTGAGAACTGACTTAAAATTCCCTAGAGAAGAGGCCCTCGAAATCCTGGGCCCCTCAAAGGTGGCCCGTGTGACCCGCGATGGAGACGAACAAGAAGCGTTTTCCCACCGGCAAGGGATTCAGGGAAGGCGCCCGGCAGGCCCCTCGCCCTCCGCCCGAAAGGCGCCGCGGAACCAGCTGTTGCTGCTGTTAGTGCGAGCGGGGCACCGCCGGGGACGCGGGCCGCTGCCGGGGGAAGCGGGAGCCGCCCGCCGCGCGCCCAGCCCCCAGGCCTGCTTACATCGGTGTTCTGGTAGGCGGTGACGGCGATGAACTGAGTCTCGGGGAAAGTGAACGTCTGCACGCGGCCGGGCTGGCTGGTGTCCTCCGTGCCGTCCTCGTTCACTTCCACCACATGCAGGCGGGGCTGGTACTTATGCAAGGACTGTAAAACCACCATCTGTCCGGCGGAGAGAAAAGGGAGCGCGGGGCGGCGCGTTAGCGCGGTCAACGTGCGCGGGGCTGGGGCTGCGGGCCGCGCGGGGTCTGGCTGGAGCCCGCCGCCCCGGCTACCTGACCGCGGGACTCCCCTGGCTGGTGACTGGCTGGCTGGGGCAACACCAGCCCTCGTTCCTCCCGGAGCCTAGAGCACCGGAGCACGGGAGGAAAACCGAACCCGACTGCCTGATCCTCGGGTCCTCCCGATCCGCCTAGCCCTCCTTATTTAGGAGGAACAAAGATTTTTACAACAAGCAGGTCCTGTGGGGGTTCCTTCTCAAAATCAATGAAGTATTTGGACAGTACTAGGGAAGGCCGGGAACTCGGGAATTGGGCAGAGGGCAAGAGCAACTTTATAGGAGGATAGAAATAGAATTTTTAAAAAGTCTTTTTAATGAAGCAAAGAAACATATGCCCAGTTTCTCATGCTGATGTAAACTAATGGACTGAACGTTAGTGAGGGACATGTGTGGGAGAGAAGGAAAGAGAGAGAGAGAGAGAGAGAGAGAGAGAGAGGAGCGCTTGAGCCACTGACCTGCCCATTGTTGTTTGAAGCTCCTTTGTTGTTTGTAAGTTTTAATTTTCCAAAAGAGATTTCTTGGCGCATCCAATGAGCCCCCGTGTTGGGGGAATCCGGATGCATATAGACCCGATTTCCTAGAGAAAGAAATACGTTGTTTACATATGCCCGGGGCACTGCCCAGTCCCAACTCCTCACCACGTAGGACGTGCACACACACACACACACACACACACACACACACACACACCTTATACCACAGTGAGGCCCATTAGCTGGGTTTTTTTTTAGGCCTCGCTTTCTCCTTATTAACTGGAGATGATTAAAATAGCTTTTGCATAATCCTCCCCCTTCTCGCTGCTCAGTCTGTCCCCCTATCCCCCTCGTTTCCTTTTAGAAGTCATTGGCCGATCGTTTTAAAAGTCTCTCGAGCCAGTCCACAAAGGCTTTAATTAATCATTCTCACCTAAATAAGTGTCAGGAAAATGTGTTAATTGGAAGGACTTGCCTTGCACATTGGTGTCCGCTTTGCCGCAAGGAACCCATTTGCCTCCTTGAAACCTCCAGTGATTGGGATCCGCCAAAATCACATCCACAAAAATATTGTAATGAGCCGTGGGATCGAGACCAGAAATGTTAAAACTTAAAAAAGGAAACATGCGCCTATTTAAATTAAGGGGGGGGGGGGAGAAAACAAGAGAGAAAAAAAAACATAAATGTTAAAGATTAAATGCAAGAAGCGCGGCGCCAGATAGCAAAGCAAAACTTGTTCTCCCAGCGTCGATGAGCGAATGTTTGCTGGGTTAGAGAAGGGGCGGTGGGGGAGGAAAAGAAGTGGGGCTGAAGTCGGGGAGACCGGCGGGCGAGCTGGCGTGGGGAGTCGGCAGGTGTCACTGCCCAGGTGGAGAGTGAGGTTGGCGACCCGCAACTCTCTACCTGTCCTCGGTTCCGGCCGTTATTGCGTCCCTCCGATTTCCCAGCCGCAGGCCGGGACTCTCCCTCTCTTTCTCCTTTCTCCCGCCCCTGACTGGCTCTCAGACCACCTCTCTAGCGCGGGAATCCCCTTACCAACCTCACCGCGGCGGTTATACCTTCCACCTTCCCTTTTTCCAAAACCAGCCAACTCCAGGGCGCACCAGAGCGCCTTCCACTCCGCTCCCGACCCCAAATCATCGCTACCGGCGCGGTCACAACCCGGCGCACTTGCCCCCGGGCCGTGCCCGGAACAGCGACTGCCAAGAATGTAGCATTACCTTCCTTGTTTGGTGATGATCATCTCCGTTTGGTGGCGGTGAAATTTCAGCCAGAGGGGCCTGTTGCACAGGTACACCTGAGCTTTGCCGGGTACCAGTCCGGGCTGTGTGGAAGAGAACTGGTAGAAAGGGGCTCCTTGGTAGGAGTGGCTGTACTGCTGTGGGTAGGGGTAGCCGGCCGCGGGGTAGCCCTGCGGTGAGGAGTTGGACAGGAGGCTGTTGTAGGCTCCGTTGGTGATGACCGGGTGGTGGGCCATGTAGCGGCTGGGGCTGCCGATGGAGAAGGCGGGGTGCGCCGGTCCGTGCTGGCCGGGGTACGGGAACATGGCACTGGGAGCAGTGGCCGCAGACTGTGGCTGGCTGGACTGAGAGAGGAGGTAGCGATCTGCAGCAGAGCCATCGAAACTGTGACGAAGCTCAGAGACCCCGTCCAAGACAGGAGAGAGTTTACTTCTCTGGACGTCCCCTGGTGAGTCCTTGGAGTCAGGAAAATTGTCTGTATCTGACTGATTCGTCATCCCCCTGGTAATTTTTTTCAAAGGTGAACTTCTCTCCAGGTTGTCAGTGGTCGAGATAATGGGATGATCGTGCAAGACAAGCTCAGATCCGCCTGAATGTGGGTAGCTGCTGCTCACATTGAGAAATTTCTTGGAGAGCATGATAGAAGGAGAAAGGCAGTGCTCCAGCTGCATAGCTCTAGAACCTGAACACTCGCCCTCCTGTCCCTGGTTTTTAAAGTCCTATTTATCATAAACTAGAAATCCACAGACCCCCTCACTAGACAGAAAGCACTTCAACCAGCAAATGCTTCTCAAAGGTTTGATTTACTTTTTTTTTTCCCTGGGAGAAGAGATTGGCCAATTGACACTATGCAGCAATCAGAAAAGGCTCACTTTTGATCTTGCTGCTTGTGCAGCCGATGAAACGGCTCCTGCCATTGGTTAACTGCTGACAGTAATTTAATTAGATAGACATTAATTAGGATAATCACCTGGCTCCTGGTCGCGACGATCATGGCAAATTGAAGGGGATGATTTTATTGTTGGCTTGGGGGGTGGGGAATGTGTGTTGGCTTTACGTGAGCACTGTTGTGTCACCTTTAAGCTTTGTGACCACTGCTTTAGGAAGATTCAAAGATGTGCAATTTACTAAACATTTTCCTACCTTCCCCCCCCCACCTCCCTCCTTTCAGCTGAGGGGCGGAGGAGGGAATTCGATGATGCTAGGAGACTTTTCGGATCTGAATGAGCCAAATATTCAGTTGAATGTAACGATTTCAAGTGCAAAGTATACAAAGCGCGAGCCGGTGGCCTCTTCTCGCCCTGTAAAAGTTCCAGAGTCTGTCTTTTCCAGTTAATACAGAAGCACATAACACCTGAGCCAGTCCTTTGTGAGAAGGTCCTGCGTGTCCTCGACGAACCGCCCCCCCCTCCCGCACACCTTTTTAACTACATACATAAATAAATAAATCACTGCCGCTGAGAGCCACAGCGATGAAAGTGAGGGGGAGGGGGAGAAGTGGGGGCGAAAAGCAGCCACTCACCCACCCATCCACCCACCTCGGGAAGGTTCGGTTTCTTGCTCGAGCACAGAAACAGTGACAATCTATGATCACCTTTTTAAGTTTTGAAATAATCATAAGCTGTCGGGCTGAAGTGCCTTAATGTATTTGCAGTGATGTTTACGAGGTCTTTACTAAATATTTTATCAGCGAGCTTGGTTGCAGATTATCTGAAGAGCATCTAACTGGGGGCAGGCGCCATGCACGCGCGTCCCACTGCACTTCCTTCTCTCTGAGGTACTGGCTTGGCGACAAGGTTCAAAAGCCTCGCCAGGAACAGAGAGGGCCGAGTCCTCGCGCAAATGGGTTCGCTGGAAGCGCTGATCTGGGGAGACAGAGAGGAAGTGGTGTCAACGCAGTGATCGATGCTGAAAACTGGTCGTGTGTGTGTGTGTGTGTGTGTGTGTGTGTGTGTGTGTGTGTGTGCAATGTTTATATAATCTGAAGGGGAGAGGGAAAAAAGAAACATGCCAGTAAGTTTAAAATGAGGAAGAACTTACGGAGGAATAGAGAAAATAACCAATTTAAAAGGATGTTGGCACGAATGAATAGCACGAGGCCCAAAGCGACCCTGGGATGTCGGAAGAAATCTCCCAGCACTGGCTCTCCAGAGGAACCCAGCCCTGCGCCCGGACCAGAGGGCCAAGAGCAGCAGCGGCTTTACCCGGCCCAAGTTGCTTCCCGTGGCCCGGCACCCGCCAGCCTGCCCTCCTGAGGCTTTCCACGGGGCGCGGAGCCGCGCAGGAAGAAGGAGGAGGCGCGCGGCGGGAGCTGAGCTCGGCCCCGCGGGCTGGCGGACGGGCGGGCGGGCCCCGCGCCGAGCACCGCTAGGGCTGGCAGCCTGAGCGGCCATCCCCGAGCCCGGCGGCCCACCCGGCTCTGGTGCATTGTCTAACGTCCCCGAGCGGCCTGAGCGTAGGCTGCCCAGCTCCCCGGCGGCCCCGAGGGAGAGCCGCCGCCCGGGAGACGCAGGGGAGCGTGGGGAGAGCCGCGCGTGGCGCGGACGCCGGGGGCGCACACTCTTCCAGTGCCGGAGGCACGGCCCCGGCACCTCCGACCTGTGCAGCCGAAGTCTTCGAGAAGCGCGTCAGCCCTCCTCGGGCCTCGGCACTTCCCTGATGGAGAGCGGCGCTGAGGACACTGGGTGGGTCCCGGGCTTGGGCAGAGAGGGGTTAACCAGACCCGACTTCCGCCTAGGCGGGCGCGATTTTAGAGCGCTGCCTCGGTGGGCCGAGCGGTCAGCGCGGAGCCCAGCCCGAGCCCCCGAGGCGGGCTGGGCACCTTGGCTGCAGAGGGCACCAGCTGTGGCCTCCAGCAGGGCGCCGCGAGCAAGGCCCAGGGCGGACGGCCCTGGGCTGGACAAGTTGATGACCAGATGTCCCAGACTCAAGCCGAGACAGCTTTCTGATAGAAAAATACAGCCAGACCCATTTTTTTTTTTTTTTTTTTTCCCTTTCGGAAGCAAATCTCAGCTCCTGGCCATGAAGCTTCATAAACAAGCAGGGCCTTGGTGTTGAGGCATCGGGTTGCGGGGGAGGAGACAGTGGCTATGACACTTTTTGACACTTGGTTTTTCTGCCCTTCCCTTTACCTTCCACCACCATTTCTCCCCGAGGTTTTTGCCCAATTTTGGTTACTCTGGTTTTTCTCATTTCTTCGATCATTAACTTCTTTGTCCCTGAGCGCCTCTCTGTCCACTGCTTCCAAGATTACCCCCCTCCTTTTTCAGTGGGGTATAAAGCCTTAAGTATGTAGCAAAAAGGCGAGACTGCACCTGGGCTCCTTTCGAGGCTCATTCCTTTTGGGCTCATTCCCGGCACCCTGACTTGGCTTTTTCTTTTTTAAAGAATGGAGAATGATGAAATGTTAAAGTATAGAAGAGGGATAGAAAAGGGATAAATTCCTCAGTTTTTTTAAGGAACTGGAATAGATTAATGTGCATTCTGACTTTATTAGTACTAAATTCAGTGATTCCTCACTACAGGCTATGCCTTGAACTTACATATGTTCAAAAAGGAAAACTCTAGACTTTCTTCAAAATCAGCACACCTGCTCTTGAGCCATACTTGTGTGCAGCAAGTATGTGCAGACTTGAAAGTGCATACGAACCATGCCAGGATTCTTGATTCAGGTCTGTATATATAATGTATATTCTGTATATATAATGAGCTCCCAGAAGACCCAGGGGCTCCTGGTCCAGGAAGATCACTGAATTGTTGAGGCTGGAGCTCCCAATGTCCCCATGTCAGTCTGAGAGGAAAACAGGGACAGCTCAATGCTAGAGGCAAGCAGTTTGGGTTCTTGTGCTGCTCTAACACTGCATAATAGATGGGTAAAGATGCTCACATAAGCACACACACACACACACACACACACACACACACACACACACACACCTTATTGAGCCTGTGATTAAATAAGTCGTTTCAATGCCTAACTGGACCTGAGCCACCAGGCTGCTGCTGAAATAGCTGCACATTCCAGGACAAAAGTGTTCATTGAGACTCAGGGCATCCTCATTTCGATCCATTCCAAATCTCCAAAGAAAATGCAGGGTTTTGCTAGGAGGGATCTGATAAAGTTTTGAAATTGGGAATGTCTCTAACATGAACCAAGTAGGAGAAAGTGGTACTGGCCGTGGGAAGTCCAAGGTGAGGTGATCAAATGAGAGCAAAAGGCAGGCACTGTGTAAACCTTCTCAGGAGACATTTTCAGGAGAGTAAAATGAAAAACAAAAAACTATTTTCAAATGGAATGTTGAGAATAGCCCTTGAATTATTGAGGCCTTCTTCTAGGGGCATACATACTGTATGAAAAAAAAAATCCTGACTAGCTCTAATGAACAGTATCTGCGAAACAAATCATAGATAGAACCCTATTTATGTAAAGGGAAAAACCATGTATCCAAAAAGTCTGCACACAAGATTAAATTAGGCAAAAGGAAAACTTCTGCTAACTTCCACTTATATTTTAATTGTAAATGGTTAGCTGTTGTAATTTCAACAATTAAATTATTAATACATGTTACATGTCCTACATAAAACATACTATATGTAAAAGAAAAAGCCACAGGACAAGCAAATGCTCAGAATACCTCTTATTCCACCAAAAAAGTCTATGAAACACAGTGGGAATTTAAGCCATTTCTACTTTTAGTTTCTGGTAACTGTTCATTAGGCAACCAATAAGAGCCTAGAATTGTTCAAGTAGGACAGTAATGTGGTCTACCACGTCATTCCTACCACTTCTAGTAGAGGTTAAGTCTAAATTCCAAGCCCCCAAGTAAAACCCTCTTTTTAATGAAGACTCAGAAACAAACATTTTTACCATATTTTCACAAAGGGTGCAGACAAGAATGAAATCTGTCTCCATATGTTTTCCCATGCTCCTTGGTGTACCCAGTATGGTGCTGTGCCATGAGGATTAATGGGGCAGTTATTTATGTAAATTAGGTTAGGAACAGGTTGAGGGGTAAGGTCATCTATAAAACCTGCCATTAGTCAAATTTTTGTCTTTATCAGAAAACTGAGTATTTTTAATTTGGAAAAGATGAGAGAAAGCAGAATTATTTATGTGTTCATATTAAACTCACATTATGGTGACTTTTCTCATTTTGCTTTCAAGATTATATACCTTCTATTGCTGTCTTAGCTAAAAGTCTAATGGGAGTCGCAGCCGGCCACTCCCAGATAATCTCAACGCTGTTGGTAGAATGTACTCTTTAAGAAAATGAAAAAGTCTAAATTAACATTGTCACCTTTTTCTTCTTAAATGTACTCCTCTGGAACCCTGAAAAGTATAATACATTAAGAAACTGAATATACAATATTAATTTGTGACAGATACTTCAAATAAAACATGTCAACATTTTTTTCTGGGTTACTCACTAATGGGGCAGCAACTCCTTAATGGCAATCATTTTACATTTGTCAAGTTTTGTTATCACATTGATGTTTTATGTATTATAAGATCTTAAATTGCAAAGAGAAACATATCTTTGTGTGAGATTTCTAGAGCACTGTCAAATGTTACTCTGTCAATTCCACCCAGTGCCAAAAAACCTCAGGAGACATAGATTGTAAATGTATTTTATTTTGTAAGCAACAATCAAAATATATTTGTGTTACTGTTTTCTTCAAATATTAAATGGGATCTTAACAAAATTTGTCCACTTTGATGTATTCTTATACAACTTTGGAATCTGCAAAGACCCTGACTAAAGAAACAGAAGTAATTGCACAACTGAGACTGAAGGTGTTACAGTGCTGCAAATGATGCCAGATGTCTTACATTGAACCAAACACACCTTCAGAGGTCCCTTGATTTTGAGCATTAGGAACAATAGAGGAATATACGCTGAAAAGTATCACTAATAGCCTTTTGCATTGTTTTATTTAAATACGACAGTATCCAACATAGCTGCTAAACACTGGACGATATTTGAAGTCATAAGTACATCCACATGTTCCTCCAAATGACGTTTGGGGTCCTAAATAAAAAAAAATGGGGAAAGAAAAAGAAAAAAGAACGATGTTACTGATAGAACAGTTACTTAAAGTAGCTGATGAAACTGGTAAAGAAAGCCAAACCTAAATTTATATATATATGTACAATTTAACTTTCCTAATATATCGCTACATTCTTAGGATTTCTAAATTAATTAAAAATTAAGTACCTGATAAAATAATAAGATTTACCATGAAAGACTGATTTACACAATCGATGCTATGACTCTGTACCAGAAATTACAAAGAGTAACAAGGAATTCTATAAAGCCGCAGCATCTGATTTTTTAAAAAACAAAGTTTAAGCATTTATATGTGTGCATAAGCCCAAGTATGTGTGTGTATTTTGTGTCTTTCATATTTATTGACCGAGTGGGCTCTTTACTCAAAGCAGACATACCAATAGGTAAGAGTTGAATGTGAATTCTCATTACTTCCTCTGTAATTTTAATTTAAATTTAATTCATGTATAATTTTTAGTATTTCAGGAAAGGTGCTTTAAATGATTCAGGAAATATTCTTGGATCAAAAGTCAATGTTAGTTGTTTAAACATTTAAATACAATTTGGATCAATTCTACATTGTTAAGAATATATATTTTATACACTTATTTTGAAAAAAAAACTATCATAGTAAAGTATATAGGTATAGTCTTTTAACTGAAACCTAATTAAATCCATATATAAAATGTCTTAGTTAAAAATGAGGCTTAAAATAACATTATAATAAATGAAGTCAAATTAAAATGCTTAATTTATATTCATGTCTAAGGCTGAGCTGAATGAAATCTATCAGCTAAATATGAAAGCTTTAAAATAATATATGTGTGTGTGTGTGTGTGTGTGTGTGTATACATATATATATTGCACACATTAAAAAAACTCTCAATTAAAGCATTATTTTCGTTTGGGTATTGCTAAAATACCCAAGACTCCTAACTTTAAACAAATGTTCATCACTGGAATTATTTCTTGGCTGTTCTTTCCTAAATTACAATTTCAATATATGCTTGATTTCCTTAAACAACCCAGGGATGCAACATGATACAAATAATTTTAAGTAACTAGATCACATATTAAATTTTCTTTATTTCAGAAATACACCTTAGGACGTTTTAGTGAAAGTGACTTTTTGAAAGCCCGGGAGGAGAAAAAGATAGTGATCTGATTCCATTCTAGACAGGTTTGCTTTTGCCATGCGATAGGTTAAACCAGTGAAATACTGTATTTTGAAAAATGATTCTGATCATTATTCAACTTTGCCCATTACATATTTTTCAGCTTTGCCTTTCATTTAGACCTTTTACTTGTTGCTAACTGTTACCACAATCTACATCGTAGCTTCAGATTCATTTAGTCAAAAAATCCTAAATTCTCTAAAGTGTAAGGCTCCAAGCTGGTGATCTAATAATAAATATGAGACTACAATAAATAGTGGGAAAAGACAACGAGAGTAACTGTATCACACAGGATGAGAGATTAAGATGAACTATACTTCATTTTGTTTTGGGAGAGTTCTTGTTGTTTTTAAATTATAATATTCAGACTGCAGTTGAGATTTAATTTCCCTGATTATGATATTTAAGTCAGACCTTTGCCCCTCCTGCTTTGTTGGAGTAACTGGTTTTGTAGTGAATTGGTAACACACTTCCCTCAGTTATCTACATTACTTCTTGTGGCAGCTGGGTGATTCTTAGAGATTTCCCATCCAAGAATGGTCCTGGCCCAAACCTACATAGCTTGTGAGATGTGATGGGATCAGAGCATATGGTAGGATGGCTGAAAGCAAAGACAGCTTAGTGTCTTGCATCTGAAATATCAAGATTCTGCCAACATCAGCAATATGATAACCATGTTCCATGAAATGAAAAAAAATGTAATCAACATTCTTTAAAAAACAGTTTAATTAATCTGTAGATTCTTTTAATTGGTTGGTGTGTTCCCCCAACCCTCAGAAACTAGGAACTAAAATATAGATTTCATCTTGGAAAAGTGAAAGAGCAAATACTTAAAACCCTTCTTCACTCACTATACTCCAATGGGGCTCTAAGCCTTCTCAGGAACATTACCTACATATTGAAGCCTAGAAATTGACAAACTGTATCATTTAAAAAACTGTTACATATGAAATAAATCTACCATTCTATTATTCACTGATGCTGTTATTTCCAGTAAAAATAATACTTGAAAAATTAATACAACTCAGGACCTAAGTTTCCTAATTTATTTCTAGTAAATTATTTTCACTAAAGATAGTATCTCACAGGTATATTTGTGACTTCACTATATATGGCAAAGAGAATTTGACATCAAGTAATTCAGTGACCTTTAAAATTAGCATCGTATTTACATGACAGAAGAAAAATGTAGAGTGAACAGACAGGAAAAAAAATCATGCAGGCCCTAAAACAGTTTTAACTCTACAAGAGCATGTTTTTATGCGACTGCATAACCTATTACGGTATACCTCACCTGCTTGCCAACATTCTTTATTGCCAGCTGTTCAGGTGTCATCTTATCTTCTTCTTCTACAGCCTATGAACGAAACACAAAGGACAGAGTTTCAAATTCTAAATTTACTTTTCCCACTGTAGAATATTCAAAGACAATGGTGACCATAATTTTCATTCACAGAATCTTTGATTCAAGTGACTTATTAAACAAAAATGTGATTTTGCTACTCTTTAGAATAAACTTCAATTGTAGTAAAAACGACTACCACCATCATTTTGAAAACAGACTTAAGAAATATGTAAAAGACACTGAATATGTTAAACTGGACCACCAAAAGATAGTATTAACTCTCTGGAAGCTGTTACAGAATTCTTTGAGGGTTGGCTAAACTGGAGGACAGAAGCCCCCGAGGCAGCTGTTTATGGCACCATGATGCTAACTAGTCCTATTCTGTGTTCTTTCCCTTTTCCTACTCCCGTCACACCTCTGCCCCAACTTCCCATTTCTTTGTCTCCTTTTTCTTGTCAACTGAATCTTTATATACCCAGTATCTATTTAACTACCAGTATCTCTTCAGATCAAAGGAGCTGCTGGCTTTTTTTTTTAATGTTTATTTATTTATTTTTGAGAGAGAGACAGAGTCAGAGAGACAGGAGACACAGAACGTGAGAGAGAGAGGGGCAGAGAGAGAGGAAGACACAGAATCTGAAGCAGGCTCCAGGCTCTGAGCTGTCAGCACAGAGCCCGATGTGGGGCTTGAACTCATGAACGGTGAGATCATGACCTGAACTGAAGTTGGATGCTCAACTGACTGAGTCATCCAGACGCCCCAAGGAGCTGCTCACTTTTGATCCACTTAACAAATCATATAGTTTTCTCCCTTCACAACTCTACACATTTAAAATCTCTAAAAGTAGTACATGTATTCAGAAAAAAAATCTCACTTCTCCATGACTGATCTTTAGTAATCATGAAGAAACAGAGTAATGTGAAGTTTTCAGCATGAAAAACGTACTTGAATTAAAATCCAAATCAAGTAAAAATGAAATCAACCAAAATATACATAAACCATTTTCTAGTATTATCAGTTAGCTACAAACACTTAGGTGCATGACCACAAATTTTCTAGCAAGTAATTATGAAAAATTACAGAATTTAGATTAGCTACCATCACTGTCACCCTCTCTCAACAATAGCACCACCATAAAACCTCTTTATTGACAAGGAACCTCCTTAAGGGTTTGGGTATGTTTCTGTCTGAATGAAGCCAGGACTCTGTATCAGGTGAACTCCTTGTCTTTAGTGCCTGATAAACCGAAAACAAAGAAAACTGAAGGGTCACCAACCTTAAGAAATAACACCACAGCACTTACCACAAAGATGGTTACAAAAGAGGGTGAGATGGTGGGGGTAGAAAGCAGGAAACCAAAATCCCAGCGAGGGTTAGATTTGGATACTCTAAACTTAATAATCTTGCAGCTGCCAAATTTCTTCATGTGTGAACAATGAACATGTAGGAAATGCAATCATCAGACATTTCCCATAAACTGGGAAGTTTGGCTGCATTTCACACCTTCTTAATAGTTTTGTAAACAGAGAACTTGAAAATGAGCAAAGATGGCAAGTGTCTAATTTTATAAATGGACAAACTATCTAGAGAATTTTCCCCAGTAGAACCTGCCTAAAGAGAAAAGATGGTGAATAAGTACTGTATCTAGTGATTATTAGAGGATAGTTATTTACTACACATCATCAAGAAAATACATTTATGACTCATAAAACTGAAAGAAGGAAAAATTAAAGTTAATAACACTCCAAATCTAGAATTCCCTAGATAGAGAGTATGTTCATTTTCAGAGTCAGATGTCACTCCTATTATTCTCAGCTAGTTAAAAAAGTATTACCTAAGTGGGAAATTGTTTCCCTGCTATCCCAATGATTTACATATATAGAAACAAAGACAACACATAAAAAAGTTTCTTTTCCTCAATTACTTTGACAAATCCTGACACTATACCTTACCTACTTGAAAACATTATTGATGAATGGAACAATTCACTTAAGTTGTATTCTGCATTCATTCAGTGTTAGCTGCTCCATGCACATGTCGAAAACAGTACAGTATTGGAAGGAGGTAAGAGTTTTGGAATTTGGCTCAAAATACCAGTCAATGTACAAAATAGTTATTACAAAGTATTATGGAGTATCACAAATATCAAAGATGGCGGGTACGCAAAGATGAAAGTCAAAAAGCATTTTTTCACTTTTTCTCTTCACTGGTCCTTTTCTAAAAAGGTTAAACAGAACATAAAAAGTTCTAACTTAATTTTTAAAATCTTTTACATCATTTAACCACTTTACCAATTAGTTTTTCCATTTCCAATAATTAAAAGAGAGAGTTCACAAACTCTTTGAGAAGTGCAGATGGTAAAAAGTACTCCCAGCCATAGATGCCATCTGGAAAATGAGGAGCAGCTGTAGATTTAGGCATATACTAAGGTTGCAAACCCCCATGACAAAGAATAAGCACATCTCTTTCATTCTAAGATACACCAGATCAGACCAGATCATCACATCAAAACCTTGAATGTTTTCTCCACTTACCTAAGTTACCTAGATCTCATCTGCCATCTGGGCATGACCAGTTTGTCTTCATTCATAGTTCTAATCTGGCTAGTCACCAGGAAAAATTAAGAAATGGTAGCAGCAGAAACAAATGAAATTCAGGCACAGGCAGTGTCCTCACTAGGGGAACTTCTGTGTTTATGGCAACTTCTGTGATTTGGCATCAAATTTTGCTTTTGCATTCATGCTCTTCGGTTTACTCAACCAACAAAAAAGCACTGAAAATGTTTGTGGCTATTCACACTAGAAACGTTTTTAACAGTTTATCAACAAAGACCCCCAGATGGCTATCCCATCATGCACGGTCTGCACAGTTCTAAGAAATTCCTAGAATTTGGTCTGTTATGTTATCATAATCCCCTCAGACGTACCCCCATGTTAAACAGGCTTTTACTAAACCCATTAACTTCATTCTCCTTTTTCTGGTAATGGTCAAATTTCTCAAATGGAAAACAGGTATCTCAGATTCTACCATTTTATTTACCCTTTAAAAAATATGGACTGGATCTTTTGCACTTCATTTACACTCTTTTAAGGATCTCCACCAGGTAAAATGCAATGAACTCAGTTTTCTTGAACTTTCTGAATGCCTTAAAGAGCTTCTTCAATCGCTGTTTTCTCTTCTAACCCTTTAACCTCTCTGTTTTTATAACACCATGTCTCCTATTCCACTCCATACTTCTCTGGTCCTTGGGCTTCTTTTCTTCCCTTTGAAATATTAACTTTCTTTACTCTATAACATTCCCTGATCCCATTTAATAAGCACGTGCTTTCTAAAATCACATAGATGGTAATTTTTTTCACCATCAATCTCTGCATAACTGCTAGTGAATTTCAAGATATTGTCTTTTCCTTCTTTCTTGATTTTATATGAAGTTAATGTATTGACTATATAACTGAAAATCACATTACTGGGTTAAGGGTAAAGAACAAGTTTAAAGAAATGGCTTTTATAAAACATACTTGAGAAAGCAAAATTAGCACACATGAAACAATTAGAAATCTGAGACAGGAGAAGAGGTGTGAGTTTGGAGAACATAAAATTGGTTTTCCTACAACTATCAGTAATTACATATTACCAGACACTTGCTTTTACAAATATTGATTTACTGACTCCTTAAAACATCCCAGTGAAGTAAGTTAATATACATTTTATATGTAAAGGAATTAGGCACTATCTCCTTGGGAGAACCATATGTTAATTCCAGCAATACTCCTATTATATATAAAAAAATGTATTTCTAACTCTCCTTTTGAAATAGCTTGTAACACTTTAGGTACATTCTATGCATGTCCTCGACAGCAGAATTTTCATTTACATATTCAATAATCACTACTAAGTACTCCCTCTGAATAAGATAGTTCTCTCTTCAAGGAGCTCACATTTGGGCTTTACTTGCCTGGAAATCTCAAACTGCAATGCAGTATGAAATATACAAAAATGGAATGTGCACAAAGAACAATGGGGCCACATATAGAATATAGCCAATAAGCAATGCAACTGTGACTTCAACAGTACTATCTATCTCCAAAGACCTTGAAGCAATATTCATGACAATTCAGGAAATAATTACTTTATAATGACATATCTTGGATAATAATAAAGCCAAACCCATGATTTAATAAGCAGCCTGAACAGCATAAATTCTAAAAATCTTACAGGGAATCCAATTTAAAAGTGTAACTACATGAAATAGGGATATACAATAAACATCATAGGTGTATGTGTATGCACCCATAACAGAAATTATAGTTCAGCTTGTTGAAAAATTTCTATGACAGAATCTACTAGATGCCTACCCAACATGTATCCTCCCTTTCTTCTTTTGTAATACCACCCTAATTTCCTTAAAGACAGTGCTGCTCCCAGGTAAAAGACCACACTATATATATAGCCTCTCTCAAAGTAAGATGTGTCCACTTGAGTTCTGCCAACGAGACTATAATCAGAAGTGCTGTTGGGTAGGGTTTACGAAAAGGACTGTGAAACGAAGCAGATTTAGCTGGGGCGCATCCCTCTCTTTTGCCCCTCCTTTTTAACCAGTTACTGGGAACTCAGATGGGATGGCTAAAGCTCTAGCAATCACCCTGAATCATGAGGATATCTAGAGGATGGAAGCCAATATGAGGAAAGTGGAGCAAACTATAGGAGGAATCTAGGTTCATGAAGACTTCAAAGTGTCATACTGGCCTTGACTTGCAAGACACCTACATTTCTTTCTTTTTCTTTTTCTTTTTTATTAAGAGACCTACATTTCTATCTTGTTGAAACCATTGCTACTTTGAGCTAACACAATCTTAGATATAAGCAACATCTGGTTAATGCAAAAACTGAAAATAATTGAGGATTTACATGAAGTATATTATTCCTCTACTTTCCACCTTTGAGGTGACACTGTTCATAACATAATATGTTGAGATAAATGTGAGATAGGTATCTTTGCAAAAAGAAAAGGAAGGTAACATAGTAGGAACTTTTCAAATTGTTATACAATTCAATTTCTACACATAAGAGCAGGTTGTAAATACTTCTATAAGTCGGTACTTATAGAATTTTTTCTTCAAAATAAACCTTAAAAGAGAACATGTTAGTTTTAAGAGATATATGCATTTATAATTGAAACATAGCCCCTCTGCAAAGTGCTGTAACTCTTTACTTACCCACTAGTGATGCATTTTCCCAAATCATTTCTTAAATTTGAAAATAAAATTTTTCTTTGACTACTTAATAAGGTTGAACTTGTCTTTTCATGTTTATATGCCATTTGTCTTCAGTGAGTTTTCCAGCTGTTTTGTCCAAAATTATTGTTTTTTAAAACTACGTTATAGGGATTCTTGTGGATACTATACAATTTTTTGGATGCTAGTCTTTTCTGTGTTACCAGTACAAATATTTTCTCCCAGTCTGACTCCTAACAAGCAGTCAATAAATGTTAATTTATTATTTTTGTTGCAGATAAACCATACTGTCAAGTTATCAAAACTGTAAATTACCTCATTGATATTCTTACTAGCATTAAAGTAATCTTCCCTATAATAGTATATATTCCCTATATAGTAATTTTTCCTATAATCTAGAATCAATGATGATTTCCAGCTGGAACACTACATATAAATCAGGGCACGTTCTTCAAAGCCAGACCTAATTCGGCTGGAATTTAGTTTGTACGGGCCCATCAACTTTTTTCAAAGCTAAATTCTCTCCAAAGACTTCTTGCTACATGTGGCAAGCTTTACAATATTGACAACAATATTTACAATACTGAATCTTCCTATGTGAAAACAAAGGAATCTATTTTATAAATGTTTTTAGTATTATTGAAATAAGCCATATACATTTAAACATGTATTTCTTATGGTAATTATTTCTAAGTATTTTATAAGTTTGGATACTATGAACTGACTTGCCTATTACAGTTTTCACCTGGTTTCAGCTTATGTAATTGCATGGTTACCACATACATAATCCTCTATTTTAACAGTTCTGATGGTCTTCTAGTTTAGTCTCTTAGATTACTGTTTGATTGTAAACATATCCTATCATACTTAAATAATGATAATCTGTCTTGGTCTTCCCAATATTTATTTATTATTTTGTTTTTCTTATCTTATTGCACTAGCATAAACCAACATTTTCCCAGTTAAAATAGCTACTGTAGTAAACCAAATGTAATCATATAATTACATGTTTTATATCTAATCACATAAAAAATATACCTGAATTTACTTTCAGGTTATAGAGTAGGTACTATTTCTACCTGAAAGGTAAAGTGTCAGATCTCAGAATTTATAGGGCTACATGTTTGAAAACAAGGTAAATTTTTATGTCTCTGTTATTTTTTTCTAAGTTTTATTTATTTAAGTGATCTCTACGTCCAACGCGGGGCTCGAACTCATGACCCTGAAATCAAGAGTTTGATGCTCTACCATCTGAGCCAGCCAGGTTCCCCTCTTTATGCTATTTTTTTTTTTTTTGAGAGAGAGGGAGGGAAAGAGAGAGAGAGAGATTGTGTGGGTTTGTACAGGGGCGAGTGTCAGAGGGAGAGAGAGAGTGAATCTTAAGCAAGCTCTAGGCTCAGCAAGGAGCCCACTATAGGGCTCAATCCCACGCCCCTGAAATCATGACCTGAGCCAAAATCAAGAGACGCTCATCCGACTAAGCCACCAAGCACCCCTTATTTTATTCTTAAAATGCTCCTTTTATAATTCACTTTTCACTTGCACATTCATTTACAAGTATCCAATCAAATATTATCAATATTTTAAAACCTGATACATCTTAGCATGAATAAATTAGAGGAAATTTAGAATAACAGAGTGTGGTGGTTGTAGTTCAGTAATTAGAGAAATCAATGACTAGTAATCAAGCAGAATCTTTGTGTGGAATTCAGACTTGAACTAGAAAAGTTGGGACAAAGGAATTTAATTATTTTCTAATCTTCTTTCACTTTAGGAGCTAACTGGCACCTAACAGTAATTACCTTAGTTTAAAACACCAACCAATTAAAAAGAATACTATGAAGAATTGGTAGCATGGGCATTTCTTTTTATATTTTAAGTGTTACTAAAAACTCCACCACATTCTCTTTCAATCACAGAGGGAATTACATTCTCAAATTTGGACTCCTTCATATCACAGCTTACACATTGTTTTCATTTTATAACCAAACCTTACAAGTTTTTGAGTACTACAGAGATTTTTTAAAACTGTAAAATAGGAAAAACTTCTGTGGATGGGCAGCAGTAACCATAAATAGGTTATTTCCTGGCAGTGGTACCAATATGAATTTACTTAAAACTTGCAATGTTACAGAGAAATGAAAACCATTCCTACAGTCTGCTGAATAATATTACTTAAGTCACTAATGTATAAAAGGTTAACTGTTTTAAGTATGATAAACTATTTCTTTCTCTTTAATCTTCACAGCATGAAAAACATACACTAGAAAGATAAAAAAAATTTTCCCTATAATCTAGAATCAATGATGATCTCCAGCTGGAACACTACATATAAATCAGGGCATGCTCTTCAAAGCCAGACCTAATTCTGCTGGAATTTAGTTTGTATAGGCCCATCAACTTTTTTCAAAGTTAAATTCTCTCCAAAGACTTCTTGCTACATGCAGCAAATTTTATACACTCTCCCTTGGCTAGTATTTATTTGGTAGGTTAATGTAAAAAGAAAAATATTACTTTCTTTTTAAACTTTGAGAGAGAGCCTGTGAGCACATGAGCGAGAGAGGGGCAGAGAGAGGGAGAGAGAATACCAACCAGGCTCCATCATGTCAGCACAGAGCCCAATGTGCGGCTCCATCTCAGAAACCGTGAGATCATGACCTAAGCTGAAATCAAGAGTCGGATGCTTAACTGACTGAGCCACCCAAGAGCCCTGAGAAATACTACTTTTTGGTGTGACAACCAAAAAAAAATTTTAGCTGTTTCCAAAATCTTAAGCTCTAGCTCCTATCATTAAATTTTAGTCCTGTATTTCTACCTGCTTGTTTAAAATACAACTCGATCTCCTTTCTCAATCCTTCTACTTCAAAATTGGAAAATTTTAATGGTACTAACATACTTTTAGTCACCTAGGTAGGAAACCCTGAATTCATCTCTGATTCCTCCTTCTTCTTTCACTCCATCTAGCCAGGTGCCATGTTTTCTTTATTTGTCTGCTGATGCCTCTGTTCGCAATGCGACTCTGGTAAACCAAAATACCTAGTATCTTTTGCTGGGTAACAGCAAGCTCCTCCTGAACAGAACCTCCAAGTCAAATCTCTTCTTCCGGCACAGCCCTTCTTCTACACTGTCGTCAAATTACATTTCTAAAATTAGGTTCTGGGATATCACACTCCTAGTCAAAAATAACTCTATCCTGGGACACCTGGGTGGCTCAGCTGGTTAAACGTCAGACTTCAGCTCAGGTCATAATCTCATGGTTCATGAGTTCAAGCCCCGTGTTGGGCTCTGTGATGACAGCTCAGAACCTGGAGGCTGCTTTGGATTCTGTCTCTCTCTTTCTCTGTCCCTCCCCCACTTGCCCTCTCTTTCTCTCTCTCAAATATAAACAAACATTAAAAAAATTAAAAAAAAAAAAACCCAACAACTCTATCCTGGTATTCTAAATCCTGTTACTTGAATCCAATAACTTTAAAAAACTCTTCCCGGGGTGCCTGGGTGGCTCAGTCGGTTAGGCGGCCGACTTCGGCTCAGGTCATGATCTCGCAGTCCGTGAGTTCGAGCCCCGCGTCGGGCTCTGTGCTGACAGCTCAGAGCCTGGAGCCTGTTTCAGATTCTGTGTCTCCCTCTCTCTGACCCTCCCCCGTTCATGCTCTGTCTCTCTCCGTCTCAAAAATAAATAAACGTTAAAAAAAAAAATTAAAACAAACAAACAAACAAAAAAACTCTTCCCCACTCACCCTCATATAGTATATACTCTAGCCAAACACAGTTTCCTAAAGGTGTCTTTGCCTTTCTGTCTCCTGGTCTTTGCCTGTGATGTTTATTTTGCCTAGGGTAACATTTCTCTGTATGTCCAAATCTTATTCATGCTTTAAGGTCTAGTTCAAATGCTGTATTCTCTAAGATAGCATCCTGGGTCTCCCACAACTGAAAGCAAGAGCCTCTGAATCTCTATAGGACTTCACTATATTCTCTATGGTAGTGTTCTCTAACTTCCAACTTGAATGAGTACACAAATCTCCTGGAAATCTTGATAAACTATAGATTTTCATTCGGTAGGTCTGAGAGTCTATATTTCTAACATGATCCCAGGTGACACTGATACAGCTGGTTTGTGGACTATTTGACTACTGACGTGTTATGGAACACACCAATTTTAGCCTACAACTCTGATTAGTTGTAAACTTTTTTTACTACCTCTGTTTTCCTAAAAATGAAGGAAGGATCCCTGTTTTCCACTGCAACTTTGATATTTGTAAACAAAACCCTGCAAAACTTGTATGTTTTACAAATTACAGGTTTTCAATCCATTAATGGGTTGCAAGCTATATGTACATGTATATAATATGTATGTATATAACTGAAACAATAAAATCAAGTCAAATGAGAAAAAATATATCACATGTAATAAGGGTAAATATTGTTTTATAAAACTTTTGTTGCAACTACATATACACACATATACATTTGCATGTACTTGGTTAAAAACGTAAAATCTGTTTTCTAATTTTTTTAATGTTCATATATTTTTGAGAGAGAGAGAGAAAGACAGAACATGAGCAGGGGAGGGGCAGAGACACAGGGAGACACAGAATGCAAAGCAGGCTCCAGGCTCTGAGCTGTCAGCACAGAGCCCGATGCAGGGGCTCAAACCCACGAACCATGAGATCATGACCTGAGCCAAAGTCAGACGCTTAACTGACTGAGCCACCCAGGTGCCCCCAAAATCTGTTTTTCATGTGAGTTTTAGTCAAGAAAGCTGTAAAATACATGTTATGGGTGGAATCATGTCCCCAAAAAAGATATGTTGAACCCTTAACCATGGTTAGAGATTAAAGTTGCCACAACCCAAGAAAACCTGGGACTGAAGAATGTGGAAAAGGAAAGGCAAGATATTCCCCTGGAGGCTTCAGAGGGAGCATGGCCCTGCCAATACCTTGATTTGGGACTTTTAGCCTCCATAATCATGAGGGAATGTATTTGTTTTAAGACACCCAGTTTATGGCAGTTTGTTAAGGCAGTCCTTGGAAACTAATAGAACACAGAAGAAACATTTTATTTTATTTTTTAGTTTGTTTGTTTGTGTATGTGTGTGTATGCATGTTTGTATATACTGACTGACTAAATAATTGACAGAGAGGTAGGGGCAGAGAGAGAAGGAAAGAGAGAATCCCAAGCAGGTTCCACACTGTCAATGTGGGCCCAATGAGGGGCTCAAACTCACGAACTGTGAGATCATGACTTGAGCCAAAATCTAGAGTGGACGCTGAACTGACTGAGCCACCCAAGCACCCCCAGATATACTTTAGTCACAGCTCAAGTATTTTCTTAATTTCAGAACTATAAAAAAAATATAAATCTATGAACAAGAATATTATGGCCACATATATTTTAGTATACAATAAACATTTTCAGGAGATTCTACAAAATATAACTTTTAAACATACTCATATAAGTAATCTCCCCTGTTCTTTTTTTTTTTTTTAAGTTTACTTATACATTTTGAGAGAGAGAGACCACAGGGAAGGGGCTGAAAGGGAGAGACAGAATCCCAAGCAGGCTCCACAGTCAGTGCAGAGCATGACGCAGAGCTTGATCTCACGAACTGTGAGATCATGACCAGAGTCAAAATCAAAAGTTGGATGCTTAAATGACAGAGCCACCCTGCTAGTTATTTTTCCTTACATCATTATCACTTATTTTCTTATAGCACTAATCCTAATACATTATATTGTGTTTCTTTGTGTTTTTCCTACCAGAAAATAAGTTCTGTGTGGACAAGTATTGCTTCTTACCATACCCCCTGTGCCTGGTGCATAGCAGGTTTTCAAGAGACACTTATTAAATGGAAAAAAGAAAAGCTCGCAAACTAAACTGTATGTAGAAGTATTAAATGCTGTTGTTATTATCCTACATCTACTTGTTTCCCATTCCCTCCCAAGAAAAAGCCCTTTGGATAATCAAAAAAATTCAAATGTAAAATCTAGCCAGCTGCCTGTTTTATTAAAGTTGTACTGAAACACGGCCTCACTCACTCCTTTACATACTGTCTGTGGCTACTTTTCTACTACGACAGCAGAGTTGAGTACCTACAACAGACTGGATGGCTTTCAAAGTCCAAAATATTTACTATTTGATCTATAAAATAGGCCACTCTATTTTTTAACTATGTATATATTTATACAATACTTGCCATCTAATCATATGTATTCGAAAGATTATAAGAAATAAATGTGGGAAGTAACCTTCACCTTATTGTAATTCTTGGCTAATTCCAACATCTCTTTTACCACTGATTCATTGTGTTTACAGTGTTCACTGTAGTCCTGAAGTGTCAAACCTTCCATCCAACTCTTCTTATGCAAATTTAGCAACATCTGAAAAATATAAAGAGTGATTATTTTCCTGTATTGAGGATACCTCTTCACTTGTCTTGAGAAACAACTTCACAAAATTTGGAATTAATGAATTTAAAATTTAATTTTATTAACTTAAATTCTAGTAAGAATTCTCCTAAATTTATATTAATATAACCTAAGGAGTATTCCAACCTCATGGCCTTTGTACTTGCTGTCTTTCTGTCACAAAGACTATTTTCCTTATCTTTGCATGGCTTACCTTTCTCATTTCCTTAAAAATAGATGGCTTTCCTCATCACATTATATAAAAAAGCCACCTCACACTATCTCAAACATCTTTCTTCCCTTATCATTATTTTTAGAACATTATCAACACTTGAAAATTTTTATTGCATTTCTCACTCACTAAAATATCAAAAGAGTAGAAACTTTCCCAGTTGATTTCAAGATCACCAGGATGTAGATTCTAGAACAATATCTAATCATAACAAACATTCAATAAACATCTGTTGAATGCATAAATGAATGGATGGATGGATGGATGAAACTGCTATGTTACACACAAGGTCTCTAATAGTTCATACAGTCCAGCTTTCAAATACCAAGGTAAGGAGGTAAATGCCCCATTTACTGAATGACTTCATGTAAATCTTACTGCGCTTCAGTTTACATATTTATGAATTGGGGGCTTATATTAGATAATAAATTTCTTTTCAATTCTAATATTCCATCCATAATTTTTAAAATGAAAACTTCCTTACTGTCTAAATGAAAAGTCATGACAGGAAATCACAGATTTATCCAGTGTGCAATCAAATCAGCAAACTAGGATCAGACTCTATTAGTGATCATGGAACTAAATACCTTAGTTCACTGTTTCTCAAACTGGACTCCTAGTTCTGAGTATGTAATTCCTGGAAGTTCCTAAATTTTCAAGTTTAGAGTATTTAAGACAGTTTTTCTTAGTCTTATTCTACAAATATTCTTTAGTTGAACTTACAATTGAGTAACTTTTTAAAATGACTGCTAAAATCACTGTGAAAAAAATCTGGTTGCCATTAGAGCCAGTCTATTTTGTGAGATCCATGAGCTGTAATCTGAAGACGTAGCTAGAATAGTTTAGAAAAACGATTCTACTTGCTCAGAGACTTGCAGTTACATGTGGTACAAAGGTTTTCTTATGCTAGAGAAAAAGGTGCATGTCAAAAATCACCTATGAGACTTTGCCAGACACAAAGCTCCAAATTCCTCCATTCCCATTCAAGGGCCCAGGGAGAGACAAGAGTAACCTGAAAAAAATCCTACACAACTAACTCCAATTTTTTTGACTGCTTCCCATCTTCTCCACTGATAAGTGTTCTAGATAATATATCTTCAGGAAATTTTGGTGCAGCTGCAACTATATGTATTATAAAACTACCTATAATTAAGTGTGGAGAACTGGATTTTTCTACCACTTCCAAAGCAAAGTTTCCACAGAGCGTGAGGATATTTCTACCATGCCTGAACAAGGATTCCACTGGGACCCCTGAGGAAGTTTAAAGTTAATTATACAGGTTGGTGGGTAAGAGTAAAGGTAGGGCTTTTGTTACCATAAAAGCTCCTGAACTAAGCTATTAGGAGCATAAGCATAACATTAATTAACTTATGTAGGTATTTGCACATGTGTCCTTAATGCCAAGGATAGTGGCTAAATTTTGGGGGGTACCAAAAAGGGGGAAAGCTGATGTAATTAGCTGGATATTTCTAACCAGTTGGGTGTTAGGTATCAGACTAAAAAAATATTCACATATATGAAATTTTCAGTTTGTATCTGACAGGTGCTCTTTTTCATGGCCAGTATCTATTCTGTAAAAATTAAAATAGGTGTTGAAAATATACTCCAAGCTATCAACTAAATGTATCACGGCAGATGTAAACTTTGGGACACAGGCAAGCAGCTGCAAAAGAGCTCAATGGCTCTATGTCTCCCCTCAGGACAGCAAAGAACTGGCCCCTGCAGCCCCTCACTCATCACCATGCTCAAAGCACACAGGACATTTAGGTGAGTTTACTGGTAGCTTTGACCTTTTATTTATTTTTTATTATTTATTTATTTATTTATTTATTATTTATTTTTTACGTCAGACGGGTAATGTGCCAACGTCATAACAAGGTTTTTTGTTTTTTGTTTTTAATATTTTTAACGTTTATTTATTTTTGAGAGAGAGACAGAGCATGAATGGGGGAGGGTCAGAGAGAGAGTGAGACACAGAATCCGAAACAGGCTTCAGGCTCTGAGCTGTCAGCACAGAGCCTGACGTGGGGCTCGAACTCACGGACTGCGAGATCATGACCTGAGCCGAAGTCGGCCGCTTAACCGACTGAGCCACCCAGGCGCCCCCATAACAAGGTTTAAGGGTGGCACATGTCACACAATGGTGTGAACACCCAATCACGCTTATGAACTACAAAAGGATATAGCTTTGACCTTTTAAAATATGTATTATAAAACTTAAAAAAACAAAAGTCTCCTTTTAATGAAAGCCTTATACAGCACATCCTCCCCGCAATATATGAATGAGATTAAAACTAGGGGTCATCTGGTTGAAAAGAGGCAGCATTGACAGATGAATGGATAAAGAAGGTGTGGTGTGTGTGTGTGTGTGTATATATATATATATACATGTCTTTAATATGTCCAATATATATATATATATATATATATATATACACACACACACACACACACACACACACACATATACATACACAATGAATGGAATATTACTTGGCAATCAAAAAGAATGAAACCTTGCCATTTGCAACTATGTGGATGGAACCAGAGTATATTATGCTAAGCGAAATTAGTCAGGGAAAGACAAGTATCATATGACTTCACTCACATGTGGAATTTAAGATACAAAAGAGATGAACATAAGGGAAGGGAAGCAAAAATAATATACAAACAAGGAGGGGGACAAAACATAAGAGACTCGAATATAGAGAACAAACTGAGGGCTGCTGGAGGGGTTGTGGGTGGGAGGATAGGTAAGGGGTAAGGGGGGATGGGTAAATAGGGCATTAAGGAAGACACTTATTGGGATGAGCACTGGGTGTTATATATAAGGGATTCCATACTGGAATCTACTCCTGAAATCATTATTGCATTATATGCTAACTAACTAGGATGTAAATTAAAAAAATCAAACAAATAAATAAAAGTAAAAAATAATTTAAAAAAAATGAAAGAGGGGGCACTATGAACGGCCCAATTTATCCCACTTCTCATCCACCTCATGTACTACAGGTGAATACCCTTCTAAGGTACCTTTGTGCGAAACAGTTTCAACCAGTTAAGAAACGTCTTGTTTACTACTGATTACTCGTCACATTTGGACCAGAGAGTCACATGGGAATCAAAATGTATTGGCTATCAATAGTACTTACTGCTCTTAAAAATTATGGTAAGTCTCTCTCAGAGAGAAATACAAGAAACTAATTTGGAAGATGACTAATTGTAATAGTAAAGAAAGAAAAAAGCAGTTCTGATTATAATTTCAAAAAGCAATAGGCAGACTTAAATATTTGGCATTAGGTGAAATAATCCTAAAATAGTAGAAACAAAAGAATGTTATAACCAAGATGTGAGGTAATTGTTAAGGTAATCAAATTTAAAATTGCCTAGTATAAAAAGGGTAAGAATGTAGCTGTAGATATCTGAAAACACTACAGCATTTCCCTTTTTAATTTTTTTTTAAGTTTATTTATTTATTTTGAGAGACAGAGAGAGCAAGCAGAGGAGGGGCCAAGAGAGAGAGAGAGAGAGAGAAAGGGAGAGAGGGAGAGAGAGGGAGAGAGAGGGGGAGAGAAGGGGAGAGAGGGGGAGGGAGGGAGAGAGGGAGAGAGGGAGAGAGGGAGAGAGGGAGAGAGGGAGAGAGAGAGAGAGAGAGAGAGAGAGAGAGAGAGAGAATCCCAAGCAAGCTCCACACTGCTTGAAGTGTGTGAAGCATGAAGCCTGATGCGGGGCCTGAAAGCGTGAGCTGTGAGATCATGACCTGAGCCAAAACCAAGAGTTGGATGCTCAATCGACTGAGCCACCCAGGCACACCTCGAATAACCAGGCGCCCAGGTTATTTTATTAGAAAAGATACATTAATCAGAAACATCACAGAATGAGGAGAAAGATTTTTATAGTAACTCATACAACCAAACATAAACGTTTATTTCCTACTTATTCTCTATTTTAGCACCTACCAATAAGGTAAATGTCTTTAATATGTCCAATAAAATATTCCTTTATGTTCCTGAAATTCATTTGGAATGAAAAAATATTCGAACACATCAAATTCAAACATACTAGGTAATAGTTTAAATGGCTTTCTAAGATAAAAATTTTAACTTACCTTCTGTTCCAGTTCATTTTTTCGGTAGTTAATAGTAATGGAGTAGTAGTGTCTGTTTAGTCCGTGAATTAACGCCTATATATATAAATTATTAGAAAAGGACAAATTAATATTTTGCATGTAAAAGTTCAAAACTGCTGACATATCCTGTAAATAGTATCTTTACCATCTTCTAAAAAAAGTCTTTTAACCTAAATAAATGAAAATGTATTTTTTTTTCAGCTATAAGTTTAGAAGGTTTAGAAGTACAGGTCACACATTCTTCAAAATATCATACACAGCAGCACAAATTCAACAGTTTCAGTAGCCTTGCTCAGAGTCAGAGACAGGGTCTGACCTCACTGTAATTTGTTACAAACTAACTATTCATAATCTATAAATAATACTTAATTTGTTAAGTCTGATTTTATGATATCTAGGGGCTCTTTGTTATTTCAAAAGAAAAGCCTAAAATTTAGTCATAATAATACACTTATCTTTTCACACACAACATTAATCTGGGGTTTCCCTGTTTCTTGATTCAGTTCTACAGAGTCATATATAGAGTCAAATAATTGTGTCTACACATGTCTCCAAATTAACAAAGTCCATTTCTTACCTCATGATCTTAACCAGTGAGAGCAATCTCACTAACCAGAATTTTTTCCACTGCACTTGTCTTCTAAGACAAACAGGAAGGTCATAATAAAAATGTAATCTAATGACATGGCTTTATTAAGAAACAATGAAATCTGTCTGTGATGAAATCCACGTGCAACTGCTCAAATAATGGAACGCTAGCAACAGACATTCAAATGGGGTTCAGAATGGTACTCTGGGAGACTCTCTATCTGCCTAGTAAGACATTAAAGTACAGAAATACACCTTGGATTTATGTTCAACAAGTATAAAAACTCAAATATAAAGCTAAAGCTGACCAAAACCACCACCACACTCTCTAATTGTTGGAATTTTACAGTTAAGGTCTTAAGGTATTGAGGTAGAGGAGGAAGGGGTAGAAAGGAAACATTTAATGAATACTCAGCCTCTGTCTTGCACATTAAGTCTTCTAATCTTCACAACAACCCAGTAAGGTAGACTGGTTCTATTTGTATTTTGACAGATGAAGAAAATATAACACAATTCTTAATCTGTACCAGTTTTATATCAAGGCAAAGATGGGATTTGAACCTGAGTACTTCTGGCTCCAAAGCCCATGTTTTTTCTACCATACTATGCCACAACATATCTTAGGAAATTCTTGGATTCATAAGTCTTTACACTTTAAAGGACCAGGATAAAAACAAAGCATAGCCAGTCTTATTTTAAAACTTTTCTACTAGCAAAAATCATTCCACCAAGTACTAAAACATTTTAATATGTACTATAACAATCCATTCTTATCCTAACATCTGCTATAATAAAATGGTTGATGTGCAAAATTAAAGTACTAAATGTATCTATTAAATCCTTATTCATCTCAATAATCATCAGTAGTGAGTCAAATTTCAGTGCTCACAAATGCTGTGCTATGCAGATCAAAAAGTGGAATTAGGGGCGCCTGGGTGGCTCAGTCGGTTAAGCCTCCGACTTCAGGTCAGGTCATGATCTCGCGGTCTGTGAGTTCGAGCCCCGCATCGGGCTCTGTGCTGACCGCTCAGAGCCTGGAACCTGTTTCGGATTCTGTGTCTCCCTCTCTCTCTGACCCTCCCCCGTTCATGCTCTGTCTCTCTGTGTCTCAAAAATATATAAACGTTAAAAAAAAATTAAAAAAAAAAAGTAGAATTAATCAGGGCCTCCCTTAATATGTACTAGTATTTATGTAAATTAGGAAGTGTATCCTCTGGGTAGAAGAATCAGAAAAAGGTACTAGTCCTTCCCGTGGATAAAGCCCAAGTGGAGAGTGGAACTTAACACTAGATTTCAGTTGCCAATTGTCCCCTCATTGAAGTGCCTTTGTACAATGCCCTAACTACATACTTCTACATAGCAGCCATAAAGCTAGTAACACCTATAGCCAATAAACGCAAAAATCAGCCAGTGTGCCCACAGTCTACATTTTGGAGGGTAATTATACTGCTAAAATATACAGTTTGGGATTTGAAGGCACTACCTACTTTTCACTTAACATTATTTAGGTAAAAGAGGTAAAACTAATATAGCATGAAAGAGTAGTAGTTATCATAATAAAAAATATTTAAGCTTAAATAAAATGATATCCCCAAGCAGTCTTCCAGTTTCACTTACTCACTGCGTAAGTGAGCACTGTGTAACACCAGCACATTCCAAATCACAATAATTTGGCCAGGTACAGTCCTCCTTCCACATAAGTCCCCCAAACTCAGCCTCAGTGAATATTAAATTCTCTCAAATTAACCAATTTAGGGGCGCCTGGGTGGGTCAGTCAGTTAAGCGTCTGACTTCAGCTCAGGTCACGATCTCGCGGTCCGTGAGTTCAAGCCCTGCGTTGGGCTCTGGGCTGATGGCTCAGAGCCTGGAGCCTGCTTCCGATTCTGTGTCTCCCTCTCTCTCTGCCCCTCCCCCGTTCATGCTCTGTCTCTCTCCGTCTCAAAAATAAATAAACATTAAAAAAAAAAATTAACCAATTTAGTTGACAAGTTGAGGCAGCATATACCAAACATAAGATTAGTTTTATCAAGAGGGAGAACTAACCATTTGGAAGGGTCAAATTACAAATTAAACAGAATATACAAAAAAGGCCACAGTATGTCAGAGAGATAAAGAAGAAAGTTATACAGCTAGGAAAGTTCCTGAAACATCACTACATAACTTTTTGATTTACACTTAACAAACATATGATGGACTTAGGAAAATTTAGGAAAATCTTCATTAAAACAGGGTTCATTCCCAAAGCTCATTCATTAATTGGCTACTTAAAATCCGCAACAGTTTCGGGGCATCTGGGTGGCTCAGTCGGTTGAACATCCGACTTCAGCTCAGGTCATGATCTCATGGTTTGTGAGTATGAGCCCCACATCGGGCTCTGTGCTGGCAGCTCAGAGCCTGGAGTCTGCTTCCGATTCTGTGTCTCCCTCTCTCGCTGTCCCTCTCCCCCTCATGCTCTCTTTCTCTCAAAAATAAATAAACATTAAAAAATTTTTTTCTTTTAAATCCGTAGCAGTTTCTCAGAGAAGCACTGTTATAAAAGTCTGATTCTATTCTATAATATTGTATACTATGGGCTAAATAAGCTTTCAGTGGCTGGCCTGGGAAACCAGCCACCTTTTACAACACTGTTTCTATGATAGTATATTTTGGATTTACTAACAGCATTTAGCTTATTTATGTGCTTCCTGTATATCCTGATCCTGGTTTTCTATGCTCAAATCCTGTAACCTTTCAAGAAGAAAATTCTGCCTAGGTTGGTACTCATTATCAGAGTAAGGTGCTATCTGTTCTAGATTAAGAATGGTTTGGAGGACCATAGACAAAGGGGAGTTTTGATATATGTTGATTAACTTCCAGGTTACTTCTATGCTGTTTTAGTTCATCTTTAGAGTAGAGCTTCATAGGGGCGCCTGGGTGGCGCAGTCGGTTAAGCCTCCGACTTCAGCCAGGTCACGATCTCGCGGTCCGTGAGTTCGAGCCCCGCATCAGGCTCTGGGCTGATGGCTCAGAGCCTGGAGCCTGTTTCCGATTCTGTGTCTCCCTCTCTCTCTGCCCCTCCCCCGTTCATGCTCTGTCTCTCTCTGTCCCAAAAATAAATAAACGTGGAAAAAAAAAAATTTAGAGTAGAGCTTCATAATTTTATTGGCATGACAAATTCAAAACAAGTATACAAGTAATCATTACAGTGAAATAAACTTCAAAATCAATCACCATTTGAGTTATTCAAATATTTATTCAAATTCTGCTAACTACCTTTTTGTACCTTTTAAATTTTGAACTGTATAAATACATTATCTGTGCTAAAATTCATTATGTAATTAAATTCCAAGTGCAGTATGAAGAACCAGGAGCACAGGTTATAAATATCAGTTCCTACGTAAATTCACTATGAAACCTGGGCAAATTTTGAACTTTCTGGGCCTCAATGGTTCCTTCCAGGGCAATAGTTTTATAACTCCTCAAAAAAAAAAAAAAAAAAGTTTTTCAAACAGCTTAAAACTCTGTTAGACAATGCAACTGTATTCAGGGCTACACTTAGAGGCTCACGGTCCTTGCACAATGCATCTGTGCACCAAAAGTTATCAAATTCCCATGCAGTTCACAACCCAAGCTTCACTTATACTATGGATCTCAAAGATTTGAAATGCTCTTAACAGTTTAAGTGGAATATAGTTTAAAATTTTTAGTTACTAAAATAAAATGCTTGTTAACTCTCAATCCTATTACCTTTGACAATAATGGTCAAATATTCCAAGGACAAAATAATACAAACTCTCATATATTAAAACAAAAGTCCATAGGGTGGGCACTATACTTCTGCCTATCAGGATTAAAATGGCTTTCCTTATTTAAAACATGGATGTTAACATAAACTTTGTCTATTAGCTTTGTTTTATGGTACCTATTTCAACCCTGTTTTAGTGTTTTAAAAATAATGTTTTCTTTAAGTAATAAACGTTTCACAGTAGTAAGTCTAGGAACCACGGAAAAGGAAAAACAGGAAAAAAATTCCATAATGCCACCACCAAAAGTAATCAATGCTAATATCTTGGTATAGATACATAGGCACAGTTTATAAAATATGTATTTGCTAAGAGAACCTTTATATCCTATTTTATAACCTTTTTCTTAACATATTTTGAATTTTCCTCAAATTATTAAACAGTAATCTATAAAATAATCATAATTGTCCCCACTACTGTAAGTATAACAGAAAAAAAATCAATGTTAGAGAAGCATTAGTAACCACCAGCATAAGTGGTTTCTATCCCCAGTTACAAAGAAGTTGGTTTAGGAGGAAGGCCCCTCTTAACACGAACTAATTTTCCTTCAAAATAAAAGCCTTTTGGAAAGGCTCCTGATCCCCAAGTCAAAGATTCTGCTAACATATATTAAAAGTCCATTATAAATATTACCATTCATTTCAGATTCTTCTGGGTTGCTTTCTTTCTAGCTTGTCTTAGAAAACTAAGAAATAGTTTTGTCTATGGCCATACCACCCTGAACACGCCCGATCTCGTCTGAGCTCGGAAGCTAAGCAGAGTTGGGCCTGGTTAGTACTTGGATGGGAGAAATAGTTTTAAGGTGTGGCTTTGTTCTGTCACTTGTTGGCTTAATCCCATTTGAGTGTTTTAGTACTGAAATTGTCTTAAAACTATAAAGCACTCAGATAGATGACATTCTGATGGGCGCTATTTAAATGTGAAATAAATATATTTACAGATTTTAATTACAAGGCAAAACAAACTAAAATGAAAGGAAAAACAATGATGTTGTAGCTATTATATACACAGGTCTTTCTAACTTGGGTTTGGAACTTGCTTTATTTATAAGGTCTACCTTAAATGACAGACGGTAGGGTAGCACCGAAAAATAAAAACTGGACTGCTGTAGAAAAAAACAGATTTTAATATTGATTTTACTCAATTTATAAAGTTAAAAAGCAGTGTTTACATTTAAGACATGAAATTGGCAACAGGTGGCTGTTGACTTGCAATTAGTAAAAACTTCTGGCAGAAATATACCATGTAGTAATCACAATGATCTTGGATTGTGAGATGCTACTTAACCTTTTGCAAAAAAATAATGAAGCAGTATGATACTATGGGGGTTTATAAGAAAGGTCATTATCACAGGCTAAACAGGTCCAATAATATATTCTCCTGGAACATACAAGCATGGGCTTGTCTGTACCCAATCAAAAACACTGGTAGTTTATTTCATACTCATTAAACTCTGCAGTTTTCCCTGACTTGTAAAAAAATTTTATGCAAAAGCAACACACCTCAATTCTTTGAAACAAAACATTTCACTTCGGAAAATTTCAGATGAGCGACTGCTACAAAAGTAAGCATCTAAAGGTATAAAGTTATCAGAGTGTAACCCAGGCTTAACCATGGTTAACTATCAAAGCCACAACTCCCCAAAGACAATCATATGACAGAGCAAGGTTTCAGAAGGCAAGAAGTAATAGCTACTATAATGTCTTTGTCCTATGTGTTCTATTAAACCAAACTGGTATTTCTGTCCATTTAATTAATCTTCAGAGAAGCAATTAACTATATAGACACAGTTTGTGGTGCATTTAAAAACACATTTAAAATAATCTTTGCAAACAATAAAGATTTGTGTAAAAACAATGAGACACGTGAATGATACACAGAAAACATTAATCACTCAGGAGGATATTAAATGCCCACATAACTGTGAGAACGACGGTTGACATTATTAGAATAAGACATAAATGAATCAAAAGTAATACACAGATGTTTTGTAGAATTTGTTTTAAATGTGGAGAGTAAACAAAGAAAAGGTAGAAAACTTTAAGTACCATTTAGGAATTCTGTCTCAAGGTGTATCAATTTTCCCATTTTTAATGCTATGAGAAATGTCTACTAACCAATCAATAGTGATACCTAATGCACTCTACCTGAAACTTGTGTTGGTCCTTGACTACAATGTTAACCATGCAAAGCCATAAGGTACTCTCAAGATAAAGGCTCCCCTGTGCTCCCAAAAAGGGTATCCTCAAACTATGTTAGGAAAGTTTAAAGACTCCACAAAAAACGGACTCATAAATGAGCAAATCTAACTCTTGCAACAGAATTTCCATAATCATCTTCTCAAGCACAAGAAAAACTAATTGCAAACAAATTAAAATGCTAAGTATCAGATTTTAATATGACCATTTATAATAGGCTTTTGAAATGTAAAACAGAGTTTTAACACATTATCAAATACAGGCATTACCTGGATGGATGGCTTGTTTAAATGACCCAGATTTGAGGTTGTTTGTCTTGGTTCATGTCCTAAGACCATCATATTAGCATTGATCAATCTGAAGGCATCGATAACAACCTGTAAAAATAAGGTGTCCGGTCAATTCTTTTTTAAAAAGCAAGTGATGATGCCAAGCAACAGTGGACAAGGCATGATCAACTTGCATCTGTTTCTGGCCTATTTCCAGAAAATCATTTAATTATAATATTAATAAAAAAGAACCTCCTGCTGACTGTGCCATCAGCACACCACCCTCTATCTTGTAATGTAAGGTGACACCAATTATTGCAATTTTCATGAAGCAGTAAAGAAAAACATTAACTTTGCATCTTTAGTATTGAAATACATCATTACTAAACTTACACAACCAAACAGCCTTCATTGGTGTGCATGTTTGTCACCTAAATTTTACCTAATCAAAATGAATGACAAAGAGAAACTAAAACTGAAAGTGAGCACAAGCTAAGGGACCACATGTAAAGCCCAGCCCTGTCACATCAATTATACTACCACAGTACTTGAAATGACAACAAAATTACAGCCAGCAAGGCACTTGCTCCACGTATTCTCTTCTAGTCAGATACCTTTTACTTCTTGTGACTATAAAAGACTTTATACCTTGTCTGATGGCCTTAAATATCCAAGCCACTGTCAAGAATACGAGGCAAATACGAAAAAACCAAGGTCATCTGTGCTTTAAGCCAGGAACATGGTATAGAATGATATGGCCCTAAGTTCATAGTACAGAAATAACAGTAGGTATCATCTTTTTCTAAGTGTATTCAATATTTCCATAAAAAAAGAGTACATAGTCTTACATGATACAGTATTATCTGTTCTTTTATATTAAGAAATTTAACAACCATCACATAGTATCCTAACATTTTTTTTTTCTGTTCATTGTCATGGATTTGATAGAACTCGTTTAAGTTTTATGTAAAGCACTGGGACTTAAGACAGATACTTCTTTCTGGGAATTTAAATCAATTACCTAGATAATAAACTCAATACTGCCGTCACATAAAAAAAATTTTAAGCAAGATAATGTATTTTTCTATATTTGCCTTAAAGGTGCTTTAACTGAGATTTATTAATGTTATAAAAGCAGCCATCAACTAGACTGTTTCCCATCTGTATTAGTTTGAGTATAGTTGAGTAAGTTTAGTTGAGTAAGAGGTAGAAAATAAAATTTATTTTTAAGTTAAGCCACATGAAATCTAATCACATCTGAAAAAATCTGTTCAGAGTTATGTATGCATGCTGTACACTAAAGAACAAAATCTAAAGAAAGAAAAAGAAAATCACCCTTTCTAAAAGGCTACCATGAAGGGTCAACAAACAGTATCAAAGAATACAAACTTAGACTGAAGCATTACAAGAAGTATCCACTCCAGCAGGCCAAAAAAAAAAAAAAAAAAAAAAATCAACTTTGAATTTTGCTTTTATTTCTAACAGTCTGAATTTCCCCAAAGAGTCCTCCTGCCTCAAAATAAAACCAAGTATCCCCAGAACATACATGATTTAATAGTTTTGGAAACTTTTTTCTTTCCTCTACAATAACTGAAATTCAGACTCAACTTTCACATTTATATATAAATGAATATGGCCTAGGTTTATACCTCCTGCTTATACTTAAAATTTTTTAATCATTTATTTTCATATAGCAATAATAAAAATAGGTACTAATATCAGGCATGCTTTAGTAAAACATCACAAATAATTTCAATCACTTGTTTGAAAAACAAAGAAGTAAAATTTTCTACTAAAAAACACATAAGATAAAATTAAAATGTAAGCAAAAGGAGAAAAATGACCATTTTAATAGACAGATGTACTTAAATAAATGCAGGATTAAGAACTTCCACCATTTAAGTGTTGTGGTAAACTTAAGAGCAAAGCATCATCTTGGCCCAACTGTTCTTAGAAACCTTTGATTCCATTTTAAAATTTTAGTAAAATCATTTGTAGGAAAAAAACAATCCTACAGAACTATGAAAATTCCATCATATATCACAATAAAATGTCTATGTATTTTTTTTATACTGAACACTTTTAAACAAACAGCAGGCAGCTATTTTACATGCAAAAATCTCTGTAATATTTCTCTGGAATATTATAAGCAGGTGTGAAACTTCATAAAAAGGAAATGAAAATACCAGCTAAGTAGGTATTATGATCAGTTAGAAACAAATCTAAAATAGAAAAAATTAAATTATATTAAATAAAACATTTTAAAGGTGATACACTGCTCAACTAATAAATGATGGCCTGTGTGAAATTGCATGCTTAGATTGACAATTCCTGAACAGCAATATGATAGCCAATAGAAAATAATACTTTAACTACACCAAGATTAAAGGAATTTGCTGCCATCGCTATAGCAACTGTCTTAAGGAAACTAACATGTTCAACAACCTGCAGACCAAAATTAGATTTAGTACGCAATAAAAATATAAATATGGCAATATAGTCTACATTTTAATTTCTGTACAATTTTATAATTGCCTTCTGCGCTGTGAAAATAAGTGGGTTTCTCCTTTAGAGCAACCTATCAAAATAGACTCATTAATGTCCAGTGCACTAATGAGCAATGGGTGAAGAAGGTGTTAATTATGCCACAGTAAGATTCAAGAAAAAGCCCTGGTGAGCACTTGGAGGTGTGTATAAGCTGAAGGCATTTCTCCATGTTTATGTATTTACAGCATGATGCAACACAATGACAGCAAAGTGGTCACTCCATGGATAAGAACGGTATCTTAGATACAATATACTGCACAAAGAACCCCCAAAGATTAATTAAGGTTTGGGGGAGGGGACAAGGGAAAGAATCCATTTTTGGAGCTATATGAATTTTCTAAACAGTTTGTTTTAAAATATACATACATTAAACCAGTTCAGTTTATATCTTATAAATCCAAATAGTAATTTAGCCAAAACTCTTTGCATAAAAACTACCTCATTAATATGTACTAACAAAAACTTTCAAACTAAACTATAAAGAATATTTTCAGGAATATGATGCTAGACTTTTATAATTCCTTCCCATGCTGAAATCCTATATACCACATTGAATCTATCCACCAGCCTGACCATTTAATTTTTTCTGGTACAAGTGCCTTGAGACTTTTCAGAGGTCACTGCAACAGTAGACAGCTTATAACAAAACCATTAGCAGTTTGGCTAGCTTAGGGAAACCTCTTACTTTCCTTTTTTGTTTATTATCACTGCATGAATCTGCAGCATATGATAGTTTATAATTTCTCAGGCTTGTTAAATTCATGTTAAAGGTCTGTTTTCTTGTTGAATAAATTTTGTTCATATAATGCTGCCTATTTCATACACTCAGTCTTTAATAGCACCTTTGGTCTATGCGCAACTCACAGATCAAAACAGAGGACTAAAATAGGGGTTGATGATGCTATTTACATGTGTGATTCCTGCTGTCTTCTTGTTAGTAGCTTTAATATAATAGAAGACCTTGTCTGTTTTGTAATTAACACATCTTTACTGGAGAGATATTTGGAAGTGATTGCTGTGAATATACTGGTTAGTAAAATAAACACAATCACACACCACTTTCTGTTATCAGACAAATTTGTGAATTGTACACATTATACTCCAGATCAACAAACTGTGATATAACAGCCAAGTAGAAGACACATATTTATATAACCCTTTATTTTTCTGAAAATATGTATTCACTCTGACCTTGCAAATATAATTAGCTTGTGGGATGTGCAGATTTCAGTACCATGGTTGCTTTACTAATTGCAACTCTTGGAAATAGATACTAAATATTTGGAAGCTGCCAATACAAAATAAAAACTGCATCTTTTTTGTACATCTGTCTTAGCTTATAAAAGCAAAATAGTTTTAAAAACAATACTGTGTTCCATATTTATTCCAAGCACACCCAAGGGTCAAGGACCTATCATTTCATTTTAATAACGAATCTGGTTTAGGACTCAAAACTGTAATTATTTCCAAATTCAGCTTAATCCATAATTTTTTGGCTTCTTTCATAAGTATAGTACAGTTTATCCAATATGCTATTTATTTTCAAATTCATATTTTCATATCAACTGCTAGGTCACTGAGAGACTAAATTTCTAAAGCATCAACCTATGTAAACCCAATGTTTACTTTCAAAGGAGGCTCTCTTCTTAAGCAAAGCTCTTAAAATTAGTTTAATACAAAGGTTTCTGAAAGAAAAATGCATAAGCACTTTTGGCAGTAGTTACTAGAATTATAATCTCTACGTCTCCGTGTCTCTCTTATAACAGTAGCTGCCTTTGGCATTTCCAATTGCATTTATATTGAAGTCAATGACTATGGAAAGTGTTTACATAAAAATAAACAGAAGCAGATTTTTTTTAAGGCTTGAAAGAAAACTTTTAAGACCTCAAAATCAATGTCAAATGTCAAAAAAAAGAAAAAAGGTTGTAATTCAGTTACCAATTACATTACATACTTAAAAGTACATACACCTACTATCGTATCTAATGACTATAAAAATGCTAGTGTAGCAGCACTCCATATCAAATACTCTTTATCACCTAGAAATGACCTGTTATCAACTGCTTAGGTTGTCTCTAGATTCTTTAAAAATTAAGGGTGCATGTGACCTGGGAGTACTGCTGGGGTTTGTGACCCTTGCGTTACTTCTGCTGCCATGCACTGCCAGACATCTATAAGAGAAAAACAATCTTCTGTCTCTTGTAAGCCCACAGCATAAAAAATTCAAAGAAATCTTACTTTTTATGCCATTTCCAATGAAAAGCACTAAGAACTAAAACTGACTCATGCCAAATGCATATCACTGAATTGCTGTGATTTCTTAGTCTCAAGTTTGCAACACGGAAATTATTTATAAAATGTCAATTTTAGCTCTGGAAAAGAAATTCCTATGTGTATGTACATTTTCTTTCTTCATCCTTGGAGAACTGCTTACTGTAGCTAGAGATCTGTAGTACAACTTCAATATACTGGGAGAAAAGGGGGATGGGGTGGAACTAGCATAATGTATTTTTTTTGACAAGTGAAGACATGCATCAAAAAATGCAAACAGTAAGTTCAGCAGGATTTTTTCTGGTATGCACGTAGTCGGTCTGGTATAGGTACCTAAACGCTTGAGACACAGGAGTCAGAATCCTGCCTAAGTTACAAGTGTGGTTCTTCAGTGGCTAGCTCAGCAATCCAGGGTAAGTTATTTACGCTCTCAATGTCTCCATTTCCTCATGAACGACACCTCACAGAGTTGGTGATAAGATTAAATAAAACGTATGTATACTTGCCACTGTAGTTCTTAGTGTTATTAACTGTGGCAGTCACATTGTAGCCAGCTCAGACCTCCTTTCAGACAGAACCTGCTTCAGAGAGCATCGCTGACTCACCACCTCCACATGCTACACCTTTGGATCTTCTGGGAGTTCACCCTAAGTCATGTTTTCCTTGGGCTACTCCCAGCCAATGAATGAGTACCGTGGGGGTACTAGAACCTAGGATTACTCTAAAGGCAATTTTGTCTCAAGGACTCCCCATCAGTCTGGCTGAAACTTTCTCAGAAACATGTTGTAGTCTGGTATTTTTCCTACCCAATTCTACCTTTCCTTTTTCCTTCTACAGGGTCAGACCTGTACTGCTGTCTGAAGGGTCTCCCCTTTATCCATCACAGGTGCTTACCATAATAAATCTCTTGCACAACTAATCCCATTTTGGTACCTGCTTCTTGGAACACCCAAACTGACCTGGTAAACAAGGTAGAATACTGCTACTACAACAGTGTTAAAGTTAGAAAAAAGCTACTCCAAAACCAAATCAGAATTATAAATTTGGCATCCGCAGGCACTTGACATATGAAAACATCAACAGAAAATGAGGGAGAAATATTGAAAAAAAAATTGAATGTTTATTATTTATTTTTGAGAGAGAGAGAGGGAGGGAGGGAAGGAGAGAAAATCTGAAGCAGACTCCAGGCTCTGAGCTGTCAGCACAGAGCCCGATGCAGGGTTCGACCTCATGAACCACAAGATTCATAATCTGAGCCGCAGTCGGATGCTTCACCAACTAAGCCACCCAGGTACCCCAAGGGAGAAACATTTAAAGACTTCTAAGACTTCTATTTCCTTAGGAAAATTCCTAATTAAAGTTTTTTAAAAAGTATACAGTTATGCTAAATATTATTATCTCTTTTTAAAAATGACAATATGCCTGGAATCTTGACACTCCGGTGTAACAGATATTTCTAGATTGTGACAAATAAACACTAAACTTAAAGACTGAACTTCTCAGAGGACTATTAATGATACAAGAGACTATCATCTCTGGGTCACTGGTCTGATATCAACTCAGAGTACCAATTCTATCTGGTGGCTACTCACCCACAGTCTATATTAAATGAACAAGTGACTTCAGATTCCTTTCTGGTATACACAAACTAAAGCAATATAGTTGATATGCTTCTTGACAGTTCCACAAAAAGGAGAGAAAGAAAAGACTTTAGAGACTAAAGGCTGAAGCTCAATCATGTTAACAAGACGGTAGGGTAGGTGGATACGAGGAATAAAGGACTTACATACATTTCTTGTGCTGTAATATCACCTTCAAAGAAAAATGCAAACATATCCTTCAAACTGCCATCTCTCAATAGGAAAGGTCATTTTTGTAAGAAAAATATGTAATGGTTAATACTTTGTTGTGTATCATTTTCGTATTTTTATTGAGCTTATTAATCAAATACTGTATAGAAATTATCTTGTTTAAATCTCTCAACAACCAAGAGGTAAGTATTAATATTCTCAATTTATGGATGAGAAAATGGAGGCTCAGAGAACTTGGATAAATTAAATGAAGTGACACAACCAGCAAGTGATACCACTATGATCTGTACATACACAACACGCCAAAGTCAGTACTCTTCACCACGAAGCTATTTGATATAACACTTTCTCCTATCACAAAACAAGAAAAGACTACTCTGAGATCAGTTACGACAGCAGCTTTGTGTGCTACTCACCATCAAATAAATATCCATTCCCCAGAAGAGTACCTGGCATACATAATATGGTATAGAATAAACACCTATTAAAACCAAGAGCTCCAAGGAAAGCATTTTATATAAAGTTTTATCATTCATGTTCATTCTTCCTCAAAAAAGGGTCATTATCTATAAATATCTAATCACTATCTTTACAAAATATATACTTCCCACCTCCTATCACTGATCAGTTTTGAAATTCATAAAGTACTCTTCCATGACATACTGAACCAAAAAACCCAAACATCACCAAGTACTGACCTACGTTTGGAATAAAAACTGCATACAGTAAAGCAATTTGGAATGTAAGAAGTGGCACTGGGCATCTATTAATTAGCTTCCTAGTCATCTAAGAATAATCATTCAGGAATCAACTATGACCTACAAAAGTATCTACCCCCAATGATAAGAACATACTAAATCTATTAAAACTAAGTCCCGGGTACAGAAACATCCTCACAATTAACAAGGGCTAATGTCAAATCATTTCAGTATGATCTTAAACAATTACTATATATATGGGTTATGGAAAAGCTTCCCCTACAAAGTTATGATTTCCATTTGCTGGCACAATACTGGAATTAATAACGGGATAGATCTTGTTCTTCTCTATGTCTCCAGTGTATGCCTGGGATACAGTAGTGATCAGGAAGTACCTGTTAAATCAATGACCAAGGATCTTTAGAGTGGGGGAAGAAAAGTATTCAAGAATCAAAAGTCAATAAATAATATTCTTACAGATAATGGAAAGAGTTTTAAAGGTTCTCCTATACCTTTACTGAAACAGCTTAATTTGAAGTGGATTTATATCATCCAAAATGCATAATAAGTACTAAACAATAATAAAGTAGGTCAGAGACTACATTATTAATACAGGAACTATAAACTAAAAGAACTATACTAAGAACTGTTAGTTCTATATAAGATTTATGTTTCTTAGAATTTTAAACATAAAATTGCTTTAACATTCGTAGCTGACAATTTCTGATTATATCAGCTAAATAAATATTGTAAACTATTAAGCTTGTCTATCGGGAATACTGTAGGCACATTAGCACCTATAATTTCTTAGGTAGCCTCACAAATTAAATCTGAGAATTCTATAAAACTTCAAATTGATAATAAGAGTGTAAAACAGGAAGCAAACAAAAGATAATATAGTAACTAAACTTGTTCCAAGAGTTGGATGGGTATGCTCACAGAGCTATATTAGGAGTAGAAATAGAATTTTTATGTGTCCTATTTTCTATTTTTCTCTTGCAATCTGGAAAACTAGATGAAGGTGTGTGTGTGTGTGTGTGTGTGTGTGTGTGTGTGTGTGTGTGTATACAATCTGAGATTAGGACTATCCAGCCCAAAGTGACCCTTATGGGATACCGATAAAAAACAAGCAAACAAACAAACAAACAACTTATGAATAACAGGTATTCTGCGTATCTTTCACTATCTTTAGAAGGCAAATGCATGTTACACATGAACTCTAGCTCTGATTACATTACACAAAGTTCATACTCATCAAGGCTAATATCTATGAACTGGCTCACTGACCTTATCAATCCCACATTTCACTTATTTAATAAATGACTCTGTAACCAATAACATAAAAATTACTAAACCTCATAAAATTAGCCAGTTTTTTGTATGCTAAAAGCCAAAACTGGTAATGGCTGGCTGACGACTGACACATTCATTCTTTGATTTTATTTTATAAACATTTATGAAGAAAATGATTTTTTTTTCCAAGACACTACATAAATTCCCAGATATGAAAACATTTCCCCATTGAAAGAGGCCCCAATCTTGTAGGGAAGATAATACGTAGGCAGATGAACAAAACAATTTTGGGTGCAATACATTAATCACTTGAAAGTTTGACTGCATTTCAAAGGCCAGAATTTTAATGTAATTATTTTTCTCTTCATCAGAATGTCCTAGAGAAATATGTCAGAAAAATAGTAACTGCTCAATAAAAGAATCAGCTGATTAAGTATTCTTAAATTAAGAAATACAAAATACAGGGGAAGTTTCCATTTCTTTTGTAGTCATTGCCTTCATCTTCTTAAAATGAGCAAGTCAGTTAATGTACAGACTTGTTCTTAAAAGATTGTCAGAAATATTCACATTCCATATTTTTAAATATGCTAGTTGTAAATCTCTTTAAAAAGTACCAATTATTTTAACCTTCAGAATATAATGTCACTTACTGCACATCTCCTGTATGGCATGCACACCCTACTCATTACATAGATCATTTCATAATACTATGAGACAGGTACCAAAACCCCTGTTTTATAGATGAGAAAACTGAAGTTCTAGATTCGGCAACTTGCTCAAAGTCATACTACAGAGAGGAGATAAAGAGATAAAAATTGGATTCGAATGCAGGCCTGATCCCAAAGCCCATGCTCTTCATTACTCTATGCCCTGCCTTTATGACAATAAGAAGAAAACGCTAAAACAAAATTATTTTTGAGTAGTTTAAAATCTCCACCATCTTAAAACTTCTAATACAAAATTTCTGGATAAGTAAAATATTTGCCCTCCTTACCCTGAAAAAGACAAAACCTTCTAAATCTCTTGAAAATAAAAGGTAAGCTCTTATGTTCATTCCTTAATTCTTTCCTCTAATATTTGCATTTATTCTTCAAAGTCCTATCTTTTTTATAAAATGCTGACTAAAAACAACATCATCAAAAACTGTTCATTTTACATTCTAACGTATCCGTGAAAAAGCATGAACAAAGAGGCTAGGTATACAATCTGGAATAGAACTGTTTCTACATTCTCCTCCAGAAGGTACAAACTTATCTTTTCTGAGTAATGTGCTATCAAGACTCAGTCCAAGCTTCATTTACTTTGTGCAGCCATACCAATTTCTTTCTAATTTAATTTCCATTTACTATGTTTGCTATGCAAGTACTACTTTATTGCATATTGGCACATACAAGGTTCCAAATAAGTATCTGCTGGATTATTTCTCTCTAGCAACCACCTTAATACTTAGTTACAGAAACAAAGCAGTATCAGTATAATTTGTATTCTACCAGTATGCAACATAGGGTTATCAAGCATATAATTGGCAGAATGTTATCTGGCTCACTAGTGACACTAAATGTATATGACTTATCTTCACAAAAAGACATTTTTTAGAATCATTAGCACACAGGCACATCAGATGTACTTAAGAAATCCCTGCTGATAAACAGGATTACTGATCAGAGTAAACAGAAATTTCTCAAGAAAACCCAGCCAGTGTGAAGATTTATATGGACTAAAGGGTTATGAGGGTTTTTTTTTCTCTTTTACTGTTTTCAAAATAGGAAACAAAACATGGAGATTGTTAACAGCAGGTAACATCTGAACATTTTTACTGATAGGAATTGTGATAAGGAAATAGGTTCTCAAAAGAAGTAATAGTTGCATGGTAGTTTTATGATTTTGTACAGTCATCATTCTTTTTGCCCTAAGGACGCAGTATAATCATGTTACAACTTCGAAATTTGCTGCTGGATCAAGTCCAGTTGTGGGCTATATATTCAAGACAACAAAACTTTAAGCAAGAGGCTGTCACTTTATTACTTGAGAACTGAAGTTTAGAGTATCTGAATATGCGTATTTTACAAATAAACTAAAACAGATTTTTAACTATTTCACTGAGAAGTTTAGAGTGAGACTCACCAGTAATTTCTATAGCTTACTCTCCATTTAAATTATGCATGTTATTAACATTTTCTACCTGTATCATTTTTAAACATTTACAGGATTACATAATATACAGAATACTGTGGATTCTTTATCATATAGTGTATTTTATTATTTACGTAGGTCTCAATGTTTGGCCCTAGGGATGTCGCAAAAGCTGACAGGAACAGGTCTAAATTGTCTTTTTTTTTTTTAATTAACAGAATACTGTATAAGAAAAATCAATTAATAAATAACTACTATAAATAGTATAGGGAACTATTGAGAACTTAGACAAAATGTGTAGCCCCTTACCCTGACTTACACTGAGGGAAGTGATACCTATCCAAATAAGTTAAGAAAGGGTGTGGTAATGACCTCTGGTACTCATTTTCCAATTCTGTGTTACTCTAATTATATAGTTCGTAACTGTCTAATATTAAAGAGCCATTAAAACAGTTTGAGCTCTGAAATTTTATAGACCTGATTTGTATCCTTGTTCTGCTGCTTAATAATGCTATGATTTTGGGGGTGCCTGGGTGGCTCAGTTGGTTAAGTATCTGACTTCAGCTCAGGTCATGAACTCACAGTTCGTGAGTTCGAGCCCTGCGTTAGGCTCTGTGCTAACAGCTCAGAGCTGTGCTGACAGCTATTTTGGATTCTGTATCTCCCTCTCTCTCTCGCTCTCTCTCTATCTCTCTCTCTGCCCCCACCCCCCACTTGCACTCTCTCTCTCTCTCAAAAATAGACATTACAAAATAAAAATTAAAAAATAATGCTATGATTTTGGGTAATCTCTTTGACCCTAATTTTTTTTTTACCTTTTCATTGATAAAATGGATTAATAATACTGCCTGTATCCCCAGAATTACTAAAGAATACATGAGACAAGTTGAAAATTTATCACCACAATACCTGGCACACAGCAATAATTCCATAAATATACAGTCAAGTCACTATAAAAGGAAATCAAACATTATGAATTAATGAGACTACAAAGAATTAGTAATTACCTCATCACTCAAAAACAGATAATATTGGGATTTATGAAAATGAAAATATAAAATATACAGGAAAGAGGTATTAAGTGAACAGAGACTCAATGTGAATAATTTATATATAGATTGTCATTTTAACTCTTGATCTAATCATTGTTTTGCTAAATATTTTGACAGCTTTGATAAATCACATGCAGGGAAGGGGAGAGGGAGAATCCTATGTTACTCTTGTTTTTTTTTAAGTTTATATACGTAAGTTTGGCTTACAGTTTTGAGAAGTCTTGACACTAAAAGAACCATAAATTATAACCAAACTCAGACATCCTACAGATGAAGTTACACTATTGAGAAAGAACTGGATCCTTATTTCAGGTAATATTAACTATACGAATCTATGTTGGGTGCAAGAAGTGATGTGAATCATCGATGACAGATACTTATACTCTATTTTTCAAAAATATTTTTTATGACATGTAAAACTAGACAATGATACATATTTTATAAAGTAATTTTAGATATATTATTTTGAAAAAATAACTACATTTACCATACGACAACAGTCCTGTCATGCAAGTGTTTTAATGAAAGTCATTCTTTTAAAATGAATTATGATTAATCAGAAATAAACAATGCAAATACCAATGTTATATAATACCTAAACTAGGTTTAGAAACTAAAACTGACATCAAGATACTATAAACAAGACAGAACTCTAATTATACTTAAAATTAAGCTTCAATTATCTTTTGTAAATATTGTGGTGGGGGTACTTAACTGGATAACTGTTATATTTCTAAAATAATAATTATTACTTAAATGAGTTAATTGTGAGTTATTAAAAAGGTACCGTATCAGAGAATTAAACTTAGGGAAGTATCATACTGTATTTTAATTCATAAAACTAACAAAATTCAAGGATTTAACTCCTTTTATCTGTATTAGTTAAGTAACAATATAGTTTTAAAAAGAATAAACTGAAATACAGGTATACAGCAAGCATCAGAAGTGATCCTCTTTGAATTATCTACTACATTGGTTTCTATTATTATTGTTTTTGTGGCTAGTTTCCACCTCTGAAAAACTAAATCACATCTAATAGGATCATGATTTAGGGAAGACCTCAATTTTTATTCGTCATAATGATAGGATGTCAGAAAGTGTTCAACTTCAAATTCAAAACAGATAAAAACTCCACGTTTAATAGCCATATTTAGTTTGTTTGAGCTGGTGAGCAGATATAAATGTAATCTGCAATAGTAGCAAATTCCAGGTCTGATAGATAGCAAGCTAATATTTATTTTTAAGTGCTCTAAAAATTATTTCTAAAAGCTGCATAAAAAGGATTCCATAAATGTATTGTGATTTTAACAATTATTCTACACTACAATGGAAGTACATGCTCAAACAAGACACCTCAGCAGTATTTTAAAGCAGTAACCACCTAGCCAATTTCTGTATGTTCTGTAGTTTTTCTAATCCACTCTCCCTGTGGTTGAGCAAAATCGAATTGCCTCTCACATTTGCAGACAGCTCTGTGAAGGTGATAATAGAGCTGCTCCCTGCTGTCATGAGGCAGGAAATAGGAAAATGGCATATGGGGCTAGAAAGAAAGAAATAAAAAAAAGAAAGAAAGAGAGAGAGAACGAAGGGGGGAAAAAAAAGAACTAAACAAGAACAAAAGATTTCAACAAAGAACAACTATAACCCAATATGCTTTGCAAGTTAATCTCTTTTCTGAATCATTTAGCATATTTAATCATTCATCTGCGTCCTCACTCCAAAAATGCGAATGGCTGATACCAAGTCTTTGGGTCAAGTTTTCATTGTCTAAAACATTTGGAACATCCAACTCCAGAATATGTTCTATACAATGTCTGCAAAACAGAGAGTCTTTAACTAGAGACATAAAATGTTGTGCCAACCCCAAATTCACCATTTTAAAATACAGGAAGATAAAACAATGTTTACTAAAATAATAATAAAATGTGCATAGCAGGCTTTTATGTGGTTTAATGTTCTTAAATCTATGAAATAAAATTAAATTTAAAAATAAACATTTATGATTAGACAATTTTAGCTGATTAAAGTAGAAACAAATCTCCAAATAGTTATATTGCTAATTATACCAAGACACATTTTTCGACTTGTACAGTTTTTTGTTTGTGTTTTTAAATACACAGTCAGGGTTTTGTTTTTTTTTTTTCTGTGTGTGTACAAATCCTGCTCTAAACAAAAGAAATTTTAATCTAATGTATCTGTAAACAGAATGTGGCAGTAGGTGCTAATAAAGATAGAATCTACTCTACCTTTCCTTTTACACTCTGAATGGGATCCACAACCACTGCCACAGCTCTCTCCGACAAGGCTTCAAAGCTCTGCTGAGTGTTGATATCCACACCAGAAAGCCAACAACCAAAGCCAGGGTGACTGTGATACCAACCAACAACCATCTCAGGCCTGAAACAAAGAGGGCATTCAGCAGTTCAGAACAGAACAAGTAATACACATGTATGCTATGAAAAGAAACAACACACTAACAGGGTATAAATGAAGAAGAGATGAAAAACACACAGGTGTGAAAAAGCACCATTAGAAACATTGAAATCATACACCATATTATCCAGAAAACATGGAAATGAATAAGCATGACAAAGGAGTGCTATCATTAAGAGATGCACATTAGCAGTGGTAGATACGGCTTTCAGTTTTTCACCTTGTTACCACACTTTCTCTGAGCCAGTTTTTACCCTTTCAGCATTCAAGTAAATATCTACTCTTTAACTCCTTAGCTCTGGGAATAGGATTTTCCAGGCAGAGTACATTGTTAACAATGGACACCAGGATCCACTGTTGTGAAAGGATTAAATATCAATTAAACCAGCAGTAGAACTAGGAACTCAGTCAAAAACCAATTTGCACTGTTCTGCTCAGCTGCTGAGCCTTTTGCTAACATTAATTTTGAAGTTTCTTCCACAGTAGAAGAATTTGAGCAAGAGAATGACAACTATTGAGAGATTTAATCTGGGGAAAAACTTGAAAAATATCTAAATTCTACTTTCTCTGTCTTTAAAAATCATATGCCTAATATAATTAAATAGCCAGAATCTTATTTAGTCCCAACTCTCCAATATATGGAACATACAAGCTCTTTCAATTATAAATGACCAGACAGTAACTCCATATGCTGAACAGGGAAGCTGCAGCCCAAGCTTACTATGTGATGGTTGAGAATTTTAACATGAGGCAGTCTTCTCATTGGCAAATTTCTCTGATTCTAGAAGAAAGAGATACTAGATAGGTAGTACACAGGACTGACAGTGATAATTTACATTAAGTACATGGCTTTTTTTTTCCAGGTATGATAGTCATAAACATCCAGATTTTTGAAACACATTTCTAAAACTACTTCCCATTATTCCTTTATAAAATTAGTTAGAATACTTACCTTCCTGTCTGCTTCAACATATCTAACATTTTGGCTTGGAACACTGGATCAACTGCCTCCACACTGACACCCTGGGTTAGACAAAAAGAAAAATAACTAGCTTTTAGAACTGTGAATAAATACCCAGAAACTTTTTTTTTTTTAACAATCTAAATGAACAAAAGCTACCAAAAAAAAAAAAAAAAAAACCCAAAAACCCCTATGTATATTATTTTGGGATGCCAAAATAATTTTATAGGCGTGGATACTCATAATTGATTCCCATTTATGTCATTCAATTATCAGCCATACTTTAATAAAGCTTCTAAAATTGCCATTTACCAAACTGCTGTTAGCTAATGAGTTAAGTTTTGGGGATCCTTTAAGAGTTTATGGCCATGGCTATGCATGTGCGCGCGCACACACACACACACACACACACACACACACACACACAGAAATACCAAATGACTGAACCAACTATTTTTGGCTAGACCTATCTTGGCAAGCATAGTTCCAAATGCCATCTCTGATACCTGATTAGCATTATATCCCTTCCATCCCATCCAAAGTTCTACAACTATTCAGCTATTATAATAATCAATAACCTAAAGACTTTTTGTTCCTCAGCAATATAAATACTCTGAAGAAGGATAACAGTTTATGAATTTCCCAGAGTTGTTTTTGTTTTGCAGGGTGGGCTGGGAGAGGAGGAAGCTGAGTGAGTGCTTCAGTAAAAACTACTTGGTAGATTAAGTGCTTGGAGGCAAATATATACTTTTGAATACCATCTCAAATATAAAAGCAATCACAAATAATTCTTCATTAGAGACCTAAAACCAAGTCTTTTAAATGCTGCATTGTCTTGCTAGTTCAAAAGATTTTTAGAACATGGAAGAATTAAAGGCAATCATGTCATCTCTCCAGTGATAGATCACTGCCATTATAACTCCTAGGTTATAAGGTTTTCTTCTAACATCAGGAATTTAATCTATCTCAATAAAGCAGTTAATATTTAAGCACTTCCTTCCCACCAGAACAAATGATATTTTGAATCTTTTTTTTTTTTATTTTTTTAACGTTTATTTTTGAGACAGAGAGAGACAGCATGAATGGGGGAGGGTCAGAGAGAGAGTGGGAGACACAGAATCCGAAACAGGCTCCAGGCTCTGAGTTGTCAGCACAGAGCCCGACGCGGGGCTCGAACTCACGGACTGTGAGATCATGACTTGAGCCGAAATCGGACACCCAACCGACTGAGCCACCCAGGCGCCCCGATATTTTGAATCTTAATAGAGAAAGCATCCTCAAGAACAGGGGTATGCCTATAGGCATAGGTTGCCTATAGGTGTTTTTTGTTGTTGTTGTAGTTGTTTTGTTTTGAACATTTTTAAAGGGGGTTTAAAAATTAAAAAAAAAAAATCATAAGAGTAGGAGACAGAAACATGTTTTTACAGCAAGTTTGTTAACTCTTGGGCCAGAAGAAAACCTTTGTAATCTACTACATAGAATGAACACAAAGATCAAAATCTTCTATTTCAAACTGTCAAACAAACATTTAGAAGGAAATGATATTAAAACTTAAGAACTCTTTATTATAATTGATAAAGACCACATATAACAGAAATACTAGTTAATTTTGTTATGCTTTTCAAATTCTGACATGAAAAGATAAATACAAGTAACAACAGCCTAAGACATAAATCTAAATTTTTAGTTAACATGCAGCATATCTCTCTATATCCAATTGTACAAAATAAAGACAAGGGATAGCCAGGTGGACAAAATCAGCAGATCTAAATTAATTTACCTCAACAAACTTGTCTATTTGGAGAAGAATTTGTGTATTTTTCTATATTTTGCATCATTTACAAACACACTACAATCTGTAATAACTACTCTAAACCGTCTATAAAATGTATATATTACACTATTTAAAAATAGAACTTGGTTTTCTCTATTATCTACTTTGTTGAAGAATACTTACAGTTAAGAGTCTCAAACAGAGCAAACAGCTGTATGACAACAATCTCTTTAATCCAGATATTTTACAAAGCTCGATAAGAGAAATGTTGAATATTAGGGGAAAAAATCCATCAGAAAAATATACGTTATATTTTTCTAGGCAAACAGATGAGAAGGATATATGTACAGTTTTTTGTACGAAAGGTAGAAGAGTTACTGTTTTTTGGCCACACAAATCCAATGCATTACATAAAATACCAAAACAAAATAAAAAGCTTCCAGAGAGAATAATACAATGTATTCTAAAAAGATAAAGTAGATGACTTCCAAAGTTTGTATGTAGTATATGCTTCCTCTATAAAGAAATTACCATACCTGGGCAAAAGAACTAAAGTTTGCCATAGTTTTTTGGTTTCATTAAATTTAACATTTTGAATAGGAAAAGCTTAAGAGTCATTTATCACCATCTATAAAAAAAGGGACCATATTTCAAAACAATAGGAACAAAACATGAGGACTAGATAATGTATCTGAATTAAGTCTAAGAGAGTCTCTAAAATCTGAAGTGTTCAATTAATACCCTACTATTTTAGCAATTAACATAAATCTAGGATGCTATGCTAGTTAAAGCTGAAAGTATGAGTAAAGGGATTTAATGCTAGCATCCTTCAGTTTGTGGACCTACAGGGAATTCATGATGCATTCAAAAGATGAATGATTTAATTCAATACAATCTAGATATTTCTATCATTAATCTTATGATGGATTTTTCCTATCAGGAAGAGAAAATATAATATGATGAAAGTGATTTTGCATAGGAAAAGGAAAGAGAAAAGAAACACATTTACTTACAGCAGGCAACCATAAAAAGTACTCACTGTTCCTGACTGTGGCATAGCAAACACATCAATCACTCTGACGGTGTAATCATCAACAAATTCTCCAAGCATAAGACCCATAACTTCCATTGGAACTCCAGCACGACCATGCTTTAACATCTGTAAAGAGAACATAGGTAGATACGAAGCTTTAAAATCTTTGGTCCTTTTTATTTTTTTAATAACCTAATTTTGCTTCAGTAGAAATAAAAACACTCTTATTATAGATGTACCTAGAACAACAGCTTCCATTTGAGGATTAACATTAACAAGTATTCCCAACTAAAAGAGAGTGAAAGCAATAAAGCTCTCTAAAGCAAGTAATTTTCAATACTTACTTTTAACAGTGCAAGGGAAGAAATATATACTTGCTCTGCTGTGTCCACTGCAGGAGCATCTGTGGGTGGCCCCTAGAAATAAGCACATCAATTATTATAAACACACAGTTTATGAGTTTAAAATTAGTTACATGTTATATAAACTTGATTGTTTTTAAGAGTTTTGGGAAAATATGTCAAGTATCCTTTTAGTCGGGTACAACACAAATAATCAAAACAACTTTGCAAATATCAAACCTGCTGGCAAAATAAAACAAACTTAGTACTCAGGCAAGTGTCCAATGGACATAAAGCTTAAATCTTCCAGCAATGCTTATCTACCTCTGCTACAAAATGACTACCATGCACCAATTAGCCATGTTTCTTACCACAATCTGAGACTGATTTTCAGCTACGGACAGCATGTACATTTAGGGCTATGGGATCTCTGCAGATACGTAGATGTAGTTGGGGATAGGGGACAGAAGATTTCTAATCCCTAGGTGAAAGAGCTGTGAACAACATACTATGCACTCCACCTGATGAAGTTATTCCCCTCCCCAATACAACAAATTTAACACAAGTGCACCAGGTGTGAACAAACTGGTTGAGACTGCTGTAGCTAATATGAAAATACTTTTAAATCGGGACTACTATCTTTAAAACAAATGTTACCATTAATCTTACCACAGGTTAAGGGACACATTATGCTCTCCCTAAGGATTGTGTCTTCTTCATCAAAAGTAACAAGCCTCTTTTGACTCTAACATTCGGAGAACAAACATGTTAGTTATCCAATTATAAATCAATATTCTATCTTGCTTTTATGGGTTTACTTACTAAAATTAAACAATTACTTCACTTGTTACATTTCAGACTTGTAGGTCTATGTGTATTTTGTGCTTCTTGTCTATTTGCTAAATGCTCTGATTTTTCAATTTTTATTTTTTGGTTTTGTTTAAAAGCTCATAATATTTGCCAGAAGCATAAAGTTCTATGTATATTTTCTCTAAGTATAAAAACCACATACAAAAATTATTTGTTTCTTTATGTAGAAAGGGGTGAGAAAAATCAAATGCCTCTAATTTTATTTAAAGTATTTATTTGAAAGAGAGACCTCATGTGCATGTGTGTGCATGCGAGCGGAGGAGGGGCAGAGAGAGAGAGAGAGAGAGAGAGAGGGAGAGGGAGAGGGAGAGGGAGGGAGAGAGAGAATCCCAAACAGGTACCATGCAGTCAGTGAGGAGCCCAGTCAGTGAGGAGCCACTCGGGGCTCAACTCACAAACAATGAGATCATGATCTGAGCTGAAATCAAGAGTCAGACACTTAACTGTTTTAATAATAAAATTATTAAAAATCTTATTTTTGGGGTGCCTGGGTGGCTCAGTCGGTTAGGCGTCCAACTTCGGCTCAGGTCATGATCTCGTGGTTCATGAGTTCAAGCCCCACGTCAGGCTCTGTGCTGACAGCTCAGAGTCTGGAGCCTGTTTCGGATTCTGTGTCTCTCTCTCTCTCTCTGACCCTCCCCCCGTTCATGCTCTCTGTCTCAAAAATAAATAAACGTTAAAAAAAATTTTTTTAAACCTTATTTTTAATAATAAATGCCAGAAAATAAACTTAAAACCCAAAACGAATTCATCTATTATCACCTAATGCAGGTTTACTGCTTGCCTTTCAAATAGATAGGAGTCTCTTTCAGAATGAAAACTCTTAAGCTGAAGTGCTGTCATGCCAAAACATTTGTTGAGATCATCATATAAAACATGATAATTTTGTTGATGTGATTTATTCATCTAAAAAAGTAAAGAAAGTTTAATAAAAAAAAAGTGAGAACAGTAGTATGTTAGCCATGATGAGAGGTCTTAGGGAAGTATTCATCGAAATTGTATTCATAGAAATTATTTCCTGAATCCAGAGCAACTTAAAATTTCATATGGAGAAAAAGAATTTAAACTGGTATCTAGGCTACAGTTTTTCTGTTTAATGTTTGTTTGTTCGTTTATTCATTTATTTATCTGATGTGGGAGACACAGGGTGTGAGCAGGGGAAAGGCAGAGAGGAGGGAGAGAGAATCCCAAGCAGGCTCCACGCTGTCCGCTGTCAGCCCAGAGGTGGATATGGGGCTGAATCCCACAAATAGTGAGATCACGACCTGAGCCAAAAATCAAGAGTCAGGCACTTAACGGACTGAGCCACCCAGACACGACTTTTTTTTTTTCCTTTTAATACAGTCCTTCTTAACTTGCCAGAGATGATTAAGAAAAAAAGGAACAGGGAAATAAAACATCACACCATCACCAAAATATATTATTGACAAAACCCAGAAACTACCCCTGCTATCAATTAAAAAACCAACTTTAATTTGTTTAACATTTACATAACCAGTACACAGCAGAGGGCCTAGCACATCATAAGAACTTAGTAAGTACTGGTTGAAAAAATGAATGAATAAGTAAACTAAGGTACTGCAAGCCAATGCAACAGAAATGAAAAATACCCACTAATTACTCTCTGAAAGAGCACAGCCATAAACAAGTAGATATAAAGACCACTACCCCCTCTTTCACTATTTTCTTCTGGTTCAGAAACATACTAACAGAAAACCATGCAGCTTTTTCTCTACTGGATGGGAGCTATTTTTTGAGACAGTAGTCAGTGATTATTTCCTGTTACTCTTCTCACTCCGCTACTATTCTGTTTCTTGATCTAGTCAGTGACTAAATTTCTTAGAAAAAAAAAAAAAACTTGGCAAGAAGTAGAAAAGAAGTAGTGAACTGCTTTTTTTTTTTTTTTAAAGTAATCTCTACACCCAACATAGAGCTTGAACTCACCATCCTGAGATCAAGAGTCAAGATCAAGAGTTATGTGCTCTTCCCACTAAGCAAGCCAGGCACCCCTGAACTGCATTCTTAAAAAAAAAAAAAGAGTAACCCATGGAATATACTGTCTATGGGACAGCTGTTAAGGATCTCTGGCAGCTGTGAATATCTGAGGCTATCATTTTCCCACATGCTCACCTGTCCAGAAGAATGTACAATCAGGCAAAGAAGAAAACCCAATTCAAGACCCTGGAAACTGAGCTAAGAGATTTGTATAAGGACCTGTACAACGGTATGGGGCGCCTGGGTGGCGCAGTCGGTTAAGCGTCCGACTTCAGCCAGGTCACGATCTCGCGGTCCGTGAGTTCGAGCCCCGCGTCGGGCTCTGGGCTGATGGCTCAGAGCCTGGAGCCTGTTTCCGATTCTGTGTCTCCCTCTCTCTCTGCCCCTCCCCCGTTTATGCTCTGTCTCTCTCTGTCCCAAGAAAAATAAATAAACGTTGAAAAAAAAAATTAAAAAAAAAAAAAAGAAAAATGTGGGGCTATGGACAATATACCTACATTGTCTTTTAGCAAACACTCCCAAGGAATAGCATCCTCGCTATTCAAAGAGAGGAAAGACATCTAAAAATAGGACTCCTAAACAAAATTTTAGAAAATTATTTGGCATCAGTAGAATACAAGAAGCTTTCCTAACTTTGAAATAGAAAGTTCAAGGACATCCAAGATGAAAAGGTGAAAAATAATTAAGAACTAAAATTGCACTGGAGGAAACAAGGGTAAAAATAAACATGACAAGTTTAACTCACTGATACAGAACACAAAAAAGATAGCTCAGAATGTAAAATAAAAAGTAAGAAATGAAAACTACAAGAAATATAATGATAAGAGAGGACAAAGGAGCTGTAAGCTAAGAAATATGGTTGTTCCTGACGATAAAACAAGAAATAGAAAAGATCAATAAGTAACAGTAAGGCTGAAAAATTTTCCTGAATGCAAAAGAAAAAATTTCAACTTTTAGATCACTAAATGTCAGGCAATAATCAGCGAAGAAACTATTATACCTTGAAAAGTCTTAGGTAAATCTTAACTACAAGGATAAAAGCAAAATATCTAAAAACATGAAGGTAGAAAAACTAACCTTATGAAAAAATGCAACTCAGGTTGACTTTGGATATTTCTCTGCAACATTAAGTAGCAGAAAACAATAAAAGGAAGTTCCCAAGTTTTAATAGAAAAACAATGTGAGTCAGAAATTTTATATTTTAAAAATGTCTTTAGACCCACAAATATGTTACTAAATACACAAAGACTCGGAAAATATAATTCCATGTATCCTTCTTCAAAGAATTTCTTGAATAAATCATTCACTTGAGACACCACAAATTAAAATTAAAACCTTAAAAGTGGAAAAGCCATTACATTAAAAAAATCTGTTAAGATTACTGAGAGTAGTTAAAAATACATATAGACATAAAAACAAAAACAAAAACAAAAAACAGGTTCCAAACCACAGATACTGTCCAAGTAACTATACAGGGCAGTGGAAAGAAATGAAATGTACAAAATTCTCTGTTTCACAAATATGAGGGGAAAAAGAAAAAGGAATCTGTTTAAGTGATTTTGACTACCAAAGAAATATGGATTAAAAAGTCTTCTGAACAACCTTAAAATAACCACAATAAACATTAAAACTGAATGTACACCTTATAAAATCACTGGAGGAAGAAAAGCAGATACAACACTGACAATAAAATAAAACAAAACAGTAGGGAACCAAGAAGGGAACAAAATAAAAACAGTAAATATAAGATCAAATATACTGGCTATGAAAATATATAAATGAATTAAAGTCCCTTGTCAAAAGCCTCTCATAATGTTTAAATTGGAAATTCATGGATATACTACTTACAAATAAAAATTAAAACGAAACAAAGGACTGGAAAGATTTGTCAGTCAGTGACATATCTGTATTTCTTTTTGTAAACACAGCCATAATGGCCACTATGTTTTACTCGGCTTGCCTTTGTCCAGCAATGCACTACAGTAATAGATTTCCCAGTATTAAATCAACTTTCTACTCCTGGGATAAACAGTTGACGTGATTTACATTTTTTTTTTTTTTTTTTTTTTTAGTTTTTGTTTCCCTGTTTATAAGTGAGACTAGAGACCAGTTGGGCATTTTCCTTCTATTTTTTTAAAGTTTATTTCTTTATTTTGAGAGAGAAAGAGTAAGCAGGGGAGGGGCAGGGAGAGGGAGATCCCAACCAGGCTCTACTGACAGCAAGGAGCCAGAGATGGGGCTTGACACCACAAACCATGAGACTATGACCGAGCTGAAATCAAGAGTTGGATGCTTAACCGAGCCACCCATGTGACCTGGGAATTTTCTTTTTTTCTGTTAAATTTGTCAGCTTTTGATATCATTATGTTAGATTTATAAAATACTTGTGAAATTTTACACTTTCCTACTTTCTGTGTTCTGGTAATATTAATACAGTTGACTCCTGAACACAGGGGGTTAAGGGTACCAATTTCCCATGCACTCAAAAATCCACATATAATTTTTTTACTCCCCCCCCCAAACTTAATATCCCACTGTTGACCAGAAGCCTTATTGATAATATAAACAATTAATTAACCCATATCTTGTATGTTATATGGACTATATACTTTACTCTTATAATAGAGAAAAGGTTATTGAGAAAATATATTTACACTACTGTACTGTATTTATTGGAAAAACTCTGTGCATGTAAGTGGACCTGTGTAAGTTCAAACCCATACTGTTCAAGGATCAATTGTATATCCTAAATTGTCTATGTCTTAAAATTTTGGAAGAGTTCACTATTAAATATTTGGCTCTAAAGCTGATTTTGAAGCCAATTGTTGTAACTTTTTCAGTGGTATTAATAAATTTACGTTATCTATGTCTGGTATTATATTGCTCCAGTTAGATTACAAAATTATCACCACAGAATTGAACATATTGTATTTTACTTTTTAATTATTTAATATTGAAAACATTTTTTTTAAAGTTTGAGAGCGAGCAGGGGTGGGGCGGGGGGGAGAGAGAGAGGAAGACAGGGAGGAAGGGAGGGGGGAGGGAGAGAGAGAGACAGAGAGAGAGAGAGACAGAGAGAGACAGAGAGAGAGACAGAGAGACAGAGAGAGAGAGAGAGAGAGAGAGAGAGAGAATCCCAAGCAGGCTCTGTACCAGCATCACAGAGCCTGATGCAGGGCTTGAACCCATGATCCATGAGATCATAACCTGAACCAAAACCAAGAGTCAGACAATTAACCGACTGAGCATCCCACTACTGAAAACACTTAGAACTAAATTTATTTCTCCATATCACATTACATCACCACCCAGATAGATTATTTACATTAAAAAAATCAAATTATAAAATCTGGATAAAAATATTGGTGAAGGGATCTTCCTAGTTCATTCTATGAGGTCAGCATTACCTGCTACCAAAGCCAAAGACACTACAAGAAAACTACAGGGGCTTCTGGATGGGTCAGTCAATTGAGCACCAGGCTCTCGATTTTAGCTCAGATCATGATCTCACGGTTCATGGGATGGAGCTGCACATCAGGCTCTGCACTGACAGCCCAGAGTCTGCTTGGAATTCTCTCTCTCCCCGCCTCTCTCTGCCTCTTTCCCACTCCCTCATTCGTGCTCTCTCTCGAAATAAACTATAAAAAACCAAAACCAAAACCAAAAACCTACAGACCAATATTTCTTACAAACACTGGTAAAAACTCCTCTACAAAATACTAGCAAACAAAACTTAGCTGTATATGTAAAGGATTATTCTACACATGACCAAGTGGGATTTATTCCTGCAATGCTAGGATTGTTCAACAAATGAAAACTGACCAATGTAATACACCACATGAACAGAATAAAGGGGAAAAAAGCCCACACAATCATTTCAATTGATGAAGAAAAAGCATCTAACAAAATTCAACACCGTTTCATAATAAAAACACTGAACAAACAAGGAATAGAAGGAAACTACCTCAACATGATAAAAGCCGTATCTGAAAGCCCACAGTGAACATAGTACTCCAAGGCAAAAGACAAAAAGTGTTTCCTTTAAAATCAGGAACAAGACAAGAATGCCTATTTTCACCACTTATTCAACATGGCACTGGAAGTTCTAGCCAAAGAAATTAGGCAAGAAATAACAGGCATCTAAACTAGAAAGGAAGAAGTAAAATTGTCCCTGTTTGGAGATAAGATGCTCTTACATGTAGAAAATGCTAACAATTACACACACACATGGAAAACTATTAGAACTAATAAATGAATTCACAAAATAGCAGGCTACAGTCAACACACAAAAATCAGTTGCATTGATTTTTATCATGAACAATGAACAATCTGAAAAAGAAATTCTAAAAGCAGGACGCCTGGCGGGCTCAGTCAATAGAGCATGGGACTCTTGATCTTGGGGTTGAGTTAAAGCCCCACATTGGGTGTGGAGCCTACTTAAAAAACAAAACAAAACGAAACAAGAAATTCTAAAAGCAATTCCATTTACAGTAACATCAAAAAGAATAAAATACTTAGCAATCAACCAAGGACATCAAAGAGTTTACGAAGAAACCTATAAAACACTGTTGCAAGAAATTAAAGAACATAAATAAATAATGTGAAATGGGAAACACAGACCATGATCTAAAGACTTCATATTAAAATGTCAAGACTATCCAAAGCAATCTACAGATTCAATGTAATCTCTATCAAAATTCCAATGGTGACTGTTGCAGAAATAGAAAACCCAACCTAAAATTCATATGGAATCTCAAGGGATGGTAACTAGCCAAGTCAATCTTGAAAAAGAACAAAACCTTCTGAAGGACTCAAACTTTGTGACTGCAAAACTTATTACAAAGCTACAGTAACCAAAAGTGTGGTACTGGCACAAAAAATAGACATACAGACCAATGAAGAGCCGAGAGAGCCCAGAAATAAACCCTTACATATATGGTCAAATAATTTTTAACAAGGGTACTAAGACAATTCAATGGGAAAGGACAGTGTTTTCAACAAATGGTGCTAGGAAAACTGAATATCCACATTCAAATGAACGAAACTGGAACTTTACTTAACACCTTAAAAATTTTAACTCAAAATGGATCAAGGACCTAATATAAGATCTAACAATGACAGAAGAAAACAAAGGACAAAAGCTTCACAATGTTGATTTGGCAATGATTTCTTGGATATGACACCAAAGGCACAGGTAAAAGAAAAAACAGATAAATGGACTTAATGCAAAATTTAAAATTTGTGCATCACAAGATACTATCAACAGTGTAAAAAGACAACCTACAGAATGGGAGAAAATACCACAGTTCAATATCTAGATTATATGAGAACTCCTAAAACTCATCAACAAAAAACCCTGATTCATAAGTGGGCAAACAACTTGAACAGACATTCATCCAAAGAAGATATATGAATGGCCAATAAGCACATGAAAAGATGCTCGACATCACTAATCATAAGGGAAATGCAAATCAAAACTATAATGAGATACCATCTTATACCCATTAGGATGGCTATTATCAAAAGAAAGAAAGAAAAGGGAGAGACGAAAAGAAAAAACCCAGAAACAACAATTCGAACCTTTGTGCACTGCTGACAGGAATGTAAGATAGTAAAGTCACTATGGAAAACAGTTATGACAGTTCCTCAAATAATTAAAAATAGAATACTATAAGATCTAGCAATTCCATTTCTGGATATATACCCAAAAACATTGAAAGCAGGTTCTCAAAGAAATATTTGTATACCAATGTTCACAGCAACATTATTTACAATAGCTAAAATGTGGAAACAACCCAAATATCCATCAAGAGATTAAAAGATAAGCAAAATGGGGGCACTGCTGCTTAAGCATCTGATTTGCATTTCGGCTCAGGTCATGATCTCACGGTCATGGGATCAAGCCCCATGTCGGGCTCCACTCTGAGTGTGGATCTTGCTTGGGATTCTCCCCCCCAACCCCTCTCGCTGCCCCTCCCCTGCTCACACTCTCTCTTTTTCAAAATAAATAAATAAATAAACATTAAAAATAATAAAAGATAAGCAAAATGTGGTATATACATACAATAGAATATTATTCAGCCTTAAAAAGGCAGGAAATTGTGCAATATACTAAAATATGAATTAAGTGAACATCATGCAAAGGGAAATATGCCAATCACAAAAAAACAAAGCATAATTCCGCTTATATGATGAGGTACTTAGAGTAGTAAAATCAAAAAGACAGAAAGTGTAATGGTGATTGCCAGAGGCTGGCAGAAGAGGAGTGTGAAGAGTTTCATATACATATATATATGGGTATTTGTGTGTGTGTGTGTGTGTGTGTGTGTGTGTGTTTATACATGAATATCTGATCTGGGTGAGGAAACACATTCTAATTTGCACATATAAAATATAAAACTGACAACATAATCTAAAATTTTTTCTAAAAAAAAAAAATCTGAAAAAATAGTTGCCCCATTTATGACAAAAAGTCAATATATAAATTAACAAACAAAATACGAAAACTGTAATGGAAACATGGGCAAAGAATATAAAGCAAGTAATTACATAAATACATGATGAAATAAATATGAAAATGTTCAACCTCACTAGCTGACCTTCTTTAATTAAGAAATACCAATTAACACATTAAGATGTTGTTGTTTTCTATCACATGAGCTTTATAATACCCAATTGTGGAGATGGTATTATAAAAGAAATACTCTGAGCACTGTTGGTGAGAATGTAAACTGGTATAATCCATCAGAAAATCTGTGTATCAAGAGCTTTACAACTGCACAAACTTTTTGACCCTACTTTTGCACTCCTAGAAATTATTTAAGTAAATAAGCTGAGATGTTTGCATGAACCAGAATGTTCATGACACTTCTTTTAATAACAAATAAATCTAGAAAAAAAAACCCAATAATTAAAGAATATTGTTGAATATCCCTTTCTCTGAAAGACAAATACCATACAATTTCACTCATGTGGAGTTTAGGAAACAAAACAACTGGACAAAGAAAAACAGACAAAAAAGACTTTTTACTTTTTAAACTTTTTTTTTTTTTTTAGCAAAGTTTATTTATTTTGAGAGAAAGAGAATCCCAAGCAGGCTCCGCGCTGCCAGTGCAAAGCCCAACATGGGCCTCAATCCCATGAACCATAAGATCATGACCTGAGCTGAAATCAAAAGTTGGATGCTTGACCAACTAAGCCACCCAGGGCTCTCCCCTTTTTTCATAAAGCTTATTTATTTTGAGAGAAAGAGAGAGAGAGAGAGAGAGAGAGAGAGAGAGAGAGAGAGAGAGGAGACTCTTAAATACAGAGAACTGGTGGTTGCCAGAGGGGAGGTGGATTGGGGAATGGGTGAAATAGATAACGGGGATGAAGAATACACTTACTTTTTTTTTTTTTTAGTTTATTTTTATTTATTTTGAGAGAGAGATGGAGAGCGAGCAAGGGAGGGGCAGAAAGAAAGGGAGACAGAATCCCAAGCAGGCTCCACACTGTCAGCACAGAGCCGGATGCAGGGCTCACACTCACAAACTGTGAGATCATGACCTGAGCCAAAACCAGGAGTCAGACACTTAACTGACTGAGTCACCCAGTTGTCCCCAAGACTACGCTTATTTTGATGACTACTGAGAAATGTAAAGAATTGTTGAATCATTATATTGTACACCTGAAACTAATAACACAGTATGTTAATTAACTTGAATAAAAATTTTTTAAAAAGTTCCCTATGATGAGATCTCAAAATACTTCAGGTGCTAGATGGCTATACCCTAGGCAAAGATATCAAGGTATAGCTGTATTTCAAATAACTTAAGAAAAACAAAATGTATGAGTCAGAGACTTCAAGAAGGGGAAATGTATAGAGCAGGAGTGATCAGGGTAATGAGGTAGTAATGAGAATCCTAGGACTGTGAGGCACTATCCAGCAAACACAGACATAATGGTTTTTTCCCTTATCCACTGACGTTTCCAAGTCCCTTTAACTAGCCCTGCCCTCACATCTCACATATGCAATCCTGTGACTTTAATGAGAAACAAAGGATTTCACAAGTAGAAATTGATACAAATTGTTTTAAGTTAGGCTTAAGTTAACTATTTTTAGCCTCTGTTTACATTCAACTAAAATGGACATGTGGTGATCACAACAAATCCTCCATGTCCCACTTATAGGATGAAAAAAATCTGAATAAATGCACAGAATTGGAATTAGTTCAATCATCTTTCACTTTTTGAGAACTTACTATATTTAAGAAACTAAGCTAAATGCTGGGTAAACCAAAGTGAAAAATTATACAATGATTAAAGCAAATGAAAACCTGAACCCAAATATTTTTTGAATTTTTAAACTTGGCTATTACTACTATAAAAAATAAGTAATAGAGAAAATGTTTTCTTTCTGGTGCTTAATCAAACAGCATAGCTCTAAAATAATCAGCTTATAAAGTGTGTGAACTATTCAAGTTCTCTGCTGACCTTATAATGATTCTACTACCACGATAAACAAGTACAGAAGGTCATTTTTTTGGAGATTGAACATGATGTAACTTAAATTTCAAGGTTCTTTAAAAGCAATAGAATAACTGAAGGCACTGGTATTACTAATGTGGTATTAAGCAAAAGAAAAACTAAAATAAAAAACTAAAGAAAACTGGTCTGTATGTCACACAATGCCACTACAAAATAGAAACACATGTATCACTGATAACAGGTAAGTAAAATAAGAAACATCTATGGGGCCCTTGGCTGGCTCAGTCTGTGGTAGATCCTGATCTCAGGGTCTTGAGTTCAAGCCCCATATTGGGGGTAGAGTTTACTTTTAAAAAAGAAAAAAACCTAAATGTTCTGCAGCTTTACAGTCTATTGTTAAAAATTTAAATTAATGTTACAATTTAAAAAGTGAAATATGATTTAGTTATATATTGCTGTATAAGACACATAACGAAAATATGCCCCTAGGATAAACAAGATATTGAAATGCAATAGTTAAATTTTCTACACAACTCCTCAATATTCAATTCCTACAGGCAACTTTAAAATCACTTACATAAGTCTGACTCTTCAAAACTAAGTTTATTTTAAAAGGAGAGAAAATCTATACCTTTAATCTAAGAGTATAAAATCAGAGAAAATAGGTGAACCATACGCACAAACAGCGCCTTTATACATACCATGAAAATCTACCCAACCAGTGTTATAATACCTATGATGGACTCCACAAAGGCATTAAACTAACCTCTGTACAGTAAGTTTTCATCTGCCACATTTAGTAAAGCAAAAATTAACTTCTAGATCCACAAATTTTAAATGTGGTTCATTTAAATGAGACATGGTTCCCCACACCCCACCCCCATTTAGAAGGTTAAAATCTGATCCAGCATAAAAAGCTGTGACTTTTACTTGGGCAGCCCTTGTTGACTAAGTGTTAAAAAAAAAGGCATTTGCCATTATAACAGGATAAAACTAACGCCTCAAAGTGTTACCTACTCAGGCCTTTTAACAAATTTGTTAACACTATTAGTTATATTACTCCACCTTTCTCTTAGTGTGAACTGGTATCAATTATTTAGCCAATTTTATTATGTTATTAAAATACCTGCTGATTAAACATGAACCAAAGTGTCACTTAAAAGAAACGTAAAATAAATAGTATCACTGAATTGCAACGTTCTAAAACTATCTAAAAATATAAAGTTATTTTGGGAAACGACATAAAACATTTCAAAATTTGTTAAAAAGTTGTTCTAGGGTTAAAATATCACACAGGCTTTATTTTTACAATGGTTGTTTAAAGGTGTATATTTGGTCCTACATCACAGAATTATTTTTAAAAGTGTGTTAAAATATGTATTTTTCAAGAAAGAGAAAACAAATTTTATTAACAAATACAGGTGACTACATTTGAAAAACAAAATAAAACCTAAACATATACTGAATAGTTGACAGAAAATATTTTTTAATTTATAGTATCCAATATAACTGAAATTTAACAAATTCTGTCAAATATTTAAAAATTTGATGAACGACCTTCAGTTTCTGCAATTAAAACATCCTTAAAAAAACCAACTGACCACAAGAGGCAAATTCAAACACCTACAAATAACCATGATGGTATTGTTTATCTCCTATCTAGCAAGGTAAGAAACAACCTTTTAATACTTTAATTTTGTGAGTATTAAACAACTAGTGTGAAAAACAAGCTGCATGTAAACTATTTCTACTGCCTGAGCTTCAATGACTAGCTGAGGCAACCTGTTATAGGAGGTGTTAATTGGCAATAGGAGTACAAGTCAGAAGCATGTTCCCCATCGTCCTAACCCAGCAAGGCTAGGTCATTAAAGTGGAAATGAATTCTTTCATGTCGACTTAACCCCTTCAATGCATGATTTCAGCTGTTTTCTCTCAATTAATTTAAAAAACTTGTTACTTTTTAGAGTTAAAAAAAAAAGTGTTCCCCCCAAAAAGGTCCTTTGGCTAACAGTTCCAATGACTATATTATTCAGAAGAGAAGAATAGAGCAAGTTAATTGCAATGTAAAATAGCAACTCTCCCTTCTAAAAAACATATAAACTAGTTATATTTGCTTATTTTAACACTGTAAAGAAGATATAGGACATAGTGTTTAGAAATAGCTTGGAACCACTTAATCATATAAGGTTTTGATTTACATTTCCATTTAAGGATCCAACTGTCCTATGGTGATGACTTAATCACCTTACCATTAGGATAGGGTAATATTAATTTTTTCACTCCCATAATGTCCATACACAAATCCTCAATTTAAAAATATTTTGAAATATATATGAGTTAAACACCTTTCTAATTATGTTTTATTATTCTGATAAGGTGCATAGTCATAGCATATCCTAATGACTGGTTGCCAAAAAGCCTAAATTCCTTTTATGGCATGATCTCAGGTTTCCAGATGGCACATTAATTCTTAAGAAAAAAAAAAAAATACAAAAAGAAGGAAAGAAAAATAAGAATGAAAATATCAAAATAATGATGCATTGCTTTTGAAATGCTGTATCCATAAATACTAATATTCTTATATATTATTCAGCATTACAGGCATTTTAAATAAAATTCAACTATATAAATAACATTTTAAATATTACAATTAAATTAACATATTTATGTCTTTCATCTGAGTCACCCTGAAAATACCTCCTTTAATAAAAAGAGTAAGAACTAAACATCAGAAAACTTATACTACCTAAAATTATGTAACTTGTGATCAATAAAAAATTACCAACATGACAATACAGACATAATTTCATCAACTGTTGTAATATAGCTGGACTCTTGAGTAACTACAACTAAAAATATGCTTATTAAAAACTTGGTTAGCAAGGGCTAAGATAACAATGGGCAATATAATGGTTCAAGGATATAAAAAATAGAAATTATACTACACCCAATTCTATATTCCTTTCCCTACCTCACCCTACTCTTCCTCCAAGTCTTCCAATTTGACAAACTCAGTTCCTCTATGCAAACAGATTTTCTTTCCTTAGGTCTACTGACCTCCTCCAATACAGCAAACCTAAATAGCTACCATGGAACCAATACTTTGAGAATATAAAAATTTCAGTGGGGAAAAAGGCAGTAGGGTGGGGCTACAGAATAGTAAGGGAGAGGGTAAGATGACAACATTACCTGGTTATAAAGACAACTAATCTAAGTAACAAAGGATCTGGAGGCCTAATGCACACTGCCCAATGTTACATTTCTTTCTCTTTTAAGACACTCACTTTGAAATAATTTTTACGTACTTAAAAATATGTGTGTGAAATATACTGTAAGCATCAATCACTTTAGATATCTAAGAAATGTGTCCCTCCGGAATAGGGATCTACTATCTCCCACTCTGGGTTACGTTCACTCTGCCCCACAGCAATGAGGAAGGAGCAAGCACGATGCTTGACTACCTTTGTTATACAGAAGCATCATTCACAGAAGATCAGGTAGTCAAACTTCAGAAACCGTAAGATAAGTACAAACGTTTGAGTAGCTAAAACATGCTGTCTTTTATAACTGGAAATTAATTCCCAGAATCAAGCAGAACCTTCCATGTCCTACAACAGAACATGAAGTTATCCAAACTGTTCCACAAGAGACCCTCTACTACTAACTAGCTCAGACTTTAAAATTCTTGTAGTCATGGGTGCCCCTTTTTTCTTTTACAATGTCCAATGTTACTATTTATCTCTGAATTTAAATCACAAAACATGTAAAATATAAGTCAGCCACAAACTGGTTATTTTGGGAAGCACTCATAATCTATTGGCCCACCTTCTGAATTAGTACACAATACATGTATGGTATGTTACTCACACATACACAGAATGTATGTTTTTATTTATTCACTGAACAACCACAAACTGGAGCCTACCTGCTGGCTGTACAAAGGCAGACATGCCCCCCCACCGCAAAAAGTTTATGAACTAGGAGGTAGGCAAGAAAGAGACTAAACTGTAAATGCAACACAGTAGATTAAGTGCAAAAATAGAGGCGTATATAAGGGACACAAAAGTCAGAGCAATCTACTTGATAAAATCTTTCCATAGGCTAAGAATTAAAGAATATGCAGAACTTTTCCAAACAAAAACGGGAGAGGAATGTTGGGAAAAGGTATTCCAAGAAAAAAAAAAAGACACACTGAAAGACACAGAGATATGAAACAGTTATCATCCTGCATATTACTGTTCAAAGCTTTTTAAACAATAAAATGGGCTGCTAAAGCATGAGTTCTTAAGTTAAATATAAGTTAATAGTGCTTCAATTTCAATGGGTGTTTTTCTGAAGATATGACTTTTTTTAAAAGGCCATCTTTAGGGGCGCCTGGGTGGCTCAGTCGGTTAAGCGTCTGACTTCAGCTCAGGTCATGATCTCGCGGTCCGTGGGTTCGAGCCCCGCATCGGGCTCTGGGCTGATGGCTCAAAGCCTGGATGGAGCCTGCTTCCAATTCTGTGTCTCCCTCTCTCTCTGCCCCTCCCCTGTTCATGCTCTGTCTCTGTCTCAAAAATAAATAAACGTTAAAAAAAATAAAAAAAAAAAGGCCATCTTTAAAAGATGCTTTTTCTTTCTATCCTTACTTTTCCCTTTACAAAAAATATTTAGCACTTTAGAATATAAATCAAACAGTCTGGAATTCTCTGACATGTTTTAAAATAATATACAGTTATAAAACAGTAAAGAAGATGTGTTTTTCTATACAAAATGTTATAATAATATGTAATATTTCTTGAATTTATAGAATTTGTACAAATATTAAATCTAAGGCTAAGAACAATTTCCCTTTCACATATAGTTCTCAGAACTGAATATTGTTGTAACCAACAGTATTCTAAAAAGCTGATTACCCGACATTCAAGCAATGGGTACCGCTGGAAAAGAAGACACAGATTTCAAGGCTGGGATTAGCTGAATCACTAATCAAAGGAGCTGAAGAGTAAGTGGATGCTACTGTGATCAGCTGTTAGAGCCACTAGATGTTCAGCCATAAAAGCAGGCCCTAGAGTTGTTAACACAGAATACTAATAACCTGGCCTGCGTGGGTGTATCTTATCTTGTTTTGTATTTTTCAAATATGCTATTTATATCACCTCATGGAAAAAAATAAAGACGAAGAACAATATAGGAAAGCACCATACACAGGGGAGGAAATCCAAAAAAAAGGGTGAATATAGGCATGGTTAGGAGGAAAAGAAAAAAGACAGGAAAGCTCTGTGCGTGACACACCATATATGACATGTACCGGGTATATGATGAATAAATTAGGTGTGGTGCTAGTCCTTAAAATGTATGTTGGAGACAGACAATACACAAGTAAAAATAAAAATGAGCATATAATTGTAACTTGAGTTATCAAAGGATAACTCAAAATAATAGGAAAGAGAACAAGCTTTGGAGATGTAATAAAAACAAGGCCTATTTTCAAAGAGCCTTCCCCTTTATTTCAAAGAAATAAACATGTAAGCCAGTGGTTCCTAACCTTGTTTTATTCCTCAGAATCCCCTGGAGGACTTAAAAAATCCTGATGTCTAGGCCCACCTTCAGAGACTCTGATTTAAATTACTCTGGAGTGAGGCTCAGTAATCTTTTTTATTTTTTAGCATTCCAAGTGATTCTAAAATACAGCCAAGGTTGAGAACCACTGATACAAACTTGTAAACCAAAGGATTTCATTATTTTGAGGTTAATGAAAGGACTGGAGTAAGTCTGTCTGGCTAATTGACGAGGAATTTCAGAGATCTACAGCCAATCCCCAAACAAATCACATACACAAATCACATTACAATAGGATTTTATTATAATCTCAACTCAGTGAAATGCAATGGTTTTACAAAGTGCTACAGTAGGAAGTAAGAGATTAATCAGGTTTGAAGACATCATAAGTGATAATTACTGTTATCCACCAAATTATTTCTGGTCCTTCTCTCCAGCACATAATAGGACTACACCTCCTTGACCTCTTGAATTTAGGTGGGAACATGTGACTTGCTTTAGCCAATGAAATATAAATAGAGGTGACCTGTCATTTCCAGTCAAAGCTTTTTAAGAGCCAGAGCTCAATGATAGCATTCTGTCAGCTTGAGTCCCAGAGTAAGGATGACACCGCCAAATGGCACCTAACTGATCCATGACAGACATACAGCGTAAGTGAAAAGGAAAACTTTGTAGTTTTAAGTCATTGTAACCAACAGTATTCTAAAAAGCTGATTACCCGACATTCAAGCAATGGGTACCGCTGGAAAAGAAGACACAGAGTTCAAGGCTAGGATTAGCTGAATCATTAATCAAAGGAGCTAAGATTTACGGGTTGTTCTTGAAGTTTTTAGAACTCACTGAGTTCTAAAAATTTAAGTCACTGAGATTTACGGGTTGTTCTTGAAGCATAACCCAGCCTTCCTGACTGACACACCATAGAAGATGTCCAGAGGAAGAAGATTATTTAAGCAGTCCAGAAGGAAAGTTAAGAAGTATAATTCAGGAGTGTCTAGCTGGCTCAGTTGGAAGAGCATGAAACATTTGATCCTGGAGTCGTGAATTCAAGCACCACATGAGGTGTAAAGATTACTTAAAAAAAAAAAAAAAAAGTACAATTCATTAGACAAACAATGGCGGCAAGGGGCATTTGTTTCAAGAGAATGAGTCATGAATGAATAGAAGCAGAATGACCTGGGACTCCTGAGGAATTACCGAATAGTATAATAGGGCTAGTTTAAGATATGAGAAGGTTTGAACAAGAGAAAGCTGGAAAAAGACAACTTACAAAGAACTAAATATCTAGACAAGAGATCAACTCAAAAAAGGATCAAAGCAGCCATTCCACAAAGCGGTTCACATACTAGTCTTCAATCTTCTCTCTGCCCTGTTACACCTAAGTGAGAAGATGCGTTTTCACCAGTAACAATGACATACTATTTTACATATCATTTTAGAAAGTTTCCAGTTGATTCTGATCCACTTTTAGGAGAGATGGCACTCCCCTTTCCCTAAATCCTCAAGAATCACTAGAGTTTGGCTTGAGGACTGTAATTTTTACCCTACAGTGAAGATGACTAAAGCCTTACAAAGAATGTTTAAGCAAATGAATAAAATAATAAGCTCTACATCTTAAAAAGGACTTGTATTGCTGGTAGTAGCAAGATTTACTACGGGATACTGTGACAAGAAGGGTACAGATAAAAATTATGTAAAGGTCTGAATTAAGCAGATGCAATGACAGAAGAAATACATTCAAGAGACTTTTAGAAAACAGACCCCATACTACAAATCTTGAGGACTAACTATGTAGAGGAAATGGATTAGCACACTGTGATTGCATGTTTTTCCTGGGGAAGCGGGGCAAATATCAATACCATTAATCAAGACAGGAAATACCTTCAAGCCATATCCAAAATCTCCAGAATCTAACTATTTCCTACCAACAGAATCTTACTGCTTACCACCATAGCATTCTGATAATTATAAATATTACAGGGACATGAAATCCATCCATATCTCATTATAACTGTTTTTGTTTTTACTCTTATTAGAAATGATCTGAGTTCTCTGTTCCTTTCTATCACACTGATTAATCAAGACCTGGCATTACAAAGTTCAAATTTAATTCAATGCAGGGGCACCTGGGTGGCTCCATCAGTTAAGCGTCCAACTCTTGATTTAGGCCCAGGTCCTGATCTCACAGTTCATGAGCTTGAGCCCCATGTGGGGCTCTGTGCTGACAGCACAGAGCCTGCTTGGGATTCTCTCTCTTCCTGTCTCTCTGCCCCTTCCCTGCTCATGCATACTCTCTCTCTTAAAAGAAACTTTAAAAAAATTTAATCCAATGCAACTTTAATAGCATTATATACAGTATACAAACAATGGTTTAGGCCTGCCTAAAGAGGAACAATTTAAGACTATCAAAAATCATGATAACAATCAGTTATTCACTCAAAATTAAACACACTAACATCTATTCTTAATAACACTAGTTTTCTTCCCTCTTGATGTAAACCACTAAAGTTCTTCATCCCCAAGCAGAGTTGATAGATAAAAAAAATTCATAATACTCAGTTAAATTTGAATTTCGATAAATGAATATTTTAAATATGTACATTCCATGAAATATTTGGGACATATCTATATTTTAAAAATACTCATTGTTCAAATAGAATTCAAATTTAACTGGGCATCCCATATTTTTATTTGCTAAATATGGTAACTCTATTATACCCAAGTAACTATTAAGTACAGTACTTTCTAATTTAAGTCCATATTGGAAGTCTCTTTCCCATTTTATTTGTTATGCCTAGCTTAAGCTAGTCAGAGGCAACTTTATACTACTACATATAACAGTAACTTTTTCAAAACCTAATGCTACTTCTTTATCTTTCTTTTTTAAGTTTATTTATTTATTTTGAGAGAGACAGCACAAGTGGGGGAGGGGCAGAGAGAGGGAGAGAAAATCCCAAGCAGGCTCTGCACTGTCAGCACGGAGCCTGAAGCAGGGATGGATCCCACAAACTGTGAAATCATGACCTCAGCCAAAGTCAGATGCTTAACTAAGCCACCCAGGTACCCCCTGCCTTTTTTTTTTTTTACTTATCTTTAAATAAGTAATACTTTTAAGACTAAAGCACCTGACTAAAAGGTCCCGCAGTTCCCTCTAATAAAAAGAATACAAATGAAATTTACATTTTATGATATACACATGATACTTTTGTTCTTGTCGTAAAACAGCATCTACTTTGAAATGTCTTCTCTTACCAAATGCTAAAATAATCTTTCATTAACGAAGAAATATGTCTTTTACTTTAGGCAAGAAAACATTCACTATTCACATTATACTGTCTAGCGTAGGTTAACAGTGGACTCTCCACGCAGGCCCTAAGCGGTGCAGCTTAGCACCACTAGATTTTCTTTACTACAAACTCTTCTTATGTCATTAAGTCTCCATTAAGTAAAACACTCTGTAAGGGCTTTGCATTTACTTGTTTGTAACTCCACACAGCATCTGGGTGCATGCTCTGCATAATACTATTGCTCCCTGTTGGAATATCTTTTTTTTAATGTTTATTTATTTTTGCAGAGTGAGAGAGACAGAGAGAGACAGAGAGCGAGCATGAGTGGGGGAGGGGCAGAGAAGGAGACACAGAATCCAAAGCAGGCTCCAGGCTCCGAACTGTCAGCACAGGGCCCGAGGCGGGGCTTGAACTCACGAACTGTAAGATCATGACCTGAGCTGAAGTCGGACGCTCAGCTCAACCGACTAAGCCACCCACACACCCCTCCCTGTTGGAGTATCTTTATAGAAAAATCAAAACGTTAAGAGAAGGTTATGGACGTAATTGAAAGAATTCCACACTAGATAAAGATTACCCAACACCCACAAAAACGATGCTCAATAAATAACTCTTCAATCTCTTTATAAATAAATGCAGTTTTAGCTTTTATTTTTGATCACTATCTCACCCACAAACATGCCAGCAGGCATTCTGATGCCTCTGTGAGCCAAGCATACATGAAAATGCCAAAGGCAATCCTTTGCTTGTGTGGTCTCCATTAAGAACTTTAGATCCCTTCTCCCAGAAGGATAAATATATCCAAAAGGCAGAATAAATGAGAGGTTACAGAAAAGGAAATTAAGGTGCTTGAAGCATACTAGAAAGAGAACAAGAGACTGAGACAGTAAACCAAGTTGGCAGCAGACTACGCACAGGGGTTATTCATACTGAGAGCTGATCTTAGGACTAAGAGTAGAAAGTTGCTTTCTTGGGTGTAAGAGAGGCAAATGATACTCCTAAGTCAGCAACGAGAGGAAGGAGAGGAAGAGAGAGTCAAGTGACAAACATCCAAAGTGTGAACAACTAATGTTTTTTCTAACTAATCATTGTTAGTTATTTTTAAACTTTGTTTCTTTTAAAACTTATATAAAATATTTAAGAGGTCCAAAAAGATGTAATAAATAATGTCATACACTCATTACCCAGCTTATGAAATAAAACATCACTAAATAGTTGGGCTGAAGCTCTTGTGTGATCCTTTCTAACTGCATCCTCTCCATACCCTTGGTATAGCCACTACTCTAATTTTGGTGATTATCATGCATTTCTTTATACTTTCACTATACAAATATAAATATACCTAGATAAAATATAGATTAGCATTTTCAGGTTTTAAATTGTATACAAAAACTTCATATAGAATGTAATATTCCTCCACTTGCTTTTTCCATTATATAAGTATGGATTAATCATGTTGGTATGTGAAGATCACCTACTTTACAAAATTCCACTGTTAAGCAAAATTATGTACACATTCTCCTACTGATGGACAATAGGCTGTTTTCAATTTCTTGATATTATGAAATAGAGATCAGCAAACTACAGCCTGTGGGTGAGCCAGCTGACTGTTTTTGAAAATGAAGTTTTACTGGAACAGAGCCAGGCCCATTCATTTTTTTTTTTTTTTTTTTTTTTACATACGGCTGCTTTAACACTACAGTGGCAGGGTGGAATTGAATAACTGCAACAAAGACCATTTGGTCCACAAGCCTAAAATATTTACTATCTGGCCCTTTAAGAAAAGGGTACCAACCCGATATAAACAATGCTGTTATGAATGTTCCTGTCTCCATGTGGGAGACTTTCACCAGGGAACATAATTAGGAAAAGATCTGCTAGGCTGTAGAGCAGGCAAATCTTTATCATTACTAGATTTTAGCAAGGTGATTATACACTTTTACAGTTTTTTATAGTTCATATTCATGTCTCTTCTAATGTTTGTATCTTTTGCCCACCTAAAAATGGGTATCTTTCTGGTTTCTTAAATATATATATTGATAACCAGTGCTTTCTCCACTATATGTTAGATACCTCTTTCCAATCTGTGGCTCACCATTTTGCTTTGTAACCTTCTTCATGTCTCAGCTACATCTGAAAAATGAGGATTACAACATAACCCAACTTCATACAGTTGTTGTAAAGAGTATATGAGTTAATGTATATAAAGTACTTAGAACAGTGTCTGGTACAAGTGCTCCACAAATACTGTTTATTCTATAATGGTGTTTTTGGAGGAAAATGAATTTTAAATTCCAATGTAAATTAATTTATCAACCTATCCTGTTAGTATTCATGCTATCTTGTTTAAAAAATCCAGCCCTATACATTCAATTTTATGTGTCCATAAAGTAATACTGGTCTCAACCTATCTTGTTTATTACTCCCTCTGAATGCTAAGAATGGCACTTTCAGTTAACATGATTTCAATTAATTATTCAATTTCAGCATTTTTTCTTCAGTATAATTTTAATATTGATCTCTCTAAAGTTCAAGTAGAAAATAGAACCGCATCTAGAATATCTAGTCCCAGACAAATTTTACCCTTTAAAAAGTAAATAAAAGAGAGATCTGCTTATGTCCAAGATATAATAACAGAAACTAAATTTACATTCCCACTTAAAACAAATAAAAAGATAAAATTATATAAAACAATAGTTTATAAGACATGGTTGATCAGGTAATAAAGGACTATGATTTCTGAGAACAGGGAAACACAGAGATGAACCTTACTACTACCCAAGCTGACTGCCTTAAGATAGTTTCCAGGCTACAGTGCAGGGGAAAGGAAAACAGGCAGAATCTAGTGGACCCTCTGAGTTGAGGTGATGGAGCTGAGATTACTGCGAGACCAAAGCAGCCAGAGCTATCAGGGCAGAGTACTGATAATAGCTGAGAAAATAGCTGCTAAGAGAGAAAACCCTAGAGACCTTGAGGTTCCTTCTTGGGTATTCAGCTGAGTACTGATAAGCGCATGTATGAAGAAACTACCAGGAGCTGAGGAAAGAACCACCCAAAAGGATTAGAGAGAAGAATACTCACCTCTCATATAGCACTGGAAATAGTGCCTGTTCCCACCAACAAAACTGAAAAATCTCCAAATGCAAAGGCATTAATTAGACAGAAGGGTCTTGCCTCAATAGTGGAAAATAATGAGCCCCAAACTAGGCACTGCTCCAAATTCACCTAATAATTTTTAAAAGCAAAACTAGAAAGAATCAAACAGATTGAAGTAACTTACTGCATTCCATAATAAATATCAAGAATATTTATGAGAATAAAAAACAGCCAGCATACAAGGCAAAATTCACAATGTTAGGTACTAGTGAAAAATGACCAGGCATGCAAAGATCAATCAATCGAAACCAATTCAGAACTGACAAAGATAATAAAATTAGCAGACAAGGATACTAAAATGTTATTATTGTTAAAAAGTGGAGACATGGAAGACATAAAACAACCCAAATAAAAGTTCCTGAGGTGAAAACTGTAATTTTATCAGTGGTAATAGGATGAAGTAGGGGTGAATTTTGAGAGGCATGGTAGCGCTTTAACCCTAGGGTGCCCATGGGTGACCAAAAGGTGAAAAAATATTAAGATAAAAAATACACTAGATGGGATAAATGGAAGATTAAATCATACACACACACACACACACACACACACACAAATGAGTTAACTTGAAGACACAGCAATAGAAAATGAAACACAGAGACCAAAAAGATAGGAAAAAAAATTAACAGAAGCCATAAATGAACTATAGGTCAACTACAATGAGAAAAAATATACATGTCTTTGGGATCCTTGAATAGTGGATAGGTGGTAGGAGAACAGAAAAATATTTAAAGAAGTAATTCAAAATTTGTTGAAACTTGATGAAAATAATAAGCCTACAGATACAGGAATCTCAAAGAATCACAAGCACAAGAAACATGAACAACATCAACATAGAGCACACCATAACTAAAAACCAGTGATAAAGAGAAAAATCTTAAAAGTATTACAGTATAGTAAAGACAAATACAGAGATCAATAAAACAGAATTAAAATTTCAGAAATAAATCCTAACATTAGAAGTGAATAGGTCTCTGACAAAGGGACCAACACAATTCAATGGGAAGAGTTTTTTCAATGGTGCTAAGAATATTTACATGCAAAAGCATGATCCCCACTTCACAACATGCACAAAGTGGATCACAAAAATAAATTTAAGAGCTAAAATCATAAAACTCTTAGAAGAAAACTGAGGAGTAATTTTTCCCGAACTTTGGTTAGACAGTGATTTCTTGGTACAACATCAAAGGCGCAAGTTATAAAAGAGAAAACTGATACACTGGACTTCAAATAAGTATGAAAAATTTTAGTGTTTCAAAAGTTACCATCAAGAAAGTGAAAAGATAACCCATGGATTCGAAGAAAATATTTGCAAACTATATAAAGGAGCATATATACATAATATATAAAGATATTTAGATCTTTAATATAAAATATATAAAATATAATATTTACAACACAATATTAAAAAGAAAAACTCAATTGTTTAAATGGGCAATAGACCAGCATGTAAAAAATGTTATGTCCTGGGGTGCCTGGGTGGCTCAGTCAGTTTAGCATTGATTTCAGCTCAGGTCATGATCTCAAGTTCATGGAGCCTGCTTGGGATTCTCTCACCATTCTCTCTGCCCCTCTCCTGCTGCATGCCAAGGACTTGGGAGAGAGGGGAATGAGGAATTATTGTTTAATAAGTACAGAGTTTCTGTCTGGGAAGATAAAGAAGTTCTGGACATGGATGGTGGTGACTGTACAACAATGAAAATATGCCTAATGCCACTGAACTGTATACTTAAGAATGGTTAAAGTGGTAAATTTTATGTCATGTATATTTGAGAAAAATAGGTAAATTGTAATATGAGAAAAATAGGTAAACAGTAATATCATAGATTTAAATGTAACCATATCAATAATTACATTAAATATAAATGACCTAAATATCTCAATTAAAAAGCCAAGATTGGGGCACCTGGGTGGCTCAGACAGTTAAGCATTCAACTTGATTTCAGCTCAGACATGATCTCAGTTCATGAATTTGAGCCCTGCATCAGGCTCTGTGCTGACAGTGCAGAGTCTACATGGGACTCTCCCTCTCTCTCTGTCCCTCCCCCACTCATTCTCTCTCTCTCTCAAAATAAATAAACTTAAAAAGGAAGGAAGGAAGGAAGGAAGGAAGGAAGGAAGGAAGGAAGGAACAAAGAAATAAATAAAAGAAAAAATAAAAGAAATAAAACATAAAGCCAAGATTAGCAAACTAGATTGAAGACAAACAAGACCCACCTATATGCTGCTTACAAGAAAGGTACTGAAAGTAGGTTAAATAAAGACCCAAATAAATTCACTGGAAAAAATGTACCACATTACCACTAAATAAAAAGAAAACTGGAATCTGTGTTAATAACAAACAATTTAAAGAAGCTCATTATATAATGATAAAGGGTCAATGTTATCTCAACAAAAGCAAAAGAAGAATCTAACAAAATCCAATATCCATTCTAGATGAAAGCTAAATAAAGTAAAACTAAAGAGCAACTTTTGTAACCTGATAAAAACCACCTATTTAAAAACACATAGCTAATACACTTGATGGTAAAAGAATGAATGCTTTCTCTGAGATCAGGAACAAGACAGGAAAGCCCACTTTTACATCTATTCACCATTTAACTGCAGGTTCCAGTCAGTTCAGCAAAAAAAAGAAATAAAAGGCATCCAGATTAGAAAGAAAGAAGTAAAACTGTTTTACAGACAACATAATCAATGAAATAAAATTACTTATTATAATGGCATCAAAAATATGAAATATAACATAAATATGATATAACATGAAAATTCTGTACATTTAACAACTACAAAAAATTGCTGAGAAAAATTTAAAACCTTAATAAAGAGATATACACTGTGCTCAAAAAAGTTTACTTCTTCAATATAACTCTAAAGGTTTTATTTCAAATAAGCAACAGCATTGAAAATACTAAAGAAAAAAATTATAACAAAACTCATAATATGCTTCCATAATCCATATAATTTTAGGATCTACAGCTGCTTCTAAATAGTATTACCGCCTTTTTATATCCCTGTTATTCACCAATATTCCAATATACCATAAAATATTCAAATACAGTGTTATATTAACAGAGTAACCTGCTTTAATTCAATACATTATAAGTCCTAGCCACAGCAATCAGAAGAAAAAGAAATAAAAGGTATCCAAATCAGAAAAGTTGTCACTATTTGTAGGTAACAAGATACTACATATAGAAAAACTTAAAAGACTCCACGAAAAACTATTAGAATAAATTCAATAAAGCTGCAAGATACAAAATTAAAATGTTCTCTTTCTATGAACTATTAATGAACTGTCAGAAAGAGAAATTAAGAAAACAATCCCATTTACAATTGCACCATAAGAATAAAATATCTAGAAGTAGATTTAACCAAGGTGGTGAAAAACCTGTACTCTGAAAACTATAAAACATTGATGAAAGAAATTAAAGATGACACAAATAAATCGAAAGATATACCATGCTCATGGATTAGAAGAATTAATATTGTTAAAATGTCCATACTATCCAAAGCAATCTACAGATTCAATTCAATCCCTACCAAAATACCAATGACATTTTTCACAGGACTAGAATAAATACATAATCCTAAAATTTGTAAGGAACCATAAAAACCCTGAATAGCCAAAGCAATCTTGAGAAAGAACAAAAAAGCTGGAGGTATATAATGTTCCAAATGTAAACAATACTACAAAGCTATAGTAGTCAAAGCTATATGGTACTGGCACAAAAATGGACACACATATCAATGGAACAGAATAAAGAGCCCTGAAATAAACCCATGATTATACGATCAATTAATCTACAACAAAGAAGGCAAGAAACAATGGAGAAAGAACAGTCTCTTCAATAAAAAATATTGGGAAAATTGGACAACTACATGCAAAACAATGAAACAAGACAACTTTCTTACACCATATACAAAAATAAACTCAGAATAGATGAAAGACTTAAATGTAAGGCCGCAAACCATAAAACTAGAAGAAAACATAGGCAGTAAGCTTTTGGACATCAGTCTGAGCAATATTTTTTTTTGGATGTCTCTTCAGGCAAGGGCAACAAAAGCAAAAATAAACACATGGTACTACATCAAAATAAAAAAGCTTGTGCACAGCAACAAAAACAACAAAAAATCAAAAAACAAAAAGGCAACATACTGAATGGAAGATATTTACAAATGATATAAATGATAAGGGGATATATATCCAAAATATATAAAGAACGCACACAACTCAGTATCAAAAAACAATCTAATTTAAAAATGGGCAGAGCACATGAATAGATATTTCTCCAAAGAAAACATACAGATGGCCAAGAGACACATGAAACATCACTAATCATCAGGGAAATGTAAATCAAAATCACAATGAGATATCATCTCACACCTGTCAGAATGGCTATTATGAAAAAGACAAGAAATAACAAATGTTGGCAAAGATGTGGAGGAAAAGGAACCCTTGTGCATTGCTGGTGGGAATGTAAATTAGTGCAGCTACTATGAAAAACAGTATGGAGGTTCCCTCCGAAATTAAAAATACAACTGCCATATGATCCAGCAATTCCATCCCTTGATATGTATCTGAAGAAAACAAAAACACTAATTAAAAAAGATATATGCACCCCTATGTTCACTGCAGCATTATTTACAATAGCCAAGATATGGAATCAACCTAAGCATTCATCCACAGATGAATGGATAAAGCTGTAGTATATATACAATGGAAAATTACTCAACCACAAAAAAGAATCAAATCTTGTCATTTGCAACAACATGGATGGACCTAGAGGGTATTATACTAAGTGAAATAAGTCAGAGAAATACATATAATCTCACTTACATGTGGAATCTAAAAACAAAACAAATGAATAAAACAAGATAGAACAGACTCTTAGATACAGAGAACAGTCTGGTGGTTGCTAAGGAAGAGGGGTGGAGGGCGAAATAGGGGAAGGGATTAAAAGGTACAAACTTCTAGTTATAAGATAAATAATATGTGAGGAAGCAATGTATAGCACAGGGAACAGAGTTAATAACATTATGAAAACTTCATATGGTGACAGATGGCAGCTACATCACTTTGTAATGCAAAGAAATGCTAAATCACTATGTTGTACATCTGAAATTAATATAATGTTGAATGTCAACTACCAAAAAAAAAAAAAAAAAAAAAAACAGTGACCCTGCTTAAATTTAACCATTGTCTGACAAAGAAGGCACTATGTAAGAGCTTGAAATGTACAATTTGCCAGCTGATATAAAAAAGTTCTAGATTAGCAAATGAAAAGTAATCTACAGATGGCTATATACAATTCAGAGAAGTCAGCTGAATAAAAGGTGGAAACTATCTGCACTTAAAATTAGGCTAACTGAAGCCTTTTGAATGTTCTGCCATAATTCAACATTAAATACAGTCCTGAGTTGTTATGGTTTCATTATTAAAATAAGTTAACAGTAAGGCTATCATTATCTACCACTCCTAATATGGGTTTCTAGCACCATTCTGGAGGTCCATTACCTAACATTACTTCTAATAATCACATAATCCTGCAAAATAAGTACTATAGTGCCTGTAGTATAAATGAGGAAGCTGGGCTCAAAGAAGTTAACCAATGTGTGCAAAGTAATCAAGGTAAGTGGTGACACCTAAATTCAAAGCTGCCAATGTTGTAGTAAATATCTTTTCATAAACATTAATACGAGAAACAAACTAGGAGCGCCTAGGTGGCTCAGTCGATTAAGCATCCAACTTTGGCTCAGGTCATGATCTCACCAGTTCGTGGGTTTGAGACCCATGTCAGGCTCTGGGCTGACAGCTCAGAGCCTGGAGCTTGCTTCAGATTCTGCGTCTCCTCTCTCTGTCTTTCCCCTGCTCATGCTCTGTCTCTCTCGCTCTCTCAAAAATAAATAAATACTAAAAAAAAAAAAAAAAAAAAAAGAAACAACCTAAGTGTGCATCAACAGAAGACTGGTTAAATAAGTCATGGTTCATCCATAAAAGGGGATAGCAAACAATCACTTAAAGAAAAATGAGGTAGCTTTATAGGTACTGAATATGGGAGGGGACAATATCCAGGATATACTATTAAGTATGTATATTCCCACTGTCCAATACAGTACCCACTGGCTAAATTGTAGTTATTTAAATTTAAATTATTGAGGGGCCCCTGGGTGGCTCAGTCAGTTAAGCGTCCAACTTTGGCTTAGGTCATGATCTTATCGGTTATGAGTTCGAGTCCCATATTTAGCTCTCTGCATTCAGCACAGAGCCTGCTTCAGATCCTCTGTCTTCCTCTCTCTCTGCCCCTCCCCTGCTGGTTCATTTTTTCTCTCTCTAATAAACTTTTAAACTTAAATTATTTAAAATTAAATTTAAAAATTTAGTTCTTCAGTCATACCACCCATATTTCAAGGGCTCAACAGCCACATGTGGCTAGTGGATACCATATTGCACAGCTGCGTATAACATGTTTCTTTGTTCACGGAAGGTGCTACTTGGATAGCACTAATACAGAGTATCTCTAGAAGGACAGAAACTGCTAACAGTGGTTGTTTCTAGAGAAGATGACAGAAATGGCAAGGCACTTATTCAACTTATAAACAGTTCTAACTTCTGAACTCTGTAAGAAGTCATACTACCTATTTAAAAGTAACTACCTATTTAAAACTACTTTGTTCAGTTCTCAAAAAAACTCCTTGATTTATGCTGGTTAGAAGCATAAAAATCTCAGAAGTTCTGAGGCATAACAGATAAGAGATTAAGAGATAGGAAACATCTCTCCAAGATTTCCTAGAAATACTACTGACCTCTGCCTTAACGTCATTAAACATTCATCTATGCCCAATACAATTTGGGATACCAACCAAAAGATTACAGAGTTCTTATTTCAGAGGAATTAAAGGAACGGGGACAGGAAAAAAAATAAAAAGTCAACCAAAACTTATTACAGAGCATTAAAGCTGTGGTCAAAACGCCCAGGGGAAAATTCTATTCTTTTGGGAAGGAAGGCAAAGATCACACTGTCACATCCATTTATACTGTTGTTTAAGGCTCTACATAGGAACACCTAAAAGCAAGTCATTCAGTTCCACTCTGAAATCATTATTTTTTCCTTCAAATGTCATAGTTACTTAATTGCCATATGCCTCAAAAATGGAAACCTGTTGCTTAATCAATGCTATTTATGAACTCCTGGACATTTTTGCCTAGGAGAGGGAAGAAAAGCCAAACCTAAGAATAAAAAGGGCACAGTGGTTAGGTAATCCAAAATAACAAACAACAAAACATTTGAATTGATACTTTTTTCTCACTGGGACAAAGTCCACTCAGAGAGGTTGAAGGGACTGAGGATGATATTAACATATGAAAACAAACCCTGGAAGAAAAATGAATATGAACAAGACCCCAGACATCTGTTTTCCTGCATATGGATACTGTATTGTCATTTCCTCTAGTCTCTCTAGGCCATTCAGATCTAGTCTAGTTCCAGAATGTGGGCTTTCATCGTTGCCTACTGCCTTTCTCAGGGAGTTTAGACAGATCAGAGATCTGTGCCAAGGCAGAGAGAAAGCCAGGCTGGTGTCCACAAAATGACAAAGGCATGAATATGTCCCTACACAAATTGAGGACCAGAGAGGGACTCCATAATCTAACCATATCCACAAGCATTCGAAGAAGTCAACTTACTAAGGAAAACATCCTATAAAATATAAGACCAAGCAGGCACCTGGGTGGCTCAATCGGTTAAGTGTCTGACATCGGCTCATGTCATGATCTCATAGTTTGTGGGTTCAAGCCCTGCATTGGGCTCTGTGCTGGCAGCTCAGAGCCTGGAACCTGCTTTGGATTCTGTGTCTCCCTCTCTATCTGTTCCTCCCCTGCTCGCACTCTGTCTCTCTCTCTCTCTCTCTCTCTCAAAAACAAAGATTAAAAAAAATTTTTTTAATTATAAGACCAAGCAAGGAAGATATGGCACAGTGAGAAAAAAACATATGACAGTTATTCCAGAAATCTATATTTCCAAATTACTAAACAAATCTTAAAATGTAATAATTACCAGTAAGTAATTTAAATCCTAAAAAATATACAAGACAGATGTTCAATTCATTCCATACAACTGGTACATGTAGAAATCTCAACACTTAAGTGGCCTCAGACTACTCTACATTTATTTAAGGGAGGGAGACATTTGAAAATGAATGTATGTTACCAGGAAAGCACAAAGAAACTTGCCAGTGTGTGCCAGCTTCATGGCCCATGGGCAATGAGCATCGCCTGCTTGTGCCAGTCAGATCTCCAACCAACGTTACTGTGCAGGCCATTAAAGAAGCTGTTAATACTCTGGTTTAAAAACCAATCTCAGCACAGGGCAGAGCAGCAGATTAAGCAGAACTTTACATCAGTGGCAGGTCTCCCAAGTTCTCTTGATGCCACAGAATTCATAAGTGGGATCAGTATGTTCTAAAAAAACATGGTACTGCAAAAGGAAAAAAAAGGTTCCACAGCATCAAGCAGTGTAATACTTGAAACCTCATCATCAAAGTGACAGTTTTCAAGTGCCATTTATGATGCCCTAGTCTGGAAACATCCCAGCTAACCCATCTGATCAAAAATTTCACAGATGGAAGCACTTGATGGCTAATTGGCAAGTCTATTATTCAAATAAAACAGCTCTCTGTACCTCTTCTTTCATTATTACAAGTCAAGGTACAACAAGACTGGTCATTCAAATTTGCTTAGTAAAGAGCGTCTTTCCAAAAGTAATTTTTTTAATATAACAACTTTATTTTGGCAGTCAATTTAGAGCACTAATCAATTTCTGAATAGTAAGGAAAATGTTTTATAAACTAAAAGGAGAAAGGAACATAAACCTTCTTTAAAAAGTTGTCCTATTTGTATACTCTGCTTTTGCCAATATATCAAGGTATACATTATCATAGGGAATAAAATGAAATAAGCAGTCAAACCCTAAATATTCTTAAAACATGAAATTGACATTACATGTCACAATAAAGAAAAATCCTCTCAAATATTTTAGGTTTCCTAAAAATTTAAAAAGCAAGCATCTTACTCTTCACCTACATTTTGCAATAAAAATTTCCAGACTAATTAAGATTTTTTAATTTATGAAGCAAGTAGCCAATGACAACACTATAAGATTATCTACCTGATATAGATGTTGTTGATATAGAATAGACTTTGGCATCAGACTTGTGTTCCAAGTCTAACTTCACTTCTTAGTTCTGTGACTCAACCCTTTAATACAGGAATAATTATCCCTATTCATATAGGATTGTTATGAGGATTAAATGAGGAGATTAAGTACATAGAACAGCTCACATCAAAACATAGGAAGCATTCGGCATTTGTCCATATTCGGTATAAGACCACTTCTATAAATTCTAGGGGAATCCTGATAACTGTAAAAATATGTGGTTTCTCTTTATGGATCCATACACTTGCCCTAGACCCCACTGACAATTACATTCCCTCTTCGGAGTATTTGGCTATCTCCCTACATTGCTACAATTTTCACAGCCCTCAAGGAAACCCCTAAGGAAGAGCCTTGTTGAAAGACTGAACTATAAAATGTTCAAAGATCTCATTTAGTCTATAACACAGAAATTAGGGGAGTGCCTAGGTGGCTCAGTAGGTTGAGCATCCATCCAACTGTTGATTTTGGCTCAGGTCACGATCCCAGGGTTGTAGGATCAAGCCCTGCTCAGTGTGGAGCCTGCTCAATATTCTCTCTCTCTCTCTCTCTCTCTCTCTCTCTCTCTCTCTCTCTCTCTCTCTCTCTCCTGCCCCCTTCCCCATTTCACGTTCTCTCTCACTCTCTCTAAAATAAAAAATTAAAAATAAAAAATTAAAAAAATTTAAATAGAAATCAGAGGGTAAAATGGGAAGGAAATAATAGCCTGAAACTGTGGAACCAGGTGCAAACTAAAGTAAAATCAAAATGGTCTCCCTACACTGGCTATTTAAAGATAACAAAAACATATTCTACTAGGTAATGAAATAAGCAGTTTCTATGAAGTAAAAGAACACCTTTTCTATAAAACATTAAAGGGTGCCTCACCAAAACTAGATTTTGTTAGTTTATCTACTTTTGATTGGCATTTTGCTTTCAATTAATTACTTAGGCTCTGGTGTTTAGAATGCTAGAGAACAAAGAACTAATTAACAGAGAGCTACCATAGGCAGGTAAGAATGTATTTGGGTGAAAAGAGGGAAAATGTACACAGGAGTAAGAGAAAAGTGTAACTATCAAAATCATTAATTTATTCTTTATTGTCCCTAAGCCTTCCCATTGTGCTCAACATAGGCATTCAGTGTCCCGGCAGGAAGAGCCTGTGAAACCACCAGCAGTGTGAAGAGCAGCGCTGGGAAGCTGCCTGAGGGAGACTATTGCCCTGCTCTGGTGGCATATGCTTCCCAGGCACTCAACCCAGATAACATCCCACAAAGAACCACCTTGAATGTGTTGTGGGAGAGAACACTAACCATACCTGTCCAGATTTTAAATGAGTATTAGTATTTTATCTAGAGAACTGTCCAAATGGTAATATGACCTGAAAAGTTACAAGTTACATCACAAAAGTTTAAAACTGGAAACCCAAAGATCAGTGCTCCAAATGAGCAAGACGGCCAATAAATCAAATATGCAAAACAATGTTGAGGGTAGGGAAGAAAACGACATACACCAGATTTTCAAGATCGTAACATCCCACACATTTGGCATATTGAGATTACATTGCAATATCTTAGTTTCCTATATTAAACAGGGGTATCTTCTCTTATTTCTCATCCCATATACTTTTCTACCAAAAATGGTATCAAATGTCTTGGTCCGTCATATATTTGACTTCAAATTTAAAATTTTAATGTTTCATTTTTCCTCATAATTTTGATGCTCTATTTCATCAGAATGTAAGTTTGGAAGATAATCTCACTGTAGTTGAAAATAACTGCTCCCCGGGCCACCTGGGTGGCTCAGTCGGTTTGAGCATCCAACTCTTGATTTCAGCTAAGGTCATCATCTCACGGTTGTGGGGTTCAAGCCCCACATCGGGCTCTGTGCTGACAGTGTGAAGCCTGCCTAGGATTCTCTCTCTCTGCCCCTCCCCGCTCACACTGTCCCCTATCTCTCTCAAAATAAATAAATAAATAAACTTAAAAAAATGGAAAAAAAATTTTAATTAAAAGAAAAAGAAAAAAGAAAGAAGAAAACAACTGCTCCCCTTAAAGAACTCAAACAAAACCATTTATGTGTAATTTCACATCAAATTAGAAGTTTAACATTCACAAGTGTCAAAGATCTTTCCCCTTGAAAGACCACTCACTAGAAAGTTCAAACAAGATGACAGAGAGTAACCACAATGCACCCGCCAGGAATTTGTTTTCCTTTTACTTGAGAACTCTCAAGAGTAGATTTGAGACCTCTCAAGAGCACCACATTTTTCATGGGGCTTAATATCTATTCAGCAGAATTACATTACAATGACAACTAGAAAGAGTATGCTCTAATTAGCTTGCTACTGACCTGACCCTTCCTAATTTTCTACAGTAGAAACACCAGCTCAAGTACATGAATAATTAGGAACTATACTTTAAAAATAATAGAATTATTACCTGGCAAGCACAGCAAATGAAAAAAAATAAAGGCATATTATATTTTTGCTTTGTTTCTAAAGCAAAATCACTATTTATTTGTAGTTAAGCAAAGAAAACAAATACAATTTCTTGACCCTTCCCTACTTCTTAATAGGCAGAAAAATGGCCAAATTAATCTACCAATGTTTAGAAGGCCTCTTTGTAAGTGTTCAGAGGATCACCTAAGGATAGAATACTCAAAGAATCAAAGAAAAAAAAAAGGTAACCAGAAGCATCCATCAGTATATAAAAGTTGTCAAAACAAGCTAAAGAGCTCAAGGAACATATAAAAAAAGCCTTTTATGAAAATCTGTAATTTATCTTAAAATAGTGCTGTAGTAGCCTTTTTGTCTCTGCTTCCATTCTTGCCATCTTACCTCTCCTCTCCAGAGTACCCAGGTTTTTAAAAAATGTTTCAAGCATTAACTCCTTTGCTGAAAAATCTCTAATGATTTCCCAACTCAGTTGGAAAAGCATCTTATACAAGGCCCTACATAGTCTAGCCTCTGGCAACCTCTCTAGATTTATATGGAATGCCTAAGCAAGGCATGAAAAAGAAGTACTGAAAAATAAATTAAGATGCATTTCTGGTTTTGTTTTACTTGGTGACTTTTTAAAAAAAGTACTAAAGGAGGGGTGCCTGGGTGGCTCAGTCAGTTAAGCGTCCGACTTCGGCTCAGGTCATGATCTCACAGTTTGTGGGTCCAAGCCTCGAGTCAGGCTCTGTGCTGACAGCTCGGAGCCTGGTGCCTGCTTTGGATTCTGTGTCTCCCTCTCTCTCTCAAAAATAAATCAGCATTTAAAAAAGTACAAGAAAATGTTATTTAACGTCATTTAGTGGTACTCACTGACTTGTTCTTTTGCTTATTTTTTGTTTGTTCATTTGTCTATGAAGAAGAGAGAACAGAGGCACCTGGGTGGCTCAGTCGGTTAAGTTTCTGACTTTTGGTTTCTGCTCAGGTCATGACTGATCTCACAGTTCGTGAGATCGAGCCCCACATCGGGCTCTTCTGCACTGTCAGAGCTTGGGATTCTCTCCCTCTCTCTGGCTCTCCCCCACTTTCACTTGTGCTCTCTCTCTCAAAACAAACAAATAACTTTAAAAATTAAAAAAAATAAAAGTAAAAATAAAAAACAGTATATATAAGTAAAAGTTCCTTTTACCTCCCTCCCTTCTCATGAATTTGTGTTGGTTTATCTAGGCCTAAGGTAGTTGCTAGCTACATGTAACAATAAATTTAATTAAAATTAAAAATTCAGATCACACTCGGCATACTTCATGGACTGAACAGCTACACGAGGCTACTAAATTTAAATTAATTGAAATTAAGTAAAATTTAAAATTCAGTTCTTCAGTTGTTCTACTCACATTTCAAGTGCTTAACAGCCAAATACGGCTAGTGGCTATTGTACTAGAGTCCATACAGAATATTTCCATCATTGCAGAAAGCTCTACTCGATAGTGTTGCTGTAGTATTTGTTATACTTTTACTTAAGTTACGTACCCTTTAAAAAAGTATTGTGTTTTAAATTAACATTAATGCTTTCATATTGTATGTCTCTACAACCTGACTTTTTCCCTTAATATGTTTATAAGTCTAAGAATCTAGTCCATTTTAACTGGAGTATAATAATTCCATTCCATTATATTCCAGTAACACATTTTCCCACAGACAGAAATTTAGGTGGTTTGCAATTTTTCAATAATCTAAACAATGTCACAATAAATATCCTTAAACATGTGTCCTGACGCACGTGTGTGAGAATTTCTCTAAAGTGAATAAATGGAATTGCTGAGTCACAGAAGTCAGGGCATTTTCAATTTTACTACATACCCGTCAAATTAATTTCCAAAGTGACTTCAAGCATTTACACTCCATACACAGTGTGTTCATTCAACGTATATTTATGGTTCTCTATTTGCCACGTAATGTTCTAAAACACTGATACACAATCCTTAACCAATTCCCACACCCATACTGCACACCCACACCTAACCAAAGGGAAAAAACTTACGTGAAAATCTTTGCTTTCCAAAATCTTAACACTTAACAGACTTTTGTTTTTAAAAAACTCTAATACTTGTTCTAATTTTCATTTCTGTGATGTACCGTGAAGCTGAGTATCTTTTCCTACTTGCTGGCAGTTCTTGTTCTACAAATTGCCATTACATGTTCTTTCTTCTGAGGTTGTCTTTTATTGTCTTACTGATTTATGGTTCTGCTAAATGTGTTGCAGACAAATGTGTTACAAACATCTTCTCTATCCCTTGTCTTTTAAGTTTGTTTCTACAGTCTTTGTTGGGGCAAGAGATAGTAATGTACTGAAGCAGTCAAATTAGCAACCTTATGAGTTTTGCTTTCCTATTCTGAGGTCATAAAGGCAAAATTTTCTTCTAAATTTTATGGGGTCTGTCTACTGTGTGACTGACACGTTAGTTTATTTAATCCTTTTAAGAAACATCTATGGTAGGTATTAATCTCATTATAAAAATACAGTAATTGAAAATTTTATTGTGGTAAAAAACACACAACACAAAATTTATCATTTAAACAGTTTTAAGTATACAATTCTATGGCTTTAAGTACATTCACACATTCACATTATTGTGCCACCAACACCACTATCCATTTCCAGAATTTTTTAATCTTCCCAAATTGAAACCCTGTACCCATTAAACACTAACAACCACATCACTAGGTCTCCCAACCCCTTACAACAACCACTCTACCTTCTGTCTCAGTGAATTTGACTAGTACTTCATATAAGCAGAATCACTCAATATTTGTCCTTTTGTGACTGGCTTATTTCACCTAGCATCATGTCTTCAAGGTTTATCCATGTTGAATTTGGTATGTCAGATTTTTCCTTCCTTTTTAAGGCTGAATAATATTCCGTAGCATGTACATATCACATTTGTTTATCTACTCATCTATCAGTAAGATACAAGTTGTTTCCACCTTTTGGCCACTGTGAATAATGCTATGACCATCGGTGTACAAAAATCTTTGAGTCCCAGCTTTCAATTCTTTGGGATATATAAGCAGAAATAGAATTACTGTGTCATATGGTAATGCTACATTTAATTTTTTGAGGAACCACCATACTGTTTTCCACAGAGGTAACATAATTTTATATTCCTACCAGTAATGCACAGGGTTCCAAATTATCTACATCCCAATCAACAACTGTGATTTTCTAGTTGTGTTTGTTGTTGTTGTTTTGTTTTGTTTTGGGATAACAGTCATCCTAATTGGTGTGTCTTCCAAACTTATAAAGTTTGATTTTCATAGTCATGTCTTCAATCCATGTGCTATACATCTTTGTATACAGAATAAAGTAGGAATCTACTATTAGTTTTCCCCCAATATAGAAAGCCACTTGTTCCAGCATCATTTAATGAACAGGCCTCTCCTTCCTAATTTTTAGTACAATTTCTATCACAAATCAAGTTCCCATATATGCATAATTCTACTTCTGGACTTCTTAATTGACTGCACTGATCTATCTACATACCAATATTATACTACTTGAGGCATATAATATTAAAATATATTTTGATTTTTGGTAGAGCAAGTTTCCTTTTCCTTTCTAACAATTTCTTTGCTATTTTTGGATTATTTTTTTCCTATATGAATTTCATACTTTTTAAAATGTTTATTTTTGAGAGAGATAAAGAGCACCCTTGGGGGGTCGGGAGGGGGAAACAGAGGGGGAGACAGAGGATCCAAAGCAGGCTCTGTGCTGACAGCAGAGGGCCCAATGCAGAGCTCGAACCCATGAACCACGAGATCATGACCTGAACAGAAGCCGGACGCTTAACCAGCTGAACCACCCAGGTACCTACCCACCTATATGAATTTTAGAATCAGTTTTCTAACTCCATGAAAATGCTGGTTGATATTTTTACTGGAACTGCACTGGATTTATGATTAAATTGGAAAACTGGCATCTGATATTAAAACTCCTTATCTATGAAAATGGTATTATTTCTTCATTTATTCCAAGTATTTTTTCCCATTACTATGTTAAGTTAATCCTTTCTATAAAACATTAGACCAAAATTCAAAAGACAAACAACTGAACAAACATTTCTACTCAAAGACCCATGGAAACAGAAAACTCGTTATTAGTTATGTATACAAAAGGCATACACTGCATGGATTTGAGAGTTATAACAAATACACTAGAACACATCCAATTCAGGAACTTATTTTGTTTAAATCACGCTACCTGAAATACTCCTTCAAAATTCAGCTTACATCTCACCACTTTCAGAAAGCCTCCTCTGATCATTCCTCTATAGTATTGTCCATTATTTTTGCATCTGGAAATCACTAAGGGCCTGTATCAGAAAAGATACCGACTGATAACTTACTTATAGGCAACACAGGTCTGCATACGTGCTTAGTTTGGCCTACATCATGTTTCTTAAAACAAAAACCAGAGACCAAAATAATTAGGACATTTCACACAAAAGTCCAGGATTTCTGACTTGCACGTTTTTCATTCCCTCTCAGGGACCCAGCTAACAAAGATCTCCATGCTTCCTTGATTACCAGGACAGGCAAATCATACTTAAAGCTTCCACATAAAAGTGACCTATTAATTTCCAACTCACATTCCATTGGTCAAAGCAAAATCACGTTCAGGCTAACTTAAAAAATGATGGAGAAGTAAAATCCTACTATGTGCCTGAAAGGTTAAAAGTCAGAAGTATTTCATATAATTGAGGACTCTGACTTCAATCTCTTCCTTTCTATCTATTCTGCAAACTACCACTAGAATTACTTTTCAAGAATACAGATTGAATTACCTCGTAACTCTGCTACAAAAAAAAAAAAAAAAAAAATTTCTAAACTATAATGCCTATGGGGAGAAAAAGCAAGAATCAACAGGAATGGCATTCAACCCTTTCACAATCTACTCCAAATTCATTTACCAGATTCTTTCCTCATTGTTTTCCCTTATATTACTTATTCTCCAACATTTTGAATATGTGTTGCCATATACTCATTCCAAAGTTTAGCTCAAACATCATCTTCTCAATTCAGTCTTATTTACCTTTATTGTGTAAAAAGTTAGAAACCCCACATCCACTCTACTTACAAATCATACTGTTTTTAATGAGCACCAGTATCCACTCAAAGTAGTTAATATGTGCCAAGCACTTAAACATAATTGCTATGCATCTACTAAAATGTAAGATACCTAGGTTAAGTAACAATGTTCTTAGAAAATCAATATACTGGCCTAACAATTTCAAATACAAGACAAGCCAACAGATGCTACCGACATTTTACTTAAGAATTCATTTACTTTTGGGGTGCCTGGGTGGCTCAGCTGGCTAAGCATCCCACTCTTCATTTTGGCTCAGGTCATGATCTCATGGTTTGAGTGTTCAAGCCCCACATCAGGCTCTGCACTGACGGTACGGAGCCTGCTTGGGATTCTCTGTCTCTCTCTCTCTCTCCCCCCAAATAAATAAATAATAAAAGAAAAAAAAGAATTCATTTACTTTTTTTTTTTTAATTTTTTTTCAACGTTTATTTATTTTTGGGACAGAGAGAGACAGAGCATGAATGGGGGAGGGGCAGAGAGAGAGGGAGACACAGAATCGGAAACAGGCTCCAGGCTCTGAGCCATCAGCCCAGAGCCTGATGCGGGGCTCGAACTCACGGACCGCGAGATCGTGACCTGGCTGAAGTCGGACGCTTAACCGACTGCGCCACCCAGGCGCCCCTCATTTACTTTTAAGCTTGAGAAGATTAAAATCTGAAAAGACTGCCCTGTTTCTAAAGCTAAAATAGACCCAAAGACTTAAACTAAAACTTTAAGAGACTGGAGATTATGCTTTAGCTATACCTATCTCTTGAGTTTTGTCCTCACAGCTTGCAGAAAGGTTAGTAGTCAAGACCTAAGTTGGGATAGTTATAAAGACAATCAAGTAGCCAAATTTACAACAGTACATGCATTTAATAAATCATTTCACGTCTTACAGTAATTTCATGTTTGTAAGCACGTTAGCAAATAAAAAAAATACATTTGAAATTTAAAGCCACTAGTTTACAAATTTTAATAGTTCTAATAAAACATCTGCTTGTTTCTACTTCAAATTACTGATAGGTTTATATAGGAGACTGTGGATAGATTTAATGATGTTAGCCTATCACTGTTCAAGTATTAACATTTAAAAATGTAATATTTAGGGGCGCCTGGGTGGCTCAGTCGGTTAAGCGTCTGACTTCGGCTCAGGTCATGATCTCACAGTTCGTGGGTTCGAGCCCCGCATCAGGCTCTGGGCTGACAGCCCAGAGCCTGGAGCCTGTTTCAGATTCTGTGTCTCCCTCTCTCTCTGCCCCTCCCCTGTTCACGCTCTGTCTCTGTCTCAAGAATAAATAAACATTTAAAAAAAAGTTTTTTTTAATGTAATATTTAAAAAAAATAAAGCTTCTAGTTGTTTTGTAGGTATGGACACAATAATGAAGAACTAGGAAAAAGTACCAAGGTAAAGTTTTAATAAAGACATTGTGAACAGTTTTAAAATAATGAAGCCCAGTGAAAAGGGAACTAAAGTAGGCCAATAGATTTGGCAATTTGAGCAATTCCAAAATAGTAATGCAAGAGGCCAGTATATAACCTCACAAGAGTCGATAAAGGTAAGGAAGTAGAATCTTTGAGTATAAGCTGTTGCTTTAGAAATTTTAGAAATAAATGTAAGAAAAGGCTTAATGGCAGAATGCAGTGAAGTTTTGTTGTTTCTGGATACAGAAGACAAACATTTTTGTAGGCAGAGAAAGGGGTCAATTGAAAAGAGCAAAGTTTCAAGAGAGGATGGGATCAGAGAATAAGTGGAAAAATTAGCCATGGAGAAAAGAAAATCACTTAATTTCAGAGACAGTTAAGAGTTGTTAAGATGAAGAACTCTGTTCTGTTCGTAGTCTCATGTTTTAAAAGGGCCATCTGCAAACTTACCAGCAAGTATTCTGCCCCTATTTATAACAACATTATGACTTTTCTGTTAAATAGTAAGAAAGTAACACTCCCCATTTATTTTTGGAGGGATAAAGCAGCTTATGTCTCCTTTTTTACTTTTATTGGCTACTATCCATTATTGAATGGAAAGAGTAGTTATTACCAATCCAAATATCTTTGTCTTTATTAAAAATAAACAATACACAACATTTTATTCCTGTTTATTGAAAAGTAACACACATTTGTTATGATAACATTATTTGTTATTATAACACTTGTTGCAAAAGTAACACTTAAGTATTTGTCAAATAAGTCTAGAACAAGAGTAAAATAAAATGTTAAGAAAAAAATTAATCATTCATTGCACACTAGTATTAGATAAAGGAGATATCACAGAAATTAGCACTCCACAAATTCTCCTTTAAGAGTTTGTCATCTAACTGGGAAGATGAAACACATACATGAAATAACAGATTCTCAAACAACATATTTTTAAGTTCAAAAAAGAATACAGAGGACACATGAGGCGATTAAGTATCAGAAACCAAGGAGAAGTTATTGAACCAAACTTAAGTTTTTCACTTACTGCAAAGGTTTGCAGTGGTCACTGAGATACAATATAGCTCAATCTGTGGTCAATAAAACCTTATTTCACGTCCAGAAATTTCCCCAGCATGGATTTGGATTTCCAGCATGGATATATAATTTATTGCATCTAATGCTTAAGAAAAATTACTTTGGTATTTAAATTTGCTGCAACTTCTACTAAGGCAAAAAAAGAAAAAGAATTCTACTAAGGCAATTACCATTGCCTACATTTTGCAGGTAAAACTGCAGTACCTACATACTACCTCAGCTCACTTCTGACACTTTCATATGCCTTAATGTTGTTATTGCTCATTTCAGAATACATTAGGGAATTCTAGAAGTTATCTAGAATGCTTATAAAAGTATGGACACAGCTTTGGAAGGGTCAAATTCAGAGAGGCTCAGGCCTCTTAGAATGGATTACACAGCTCTTACAAAAATGAAGAATCATAAAGAAACATGCTGACAGTAAATGAACCTGAGAAATATTCAACACTAATAAAAGTAAAAACAGCTGATGTCTACACAAGGATGCAATACAGAATCACAAAATGATTCCAGTTTTCTAACAGGAGAAAGTTTATTAGTAGAAGCCATAATAGATCTACTCAAGGAATTTGGGTAAAAGTGCCTCCACACTGAAAATACCATGAAATCCCAAACAAAACTTTCCTTCACCAAATACAAACTACTTTAAATGAAGGAAGACAAACTCACTGCCAGTGATACGGAAATGAGGGAAAGCTGGTAACTAAAAAAAAGGGTTATAAAGATAGGTTATAAAAATATTCTCGGGTCTACAAACCAGCCCCAACAGAAGGCAAAAATAATAATAATAATAATTATAATAATAATAATAATAATAAATAAAAATAATTAAAAAAAATATTCCCAGGGGTGCCTGGCTGGCTCAGTCAGAAGAGCATGCAAGTCTTGATCTCAGGGTTGTGGGTTCAAGCCCCACACTGGGTGTAGAGATTACTAAGAAAATAAATAAACTTTAGGAAAAAAAAATTCCCAAAATTTGGTCATTAAACAACATATTACATAAAAGTCTCAGGAAAAGAATAACACATAGTTATCACTTTTGTGAATGGAGGACTGGAAAGATAATCAGTGCAGAACTCAAAAAATGGCAAAAGTTTCTTCTTCAGCTAAAAGTAGAATAAATACTTTGAGACAAAAAAAAAAAAATCTATCTACAGACTATTTGCCCAACAGCATGAAGGTAAATATAGTATTAAAAGTGAAAACAAATTTAGTTTTAATAGGAATGTAAGAAACCGTATATACCAAATTTAAAAAACAAAAGAGATATTACATATTAATTCACCCATGTATCATAACTACTATAAGGAATCCATCAGTTTTAAAATTGTACATACAAACATTCTATGGGTCAGTTTTCTCAATGTTGCCAAGAGGATGCCATGTTTACTTTTTCATGTGTTACTTCTAAAATCTACATTGTAAACCCAGAAATAAGATATTTTGAGTCCTTTTTTTTTTTTTTTTACTAAAAGGCAAGATTGATAATCTCACATACACTCAAATTTTAAATTAAAAAGTAGAAAATTCTTATTCCTAGGAGAAAATAATTAAGATAATAGAAAATGTTCTCCACATGTTATTTACTGTTACAATACAACAACCAGCAATAAGGTAAGCTTCTTACCATAAGGTTATCTGTGAGACAATTTCTTGGGAGTGATTTCTTTCTCTTTGGGTAACTAGAGAAAGACATGTAGTTTACACACACAAAAAATACTAAAGGTCTATATATACTAACCTGGCCCAGTCCAGGCATACCTCCTCCAAGTCTAAGAAGTCTGTCCATATTTCTAGGAAACAGAAACAAAGGAAAACGTTCCTAAGCACAAAACTGTTTACTCAATTGCTATCTATATAATTCACCTTCAGTCACTCAGTATGTCAAAAATATTGGTGGTAATTACAACACAACATCAGACTTCCTGTTAATTAACACCACATATTAATTCAAGAAGCTGTCTTCCATGCTAATTAACAGACCTTACTTTACTGCTTTGGTTTTGGGTTATCCCCGATTTTAAAGACAAGCAATCTTAGCATACTTTCAAAACTTTGCTATCATTAAGTTAATTATATTTTCTCATTGTTATCTAATAAAGTACCCGAATGAGGAAAAAGTGCCTGAAATGCTTATCATATGTATGATTGAATTTCCTTCAATTTGTCCAGAGTATACAAATAAAAATCCTCACTTTTAAATTAAATTTTAACATCCTCATTAGTAAGTTCTGTGCTAATTAACTTACAGCTTGTCAGTTATCATCAAAACTACATGTGAAAGACATTGTGAGCAGATTATGGATCTCTGAATTAGCATCAAAGCCTTTTTTAAAACGAACTCATTATACTAAAAGAAATATTATAAAGTAAACATTAAATGCATGAAGATAGTGTTCTAGAACCTACGCAGACATTTTGCATTATTTCAGATGTTGTGTAGACATATACCTTTTTCACTGAGGAAATTCAACTGCTGTCTCAATTATAATTTTAGAGTTAATCAATACAAAGATTAATTTTATCAATCTAGAATAACTATAGAAGACATTCTTATAAGCTTGAAAAACTCAGAAGAAATCAAAGAAATAGCAAGAGTACCAATATGGGCTCAAATGAAAAAAAAGAGTAACCAAATGATAAAAAATTAATATCAGTACAGCTAAATGTTGTTAAATGTTAAACATGGCAATGAAGCACTTCTTCTACTTGAAAATCGCTAGTGCCTTAAAATTTCCTTTTCTTTCTAAATCTATGCTTTAGTGGGGCGCCTGGGTGGCTCAGTCGGTTAAGCGTCCGACTTCAACTCAGGTCACGATCTTGCGGTCCAGGAGTTCGAGCCCCGCGTCGGGCTCTGGGCTGATGGCTTGGAGCCTGGAGCCTGCTTCAAATTCTGTCTCCCTCTCTCTCTGCCCCTCCCCTGTTCACGCTCTGTCTCTCTCTGTCTCAAAAATAAATAAACGTTAAAAAAAAAAAAGATTTTTTTTAATAAAAAAAATTAAAAAAAATAAATGTACGCTTTAGAAAATGGTATTACAATTTATATTCTATATTAAATGCTAACAAATTAGTCATCTGTTCATGTTATTTTACTAGTTAGAACTGCTATACAAACTAAAACTTAATAATATACTCAAGATCATTACAGCCTAATCATTTTTGCTGAATCTTGCTAACAATTTACTTCTATATTTAACAATGTTAATACTCTAAACTTTACTCAAGTCCACATATAGGAAACTTGCACAAATGATATAGGCATGGAATTTTCACAAAGTGAATACTCTCCCATAACCACCACCTAGATAAAGAAACAACATTATCAGCACCTAAAAACACCTGTCATGCCCCTTTTTCCAGTCCCTACCACCACGCAAAGATAGAATTCCAACTTCTAATGGCATAAACTAGTTGTTTTTGAATTTTATATAAACAATTTATAAACAACTTTATATCAACAAGTCTGTGAGATTCACAATGGATAAATTCACTTTAAAAAAAGAAAGGCACACAAGAAAACTTGATAGTCCAGATAAAATTTCTGCTTTACAACGTTAACACATCCTCCTAATAGCAACATTTACAAACAAAATCTCCATCAAATTCTCATTAAAATTCCTCAACTCAAATATAGCATTCAATACATGGCACTTTTTAAAGTCTATAAACGGGGGGTGGGGGGAACCTGAATATTTTAAAATATTAAAGACATTTCTCTAGAATATATTACCAAAGGAAAAAATTCTTTTGTACCATTTCTAGCTTATAAACTTAAAGAAGAAATGGTAAGAAAACTAATAACAGTATACTTTAGACATTATATACATTCCAGGCCAAAGTCGATTCCCAGCTGTGTTCAGTTTATCTATTTCCCCTGTGTTGTTTCTGATGACTTTACACAGACTCCAGATGCTGTGAATATACATGAGCGATGTGGGGAGCAGAGGGAAAGAAAATCTGGCAGGTCAAATTTGTGTTTTTAGCAAAATTAGATGTCTCAGCAAACAGGAAAAAATATTTAACAAACTAAAACAGTTTAGATAACATAATGAGATTTAATAAAAATATTAACATTTGGAAATGAAATACATTGATAAAGGTTCTAAATCACACTACTTTTTAAAAAAAATTTAATGTTTATGTACTTATCTTTTGAGATAGAGAGTGAGAGAAAGCAAGCCAGGGAGGGGCAGAGAGAAATCCCAAGCAGGCTCTGCGCAGTCAGCATAGAGCCTGACGTGGGGCTCAAACTCATGAACTGTGAGATCATGACCCCAGACGAAACCTAGAGTCGGAGTCACCCAGGCACCCTAAATCACACTACTTTTTAAAAGAGTTTATAGAAAGCAAATAAGAACAAAAATGCTAGTTATCTAAATGACTTTCATGAGCTCTTAAATCTGGTCATCTATCACTTATTTATAATTTGATGTATGTTAAAAAAAAGGATACATTTTCTGTTTTTTTTTAAAAGATACATTTTCATATATCATATCCTAAAAACAGTAGGCAAAAATTATATACATTCTTAATTCTCACCTGGTCAGCAACTACAACTCTTGTGGTGTTAAGCTTCAATTCGTTGTTTGACAAATTTCTTCTTAAGCTCCTGCTAATACTGACAGGTATAACTTTTCCCAAGTACTTTTTTTCTCTCTCTCTCCTAGAAAAGTAAATAAGATATGATTACTTTGAGAACTATGGAGGAAAATATGCCAAGAGCTTTAAACGAAGCAAAATTCCTAAAATTGAAATAGAACTCAAAATTGATTTTTAATCACCAACTTCAGAAGAATATGGAAGAAATAGCATCCCAGAGAGCTACAGAGCAAAGGATTGACCCCACATCCAAATTTTGTTCCTAAGTTTCTTTTTTGAGCAGTTTTAGTTATATTTAAGGATTGACATTTTATGACTTTTAGTCTTTCTAGAGGTGTTTCAAAGACCAGAGAAAACTTACTCATATTTTTAAATAGAACATTCTATTGTGCAATTACTATATAGGTCCACTGCACATTACATACAAACCTATGATGTACTATGGAATCTTAGTAATGTTATTTTTCCTGTATTTCAAAGTTTGCTATTTCATTATCAGAGGAATTTGTTTGTCATTTCTTAGTCAATTATTCCCAACTACACCAAAAAGACTAAAAAAAAAAAAAAAAAACCCAAGAAAATGGAAGAATAAGAATTATCCAAAATGATGCAATAGTGAAATACATTATTGCTATTGCTTCATCCTTCACTTCTTATTGTGCTGTCCAAAGCATTTACCACTTTTCAAAAACACATAAAGGACAAGAGACATCACCTTTGTAGTCTTTTTAGCTTTCATTTGAGCACAGCTAAGAATTCAGAACTTTGCATATTATACTCATAATGTCCAAGAGAAAACTGACAGAGAAAAAAAGTTTTGCAATTATTAGAGAATCACAAGGTGAATGTAAAAAACAGGTAACACTCTAGTCTCTAACAATAACAATAAAATTGGTGGTATAAGCCAGGGTTTCTTCAGCACTATTGACATTTAGAACCAAATTTCTTGTTACAGGGGGCTGTCTTGTGCATTACAGGATGTTTTGCAGCATCCCTGGCCTCTACCCATTAGGTACCGTTAATACGTACCAAGTCGTGATAATCAAAAATGTCCCCAGACATTGCCAAATGTCTGCTGGAAGGGCAAAAATCATTCCCAGTTCAGAACCACTGATATAAACAAAATCTCAGGCTATACATCTTCAAATGACAATACCCTAGATCTTCTCGATCTTAAGAACTTCTTAAGATCTGAAGATCTTCTCGAACTTAAGAACCAATCATCGCTGGAAACAGTTTGGGAATTCTTCAAAAAGTTCAACAAAGAATGATCATATGACCCAGCAATTCCACTCCTAGGTATATATCCAAAAGAACTGAAAATAGGTATTCAAAACAAACTTTTGTACATGCAGATTTATAGCATCACTATTCACAACAGCCCAACGATGGAATCAACCCAAATGTCCATCAAAAGATGGAAGGATAAACAAATTCACATGATGGAATATATGGAATATTATTAAGCTATAAAAAGGAATGTAGTACCATCACGTTATATTATGAATGAACCTCAAAACATTATGCTATATAAAAGAAGCCATGCACAAAGGTCACAAACTGTATGATTTCATTTATATTAAATATCCCAAATATATGAATGCATAGAAAAGGAATGCAGATTAGTGATCGCCAGAGGTTGCAGGAAAGGTGTAAAATGGAGAAACTGCTTAAGGGGTAAGAGATTTTACTTCAGAATGATGGAATCGTTTTGGAACTAGATAGAGATGGGGTAGTTACACAACACTGTGAATGATTTTGGCTCAGGTCATGATCTCACGGTTGCTAAGTTCCAGCCCCGCATCAGGCTCTGTGCTGATAGTGCTGAGCCAGCTTGGGATTCTCTCTTGCCCTCTGTCTCTGCCCCTCCCCTGCTCACTCTCTCTCTCAAAAATAAATAAACATTAAAAAAAATTTTTTTTAAGTGGATCAATGAGTGAACAGTATTTCTAAAACTAAAAAAGAAAAACTTTCTCATCCGGTTGGGAATTCAACAAGAAGGACTTCATTACACACTATTTTACAACAAGAACCTGTTTTGCTAAGAGATGTATAATGATGTTGATGAAGCTCATATGTGGACAAATGCTGAAGTGTCCACAAAGATGAACAAAAGTAAACAGATAATGTAGAATGAAAAAAATCATTGGACTAACTCTATTGGTGTTTATAAATCTAAAAGCAAAAAACATTTTGTGAGCAGAGATGATAGCCATCCTCTCTTTAATAAAATTACGAGCTATCAATGTTTTCACAAGTATTGCAATTGGGAAATGGAAAAGTTCCAGAAATGGATGGTGGTGACAGCTGCACAACATGAATGTACTTAAAGCCACTATACATCTAAAAATGATTAAAATGATAAATTTTATGCTATGCATACTTTATATGAGGGTTAACAGCTATGACTCTGTGTTACAAGTGCCAGGACTCAAATCTTGCTTCTAATACTTACTAGCTCTGTGTCCTGGGGTCAGTTACCTCCCTGAGACTCAGTTTCCTTATCTGCAAAATGGGAATAAGGACAGCATCCACCTTATACAGTTGTTTGGATTAAAGAAGACAATGGACATAAACAACACTTAACATAATGCTTGACATATAGTGAGTAAACAAGGAGTGCTAGCAGCTCTCCTCAGCACCACTTTCCTTACTATGGCTACAGTTCATACAACAAAGATTTTTCTTCCCACATGCTTTGCCACTTACTGAATTTCAAAACAATAGGTACATTTCACAGTACTAAATGAATTACACTGGAGAAGAGGGACTTGAATTTTGCAGATTTTAGCAAAAGGGTTTATAAAATTAAAGTGTTAAACTATAACATAAAAGACAATACTTCCAATTCTTCAAAATAAAAGCCATACAGGGGTGCCTGGATGGCTTAGTTAAGCGTCGGACTTCTGTGCTGATAGCTCAGAGCCTGGAGCCTGCTTCAGATTCTGTGTCTCCCTCTCTCTGCCCGTCCCTCTCTCTCTCTCAAAAATAAGGAAGGAAGGAAGGAAGGAAGGAAGGAAGGAAGGAAGGAAGGAAGGAAGGAAGGGAGGGAGGGAAGGCAGGCCGGCCATAGAAAACTTCTATGGATCTAAACCAAGTTTTTACACCTACCAAAAAGCAGGGGACCCAAGAGCTCATTCACGATATGATTAACTTTACTTAAAACATTATCAGATAATATGAACAAAGTGTTTAGCTGTAACTAATATGTCATATATAATGTTTACAATCCAAATTGGTAACAATACAAAATAAGTATCAGTACTTTCAAAAGGTTGTACATCAAAAGTTGATGATTTTTGGGGCACCTAGGTGGCTCAATCGGTTGGGCATACGACTTTGGCTCAGGTCATGATCTCAGTTAGTGGGTTCAAGCCCCACATTGGGCTCTGAGCTGACAGCTCAGAGCCTGGTGAATGCTTCAGATTCTGTGTCTCCCTCTCTCTCTGCCCCCGCCCCCTGCTCATGTTCTGTCTCGCTCTCAAAAATAAATATTTAAAAAAATTTTTAATTTTTTTTTTAAAAGTTGATGATTTTCTACTTCTTCATCTCCCTAAGTTAGTATCTGGTTAGAACCTGATACAGTTAGATTGTGTTCCTGATGGAATTAAAATAAATCAATTCTCAAATACTTATAGGAAATGTATGGAACTATGAATAACTCTAAAAACAGATCCTTCAGAACTATCTTAATCTGGATTTGGAATGTGGCAATTTTTTAACTCTTCAATCTTTTCACAAGGGACAAGGGACACCGTTTTCCTAGTAATTCATAAAATTCAACAAATCATGAAGGCCTTAGTTGTTTGAGTTTATCATTGTTTCTTAGTTCAATTTTCATTTTTTACTCCCCAATCCATGCTACAGTTACATTACTTTTCAGACTGATGCTAAATCCTTTACTCCATATTTGTGATCTCACTGTATTTCTAATTCCTCTACTCTGATTTGTGGAAAGTAATTGGAAACGTTTTTGACTTTCTTAAAGGCTTTCTTCAGTGGAAGAAACAGAGTCGATATTAAACTTTTAATTATATAAATAGGATTTTGAAAGCAAGATTTTTCCATTTTAGAACAGTAAAGATGGAACTGTTACCAATATCTTTTCTTGTGCTGTCTCCTAATTACAACTTTCAATTAAACATTCATTAAATACAAGTTTCCCCCTCTTATCCAAAAGCAGAATGTTTCTATGAAAACCTTCCTAAGTGGAAATGGTATAAATCGAAGAAAACAGTTACCATTTAGTAAAAGCGAAAATCCTCTTCAGATTTCTATCTGTTAGCAAAAATGGGTATAATGCAGGTCTTCTGTAAAAGTGAAGTGGGGTAAAGCTAACTTTCAGATAGCAGGGAAAACCTGTACTATTTTGTGCATAAGGTGATACAGAAATAGAGCCACTAAGAAACTCAGTTAACTTTCACTGAAAGAATTTATACTCTATCTGGGGATGCATGATATAAACCCATCAAAAAATACATATAGTGAAAGGCAGCAGGGTAGAGCCAGAAAGGCTCTGAAGGCTATCATACCTCAATTTGAATCTGGGCTTTATGACCTACTCTCCGTACGATCTGTAAAAAGTTACCTTCTTCTCGTCTCTAGACTTCATCCATAAAATGGGATAATAATTTACCTCTTGCAAATCAGTGTAAGAAAAAATACAAAGCACCTCTTATAGTGCCTGGAACATTTATAAGGTACTCAATAATTACTGCTATTGTTATAATCATCTTAGAGCCAGAAGCGATTATTTAATCCAATTCTCATTTTACAGATGGGGACACCAAAATATCACAAAGCAGGATATGAATGTCAAAGGAATGCAACAAACTGGGTATATGACAAGTTCATTAGTAATAAATCATGTGAATTTTCAGGTCAGACTTTCAGAAGTGGACACTGAATTATGAAATGAACACTCTATATAATGGAAAACAAAAGCACAATCTCTTGTTACTGATAATCAAACATAGGTTGTAAACCTACATACTAAAAACAAGGTTTACATCACAAGCATAAAAATAAACGCAAAAATAAGCTTTACATTAAAACAGCAAAATATTATTTACCAAGCAACCCTGAGGAGAAAAAACAATCTCCCAAAGTCAACAGGTGAGGCTTCATTGAAAGATGACTTCAAAACTGTTTTCTGACAATATCCAGGGTTTTCACTAAATATCATCACTTCACTGAACACAACTTAATTGTAGTTAATGTCCCACTTCTGTTAAATTTGTTTAAAACATATAAACTTTAAATGAGCCAGTTGCTAGCCTTACTGGACAAAACAAAAAAGCCACCATTGTGTTAATTATCTCCACTAACATTGTATTCAGTTCTTTTTTGTTATTTTGACATTATAGTGGCTGACTTATTCCTTTACTCATAAACATTAACTTAGTAATAAAAAACATATTTTTGTAGCAATAAAAAAAAAACTTACACCTTAGAACTGCATTTCTATGCTAATTTTTAAGGCTTCTTCCCTGCCTTTCCCATGAATCTTTATCAACTTTTAAGTTACCATTTTTTATTTCAAGACTTTTTCATTCGGTCACCAAATTTACATTCCAACTCTTCCGAAAAGTTTACATTTTTTTCTTCTCTTGAAAGACACAAAAGTACGTCCCAAGGAAAAGTTCCAAGAGGTAACACAGAGCAGATTTCTACTTTACTGAAAACAGGAAATGCTACCTATTCACCAACAACTACTCAATTAGGACAAATTGAAAGTAAGCTAAAAAGCATAGCCGAAAAACCACACTTTGCTTTGGAAAGTTTCAAGGCTAAACACCAGTGCATCTCTGGGGTTTTTGTCCGGTTTTTGAAGGGAGCTGAAATCTTAACACTAAGAAAAAAAGGGGTCAAGGCCCATGGGTAGCACAAGTGATAAAGCAAGCATGCCTTCACTGAAAAAGTTAATTTAACTCTCTCTCCTTTGTTTCCTCTGCCTTCTTTGAAGTTTTTCAACACCGGAGTAACTATCAATAGAGCGCGCACACACACACACACACACACACACACACACACACACACACACAGAGGCCATACACAAGGATTCTCCTGGTGTCGGGAGAAGACGGTCCCCCAAATGTGATGAATTCAGCGAAGCAGAAACTCCTGGAAGAAGGAGACTACATCCAGAGAGGCCCGAATAACCGGCGAGGAGTACGAAGGAGACTGGACTCCTCCCTCAGGGCCCAGGCCTCCAGCGGCAACCCGGCTGGGCAACGTGACTCAGGAAGGCGCGGGGCCGGCGGCGGCCTAGCTCGGCTGCCTCCGCGGACCTCCGGGGCCCTGCCTTCCCCGTCTTACCTGAAAGCGGGCGGGGACGGGAGGCCGCGGTCTGGATTCTCGTCTCCCACCTGCGGTGACGCGGAGGCGGCGAAGACTGCAGTAGCTGCAGCGGCGTCTCAGACTCCGCCGGGCTCTGGCTCCGCGAACCGGCGATGAATCAGCCCGATTCCATTCAAAAGAGTCGCCCGGGCCTCCGCGGCGAAGCACTTCCGGGTTCACTCCTCTGCTTCGGCTTCCGTTCCCCCGACGGCCAATTGGAGACGGCTCGGGAGTTCGGCGGGCGTCCCGGAGGCCTGCGCCACCCGGACGGCGCGGGCAACCCCGCTTCTCCAGGCGAGGCTGGGAGGGCGGGACGGAAGTTAGCGCCGGCGCCGCTCCCGCCCCTCAGACATTCACCCTTTTCTCCCCCCCACCTTTTTCTCCCCTCCTCTTCGCGTCCAGGCCGCGGTCGAGCTCTGGGACGCCCGCCTACTGGGCCCAGGAGGTGACGGGCTAGGAAATGTAACTGCAGGGTTGCAGAAACCAGAACCCCTTTCGTTTGGGTGTTCACCACGGTCCTACTCAAAAACTGAAAGGTTCGTCTGAACTCGGTCATCTGAGAAGCAGAAAAGGGAGGGGTGTAAAGAGAGGGGAAATCGGTCAGGGGTTCTTTTCCACACTGCAGTCTACCCGCCTCCTTGTTTTCGCCGCTTTCCAGGGATTGGATTTCAAGGAAAACCAACGTTTCCCAAATGTTAAATCCACCTATTTTAAGCCCAATTTACAGGGCTCAAAAAAAAACACTGACGTTTCTCCATAGAATTAGCATCAATAACGTTTCACCCATTATCTGCTCTGTGCTAGGTTTTCAGATAGCAAAACCACCCAAGAAATGACTGATTACTGACGAATTTATATTATACTTCGCAACAGGCTCTGTTTAGGGCAACATGTTCACCAAGTCCCTCTCACTTTATCAAATATATTCCAAATAATGAGCATCTTTAAAGCATTCCTAAATCAAAAATGATGAATCCCCTGGATAGAGGGAAAGGAGGGATTACAGCATCTGAATCCAAAGCTACTTGAGTAGGCATAATTATACTGAATTTCCTTTTAAAGATAGTCCATTTCTATCTAAAAAAAAACAAAACCTATGGGTTATTTTAACCATAGGTAATACTATATTTGGATCAACATCTTTATGTTTACCCCCAAACCTGTTCCTCTTCTATTTGCTTTTTTTCAGTGAATGAGCCTATCCTTCAACTGGTTTCCCTAATCAGACCTACGAGTTGACATTTCCCTCTTATTCACCTATTCCCACTGGCCTCCCAACTAATAACCCTAGAAATCATGAAGGATTTAAATCTATAAAAGACCTTTTCTGATCCACCACTCACCTTTTACCATTCCCTCTGCTCCAACCTTAACTCAAACCTTCATTACTTTTTTCCTAGAATGCAGCAATAATTTTAATCTCCCTGCCTTCAGTTTGTCCCCCTTCAATGCATTCTCCATTTAATTAACAAAGTTTTTTTTCAGCTGCATAAGTACAGTCATGCCCCTTTGCTTAAAATTTCACCGGTGACTCCCCCAACAATCAATACAAAGGTCAAAAATCTCTCAACTTTGTTTAGAACACTCTTGCTTCCAGCCATACTAAAGTATTTAGCTAAGGAATGAGATATCCATAGGGTCTATGAAAAACTCTGAGTCATTCCTGGGAATCTAGAAGGTAATATGCATGCTTAGGGGCGTGTGCCTACCTAGGGCCCTGTGAATGCTGGGAAAGACCTGAGAAGGCCGCGAGCTCTCACTTCTGTCTGACCTTGAGGCTCTACAAAAGCAAGAAGTGAAAACTAAAACAGAGGAGTAAACTCCCTGGCTCAGTGTTGAAGGCCTGCCCCAACACATTTACTAAGCCCCTCAACAAAGACTAGGAGAATTATTGGTTGAAGACATTTAAGGAAATCTCTGTCCAGTCATCAGGTGATCACTAAGCTAACTGCAAAGACTTCACTGGTTACACACAACAAAGAATATAGACTTTAAAGAATGCATTCAAAAAAGTCACTAAATCAACAACTACTCTAACAGACAAAAGCCCTGGGGAGAAAGAGTCTGATTTCCAAAGTTCTCACATTATATTATTTGAAATGTCCAGTTTTCAAAATAAAAAAAAAAAATTCAATACAATACGTGCAAATAAGTAATAATGTATGGCCCATACACAGAGAAAAAAGCAATTAATAGAAACTATCCCTGAGAAAGCCTATGTGTTGAACTTCCTACATAAAGACTTTATATAAGATATTTTAGGGGCTCCTGGGTGGCTCAGTCAATTGAGTGTCTGACTCTTGATTTTGGCTCAGGTCATGATCCCAGGGTCATGGTATCAAGCCCTGTGTTGTGCTCCACGTTGAATGTGGAGCCTGTTTAAGATTCTCTCTGCCTCAGCCTGCAACCTGTTTCAGATTCTGGCTCTGGCTCTCCCTGCCCCTCCCCCACTTGTGCTCTGTCTCTCTGTCTCTGAAATAATTAAACATTAAAAAAATAAAAAAAGATTCTCTCTGCCTCTTCCTTGCACGGCCTCTCTCTCTCAAAAAAAAAAAAATTACATACATTCACAAAGCTAAAAGAAACCATGTCTAAAGAACTAGAGGAAAGTATGAGGAGAATATTTCACCAAATAGATAAAATCAATAAACAGGAATTATTTTTTTAAAAATTGTTAAGTAGAAAAGTATAATAACTGAAGTAAAAATTTTATTACAGGAGTTCAATAGCAGATTTGAGCAGATGGAAAAAAGAATCAGCAAATTCGAAAATAGATTTAGTTAAGATGATCAAGTTTGGGGAACAAATAGAAAAGAAAATGAAGAGGGGCGCCTGGGTGGCGCAGTTGGTTAAGCGTCCGACTTCAGCCAGGTCACGATCTCGCGGTCCGTGAGTTCGAGCCTCGCGTCAGGCTCTGGGCTGATGGCTCAGAGCCTGGAGCCTGTTTCCGATTCTGTGTCTCCCTCTCTCTCTCTGCCCCTCCGCCGTTCATGCTCTGTCTCTCTCTGTCCCAAAAATAAATAAATGTTGAAAAAAAAAAGGAAAGAAAATGAAGAAACATGAATAGAGTCATGGAAGTCTGTAGAATATAATCAGGCATACCAACGTATGTATAATGGGAGTCTTAGCAGAAAAAGAGAAAAAGGCAGAAATATTTGAAGAAATAATGGTCTAAAACTTCCTAAATTTGATGAAAAACATTAATCTATACATCCAAGAAGATTAATAAATTCCAAATGGGATAAACTCAAAGAAATCCACACCTGGACACATTATAATCAACCTACTGAGAGCTAAAGCCAAGGAGAAAAATCTTGAGAGTGTCAAGAGAAAAGCCACTCATCACATAATCCTCAAAAAATTTTACAACCAAGGCTGTGGAAGCAGAAAGCAGTGGGATGACGTTCAAAATGCTGAAAGAAAAAAAAATATCAACCAAGAATTCTATATCTAGGAAAACTATTCTTTAGAAATGAAGGAGAAATTAATATATTCCCAAAATATACGTATAAACAAAAATAGAGATAATTAATTACTAGGAAATGTGCCCTGTAAGAAATATTTAAGGGAGTCCTTCAGGTTGAAATGAAAGGACAGTAGACAATAACACAAAGCCACATGAAGAAATAGAGGACACTTGAAAAGACAGCTACATAAGTAAATGTACAAGACAGTTTAAACGTATTTTTTGTTGTAATTAAGTTTTTACTACATGACTTAAAAAATAACTGTATAAAGCAATAATAATAATTCTGTGTTGGCATATCATGTATAAAGATGTAATTTGTATCACAATAACACAAAGGAGGGGGAGGGAAGGAAGCTATATAGTAATAAAGTTTTTGTATACTATTAAAATTAAGTTGGTATTGGGGCACCGGGGTGGCTCAGTTGGTTAGGCATCCTATTCTTAGTCTTGGCTCAGGTAATGATCTCAAGGTTTCCTGAGTTTGAGCCCTGACTCAGGCTCTGCACTGACAGCACGAAGCCTGCTTGGGATCCTCTCTCTCCCTCACTTTCTGCCCCACCCCCACTTGGCTCTGTGTCTGTCTCTCTCAAAATAAATAAACTTTAAAAAATAAATGAATAAATAAAAATAAAAGTAGCTATTAATCTGAACTATATGGTTATAACTTAGGAAGTAATTGTAATCGCCAAAGCAACTACTAAGAAAATAGTTAAATGATATATAATAAAAGAAATGGCAAGGGAATCAAAATGGTACACTTGATTTTATGTATTGAACAGAAAAGGCAGCAGTAATGAAGGAATAGAAAAACAGCAAAAAAAAAAAAGATGACATGAAGAAAATATATAGCAAAATGTCAGGTGTAAATACTACATTAACAGTAATTACATTAATTATAAACGGATTAAACATTCTGATTAAAAGGCAGAAATCTGCAGAATGTATTTTTATTATGTTTTACTTTTTCCTAAATGTTTGTTAATTTTTGAGAGAGAGCATAAGCAGAGGAGGGGCAGAGAGGGAGAGGGAGACACAGAATCTGAAGCAGGCTCCAGGGTCTGGTCCGTCAGCACAGAGCCCAACATGGGTTCGAGTCCACGAACCATGAGATCATGACCTGGGCCTAAGTCTGATACTCAACTGACGGAGCCACTCAGGCACCCCTGCAGAATGTATTTTTAAAAAGATACAACTATCTGCAGTACAAGAGACACATTCTAGATTCAAAGACACAAAAAATATTGAAACTAAAAAGATGAAAAACATATATACTATGCAAACAGAAACTAAAATGGTACAACCACTTTGGACATTGTCCTATTTTTTTTATATAAAGTTAAAAATACAACTACCATTTGCCCTAGCAACTCCACTGTATGTATTTACCAAAAAAAAAATAAATAAATAAAAACATAAATCCACACCAAGACTTCCATGTGACAGTTTATAGCAGTTTTATTAATAATAGCCCTAAACTGGAAATAATCCAAATGTTTCCCAAATGGTAAATGGATAAAGTGTAATATGTCCTTATAATGAAATAATACTCAGCAATAAAAAGGAAACTAACGATAGGTGCAGCAACAAAGATGACTTTCAAAAACATCATGCCGAGGAAAAGAAGTGAGACCAAAAGAGTACATACTGTATAACATCATTTTAATCAAACTCTAAACAAATGAAATCAAATATATAGTAACAGAAAGCAGATCAGTGGTTATCTTGGGGCTTTGAAGTGGAGTTAGATGGGAGAATTGATTGCATGGAGTGTAAAAGAACTTTTGGGGTTCTTGGAAAAGATATATATATATATATATATATATATATATATATATATATATATGCATGTATCTTTTTTGTGGTGTTTGTTTGTCAAAACTCATCAAACAGTACACTTAAAATGGGTACATTTGATTGCATATTATTTACACTACCAAAAGTTTATTTATTTTTATTTTTTATTTTTTTTCAACATATGAAGTTTATTGTCAAATTGGTTTCCATACAACACCCAGTGCTCATCCCAAAAGGTGCCCTCCTCAATACCCATCACCCACCCCCCCTCCCTCCCACCCCGCATCAACCCTCAGTTTGTTCTCAGTTTTTAAGAGTCTCTTATGCCCAAAAGTTTATTTGAAAGAAGAAAAAAATCCTTGGCAGATCTGGGTGGCTCAGTTGGCTAAGCATCCAACTCTTGATTTTGATTCAAATCATGATCTCACAGTTTGTGAGAATGGAGCCCCATGTCAGGCTCTGTGCTGACAGCGCAAAGCCTGCTTGGGATTCTCTCTCCCTCTCTCTCTCTATACCTCCTCCCCCTCTCAAAATAAATAAGTAAACATTAAAAATAAATAAAAGAAGAAAAAATCCTCAAATTTGTTATTTTATCCCTTTCCTTGGTTATACCGAAGTATTTGTAGTTAAATCATGTTGTTTTATGCCTCAAGAATATTCAAACCTATTGTTTCTCCTACCTGAAATGTCCTTTCTCCCATCTGCTATCCCCACACTCCACCCCATCGTTTTGGAGAGATACTCATGTATCTTAACCTATAACCCTACTCTATAATCTCTTTTTGTACTTGTCTGCCTTCCTGTCTAAACTTTAAATTTCTTCAGAGTAGAGAACATGGCCTCATCAAAAATAGGTATTCAAAATTGTTATTAAATATTGAAGTATTACTTATCAAAGTACTTTGCTTCCTAACTATGCTCAAAAGGATTGGAAACATTTTAAATCCAGATACAGCTCCTCTTGAAATAATCAATTCTTTAAAAATAAACAATTAAATTTATGGAATTTAAATGGCCACATATCTGATAAAAAATATTACAGGCTAATGCTTAAAGCATTCATTGTTTGGATTAATCCCAACGTGGCTTTAGAGAACACACTACAGTGAACAGAACTGTGAAATGTTTAACATGTTTCCTAAAATGATAAATTGCCAAAGTTCACTTTATTAAATATGTAATGTACACTGTGTCAGAGACAAAGTTTCCTGCTCATTTGGTATCTTCTGAACCTGAAAGTTTTGTTAAATGAATGGATAACTCTGGCTAGTAGCATTATTACATAGCTGTTCAAAATGTCTCATCCTTATTATAAAAATGTCTTCCTATTTGTAAAGGGCACTATGTACATATACATATAACCCCTTTCATATGCAAAGTCTGGCCATGTGTCTAATAAGAAATTATAACAGTAAATTTCCAGATAGCCAAGCTTTACAATTATGAATATCAGAAAAGAGCTGTTGCCATTTGAATTTTAAAGAAATGTTTGGAAGGAATTTAAGAAACACATTGTTTTCTGCTCAAAATTTAAAATCAATTTGATTGTTATACCTAATTATAGTTTTTAAGTTATGCAGCTTTTGAGTATTATAAATAAATATAGATCTAGCACAAGAAAAAGGAAAAATAGGAAAATATTTACTCTTTAAAGTACAGTGAATTAATTTAATGTATAAGGCCAATAAAATAATTGTTACTTCTGCCAGATGGTATTTTACATTTTGATAAAAAGATATATTCTTAATCATATATGTCAAGGAAAAGCGACCATATGTTGTTAAACACTTCCAATTTGTCATTTAATTTAAAAGGCACTACTGATGTTGCCATAATTTTTTTTGGTGATGTGGCCTAAGTATCCTTGGTGTCAATAAAATGTAATCTTCTCAAGTAATTTCCATATTTCTCTTTGACTGTTTGAGTGAATAATTCAACAAAGAATTTTCTTAACATCTACAAAGAAAGGATATCATAAAGGGGATAAATCAGAATCAAGAGTCTATATTCAAGTTACTACTGGGTAAAAAGCATAACCTGTGTCTTCAAGAAACCTCTAAAATTTAATTTACTATATTCTAACAAAATAAATAAAATAAAAAGAATAAAATGATTCCAAATTGATGTGTCTTAAGTTTAGAAACCCAATATGTTCTTTTTTTTTTTTTTAAGTTTATTTACTTATTTTGAGATAGAGAGAGCACAAGCAGACAAGTGGCAGAGAGGAGAGACAGAAGAATTCCAAGCAGGTTCCCCACCATCAGCACAGAGCCAGATGCGGGGCTCAAACCCAGGAACTGTGAGATCATGACCTGAGCCAAGATCAAGGGTCAGACACCTAACTGACTGAGCCACCCATGGGCCCCAAACCCAATACATTCTGAAAGGAAAAAAAGATGGTGACTAATTATAAAATAATTTTGCACATTACAAAAGGACTTCTGATGAAAGACACCTTACAAAAGACACAGAAAATAGCATTTTATCTATAATGGAAAAAGGAAATTGATATTAGATGATTATTAAAACAAAGGTTTAGGGGCGCCTGGGTGGCTCAGTCAGTTGAGTGTCCGACTTCGGCTCAGGTCATGATCTTGAGGTCTGTGAGTTCGAGCCCCGCGTGGGGCTCTGTGCTGACAGCTCAGAGCCTGGAGCCTGCCTTGGATTCTCTGTCTCTCTCTCTCTCTGCCCCTCCCCTGCTCATGCTCTGTCTCTCTCTCTGTCAAAAATAAATAAACATTTAAAAAAATTGTAAAAAACAAGAAGGTTTAATTTTTTAATGTATATTTATTATTTTTAAAAAGTTTTTTACATTTATTTATTTTTTGAGAGACATAGAGAGACAGAGCATAAATTGGGGAGGGGCAGAGAGAGAAGGAGACACAGAATCCAAAGCCGGCTCCAGGCTCTGAGCTGTCACCACAGAGCCTGACACGGGGCTCGAACTCACAGACCGTGAGATCATGACCTGAGCCGAAGTCGGACGCTTAACCGACTGAGTCACCCAGGCGTCCCTAATGTATATTTATTTTTGAGAGAGAGAGAGGGAGAGAGAGAGAGTGAGAGCATGAACAGGGAGGGGCAGAGAGACAGGGAGACAGATTCTGAAGCAGGCTCCAGGCTCTGAGCTGTCATCACAGAGTCTGACGCGGGGCTTGAACTCATGATCCATGAGATCATGACCCGAGCTGAAGTCGGACCCTTAACAACTGAGCCACCCAGGCACCCCTAAAACAAAGGTTTATATGTCTTTGTTTCCTCTGCCTTTTTCAAAAGGGAATTTTTTGGTCCCTCTTCCTTGTCATTTTCCACCCATTTCTCTTTTCACTGTACAGGGCTTTATGTATGATTTTATTCAGGCTTAAAGTTTAAATTACTATGTACATTCTGAAGACTTGCAAATTTCTAATAACTGTGCCTATCTCTTCTCCAGGTTTTTCATTGTTGTATGGCTATATTATTCTTTATCGATTCTCCAGTTGACATTTGGGTTGTTTCCAGTTTTTTTTGTATCACAAACAATGCTACTATAAATATTCTGTTTTTCTTCTCTATTTGACTGAGAGATTCTCAACAATATATACCTAGAAGTAAAATGCCTGGGTTATAAGTTATGCATGTTGTCAATTTCAAACTGTACTACAATATAATCTTCATATTTTCTCATTATCTTAATTGTCACCAACATATAATTTTGTTAGACTTCTTATTTTTTGCCAATCTAATGGGAAAAATGATATATTATTTTGCTTTAATTTGCATGTTCCTGATTGCTAGTGAGTTGAACATATCTATCATGTTTGTTGGCCATTTATATTTTCTCTTTCCTGAAATGCCAATTCATGACTTTGGCACATTCTTTACTATGGAGTTACGTGTCCTTTTCTGCATACTTTCAAACTCTTCATTTTGCACTTCAGTAAAATGAAACCCAAAGAGGATATATCACATGGGAAAGGTCGTGTTGTTAGTAGCAGAGTCAAAATTCACAGTAACCAATGACATATATATATATATATATATATGTGTGTGTGTGTGTGTGTGTGTGTGTATGTGTGCGTGTATATATATATAATACATATACATTATTTAGGTGGAAGATATATATATATGTTTTCCATATATATGTGTGTGTGTATATATACATATATATATATATATATATATATGGAAAAGCAACTCATGTGCAACTACTGTCATTTCCTTCTGTTATAATTTTATTTTTCTAAAATGGAAAGAAATATAACATTAAATTTCCATGACACTTGAGATTGCATTCTATATTATAGACTGCATCTGACCACCTCCTTTCTGAGCTAGGCAGATGTATATGGGCTTAGATTGCACTCAGATTGCAATGCTGCTCCAGGGAGGCTACACTCAATAGTGAACACTGAGAAGTCATAGGTTTGTCCATTACATTTGCAAATAACAGAGGAAATGTATTAACAACTATTCCGGAAACTCAAATTTTGAGGACAGAGTGAGGGACGTATGTAGTGTAATAAAGACCCACAAATGAGTCTGATCTTTCTATTCATCTATGTACTCATTACCTAAAGTGATTGGGAGGCAAAATCAAAGCGAGGTGTATTTCTCTTTGTTTATTATGAGTTCCACAGCTAGTACACAAGATAATCTTTTAATTTTTTTATTATTTTTTAATGTTTATTTATTTTCAGAGAGAGAGAGAGTAGGGGAGGGGCAGAGAGAAAGGGAGAGAGAGAGAATACCAAGCAGGCTCCACAGGGTCAGAGCCCAATGTGGAGCTCAAACCCGCAAACACGAGATCATGAAACTTGAGCTGAAACCAAAAGTTGAGTCGTATGCTTAACTTTGAGCCACTCAGGCGCCCCTCCCCATTATTTTTTACTTCAAAATAGGCATGTCCTGTTTCGTGTTATTAAGTTTACGTAAATATTCTCAAATTCTGACTTTTTCCCAATGATGTTGAAACTGGTAATATCATTCTCCTGGAATACTCAGGAGTAAAATGCCAGTGGTGATCCACAGTTAAAGCTGACTTGCTATGAATAAGAGTTGATAAACAATACACTTAATCTTTAAAGAAAGTCTAATTTCCATTTTTATGGATTAATCATCCATCATATTTTCTCTGCTCATTCCAAAGAGTTGCCCTTTTCCATATAATGTTCTACTTCTGGTCATTTTCATGGTTAGATTTGGTGTTCAGGATGCATTTCCCTCCACTTACACCTACCTATCATTGTGAACCTCACCAAAATCTCCATCTTTTTCATTTGTATACTTCCATTCTCATTTTAATAAGCACATGCAAGAAAGTAATCTCTTCCTATTTTTGGCATTGACAAGGCCCCTTTTGGAATCCTACGTCTAAGTTTTATCAACACATTTTAAGAAAAAGAAAAAGCAACAGTAATAATTGTTTTAATAATAGAAGACATGAATAAAGATGAGAATAATTTGAGTTTTTTAACCTATAAAAAAACTAAGGGATGAATTCAAATGAATGCTAAGCTATTTAAAGAAAAATGCTGAATGTCCTCTATTCCATAAAGTTGAAGAGCTTTATAACAATAAATAAAGAAGACTTTATCAACTGTAAGGATAGCATAAAGCATTTTCGTTCTTAATAGCTTTGAAATAAGGTGGACAGGGAGGTAATCAAATTTTTGAGCAAATCAAATGTCCTATCTTCCATTTACTACTTGAGGAGTTTGTAGATGAAAGAAGCTAAAGTACCTCCCTAAAATTGTTAGGGTCCAGAGTAGCCAAAAATGTAGAAGAGTGAAGGCCTAGTGGCTCAGTATTTCGACACTATAATTTTTTTCCCTTTTCTAAAAACTTTAATTCCAGTATAGTTAACACACAGTGTTATATCAGTTTCAGGTGTACAATATGGTGATTCCACACTATGTTTTTTTCTACGTTTATTTATTTATTTTGAGAGAGACAGAGAAAGCATGAGCAGGAGAGGGGCAGAGAGAGAGAGGGAGAGATGGTGAATCTTAAGTGGCTCAGAGTCCGATGCAGGACTCAAACCCGTGAAACTGTGAGATCATCACCTGAGTCGAAATCAAGAGTCAAATACTTAACCAACTGAGCCACCCAGGTGCCCCTACCATGATTTTTTTTTTAATTGGCTTAAGTGATCATTTGGAGATATTATGTGTGTGTATTCTTGCTTAAGGAAATTGCCTGTATCAGATCACTATGGAAGACTCTTAACTGGGTTTCAAAAAGTATAATACTGTCATTTATTATTTGTTTCCTTATGCAGAATACTGTTTGCATAAAGTTGTACTGTCTCCATAAGAATTAGAGTAAAATACTTTTCTTAATTTCATAAAATCCTCACACTGACACTAAGCTTCTTTTTTAAGAGTAAAAATATTAGTGACTCATTGGCTAGGACTTAGATAAAGCCCCGAACCTATTATAAAATGGACCTGATCCTCTTACAAATATGAAAATTAAATCAAAATGTGTGAAATATCAGAAAATGTTGATCCAGTTAAACTTCAAAAGCTTTCTTAGCCTCTAATGAGGTAGCTTAAACAAGATCATCTTTGTTGGGTGTTATTAATTGGGTCTATAAAGAGTCCTATTATTAGAGTATAACTACTTTTGTAATAAACTTATTTGATTTGTAGGTTAGTTCACTATAAACCCGTTTAATCTTTGTATTAGTTTTCCTAGCATTTCATGATTTCTTTCTATAATTACTATGTTTAGTAAATTAAGTAATAACCTTAATGCTGTAAAATGTTAGCATGATAGATAAATTTTGTAACAATTTGGGTGAAAATGAACTCATTCATGGAGAGGATTTAATATTCATTCACAAAATGACAAGAGTTCTTTACAGAAAGATGGTAACATTTTAAATAAATCTCAGCTATTGAGTGAAAAGTTCGAAAGTGTTAACTCTGAGACTACAGATACCTTGATTAAGGATTAAATAAAGGGCAGATTATTTTTCCTTACTGTGAGATAATTTTTTGTTTTATTTGTCAAAACATAATTGGGCTATTAATGCTTAACAAGAGCAACTGAACTATTAATCATTCTGACAAAAAAAAACATTTAAAAATAATACTCACATACCAAACACCAAATCATACGCCTGAATATACAGAGATATACAGATTTTTTTTCATGAAGTAACTTTATGAGACTAGTGTGCAAAAAGGCTTTCTGGAGTCGTAATAATAACCATGATAGCTGTGCTACAGAATTGCCTCAAAGGTGACATCTCCTTATGATAAGATATTTTTGATATAGTTATAAAATGTTTCTAATAAATTTTTAAATGTTTGGAGTAATTTTTAAATAACGTAAACACAGGGGCGCCTGGGTAGCTCAGTTGGTTAAGTGTCTGACTTTTGCTCTGGTCATGATCTCATGGATGGTGAGTTCAAGCCCCAAGTCAGGCTCTGTGCTGACAGCTCAGAGCCTGGATCCTGCTTCAGATTCTGTGTCTCCCTCTCTCTCTGGCCCCTCCCCTGCTCATGCTCTGTCTCTCTCAAAAATAAACAACATTTAAAAAAATTTAAAATGACCTAAACACACACACATGCACGTGCAAACACACACACTGTACCTTTCTTTGAAAAGTCTATTCCATTTTTTCTAACCTGCACATTTTTAGACTCTGTAGTGCTATAAATAATTAATAATAATGGGACACATGAGAAAGGTTTAAAACCATCAAAACTACTGAGAACTAAAGAGACAGAGAAAGTCAATAGGCTATCTATTCAATTACTGCAAAAGTGGGTTTATTTCAAGGGCTTTGTAGTGTTTCATTTAATCTTAACAAAGGGATAGTGAAAACAAAAACAAAAACAGAATAGCATAAGTTTGGACCAGATTATGCTGCTAACTTTGTGACCATATCGATTAACTGCCCTGTGCTTCAGTGTACATGAGGAGAGAGTGCTTTTCAACTTCCTCCTCTTTCTCTTCTTCTTCTTATTCTAGCAATAGAACATTTTGTTAAATGGAATCTTGCATGGAGCACCAATATATAAAACAGATACATGCAGAACTGCTCGTTGAGGTGGTGGGTGGGAAAACTGGAGCCTTCTGCAGATTTGTTTATGCTATTTTTCGCTGTATAAAAGTTTCCGAAAAAAAGTTGGATGACTTTGCTTTTGCTTCTGTGTTGTACACAATCAGAAGAAGATTTCACAGCATAAAAATGTGTAAACAATCCTATCTTCCTTTTTCAAAGACTTTACACTTAAATCCTTGATCTATCTGGATTTTATTTTTGTGTAAAGAGTAAGTTAGCTCTCCAAAAATCATATTTCTCAAGGTTACTATATAATTGTTCCTTCATTTATTAAGTAATTTGTCTTTATCCTACTGATTTGCAATGTCATCCTTCTCCTATAATCAATTCTCACATATCATCGAAGCCATTTCTAGTTTCTGGTACTTTAGTTCTAGGGATGCTTCTATCTCTCCCTATCCCTTACCGATTGCCAAGAAGAAATATTATTTTACTACAGTCCTGTTATTTTTTTTTAGCTATGAAGATTCCATTTTGTATATTATTTGTTAGCGTTTTGTATATGTTTTCATGTCACATTTACCATTCTTTATTGCCAACTGTGTAATAATTATTGACATCCACTGCAACTATAATCAAACGAGATATAGAAAACATTAGCATAGTGGTTAAGAGTATGAATTCTGGAGCCAGAATGGGGACAATTATGCTACTTAGTCAATAAAATTGTTGTAAGGATTAAATGACTTACTATTTGTAAAGCACTTAGCAAATGTTATGTGTTAGTTATTATAATTATTGCCTATGAGCTTGACACCAATTGATTTAGTTTGTATATTATATGTTTCATCTTTTAAAAAATTCCTACCCTTACATTTACATGAATATTCTAAATACTATCAGCATCTAAGTTTAGTCAATCTCTCTCTCATTCCTCCCAAACCAAAGATCTTAAGATGCTTGAATGTCAATAAACCCCTCTTCTGTCTACCGTGTTATCATTGTTCGGTTCCATCTTGCTTTCAAGATTAAACATTATACTTATTTTTTTCCCAATTCAATATTAGGTTTACTCACATGGTTATACATTTTTTTATTTACTATTGCTTTTGCATGTGGGGTTATTGCTTTCTTATGGGAATACATCTTTCACTATTTCTTTCAGTGAAAATCTGAGTGGTGAACATTCTGACTTTGAAAATATATTCTGGTCTCACTCTGGAATGATAATTTAACTAGCTATTACATTCTATATCATCAGTTATTTTTCCACAGAATATTAAAAAGTTATTCTATTACCTAGTTATTTATTTTTGCTGTCTATTGTGGGTTCTGTGTGTTTTGGTTGTTATCATTTGGTTGGGTTGGTTTGGTTTTGCTTTTACATTAAAAAAAATTTTTAAACGTTTATTTTATTTTTGAGAGAGAGAGAGAGAGAGAGCATGAGCGGGGAGGGGCAGAAAGAGAGAATCCAAAGCAGGCTTCAGGCTCTGAGCTGTCAGCACAGAGCCCGATGCAGAGGGTGAGCCCAATGCGGGGCTCGAGCCAACGAACTGTGAGATCATGACCTGAGCTGAAGTCAGATGCTTAACTGACTGAACCGCCAGGCGCCCCTGCTTTTACTTTTAAGATTCTCTCCTTGAGCTTAGTCTTTGCAGTTACATTTTGGTATCTCTACTAATGGACTCATTTTTATCTAACTCTTCAGTTCTCAGTGCCCTTGTTCAATATGAAGACTCAAGTTATTATTTCACTAGTTCCAAAAAAATTTCTCAGCCATTTTCTTTTCCTGGCCTCTCCCCACTTCTCTCCAATACTTTCATCTTGGAACTTTTGTTGATTATATGCTGTATTTCTCATTTATTCTCAAATCGCTTAATCTTGTGTTTTCCATGTTTTTATCCCTCTGTGCTAGACTCTAGCTCATTTTCTCATACCTATCTTTCAGGTCACTAATTGCTTCTTCAGAATCTAATCTTTCGGATCTATTAGTCTTCTTTTTTCATGGGATCTGGCACTATGCCAGTCATGTAAATTCAAACTCTATCACTGTGCATGGTTCATGAGTGGGCAGCAATTCTGGTTCCCTGCTGCAAGTCATGGTTTCAGTTCTTGCTTCTTTCTTCACAGGGGGTCAGGATGAAGTCTTCTGTTTCTGCCTGGGAGTTAGATTCCTATTTCCTGCCCAATTTGATCCATAGCCATGTCTGATAACCTTGGTTGCCTTGGCACCTGTATTAGTTTCCTATTGCTACTCTGACAAATTACTACAAATTCGGTGGTTTGAAACAACACATATTTATTTTCTTATAGTTCTGGAGGTGAGAAGTCTGAAATGAACTTTACAGGCTAAATTTACGGGCTGATGCCTCCTGGAGATTCCAAGAGAAAATTGATGCCTTGCCTCTTCTAGCTTCTAGAGGTGGCCAGCATTCACTGGTTGTAGTGAATCTCTCCAAGCTAACTTCTTCATCTCAGCACTTCCTCCATTCTCTGACCTCCCTCCCTTTTACAGGAACCACATGATTATATTGGGCCTACCCAGATAATCCAGCATAATCTCCTCATCTTCAGATCCTGAATTTAATCACATCTGTCAAATCCCTTTTATCATGTAAAGTAACATATTCACAGATTCAGGAGAATAGGATGTGGACATCTTTGGGGGCCATTATTCAGCCCACCCACAGCATTTGTTCATAGACTTATTGCTATGGCTGGGAGTTCCCTTTTTACTTCTAGTACCTCTGGATTCTCCTCTTTTTCTTTCAAGCAAAGTTATGTATTTAAGAAACGTTTTGCTCATATTTAATTAGAAATATCTATATATGTATTTTGTAGATGGTATGGAGGATGAGGGACAGGTCTTTCTCACGCTGTCAGAAGAGGGGTATTATAAACAACCATAAATAAATAGTCATAACTAAAATTATCCTATTGATTGATTGATTGATTTTGAACAAGAGAGAGAGACAGAAGGACAGGGGCAGAGAGAGAGAGGGAAAGAAAGAATCCCTACACTGTCAGCGCAGAGCCCAATGCAGGACTTGAACTCAGGAAACATGAGATCAGGACCTGAGCCAAAGTCAGTCACTTAACTGACTGAGCCATCCAGGTGCCACTAAAATTATCATTTTTTAATTACAGGGATTTGAAATACCTCAGAGTGATGAAAAATAAATCAAATATATATGAACACAGGTTTTTAAATGCCAGAATAGTCTACTTCTTAAATCAAGGGACACCGTAGTCAGGGACTGCTTCCTTTCCCTGCCTTTAGGTTCAGTGCTACTTGCTTATTGGTGGCAGAGGATACACAACTTTAGGTCAATAATGTCCACTTTTATTTCTTTGTGACTATTCCAATTCTTTTGGTTTACTCACCCTACTTCCCATCACTGTGAACAATATTTTCAGAGGGCCCTGACCTTTGAATTTCTTCATGTGCAGCTACCTTGCTGAAAAAAGGGAATCCTAAAATGTCAGAGGATTTAGGGACAGAACCACATCATCTGTTCTTGGCAGGGTGAGAAATAGCGAGACTTGCATGAGATTACCTAGAACTCTTCATCGTAAAGTTTCATCAGTCATATTACTCAGAACAAACAGTTTTTTGTGGTTCAAGGGTTCTTCCCCTGACACCAAATACATGGTGTCTTTTCCAACACCACTCTCTAATTCTGTGATTCTCTCATACCATCTGGGTGTCCTACAATTTAATCCTATCGTGACACTAAGAGTTGGACTCCACGGCCTCAGTCTCATAAGGCTGCCCCCAATGCAAGTATCAGCTCCTAGTAACAGGTCCCCAGGTAGCTAAACTTCTGTCCACTTGACCACAAGTTCCAGGGTTTCTACAACTTCTTCTCCCCACTCCAAGGTTTAGTAATTTGCTAGAATGACTTACAGAACTCAAAAAGATACTATGTTTACCATTACAATTTATTATGAAGGATTCGAATGAATGGCCAGATGAAGAAGTACATAGGATAGGGAGGGCACAGAGCTTCCACACCTTCCCAGGTGTGTGCCCGCCCATCATCTTGATGTGTTCATCAATCTGGAAACTCCCTGAGTCTCACTGTTTTTAGCAGAGCTCCATCTTCGGGCCCCCTCCGAAGTTAGTAAGTGGGGCCAAGAGTTCCCACCCTCTAACCACTTGGTATTTCTGGTGACCAGCCCCATCCTGAGGCCATCTAGGGTCCCTAGTTAGTTATCTCATTAGCAAAACCCAGACGTGATCAAAGGGGGCTTACTGAAAATAACAAAGGTCACACTTAGCACTCAAAAAATTACCAAGGGTTTTAGGGTCCTTGTGCTAGGAACAAGGGACAAAGGCCAAATATATTTTTTTATTATGCCACAATAATATTCTATGTCCATTTTCCTTACTCAGCTCACAGAAGACCACACTTCCTAGCCCTCAGGAGTTGGCCAGGGCCATATATTTCCAGTCAATAGATTGTGAGAGGAAGTGATATATGGACTGAGGTAGTAAGAAGCCACCATGCAAACTTCCAGTTTCTTTTTCCCCCTCCAGCAGCAAATGGAGATGTCTTGTGATAAGAAGTTGGAGCCAGAAGATCAAAGTAGATCTTATGGCCAAGTGACACATGAATGACTGCTGCCCTGGAGAACTGCATGGACTATAGTGATCTTTGATTGACAAAGAAGTAAACTTTTATGTTTTAAACCACTAAGATTTTAGTGCTTGTTATCACAACATAAAGCTAGCTAGCCTCTTCTGCCTGTCTCTCCTGCTTAGTCTTTTATATTTTTTCTATAATCTTGCTGAAACTCTGATGAGAAGCCATCTATCAGTCAGAATCCCAGCAAGAAAGAGAAGCACATTCAAAAGATGTCATCAAAAGACAGATAAATGAGGACCTTGTTTAAGACATGTGAGCAAGTTTAATGGAACTCAACCAAAGCACCTGCCAACAGGAAGCCATTACTATTCCTAGACTTGAAGGGAAAAGGGGAAGGAGTAGTTACCAGAATCTGAAAGGGGAGTTGTAGCTGTGGGGGATGGGCTAAGAACTATGGCCTTAATGGAATTCAGACATTCTCAAAATGAGACTGGCTTCCAAATGAGTCAGTCCTTAGGGGCTAGTCTCGCAGAGCACAGAGCAGGGTGAAGAGCAAAAACTATCCATCAAAGCCTCATGTCCTTGAATATCCTGCTCTAGAACAATGACTCAATAAATGGTATCTAAGGAGAAATTTCATGGCCAAACCACATCTTGACAATCACCTTGAAAGTTATAAGAATCAGGAAAAATGCACTGGTGTCAGAGGACCACCCGGGGATATTCATCCAAAAGAGCCATGAGCACCTTCCCTGTGATTAATGCATGTGAATCTGAAAAATTAAAACTTGAGAAATAAAAACATGGGGCACCTGGGTGGCTCAGTCAGTTAAGTGTCCGACTCTTGACTTTGGCTCAGGTCATTATCTCATGATTCCTGAGTTTGAGCCCTTCGTCGGGCTCTGTGCTGACAACATGGAGCCTGCTTGGGATTCTCTCTCTCCCTTTCTCTCTGCCCCCACCCACCCCCTGCATGTCTCTCTCTCTCTTTTTCTCAAAAATAAATAAACTTAAAAAAAGGAAATAAAAACATGAAATGAATATATTTACATATAACTGAATAAAATTAAAAAAACAATCAATGTATTTCCTCTTAAAAATCATCTTCCTATTAATACCATAACCTGTAATTTTGGATACCAAGCAAACTATTCACCCTAGTTATTTTGAGCTCCTTCAGTACAGGGACCTAATCTTATCAGTCTTTATAACTCAAATATCTAGCACATTTTTCATAGTAGAATGAATGAATGAGTAACTGTTAAGTACAAAACAACTATGAAGGATGGATAGTGACAGGAATTTATTTCATACACTGCTTGGATAGTTTATATCTGTGCTATAACAATGCCAGCTCTATCCTGAAGGATGTAGATTCATGGGAATCGGAACAGAAATGTACTCTAGCTCTTTCTTTTGCTTTAAAGAATAATCTACAGGGTGTCTGGGTGGCTCAGTTGGTTAAGCGTCCAACTCTTGGTTTTGGCTCAGGTCATGATCTTACAGTTTGTGGGTTCGAGCTCTGCCAGGCTCTGCATTGGCAGCATGGAGCCTACTTGGGATTCTCTCTCTCCTCTCTTTCTTCCCCTCCCCTGCTCACACACACACACTCTCCCTCTCTCTCTCTCTCCCTCTCTCTCAAAATAAATAAATGAACTTAAAAAAAAAAGAAAGAAAAATCTGTGAATTCATCCTATATCCTTGAGGTGGGGGGTGAGGTGGGAAGCCCTGGGCACCTGTGGGGTGAAAGAAAATTTAAAAGAATTATCTATGAATTCAAATGAGTGAGAGGTATGTCATTATACAGAGAAATATGGATGCGCTATAGCCTTATAAAAAATTATTTGCCAACTTTGCTGCTTTATTTTTTATTAATGACATATGTTACTTTTAGCAGATCTCACAGTTCATTGTGGCACTCAAACCAACGGACCCCAACATGGAGGTTAAGAAGCACACTCTGCTTGGGGGTGCCTGGCTGGCCTAGTTGGTGGAGCACGTGACTCTTGATCTCCGGGTTGTGAGTTTAAGCCCCATGTTGGGTGGAGGGATTACTTAAAACAAAAGAAAGAAAGAGAAAGAGAGAAAGAGAGAAAGAGAGAAAGAGAGAAGGAAAGAAAGAAAGAAAGAAAGAAAGAAAGAAAGAAAGAAAGAACAAAGAAAAAAGAGAAGAGAAGAAAAAGAATCAGTATGCTTCGGGTATAAATAATATAGCTAATTATTTATTTAAAAACTGGATTGTGAAGTTTGCAAACATGAGAACCCATGGACCTAGTTTACAAGAGGTAGGGAAAGATTATGTATGATCAATTACGTCTATGTTCTGCTGAGGACAAACTATAATCTAATACTTCTTGACAGGAGCTACTGTGGTTTTTAATAATTAAAGATTAATTTATAAAACATTATAAAAATAGCTTTTTATCTTTTTTTTAATGTTTATTTATTTTGAGAAAGAGAGAGATAGAGTATGAGTGGGGGAGGGGAAGAGAGAAAGGGAGACAAAGAATCCCAAGCAGGCTCTAAGCTGTCAGTGCAGAGCCTGATGTGGGGCTTGAACTCACAACGAACTGTGAGATCATGACCTGAGCTGAAATCAAGAGTTGGATACTTAACCAACTGAGCCACCCAGGTGCCCCCAAAATAGATTTTTTCTTCTATTTAAGTTATTTTTCTAAGGCAAGTCCCATTCAAGTAGAATGGCTTAAAGAATTTTAAGATGATATGTATATTTGATATAGAAATTTTTTTTTAATTTTTTTTTTCAACATTTATTTATTTTTGGGACAGAGAGAGACAGAGCATGAACGGGGGAGGGGCAGAGAGAGAGGGAGACACAGAATTGAAACAGGCTCCAGGCTCTGAGCCATCAGCCCAGAGCCCGACGCGGGGCTCGAACTCCCGGACCGCGAGATCATGACCTGGCTGAAGTCGGACGCTTAACCGACTGCGCCACCCAGGCGCCCCGATATAGAAATTTTTAACAGCAGAATTTAGAAAGATATAGATGGATTCATGGTTTTGATAGTTTAGGAAGATTAGTGTATTAAATACTTTGTTTCCAGATATCAGAAGTAAGTAAAGCTGAAGAAGTTCTTTAATTATTTCCCTAAGAATTTTAACATAGATGTTCATCAAAAGTAAAATGTAATTATCTTGGATTTTTTTTTTTAACTATCAAGATAAAAAGAAAGGAAGAAAGAAAAGAAAGAAGGGAGGGAGGGAGAAAGAAAGAAGGGGGAAAAATGTAAAAGAAAGAGATGGAAAATGCCATGATTGTATGTTGAGTACTATGAGTGCCAAGGGAAAAACAAAAAACCTGTTTTAGGAAATTTTTTTCTTAATTTTTTTTTAACGTTTATTTATTATTGACAGACAGAGGGAGACAAAGCATGAGTATGGGAGGGTCAGAGAGAGGGGAAGGCACAGAATCAGAAGCAGGCTCCAGGCTCTGAGCTGTCAGCACAGAGCCCGACTCGGGGCTGGAACTCACAAACCGTGAGATCATGACCTGAGCCAAGGTCGGACGCTTAACCGACTGAGCCACCCAGAGGCCCCTGTTTTAGGAAATTTTTCACAAAGATTTTCCTTCAAGGTTTCTGACCACATGCAGACATGGAAGTAACTGATCCTCTAACTTTTTTTTCCTTCCTTAGAAAGACTCACAAATAAATCGCTGTGCATTTAGATCGAGTCAATTTAATAGCAAAATAAAGTGGTAAATCTGCTCCTTAAATGATGTATTTCACTGTTTTGCAAGAAAATATTATGGTTCCCTATTGCTTCACATAAATCTTTAAAAGATAATTCCCTGCATGACTCTAGTCTTTCTTTTTACTTTTCACATTAATCTCTATATCAATACAGCATGTTAATTTCCATTTTTATACTCCTAGTTTATATGCCTTTTTGTTCCCTCTTTGTCATTGTATACCTATCACTCTGTTCAAGATCTTCTCAAAATATCTTAAATCCTCCCTTGTCTAATCATGCCCCATTTAAAATATTTCCCTTCAGTACTTGTTCAGTTTTTACTATCAACGAGACTTCCTTATCTATATTAATGAAAGGGTCAAAGGGTTAGTAACTAAATACCTTCCATAGCCAGGCAATGTCACATATGGTTTCACATAATTGACATTATTAATTCTTTATAGATGATCATGATGTAGCTCTGAGAGTTTGAATACTTTGCAAACAGTCTCAAAATTAAAAACGAACAGAACTGGGATTTGACCCCAGAGCCATCTATCTCCAAACCCTATCTACTCTCCATCCAAAGACTGCCTCCTATTGCCTCCTAATCCAAAATGGTGGCTGATTCAAAAAGAATTCTTATTTAGCTTTGGAAAAAGTTGATTTTGTACTTACATTTGAATGTGGCAGTGTCAGAAATTATAGAAATATATGTCAAACCAAATTATGAAGCACACACAATATACTTTTAAGAAAGATGTTTTCTCCTAGGCTGGCACAAAGCACCAGGATAAGCAGAATGGTCTTTCTTGAGCTTTGGGCAGTAGTTTTAGGTTTGGAATGACTTTTAAATTATTTTCCCTACCAAATATTTTCTGTTGTAGGTAATCTGTTGTCACATCAGCTGCATTTTGTTAGATTATAAACAGAAACTATGTGTTTTCAATCTTATTCGTTTCCTGGAACTTGTTGAGTTATGAAGAGTACTTATTTCATAAATATTTGTTGGTTAACTATAATTAATCAGAAAACCCAGTTTTCTTCACAACTGGCTAATTTTTGAATGTATAATAATGTTGCTTGTAACCACCTTTATCAGAGAAGAGAGAATTCCACCACACATTAATAATTTTAGACAGGGCTCTGAATGTAAAACAAAAAACAAAACCACAAAAAAAATTCCCTATGAAAAAAAAATTCCCTATGAAATCCATATATATAATTAATAATATATCTATGATCAATGCTTAATAACGTTTTTTCTTAAGCCCTATCTGTATTGATTTTCCCTTTTAAACTTCCCATATCTCCACTATTTGTTGACACTTTCATCATTTCCAGCTTCTTCCTCACTTTGCGATGTTCATTAGTCTCAGTTATTTTGAAGTTTAATAAATATTTTTCGTTTTAATCTGTACAACTTAAAATTGGCATTTTTAAAACTTTAACAAAACCTCTGGGTATAGCCAGTTCCTCGTCCTAATTCACTGATAAAACAATTACCCTGAAACTATTGCTTTTTGCCAGTAGATGGCGCCTATGTCTAAGTAACACGCTCCCTATTTATTTATTTATTTTTTTTAAGTTAAACTATTTGGAAAAAGCCTGGTCTTCCTTTGAGGTAAATCCTACTAGTGAATTTTCATGATAGGCACAATTTATCTCTTTAAGATTTAAGTAATTGTTAATTCTAAGCAATCTGGATTAAGACTTTTCTAAATGGAGCTATACATTTCCTTCTTAAACTAGAGCGTATAAGCCTGTTTCCTGATGATTGATAATGATCATCATAAACATCAATTACAGTACTACATAAGCATATACAGATTATTCTAGTGTTTGTCCATTAAGGGGCCCCAGATACTATGCTTTTGAGATTAAGCTTTACAGTATTTTAGTATATAGTCTAGTATTTGGGGGCTTGTTTTTGAATAAATATTTTTTCTCTTTTTTCCAGATATTACTTCTTAAAAGTAACTGCTAACAGCAAATGTTTTCTTTACCCAAACTTTGCTTTGAAATATAACTACCTCTAATGTACCATAATCAAATAAACCAGATAAATAAAGTTATTAGAACTGGGTCAAATACAAATTCTATTGATGAATTACATAGACTTTAGTATGTTTTATGGCATCTGTTTTGAGTACTGAGACACTCTGATAGTTCTATTTCTTAATAAGTGACCTATTTTAATTTATTGATTAATTTATAATTAATAATTGAATGCTAGAGCATTCAAAAATTTGAGTGCTATTTACCATATCCTTTTGACTTCCTTCTCCTTTTAATTTTAGTATTAATAATATTATTGATCCCATTAAGATGACTCCTGGTCTGAGAACTTATTTATTATAAAAAATTTCAGGTCTATTTTTTACACTATGCAAAATTATTTTCATATGTCTATTGAAAAATAATTTTGTTTATAAAAGGAAATATTTGAAGAAATATGTGATAAACATAGATATTAATAAAAAAAGCTATTCTGAAACTTTACTGTGTTTCAAAATCAAGTTTTTTGTTACAACTGCATACAGATTCCAGGGTCTCACTTCCAGAGACTGTATTTCAATTGGTATGAGGTAGAGACCAGGACTCTGTATTTTAAATAAATATCCCTATTGATTGTTTTATCTCTCTGTACTTCTCAGAGTTCTTAACTAACACTATAGTAGGAAATCTCACTTGAATGGATGTAAAGTTGAGTGTTTTATTTTGGATTCAAAATTAAGGTGTGTAAAATTTTAAAGAAAATAATAAAGTAGGGGGCACTGTCTGGCTCAGTCGGTAGAACACATGACTCTTGAGCTTGGGATTGTAAGTTCGAGCCCCATGTTGGGTATAAACATTACTTCAAAATAGAATCTTTAAAAAAAAACACAAAAACACAAAAACAAAAACAAAATTAAAATGTGTTATACAATCATAACTTACATGAAGGAAATTAGTTTTCGTATCAAATCTGCTTCCAAAGTAGGGCAACACTGAAAATTCCACTTAATACTTACTTTCTCGATAATATTTTGGGACATCTCATCATTACCCAAGTCACATTTAAAGATGGTAAACTAAAACCACTTCAGATTATTATTAAGACTTTCTAATATGCAATTATAAGAAATTAATTAAAATTAAGATAACTATCTCAGTTTTTAAAATACTGATCCTGACTTTTTTTAAAAAAATGCTCTTTCTAAAAATCAACTTTTGCCCTCCTTATCTTGTAGTAACGCTTTTCCACGCCTTTTAAGTGACCCTGTTTTGAGCAGTGTTAACACTTCAGAAAAATCTCTAGATATGTGTCATGTATCTTTTGGTCTACTTTAATAACAAAACGTAGTCTCCTTGTTATCCTCACTTGCTCAACCAATGCATGTTCTTGCCCCTGTGTTTATACAGTATATTCATTAGTGGTTTTTACTTGTCTAGTCTTTTGGGCCATAAAAACTGGAGTTTATTATCCTCCAGGTGATGAATCTTATTTACAAATTAATTGCAGATCATGTGTGGGCAGCATGATTGCTGATCCTGCCTAACGAATACATTTAGTGTTTAATCTTTTTTTTTTCTGTTGCTATTTTCTAATTTGAAGTGGGTAGACCAAAACCAATTAATTCTATTCCAGTTTTTCAGTACTTTGCTGCATGCTTCTTCTGTCACTACAGATGCTTATGACTCTTAATGTATGGCTTTAAATAACATCGATATTAGAGATGTGCTGATAGTAAACCCCACGCTCCTGATAACTGCAGTTTTCAGGTAAACCAGAGCTGCTAATTACATTAAGACATTTTGGGTCACATACTCATAATCTGAATTAATGAACAAAACTACTTATATTTTGGGTCACATACTCATAATCTGAATTAATGAACAAAACTACTTATATTCAGATTGCCTTAATAATCATCATAATCACAGAACTAGAAATCCTTAAGAATGTTTTAAAAAATAGCTTAAAGATTATAATACCTAGTTGAATGTGATTTTACCAAAGGGAAGTTTTGTGTGTGTGTGGGGGGGGGTTATATCTGAATATAGAATTAAGAAGTAGACATGTGGGGTATTTTAGATGTAGAAATTAGTAGGTTTGTGTACTCCTCAACATTTAGTCAATCAAGACGTTTGAATGAAGTAGAAATGCAACTTTGCACCTGTGAAGACATACATTTACTGAGACTATCATAAGATTCTATGATTTCTGGTGATTTTTATCATTTGTGACCAAGATTTTAGCAATAGTGAGTTAGTGGAAAGGTAAATTAAATAACAGGTAAATATTGATGTAACTCTATCATGACATATAACTCTATTATGTTAGCCATAACCCGAAGACTATAAGAATCTGGAACATAATAGAAGTATCTTTATTTTTTCTAAGTTAAAAAATTGTGAACTGGTTCTATTTCATAATATTAAATTGATGACATTCCAACAATTCTAACCTTCACATCATAACAGACAAGCAGGTACCAAAAACTAGGTGATGTAATGAGTGTGATATAAATGAATTTAAATATGACTATTATTTAGTATGTATTATATTTCTAACACTGTGCTAGGCATGACCAAATAGGTTATTTCGTTGAATCCTCAGTCTTATAGATATTGTGCAGATGCATAAATAGTAATTTATTCCTAGTTTATTAGTTCTCCTGTTCTCAATTATATATGCTCCAGCAGAAGTAAGCATTACTATCACTAGAACTATTAACTCTAAATCTGTGTAAGTACTTGAAGAGATTAAAGCATCAGATAGGTGCTTGAACTTGATGAAGTTAAAATTCATCCAACCCTAAGATTGTATAAATTTATGTAACACTGCTCTGTTTTAGATTGTGGAGAAGCCTTAAAAACCATTCGGCTAAAGCATAAAACCAGCGGGATACTATGAGTATGAGGCAGAAACCATGTCCTAGTGCTCCTAGATAGGCCACCTTCATGGCAGTCTGTCCAAGAGAGTTGGGAGTTAATTATGTATACAAAATTAATTGTTTGTCCCTAATTGTCCACATCATAGTAAAATAATCACCTAATACATAAAACATGAGAAAAAAATTAGCTAGAAAGGACTCTCCCTCCCCAATTTTTAAAGCAGTCAGCTTTATACTCTCACCTACAGAATGAGCAGAGGTTAGAACATTCTAATTCTATTTCTCTGTAGGACACCAAAAATAGAAGCAGCTTGCATTGAAATAGTACTGTGACTAAGCCTAGCCTCACTGTTGCATGTTTCTAATTGCATGCACTTCAAGGTTTGAGTTTTTTTAGAAAGCTATTAAAAAGTAGGAAAGTAGGCCCTACAGTATGACTTAGAGTTTACTTTTTAAAAATCCAACTACTTAAAATTCATTAGTATTTAAGGCAGTGTTATTTTTCACTTCTTTTTACTTTATTCCTTTTCATTTTTATAAATAGTCACGCAGACAATTATATGCTCATGTGCCTGGGCTTTAAAAAAAATAACAACCCAGAAAAAAAAGATAGCCAGTAGGAAAAATATAGAGGAGAGACTAAAAGATATGTAATAAACTTTGTCTTGCTTTAATATTCCCTTTTGGCCACTTTACATGATAATCTGTGTTTGCATAAACTCCAAGAGCAAAGAATTCGGAAGTGTGTGCTCCAATGAACTGGGAAGAAAGTTTAGTTTTTCTGCTTCATCTCTCAGATGTGTCTGCATCCGTTCTGTGTAGAATTGCTTTTTTGTGGGCCAAGTACATTCTTAGAGTCAGTCCTTAATTTCTCACTCAAGTTCATCTTAACCTCTACGTTTCTATTGTGGTAAAAAATAGGTAACATAAAATTTACCATTTTAACCATTTGAAGTGTACAGTTCAGTGGGATTAAGGACATTCACACTGTGCAATCACCCCACTATCATCCACCTCTAGCCATCTGTTTCGGGTTTTTTTCACCCTTGTTGTTAAAAATGTAGGATTGGGCCATTGTTGCAGCTTCCTGAGTCCCACTTGACTTTTCTTAGCTGGTTTCCAGAAGGTAAATTTGCCATAGGCCTTCTCATCTAAAAGGCTACATTTGTTTATCTGTATTTGCTGCCAACAGACACTAACAGGATAAGGGAGATAAGAAGTGATGGCATTAGAAAGTGGATGAGTCGAAGTGAATTATGAGAAGTAATAAGGATGTTTGCAAGCTCAAAGATGTTTTGAACTTTCTGTAAAATTACAATCTTATATTTGAAATGAAGAGTTTAAAAAAAATCTTTAAAACTAAAAGCTAAAGTTTAAAGCTATGGAATACTGCAGCATGGAAGCTTTCCCTCCAGAATATGAATATGGCACACAAGATATGAATTTATATGATATTGGGGATAAAACCTGTGAAAATGTCAATTCTTTGTACACTAACTATTTGTATCGCTGAACATATTACCATAGATATTGAATCTCCAAAATAGCTTCATTCACTTGTTCTCAAAACGTGTATGTAAGATAAGGCCAAACTCACTCTTCCAGTAAATATTCATTCCATAATTTAGTTTTCAATTGAGCCTGAACATATATCAGGTGAAAATAAGATGATCCAGATCTGTCGGTATTGACGTACATGTAGGTGGTTCTTTTATTACAATTTGTGAAATGCTTGCAAGCTGTCTTGGTGAGGGATCTCACACGGAGAGAGATAATCGAGATACAAGACGGCAAAAGTAAGTCAAGTTGCGCAGTTTTGTGAAGTGACCAAGTCCGATATGTTTTAAACAAACAAGGCAAATTATTGGCCTATTCAAAGGCGAGGTGCTACAGTACAGCATTTTAGTGCAAATTATTTGATATCTTAAAAGCTGTTTCTTGTTATTTTTTTTCAGTCTAAAGTGACTGACAACACTTCTGAAATCACTTGCTCCCATCTGAGTGACATTTCATTAAAAATCCCAAGCTAAGGCCCCTCCTATTCCTTTATTAAGTACTGCAGTCTACATCAAAACTGTCTACAACCATGAGTTGTTTGTGTTTATGTCTTTACATTAGCTGTTTTTCAATTGTATTGAGAAAACCACTTTTGTTTTTCAATTATTTATTGGATTCTAAGAGAAACAGTTGTCAGAAGTAAGTTTACGGTGGCGAATGGCTGCCTCAGTAGGTGTAAAATCAATTTGTAATTTCTATTTAAGAAAAGGGATATGCCAACTACCCCACTGTTCCTTTAGTTACTGATTTTTGGTAGTGATGATATACCTAATTCTGAAGGGAAAATTCTGTTTTTGAAAAACAAGGCAATGTACTTTATCATGAAGTCAAGCATACCATGAGCTATGTAGGCTGACATTTTCTAGGAAATAATTTTTTTTCAACTTTCCTTCTTTATGTGTCTTAATTTTCTTCCTGAAATGACAGAATCATGTATTCATCCTACAAGTAAATCTATTTCGGAAGCAAAGTTCACAGTGGTGAGCCAACAACTGAACGTATTTAGTGTTAAGATGAAAAAATGACAAAAGACTTCAGAGAAAACTAAAGACCCAACTATGCAACTAGAGGTTATGCTACCATAAAGCCTATAATTTTAAGTTTTTTACCTTTAACATTTCTCTTGAGGTCAACCTCTGCATTTCAGAATCAATGACTAAAATAGCACAAGCAGGAACAGCAGGTAGATATGTTGTCTAATAGGGTTATATTGATGCCAACCTCATTTGAGGTAAAGGAACTATTGGTAATTGGCAAATAATCAAACAAGGCCACATGAGGCATTCAGGTTCTCACTTAAACACATCAAACATTGCAATGAATTTGCCACGTGGACGATTTTGATTCAAGTAATAACTAGAGAAGGACAGTACTTGCAAACACTCAGAAAATAATTTAATTTTACCAAAGGCAAAGTATTAACGGCCTGCATTTGAAAACAAAACTGTTGGGTTGAAGTGTAGCCAACTAAGCAAAAACAAATTGTTGCGAGGGACGCCCATCAAGTGGGTGAGTTATTCTGGGTCTACCTGAAGGGGGACAAAGATGAGAGAAGCCATTTAAGAGCAGTTCTGCTTTCTGCCTCTTTTGTTCTTGCCAGGGTGCCCATTTTTAAAGTATTCAAACAAAGAACCACAGACCGCCAGTCACACCATAATACCAGCTTGTGTTTACATTTTCAGCTCTCCGGATCGTGATCCTATTCAGTGCACACAGAGCGAGAGCTCGTGTACACGCGCCCGTCCGCCATCAGGAGGACTGAAACTGTAAACACAAGCTGGTATTTTGGTGTGATCACGCTAATATGGCGGTTTGTGAGGTCGAGGGGTGGAAGGTGAATTATGGATCCAGAATTTCCTTGCTTTTGTCAGTTTAAGTCAGGCTGCTGACGCAGTCGCTGCTTTTCAAACTTGAATAACTCAGCTATTTTAAAGAAATGAGGACCTACCTTAAATAATTAGAGGGACTACACGGGAGAATTGTCTTCCCGGGAAAGGAGTGAAAGTTTCGTTCTTCAGAACCTACAAAGTTAGACCATGAAAGGCATGTTAACAGTCTAGTTCAGAACAGAACCATGTGTTGTTAATGTCAAAAAATGTTGGGTAAAATAACCCAATGTCTCTATAGGACTTCTCATTTCAAAGGAAAACCATTTAGGGGGCTTGTTTTACCATTAAAAGTCCATTTAACCAAGAAAATAGGGGGAAAATTATTTAATTGTTCGGTGCACTCTAAAGAGAAATGGACCAAGTTTGAGAAGTAACTCAGAATACTCTCCCCATTTTGCTGTTGAACAACAATTGATATTTGCCCTTTAGTTACAGGTAGGAAATATATCTTTAATGGAAGTTGTGCTAGATGAGATCTTCAAGAGTATCTGGATTTTGAAGTTTTATGGAAGTATCCTCACTCAGTACAAAAAAATCTCAGAAATGGTATCTCAACTCATGCCAACAAGGTCAAGAAAAAGATCATTAGAAGTGGATTTATTAAAGCACAATTCCTATTGAAACATTTAGCAAATAAATAGATAAAATTAGTTTTATAGTCTCATTTATACCTTCATGCAGATACTGGTAAATACAATACTTTCAGTCTGTTAACTTTTAAAAAATATAATCTTACTAAAATCGATGTTAGAAAAATTAATGGTGATTTCAGTATATGGGATACACTTATCTTGCTTTTTGGCTCTTTTGAGTGAAAGTTACACGAGGACTATTTATATTTCTAGTAAAGTAATTTAAATTTTCCATTCCTGCTGACAACACAGACATTTCTTTCAATGTGTATTCTTTAGATTTGTGTGAAAAATAGTTCTAAATAAAAATTGGTCATCAAACTGTGTGTGTTTGTTGTTCTATGTACAAAAATGGAAAACAGGAAGAACATTTTCTTCATATATTCAGTTATTTCCAATCCATCAGTACTCAGTATGAAACAAATCTCAAAGACACGAAGTTTTTCATCTTCAGGCAGAGAGGCCAATAATAATTGTGCATAATAATATAAATATAAATGTATATTTAGTTGTCCCACAGACAGCAATTATTCCTGTGACAGGACTGCAATTTCTAGAGTAAAAAGTTCAGGCAGTCCTTTGGTCCATTATAATCTTAAAGCTGATTACAAATGTGGAATTATCAGCCCTCCATATGTTGAGATTTGTGGAGTCCCCTTCTCTTAGAAGCCTTCCCTCATTAATATAAGCAATTAACCACTTTGTCCCCTACATGTGACTGTATTCACAGGCAACAATATATTCAATGAATGCATATAAATATTATATAATAAGCAAACCTACAAATACATAACATGAGTAACTGAATACCCATATTAGCTAATTTTAAGTGAGCTCATTTCAAGCTTTTCTCGTCTCTCCTCCTAGACCATCAGCTATTTAAAAATTGAACTATATTTAAGTGAAAGTTGTAGCTCCCACTACATCATTACTAAGATCTGCTGGTCTTAGTAATGATGGTAGTACTGATTAAAAATGGAGGTGGTGAAAGATGAAAAAATAGAATGTAAGGAGAGGCCAAAATCCTGAACAACTGTTAAGACCTCAAAATTTTCTACATTTTGACCAAGCATTAATGCATCTTCTATTACTTCGTATGCAACAATGTCTTCATTTTCCATTGACTTTAGAAATACAACTCTTTTATTTTTTTTATTATTTTTTTTAAATATGAAATTTATTGTCAAGTTGGTTTCCATACAACACCCAGTGCTCATCCCAAAAGGTGCCCTCCTCAACACCCATCACCCACCCTCCCCTCCCTCCCACCCCCCATCAACCCTCAGTTTGTTCTCAGTTTTTTTTTTTTTTTTCAACGTTTATTTATTTTTGGGACAGAGAGAGACAGAGCATGAACGGGGGAGGGTCAGAGAGAGAGGGAGACACAGAATCGGAAACAGGCTCCAGGCTCTGAGCTGTCAGCCCAGAGCCCGACGCGGGGCTCGAAGTCACTGACCGCGAGATCGTGACCTGGCTGAAGTCGGACGCTTAACCGACTGCGCCACCCAGGCGCCCTGTTCTCAGTTTTTAAGAGTCTCTTATGCTTTGGCTCCCTCCCTCTCTAACCTCATTTTTTTTTTTTTTTTTTTAGAAATACAACTCTTTTAGAAGGAAGAGGGAAGCATATTTAAAGAATAAAAAAAATAATATAAATGATTAAAAACAAACAAAAAACATTATTTCTTGCTGTATTTTTCTGCTTTAAAGTTTTACCTGCCTCTTTTTTCCTTGCAACACTATAATAGAAAAATATATGAAACTAGTTTTGTTTTCTACTTGTTTAGTTACAAATCTTCCTTTCTTGGGGAAAATGGTGGCTACTTCTGGATTTGAAAAGAGCAGAAAGAGTTGACTGTCATTAGATTTTGTTTCATCTTATTAGATTAATGCTTTTTCACTTAGAAAGTACCAATATGTTTTAGGAACGGATTATTTTGTCATTAGTTCTACTGACCAGATCAGATTCTGTGGAGGATAATGAGGCAGGTGATGCCCAAATTTTCTTCTTAATCGTCTTATGTTATAAGTTAGCTCAAAATGGCATTAAATGAGACAATTGACAACCTCAGGCCTCAATCTTTAAAAATGTTCCTCTTTTTGGGGGCACCTGGGTGGCTCAGTAGGTTAAGAATCTGATTCTCGATTTCAGCTCAGGTCACATTCTTATGGTTTGTGGGATCAAGACCAAGGTTGGGCTCTGTGCTGACAGCGTGGAGACCGTCTGGGATTCTCTGTCTCCTCTCTCTCAGCCCCTCCCCCACTCACTCACATGTGTGCTCTCCCTCTCTCAAAACAAACTTAAAAAATTGTTTTCCTCTTTTCAAGAATGACATCTGTTCAGATTAAGTTAGGCTTCAGAGGAAATAATGAAAGACATGGTTTAGATATTCAGTTTTGAAAAATGGAGATCAAAACCTGTAGGGAAATCTAAGTGAGAGTTTACATAGAGAAAGTAAGTTTAAACATTTGTAACATTTAAAAAAATTACCTTTTTTTGAAAGCAACTTCTCATACATGAGCATTTTCCTCCCTATTCATTATTTAAAATATATCTTGAGGCACTTAGGTCCCTCAGTCAGTTAAGTTCAACTCTTGATTTTAGCTCCGGTCACAATCTCAGGTCATGATCTCAGGATGGAGATTGAACCCTATGTTTGGCTCCATGCTGAGTGTGGAGTCTGCTTAAGATTGTCTCTCTCTCAGGGCGCCTGGGTGGCTCTGTCGGTTGAGTGTCTGACCTCGACTCAGGTAATGATCTCACGGTTTTTGAGTTCAAGCCCAGTGTCGGGCTCTGTGCTGACAGCTCGGAGCTCAGAGCCTGGAGCCTGCTTCAGATTCTGTGTCTCCCTCTCTCTCTGACCCTCCCCCGTTCACACTCTCTGTCTCCAAAATAAATAAACGTTAAAAACAAAATTAAAGAAAAAAAAAGATTGTCTCCCTCTCTCACTAAATAAATAAATAAAAATATTCCTCATGATAACACAGAACAGGAAATAATTTTATAACCACATGTTAGATTGTATACAAGTATATGTAAAAGTAGAGAGTAAGAAGTGACAAGAGCTAAGTAGTGCTTTTCTACTTATTTTTATTTTTTAATTTATTTTTTTAATCTATCCATCTATCTATTTGAGAGAGAGAGTGAGAGCATGTGTGAGTGAGGGAGAGAGAGAGGGAGAGGGAGAGAGAGAGACAGAGAGAAGGAAGAAAGAATTTTAAGCGGGCTCCATGCTGAGTGTGGAGCCAGATGCAGGCCTTGACTTGGTCCTCGATCCCATGACCCTGGGATCATAACCTGAGCTAAATAAAGAGTCAGATACTCAGCTGACTGAGCCACCCAAGTACCCCTAAAAAGCGTTTTTTTTAAATTAAACTCTACCCCCAACATGGGGCTCAAACTCAGGACCCCAAGATCAAAAGTCACATGTTCTACTGACTGAGCCAGCCAGGCACCCCTCTTTGGTTTACAAAGACATAGATAAGACTTAGTCTCAACTATCAATAATGTCATGTGTGAGGTAGACAACTAGGCAATAGAACACGCATTATCACAACAGAACATACATTAATAAATATTAATACCTAGTAGGATTAAAAGCAATGTAACCTGTACTTAAAGAAAAACATTAACACCAGTCTGATATTATTCAATATAAGACAATCAGATAAAATGCTAACAGGATGTATCTACTGATTCAAAAGCATTTAAGAACTGTTCTGTCTTTAACTTTTGGTAGAAATGATCAGCTGCATCTCCCTGGAAATTTACCAAGAGGGACCAACATGCCAGGTTCTGGTGCTCTTAATACCATGTGTATGAATGGTATTCACCAGGTTAAAGAGAAATTTGGTTTTTTGACACTGAACAAAGAGATGGATATAATCTAAATGAGGCATTATCTAGGCATATCTTTATTTCCTTTTTTCTGTTTTTAAAGAGGTTTTGGCTTTTTGTAGCTTTGTAATGGGTAGAGTGTGTGAAGAGAGGAACGGCAGAAAAGACGGAGATGTGGAGAATAATTACAAATGTTTAAACTTTAACAATTATTTACCAGGGAAAAGTTTCTCTGCATAAAATAGTATTGTTTAAAAAACTCACAGGTTTATTTAATTATCTCATTCATAAATGCATGCTGTTGTTAAAAATTAAAACACAATACCAATACATTAGAGTATAAAAGCCCATGTCAGAACCTTCAAACACATGATTTTATCAGTATACCTCTGTATTCTAAAGGTAAATAATATTAAAAGTGTTCTGGGGCGCCTGAAGTCAGTTGAGCGCCTGGCTTTGGCTCAGGTCATGATCTCACAGTTTGTGAGTTCGAGCCCCGCGTCAGGCTCTGTGCTGACAGCTCAGAGCCTGGAGCCTGCTTCGGATTCTGTGTCTCCCTCTCTCTCTGCTCCTCCCGTGCTTGTGCTCTGTCTCTCTCTCTCTCAAAAATAAATTTAAAAAAATGAACATTAAAAAAAATAAAAAGAAAGTGTTGTGCCTATCATTTTAGAACATGTTCTCATTCATTTACATCACATAAATTATTTGGAGAGTTTTTTTTTTAACTCTCAACAATACATCTTGGAGATCTTTCCATGTACTAATGCATACACCTACCTCCTTCTGTCAAAATTGCTGTATAGTATTGATGTACCTCAATTTATTTAACTATCTGCCAAGGATGAACATTTAATTACTTTCAAATATTTCTGTTGAAAGCAATAATGCAGTGAGTGGCTTTGTATACCAACCTCTGTATGTTTGAGTACTTTATGGGATAGGTTTAAAAACTGGAATCACTGGGCCAAATGTGTATGTATTAAATTTTGATGAACACTACCAAATTGCCAACTACAAGGAATGAAAATGCCAGCTAACTACTTTTAAACTGTAGCTTTAAAAACAGCAAAGTTGTGTCCAAGTTCAAAGAACCTACCAAAGGGCCAGTTTGGATACCACCAAACTGAGAAACAGTATGGAGTGTGGTCATGCCTCAGGTGTTGTTTGGTGGTGGGACAGTCAGTCAGCTACAAGGCAGAATAAACACTATTCTCATCCTTAAGAGCATAGTCCTGATAGCAGAGTCTTAGGATGCAATTTTCCTTTTGTTTTACAAAAAAAAGGAATAAATGAATAAAAGACAAAATAATATAAAACTAAATTGATTTTAGGGGCACCTGGGTGGCTCAGTCCGGTAAGTGTCTGACTTCAGCTCAGGTCATGATCTCGTGGTTTGTGAGTTCAAGCCCTGTGTCGGGCTCTGTGCTGACAGCTCAGAGCTTGGAGCCTGTTTCAGATTCTGTGTCTCCCTCTCTCTCTGCCCCTCCGCTGCTCACTCTCTCTCTCTCAAAAATAAATAAACATTTAAAAAGTTATAAAAATAAATAAGAATAAATTGATTTTTGAAACTGAAGTAGACATCCTATCTATTTAATTTGCAACCTGTGCATATATGTGCATGCATTGGTGATTCCATCACCAAGAGAGCAGGGCTATCACTTTTGATCACACTCTTCTCCAAATGGTTTGATCTCTCTAGACCCAATGCAAAGAAAACATTAAAGGATTTTCAAAACTAATGCAGACATCAATATGCTTTGACAGTCTATTAATAATACAAACATGAAATTATCAATAGTTGGAATAATGCAACTTAAAAAAGTGGAACCCGCGGGAAGCTTTCAAGCAACAAAGGCTATTTAACCACATAATGGTGAGTAAGGCATCAAAAAGTGAGAATAGGCCTTCACTTGGTTCAAAAGGCAATCAGGGCTAATCATATTAGCAGTTCAAAAAGAATATTTATAAAAAAATTGGGCAGAATTAACTGACCTATTTATAATATGCAAATGCACTGCTTTCTTACACAAAGTTTCCTCCACTGAGCTGAGATCTGGGAATAAACTAATGCGTTTTCCACATACACACACACACACACACACACACACACACACACACACACATTTCTCAGAACCATTGGCAGGTGATTAAATAAAAACAAAATCACCGTACCTCATTCTTGCTTTCTACCAAAACACATTTCTTGTGACTAGATCTAAATTAATTGACAGGTTTGCATTATATTTTTGAAAGCTGACATTTACTCTTTCTTAAAAATTCTCATCACACACACACACACACACACACACACACACACACACACACAAGAAACAGCCAGTGCCTCATAAGACTGAAAGCAAAGGATGTCTCAGCTCCTCCCAATTGCCCTTTTACTGAGAATTTCTTGGTTTTTATGTTACAGACCCCTTTTTAAATGCATTAAAGATGCCCTCTTTGAGAAATCAGTTTACAGCACTAACAAATAACATTTAAAAGGGCATTTTAGTTCTAAAACCTGGGTCTTTGGAGGACAACCTGAAATATCCGACTCTAAAATTAAGCCTTAAAGTATCACTTAAAAATACAGTTTAAACTCTGAGCTTCTGTTATAATCAAGAATAAATGCGGGGCGCCTGGGTGGCGCAGTCGGTTAAGCGTCCGACTTCAGCCAGGTCACGATCTCGCGGTCAGTGACTTCGAGCCCCGCGTCGGGCTCTGGGCTGATGGCTCAGAGCCTGGAGCCTGTTTCCGGTTCTGTGTCTCCCTCTCTCTCTGCCCCTCCCCCATTCGTGCTCTGTCTCTCTCTGTCCCAAAAATAAATAAACGTTGAAAAAAAAAATTAAAAAAAAAAAAAAGAATAAATGGGCATAGTTTTGGCAACATTTTGTTGGATGCATATGAATAATAGCCTAAAATGATTCACAGAACATAACTAACCAAATGCATTTCTAATATATCTATTGCTATTTATTAGGAAGAAATAAGAGTCAATTAGGCAACTATGCTATTTTATTTCATGTTCAAAATGCATATAAATATGTCAATATATTACTATGATTAAACTACACAATAAATATTTGAGCTAATTTATTAATGAATAATACAGATTAATGTGTTACACATCTTGAGACAAACTCATAGGCTAACACTGTTGGAAGGGTTCATCTGGTCTGTCACTGACCTTCAAATGACAGTTTTAGCCAACTGATAATTGTCTATTCTCTTAGTTAAAAAAAAAAATTCTCTTTCTACATAAAGAAATTTGATTTCTATGTTTACTTATCTCTAGTGTTTCCGTGACCTAACAATCAATGCTTCCTTATAAACGTCACATTAGGGGTGCCTGGCTGGCTCAGTCGGTGGAGCATGAGACTCTTGATCTCAAGTTCAAGCCCCATGTTGGGTTTAGAGGTTACTTAGAAATAGAATCTTTAAAAAAACAAAAAAAAGTCACCTCAAACTGTTTTAATGAAAATTTCTGTTCTTATTTAGACACAGAGGTCTCTTGCTCAGTATCTTTTCTCTGAAAATAAATTCTACTTTTGAATACTAGTCAAGTCACACCTTATCCTTTTACAACTAAATAATACAAATTCCTTTAGCTTTCCCCCAATTGAGGACCTAAATTAGATCTCTTTAGCTATTTTCCTGTTCTTTGAACTCGCATCAATTTCTTCACATCCTTTAAAAATGTGATCCTAAACAGGGAGTGATTTTCAAGCAAATTAACATATGTATGATACAGAGGAGAAATTGTCCCTTGTCTGTTTAAGAATATTTAGGAAATCATAAAAATTATGTTTGTGTTCTCCCATATCATTGACTATTTGTACTTTGTAGATTGTACTTTGTAGATCTTAAAGTCTTTTTCTTCTGTCCTTTTGCCCTGATACTGATTACGATCCTATATTGCACTGAATAATTATGAATGTGCCTTGTTTTTATTTCTTTGGAGCATAGTTTTAAAAAATATGATTATTATCCTAAATTGAATTATAGTTTATTTTTTTCAAGATACCAAGCACCTCAATTGATTTGATATCATTTGAAAACTAGTGCAGTATTGTTTTGACTTTTTTGAATACACAGAAAAAAACATTGAGTATTATAGGTCTTACAAGTAATCCCTCAATCCCTTTTTGGTAAGGCCTTGAAACAACTTGCTCATCATTCTAAAAGTAGCATGACTGAGAAGATTTTTTTTTTTCAGCTATTAATGAGATGAACATATGTGATGGAATCAAAAGTTTGTTTATTTACCTGGAAAAAAACGGTATAGTTAGAAAAATGATGTGAAGAAAGAGTGATGGGGTAGGAGCTAATCTGCCCTTTCACATATTAAAGTAGGTTGTAAATCTGTCGTATATGGTAAGGAAGCAGATACACATTTATTGAATTACTAGATGCCAGGTGTTTTACATTTATTATTTATATTATTGAATCTTTACAATTATATTTAATCATTAAAAACCTGAGGCTTTAAAAATATAACTGGTTCAGTGAGGTAGATCGTATTATTTGTTTATAAGTTTTCATCGTTTTAACATGCTTTTCCTGGCTAGGTGATATACTTTCCTTTGCCATTCACCTAGGGCATGGCCAGAGCAACGGAATGTGGATGGAAAAGAGAATGTGCTGAGTTGAGATTTAGGAAGTATGGCCAAAATTTTGCCAGCCCTCTTGAATTCCTGCCACTTATTGTAAGAAGAGTATGTTTTAAGGAGCTATTGTTACTGAAAACAAAAGAGGCCTGTGGAACATTCATAAGCCTGACCTGGAGCCTGGAGTTAAGTCCATTTATATCTAGCAGAACCCAGCAATGTCACAGTTGACCCAGATACCCATGAGAAAGAAAAAGAATAAAAAAGGTTTGTTGCTGTAATCCATTGAGATTTGGGGGAGTCTTTGTTACACAGCACTATTGCCGTAAACCCTGAACAATATTCTCAGAATCTCACTAATACAGATCATGCTAATACAGATAAATGAAATAGAAGATAAAAATAAAGTCTGGAACTAGATTACAACATATCTAAGAACTTAGGGAAAAGTATGGATTGCTCAAAAATGGTGTGGTAACATTAATGGTGTGGAAAAAATATGGTTAGATCTCTATTTTGTGTTAGAAAAGAAAATCTAGATAAGTTAAAGATATAAATGCAAAATAAGAAAACATAAATATAGTTAGCATAAAACATATGAGAATCTTTTCTTAGTAATCTTGTCATAGAGAATGTCTAAGAATGATGCCAAAGATATTAAATTCAGCGATAATTTGCAAATCTGATCACATAAAAATTTGTACGGTAAATGACACAAACAAGGTAAGAAGACCAAAGATACACTGCAATATGTGGATATAACAAACAAAGGATTAACATTCTTAATCCTTAAAGAGCCATTTTCAGGTCAATAACAACAAGATATATAATCCAGAAGAAAAACTGGAAAGGATAGAATAGCTAACTCACAAATATGGAAATAACAATGGACTATAAACATGCAAAAACACAAAAAACCTTGGTAATCAAGTTCTGGAAATTAAAAAAAACAGTGAAATACCATTTGTCACCTGTCAGATTACAGATTTAAGAAATAATGTCAACGCTCAATACTGGAAAGGTTTGAGAGAAAAGTCACTATGGAGTTTTGGGGGGCCAGTTTGGTTGTATGTATACAAAGTCTTAAAATTATTCAAACTTGTTGCTCCAGCATTTGCATTTCTTAAGGAAATTATGTGTCAAATGTGAAAAGATGTTTTAGAATATTCATTGTAAAATACTGGAAAGTACCTAAAAGAACTTGGAAGACTGATCAAATTGTGGAACATCATAAAATAAAATAAACATTTTAATGGTAGCCATTAAGAATTATGAAGATCTGCATTTACGAAAATTAAAAGACAGTACTGATTACACACTAAAAGAAAAAGAAAGCCATTAAACAGTATGCATAGTATGGTCTCATTTTATAAATATGTGAAATACAGGGGCATTTGGGTAGTTCAGTTGGATTTCGGCTCACGTCATCATCTCACAGTTATGAGATAAAGCCCCGCATTGGGCCTCCTTGAGATTCTGTCCCTCCCCCTCTCTCTACCTCTCCCCTGCTCATACTCTCTCTCAAAATAAATAAAATAAATAAATAAATAAATAAATAAATAAATAAATAAATAACAAAAGAATTAATTCTTGAAGAATAGGCAAAATACTATTAACAGTATTTTTTTTTTTTCTGAATGATAGGGTTGTGGTTGAACTTCATATAAGGAAGTCCTTTTTTTCTATAATATTTGAATGCTTTTTACAATGAGAATATTACATATTTATAGTCAGGAATAAGAGCAATAAAACACTTTCCTTTTTGAAAAGAACATTTAAAATAGCAGTATCTTCTACTACAAATATGGAAACAAGTCCACAGGATTCAAAATAGGTCATATCTATTATTTCTTCCTTGTCTAGGTCCTCATAAATTATTCATGGAAATCCTGTCTATACTAATAATTATTTTTGTTCATTACTCCTTTGCATTTCTTTTCAAAAAATGACAGGTATTGTCTTCTACAGTCATTTATATTTCAGAATATTCCTCATAATTGCTACTTTCTTAAGGCATATTTACATGATTCCAAAAAGAAGCATATAAATAAAAACAATTACATTGGGTAAAATTAGAGTATTTTTCTACATAAGCCAATAATTTTAGCCTGAACTTAAATTGACCAACTTGAGCTGACCAATTATTTTAGGATTATTGTGGAAGTTAAAGTCAAGAAAACTAAAAAATCAATTTTTTAAAGGAAAAAAAAAACAACTAGGAAATAGTCTTCAATGAGACAAATTAACTTTACAAACAATAGCAGTTATGCAATATATATATTTATGATGTTGCATGTCTTTATATTTCTGTATATCAATATATAGATATAGATATATAATTCACATATTTATAGATAGTTAAAATCTAGGTATAAAAAACTGCACAGCTTGTGTAAGACCCATCTGAGAACAATTAAAAATCTTTATTAGGAACATAAAAATTTTTATAAACTGTTCCCATACGGGAAAATTACAGTATTATATAAAGGTGTCCCAATTCATTTATAAATTGAGTCCAATTCTGTTTAGACTTTCAGGTGAGTTTTTAAATCCAATCTGCCTAAAAGGCTACTTTATACTAAAAAGGAGAAGTCCCTCTTCCCCACAATGTCCATTCCCACTCTCCAAAGGTAACCGTTGTTAACAATTTTTCTTCTTTATTCCTTCAGTAAGTTTTCATGTGTCTATAAGGCACATGCTCACATATACAGGGGCATGCACACACACTTCTAGATTTTTTTCTGACTTTTTTAATTATAGGAGAGATAATATCATACATACTGTTCTACGACTTGATTTTTCCACTTAATATATCTTGGGCATTTTTCCATAACAAAACATATGTTCTCAAGTGAATTTTTTAACTTGATAAAGTAATTCTGAAACATACAAAGAATAAGTACTCAAGAATGACAAAGATGACTTTGAGGGGAAAAAACTACTAAAGAGAGATTTGCAACATCGGATGTAAGAATGTATAATTAATATATCGTGATTAAGGTGGAAGAATAGAGAAATCAGAGGGGCAGAAGTTAATCACAGGAGTGAACTCTGGAATGTAAAGTCTTTTGGCTTGATTCAAAAGTCTTTTTACATCAATAGGAAAGAAGTATAGCATTCAATAAATATTCAGGGACAATTGCTGAACAACTGGAAAGAAAAGATCAAATCCTTGCCTCACATGATAAGCTGAAATAAACTGCAGATTGCTTAAAACATTAAATGCATGAAATGAAAACAAAAAATAAAAATAAACCAAAGTTGTCAAATATGTAGGAGGAAATATAAGTGAATATCTGATCTTCATAAAAAGTATTTTTTAAATGTATAAGCAGGGGTAGAAGTTTTAATGAAAACATTTGAGAAACTGGTCATTTAAAAATGAAAATGTTGGCATGCCTGGCTGGCTCAGTCGGTGGAGCATGTGACTCTTGATCTCTGGGTCATGAGTTTGAGCCCCATGTTACGTGTAGAGTTCACTTAAAAAATTTTTAAAAATGAGAAAGTCAACATAAAATATCATATTACCTTGGAAAAATACTCTATAATGTATGGCACAGTGTTACTATCACTATTATATAAAAAATGTCATAAATTAATTAAAAAATAAAAACATCTCAATAGAAAAAATGGATGATGTAGAGAAAAAAGGAAGCCACTCTGAAACAACATAAGTGGCAAATAAACATATGAAATACATTAAAATTTTTAAGCCAAAATAACAACTAGAAGAACAGAATTGTTTTTTAAACATCAGAGTAGATTAAAACCTGGTAACATTTAGTGTTGGTGTAGAATGGACAAATGAACACCTTCATATCCTTCCATTTTGAAAAACACTTTGTCCTTACGTATTAAAGCTTATAAAGAAATTTTCTGAGCTGAAATTCCCCTTTTGGGAATTTGTATGGAGGATATCATTATAGATGTATGCAAATTTTGTCTACAGAGATGTTCATCTTAGTGTTGTTTATAATGTAGGAAAATTAGATACCACCAGATAGTGTTAAAGGATTTGTTAAACTATGGTGTACTATATAGTCATCCAAAATAATGTTGATAACAAACATTTAACGACGTGAGGAAATATTTGTGATATATTCTAAATGAAAAGGGTAACTCACAAATAAGATGCCATGTATTCTAATTATTTTTTAAGTGTTTTTTTTTTTTATTTTTGAGAGAGAGAGAGAGTGTGAGCAGGGGAGGGGCAGAGAGAGGGAGACCAAGGATCCAAAGAGGGTTCCGAACCGACAGCAAAGAGCCCTATGTGGGGCTCGAACTCACAAACTGTGAGATCATGACTGAGCTGAAGTCAGATGCTCAACCAACTGACCCACCCAGGCACCCTTCTAATTATTTTTAATATGTATTAGTACACAGAAAAATGTGCTATAACAATATACATTAAAACATTAACAGTGACTGGGTGCCTGGGTGGCTCAGTCGGTTAAGTGCCCAACTCTTGATTTCAACTCAGGTCATGATCTCGTGGTTGTGGAATCCAGCCCCATGTGGGGATCTGTGCTAATAGCACGGAGACTGCTTGGGGTTTTCTCTCTCCCTCTCCTTCTGCTGCTCCCCTGCACATGCTCTCTCCCTCTGAAAATAAATAAATATTAAAAAAAAATACAAAAAAATATTAACAGTGACTATCTCTAACTGGTTGGACTATGGGTGATGTTTATTATATTATTATTTATTTAATTATTATGTATTATATATAATATATATAATATATTATTATATATTATTTCCATAATTTTAAAGAACATTTATTAACTTTACAATCAGCAATAATGTTATAAAAATAAAATACTTTAAACAAATGTTTATGATGCAGACATTGAAATTTATGTTTTTTTCTCAAGTGACTTGTTGCTTTGGGTCACTTTGTTTAAGCATAAGCCCAGGTCAGCTTGTTGGCATTTTATTGAAAAAATATATCAAGTAAATCATGAGAATAACATTAGAGGTTGATTTTGCAAAAAAATCGTGATCTTTGTTAGACAAAATCACAGTTTACATACGTTATATTTTTATTTTTAAGTGAAACAAACAACTATCATAATTAAAAGAATTCAATTAGCATTATATGCCTTTAAATAAAGATTAAATGGCTTCTCCTTAAATTTTGTTATGTAATCTAACCTCATTTTTTAATTAATGGGAACACAAAAAAGCATAATTTTAAAATTTGATACTCAGCAACAGATCTTTTTTTTTTTTACATTTTTTTAAAATTTATTTTTGAGAGACAGAGAGAGAGAGAGAGAGCACGTGCACAAGTGGGGGAGGGGCAGAGAGAGAGAGAGAGAGAGAGAGAGAGAGAGAGAGAGAGAGACAGAATCTGAAGCAGGCTGTAGGCTCTGATCTGTCAGCACAGAGCCCCAAGCAGGGCTTAAACTCACAAACCATGAGATCATGACCTGAGCCGAAGTCAAAGCCTTAACCGACGGAGCCACCCAGGGGCCCCCAGATCATTTTTTTAATAAAAAATTTGTAAATATTTTTCCATATACTTTCCCTAGGGAACAAATCATACCACAGAATATGGCAAAATAAACTCTAGGGAAAATTCTTCATTTCTTCTTTCTGGAATATGCTAATTTGTTGATTTGGTGATAAATATATGTATACATATTGTATTAAAAATAAAATTAGGGGCCCTGCTGGATTTCACCTCAAGTCATGATCTCATGGTTTATGAGTTGGAGCCCTGCATTGGGCTCTGCTCTGGGGTTCTGCGCTCAGAGCACAGAGCAGGCTTGGGGTTCTCTGTCTTCCATTCTCTCTGCCCCTCCCCTGCGTGCACGCACACTCTCTCAAAAATAACATTTGAAAAGAAAAAAAATTAATGTAAACTTAATATTAAAATTGTGAAGCACAAAGCAGCTAGTTAAAACTACCCATTCTTGCTCATGTATCCTTTCATTTGCTATTTAAATTCATAGAACACACTTTGCACACTCCTCAAATGGTTAATTAATACAAACCTTTAAAAGACTCCCAAGTAGCAAATATTACACATAGTATTATTTTAGGATCTGATTTTAGGTCTGACTAATTCGGCCAGCAGTATGATAAGCAGCAACCTGAATGACATAGAGGGGTAAGCTCCAAGCACAGCCTGAATGAGAAGTGCAACTCTTTTTCCATGAGCCAGATGCCTTTTTAATTTATCTGTGCAGTTTCCATCTGAAACCAGGTGCTATTCCCAAAGGAGAAAATACTGCCCTCCAGTGGTCTTTCCTGGAGAAATGGAAATAGTTTCAGGTACCATGACTGCAGCACTTCTATAAAACATTGTGTATATATCTAGTCTCCTTTCTGGCTATATTTCTTAAGCTGAAGCCTATGTCTACAACTGAGCATAAGGACAAAACCTCTGAAGTAAATTCTAGTTTACAAGTAGCGACTCCAGTTAAATAGTCCTATTAGATAGGGGGAATGATTATGGCTGTCTGACCCCCAAAGCTGACCATTCATTTGACAGTCACAATTGGATTATGTTAGCCACCTATGCTTCTCACTTCCCAGATAAGGAAAAAGAGATTTCATCTCTATGTTTCCCTTGTTGGCCAATTTTTTAGCTAAAAGACATTTAAAATTGTACAGCAGGCAGAACCCCAGGGGACTGAACAGTGTTCCAACATCCTTAAAGGCTTCCCATCACTTGAAAAACCAAATTCTTCCTCCTGTTTCTTAAACTAACCAAAGTAGGCAAAAGCAATTTTAAAAAGTCTTTGTGTCTAGCATTGGAAGTTTCTCATATTTCACACCATTATATAAATGTCACTCTAACCTATATGTATCACAAATGCTACGCTAAATTAGGGCCAAATTTGCAACCTAGTTTAACTGGGTTTCCTCTTTTTGCAAATGCAGTTTTTGTGTCTGCATTTAGCAATGCATACAAAACTGTCCGTGTAGCTAACTGCTTCGAATTGCTAAATTTGAAGATGGATGTGTAGATCGCCTGAGTCTTTATGCCTGTGCCAAAGCAATCCTGTTTCTAGTCATACAGAGTCTTCCTAATCAAATGGACCTCAATTACACTGCTAAATTTTTGGACTACTTCATTGAGTCTTTTGGATTTAGGAAAGCAAAAATGGAATTTTAAGAGGAGAGAGGTGGTATCTTAACCTCCCATGTGTCTATCCTTCAGACACCAGAATGTTAGTACCTTGCATAAGAGCAAGGGCTAGAGTACCACAGCCCTAGGGGCTCATCCGTTACCAGCTCTGTGACTTAAACTTAGCCTCATTTTCCTCATCAGTGGATAAAGTTAATAATGACCGTCACAATCACCATCACTGCTTAGACTATTAAACCAATGGGCAAGTAAATGTCCTAGAGGCATGATTTTCTAAAATTATTACTCTTGTACCATTTTAAGTAAAGTCCCCTCATTCAGTTTAATATATAGAAGCTGTCCTGAGTCCTCCCAAAAACTTATCCAAAACAAATGCCCTGAGCTAAGATAAAATATATTAATGTCATATGGCTCAAATATAGCATCTTTATATGAATAAAGTTTTTCTTCGTTTCAATCCCACAGAAGATGGTATCTATTATATTTTCACCTGGATTCACAAAGCACTTCAGAATTTTAAAATTGACAAACATAAGAATTATAATTATGATGAAAGTGGTAGAGGATTTAGACATAGTTGGGTACACTGGCCTGAACCGTGAAGTCTTTGGTCTTGAGAGTATACCCGTGTTCTGGCTATTTACTCAACTCAGAAAATATACACTTCAGAAAGAAATATTGCCTCCTTTAGGAGATTAACGTGCTCCCCTTTCAGATGAAGAAAACCCTACAAACACATTTTAATAAGACACATTGTTTCCCCTGATCGCTAGCTGTGGTAATGAGTTTTTACTGAGCCATGGTCCCACATCTTCACCTGCTCCCACTGTGGAAGCCGACAGCATTCCAAAACATAGTTTCTCTCTAGATATATTAATCCAGTGTTGTCTTCACTGTCCATGACATCTCACCAATCACCTCATTATGATACTTTGTGTCATATGACACAGAATCTTTCATGAATCAAAATGGTTCTTATAACACCACAAACTGTTTATGACTTAAAACAGTAGGATATCCTGAATTGAGACTAAAACAATGATTTGATAAATATGCTATATTAGAAATTTTTGAGATGAATTTTTTAAATGAACTTCCGTTTAAAGATGGAGCAAAGTAAGTACAGCTAAATATTCCAATAGTGTATATGTGTTACAATGAACCCCTATGTAAACATTATCTATGCATCAATAAATGCCAAGAAAATAAGCTATGTTATAAGTGTTACAGCTAATCTAAGTTAATCTCAAAATCTGACAATGAAACATATAAACTTGTGACTTTCTGAATTTTGAAAAATGCATCATATTTATAACAGCATCAAAATAATCTGAAGTCAGAACACCTTCCTTGGATATAATTATATTATTATAATTCTCTACCTTGACAGATGACAATTTTAGAAAAAACCTAAATAGAACTTCTAGTATATGCACTAAAATAAAATGTTAACAGATAGACAACTCACCATAGTATAAGTAACACATTCAAATTTAGTAATTTATTTTCCAGGTGGAAACCAGGCTTCTTGGAAGACTTCAAACTATGCCAAATGGTCTGATTTTACCATAGAGGTAGGCACTAAAGGACTAAATTTACTTCTGTGTAATTTTTGTTAACTACATTTTGCATGCAAATGTCTATACAACCATGTTAATGAAGTTATAGAGAAGGAAAGTTGGCGTTCCCATTTTTCTGTTTTATTCAAAAGCAACTTTTCAGTTGACTCACTATGTCATTTTAAATCACTTTTCATTCAGTCATAAGAAAACAGAAAAGCCTAACAATGCATTCAAATTGGATCACAAGTCAAGAAAAATAATACCTTGCTTATGAACAGAATACAGGCTTGACAGTTTTTCTCCTGTACCTCAAATCTTCAACACATAGGATACCCCTACTGGAATCAGACAAAAAAAAGTTCAGTTAATCATAAATATTTAGAAAGTACAATCTACTGATCCAGAGTCAATCACTAATGGAAAAAAATTTTGTCCTTATTAGGAGCTCAAAATTTTTTGAACTTAACATGGGATTGGATGCTTAATAGATAGCTATCAAAAATTTTCTTTTCCAAGAAATATGAACAAATACATTTAAGTTGTATGTGGGTGAATTTTCTATTAAAATTTTGATCTTCAAGCTTCAAAGCCCATGTTGGCAATGAAAGTACTGCTTTCAAGTGGGATGTTAATCCCAAATTTATCTCAGATTATAACAGCGGTTTCCCTATGGGTGTAGGAAAACGAATATTTTTAAAATAAAGGCACACTTGATTTGCAATAAAACTGAAAGTAATAACGTCAGAAGTGTTGGTGATAAAAGGAGAAAAAGGCAGAGGTAACGGTCACAACTCTGTATCGATGGTCTATGTTACAGCCAGGACCAATACAATCTCACCCCAAAACATCCAGAAAAATAAAGCAAAATAAAACCTCTTTCACTTTCACACATTGAAGGCAATCAGGATCCTCACCCAAATTTCAAACTCCTGGAACTTGGAAATATCTGTAAAAACCCCAACACCAAGGTTTCTGAAACCTGCCACATCCCAGAAGTAGGCAGCTCTTCAACCATGGAGATATGACTATTAAGAATTCACAGATTATCTGAAACATTTGCTAATCACCCCACCCCCCTAGGCTAGAGGGAGAGGAAGACTCCAAGCATTGGTGAAGGCCTGCTGTGAAAATGCCAGGCCCTTCTTAGGGGCTCAGGTTGTCCACCTAAGTCCAGCCATAGCTATTAGATGACCTTATCAGAGAAAACAGTGTACTCGTGTGTGTGAGAACTGGGGTGGGGCCAGGATGTCAAGACATTTAACAAATTCATATGATTTTTTTTCTTTCATCATTTGAGCGCGTTGTGTTTATACACGCTGGGCAATGTAAATCATAAATCTTGCTAGATTTCTGCTATTGCTGCTTGAAGCCTACAAACGGCATTCCTGTCAATGGGAGGAAGAGACAGACAGAAATCAAGACAGAGACAGGCAGCACCCCCAGGATGTGAAGCTTGTTCCTACTGCAAGCTGTAGTGGAAGGAGATGATGACATCCAGAACAAAATGTTTTTGCCCCGAGCATGCTAGAGCTCTTGCTTTGTGATCTCTGTGTATAAGAAAGAATGATCAATGGAGAGGACTTAATTTTCCCCCTTTTCTGGAATCAAACTATAAGGGCTTTTTAGTTATTTTTAAACTTCTTCCTGTAGAGTCCATTGCTGTGTTCCATGAAACAGACAAAACTCAGCAAGACAACAAAGACTTGATCTGCAGGAGAGAAGGTAATAAAGAGCAAGTCCTCTCCAGAGGGTAATTAATCCTTAGTCATTCATCCTAGAAGTCCCAGTTACAGTGGAGGTTAATGTTCAGGTAGCTTCTTTCTATTTTCTTTAAAATTTTTTTAAACATTTTTTTTTTTTTTTACAGAATGTTATACTATTAATTGCCAATTTGCATATGTGTGCAGCTGCTGTTTTGGCTCTGAACTCAATCCGATAAGCTTGCTGGAGGTATCGCAGAGCACTTGGCAGCTTTCCTATTTGAAAAGAAAGCCTCTCCCCACTACAGAACAGCTGATCGTCTATCAGCCATAGACCCTGATGGCGTGAATTACAATTACACTACTTTTCACACTAAATCTGGGTGATAGCTACTTGGAAAGAAGTTTCATCATTTTTTACCACAAACTGGAAAAAGAATTACATGGTCATGCTGTGCTTTTAAAGGCAGTTTGGTTCACTTTTGTCTATTTAACACCTAATTCCAAGAAGTCCATAGGCATCCAGAGATCTGAATGGCGCGTAATGAATTCACTGTTTAGATTGAAGATTTTTAAAATCTACCTCAAATTACATTTATTAACAAGGCGACCAGGAAGTGTTAAAGTTGTTAGACGCTTCATTTATTAAATAATTTGTGGGTATTTTCAGTTGTCATATCTAGAGTCATGGGGTTTGCTTATTTTTTTTAATTAGCAATCCAAAACAATGCTACTGCAATTTAACAATTCATCACGTAATCTTGGGCTCTTCAGTTCAGCTGTTAATGTTAGATAATTCAGATTGTTATTTTGATCTGTTTATAAATGATTTAGGTTGCATTGTGCTGGGAGGCGAACTGCAGCCGCCGAGGCAGAAGATCTTCTCGTCTTTACTGCGGTGCGCAGGGCGGCTGAGGGCACTTCCCAAAATGCATTTGGGGAGCTTCGGGTCTAGCAGGAGGGAACACGTGACGGGGGCGAGGGCCACTAATCATGCCTTGATTTATTATGAGTCCTTGGTTTACTTCGTTATTGATTTACACTTCCTGTCTGCTTGGAACACTGAGGAAGGCCCTAGTCGCCAAAGTGCGTCTTCATAGAATCCTACACCTCTCGCAGCTTTTCTGGGACATTAGAAAGTCCCTTCCTTCCTCTTCTTGCAAGAACCCACCAATCATGAGAAAAACGTTATGAGGCCCCTAAACACCCCTCTTCTCCACACGCTCCCCTCCCGCCTTGACATTTTTATCCATTTGCTTAAAAAACAGCAACAAAACAAAACAAAACAAGAACAAGAGGTAAACCCACCTCAAGCAGCAGAAGTGGAACACACCCATCCTGACGTAGTTCACCTAAGAGGAAAATAGATTGTTTTCCTTTTTTAGTCGCTAGCTTTATTAGATTTCTCACTCTCACAGATTATCCGAAGACTACCCATTGATTGATCGCCCGTAGAGCTGCATTTGGTGTAAAGAAAAAACTCACAGCTTTATTGGCTCCCAGGAGACAAAACAAACAGAACAAGATATTCATATTAATGCAAACAATGCAACAAATGAGGGGAAGAACCGCCCGGCTGGAGCGAGGCGCCGAGCGGCGCGGCCGGGCGGGGAAGGGCCTGGGCACGTCCCGCCCCGGAGCCGGGCTCCCCGGCCGCCCCGACCCCGGGCCCGCAGCGGCCGGCCCCCCGCGCCGCTCCCCGGCCTCCCCGACCCCGGGCCCGGCGACGGGCCTCCAGGCCTCGCGGGCCCTCGCGGCTATGCAGGCCTCCAGTGCAGGCCTCGGGGAAGGGCCTGCCTAGGCCCTCCACCCTTCGCAGTGCTGGGCTGCAGGGATCGAAAAGCCCTCCTGGCTCTCTCCTTTCCCTTTCGGTCCGCTCCGACGAGGGCCCTGGCCCAGAGCTTCCGGCTCTGGGTCAGCGGCGAAAGTGGAGCCCTCCACTGTGCCTCCGGACCCACCTGACCCACCTGGAGGGAGAGGCTAGAAAGGCGCCTGCGGCCTGTGGGAGGGAGGAAGCTACCTGACACGGATTCTGTCTCTTGGAGAAGCTCACAGGATCATGGGGGAGGCTTTATAAACACATTTAAACACAACACAAAACACTGTATAATCGAAAACGAGGGGAGCAGTATGTACAACAAATGCTGAGAGAGATTTAAGAGGCACTGAGATTTTCCTTGAGGGGTGAGAAAGGAAGACCTTTCCAATCACAAAAAAGGGGTAATTGCCTCAAACCTAATCACCCACCTCCAAATCCGCAAAAAGAAAAAAAAAAAAAAAACAAAAAAAAAACAAAACCCAAACCAAAACAAACCAAAACCAAAAAAAAAAAAAAAAAAAAAACCAAGAGGAAAATCTGTTAAGTAAGACCTGATTTCACATTTTTATATTCAATGAAATATTAAAAATAGGATTCCCAGATATTGCATAGGGCATACTTACAGTAAAAAATTATTTGTTGTTTATCTGAAATTTAATTGGGCATCCTGTATTTTTGTTTGCCAAGTCTGGCAATACTAACTGAACCACCCCCCCCACCTTTTTTGGGAAGAAACCATACAAGAAGCAAGGCTCATTCTCTGATGTATTTATTAATCAGAATATTTCAGACTTTTCAATAGGACTTTGCCTTTCAGAGGAAATGAGTTACTTTCACAGGATACTTTTCCAAGCACATTGTAGGGTGGAGGAAGAAGAAATGATGAAAACACTTGGAAATGTTCTTATATTTTAGAGGAAGTGGCAGTGTCATTGACTTGAACAGAAAATGGGCCAGGGTTCCTTCACTGAGATTGGGTCCTTTCCAGGCCAGTACAGGGTAACCATAGCATGTCTGAAGGTAGAGTGTCAGTTACAGTGGTGTTCCCATGTCAGGATTATATACGTTTTCTAATCTCTTACTATAGAGCCACACTACTCTTTGATATTTATTTTACTTTGAAAGAGACAAAGTTGGGACTTGAAAACGTTAAAGGTGGAAGGGAAGAGCAAAATCTGCTTTGAAATTTATCAAGTGGTCTAAACCAATAAAACAGATCTCATCCAGGCCATACAGATGCTGAAAGAAAAGACTTTCAGAATGCCAGTGGTAAAACCTCAGGAGAAACTAAACAGTGAGTCTTTGCATATTGGAATGTGTGTGTGTGTGTGTGTGTGTGTGTGTCTGTGTGTGTGTGTGTGTGTGTGTGTGTGTGTGTGTGTGTGAGAGAGAGAGAGAGAGAGAGAAACCAAAAGCTGAACGGTAGAAGCCTGCTGGTTGAGTTTCTCCCTCAGTTCTGGTTAGTGAGAGCTTTTTCAAGGGAGCTTTATCACCCTCACTGATACTTTGGATTCCCAGGGAGCGTGCCTTCCTTTTAAGCCAATTGCTTGAAGTTGTCTGAATACACCCACACAGGATGCCCCTTTAACAACTGCAAAGGGAGAAACTATTTGTCTAATGAGAGCTGTTTTCAGAGCTGATTCACCAACATGTAAGGGAAGATAATATAATGCCAAGACCTCCTCACGAGCCTCAGGGCCATCTTGAGACAAGTGAAGGCAAACTCTTGAACCAATGGAACATTTGTTTGGTTTAGAGAATGTTTTAGTTCCAGTTTGATAGTTTTAGAAAATATATATGCTCACTTCCAGTTCATACTGATTTACTTTTTTTTTAAGTTTATTTATTTTGAGAGAGAGAAAGAGAGAGAGAGAGCAGGCATGCAAGTCAGGAAGGGGCAGAGAGAGGGAGAGAGAGAGAATCTCAGACAGGCTCTGCACTGTCGGTGCAGAACCTGATGCAGGGCTTGAACCCATAAACCATAAGATCATGACCTGAGCCGAAGTCAGACACTTAACCCACTGAACTACCCAGGTGCCTCTGGTTCACTTTTTTCCCTTTACCATACAAACTATAGCCTTTGGTTTAGAATTTAGATGATTAAAGGTAGTGTAGTGGTGTGGGTGTTACAGTGAGGTTTAACTCTAAGCTTTAGAGGTACAAATCTTTTTAACCTTTTCTCCTACCTTGTTTGTGTCTCAAGCTATAAAAATACATCCCAACGCTTGCTGCCTGGAGCAAGGGAAGAGAAATTCTTGACACTCAGTGCACGGAGGTGCTTCTTCCTCCCAGTAGAAATGTTTTGAGGCCTGTGTTAGGGGGGTGATTAATGGATAATCCCTAAATAATACATCCCACCCCTGGTCAGGTTAATGTCAGGCTCCCCACTGTCCCTGTGGTTTAATATAATGGTTAGTCTCTTTGTGTATAAAAGACTTCTGATAGAATGATTAAAGCTTTCTATGAAGCCAAGTACAAAGCCAGTGAAAAAGTATACCTGTTTTGAGGTAAAGGATTATAATGGAAAAAATAGTGGATTGAAAGACAGGAGAGCTTGAGTTAGGTTCTAACTATTTGAGTGGGTTTGAAGAACTCATTCATTCTCTTTAGCTGCATTTTTCTTTTTGGTTTGTTTTTTATTTTTGTTTTTCATCCAAACAAAAAGAAAGTTGGATTAGGCAATCTTTAAGATTTTGTTATTTCGAAAACAATTATTCCTTGAATTAATTAGTAAGTGGTAACTTATCTTTGGTACACTGCTTCCAAAAGATATAAGTAAGATATTTAAAGAATTTATTCATGCTATAGCTCTAAACAACAAAGGAAGCATGGGCACACTTCAGGTTATCCAGGCATTCCAGATTCCCAGGGGATCTTCAAACAAGGGAGACCAGTTCAACATCAAGATATACCAGAAACAGGTGCAAAAAGTCTGGAGACGTGTGAGCCACTTAACCCTATATACCCAGGACAAGGGCATAACATGTTCTAGAACTTATGGTTGAGTCCTATTTGGGGATTGAGACCTCAGAAAGAAGACTGCAGTAAAGAGAAAGCTAAAATTATTTAGTAAATATACATGGTATCACTATCGTGAATATTCTGGCATTTGCTGCATTTTAAGTATGAAGTGCTCTTCACCCATGAAGAGCTCTGAGGCCAGAGGAAGTTAGCAATCTAGTTGTAACTGATTCTTGAAAAGACCCAAGGAACTCACCTCCTTACATCGTATCAGGGTTATAAAGTGATAGGTCTTTTAATTTGAGGCCCTCCTGGTACCGTAAGCTCCAACACGCTTTCGCTAAACAGACTTCATTCACATTCTGAATCTGGTTTTTGTCTCACACATATTAAATTTTACAAAACAGAAAGAAACAATAGAGCTTATTAGGAAAAACTTGTTTTGAATAGTAAATTAAGCATAATGGAAATAGGCACATGTTTTAGCACGGTCCCCCCCCACCTTTTTTTTTTTTTTTTTTTACCAATTGAACATTTACATCTTTTTCAAAGTGCTGTGATTTTCCCCTTAAGTCTTAAGCTGGCACCACACACTTTCAATAAATGAGACTTACATCACTTGTATCTACTGAGAGGAATCGTTGTGATACTGTAGATTCCAAATGCGCAGCCTCTGTAAAAAGGGTTTTAAGCAGTCTCCCCTAAACTGTATTAATCAAATCATTGTGGCATTCTAAGAATCCAAAGAACTACCTAATTTCAAAGACAGTGTAAATTAACTATCAGTTCTGACTGCTTTCAAATTGTACCCTGTTCTTGGACACTGGAAACCTGTACATTCAGAGGCCCACTTGACTAGATGGTTTGTTAAGGAGAGATATGCCCCAGGTGGAGGCATCTCCAAAGCCAATATATTTTCTTTATAACTGGTGTCAAATTGATGTATATATTAAAAAATCTTGGAAATGATCTCAAAAAGGAAGTAACAGCCCAATGAGCCATATGTTCAGGGAACCTAACAGGTTTCCGTTGGGACCAAATTTCACTTCACCTTTTTGTCCTTATGTGCAAATAAAAACTTATCTGTAAATACACCATTAGAACAACGATGCAAATTTGTGAAGTCTGTAGACTGAGAAGAAATTGCATTAAAGTCATCCCAACCAAGATATTGGAAGGTAAAGAATTTGATTAGATATTAGATACTAGAAATAAATAATGCAACACGGAACTGAACTAAATGTATGTTTGAACTCTATTGGTTTACCACTTCAGGGAGAGAGGTTTTGGTTCTATAGAATTGGTTAATGAAGAAAAGACTGATGAATAGATAATGAATTGATTAATTTTGATGCTGATGAAGCGTCTGAACCTCCAAATTTACATTAATAAACGTAAGGTTAATTTTTTTTCTGTGAGATATTTTAATAGATTCAGATGCTAGGGAGTTTCCAAATACCAGATAGTACTTTAGCACTGAAAAGTCTGTGTTGCATTAAGTGCAGAGAGTGCTGCTTAGTGGTTTTCCAAGGAGTAGAAACCACACAAACACACACACACACACACACACACAAAACCAAACCAAAAAACAAAAAAACCCCAAAACCCCCAAACCAAACAAAAAACGACAAAAAACCCCATTATTTATATACAAAATTATTGATATAACGCCTTTAAAAAATTCTCAATTTTAAAACTTTTAAACATTCTCTATTATTTTAGTAGATCCCAACAATTTTGCACTCACCTATTGTATTGGTATGTCTGGGCATCTTCTAAAAGGAAAAATGATTCACTCTGTGTTTGTGTAGGTTTTCATATGACTAGATCAATGATGGTATAAAATTGCAAAATTTACTCAAGTCATTTTTATTTTATTTTTTCATATTGTACTTTTATTATGAAACATTACAAACAGATAAAGGTAGAGAGGTTAATATAAATGAAACTCTTATGTATAAATGACAGCTTTATCAAGCCTTCACGTTTTAAATTGATCTTTTTTAAATGAACAGTTGTGTGTGTAAATTAATGCAATGGTAAAGGTCAGCAGAAAAAAAATTATAATGGCTGGATTATCTTTCAGGGGCTTTCCTTTTCCATCTATGTTTTGGGGGAAGGAAGTTTTATGATGTTAATTTAGACACCTGCTTAGCTAAATAGCACGGAACTCGTTGGAAGGAATTGCATTTTCATTCAGTCCAAATTCCTACCAGTTCTCTGAAGCTGTGTTTCGGTTAACCCTCTCAAGGCACGAGTACGTCAGTCAGTGTTTCAATGTTTTAATACATATGCAAATATAAAAGTGTTGGGTATGGGTAAAAGTGTATTTTAAGCAAAAGCTTCAAGCTCAACAATCAGCTTTTAAACTCAAAAAGTAGGAGGAAATTGATGCAAAACCTCAGGTCCCAGGCCTGCCTGCCTCAACAGGTATAGACCTTTTCCAGCGGACTCTGGTTCTGGTGGACTCTCTGTCGAGAGACCAAATTCACTCAGGTCAGAGTACTGAGAGGAGCAACCAAGCAGAGACCTGTCCTTCCGGAAATGCCCGGCCCCCTCTTGCCTCCCAGGCTATGCGGCAGAGGGTGGGGTGGCCGTTTTGGTAATGGCTTTCTCTCACCAGCAACAGTGTAATGGTGTGTCTCTGGGGATCCGGTCTAGTCTTGGGGTCAGGAGGTCAGGCCTTGGAAACGCAACTAATGCCAAGGTCCTTTATTTGTCCTCCTCACTCTGATTATTACGTCGTGAGAGCTGCTCTGGCTTGGTGGGGTGTAGAAGGTGCTGGGGCGGGGGCGGGGGCGGGGGGCGGTCTGCGGGGCACAATGAGGGAGCCTTCGCTAGGGTGTGACCTCGCTCGCTGCGCGGCTGCCCCGGGGCAGGCTGCGGGCCGCCGGAGGCCTTTGGGGGTGGCGGCTGCCCTAGGGCCGGTTATCAGATCTGCAGGTTGTCCCGGGGCCGTCTTTGCCTTTCTGATCTCAACTCTCTTTCCACTCCTGTCTGCCCCTCCTGGCCCTTGCCCTTCATGAATTCGCTTGGGTTCCCACTCGCTGCCCAACGCGTTCAGTCCACCAGCCGAAAGCAAGGCGGGCAGGAGAGTGCAGGCTCCTCGGCCTCTTCTCCAAGAGGTGGGTGCGAGAGCGCGGGCGCTTGCCCCACCCCCAGGAGGCGCCCAGGGGTAGGCGCTGGGCGCGGGCCGGTCCTGGGCTCTCTGGCGCCGGGTGGCTCTGGCCCTCGGCGAGCTTGCGGCCGGGCCCAGCGGAGGATGCCCGCGGCGGGCTGCGAGGGGGCTCCCGGCCCGCGAGGGACGCGATAGCTGTGGCTGAGTTCCACTTGCCAGCGGCGGGAAGGACGCGCGGGAAAGCGAGGGAGCAGGAAGCGGGTGGCGGCGGCGGCGGCGGCGGCGGGCCCGCTGGAAAGGAGGGAGCGCCGCAGGCGGGAGGAGGGAGCGCGGAGGAGGGAGGCTGGGAGGAAGGAGGGAGCGCGGCAGGCAGGCGGAGGGAGGGCTGATTAGCATGCAGCAGCGCTCGCGCGCCCGGCTCCATTGTTTTAACACCTCCCCTCTCCTCCGCGCCAATCTGTCACCGTTCAGCAGGCGAACGCTGCTGCCTCAAATGCTGCTCTTCTCAAATGAGACGGATAATTAGTTGCCCCGCACGAATGCCGCACTCTTCTCACCCCTGATTGCTATCACCTTCTTGCTCCTGGCAGTTTTGACACCTCGTAATCAGCCTGCTGCTTTTCTCTTTTCTTCCCGACTTCTGCTTCCCTCCCCACCCCCATTTATTTATTTATTTATTTATTTATTTATTTATTATTATTTTAAATGCAATCCTGGTTCCTATTTGGACCCGGCCCCCGTGGAGTTCACCTCACGCGTATACGTGTGCGCATATATGCGTATATGTAAAACAGGGTGTCTGTGCGAGTGTCGCGGGCGGCCCTGCAGCTTTGCGGGAATCACTGCTTCCACGGGGAGAGAATTCTCTTCTCCTGAAGATATTTTGGGGAAGGGAGGAGTTGGGGAGAGGGACCGGAGGGGAGACTTGGGGAGACCTCAATTAATGCTTTAAAGATCTCTCAGAAATTAACAAACTGGGGAGTCTCGGAATCTGCTGTCAGAAGCGTGTTCTCCCCGCTCTCCTCTAACAAGCACTGACAGTCTAATTACTGTAGCTACAAGCAGCTGTCGAGGCAGCAGCCCGGGAGAGAAGGCGCCACAGGCGGAGCGCACCAGGCCGGCCCCTGCGCCCGGCCCAACCGCCCAAACCGGCCCGGCTCCGGGGAGGATACAGGATGGAGAGGACAAGGCCCCGCACCCGAGAGCCCCGCGAGCAGAAGGCGGGCCTGGGAGCCAGCGGACGCGTTTATCCGTTTCATATTTATAAAGTCTTTACCTTGAAGGTTAAAAGATGTGAAAAAAAAGGAGGGGACGTGGGGGAGTGGGAAGAACATCTCCTGAGCTCCCATCCACCCCTTTTCTACCTCCTCGAGCTCTCCCTCCCTCCGTGTTGGTAAAATAACCACGCAACCCGGGCTGAGGGGGCGGGGTGAGCCAGGCTGGAGTGTAAGAAAGCAGATGTCCCCGCTGGCAGCAGCCTCAGCCTCCGGGGAAAGCTGCACCGGGGGGGCCCTCCCGAGGACATTCACCTCCCACTTCTCAGGCATCCCGCTCACAACTGCCTCGTCTCGGCGGGGGTGGTTTTTTCAGACTCAGCGTTTCGCGTGTGCAGCTTTTTTACCTGGGAGCTGTTCTTACCCGGCCACGCTTAGCAGATGCCAAGATGCGGCCCCTGCACGACTCCGTAATAGGAGACAGAGGGAGAGACCTGGCGGGTGCCCATTCCACCTTGAAAGCTGCAGTCAGCGCCACCTCTGCGGCGCGGGGCTGGAGCTTGCTCCCCAGGCTGCATTTCCTGTGGCCCAAGAGGGCCTTTGTCCCTCGGAAGTTGGAGCCCTGGAACCCAAAAGCAAAGGAGAGTTTCCCGCTCTTACTAACGGTGGTGGAGGTGGGAAAAAGGAGGACTGGGGAAGAGTCTGTGATAACACTTTAATTCGAGTCACTTTGTGGGCTATAATTTCCTTTGGCTGTCAGCAGGCTAGTAGATGTCAACTGTGTGAGAGGGGCTCTTTCTCTTCTAGAAAAGGAGAAGGAAAAAGAAACCCCGTTTACGAGATAGGTACAGTGGTATATTCTGGCTGGTACAGGCTGAGAAGTTTTTATTTTTAATTGTGTGTGTGCTTGTGTGTGTGAGAGAGAGAGGGAGAGAGAGAGAGAGAGAAGTGAGTGAGAGGGGAGGCTGGGTGGGTGGGAGGTAGGGAGGAGACATGGGTAATTGTCTAGGTATTTCCATTCAGCCCCAGTGGCAGTGGAGGAAAGATGTACACGTCTCAGAAACCTTCACAGTGAATACCTAATAATCGCTATGTCACCTTGGTGAGGAAGATGTCAACCTGACGTGCTTGGCACCCTGAGCAGTCGAGGCACCATTCTCATGCTTCCACCAGTTAAGGCTCCTCACTGCAGCACAGAGGCCTCTCAAATTCCCCCATCCTAAAACCTTCCAATTTTTAAAAACACTTCCTCCAAAGAAGGCTTAAATTTCTGTTTTGAGAGTTGCAAATCAGTGTTCACTTTATAAAACAGAAGCCATGCCTCATTTTAAAAATTGGAGGGCAAAGGGAAACCTAAAAAACAAGCAGCATAGGGAAGAAAAATGAAAGGGAAGTCTCATTTTAAACAAAATTTTGCAGCATTCTGATTTGGTAGCCTTTCTCACAAATGTCTTCCAGTGGCCATCAGTCAGGCTGCTGACAATGAATAACAAATTTCTCAACAACAATGTAAACATTTCTAATACAAATCAATAAATGTGGATAGTTCCTACAGGGTTTTAGATTTGCTCCCAATAAATACAAATACGTTTCTTTAGCAAGTTTACTTTGAAAATAATTTTTAAATTCAAAGTGATCGACTACTTGTAATTAAATGTCACCAGATCTGATATCACCCTTCTATCATTAGAAAACATGAATGTTTTAAACTTCCCCCAAATGTAATTTATTCCTTTTTTTTTTTTAACTCAGGAACAGAGAACATATTTAATGATCATGACATAAGTAACTTTTTAAATATTCAACTCATTTCATCATGTAGCTATACACATAGTAAAATTTAAAACCATGTATATTATTAAAAGAAAAAACAATCTGAAGTGTTTGAATAATCCTACCAGTGATTTTATCACTGGGTAACAAATCTTAGATTTTGGTATTTACTTAGACATTTATGTTGTCTGCTGTTCTGTATTACAGGTTTATTAAAAAAAAAATCACCGATAGCATAAATAATCTAGTTTTTAAGTGAAACACCCTATAAACATTTGACATCAACAAATTTAATAAATTTAACTAGAAATCCAAGCAATAAGCTTAGACATTTGAAACAAACATAAATTAAGGTAATAAACACTGTAAACATGAATGCAATGAATTACAGTTTTATACAGAATGATCCATAAAAGTTAATAAAAGAAAGTTACAATATAAGTTTAGGAAAAAATTCAAATAGCTGTGACATAGCTATTTTTCAATGAACGATCTTGAACTAAGTTTTCAATCAAGTATTTATAGTATTACAAACCCAAGATCATCACATAGAACCTGATGATCACATAGAATCATTACACGGAGCTGTTTTCAAATGCATCTTAAGTCTCCCCATTAAAGTGTGAATTAAGATGCCGGAGGAAATCCCCCCTGGATGTAATGGATGGTGGGAAAACTGCTTGACAGAATTCACATACTCGAGGTATATGCAGTTCTGAGCCTGTGCCACCTAGTACCGATGATATATCACTGTCTTGATTAGGAAAGGGCTTCCAAACGGGCTATGGGAAACAAACAAAAATATCTTCTGTTATTTGTAGGTAAAATCAACTTAGAATAAATTTCAAATTCAAATTTTTTGAGTGGGTTTTGTGCATAAGTACAAAATTCCTTTCTATGAAAGCAAATTACCTTTCTACAGAGTTAGCATGAAGACCTAACTCAATTTTCCTTTCATTAAGGGCCCAGCTAAACTTTGATTTAGTCACTTAAAAAACATACATGCACTTTATCTTCACATATTTAAAATTTTTCCATTTTTACCACCAGCAAATTTTAATACTCGTTATCGTAACAGCAGTAGTTTTGGCACAACAGTCAATCATTAAGACTTTTTAAAAATTGAATTCTATCTTTTCTGTCTTACAACAGAAACCTTAAGTTATAGGGCTCTGATTAATACAAAGTGCACTAGACATGATGTGTGTACACATGCAGTTTGATCAAGAGCAATTTAAATTTCACTATTTATAAGGAAATATACAATGAATAAAACACATAGGAATAAGTTGTTTTGGTTTCGAAACGAAATTTTTTAAGTACTAAACAAAGTCCAATGATCAGTTGTTTCTTTGAAACCTCAAATATTTAATCATTCAACAAAATCTAACATGGGATGCATTCTTTTGGCTTATTTTGCTCCTGCTATATAGTGCGTAGTTTTGCCTTCTTTCCCCTTTCTTGTGACTGAATAGTGTCAACAGTTGCCCAATTAAATAATTATGGAAAATCACAATTCAACAGAACTACCTCCATTATAAGCAGCACATAAATACGTGAAAATACTGCATTTATTCTTTCTAAAAAAATATCTAACAGGGCAGAAAAAGCATTTAGTTCAATAGTAGGTGCTCAATAAATATTTTTTGATTGGAATATCTTATTTTCCTGAACTGCATACCAAATTATTTTTAAAATTTGCTTTCTGGTATACCTTGACATAGGTAAATTACCTTGACACAGTTAATTTCTGATACTTTGAGGAAAATCACTTAAAAAGTCAATTTAAAGAGACCTTTTTGGGCTCTTATTACTAATATGTTTTTATTAGTCCAACACCTGATACAGTGTTAAGTCTTCATTCCCTTAACCAATCTCTTTCATTCTAGTTAACCAATCATTTACAATAAACAGTGTATTACTAATTGAAGCATTTAAGTTTCACGACATCACTGTCTTATAAACATTTTACTGGACAGCTGCGTACAGTTGGTGTAAATATACAAAGTCTGTCTAGACCGAGATACGTTCAAATATCAGAACAGAGGGTTTATGATAACATTGACTCAATTGCTTTTTAGAGAAGTGACAATTTTATCACAAAAAAATAGTAATATTTAACATGTGTATTTTAAAATCTGGGGTAAGATAATTTTCTTCAGAAAAGGTATGATTAAAAAGCAGTGGTAATAAATGTGAGTATATAAGCCAAAATAAGTTAGAGTCAGCCAGATCTAAATTTTACTGTTTGCAGTTTAAACAAAAAGTACAAGCGATTAATATGCATCTCTTTAATGGGAAACTGATATGGATATAAATAAAAGATTATTTATAAATAAAGATGATTCTTATTAAGATCTATAAAACAGTAAGAAATAGATTTAGAAGCAATTTAGCTTCTAAATTTGGTGAGCCAATCTTCCACTGCCAGTTTATCTTCAAAGTCCATCCTTATCCTTCTCTATTAGGAGTTATTAGTTCAGATTGGATCTTTTCAGAGAATTCAGTTGGGACCCCACTCACTGACTCAGCAAAACTATGGAAGAAAATAAAGTCACACAGAGCAAAAATAAGCAGATATATTTTAATTTTAGGCTTTGTTATGATAGCTGAATGTTTAAAAAGGTGTTAAGTAGTGGTAATCGATATAGCATAAAAATCGGAAACATGAAACCCCAAATTTTCACTTCTCTTTGTCATTACCAACAATTCAAGAATTTTGTATTTATCATACTAGCTTTATTAATACAAATCAAACAGCAAAATGTTTTTAAAAATTAAGAAATATTCTTTCAATCCTAAACTGCAACATGGCCTTCAAACAAATTTCTTTGCCTTTTCTGCCAAAATATCAATTATCTAACCTTATGCCCCATGTCTTGTGACAGCTCAACACCAATTCTCCTGCATTTTTTAAGCTGAATACTTTTCCATCAAGTTGTAATCACATACCAGCTGTTTCCCTTGCTGTAGCATAGAAAGCAAATGCACAATGCAGGGTGCCATCTACTGAAACATGAATGCACACAGACTAACTAGTAAAAGAACAAGCAGGAGATATAATGGAGAAAAAAGTAACAAGCATTAGAACTGATGCACTTCACAGCTCCACAGGAATTCTACTTGTAATAAATGAAATTGTTTAATTTGTTTCATTTAGTAGTAACTATAACTGAGACTATGATGTGAAATAAGGCACAATGTAGAACATAAGTGAGTTTATAATTAAAGCGGATTGTCAGAGATGCCTAGTTTTTCCCCACTACTAAAATATGCCACAGCTTGACTACTGCCTCCTTTGTATGCTGATGTAAGTCTGTAACCTATACAGCACTTATAAAGCCAAAAGGTATCCATCAAGGTGTTGGATTTTTTTTAAATAAGTATCTCAAGGCAAAAAGAAATTAAACAAATGTTTGCAAATTATATAGATATTTACACCAGTCAGTATTTTCACAGGCTTTTGCTTATTGTAACAATGATATATTTTTCATTTGCCTTCAGGCATTAATTTTTTTTTTTTTTTAAATAAAAGCACCATTCTCTGATAGAACCTGAATAAATGGGAGGGTAGTAGTGGACTGGGGGGCTGCAAGCTTTAAAAACATCGAAGTGTTTGATTAAAATCATACATATGCAGAGGCCATTTAAAAAATGTATTAGGCTGCATATTCATTGCCAGATTAGAAACCAAACCCTACAGATCTGCGTACTGTATAACTGAGAATGTAACAGAGTATTAGACGAAAGACAGTTCACTTATTTTCATATATAAAAATATGCAATGCAATTATTTACTTATGAAAAGCATTCTTTTAAAGATGAGTATGATATACACAAACTTTTTAATTTAAAAAATGCCATTTGTCTCCCAGTATGAAATTTAACAAAGAATCCTATTGTAACACTGGTGCTGAGTAAAAAGCTTTGAGTAAGGGACTAAGAAAGTGACACATACTAGCTATGGATTAGGCTGACATGTATTTTTTAAAAATGTTCCCTAAATTTTAAGGTACTTTATAATAGAGCCGTACTATAGAAGATGAGTATCTTCTATAATTTCATGTCATTTATTATAGGACTTGGATTTTTTTTTTTAAGTCTTAACTTTAACCAGTCATTAGTTTAAAAGGAATATCTGATAACCTAAAAAAGCTGCATATCTGTGCATGTATGGTAAAATATGTGTTCATGCATAATATATTTTTTAATGCAAAACAGTTACCTGCTGTGGTCCTCGGATAGCTTTTCCCGGGGAATCAAGTGAAGGAAAAGGTGCATCGGATGGGTCCTGAAGTGGTAATGTATTTACATATAATGCGTTATGGTTTCCAGGTGGCAAACACGTAGCTCTATCCAGAGTTGTCCTGATACAAGTGTTTACAAGATTGGAGGGTTTTGTTTTGTCAGTTGTTTTAAGGTTTTGTATAGCTGATGCTATGGGGTCAATTCCCTGAATTTCAAATAAAGTTTCTTCTGTTTTAACAAAGTTTCCCGGGTTGTCTCTGAACTCCATATTAAATTTATCCTGGCACACTGCCTCAGATGTGGCAGGACCAAGGATGTTGGGTCTTTCTGGAGTGCTATGTAAGAAAGTAGAGTCATTGTCCATAGGTGGAAACTTGACATTGAATTTGGAAAGTGATTCGAAAGAGGTATCTTCCTCATCTCGGGCCAGTCCTCTCGGTGTGACAGATGTGATGCATGGTGCACCTCTATTTATATCATCTTTAGCCTGAGGCTTAAACAGCTCTTCTTGTTTATCTGTTGTATCCGTACACTGTACAGGAAGAGAGCACTGTGTTTCTGCAGGGAAAAGAACACAAAAGGAAAATGGTTGCATTCCAATCATTCTTAAAAATGATGAATATTATTTTTACAATTCCTTCTTATAGCAACTGAAGACAACTGGTACTTTTTACCTTTGCTACCACCTTCCACGGAATATTAGCAGTCTCCAGTGGGTGAACTGGAACGTAGCTTATTAGTTGCAGTGAAACTACTTTGTCTTTTCCTAGGTCTTTTGCTGTAAGCTTTGCATCTTGTTCACAGTTACACTGCTCTATGCTTAAAAAACATTTGCTTGTAGTGTATACATTTAAACATTTTGTCAGTAATGGAAGCTACAACTGTGAGCTTGCTTAGACAAATAAGTTGTTAAAAAGAAAATTCCTTACTAGGCATATATAACACTATACAGGTTAAGAATCGACATGAATTCGGCCATTTATTAGCCCTAATATCACTGTGTCACAAAATATATCAGCAATCAGTCTAGCCCTTAGGTATTCTCAATAATTCATGTGAGGGAGTGGTAGTGGTGGGGGTTGGAGAGAAAGAAGACAGTAAAGGCAAAAGAAGGATGAAATTTTGGGATGCATGTTCAGAAAACTGTATATGAATATATAATTCTCCCATTTATACACACACACACACACACACACACACACACACACACACACACACACATATATATAAAAGGCCTATGAAGATAGCAGGTGGATATCAGGTAGATACCATGGCCCCTGCAGCTCATTTATCTGGAAGCTGCTCATCCAACAAATTCAGCTCCAGAACAAATTCAGCTCTCTAGGACACAGGCAAAAGCTAGAAAGTAAGTAAACAGAGCTTCTGAGGAGTCAGAATTAGAGCCAAAAGGCCCACAGATATATGTATTTTGCTCTTACTCTCATTTTAGATTTATTCTAACAAGCTTGATGATATTTCCCTTAGCTCAGAGCTGGTTAGAAGCAGCAAATTAAAAGGTAGGGATAGGAGTTGCTGAAGACAGATATAGATATCAACAAGAGCTGAAAGCATGAGAGGAGACGAGAAAAACAAAATAGCAGATATAAGAACTCACAAAACACTACAGTCTGGTGTAGGGCCAATAAGGGCTACATTTCTCAATGCAAAAACACAATGATCAAAGCATTCTCTGTGCTGATAATCCTGAGACATTAGAAAACACTAAATTATGCTCCACAATCTTACCTAAGAAGACAGTAGGTTGGAGATTGGTAATGTGTGATTTTCATTAAGCGGACAGAAGGTAGAGATTAAAAAAGAAATCAGCACTTTAAAAAGGTAGTCATCAGAGAAGTTTTATCTTCACAAAAGGAGACTTGCCCAAGGATGCCGATTTAAGCAGACGGGGTACACAGAACACCTTGTGTAGTGTCTGTCAAAGTTAGTAGGCACTTAACAAACATCAGTTCCTTTCCTTCTGGTCCTTGCAGTCTCATGACACCTTCCTATCTTTTGCCACAGCACATTCCAACACAAGGTATTTTCTGTTTGGACACAACTGCAGTATATTGCAACCAAATCCTCAAGTTTACCTTCTTACATATCTACTGCCTCTCTTTAGTACACACCACCTTATCTTGTTGGATTATTACAATAGCCTTTGAACTGCTTCTCTGCCCTTTAAACTTAGCTCATAGCCAATCCATTCTCTACATTGCTCCCTATTTCCTTTCTAAAGCACAAATCTGATCATGTTACCTTCCTCATAGAACATTTTCATGGCTCTCCAAAGCCTCATCCCTCAGAAAAGTCATATAAAACTCTTCATGACTGGTCCCTGGTCACCTGTCCATACTCTCATCTTTCCCAACTGTTGCACTTCTTATTCCAGCTATAATGGACTTTGCACAGTTCTCCAAAACAGCCAGGCTCTCCTGTCTTTGGGCCTTTGCACAAGCTGTGCAGGCTGCCTGAAATGTCCTCTCCAAGTACTCTTTACCAAAGTCTTACTTGTCCTTCATTCCTTAATGTAGACTTAATTTCTCTGGATAGTTCTCTCTAGCTCCCCAAGACCGGGTTAGGCATGACTCGCAGGTGTCCCGAGGCTTACACATGTTGCACTGTATTTGTTCTTTCTTCCACTGAAGTACATTTTTTAAGGTCTTAAACCATGCTTTGTTTCCCACTTAACCCCAGTACCCTGCCCAGTGCCTGACACATAGTATGCCCTCAATAAATGTATTCTGAATGCATTTGTATTCTGTTCCCAAGACAGCCCAGTGTAATAATCCACATTCACTAGATAATCTGTCTGTGACTAGAAGTAGTACAGTAACAAAGACCGAGCTCAATTGTCTGGTAGGATTTCTTTGTCCTTGCAGGTTTCTCAAAGTCCTTTAACTCTCAAGTAGTCGTTTTTCCTGATAGTAGACTTAACAGTAGCAGGAATTCTAGGCAACGGTACTTTCTTTGCAGATTACATTTGCTAACTGTAGGTAACAAATCAGGAAAATCAACTGCTGAGGTAACTACATTTTACAACACCTGAGGAGGAAATGCTTATCAAAATGATCTTCACAAGGAGAACAGGGAGAACGATGAAGAATCTGCTGCTGCTGCTAATGACAACTATTAACATCAATAGCACTTCTGTGTCATGCACTACTATAATCATTTTATGTGTCTTAATTCATTTCATACTCAAAATAATCATGTGGTAGGCATTAGATTATCCCCACTTTACATGCGAAGAAACTGAGACATGGAGCAGTTACTTCCAAGGCTACACACCTAATGAATGAGTGGTACATCTGGCATTGGAACCCAGGCAACCTAATCTAGATCCTGTGCTCTCAACCATTATGTTAAATCAAACATACTGTATGCTGTACATATACACACATACACACAGAAGACACAGAAGACAAACATACTGTATGTGTGTGTATATGTATGTACACACATGTACACACACACACACACACACATACACACACACACACACACACACACACACAGAGAAGAGTCCCTGAAATGATTTTCTTTTCCAATAGATGACCTATCTCCCTTGTGAACAAAACCTGGGAAACTCAAAACACCTATAATAAAGCAGATATTTTCTTTTTTATAGCTAGCAGGCATACCTCAGCCACATTAAAATAATTTTTGGAATTAATCTGTTCAAGCGATGTTACTATAAAAAAAAAAAGGATTTGGGGTGCCTGGGTGACTCAATCAATTGAGCGTCCAACTTCAGCCCAGGTCATGATCCTGTGCTTCGTGGGTTTGAGCCCTGCATCAGGCTCTGTGCGGACAGTTCAGAGCCTGGAGCCTGCTTCAGATTCTGTGTCTCCCTGTCTCTCTGCCCCTCCCCCAACCCTGTCTCCCAAAAATAAATAAACATTAAAAAAAAAAAAAAGATTTAAATGAGGTGCATAAAAGCACTTGTGATCCTGACACTATACTGAGAAACATGATCAGGTGGAGCAAATTGCCTTTCTATTTTGTTTATTTTCAGAACACTTCTTTTTGCAAGGACACAAAAAACACAATGAGAAACATTTTTAGGTTTCTAAATTTTAAGTACAGGCTGTCCATTTAGATTACTTCTTAGTCTAATTACCTTGTATATGACAAAAGAAAAAGATCTGATGGTTGTTTGTAAGTTGTGATCCTATATTCTACTCTCTTCATCTTCCCTGAAATAGGACTCTCCTTTATGGACCAAATAGCACTTTTTATGAAGCCACATTTGCTTAAACATACATTTTATCTTTATCCCTTCTCAAGGCTACTGTCATAAGTGGATGAGAAGAAAAAAGAAAAAGGAAATGTACAATTCTACTAACTCAGCAATTTTTCATGAATTATATGTTTATCTAAAGGTAAAAGTCAATTTTAACAAAAAAAATAACATGGGGACAATACTGCTAAATACGCTCTTTCCAGATGTATTATGCAAACCACATTTAAAATATTTTCCTTATATTTTTATTCAATGTAATGTTCATCCTTAAAAGGCCTGAATAGGCATCTTTTCCCAAAACATTTTTCTTTCTTTCCCTTTTTGATCTACTACTACCAGAATAATATTTAATATTTTGAGTTTTGTCTAGACCCAGCAAAACTTCACTGCAGTCTATGGCACAACAGATCTAAAACATTTCAAGAATATGCTGTACTTATTATTTGTGACACATTTACTATAAAACATAAGAATAACATTAGGAAGCGGTTTTAGTGGGGAAGAAAATGAAGCTAAACACTCAGTGTCCTAGTTGACAGATACATACTCAGATTTAGACCTGCACAATTTAAAAATGGTCAAAGTATTAAGCCACTGATAATGGGGTAGGTTCTCTGTATAACGATGAATATATCACCATTACAATGTTTTGATAAGATGCTGATGTTAAAAAAAATCATGTTTATGAGTTCTATGTACTACATCTCTTTAGCTAGTAGATTTTAAATAAAAATAATTCTTTTACTTCAGAGGTACTTAGTGTCTTTAGCCTACACAAAAGATCAATTTCTCATGAAAATGATAAAAATTCAGGTGAAAGAATTAGCATTCTTTCTGGGTAGCTGGAGGGGGAAAAGGGGAAGAAATAAATTATGTCTGTCTACAAAGACTGTTTTGTTTCTCCACCATATTGTGTACCTTTTCTGAAGATAAAACAGGAGTAGTACGCAAAAAGTGAATTTACACTATAAAATGATTTTTAAATAGTCTAGATAGAAGAGATGGAAGAGATGGAAAGTGATCTTTAATTAAAGGGGCATTAGCACTGCCGCAACATCTTTCAGAGTGAAAACTGTAAATCACATCTCTAGGGAACCATATGCAGAATATCTCAAATCACAAGGGTAAAGGAGAATTTACCATTTTAAATGATCAGTTTACCTTCCTTTTGTTATGGAAGTGCTTGGTAGCCAGATTCAATCTCTGGTGTTTTGCTATTCATATGGAACGGCTGAAGCAAACCCTGGTGTGGGGTTTTAGGAAAGGGTACAGGCTTTAAAAAACACACGGCAACACATGTGTAAAAACAGATGTTCCTTTTAAGTTATATTTTATACTAAATTTGTACTTTGTATCTCCAACAGGCTAGCCTCACGAAATGTGAAATGTTTATTTCTTGAACCAAATTATAAAAATCCATAGTGTCCAACGAACTTTCAAGCAGAAGTTAAAAACAAACCTGATGTTCTAATTTTACTTAGCTTATATATGGTAGTGCAGCTTCAAGGCTGCTTACTAATACATGAATTAATGTTTAATTAACCCCCCCCAAATAGCAACTGAAAACTTTGAGACATATTTCCTATATTTATTTTGTACCCTTTGCAAGGTGGGACTTCTCATTAAGATGATTAGTAATTACATCACTCAAGTCACTCTACATAACCCCACACACAATAAAGAGAGAAAAAGCCAATCATTAGATAATGTAATACAGTACAGAACTTTAACAGCACTTACCCATTATAAGTGGTAGGAGGCGCAAATTGCAGATCCTTAGCACTTAACAAGCATTTAGAAATATTTTTACGATCAAAAAGAAATACATTTAAATCAATCAAGTTAATAGTACTGTGTGTTAAATCAAACCTTACCAGTTGCAGTGGCTGGTACATTAAGTTTGCTTAAGTGGTCTTTTTGTGCTTTTGCTAGCATGCATATTCTGTGAAATTCTTCTTTTAGATCCTGGAAAGTCTTCTCTATATAAGCCCTAGAAATGAATATTTTAAAATATGAAGCTTTATCTTTAAATATTTTCTATTGTCATTAAATTTACATAGCACCATTTTATGTACCACAAAATAATTACTGAAAGGTTAAAGTTAAAAAATTATTTTAAAATCCTAGAAAATGTCCCAGAGAACTACTCTAATGTTTGGAGAGCCAGGCACAAAGGCACAAAGTAAGCAGTAAGTTAAAAGTTCTAATACATAGATGTAGCACAGACTAGCATATCTACTTATTTATAAATCACACTTTTGCTGGCTGTCTCATTCTCACATTAGAAATTTCAATACATGGATTTTTGTTCTCAGTAAACATCTTAAATAGAAGAAAATGAAATGTTCCTCATTTTGATAATGTTTACGTTAAGATCTGTCCATATAACATAATATGGCCATAATACTTGGTCTATTGAAATATTAATACCTTTCATGGAATAAAGGAATGCCAAGACTCCTTGGTGAAGTTTCTTTTCTAGGAGAAGAAACCTCTTGTCTTCTTACCTTAAAGATACAAAATAATCACCAATTTAAATTGCTTCTAAACTCAAATGAGAATAGGTTAACAGAAAATACAATGGAAAATTCACCTCCGTCATTGAAACATATATGTAGGTAGCTTACAGATACATATCTTTCTTTTCTTTAAATAAGAATCATCAGGGAAAAAGGAAAACTGAGGCAGAAAAATAGGATGGAGACAAGAAGTATTTCAGGCAACTTCTGTAATTACTATTTCCAGTACTGACAATTTAAGAAGCACCTGATATGACCAGAAACCAGGAAAAAAAAATCTGTGTATGTATGTGTATTTACTTCTTTTCCATTATTGGTCTATAGGTTTAAATTAATGTCTTTGTATTTTGTTATAGATTCTTTGCTGAGGAATGCAGCTATGTAGACAGGAAGAAAGAAAACCAGGCTACAGCACCTTAGCATTTAACAAGCATTTTACAGATAGTGCAATGATGTATTTAAGCTACTTTCTGAAGCTAAGTTCTTGCCTTTCACTCCCACCCTGTGGCTTATTCTGGTATTACATTCATTCTGACATTTAAAAGTCAACATTAAAAAACATGTAATACATCCACTGTATGGTTTAGATTTTTAAAAAATCTTTAATCATACCTAGAAAACTCTGTGTATGTTCTAAAGTCACAAATTGACAAATACAAAGATTTGAAGAAGTCTTAATATTATACAATCATAAATTATAATTCTACCAAACCTGCATAGGTCTTGTTTAAGTTAAAATGAAACCAGTGGTCATTTATATTTAGTGACTTTTTAAGATTTAAGGTCATTGTAGCCATTATTAAAGTGGATGATTTTACTTCATTGTTTCTTGTCATCTGAGTATAACTCTTTTAATCTTGCTTTTCGAAAAGTTCCTTCAGTTTCTTAGGAGTCTCATTTGTTCTTTAAGAAAAAGACTTGATTCCAGTTTGTTTTTTTAAATTAGTATCTTCTCCAATTTATTTCAGTTTATTGCTCTACTTCTCCAGCTTTTTCTAAATACCAGTGTTGGCTTAACATTTCTAAAATAGAGTATTCCTTTAATTAGTAAAATGAAATCTCAGCAACCCAAACAATTTGTGATTTTATATATTATGTTGTCAGACTGAGGTAACAAAAAGATCATTTGCTGCTGCATACTTTTTGTCTGGCAAACACTTAGGCCAGGTCTTCTTCTGGATGAAAAGTGTTTTACTGAGCTTACAAAGCAGTCACATCAGAAGACATTTTCACATTCACAGTTTGTTTTTAAAAGCAGTAGACAAGGTTTTTCTTTAGTGTTATGTGCAATTAAAAAACACTCAGTGGATTTTAGTGTGTACTAGGAAGAGAGGCGACATTTTAAAGATAGCCAATCATTCAGGATGCTATAAGTAGGAAAGCAAACTTTTAAAAGATACTATATTAAGGGGTGCCTGGCTGGCTCAGTCAGTAGAGCATGTAGACTCTTGATCGTGGGGATCATGAGTTCAAGCCCCATGTTGGGTGTAGAGTTTACTTAAAAAAATAAAATAAAATAAAGATATTATATTAAATCTGTATCAACAAAATCAGAGAAGAGGTAATATTAAGAGAATAGAAACACTTGGCAATTTAATGTTAAACAAATCATAATATGTGATTAAATAAAATGACTAATCTTCTTTTAAAATTTACTAGAAATCCTGAATATGAAACAAAATTATTTTATCACAAGCCAGAAAGAACCAAAAAGAAGCACAGTTGACCCTTGAACTATGGGGTTAGAAGTGCCAACCCCCATGTATAAAACCCATGTATAACTTCTGACTCCCCCAAAACTTAATTACTAATAGCCTACTATTGACCAGAAGCCTTACAATAACATAAATAGTTAACACATATTTTGTATGTTATATATATTACATACTGTATTCTTACAATACAGTTAGCTAGAGAAAAGAAAATGTTATTACAAGAATCACGAAGAAGAGAAAATTACATTTACAGTAGTGTACTGTGTTTATGGGGAAAAATCCACATATAAGTGGACCCAATCAGTTCAAACTTGTGTTGTTCAAGGATTAACTGTACTCTAATTTTAAACCTAAAAATGAAGATATTTACATAAAGTAGTGAAGACTATTCCAGTACCAAAGTACTGATTTTGGAATCAGTACTTGGAATGATTGCTTCTTATGTTAAAAAGAAACCTTAAAAATTGAGGGGGTGGGGGTGGAGATGAGAAGAAGGTGAAGGAAAAGACAGGAAAAGAATGATAAACTTGTGTATGGTTTGGTAAATAACCTGTGACAACCTACTTGTTTGTCGTTTAGATTTGATAACTGGTGTGGGTGAATTAATTTATCCAGAAAAGACTCCTCAGGTGTATTGGTAGGGGGTAAAGGGAGGACTCTCTTATTAAGAAATTTCCACAAAGTATGTAAATTTAAGGTCTTCAGCTTCTTTGGGATTAGGAATACAGCCCTGCTTACTGTTATCTTTGTTACTATTATTGAAGAAAAATACTACGATTGTACTATGCAATACACTGCATCTTCTATCATTCACACCAAATACATCTCTTGATATAGTTCAAATGAAAATTTTAGGTTTCCAGCATCCTAAGAAAAAATTTTAAAAGGGGCCTTTTAACATGTTAGCTCTGCAAACAAACAACAAAATTGGCAAACAGTTCTCCGACACTGTGAAGCAGGGTTTTATCTAGAATGGGTGTAGCATGTCAATGCTATTTTCCATTGTAGCTATCTGACACAACTTTCTGAAAACAATCATTTATACCTCAAAGGATGTAGAATTAGTGTAGTCAATGGCAGCTCCAACATTTCTCCCAGAAACTCAAGACTTGCTTTTCAATGCCAAGTTAATTTACTTAATAAAGACTATGCAGTTTGTTGAACATCCCAGAGAGTAAATAAACATTAAAGGAGGTAACTTGTAGCTTTCTTTCTATTCTCAAATATTATCCAGGCGGACCCTGCACTGCAGGAAGCTGAAGTTACTGCGACTTCAAATAAGAAAGCAAGGGAACTTTGAACATTATATTTTAGGAGATTTTAAACGTTAAATCATTCAACAAATGAGTTTATTTTGAGGTACTAAAACTTAAAATACTTAACATTATAAACTGTTCCAAGTACTAGTTTGGAAATGCCGAAGTTGTGGAATGAATACTGAAATAAGAGCTTTACACGTCGTACTTTTCATTTACACTTCCACTATGGCGCTGGAGAAGTCATTCAACTAAATCATTACGATAAACCCATTTGAAACAGTTGAAAGATGTTGTGAAATGATTCCTTAAATTGCCTCTTATGTGAATTGGGAGAATTTTGTTTTAGTGTAAATCAATTTAAGTTTCTCATAGATGGGTATCATATTAAAAATATATGCTCCAGGGCCAGCTGAATATGCAATGATACTTAAGAAGGAAAAAGAAAAAGTGGCTAATATTTTTGTTAGTCGAAAACCAGGTTTATTCTTAATGCACAGATAATGGAAAACATTTTTGTGTTGGTCTGGGATCTGGCACATATCAGCATCTTAAAGAAAGAAATGTATGCTTTCCCTAATTCTTGCCTTTATAAAATATTTAGCACAAAAGTGAAAGTATTTTATTCCTTTTATAAACTGATTTGAAAAATAAAGAAATGACTCACAATAACCAAAATATGGATCTAACCTAAGTGTGTAAATGGATGAATGCTAAAGAAAATGTAGTGTGTGTGTGTGTGTGTGTATGTGTGTGTACATATATATATATATATATATATACACATATATATATATATATATAGTACAGTTGAGTCTTGAACCATATCAGTTTGAACTGTGCAGGCCCACTTCTATGCAGATTTTTTCAACAAATACAGGGCAGTACTGTAAATGTATTTTCCTTACGATTTTCTTAATATTTTCTTTTGTCTAGCTTATTTTATTATAAGAATACAATATATAATACATATGCAAAATATGTGTTAGTCAACTGATAACAGTAAGGCTTCTGGTCAATAGTAGGCTATTAGTAGCTATGATTTGGGGAAGCCAAAAGTTAGATGTGGATTTTCAACTATGTGGGGAGTCAGTGTCCCTAACTATATATCTATATATATCTATATCTATATCTATATCCACACACATACATAATGAATAGATCAACCTTAAAAAAGGAAGGAAATCAGGTCATTTGAGAAAACATGGATGAATCTGGAGGACATCACGCTGCATGACATAAGGCAGGCACAGAAAGACAAATTTGCACGATCTCACTTATATATGGAATCTAAAGAAGCCAAAAATCATTGAAGTGGGGAGTAGAATGGTGGTTGCCAGGGTTTCGGGGTGGGGGAAATGGGGGGGATGTTGGTCAAAGAGTAGAAAGTTTCAGTTATGCAGGATAAATTCTGAAGATCTAATATATAGCATGATGATTATAGTTAATACTATTACATTGTACACTTGAAACTTGCTAATAAAATCTTATATGTATTCATCACGATGGAAAAAAAGATAACCAAGTAAAATGATGGATATGTTGGCTTGACTATGGTAATCATTTCATAATGTATATATGTATCAAAGCACCATATATACTAAAAACATATACAATGAAAATTTTTTAAATGTTTACTTATTTTTGAGAGAGAGAGACACAGAGAGAGAGATAGAGTGTGAGCGAGGGAGGGGCAGAGAGAGAGGTAGACACAGAATCTGAACCAGGCTCTAGGCTCCAAGCTGTCAGCACAGAGTCCAATGTGGGCTCGGACCCATGAACCGTGAGATCATGACCTGAACTGAAATTGCATGCTTAAACTGACTGAGCCACCCAGGCGCCCCTATGCAATTTTTATTTGTCAATTATACCTCCATAAAGCTGGGGGGAAAATGCAATAAAATTTAGACTCAAAATCATTTTTTTTCCTTAAAAATTTTAAGCAACTGAAGTCAGCAGAATTAAATTGTTATGAAACTTTTAAAGATAATACTAAATTCATTAGTACAGTGTATACTTTGTCATACGGAATTTAAACTTTAAAAGGCTAATATTGAATAAAGGTGGTAAGTTTGCAATGATACATATTTGAACTACAGCAATGACTATCATTCTATTCCAGTGTTCCTATCAAAGATGTCCTCTAACATTTAGTTAAGATGCAGAAGGAATATTTATTTTTAGGTGGCTCAACCAACTGTATGTAGCCACTATTGGATTTTGTTTCTGGATGAGGCTTAATAGAATTATTCTTTTATTTTACTTTATTTTTTTAACTTAAAAATGTTTTATATATATATACATACACACACACACTTTTTTTTTTTTTTTTTTTTGAGAGGGAGAGACAGAGTGTGAGCAGGGGGGTGGCAAAGAGAGGGAGACACAAAATTTAAAGCAGGCTCCAAGCTCTCAGCACAGAGTCCCACGCTGGGCTCGAAATCACGAACTGTGAGATCATGACCTGAGCCGAAGTCGGATGCTTAACCTACTGAGCCACCCAGGTGCCCCAATAGAATTATGCTTTTAAAACAGAAAAGAGAACTACGCTCTTACTTGGAACAATATAATTCAAGAAATGAGCCAAGGTGAGATAGGATGGATTAGTAAAGGAAATATAAACTGTGGAATAGTTATAAATACTAGCTTGATAAAGTTTTCTACAGAAAAAGGAGAAATAAATGAGCAGCGTAAAAAGAAACTGAAAATAATTTACTTATCACTTAGGTTACTGAAAGTAAGAATGAAATGAAAGGAGAAACTAAGGTTGAGTATTTTCTTACCAGTTTTAGATATATTTAGACAAAGATATTATGGTAAAGTCAAGCACTGAATACGGTCTAAATAGGGAGAAAGTGAGAATAGGGCTAAGACAAAAGAGATTAAGGTGGAAACGTGAACAAAAAATTACAAAAAAAGAGATCTGATGAGAGTACAAAAGCATAGTAAAAGGTAAACAAAAAATACAAGAAAAGCGTATTTATGAGTATTTGCGGCCGTGTGAAATCTATGGTTCTCTCACCCTCATTAATATTATTGAAAATCTAGCAAAGCAAGAGGAACACAAATCCTGAGTCTAATCCGCTTGGCATGGCAGAGTATGCCAGGTAAACCCACTGCCAGTGCAGGAACAATTTCAAGGCAAAATGGGATCCATTCCAGAGTTCTGAAGGAAGCAGCAAGAAAATAAACAATATAAGCATGAAGTTAAATACCCCAATTACTTCCAAGATCTTTACAGGATTCTGGTTTAATATAAATACCCCCAAATCACTATCAGTTCTACAGTATTCTTTTAAAAAAGTTAAAATCCTTTACTAGTAGTAACACAACGACTATGGTTTCAATTCTATTATGTTAATTTGAAGCAGAGTGAGATTAATACTTTCCTATCATCTGCCTTTGGAGTCTTCACTGTGTATTAGGTTCCTTCTGCACACATCTTTCTGAATTTCTTGGAGAGCCCGACGCAGGGCTCGATCCCATGGTTTCAATTCTATTATGTTAATTTGAAGCAGAGTGAGATTAATACTTTCCTATCACCTGCCTTTGGAGTCTTCACTGTGTATTAGGTTCCTTCTGCACACATCTTTCTGAATTTCTTGGAGAGCCCGACGCAGGGCTCGATCCCACGAACCGTGAGATCTCGACCTGAGCTGAAATCAAGAGTCAGATGTTTAACTAACTGAGTCACCCAGGCACCCCTGAATTTATTTTCTTAATAGGAAGAAATACTGAATTGTGGGGATGCCTTTTTATGAAAAATAGAAAATGAATACCTTAAACGACCAATTAAAAAAAATAAGATAACCCATTCCCCTCACCCCTTCTCCAAACACTACATTTAAAACAAACTGATTTGGGAAAACCCTCTTCATTAGCCACAAATTTAATGTTACAGCATTGTCATGGTAAACAGAAAATACCTTCATGAAAGTAGCTGTTACTTAAGCAACTTGTATATATTAATTATTTAACTTAATCCACATAATCTTGTAAATTAGGTACTTTAATTTTAAAGTTTGCTGTAGCAAATAAGGCTTTGGAGAGGTAAATGATTTGCCTACAGTTCGGTACGTGGGGTAGCTGCAGTTGGAACCCTTATCACTGTATGATCTTAACTTCTACAGTTGAGAGAGGGCTTGGCTGCCAGAGAAGTTCAGTAGTGGGTATCTAGCATGGTGAGGTAGATATAGAATGGTGACATTTACACACTGTACCAATGCAAACTAATTTTAAGCTTCTAAAACTTGTCATACAACAAATACATTTTTCACTGAGTAGTGATAAGCCAAGTTTTGATGTTTAAATTTTGCCTGGGAAAAAACCTTTGGTATGGCTTTTTTGTGTGTGTGTGTGTGTGTGCTCAAGAATGTCCAAGTAGAAATTTACATTTAAAAATAACTCAGATAGATTTACCCAAGTTCTGTCAAACCAGTTCACTTGCTGACAGAAGTAATCTGGCAATAGTTTTTCTTAACCAAAACTTCACAGTTCAAATATTTCTCAAACTTACTATTAGAAGTTAGCCATTTGACAAAGAATGCCAATGAGGTATCTTCTTGTTAATTCTATCCTCTCAAAACCTGAACTCTCTTCCTGACTTCTCATCTCCCAGTAGAGGACTAGGCATAGTTTTAGTAGCTGATTTAAAACCCTTGCCTGATAATTTCACTATCTATATCTACTCAGAGTTGGTGTGTTCCCTTGAAACTGGGTCACGTTTTACTGACTCTCCACATGTTGAGTAATTTTGGACTGTACCCTGAACACTGAATACGTTGTGGAGACATTATGCTACATGGTGCCAAAAGTGGTGATGATTTTGTTTTTGCAGGCACTTGGTTAGGCTTAGATTCCAAACTGTCACTCCTTTCAAGAAGGGTAGTTCAGATTTCAGATCAGTCCTTTTTAAGCTTTAGCTGCAAACTGCTTTATTTGCTCAGCACATCCATGGGCTCTGGGAACAGCCAGAAACTTGAGCTGAATCTAAACACAGAGCTTATGGTTCTCCTTCCTTCTCTGGCTCTCTCCTCTTTGGGGCTCCTTCCCTCTCCCTGGTGGCTATGCTTCTTCTGAACTCATTCTCTTTCCTGATTCTTACAGCCTGAAGGATGGTGGGCTTTCTATTGGAATTTCAGCCACTGCAACTATGGCCATTCTCAGGACAAAACTATAGAAAACTGGGAATTTACTCTGAACTGATTACTTGCTCCACATTTTGACTCCTCTCTAAAATATGCAAAGTTCAGTGTCCAGTTTCTCAGGGAGTTGTTCTTGTATATGTTGCTAGAGTTAATACTGTTATTTGTAGAGGGATGGTTAAGTACTCATTCTTCTATAACAGAAGCTCCAACTAGCAAACTCAGGGTTTTTTTTTAATCCCTTCATTCTTCTGAGATTTACCATGGTTTTCCAGAGATGTCTTCATCACTAATCCAATGGCTTCTCTTAAAACTCTCATTTTGTTCACTGCTCATTTGACAGTATTTCACACTACTGACCATATCGTCCCTCTTGAAACATTTTTTGGCTACCAGTATAACATGCTATTTAGGTTTTCTACTTAAAGTTTGATATTTTCATTGGCTTCTCTTCCTAGGCCATAAATGTGGGCATTCTCTAAGGTTCAGACATGGGTACACTGTTCTTCTCTCATTATATACTTTTCTTATCATTCATTCTCATGTCAATTCTATTGAGTATTCATTTCCTACAGTCTGTATTTTCAGGCCTATCCTCTCTCTTGATAACCACTCTCATCTCTTTTGAGCCAATGGATTTTCACTTGTTCTGTTATCTACTGTAGACCGAGTTTTAAAACCTAACCTAATTACCTTTTCCTCAAATATAGTTCCTATTTCTAATCTTTATTCCCCCCCCCTTTTTTTTTTTAAATATAAGGCTGTTCTCCTTAGCATCAAAAATCTTAGGGCAAGATAAAATCTTAAAGAAAGTGAGGTAAGGCTTTCCTGACATAGCAAAATCCAAAACAAAACTGTAGGTCTGACAAAGAGCAATAAAATGCCAATATCTATTATCTTTCTTATGTCAAAAAAGAATAGACATTTATCAAAAAAGTAGGAAGGAGAGAGTTTTAGATTCAGCTTTAGAAAAAAAGTTATTACCACTTTGTCCTTAGGACAAGAGGTGAAGCAAGAGCTAGGGATAGGACTTGGGACTCCAAGGCTGCAGCATGGAAAAAGAGGAGGAGAGAATGTTTAAACAGCTACAGCAAGAAGGAAAGCAAGAGTTATCGTGGCTATTTGGCCATCCAGCATAAATTAATTTCAAATGACACTTCTGGGGAATATGGACAAGTCAGTGAGCAACATTATGTGGATGCAACGTATAGGGAAACACACTGTCCTTAATGTTAAATAGTGAAGAGCAATTAGGGATAGAAGAACTGAGTAAACCCATCCAATATGGCCGTTATGGAATTACTCAGAGGAAAACTGAGCTGGAATACAAAAATCACACCACTGCTGACAAAATGGGAGAGAGAAAATAAAAGACACCCATCTTTGATAGAAAAAAAAATTTTTCAGAGAAAACATCAGGTTTCATAACATAGCAAGTAAGCAGCAGAGTTCAGAGAGTATAACGTATTAGGTACAAATGAAAAATTGGGTGAGCCTTCCCTGCCTCTCCCCCACCAAATTCTAGAAATATCTTAAAGGGGACTACAAATCTGGCAAGAAGTTGTTAAAATACAATATTGGGGAAAATGCTAGCTAGAGATTCTGCGGTTAAATGAAGCGAAGTGGTTTTCTTACTGCTGATTTCAGATCCTATAATACATTCTTACGCCTTTAAAATTCATCAGAAAGAGTACACAGTATGCAGCACTTTACAGGTCTGGGGTTCTGTGGAACACTTCAGGAAATGTATCAGGTACCACACTATCTTTTAACAGATGAGAGTCAAAATTCAGTTTGCTCCAGACTTAATATATTAGGTATAGTAAGTAACTGGGAGCAGTTTACAGATATCATGACTTAATGTATAAAGATGTAGCTCTCTGGGCTCAGACCTAGTTTGCAGTGACATGGCTAAACATACCAAGGTCGGAATCACCGGTAAATATGGGACCCATTATGGTGCCTCCCTTGGGAAAATGGTGAAGAAGACTGAAATAAACCAGCATGCCAAATACACGTGCTCCTTCTGTGGCAAAACCAAGATGAAAAGATGAGCTGTGGGGATCTGGCACTGTGGTTCTTACATAAAAACGGTAGCTGGTGGTGTTTGGACCAACATCACTTCTGCCATTACAGGAAAGTCAGCCATCAAAAGACTAAGGAGTTGGAAGACCGGTAGAAGCTCCACCATTTGAAACATTGTTAGCCTATAATAAATGGGTAATTTATGTAACAGCAACAACAAAATAAAGTATAAAGATGTAAAACAATTAGTTATCTAATAAATGTGAAAATGATGAACAAGCAGTATGACTTCCATACATAAATAAGGGTTCCTGAGGGGATGTTAAGAGTATTCTTAAAGTATGACGTTTTTTCAATAGAAGGAAAAGTAAGTAACTTACTGAGAAAAAGGCAATATTTTTCTAACAGAAAATTATAATCTAGTAAAACAGTGGTTCTCAAAATAAGGTCTAGGATCCCTGGAAGTCCTGAGATTCTTTCAAGGGATCTACCTTTGGGAAAGAAATCTGCCTGGGCCCTGAGTATCCCTACATTTTTGCTGTGTATGCCAAGAATATAAGGCTCTGATTGTTCTTTACCTGGGATATTTCTGAGGACTGTGTTTGCAGAGGGCAAACATGAAAGCTAATGTCTCTCTTGGACAATAAGCATGCTACTTACTGCTTGCTGTAAAATGACCCATCTCCCAAGCTCAGTGTTCCTCACTTTTAATGCAACCCATTACATACGTAGACATCCATCTGGGTCTTACCACGTTACCCTTCCCTCTTCCCTGGAGGGACCAACACAAATAATAATGCTCTTGCTGCTTATGTGCTGTGTATAACAAAGATTTTTTTCTGATTCAAGAGCCTTGTGTCTTATTACAGCATCTCTGAAGCAGTAACTGGCTAACTTACTAGCTCGTGGGTAGCGTAAAATCAAATCCCTGACCCTGACATATATGGCGTCAACTATTATCACAGTACTATTAGATGTTATTTGTTTTTTTTACTCTTTTGATATTTATATTGATGATGCAAAAGCAATGGTGAGTAAAACTGCTAGTGCCTGAACATATCAAGGCCATGACACAAAACTGGAGTTACCGTTCTCTTTAATGCCACATACTCAGTAAAAAAAAAAAAAAAAAAAAAATCCTTGGGGTCCTGAAATGTCTCCTTGATGAGATAGTAAAAATTATTAATTTTATTAAATTTTGATCCCAAGTTAATAGCTTTTAAATACTGTGTGAGACAAAATAGGAAATACACACAAAGGACTTCTATCTCATACCAAACTACAAGGGTTGTCTTGGGGAAAAGCACTGGTTCAACTGTTTGAGAGTTGCAAGCTGAACTAGTCACTTTTTTAATGGAACACAATTTTCACTTGAAAGAATGACTGACATGCATGCTATGGTTATTCAGACATTCTCAAAAGCAAATGAAGTTAGCCTCTCACTTTATAGAAAACTGACAAGATTTGTTGTCCATGAAAAAAATTTTAGAAAGTGAAAATTAAAATCTTGGGAACTGTGTACCCCTTATAGTAAGCTTGACAATTGCCCAATACTTAAAAAGACTTTTATGATGAGATCAGTGATGATGTTAAATGTGATTTTTAAATATCATAAGTCAACATTTGCAAGATCTGCATAGCACAGTGAACCAGTATTTTTCAAATGACCGATTTATGATGCTACAAAATCATATAGGTAAAAGATAGATCTAAAGATAGACAAGATAGACCTCTGGCTTTTAATGCAGTAGAAAAGTTCATTGGTTTCAGCTTTTATATTGCAATTGACACTTAAACTACTACTTACTGAATTTTGGTATAGTATCAAAGGAGAACAGCCACAATTTCTAAAAAGGTTATTAAAATATTATTCTCTTTCCTAACTACGTATCTATATGAAACAAGGTTTTCTTCAGATAATTCAACCAAAAAAACCAAAACAATAAACACAACAAATCACACCAGGTCCAATGCAGAAGCATTTTATAATGTTGAAAAACAAATGTCTTCAAAACAGATTTTGAAATTAGGATGACAGATAATAATATGAGAGAAACTAGATTGTTTTGGGGGGCTAGTCCTAACCTACTGAGGCTGAGAGAATAGACTTTCATGCTTGGGTCAAGAGAAATCAAGGCTGAACAGAATATACTAACTCTTGGTTTGTGGCCTCTGGAGAAGAGTAGAGAAAAGAAAAATGGGAAATGCGAGGAAGAGCTTAATAGGGGGAAATGAGGGGAGAAAAACCATACCAGAAATAATCAAATCTGCTTAGAAGCCTGGGAAGAGAATTTAAGAAGTGATATGCCACTTCTCATTTTTTCTCCCCTTAAAAATTATTTCCAGTATTATAAAAACAAAAACTCTAAAATGATGTATTGAATTAAAAAAGAGACCCAGAGGGGCGCCTGGGTGGCGCAGTCGGTTAAGCGTCTGACTTCAGCCAGGTCACGATCTCGCGGTCCGTGAGTTCGAGCCCCGCGTCAGGCTCGGGGCTGATGGCTCGGAGCCTGGAGCCTGTTTCCGATTCTGTGTCTTGCTCTCTCTCTGCCCCTCCCCGTTCATGCTCTGTCTCTCTCTGTCCCAAAAATAAATAAAAAACGTTGAAAAAAAAAATTAAAAAAAAAAAAAAAAAAAAAAAAAAAGAGACCCAGAACAGGAAAGGGTTAGGATGGATTAATAACTCAGATTTGGAAACAATCAAAACTGCAACAGAAGTTTCAATATATTGAAATATTCAAAATATTGAAATGTTTTGGATATTAATATATATTTTTTTGTTTCTTAAAATCTGTGATACATTTATTATAACACTTTGGGAAAAAACTCTGAACTTTGATGAATGAGCTGACTCAAGAGGATTTTTCTGCCTTCTAATTATTTTTCTACCAGATAATCTATAAACAAAAGCCGGTCTCCAAAGAGGAGTAATACAGAAATGTAATACTTTGAAAGAAGGTATATTCAATCCAGTCTCTAGAAACAACTTAGGGGGACTAGGACATTTGCTGTGACTGAGAAGACAGGGTGCTCACACACATTTCTCCAATACTACATAAGCCTCAGCTTAGGCTGGCATGTGCCATTGTAGAGAGGGTACATCCCTATTTTTATCTAATAAAAGATGATAAAAAGAGAAGCTTGAGCATTAAAATATAGTCATTTTTTTAACAAAGTTGAGTAATGAACATTAAGTGAATTTATTTCAAGTTCCTCTCTTCGAAAAGGTAGTGTTTAGACAATGTAACCAAATTTGACTTTTCCCACAGAAATCACTTGATGGTTACATAGCTTGACTAATGGTCTAATTTCTAACTTTCATTCAAATGATGAAAAAATATTTATCATATACCTGTATATGACAGTCTATTTTTTTCCAAGAAATATGTATATTTTAAATCAGTTTGGTACATGATACAGATTGGTTTTACAGTTTTTAATGGACTAAAATAAACATTTCTAAATATAGCAGTGTCTGCTTATGTAACAAATATCTGTAAGGTAAAATAAGGTATTTGAATAGAACTACATCCACATGAGCAAATAAGAGAAGAAAAAGCTGAAAAGGTTCCTATATACCTTCTGGATTAAAAAAACACAAATTATTAATGGTTGAAGATAGTAAACTGCTAAAGGAAGGGGGAAACAGTATGCAAGTTCTATTGTAAGAGCTCTTCGTGCAAAACTTAACTGGTTTCATATTATGGTTTTGTTGTTAGAGCAGTATTCAAAATTATAGATGAGAGGCTTTATCAGCTACACTTTCACAAAAACTGCTATATGCATTGACAGAAACGTGTGGCAAGGTATTCATAATACGACAGTCTATTATAAAGCTTTTATAATGCTTATAAAACCAGGTACTTGGACAATATATGGCAAGTTGGCCAACAAACTTAGTTGAAAAGACCTGCAATAGAAAAAAGGAGAAGCTGGGGCACCTGGGTGGCTCAGTTGATTCAGCATCTGACTCCTGATCTCAGCTCAGGTCATGATCTCACGAGTTTGTGAGATCAAGCCTTGCATCTCTGCACTGACAGCATGGAGCCTGCTTGTGATTCTCTCCCTCTTTTGTCCCTCCCCCGCACTTGTGCAAGCTTGTGTGTGCACTCTCTCTCAAAATAAATAAACATTAAAAAAAAAAGGGAGAAACTATAGGGGACCTAAACTCAGAGATAGATCCTTAAGTGGGAGCTGCATCTGAAATCCATAGTATATGACAAATGAACACTGCAAGGATGGGGATATCATCTAAGACTTAGACTTGTGAGGCCAGTTTTATAAGTTACGAAAGTTCAGAAAGTAAAGCAGCATTAAAGTTCATACACTGTCTGTTGAAACTGTCATGCATAACAACTGGAGGAACACACCAATGCCTCTCAAGGACCATCTATAGAATAAGGTAACAAAATAGTAGGGGGCATTCTGTCTTCTGAAGCCATGATTATGTCATTTTAAAAAGGTTATAGTAGGGGCACCTACTATAGTCAGGTAAGTGTCTGACTCTTGATTTGGGCTCAGGTCACGATCTCACAGTTTGTGAATTTGAGCCCCGTGTTGGACTCTGCGCTGACAGCATGGGACCTGCTTGGGATTCTCTGTCTCCCTGTCTCTCTCTGTCCCTCCTCTCTTTGTGTGTGCTCTCTCTCAAAATAAACTTAAAAAAAAAAAGCTTATAGTAAATGAAATTGATCTTTCAAAATCATCAGTTTTACCTTTCAGTTATGTATGTATTATGTATGTATGTATGTAATCCTGTACCCAGTGTGGGGCATGAACTCATGACCCTAAGATCAAAAGTTACACACTTTACTGACTAAGCCACCCAGGCACCCAGATTCAGTTTACATAATGTTCTCCAAAGTGGTCTTGAATAATCTGAGCTCGTATCTAGAAATTATTCTTTTCCCATTAAAATCTTGCAGAAAATTAGGTTTTCATATCTATGCACACAGTACCAAAACATAGGCACATAAGAATATGTTTTCTTTTTTTTTAAAATTTTTTTTTTTCAACGTTTATTTATTTTTGGGACAGAGAGAGACAGAGCATGAACGGGGGAGGGGCAGAGAGAGAGGGAGACACAGAATTGGAAACAGGCTCCAGGCTCCGAGCCATCAGCCCAGAGCCCGACGCGGGGCTCGAACCCACAGACCGCGAGATCGTGACCTGGCTGAAGCCGGACGCTTAACCAACTGCGCCACCCAGGCGCCCCAAGAATATGTTTTCTTTTCTCTCCTTGAACTAAATGTTGATCCCCTGCTCAAGCCTACCTTTTAGCTCACTGGGAATTTTATTTTTAAATTAAGGTCCTATATGTTTTATCTGTACCATAAAATTATAATTAGCATTTCATTTTATGATATAATTAAGACTTCACATTGACTTACAATGTTTGCTAATTGCTTTGGGGTCCAAATCTTTGTTTCTCCAATCAGACTACATGGCTCCTTAAAGTTAGAGACGGATCATGTCTCATTCTTTTTTTGTACTCCTGTCAATGATTAGCAAGACTAGGCAAATAGAAGGAGTTCAACAAATACTTCTTGTCTAAGTGATTGACAAGTGAATTTTTAGACATCAGCTTTCTTCAAACATGTCAGAGCCTCTATATTCACTAGAATTACCAGGTACAGCACATCTTATTTCCTTAATGTTAGCACTGATGGCAGCTCCATGGCTACGTCACTGTTTTACTCTTCAAAACCCACAAAATCTTTGCTGCTCCTTGATGCTACCGTCTATCTACCGATCTAATCACAAGAATGGCGACATGAGGGATGGGCCAACTGTCTAACTGGCATCTTTCCGTAATAACTGCATTCTTTGTATTTTTACACTTTTGCTTAAAGCATGTAACTCAGATGAAAAAAGACATGTATAAAGAACAAATGAGAAATACATACATAAAATCAGAAACAAAGCAGAAAATCAGCTCTTTGGACACATGATCTCTATGTTAAAAAACAGAAGTTCAAATAAACTCATATTACACTTTGTATCCTGGATCCTAGACTCTGAAATGACCTTACAATATTCAGTAACGTTGATTTTGGTTATTAAATCAAAACTTTAAGCCAGCATCGACAATATTTCTTTGTTCTTCCAGCGGCTGGCAGTGTCAGGTACGTAGCAGTTCAGTCACTGGACGAGTGAGCGAAGAAAATTTACCAGTATCACCAAATTCTTCTATGTATTCAATATCATCACTCCCTATACATTTTCTTGCATCCCAACATTCTATCTAGACTCTTGTGTAACTTCCAAAAAAAATACTGTAGGATAGAAAGATGAGGGCAAACAATTTTTGTCAAACCCTGGACACCTAGAATAGTATTCAGTTTGGCAACTGAAGTGCCTCTCAGAAGCAGTATTATAAAAATCTCTTATTTCCAAGATCTTAAAAATGATCCAGTATATTACAATCCTAGTTTTTAAAAAAGTGAATTAAACAATGCCAATTTATATCTACATTAAGAAACACAATTTGTTATTTAAATAACTGCTCTCATGACATATGCTACTGTGTCTGACAATGGTGTTCTATAAACAAGAGATAGTTTTGTCAAGAATAAGTGTGTGCATTTTTGTGTTGATTTTCTACATATAAATATTTTCAATTTTCAAAACTGGTTATAAAAAAAGAAAACGTAACAACAGGCAATAGTTTCTTGGTTCTCTAAAACACTGCTCAGCTGTTCTCTGGAAAGTCTACATTCACGTCAGAATTTTTGAAATTGTTTTTTTTTTAATTTTTTTTAACATTTATTTATTATTGAGAGACAAAGAGAGACAGAGCACGAGCATGGGAGGGGCAGAGAGAGGATGAGACACTGAATCTGAAGCAGGCTCCAGGCTCTGAGCTGTCAGCACAGAGCCCAACGTGGGGCTCGAATCCACAAACCGCGAGATCATGACCTGAGCCAAAGTCGGACGCTTAACCGACTGAGCCACTCAGGCGCCCCAGAATTTTTCAAATTGTTAAGATGAGAAGCTATGATATTTGTTTCTTCTGAGATTAACACTGATAGGATTCAGGAAGCTGAATTTACTATTAAATTCTGCCAAGGTCCTTGACTTTTCATTAGTATTTATCATATAAATCAAATACTACACACCACACCCTGATCTATGGTACCCTCTCTGTATGCCACAATCTACCATCCCGTGATGCTTTTAAAATACATGTACAAAATCTCTGGTACTCCTCCTTTCAAGAAGAGGAACGTATTTCCTTGCCTCTGAAGCACTTTGTGACTTATTTCTAATGAGCAGAATAAAGTGGAAGTAAAGGTATGTGATTTTTAGAAACTAGGTCATGTAAAGCACTGCGGCTTTCTTGTTGCTCTCTTCTCTTGGATCTTTTACTCTCTTACTTTGAGGAAATTATTGGCCAGGTTGTGAGAAAAGGCCATGGAGATGTCTCCTGCCAACAGTCATTTGAGTGAGCCATCTTGGACGTGGATCCTCCAACCACGCCAAGCCTTCAGATGACTGAAGCCCTTGCCCACATCCTAACTTCAGTCAAATGAGATCTTGAACCAGAACTACCCAGCTAAGTCACTTCCAAATTTCTGACCCACAGAAAATGAAATAATAAATATTTGTTGTTTTAAGTTGTTAAGTTTGGGCATAAAATTCGGGGTACTTTGTTGTATGATAGATAACGCAATGACCCCTTTGCCAAAACCGTATCTCCTCAAGAAAGACTGTGCAAACTATGGTGGTATATGAGAAGTGAAATTCAGGTTTTCCACTAAACTGAGTACTTTTTCTCTAATGTCTCTAAACTAAAGCAGAGTATTAAGGGCCACCCAATTATACAAGCTCTGCTGTCGTGACTTCCTTATGTCCTTTTAGAAGTCGAAGAATTCTTGCATGTTCTTTGTGGAGGAGTACCATGAACAGAGGCCGATCTACAAATTTCATGTTTCTCAAATAAAATTTTCTAAAAGGGCTTTTTTCCCCTCAAATACCCTTTTCCTCTGCTTTTTGTCTCATTTTCCAGGGCAGCCTGGCATTATGGCATTATTTCCTCAAAGTAAGAAAGTAAGAGATCCAAGAGAAGAGAGCAACAAGAAAGCCACATCATTTGCCATAATGCCATAATGTCATTTGTTGCTGTCAAATATCCTAACCCAATCCTGAACAAAATAGTCAAAAGAAAACAAATCCTCAAACAACTCACCAAACAGAAGGAGGAAAGGACTGTGAGCGGTTAGCAGTAGCTTCCTTGTGTTATTGGTTCAAAGCATTTCTATTAACTTATTCTTTACAGAGCCTAGGCCAACTGATTGGGAACGTGATTTCTAGAAATTGTTTAGTTTTTAAAAAGACTAATTACATAAAATTATATTGGAAACAGAAAAAAAGTGAACTGTACCATTCTCTTAGCCATTTGTACATGCTGCCTTTCAGTTTCTACACGTACATGCACACTTTTACAAAGCTGCAACTGACAACCAATATGCAATTTTTCATTTTGGAAAAACCCTGATACATCCAAAATCAAAATTCTTTAGGAAAGGATTTCACTTGTATTAACTAAAACTGAATTGAGTTTCAACTGCTTAATTGGCCAGTATTTTTCTAAATGAGGCCTATTTTTTTACAATATACAGCCAGCTCTCAAATATTCAATAAATCCAATTCCTTCCTTCTTTTGGAATATATTTCTTCCTTTTAATCTGTTGCATATTTAGTGCTCATTAGCACTTTGACTCTAGATAAAGATGAGAAACCGGAAATATAAGAGTTAATTTTATTTTTATTAAATAGTTACAGTATAAGAAGACTGAGTTGATGAGCTATTCCAAGTATTAAATATGTGGCTGTCACATAAATGTTTCCCCTATTCGTAAAGATCATTAAGAGAACTCACTAGATTTATATTTCTCACTTTATTTTTTCCTCTATTGTCTGTTTACAAATAAAGTTACAATTGTGCAACATTATTAATTCTTTGGAAATAAGCCATCTCTGACATAATTTCTATTACTTACACTTAATGTAGGCCAGATATCCAGATAGTATATATTTTATAGACAAAAGACATCTTATAAAAATAAAACGAATGTAATTTAAAAAATAATTCAGAGGAAGGTTCCCACTGAACACTTACTGACTGAAAAATAAACCCTAAACCTTTCATAAACAATGACAAATTACCCAAATATAAAATAAATGAAATTACTAACATATCTAAGAGCCTTTTACACCATCCTGTTTGTTCTAACCAAGATTAATATTTTCAAAAATGCCTTCTGTATATTTTGAACTAGAGATATTTTATTATCTTCAAAGAAATGTTATAACTGGAATATATGTAGGGATTTTGATTAAAAATTGATGGTAAATAATCACATTTCAAAGTCTTCAAAACAAGGGGCACCTGGGTGGCTCAGTTGGTTAAGCAACCAACTTCGGCTCAGGTCATGATCTTGTAGTTCCTGAGTTCAAGCCCTGCACCAGGCTCTGTGCTGGCAGCTCAGAGCCTGGAGCCTGCTTCAGATGCTGTGTCTCCCTTTCTCTCTGCCCCTTCCCTGCTCACACTGTCTCTCTCTCTCAAAAATAAATACTAAAAAAAAATTTTTTAAGTAAAAAAAAGAAGTCCCCAAAACATGAAAATGGAATGTAAATATTGTTTACTTAAGCACTAAGTTTATGTGCTGCCATTTCACAGTAATTCAATTATTTTATAATGCACTATAATAGACCCAATCATAAAATTGTATTTCAGAAGTCAGAATCACTGTTTCTGAATTTTGTCTTTTGCAAAATAAACTGAAACATATTCCAGTGCCAGAGTTTCTTGTGTTTATCAGCATTTTTAGATAAATGGAAATTGGAGTGAGGGTGAAGAGAGCTGAATGATTCAAATAAAAAAACAAGATTGATTTTTAAAAAATGAAAGGGGAGATACATTAGAGAACTTCTCATTCTATTTTTTATATATATTTATATATATATTTTATATAATTTTATATATTATATAAATTTTATAAATTTTTATATATAGAAAAGTATTTAAACTGGGTTTCTCATATTTCATGTTAAATAAAAACAAATTACAACAGTCTTAGTTATGGGATCGATAAATGAATAACCTTGGCACACAAAGCTAAAATCTTCTACCATATTTAGAAGAAAAGAAATAAATATAGCATTCTTGACTTAATTGGTCTTGTGGATGTTAAGAGTCCTCATTAGTTAGGAAATCTTATTTTATTGAAAAGCTATTTCATCCTTCGAAAACCTAACTCATTAAAAAATTCCTTTTTAAACACACATTTCAAGGATTCATAAAAACATGGAAAATAATATACATCTATGTATCTGGTACCCTGATTTAACAAGTGTTAACATTTCACTTCAGTAGTTTTCTTGAAAAAAAGAAAAGTTATAGATACAACTGATCTTTTATTTTATTCCCTTCCCAGAATCAGAGACTCTTCTCTCCCCAACTATGGAGGTGATCATTTTTCTAAGAAAGTTGTGGAACGTTCTTGTCCATGTTTTTATACTTTTACTACATACTTGTGTTTTTAGAAACAGTGTCATAATATTTTATATCTGAAAAAATTTACATAAGTCATTCCCATTTTATCATTTTGTAATTTCCACTTTTTGTTCAATGCTGTTTCTGAAATCTAGGCATACTAGTATACAAATGTTTGGTTAATTTTAATTTTTCTAAAGTGTTTCCTGTAAAGGTGTACTGTTCTGCCACTGATGGATGTTTAATTTGTTTCTAACCAACATCCTTATACATGTCTCCTTGCAGAGATATGGAACGTTCCTTCTTATATTGTTTCAGTGAAGACTTTTGCCGAACTGGTTAGGTGGATTTTTTAAAAAATTAAGCACAGGAAATTTAAGAACAAACTAGAATGTTATTTTCTAATCCAGAATCATCTGTGCCTTACTACCTACCTTAGTTAAATGTTTTATTTCTTTGTGATATAGAAAAGAGAATACTAGGAAACATGAACCCTAAGCCTTTATTTTACCTGGAAATAGTGCTTCTATTTGAAATATGTAAGTCATTTGTTTGTGTACATCTACAATTTGTTTAGAATTCCAGTGGTGGATCTACCGCAGGAGAACAAAACAAAGAAGCACATGTGTTATGTGTCAGCATTTGAATGTTGCTTTTTGAAGCAATGGTAGGAGTGAAAAAAATCTCCTCCACCTTCTCCCTTGCTCTCGCCCACCCAAATTCGATAGAATACTGACTGAATAATTCAGTAAGTCTGTGGAACCCAATTTCTCATTTCTTATTTTCTTTAAAAAATTTTTTTTCAATGTTTATTTTTGACAGAGAGAGAGAGAGAGAGAGAGAGAGAGAGAGAGAGAGACCAAGCACAAGTGGGAGAGGGGCAGAGAGAGAAGGAGACATAAAATCTAATAATGAAAGCAGGCTCCCAGCTCTGAGCTGTCAGCACAGAGCCCGACGCGGGGTCTGAACCCACGAACCGCGAGAGCATGACCCATGCAAAAGTTGGGCGCTCAACAGACTGAGCCACCCAGGCATCCCATCACTTCTTATTTCCTTTAGGGAATAAACCAGCAGTGCAGTCTACCTTTAATTCTTTTTCTCTTGGTATTCCTGATTTTACTTTATCATGTGGCTGATCAAGAGGCAAATTATTCTTTCTTGCTTCACTGTCTTCAAGCAGAGGAACATAGCCAAAACTGTTATCTGCAAGACATAAACCTCTTGGATATAAGTAGGATATCCCTGTTTTTGGTACCAGCTGAAAAAATAAAAACAAATCAGAAACCTAATTTTAAAGAAATTTTAAACTATGAGTTTCAGAAATTCTTAAGATAAAACCTACCTTGACAACTTAAATTTGCCCATTTAGATTTTTTTCCATTCCCACAAAACTACACTCCCCAAATCAGTGGTATAAAAACTATGTAGAATTTAGAAAACTAGAAGCTCTTTGAGGCCTACCATCAACAATAGCAGTGAAACTTGTAATAAGCAGTATTTTCAGGTGTGCACTTCTTGTTTAAGACAATCATTTGCATAACTACTCCATACTTATTATAGGAAAATTAGAAAATGCAGACATACCAAAAATAAATAAATAAATAAAAGCTGCTCACAACCTTTATGACCTGTGAATTATTCCTGTCAAAATTTTAGTTTATATTTTATCACAGTTTTTCTTTTCCAATACATATAAATTCATACAAGAATCTTTTTTGTTGCACACAAAAAATAAAATTATATATATACATATATATGTATATATATATGTATACATATATGTATATATATAAAATACATGTATATATATAAAATCTTGTTTTGTTCTTTCCTATATATAATGAACATGTCTCATGTTAGTAAGTTAACATCTATTATCATCGCTTTTTCTACACAGCTGATGATTATATGAAAGACTATAATTTAACTGTTGAACATTTCATTATATCTGATTTTTCATTATTAGAAGTTATACTGTGATAAGCATCCTTACATACGTATCTTTGAGTATTTGAACAAACATTTTCTTATGGCATATGGTTAGGACTTGAATTTTTTGTTTAAAAGGCACAGACATTTAAGAAAGCTTTCACTACTTACTGGCAAATTGCCCTCTAAGAAGTTTTATCAACACAGAGTTCTACAAGAATGTTCATTTTCCCACACCCTGGCAAGTACTCATTTCGTAAATGAAAACATGTAACTGCACCGCAATCATTAAAATATCAGAACTACTGAGAAACAATGGAGAAATAAAATAGAAAAACTTGATTTCCATCTTTCTGTTCTTCAAGAGGTTTAAGAAATACGTAAAAAATAAATATGAAGATACCTTGACTGGAATTCATAAGAAGTAACTGTGATTTCAGCTTGTCAATAATAGTTTGTTGAAGTGACAGCTGTTCCTGTTGCTCACGTATTCTCTGCTCATAGTTTTCAGTCTGTGGACATAAAAACCATTCAGCCTTATATTTACTGACAGATGTGTGTACATACATCTACTGTCCATTTAGAATTACATATAGATATGGTTTGCCCTATTGCCATTTCCCAGGTAGTGAGCATGTTATTTGTGAGCCAAAAACCAGATCCAACAATACAGTAATAATCATTATAAACATCACTGACATAAAACACTGTAAAATTTAAAAAGTCACTTTAATTAGAGAAATTTCAGTTAATAGTTCAACTCTTGGTCTTTCAGTTAGGATAAAAATTCTAATTTAGAATTCAGTTCTTAATGGCAGCAACAAAAAAAGCATGAATGACAAAATGGATTCATTCTATCATTCTATGCTACTGTATAAAAATACCTGTAACTTAAAAAATGTTAACATTTCACGTCTCTTAAGTAAAAACACTTTTGAATTTATACTTAGGGTATAAAATCACAAAGAAAGTAGCTCTGACTAAAACCCTATGAAAATTAAAGGGATGAGTACAAATCACAAAATTATACTGACCAAAAACTTATTTTCTCAGATTAAGTTTTAAGAAGTCAAGAGAATATGTGCTTAATCCTTACTGGATATCTTAAATATCATAATTTCCCTTATATTTTTAATCCATTCATCTTGCTATTTTATTGCAGTGGCTGTGAAAATTACGCAATGAAAAAAGACAGCAGTTTGCATTAGAGAATACAGATGTTAACAAACCTTCAAGCAAATTTGAAAATGCTACATTACAATTACCAAATTAGTACAAAGTCTTAAAAAATATCACCAACAAATAACAGAGAATTCTTTATCAATTTTTATCACTGGTGCAACAATAAATGACTAAATTGTAAATTCCCTGAATATAAAAGAAGTGTCCTAATAATCTTGGAATGTCCTTCAGTACATACTAAGTATTTGATTTTGATTTTTTTTTTAATTCAGAGTTCAAAATTAATGAAATTATTCTTTTCAGAGACCAGTAAGCTTAAAGTTCTTTATAAATTATATAGTGGTTCCTAGATTCCCAAAATACATTAGCTTAGGAAATTAAAGCAAAATACCACATTTTGCCAAACAAAAGGTGAAATTTTATAAGTAATACACTTCAAAGAAGAGTAACTGACAGAGCTGATAAGTAACTTAGGTGGTTCATTTTCTTTGCATGTTGCCTGAGGGTAGTGTTATAGGACTTGATACTCCCATTAAACTTTGCAAAGTAACTTATACACAGGAGATATTTAGTACATGCTGGTTGAAAAAAATATAATGGAAATAAAGAATCCAAGTTAAAAAAAAAAAGGAATCCAAACTTTATTATTGCAAATAGAAGAATGTATCTTGTTAATCCATATGGGTCACATATCCTACGATTATGAATCTCAGAACTAAACCTTAAATACCAAAATCCAGTCTAGGGCCATGCCTCTCAGGACAAGACATCTCTTTCCTAGATAAATTTATACCCAAGTCCCTAGAAAGAGTGAGTTGGCTGACTGAAAGGATTTAAATGTCTATAGCAAATTCTGTAATACCTAAATTTACCTGGGCTGCACAGAGCTACCAGGCTGAGGAATCAGCAAACATGCTGATGTTACTTCCTCACTATCTACTTCTGTGTATTTACGGCTTTTTCCAAAGAACTCAAAGCTCTTCATAAATACTAACCAATAATTGCCCATTCTTTCATCACTATGTTTTGATAAGTAAAAATATTCTATTATCCAGACACTAAGTAACCAGTATAAAAAACTTAGCAAGTTAGAGATAGGCCCAGAATGAGTGTGTAAGTGATTCAAACTTCAGCCTATTCTCTTTCTACTATATATTTTTTCCCCACCTGCATGGAAAACCAAAGGACTCGTATTTTCTTTTGGAAGCAAGTCAGAAGGTTCTGCCAGGTAATATTCATCTTTTATCTCTGGCTTAAAAACATACTTTAGCATGCCTGCATATAAAATATTATAATAAATGAATAATGCTGAAAATGTAGTCACTGGATGGGAAAAATCAACAACTCTTTCAAGTTAAAGTTTTGAACTATTTCTTTTTATTTTATTTTTTATTTTTTTTTTTATGTTTTTATTTATTTTTGAGACAGAGAGAGACAGAGCATGAACGGGGGAGGGTCAGAGAGAGGGAGACACAGAAGTGGAAACAGGCTCCAGGCTCTGAGCTGTCAGCACAGAGCCCGACGCGGGGCTCGAACTCACGGACCGCGAGATCATGACCTGAGCCGAAGTCGGCCGCTTAACCGACTGAGCCACCCAGGCGCCCCTTGAACTATTTCTTAAACCACTTAATAAAGTACTTTGTAAACTCAAGCAAATTCTGTAATAAATTAAAAACTGATATTCTGGAAATACAGTGGGGGAAAAGAAGAGCAATGGCCCTTGTTCTCTTACTGCTTTTTCCACATACTTAAAGCAATTGTAGTATTCTAGTCTCATTATCTATACTTCTGATTTCACTTTAGACTATGACCTCTTCAAGAGCACAGACTGGGGCGCCTGGGTGGCGCAGTCGGTTAAGCGTCCGACTTCAGCCAGGTCACGATCTCGCGGTCCGTGAGTTCGAGCCCCGCGTCGGGCTCTGGGCTGATGGCTCAGAGCCTGGAGCCTGCTTCCGATTCTGTGTCTCCCTCTCTCTCTGCCCCTCCCCCGTTCATGCTCTGTCTCTCTCTGTTCCAAAAAAAATAAATAAACGTTGAAAAAAAAAATTTAAAAAAAGAGCACAGACCATTTTCTTCTGGTATCTCTAGAGTATAGCAGAGTGGCACATTTTGAGATGCTAAGTATTAGTTGAATAAATAGACTTTAAGTTGTTAATTAAGTTGTTAATTATCAGAGAAATAGACTTCAGAAATAACTTAAGAAGCTACCTGAAAGAATGGAGAAAGGCTTTGCTTATATTTTATAAGGGAAACAGGAAAAATAGGAGACAGGTCACTAGGTGAGTAAGAGAAAAGGAAATTAAGTTTGAGAAAATGGGTGCAAAAGATAGGCAATGTCTGAAGATCTTTTCTTTCTCTTTTTTTTGGGGGGGGGGCGGGGGAAGAAAAAGGGAAGCTTTTACTGTCAGAAAAAAAGGTACCATTTCTTTCTTTTTTTTTTTTAATTTTTTTTCAGCGTTTATTTATTTTTGAGACAGAGAGAGACAGAGCATGAACGGGGGGAGGGGCAGAGAGAGAGGGAGACACAGAATCGGAAACAGGCTCCAGGCTCCGAGCCATCAGCCCAGAGCCCGACGCGGGGCTCGAACTCCCGGACCGCGAGATCGTGACCTGGCTGAAGTCGGACGCTCAACCGACTGCGCCACCCAGGCGCCCCAAAAAGGTACCATTTCAAGAAAAGAAAATACATACTCAGAAAATAGTATAAAGATTTTGACCACAAGGCTATAAAATGGAGAGTCCACAAGAAGATATTGATTCAAATTCAGAAATAACCAGTAGAATTCAGTTTATTTGTTATATTTGGAAACTGAAACAAGAAGGTTTCTTTCCTTTTTATTAAATGCTTTTTGTTCACTGAACAGATCTGAATAAACTTATAACCTGAAAAGTCCTTTTAAAAGGTCAGATAATTGTTGCACTGTCACAGTATTTTTTAAAAAACAACACAATTACAAACCAAGTACATTCCAGCCCGATCAAAGATCCCACAAAACAGAAAAATCACTAACAACCACATTGAAAATGTACAACAGCAATGTCTTGTCAACACGTCTGTACAGAGCACAGACATGACAGCTAAAACAGACAGAAGAGAAGATGCTTTTGACAGCCAGTGTGTGTGAATGATTCTTTGAGTCAGATGGCAGCAACAAGTTACCAACTAGGAGATCTGCATGACAACTAACCATCCATCTGTATCAAACACCATCTGGCCAAGATGACTCTGGCTTCTGTGTATTTGACACTCCTTCCAATTCCAAAGACTAGCAAAACAAGTGGTCTACCAGTATCTGAAAGAGGTAAACAGGTACTTAGGTATTTGTGCCATAATGCACTTGTATTCTTTCTTAGTGTTCAAAAGCAAAGCTGAAAACAATGCTGATCAAGTATGGTATACATTTTAAATTTATTAAAAATGGTTGTCCATACATGCCTTCCTTGATTATCATAAACAAAGCAAAAAGATTATCTTTAGAACTGTCCCTTTATCCCGGGAAATTTCAATCCACCTTTAAAGCTAAGGCAGCATATTCTCTATAATTTTGGATATACAGCTGCTCAAGTTTTCATGTGTTTTATAAATATTAAAAGAGTTCTATAAATTGTTTTTTTCCCTATTGCTGACACTGAAAATTCTCATTTTTTAAATATCTTTCAAAGCACTTATTTCCTAGATGAGGGAAAAAAAGTTCAAGTACCCTTACGTCATTGATGATACTTGCTAAAGGTCAAACATTATCTCTTTTCATCCTTAAAAACTAATCTCAATATTCTGAAAAATACCACTGTTTTCCTCCAGGTATAAGAAGAATAGGAATTTAATAAATTGAATGGATTAAAAAAAAAAAAGAATCTCAATGTAAAAATCTTTCAGACTGTTCCAAGATTAACAGAGAGAACAAAAGCTTTGTAGAACGCTACCACAAATGTTCTCAATATGGAAGCTCCACAGTTCTTGAAGGAAGACAATTAAATAATAACTGTCTCAATACACAGCACTTTGATCACAAACTGTTTTATCTTGAAACTCTGGTAAACTAAACATCAACTTCAAGTTAAAAAAAAAAAAAGATTGTATAGGATTAGCAACTCAGAGATCCTGATTTATACAGCCTATTCTTCAACCATTCTCTGCTATATTTTCTTATTATAACTAGGTTATAAACCCTGCCCTCCCCCATCCTCCTGGCATCAAGTCTTACCTAGACCTGCAATCTGACAGACCAAATTATCAATGTGAATATCTACTACTCAGTGCTGCCACCAATTTCTCAGCATGCCAAATGGTAAACTATGACAAGCTATTTTTATTTTGCAATCTTGTGTTTTGGTTCTGATTACTTATTAGCCTTTTTGAGGTTTGGTTTCTCTCTTCCTGAAATGAAAATGGTATTTACTTGAAGAACTGAAGGAAATGACATGTATAAATTATGTGGTACATAATAAGCTCTTTGCAAATGGTAGTTCCTTTCTTTTAATAATGAGCAAGGTATCTACATAGTACCTGTTACCATAGCATGTAGCTCTATTACCCCTGAACATGGACAATTTGTCACCAGACTTACCACACAACTTCCCCATGCTCTAAGCCAGTTTTCTCAGTCTTTCTTCTAGTTCATTGTAACCCAGGATTCAGAAGTTTCTTTTTGAGAAAGCAGTATGGTACCTCCATTGAATCAAAAACATTCTGTCAAGCAAAAAAAACTAAGAGCCCTGGTTGTTCAAAGTTTACAAAGAGAAAAAATAGTCAAAAATGATTACGGAACCATTAATGGCTGTTAAAAATTACAAAAGTGGCACATTTGTTGAGAAAATGCACAAAACAACAAAATGTCTACTATCACTACCACCACAAAACCCCACATGTACAAGGTAAAGAGTAAGTCTTTCCCTTTACTATGCCTTTCATTCCTCCTCAGAGGTAACTACTGATGCTTTGGTCTATATCCTTTGGGAACTTCCGTGCACGTGTATATGTATTCTACTTCTTAAAAACTGTGAACTGTTGGGGCGCCTGGGTGGCGCAGTCGGTTAAGCGTCCGACTTCAGCCAGGTCACGATCTCGCAGTCCGTGAGTTCGAGCCCCGCGTCGGGCTCTGGGCTGATGGCTCAGAGCCTGGAGCCTGTTTCCCATTCTGTGTCTGCCTCTCTCTCTGCCCCTTGCCCATTCATGCTCTGTCTCTCTCTGTCCCAAAAATAAATAAATGTTGAAAAAAAAAATTAAAAAAAACAAAACAAAACTGTGAACTGTTCCACAATCAAAATTTTCAACAATACACGATCATCATATGATCATTTCACCGAATACTTACTATGCACCAAAATCAGAGACCTTTATTTCATTTTAGCTGTTAAACTGACTAATCTTCTGAGGCAGTTATTTCCTACATTTTACAGGTGAGAAAACTGAAGCACAAAGAGGTACAAAAAAACCTGGCCAAAGTTTCTTAGTAGGCAGTGGAGCTGGGATTTTAATCCAGGTTTTGCCTGACCACCAAAGCCCAAGACCCCAAATAACCACCATGGCAGATCACGTGAGTATATTTAGCAAGGTATATTCTAGTATATTGTGCTAGTATATTCTAGCAAGGTCCTCTTTTTGCTATATGGGCTCCCCTTAAGCAATATCATCCCAAGTGGCAGGTTATACTCCAGACTCTCAAATATCTCCTTCTAGCCCAGACTTCCCTGGGATTTCTAGGTCTCTCTTCTAGATCTATGTGGCCAAGTGCTGCCGGGAAAGCATTTTAAATTTTACATATTCAAAATTGACCATCTTTTCCCTCCAACATCTCCTTCTCCCTCCTACCACCCCAGCCCCTGGGAAAATCAGGTCCTTTGCATTCCTTCTTTCAGTACAGGGCACCACTATCCATCTGGAAAGCTATAACCATCCTTGACATCTACTTGTTCTATAGCCAATCCATTACCAAGTGTCAATTTTAATACTGAATTATCTCTCAAATTTGTCCACTTTTTTGTCTTCAATGTAGCCATCACCATTCAAGCCATCACATCCTTAATAGACTACTGCAATAGCCTTACTGCTCTCCCTAAGTGTAGCAGCCAATCCACTGTCTAAACTGTAGCCATTATGTATTTTGCAAAATGCAAATATAATCATAACACCCACTGGGTTCTCTCACCCTTCCCTCATAAATGTCTTAAATGGTTTCCTACTGTTTTCAAAATAAAGAATCAAAAATCCTCAACATGGCCTCTAAAGAGCCTAGTTTTGCCCCTGATTCTTATTGCACTTTTCTCTTATACTTTCAATTCTTCAGGCCAATGAGTCATTGTAACACAGTTTGTTTACTTGGAAAGTACCTCAAACCTGTCCTTTCAAAAATCACTTCATAAATATTATCTTCTCTGATCTCCTAGATGAGGTCAACTCCCTAACAGATGTTCTAACAACAGTTTACTTTTCTTCCTAATACTAACCAGAGTTTGAAATTTCACATTTATTTAAAAATAATTTTTTAAATGTTTAGTTATTTTTGAGAGAGAGAGAGAGAGAGAGAGAGAGAGAAGGGGGAGGGCAGAGAGAGAGAGAGAGGGAGACACAGAATGTGATGCAGGCTCCAGGCTCTGAGCTGTTGGCACAGACCCCGAGGCAGGGCTCGAACCCACAAACCGCAATATCATGACCTGACTGAAGTCGGCTGCTTAGCCAACTGAGCCACCCAGGCATCACGAAAATTCACATTTATGAGGTTATTTGACTAGTCTATTCTTTACTAGATGTGCCACCATTCCACGAAGCAGACAGCGTGTATGCTTATCATGGTGGACCCAGTACTTAGAACAGTTCCTGACACAATATACTGAGTAGGTGCTCACAGTATCTTTGAATGGATATCATAATTTAAACATTCCTAATTATTAACATAACTTCTTGAACTTCTACCTTAGCATGCCTGTCTAGAAGTTTTGACAGAACGTATTTCTGGAAATAAAAACCTGGAACAAAGGATACAAATATTTTAAATTTTGATAGGTAGAAAATGAGTCTATGGCAACGTACTGACAATGTACAATAGAAGAAATAAAACTTCAGTCAGAAACAGCAGAAGCACCTTTATTCTAATACCACTAGTTTCTGTAGAAAGAAAGAAGAGTAAATTGCTCCATTTCCACTGACACTTTACACAGAGATTTTGGGGAACAAAGAAAGGAAAAAAAGAAGGGTGGTAAACAATGAGGCCATTCACATCTTAAGTGAAAATAAAGGATTTTTAAATAAAGTACTACCTATAATAAAGGCACATTATGCTTTAGTAAACATAGTTTACCAGCTTTTACAGGTAACATAAGCCTGACACTTTACATTTCAGATGGGTCAAGACTAGCTCTAGAATAAAGCAATCTGATAACACAGTCCTTAATGGTTTAACATTGTTGTTGGAAAAATGTTTGGCTCAATAATTTATGACAAAAAGTGCACAAATTTCTGTTTCAACAGAAACATTTCTCTTTCAACAAAGGAGATTTATATTTTCTTTTTACATAATACAAAGATCTTGGGAAAAGCAGGAGACCCGCTCTAGGAAGTTTTCTGAAACTTAATCATTTATGAATACTGTAATCTGATTTTTAAATGGCAATCAGTTTTAAAATTTTCAGATTTTTAAATTACTTATTACTGATACTTCTCTTGGAAAGATGGTCAAATAAGCAATAGAGGGTACTTAAGTCTTTATTAAATATATTTGGTTTCTTCCACAGAACAGTGGCAGAAATGGATCAGAAGCAACTTGGTGTAAGTAATACAGTTGATTAAATATTTAAGTCCACATTATAGACTCTTGTGATATTTGAAACCTTAGCCTAGTCAGTCAAAATGTGTGGCAAAGACTGCTAGTTATTCCCCCATATACATTCTCGGTTTTTCTTTTAGTAATATAGACTTTTACCTGTGCACATGGTCATCCAGCTAGAGAATACATTTACTAGCCATATGATCATATGACTAAGTTCTGGCTAACAGGATGTGAACAGAAGTGACCTGTACAAATTTTGGACCACATTATTAAAAGAAAGCTGTCTGCTTTTCACTGCTTCTTTCTGTTCTCACTGGCAGGGAAATGTTAACAAGTAGAATGGCCGCTGTGATTCCAGAGGGGGAAACCGTATTTTAAGGATGGTAGAGCTGCCCCACTATCCCTGGCTACTCTGGACTGTTGCATGAGAGGACAAACTTTTATCTTATTTAAACACAGTACTTCCTGGTCTCTTGAATTAGTTACCCTGTACAGTAACTGATTCAAGGACCAAGCCAACTCTACCACTGTTCTATTTAATAGTTTCTTCTCTTATTCTGTAAGCATATTAAAAGTTGCCCATGTTAGGGGCTACTATGATTAAAACATCACTCTACTTTGGAAAAAATCAGAAGACCTTTTAGCATGGGTACATATGAATGCTTATACAAGGCAACAAACAGAAGAAGCAATATCAGATTGTGAACCCTTTAAGTGTATGATCTGTTTTACTTATCTTGTAATCCCTAGCATTTATTATGTACCTGGCACATCAAAAATTGTAGAATGAATGAAAGAAATACGAACAGTAAGCCTTATACTCCCCAGCTTCTTTTCATAAGAGATGTATAAAACACAAAGTAAGGATTTATCCAAGAAAATAGGAAGCCAAATTAGATTATTCATAGTAATGGGAAGAACACTTTTGAGTACCTGGAGTGGGCTGTGATTTGCTAGGTTAGTAAAATAAATGTGGCCTCTGGATTCAGATAAACCTAGTTTCAGTACACATTCTGCCACTTTGCATAAAAAAATTAACTTATTTCTGAGTCTCAATTTCTTCATTTGAAAGTGGGCTAACAATGCTTAACTTTGCAGAGCTAGGGGGATTTACATACAAAGTCATTTGATACTTGTAAAATTTATGGTCAAATCACAGTTCTACCACCTTTATTACTCATTAGATGTGTGGTTGTGGGCAAGCTACTTCACCTCTCTGCACTTTCTTTTCCTCATCTGAAAAAATGAAAATAATACTTCCTCACCAGATTTGTATAATGATTAAATTAGATGACTGTATAAAGCACTCTGGTAAACATAGCTTTGATAAATCTTAGTGATGATGATAGTGAAGATAAAGACATTTTTGAAAAATTTTAGCCTTTTTCAGATCAGCACCATTCCATTTAAAAAAATATGATTCACATGTTCTGGAAGAATATATATCACATTACTAACAATGCTGACCCTTGGAGAGTAAGGGAAAAGACAATCACTTTACGTTCTGTATATCCTGAATTACTTGCATTTTTTTCAATAAGCATGTGCTGCTTTTGTAATTTCAGCCAGTAATATTTTAAAAATCACTGACTTGCCCTTATTTGTCTTTGTTTCCTTCATTAATTTGTAATAGTTGGATGTCTTTGCTTGACCGAATACTTTTTTTTTTTTGACCGAATGCTCTTAAATGGATGTAGCACACTGACTTCTTAAAGAGGAGTCTTTAAAATTTTACTATTTTTTAATGTAAGAGACAGAGAGGGAGAGAGAGCGCACATGCATGAGCAGGGGAGAGGGAGAGAATCTTAAGCAGGGTCCACACTCAGCATGGAGCCTGATGTGGGGTTTGATCCCACGACTTTGCGATCATGATCTGGGCCAAACTCAAGAGTCAGATGCTCAACCAATGGAGCCACCTAGGGCCCGAGAAGAGCCCTAAAGTGTACTTCTTCACAGAAACACTATGAGAAAAACTGGCTTGGAGTATGGACAACTAAGTGGTGAAAGGCTGGTGAGTTTGTATAGATGAATAGCATAGCAATAAAACATATCTAGTAAGAGAATCTAGGCTCACACCAATTCTTTTCTTTTTTTGCAACAGATTTTTTAAAGTTGTGGTAAAATATATATGTACAATTTGCCATTTTAACTATTTTTCAGTGTACAGTTCTGTGACATTAAGCAACACTCACAATGTGGTGTAATCATCACCACAAACTATTTCCAGAACTTTTTCATCTTCCTCAACTGAAACTCTGTATCTTTTAAACACTAATTCCCCATTCCCTTCTCTCAGCTTCTAGGAACCACCCTACTACTTTCTATCTCTATAATCTGACTAGGTAACTCATGTAAGTAGAATCATACATAAACATGTCCTTTTGTGACTAGCTTATTTCACTTAGCATATCTTCAAGGTTAATTCATGTTATACTATGTGTCAGAATTTCCTTCTTTTTAAAGGCTGAATAAATTCCATTATATGTATATACTGCATTTTGTTTATCCATTCATCCATCCATGGACATCTGGGTTGCTTCCACCTTCTGACTTACAAAGATTGCTATGAACACGGATGTTAGGATGTACAAATATCTCTTTGAGTCCCTGCTTTCAATTCTTTTGGGGTACATAGCCAGAAGTGGAACTACTAGGTCATATGGTAATCCTATGTTTATTTTTTTGAGGAAATACTATACGTTTCCCACAGTGGTTACACCATTTTACATTCCCATCAGCAATGTATAAGAATTCTAACTTCTCCACATCTTTGAAGGAAGTTGGGTATGAAGTTGTATCTCATTGTGGTTTTGATTTGCATTTCCCTAACTGCTAATGATGTTGAGGATCACTTCATGTGCTTATAGGTCATTTTATAATTTCTTTGGAGAATGTCTATTCATATCCTTGCTTATTTTTTATTCAGATTATTTTGTTGTTGTTGTTGTTCAGTTGTAGGAGTTCTTTATATATTCTAGATATCAACTCCTCATCAGATATACAATTTGCAAATACTTTATTTTTTAAATGTTTATTCATTTTTTTTTTTTTTGAGAGAGCGAGCGAGCAAGTGCTAGTGGGGGAGGCGCAGAGAGCGAGGGAGACACAGAATCTCCAGGCTCTGTGCTGTCAGCTGTCAGCACAGAGCCTGATGCAGGGCCTGAACCCATGAACTGCGGGATCTTGACCAGAGCCAAAGCTGGATGCTTAACTGACTGAGCCATCCAAGCACGCCTGTTCTCTCACTTTCCTTGGGTTGCCTTTTCACTCTGTTGATAGTATCCTTTGATACACAAAAGTTTCAATTTTGATGAAGTTCAAGTTACCTAATTTCCTTTTGTTGCCTGATCTTTTCGGGTCATATTCAAGAAATCACTGCCAAATTCAATGTTATGAAGCTTTCCCCCTATGACTTCTTCTAAGAGTTTTATAGTATTAGCTCTTGCATTTAGGTCCTGGTTTGAGATCATTTTTGTATATGGTAAAGGTAAATCCAATCCATGAGCATGGAATTTTCCACCATATGCTGGTGTCTTATTTTTCCCAGTAATGTTTTGTAAAAGTCCGTCACCTACTTGGTTAAGTTTATTCCAAAGTATATTATTTACTTTGATGATATTGCAAATGAAGCTTTCTTAATTTTTTTCACACTGTTTAATGTCAATGTATAGAAATGTTATTAATTTTTGTGTGATTTTGTATCCTACAATTTTGCTGAATTCATTAGTTCTAACAGTTTTGGTGAAATCTTTAGAGTTTTCTACATATAAGATTAAGTTGTCTGCAAACAAATAATTTTACTTCTTCCTTTCCAATTTGGATATTGTTTTTCTTGTCTAATAGCTCTGGGTAGTACTGGAAACAGTACTATGTTGAACAAAAGTGGCAAAAGTGGATATCCTTGTCTTATTCCTGATCTTAAAAGCCTTCAGTCTTTTACTATGATTATGTTAGTTGTGGGATTTTCATAAATGGCCTTTATTATGTTGAAATACTTCCTTCTATTCTTGGTTTATTGAGTGTTTTTACCATAAAAGGATGTTGAATTTTGTCAACTGCTTCTTCTGCATCAATTGAAATGATCATGTGGTAACCCCCCTTCATTCTGTTAAAGTGATGTACTACGCTGATTTTGTATGCTGCTCCTTTCTTGCATTGCAAGAATAAATCTCAGTTGGTCAAGGTGTAAAATCATTTTAATATGCTGTTGAAGTTGGTTTCCTAGTATTTTGTTGAGGATTTTTATATCAATGTTCTTAAGAAAATTTGTCTGCAGTCTTCTTGCAGTGTCTGTGTATATAGCTTTGGTATGAGGGTAATGCTGGCCTCATAGAGTGCATCAGGAAATGTTCCATCCTGTTCAATTTTTGGAAGAATATGAGAAGGACTGGTGTTAATTCCTCTTTGAATGTTTGCAGAATTCACTACGAAGCCACTGGGTACTAGGCATTCTTGGGAGCTTTTTAATTACTATTAATCACTACTATTAATCACTTCTTTCTGCTAGATTTTGATTTAGTTTGTGCTTTCTTGTCTAGTTTCCTATGGTGTAAAGTTAGGTTATTGATTTGAGATCTCTCTTCTAAGATAAGTATTTATAGTTAAAAACCTTCCTCTTGGCAGAGCTTTCACTGCATCCCATAAATTTTGGTATTTTGTTTTCATTTTCATTGGTCTCAAGATATTTTCTAATTTCCCTTGTGATTTCTTCTTTGACCCACTAGCTGTTTAAGACTGTGCTATTTAATTTCTACATATTTTTAGTTTCCCAGTTTTCCTTCTGTCGTTGACTTCTAGTTTCATTCTATTGTGATTAGAAAAGATGCTTTGTATGATTCCAATCTTTTAGTATTTATTGAGTCTTTTTTAATGGCCCAACATATGGGCTATCCTGGATACTGTTCCATATGAACTTGAGAAAAAATACGAATTTTACTGTTGTTGAGTAGGGTATTCTGTATATGTTCCAACTGGCCTACAATGCTGTTCAAGACCTCATTTTCCTTATTAATCTTCTAATCTGGTTGTTCTATCCATTACTGAAAGTGTTGAAAATAGAGTACTAAAGTCTCTGATGGCTGCTGTAGAGCTATAATTTCTTCTTTTAATACTGTCAATGTTTGTATCATATGTTTTAGAGCTCTGATTAGTGCATAATTACTGTATCTTCTTGACAAATTAATAACTTTGCCATTATGAAATGCCCCTCTTTATCTTCTATAAAAATCTCTGATGTAAAGTCTGTTTTGTCTGATGTCAATACAGACACCCTTGTTCTATTTTGGTAACTACTTGCATAGAATCTTCTCTCATCCTTTCATTTTCAACCTATTATGTATGTGCTTAAATCTAAAGTGACGCTTGTAGATAACACACAGTGTTATCTGTGTAGGATAACACAGTGGGATTCCATTTCTTAATCCATTCTGCTAACCCATTTTTTAAAAAATTCATTTATTATTTAATTTACATCCAAGTTAGTTAGCATATGGTGCAACAATGATATTAGGAGTAGATTCCTTAATGCCCCTTACCCATTTAGACCATCCCCCCTCCCACATCCCCTCCAGCAACACTGTTTGTTCTCTATATTTAAGAATCTTTTATGTTTTGTCCCCCTTCCCTTATGTTCATCTGTTTTGTATCCTAAATTCCTCATATGGTAAGGTCATATATTTGTCTTTCTCTGACTAATTTCACTTAGCATAATACCCTCCAGTTCCAACCATATAGTTGCAAATGGCAAGATTTCATTCTTTTTGACTGCTGCATAATACTCCATTGTGTGTGTGTGTGTGTGTGTGTGTGTGTGTGTGTGTGTGTACACATATACCGCATCTTCTTTATCCATTCATCCATCAATGGACATTTGGGCTCTTTCCATACTTTGGTTATTGTCGATAGCACTGCTATAAACATTGGGGTGCATGTGCCCCTTCGAAACAGCATACCTGTGTCCCTTGGATAAATACCTAGTAGTACAATTGCTGGGTCGTAGGGTAGTTCTATTCTTAATTTTTTGAGGAACCTCCATACTGTTTTCCAGAGGGGCTACACCAGTTTGCATTCCCACCAGCAGTGCAAGAGATCTTCTTTCTCTGTATCCTTGCCAACATCTGTTGCTGCCTGAGTTGTCAATGTTAGCCATTCTGACAGGTGTGAGGTGGTACCTCCTTATAGTTTTGATTTGTATTTCCCTGATGATGAGTGATGTTGAGCATCTCTTCATGAGTCTGTTTGCCATCTGGATGTCTTCTTTGGAGAAGTGTCTATTCATGTCTTTTGCCCATTTCTTCACTGGATTATTTGTTTTTTTGGGGTGCTGAGTTTGATAAGTTCTTTATAGATTTTGGGTACTAACCCTTTATCTATGTCATTTGCAAATATCTTGTCCCATTCTGTTGGTTGCCTTTTAGTTTTGCTGACTGTTTCCTTTGCAGTGCAGAAGTTTTTACCCTGATGAGGTCTCAATAGTTCATTTTTGCTTTTGTTTCCCTTGCCTCTGGAGAGGTGTTGAGTAAGAAGCTGCTGCAGCTGAGGTCAAAGAGGTTTTTAACTGCTTTCTCCTTGAGGAGTTTGATGGCTTCCTGTCTTACATTTAAGTCCTTCTTCCATTTTGAGGGGGTTTTTTGGTGTATGGTGCAAGAAAGTGGTCCAGGTTCATTCTTCTGCATGTTGCTGTCCGGTTTCCCAGCACCATTTGCTGAAGAGACTGTCTTTATTCCACTGGATACTCTTTCCTGCTTTGTCAAAGATTAGTTGGCCATACCTTTATGGGTCCATTTATGTTCTCTACTCTGTTCCACTGATCTGAGTGTCTGTTCTTGTGCCAGTACCATACTGTCTTGATGATTACAGCTTTGTAATATGTCTTGAAGTCCGAGAGTGTGATGCCTCCAGCTTCAGTTTTCTTTTTCACGATGGCTTTAGCTATTCGGGGTCTTTTCTGGTTCCACACAAATTATAGGATTGTTTGTTCTAGTTCTGTGAAGAATGCTGGTGTTATTTTGATAGGGGTTGCATTGAATATGCAGATTGCTTTGGGTAGTATCAACATTTTAACAATGTTTGTTCTTCCAATCCAGGAGCATGGAATATTTTTCCATTTTTGTGCATCTTCTTCAATTTCTTTCGTAAGCTTTCTATAGTTTTCAGTGTAGAGATTTTTCACCTCTTTGGTTATGTTTATTCCTAGGTATTTTATGGTGTTTGGAAATCGATGTTTTTTGATTAGGGTGTTTTATTCATTTACACTTAAAGTAATTACCAATAGGGAAGTACTTACTTTTGCCATTTTGTTATTTGTTTTCTGTATATGTTACAGCTTTTTGTTCTTCATTTGCCCCATTATTCTGTGTTTAGCTGTTTTTTTGTAGTGACACATTTTGATGTCTTCTCCTTTCCATTTGTGCATATTCTGTAGATATCTTCTTTGTGGTTACCACTGAGACTACATACAACATCCTGAAGTTATGACAGTATCTTAAGTTGATACCAAACTAACTTCAACTGCATACAACAAACCCTCCAACTTTATAGCTCCACCTCCCTACTTTGTTACTGATATCACAAATTACATCTTTATATATTGTTCACCCATTAATAAGGATTTAAAGTAATTTTTATACATTTGTCTTTTAAATCCTGTAGAAAATAAAAAGGGGAGTTACAATCTAAAATTACAATAATGCTAGTTTTTATATTTGTCTGTATATTTACTTTTACAGAAAACCCATTTTCATATGGCTTCAATTTACTATGCAGCATCCTTTCATTTCAACTTGAAGGCATTTCAATTCTTCAGCATTTCTTCTACGTCAGGTCTAGTGGTCAGGTCTTCTAGGTCAGGTAGTTTTACCAGATATACAGAATTCTTGTTAACAGGTTTTCTTCTTACAGCACTTTACTTTTTTTTAAATTTTTTTAACGTTTATTTATTATTGAGAGACAGAGAGAGACAGAGCATGAGCAGGTGAAAGGCAGAGACAGGAGGAGACACAGAATCCAAAGCAGGCTCCAGGCTCTAAGCCGTCAGCACAGAGCCCGATGCAGGGCTCGAACTCACAAACCGTGAGATCATGACCTGAACCGAAGTCGGATGCTCAACCGACTGAGCCACCCAGGCGCCCCTTATAGCACTTTAAATATGTCATCCCATTGCCTTCTAGCCTGTAAGACTTCTGCTGAGAAATCCACTGACAGTCTTATTTGGACTCCCTTGAATATAATGAGTTAGTTCCTTTTCTCTTGCTGCTTTCTAGATTGTTTTTGTTGACAGTTGGTTATAATGGAGTTTGACATGGGGCTCTCTGAATTTATCCTACATAGAATTTGTTGAGCTTCTTGGATATGTATATCTATGTTGTTCCCTAAATTTGGGAAGTCATCATTTAATATTTCTTTAAATAACCTATTTCTTTTTTTTCTATTTTAAAAAAATAATTTGTCTCTCTTCACCTTCTTCTATAATGTGTATATTGCCCCACTTGATAGTGTCCCCTAAGTCTCTTAGGCTCTGCTCACTTTTCTTACTTTTTTCTTTTTGCTCTTCAGACTCCATTATTTCAAATGGCCTGTCTTGGAGTTCACTGATTTTTTTTTTTAAACATTTATTTATTTTTTAGAGACAGAGTGAGACAGAGCACGAGTGGGGGAGGGGCAGAGAGAGGGAGAGAGAGAATCCCAAGCAGTTTCCAAACTGTCAGCAAAGAGCCTGATGCAGGGCCTGAGCTCATGAACCATGAGATCATGACCTGAGCTGAAGTCAGACATTTAACAACTGAGTCACACAGGCATCCCTCCTTTGTTTATTTTGTATGCTCTCTGAGCATATTTATGACAGTGTTTTAAAGTCCTTGTCTAGTAAGTCTGATGCATGTTTATCAGCAACTGTTTCTGGAAATTTATTTTATTCTTTGACAGGGCCACATTTCCCTGTTTCTTCATAGGCCTTGTAATTTATTGAAAACTGGGGCATGTGAATAAACTCTTCCAGTCTCTAAAGCCTGGTGTGGAAGATCTTCACTAATTAGCAGGCCCCTAATGAGAAAGAATGAAATCTGGCCATTTGTAGCAATGTGGATGGAACTGGAGAGTATTATGCTAAGCGAAATAAATCAGGCAGAGAAAGACAGATACCATATGTTTTCATTCATATGTGGATCCTGTGAAACTTAACAGAAGACTGTGGGGGAGGGAAGGGGGGAATAAGTTACAGAGAGGGAAGGAGGCAAACCATAAGAGACTCTTAAATACTGAGAACAAACTGAGGGCTGATGGGGGTTGGGGGAGAGGGGACAGTGGGTGATGGGCATTGAGGAGGGCACCTGTTGGGATGAGCACTGGGTGTTGTATGGAAACCAATTTGACAGTAAATTATATTTAGTAATAATAATAAAGAAGAAGTCAGAGGAAAAGAAAAGAAAACTAACAAAAACTAATTAGCAGGCCCCTTAGCCTTGAGATTGGCTCAGGGTAAAGCCTTAAGGTCTTCCTCGGTATTGCCGAGTGTGTATCCTGTTTGGGCCAGTGGGTGTAGGTTTCTGTTTGTTTCTGATTTTCCCTGGCTGGCTGGAAGTATCTTAGCTTCTCAAAAGGTCTTACCCCAGCTTCTTAGGATCTTAGATGTTCTATTATAGTCTTCTTCCTTCAATCTCTTGCACTCAGCTGTCCACTGCAGTCCCCCTGCAGTTTCCACAGGCTAAAGTGCCCACCACTGCCTTCCATGACTTTTAGCTTGAGAACCACTGCCTTCCATGACTTTTAGCTTGAGACCCAAACTTATGCTACCATTCCCAACTCTGAGCTCCAAGTCAGATGAGACAGAACACACTCCCTTGGATAGTCCACAGACAGGTCAGGATGTTTCAAACAAGTTTCACTCTTCTCCTTCCTTCCTGAGGGAGGGAACCAGGAATTGGGCTATTTCCTCCCAAATGCACCATACCACACTGGGCAGGTAGTGGGTCAAGGGCAAGTAGAAATGCCATGAAATTTCCTACAGTTCTGAATATGGCTTTTCCTTGACTAGGCGTTTGCTTGGTTGCTGATAATCACTGATTTCCAGAACTCCTATAAAATTATTTCAATCAATCTGTAGTTGTTTATTTGACGTTTTCATGGAAGAACAAGGCCTGGAACTTCCTAGTTTGCCATCTTGCTGATGTCACTCAATAGACCAATTCTTCAAGCACAGTGTTAGGAAGGGCAGCTAGGCTTACTGACAGCACATCCCTTGGGGCCCTTCTGACATCAGAATGCCAGGCAACTTCTGCAAGGCTGTCCTCTTGCTTCTCTTCTCTCACCTGATTCTCTTCCCCATTTGTAGCTCCTTCTCCTATTGCTCCAAATATCTCTGTGAAGATGATTCCCAAATTTGTGTTTTCAACTGATGCTTTACTTCAAAGATGTACACTTCAATTGCCTGCTGATCATCTTCGCCTAATCTTCTAACACTTGAACTCAAAATATCCAGATCAAATCAAGTAATAATTTCCTTTACCAAAATCAGCATTCAGAACCTTTGCTCTTATCTTCATACTATGAGTTTGAGAACTTGTATGTATCATCTTATTACTAAAGATTCTAAATGAGGAATATTTAGCTGGTTTTACTTCAAAGTTCAATTTCATTTCTGGGAGTAGATGAGAACAAATTAGTGATTTACACTTGGTATGTTTCAGTCTGTAATTCAAAAAACAATAAATATTCCATAAAATAAAATCCCAAGAAATGTCAAGAGGAAGTATACAGGTCTTCCCACAAAAATATTTTAGAAAATTGTTAACTTAAAAAAGCATAACAAATGAGATCGAAGCATAAAACCTAATGTCAGAACTATTTCGTTATACTATAGGGAAGTGTAATGGCTAAAAACAATTGAATTTCAAAAAGACTGTATCTCAATTATTTATTTTTTTTGAAGTTTATTTATTTTTTTTGAGCAGAGAGAGACAGAGTGTGAGCAGGGGAGGGGTAGAGAGACAGAGAGGGAAACACAGAATCTGAAGCAGGCTCCAGGCTCTGGGCTGTCAGCACGGAGCCCGATGTGGGGCTCAAACTCATGAACTTGAAAGATCATGAGCTGAGTCAAAGTTGGACACTTAACCGACTGAGTAACCTAGGCACACCTCACTTTAAAATGGGAATTATTATGCTGTCTCTGGAGGATACAAATACCTCTGCAGTCCCCTCATATGAAGCTGTCTAATGTCCTATCAAACCACAGGGGTTGGGCAATGAAATAGGAAGTGGGAGAACAAGAAGATAAACAGTATCTCGCCTCATCATTGCCACTTTTGAGCCATATTCCTTTAAGCTTAAGCAAAAGGCCATCCACAAGGCATGCAATTAATACCAGTCTCTCCTCAAAACTGTTTATCTTACAACATACTAGTCATTCTCTCACATTCAAGAATTTCGGCTCTTCCTCTCACACAGTCTTTCTAAATGCTCCTAATTTTGTCACCACTTTAAGGAGAAGTGCTCTAATCTGAGTTTCTTAAAATTTCTCAATCCCACTCCGGCTACCACTTTCATGACTCATGAAAACAGAAAATCCTAAACATCAATTCAAACTCATTGCGAACAGTCAATCCTTTCACTTCTCACATTCTTTTACTCCTTCTGGATCTGTTCTTTCACTTCATGGAAACTTCGGACATAAACCCTCTTTTTTTGTTTTAGTCTATTAGACTGCTAGATTAACTTCTTCTTGATGTTAGTTTGTATCTCAAAGCACACAATTTCAATTGCTTTTGTACCCACTTGCTGGCCACCACTATCCACATTCTTCTACTCTTAACTCTGCAATCTCCTAATCCTGGATTTGGCCATCTGCTCATTCCACTTCTATACGAAGAAAGCTGCTGAAAGAAATGACCAACAAACATGGATTGATACCACCAAAAATTCATGGTAAATGTTGGATGCAACATATTTCTTCTCCCACTTTTTAACTGAAGCTATTTCAATTCTTTACTACCACTCTCAGAATATCCTAAAATCACTTCACTCAGATGACCTCACCATGTATTTCACAGAAAAAAATAGACTCTTACATTATAACCCTGTTTTTCTTTTATTGAATAAATCTGACATGTAACATTGTGTAAGTTTGAGGTGTACAGTGTGTTACTTTGATACATTTATATATTGTAATATGACTGCCCCCGTAGCAGTATTTATCACATTATATAATTATAGTATGATATTATTTTCTATATTCATTATACTGTGCATTAGATCTCTTTGGCTTATTCACTAATCATTACCTCATTACAAGTTTAAACCCTTAAACACCATCAATATTATGCCCACCTCCTAATCCCTGGTAACCACCATTTTACTGTTTTCAATAGGTTTGACTTTTTTAGATTCCACATATAAGTGATACATGATAACCCTGCTAACTTCCTGCCACCACCAACTCCTATCTGCAAACTTATCTTCGTGTGAACCTGTTTTTTTTTTTTTTCCCTCATCCCTTCCAGTTCTGAGGAATAGGTGTTTCTCCTCTTGTTTCATAGTCAATTCTTTAGTTTTAAATCTCCAATGACCAACTGGTTGGTCTTATTTCCATCCTCTCACCCTCTTATCCTTCAAATACTCCTTTGCTCTATACACTCTAACTTGGAAATGCTATTTTATTCAATGCTATAATAAAATTTGTTATTCTATAATCTATAACTATAATCTCTTCTTCACAATTCTACCTAGGCTTCTAAATCCATATTTGTAACCATCCATTATACAATTTCACCTGCATGTCCCACAGGTAACTAAACTCGATAGCTAAAACCTAATTACACATCTTATTTCCCCATCTGTAAATCTCCATCTTCTCTACTGTTCCTTTCAGTCATCAGTACCACCATCAATCCAGTCTTCTATTCCAGATACTTAGTTATCATCTAGAATCTATGTTATCACACTCAGAAGTGGCCTGCATTCAGGTGCCACCTACTTTCCATTCTGTTTTCTAAATAAACATTAGACTGCTTCCCTAATTCATCCCTAATGCTTAAGTCTGCATGTTGACTGCTTAAAATGATTCATTTTTTCTTTTTTACATTGAAGTATAATATATGTACAGTTGACCCCTGAACAGCACAGGTCCACTTATATGTGGATTTTCCCCCCAATAAATACAGTACAGTACTATATATAAATGTATTTTCTCTTCCTTATAATTTTCTTAATAACATTTTTTCTCTAGCTCACCTTTATTGAAACAATACAGTATATAATACATATAACATACAAAATATGTGTTAATCGATTGTTTTATGTTATTGGTAAGGTTTCCAGTCAACAGTAGACTAACAGTAGTTATGTTTTTGGAGAATCAAAAGTTACATGCAGATTTCTGACAGCGCGGGGGGGCGGGGATGGTGGTCAGCACCCCTAACCGCCTGCGTTATTCAAGGTCAACTGTATGTATATAAAACATATGCATATTAATGGATACTTATATATAATCATACCATTTATATATGTATACCTTTACATACACATAATACATGAAACATATGTGTGTGTGTATATATATATATATATATATATATTAAAGTTGATAAAGTGCCTTGATGATTACCACTTATTTTTATTTATTTTTTTTTTTTTAATTTTTTTTTTCAACGTTTATTTATTTTTTGGGGGACAGAGAGAGACAGAGCATGAACGGGGGAGGGGCAGAGAGAGAGGGAGACACAGAATCGGAAACAGGCTCCAGGCTCTGAGCCATCAGCCCAGAGCCTGACGCGGGGCTCGAACTCCCGGACCGCGAGATCGTGACCTGGCTGAAGTCGGACGCTTAACCGACTGCGCCACCCAGGCGCCCCTACCACTTATTTTTATATTCCTAGCTCTTAGAACACTGTTTATTATCAATATGTTTGCTGAGCTGAATCCTACATTTTCCTCTATCCTATATCGTAATGTCAGGAAGCCTTTTCTGAAGCATGTATACTAATCCTTCAGTACATTTTGATTAAGAATGCAGTATGAACTACTTAGTCCTATTCCTCATGATAGGCCCCTAATCTACCTTCACAGCTTCTTTTCCTGTACTGCTCTATTGTTCTTGTTGGAGCCATAGAATCACTTTATTGTATGTGGAACGTACCATATATTCCCTTCCTTTTGTGTTTTTATTACATACACTGCTCCCCCTGCTTGTAGGACTCTTCTTCCTTAATTTACCCAACTCCTAATCTTAGCCTAAGTGAGGGGTGTGAGAGTTGACTTATCACCTGATCCTCCCAGACTGATTGAGGTGCCCCTTCTCTGTGCTCCTATGTTATCCTCCACAGATTTCCACTTTAGCACTTAGTATCCTATGATAAGAACTATTACTCTTCCTTTTTAGCTTCTAATTGGAAAGTTCCTTAAAGGTATAAACTATGTTTTGTTTCAGCATTCTCAGAACCTCAGCAAGGGCCTAGTATATGGCAGGCATACAATAATATTTTAAAATAGATCAGGATATTTTGAGTTTAGTACATAAGAATATATAGTATACATGTTTTCTTTTATTCTTGAGTACTTGACAAATATTAAAAAAAAAAAATCCCTTTACCCTCCTTGAAATAATTGCTGACGTGAACAAAGGCTTCTTCCATGACAGTTAAAAGGTTAAATTACAAGAGTTTCTTACCATTACAAGAGTAAATATAAGAGTTGCTTACCATTGGCTAGTGCAGGCAGAGGAGCAGTTAGAGAAATTTCTGTCTCTGCCTTAACCTAAGAATATGTCAATACTGCTCTTCCCTAATTCTGTGTTTCCTAACTTTCCTAGAACAAGTATAGGATTGTTGAAATTTCTTAATGAACCTAATAGGAAAATAAGAAGAATAAAAGTTGGGAATTTTGTTGTTTTTCTTTTTCTGTTTTGTTTTTTAAAAAGTGATTATGCTTTATACCTGAACTAGAAAGGAAAAATCCAAATTCTAAACTTCAATAATTTTAGAAAACTCCCTGTCATTGTTATGTGTCTGTTTCTCCTCTGCGCACCCCAAGGAAGAACTTAGTCCATAAGTCTGCCTATACAAATGGAAGTATTCTTTTATAAACCAACAGGAGAATCACAAATGATTTCGGAGGAATGCAGGGAAATATGTATAACAGCTAGTTTTATAGATGTTTAAAGTAGGATGAAGAGAATTGTGTAGTTCCTAAATTTATGGAAGAAACTAAGAACTGCATGGCTAGCATATTTCTTAGACTTCAGAATTTCAAGGCTAATATATTTTTTTCTTAAATGAGGGAACCAATGTAAGATCTCCCACTTTCAACTGCCTGTTGAAACTAATGAAGGTTAGCCCTTGGCTGGCATCTGGGAGCCTAACTTTGAGAACATTTCCTAAGTGATAAAGTTGACTGCTATGACAGCTTACTTAGACTATACCAAGACACTATGAGATTTATGATGAAGACCTACTTTCCTTCTGAGAGTCTGAAATTTTGGTTGACATAGGGTATCTATGGGACTAGTTCTTTTTTTTTTTTTGTCTTTACTTTTATTATTTTTTTAATATGAAATTTATTGTCAAATTGGTTTCCATACAACACCCAGTGCTCATCTCAACAGGTGCCCTCCTCAATGCCCATCACCCATTTTCCCCTCCCTCGCACCCCCCATCAACCCTCAGTTTGTTCTCAGTTTTTAAGAGTCTCATGTTTTGGCTCCCTCCCTCTCTAACTTTTTTTTGTCCCTTCCCCTCCCCCATGGTCTTCTGTTAAAGTTCTCAGGATCCACATAAGAGTGAAAACATAGGGTATCTGTCTTTCTCTGTATGACTTCTTTCACTTAGCATCACACTCTCCAGTTCCATTCACGTTGCTACAAAAGGCCATATTTCATGCTTTCTCATTGCCAAGTATATTCCATTGTGTATGTAAACCACAATTTCTTTATCCATTCATCAGTTGATGGACATTTCAGCTCTTTCCATAATTTGGCTATTGTTGAGAGTGCTGCTATAAACATTGGGGTACAAGTGCCCCTATGCATCAGTACTCCTGTATCCCTTGGGTAAATTCCTAGCAGTGCTATTGCTGGGTCATAGGGTAGATCTATTTTTAATTTTTTGAGGAACCTCCACACTGTTTTCCAGAGTGGCTGCACCAGTTTGCATTCCCACCAACAGTGCAAGAGGGTTCCCGTTTCTCCACATCCTCTCCAGCATCTATAGTCTCCTGATTTGTTCATTTTAGCCACTCTGACTAGCGTGAGGTGGTATCTCAGTGTGGTTTTGATTTGTATTTCCCTGGTGAGGAGTGACGTTGAGCATCTTTTCATGTGCCTGTTGACCATCTGGATGTCTTCTTTAGAGAAGTGTCTATTCATGTTTTCTGCCCATTTCTTCACTGGATTATTTGTTTTTCAGGTGGGGAGTTTGGTGAGCTCTTTATAGATTTTGGATACTAGCCCTTTGTCTGATAAGTCATTTGCAAATATCTTTTCCCATTCCGTTGGTTGCCTTTTAGTTTTGTTGATTGTTTCCTTTGCAGTGCAGAAGCTTTTTATCTTCATGAGGTCCCAATAGTTCATTTTTGCTTTTAATTACCTTGCCTTTGTAGATGTTCTATGGGACTAGTTCTTAATAAAAACCCTTAACTCTTGCGTCTCAAATGGAGTTCCCTATGTAGAAGCACTGCACATGTGTGACTAAATTTTTGACTGGAGGCAGGGTGCACTCTGTGTGACTCCTCATAGGTGGGAAAGAGCATAGGAGGCCTGCAAGTGGATCCTTCTAGAATCTGCCTGATGGTTTTTTTATATTAATGATCTGGCTGTGTATCTTTATCATGACACTGTAATAAATCTTGGCTGTGAGCATTACTGTATGCTAAGTCCTGTGAGTCCCTTTAGAAACACAGAATGTATATATGCTATTGGGGATCCCCAAGACACTACTAAATAGTGATATTAAATAAATAAACAAAAACTCTATCATTATCATCTCACAAAAGTGGGGGGCGGATTTTTTTGTTGTTTTTGGTTTGTTTGTTTTTTTTTTAGATAGAAAAAGAGAAGAGAACCCACAAGCAGGGGGGAGTGGCAGAGGGAAAGAGAGAGAATCTTAAGGAGGCTCCATCCTCAGCATGGAGCCCAATGCAGGGCTTGATCTTCTGGGAAGGGATCATGACCTGAGCTGAAGTCAAGAGATGGATGCTCAACCGACTGAACCATCCAGGTGCCCCACAAAAGTGTGTGTTAATACAATTCTGCCCTATACTCTGATAGTGTGGAAACATGGAAACATAATATGAGAATAAAGGACAGACTTTTGAATTGGATAAATTTAGCATTACAAGAAGTTCATTACATTCTTATTTTTCTCATTTTGCTACAGATCAGTGGAGACCTAATTATGGGCCAATAGCAGACATGTGCCTAGGAACTACTAAGGTAAATTTATGCCTAGGAAGTATACCTTTCCTCTAACTTACCCTCTTTTGCAACTGAAAATTAAAAATTATTCATGGAAGATAATACTCTTTGTGAACTCTTCCCTCTGGTCACAATGTTTTTTTTTTAAAAAAACAATAACAATCTTAAATTCCATCCATTAATATAAATCTCCGTGTTTTAGTTATTTATAGTTCTTCAAGAAAGTTTCAAACAGTACAATATTTTTTAGTTGCAAAAGATTCTCAAATTCCATTTACCAGAAGAAATAACTTTCAAAACCAAAACCATATACCTTTTGCTGTAGCTCTTTTACTGCAGAATCTCTATCCATACATGCCTGTCGAAAGGCTTCATAAGCTTTATTGAGTTGCTCGCCAATATTTTTATCCATTCCTTTCTGTTCTGTAGCATCACTATAAAGGATGGAGTAAATGACAGGTCTGGAAAATAAAACAATTTAGATAGCTATGAAGTTACACAAATCTCATTTTTAAGACACATCTTAAAAACAGTTCCATACAGTTTATCATGAACATTATAGCACCAAGTACTATAAAGGTTTATAAAGGCATATGGGTCTCATCTAAAATCCTGATGAGAAATGTTAAGAAACCTTAACTTCTACAATTTTTAATATTCTTTACTAATGTTCAAGGAGCAAGTGGGGTTCCAATTCACAAAGATGCTACTTTGAAAACAGTAATCTATAAATGCAACCTTAAAATGGAGAAATATAAAAGGCCATTTGTTATTAATACTTTATTATAGAAATGCACAACAGGATTAACAACGTGGGAAGGGATTTCTTTTTACTAAACGGACGGTTATTCCCACTTACAAGGTGAATTCTTGCTACACTGAAATTAGAGCAAAGTTAAATAGATAATAAATGTTTGTGGATGGAGTTCACACTGCTGTTATCGCAGAGCAATTAAAATGTGTGAAAATGCTCTTATTTTAGCACAAAATCTAGGGAGAGTTGCTGTTGGATTGTACATTAAAAAAGAAAAAATCACATCCCTTCAGTCCTACCCACACTCTCTATTAGTTTTCCAAACTCCCTGCTGTTTTTGAACTACAGGTGATCTACTGAGTGGAGGTAATTTGGTTTTATCATCTCAATTTGCATAACATCTCTAACCACATTCCTTGGCTCTGAGCAGAGGACCATATAATGCTTCTGATTCCTCCTGTCCAGCTGTAAAAAACAACACCACAGGACTTTTCTCTTAATCCTCTGAAAGCCAGAGAATAGATAAAATTCTCTATCAGTCCTAGGGGGCTTGAGGGTATTAAATTATTTCACTTCTTAATGATTGGAAATCCTTCTTAATCTTACACTTTAAGCTTTCATAACATCTTTCATTTTATTTTGGGTACACAATGCTTTAAAAAAATTTTTTTTTCCAGTATTTTACATTAAAACACAATCACATAGGGGAGCCTGGGTGGCTCAGTCAGTTAAGATTCCGACTCTTGATTTCGGCTCAGTTCATGATCTCATGGTTTGGGGGATCAAATCTTGTTTCGAGCTTGGTGCTGACAGTGTGGAGCCTGCTTGGGATTCTCTCTCTTCCTCTCTCTCTGCAACCCACCCCCCTGCTCATGCCTGCCCGCTCTTTCTCTCTCAATGAATAAACATAAAAAAATTAAATTAAAAATACAATTTATATAACATAAAATCCACCACATTAAAGCATACACTTCTGTGGCTTTTTGTTGTACAATCATCACCATTACCTAATTCCAGAACATTTTTTTACAATGTTTATTTTTGAGAGAGAGAGAGAAAGCGTGCAAGCGGGGAAGGGACAGAGAGAGGGGGACAGCGGATCTGAAGCAGGCTCCACGCTGACAGCGGTGAGCATGATGCAGGGCTTGAACTCACGAACCACAAGATCACGACCAGAGCCGAAGTCAGACACTCAACGACCTGAGCCACTCAGGAGCCCCTAGTTGCAGAATATTTTTATCACTACACAAAGAAGGTAACATTAGCAGTTAATCCCAACTCCCCCCTCCCATCAATCCCCTAGCAATCACTAATCTTCTTTCTGACTCTATGGATTTGCCTATTTTGGACATTTCATATAAATGGAAACATGCAATATATGGCTTTTGTGTCTGGCTTTTTTCACATGGCATACAATTTCTGAGGTTTACCCATGTTGTAGCACGTAATAGTACTTCACTGCTTTTGATGTCTAATATTCCGTTGTATGAATTTACCACATTTGTTTATATGTTCCTCGGTTAATGGACATTTGAGTTCTTTCCATTTCTTGATTATCCTGAAGGAAGTTACTATTTGTGAATGCATACTTGTGTGAATATATGTTTTCAATTCTCTTGGTTACATACCTAGGAGCAGAATTGCTAGTTAGATGATAATCCTCTTTAACTTTTTAAGGAACTGCCAAAGCTGTTTCCACAGAATGTGTACAAATTTCTATCTCTACTAGTAATATATAAGAGCCCTAATTTCTCTACATCTTCACCAACGTTTATTGTTCATTTTTTAAATGGACACCCATCCTAGTGGGTGTGAAGTGGTACCTCAACAATTTTGATTTGCATTTCCCTGATGATGTTGAACATCTTTCCAGTGCATACTGGTCATTTGTGTATCTTCTTTAGAGAAATGCCTATCTATCAAATCCTTTGTCCACTTTTAAATTCGGTTATTTGTCTTCATATTGTTGAGAGCGTGCAAGTGGGGGGAAGGGGATGAGGGAGAAGGGAGAGAATCTCCAGCAGGCTCCACACTCAGCACGGAGCCCAACATAGGGCTTGATCCCATGACCCCAGGTCCAAGACCCAAGCCGAAATCAAGAGTCAGATGCTCAAAATGACTGAGTCACCCAGGTGGCCCTTCACATTGCTGAGTTGTAAGAGTTCTTTATATATTCTGGAAACTAGAGATTTATCAGATATATGTAATTTACAAATTGTTCTCCCATTCTGTAGATTGTCTTTCTACTCCTTGATTTTAATTTTGATGAGGTCTGATTTATCTATTTTTCATTTTGTTGCTGGCTTTTTTTCATGTCATATCTAAAAAACTGTTGCCTAATTCAAGGTCATGCAGATTTTCATCTATGTTTCCCTACAAGAATTTTATACTTTTAGCCTTATATTTGGATCTTTGATCCACACAGAGTTTATCTGTATATGGCATGAGGTAGGGGTCCAAACTCTTTCTTTGGCATGTGGCTATCCAGCTGCCCTGCCTTTTCCTAATGAATGGCCTTGGCATTCTTATCAAAATTAGTTGACCGTAAATCACAATGCTTTTTTAAATACCTAGGTAATATTTCAATCCTATCAGATGGTCTTTTCATTTTAAGATACTAAATACACTAAGTCATTTTCAGGTTTAATAAAAACAATTTTGAGGGTTTTGTTATGGGAATCAGAATGTTACTGTTTTCTGAATAAATAAAAGAATGGTAATTTTTTTTGGCATTCCACTCAGGAAGTTTGTTTCTACTGCCACCTCTGATAGATATAAAGGACAAAATACCGTTAGGATAACTAACACTGCCAGGATCTCTGACATGCCATAGACACTACAGAAAAATAAATAATATTAACACACAAAGTATCACTTTGAGTACTTTGGACACCATATCATTCAAAGAAGGATTTAAGGCAGCTTATAAAAATACAAGCAAGATAAAAATAAGTATACAAGAAGCGAAAGAAAACAAGGATAGGCAGCTATAGAGACTATAATATACTGTAGTATGCTAATGCAGAAATTAGAGGTTTTAAGTAACTAAGTGACTAAGTTACCTATCACTGTCTTAAAAACCTGCATATCATAACAAATTGTCAACATACAACACATTTATATTTTAAAATCTGAGACAAACAGGAGCCTTGAATTGGGAATCCATCTAGTTTCTTATTTTGTTCTATCATTGAATAAGTCTGTGACCTGAGTTCAGGGCAACTAAATCTTTTATTTTTTTTTAGGTTTTATTTATTTTGAGAGCGAGAGAGAGCGAGAGCGAGAGCGAGAGAGAGAGAACATGCACATAAATGGAGGAGGGGCAGAGAGAGGGAGAGAATCTTAAGCAGGTCCTATGCTGTCAGCACATAGCCCTAAAATTTATAGGGCTTGAACTCACAAACTGTGAGCGAGATCATGACCTGAGCTGAAATCAAGAGTTGGTTGCTTAACCGACTGAGCCACCCAGGAGCCCTTAAATCTTTCTGAACCCAAGTTTATTTCTCTCCAATACAAAAAAAGATGTTTGGACTTGATGTCTAAGAAACTTATTTGTTCTACAGTTCTTGAGTCTGTGAGTCTAAAAATGCAGGTCTGCTCCATCAAGAAGGTGCATTCTTGTTTTTAAAAATGTAAATGCAGTACTAGAAATAGCTGCATCATATGCAAGTAAATAGTGTGGAGGCTTTACTTCAGGTCCTTGAATTAGATCACACAAATGTCACTAAGAAGAGTTACTGAGTAAATTCCACATGGATGCATCCTATTTCCTGAAATAAGAATGTGTGGTGGAGAGATACAATTCAGGTCAATACAACTAAATAAATGATACATTTAATTTCTATTTCACAACCAAGAAGAGAATTGGGTGTTAGATCAGTGACACTGACCACAGAAAAAGTCGCTGGGACCCAACTAATTAAATTGGACAGATTTCAAATATTAACACCCTGAACTTTAAAGCCACTTGTTCCTCAATTTTTTTAAAGCATTTGTTAAGTGTAAAATTAATTTCACAATTTAAGAGGCAGTCACATTTCAATTACATTTTGGTATGCCTTCTGCAAAACTTGCCAGGCTCCAGGGAAATGGTTTTATTTATAGTAAACATGCTCAAACGCAAATCTCATCACCTAAACCCAGGAGATCCAAGCTAGAGCAACCTCTGCCTTAGAAACATTCTTACAGTTATGGTTTTTCTCTCTTTTTTTTTTTTTTTAATTTTTTTTTACATTTATTTATTTTTGAGAGACAGAGAGAGACAGAGCACAAGTGGGGGAGGGGCAGAGAGAGAAGGAGACACAGAAGCCGAAGCAGGCTCCAGGCTCCGAGCTGTCAGCACAGAGTCCGATGCGGGGCTCGAACTCACAAACCATGAGATCATGACCTGAGCTGAAGTCAGACGCTCAACCAACTGAGCCATCCAGGCGCCCCTGGTTTTTCTCTCTTAAGTGTATTTTTAGGAAAGCCATCCATGGTCTGGTTTGCTGGCTCCCCTCCATTCTATGAGGAAAAGATTAAGTCACTGATGCCCTAGAATGCATCTGGGCAAGGAGAAGGCAAAGCACCCCTACTCACTCAGGGCAATCCCCTGAAGCTAGGATAGTCCCTACCCACCCACATCTGCCCCTCTGGCAGTAGTTCCTTTTTTCCCCTGGGTGGTTCGTGTGAGAAGGAAAATGAAGGACAGCAAGTTCCTGTTCTGCCTCCTGGGTCCATTGTGTGCCCACTAGGAGGAGGCACCAAGAAAATCCCTGGGCAGCAGGCTGCTTCCTCTTTCATGAATCCCTTGGTTCAATAATGAAACTGTTCAATAATAAAGAGGTAGCCTACGTAAGGGAGATAATTTTATCTTTCCTTGGAAAAGTTTCCAAGCTCCAACACAAGTTTGCCAACTGCTAGGGTCAAACTTAGATTTTAATAAAATATATCCCATTACTATTCAATTCAATTAAAAAAAAAGTTTACTTATTAGCAAGGGGCTTCAGAGAGTACCACATTAGAGTTGTGTTCCTTTTACAAAGTTTTTCCACCAATTCTTTATTTCTTATTATTCACATTGCCATTTGACTGATTAAGAGCTCAGAGACATTAAATGACTTGCCTAGAGCTACAAAGCTGTAAGTGTGCGAACTGGGAATAAAGATTTGAAACTCTTAGTTCAAGAACTGTTTATTAAAGGCAACTGCAAAGTATTCTCCCAGGGTGCCATGGTGGATATGTTCATTTGATGAAACATTGCCAAGGAGGAGCAAAGCCTGTACTGGGCACCACTGACACAGTGAGAACAAAACATACACAAAACCTATCCTCACGACGACATCATTAGCTGTAACTTAAAGTGCGTGTGCACACGGACGCACGCGCGCACACACACACACTCCCTGAGGTATCTAAAGGCCACAAAATTTGGAGAGGAAAGTGGTCACATCTATTCTTGAGGTTTAGGAAAGGCTTTGAGAGGTAGGTAACATTTGCACAGGGTTTTGAATTATGGATAGGAATGACCTCACCCATTCCTTTTATTTGATTATCAAACAGCAGTCATCCTTTCTAAAGTGGGTTCCCAAGGGCTATAAAGAGGTTTTTAGTGTTAGGTAATTATTTGTTCTTCACTAAAAAAGGCTAGGATAACAAGCATTTCTTTGTGCATTGTTCAGCTTGATTTTTCTGATCATACAACTCTGCAAACCTGAGATAATTCTTCAGTATAATAATGATGGTTACTTACAGAAAGGGTTGATTAGGCTAGTGCTCTTCCCATGATACTTGAAAAGAAGTAACAGTGGGAACGAAATAAAAGGCAAGTCTTGTACCTTCACTGGACCTCAATTTTCCTTGCTTTTAAAATGAAGGAGCTAAACGATTTAATCTCCTTCAACTTTATGATTATATAGCATTTCCAAGCAAAAAGAGTACAGAAGCGATTGCTTGGCAAGTACAGTGATATATTTTTCCTCATATGATATAGATTTAAAAGAAGTATTCATTTTGTTTTAATTTTTATTATAAACTAGGCCTTGGTTACAAATCAGCTGATATGGCATTTAATTTTAGGATGGCAAGAAGCATGGAGTCAAGTTACATAGGGTGTCCTGGAAGTAAAGAAATGATATGATACTGTGAAAGTATGTGATATAAAAAATGTGAAATAACACTGTAAAGACTACTTTTATTTACTTAATAACATTTAAGTATGCCCTCCTAACATTGTACCGGATAGAAGGAAGAAAAGTAAAGGTTCTGGATTCAGATCCCAGATCTGCAATTTTCTAGCCATTTACTTAGCTTCTTTGTGTATTAGTTTTCTTATGATACACAGTTTGTAGTGTTATTGTGCAGATTAAATATGAAGTATGTATATTATCTGTTCCTCAACATCTGTTCTCTTCTCTAGTATTCCTGACTTATAGCTGGTATGGTCATGTGACTATGTTATGGTCATTGGCAAGTAAGTGCAACTTCCAAAAGGAGCTCTTCTCCTCACTTTTTTTTCCCTTCCCCAACTGGACAGGATGTTGTGGTTAGTCACCTAGAACACCATGGTGAGGACAACACTTCATAAGGCTGGAACAACAAGAATGAAGATGTCTATGTCCTTGATACCGTGGAGCTGCCAGATCAGCCCTGGACATCTTATACTTTAAATTGTAGTATGTGGAAGAAATAAAATTTCTGTCTTATTTAAGCCACTGTCTTTGAGGGTCCCTTAAGAGAGGAGGTGAGCTGTATGTTAACTGGTACAACAGTCAACACTAGTTCAGTGCTGAATCCATCGTACATGTTCCTTTTTTCCATGGGAAAGAGACAAAGTCATCGTCTTTGCCTTTTTCTCTAATTAGAGCTTGTAATTTAGTAAGGCAGGCATGCATGAAAATGATTAACCACACTAGCAGGCCAATTATAAATGTGTAAAAAGGTATGATCATATCATATCTTGATAGGGGTCTGGGAAGCACAGGTGGAAACATTTGTGGGAATTCACCCAACAGTTCACTGAAGATTTATTGCATGTAAGTTTTACCTCAAAAGAAGAAAAAAGAACTGCTAAATAAAAGGTGTAAGCAGGATAACAGCTCAAGAGGAAGAACAATTAAAATGAGAGGGATTGTGGAAAGCTTCACACAGGATCTGACACATGAGGATTTCAACTAGTGGAGAATTGAGAGGGAGGAAAGAATATTCACTCTGAAAGAGCAGAGGAATTGAGAAGCCACTAGTATAGTGCATTTAGGGACTGTAGGTATTTTATTTATGAAGTCTAGGATGTGTACAGAGAGGAAGGAGAGGTGAGGGTGTTAAGACAGAAGTCAAGGCTACCAGGTATGATTGTGCTGCACTGTAAAAGCCCTAGGGGATTCATGCAGACCATAATTGGAACCCCCAGAGTTATAGAGTGTGCTAACTGCATTAACTATATGCAGCAGACTCAGTTATGGCCGGATTGCAGTGGACCCTTAATGTTACTATAAGAAATTTAGGTTTTAACCTGCTGACATTAAGAAGTAATGGAGGACTAGGATGCCTGGGTGGCTCAGTTGGTCGAATGTCCAACTTTGACTCCGGTCATGATCTTACAGTTCATGAGTTCAAGCCCTGCATTCAGCTCTCTACTGACAGCACGGAGCCTGCTGTGGATTCTCTGTCTCCCTCTCTCTCTGCCCTTCCCCTGGTCATGCTCTCTCTCTCAAAAATAAATAAACATTAGAAAAAAATTTTATAAAAAAAAGAAGTAATGGAGGATTTTCAAGCAGGAGATGAACACATTTTAGAAAGGTAAACTGGATACACTGTGGAATACAAACCTGGAGACAAAGTGAGGATATCTATAGGAAGCTACTGCTGTATTCTGGGTGAAAGATGGGCTTGAACTAGAGCAGGGGAAATGAAAGATGAATGGATTCAAGAGACATTTCAAAGTCAGAATCAACAGGATTTGTTGGCCAAATGGATGTCCACAATACACAGGAATGCAGCATTCAGGTCCCTGCAATTCTAAATCAGCTGGCCTGGGATGGGAATATGCATTTCAATAAGCAAAGCAACCCAGGTGACTTTGTTGAAGATGGTTCACCAGCGATATTTTTCAAAATACCAGGACTTTTGAAAGTCCTCTGATACTGGTAAGTCCTTTGACAGTCAACCAAGCCCAAATCTTTTTACCAAAAACAAACAAACCAACAAACAAAACCCTACATTTTTGTAAAGAAAATAATGGAAAGAGAAAGAAGCAATGCCCATTATTGTATCATTTCATGTCACAAAATGTACACTCTTTTCCTTCCAAATATAAAGCAAAAAAGATAGGACCACTTATTATCTGGACAAGGTCATGTCAGAAGGTAAATAAACTAGGGAATGCATAAAATAGTAAGGCATTTTAGCAGAAGTCTGTTATCTTATACAAAGGCAAATAGGTAGGAATGTTATCCAAAGGGTCTGTTAACCCTTACATGCTGCTGAGTAACAGGAAAAATAATTCTGTCTGATTGTGTGATCTTTTTTAAGTCTCCTCCCTTCTACTCTGCCAAATCTGTGACAATAAAGTAGCATTACTAATGATCTTTCACAAGAGTAGGATGGTTTGTACCTATCTTCTGGTGCTAACCAGAAGAGTTGGAAAAAAAAAATATTTTCAGTAATCTTAAAAAAGTCCCCCTACACAGACCACAATAATATAAGAGATGTCACAGGCTGCACAAGATTCATAAAAGGCAAAGTTGTTTTTGAAAAAGAAGTAGCTAAAATCTCATGAGTTAACAGATTAGGGACCCCTCCAGCATCTCTGAGTCATTTACTGTATCAGAACAAAATAAAACCACTATGAAAGGAAAGAGCTCTTCTATGAAGATAGTGAAACTTCAGGAGACAGGGGACCTTTTCACAAAAAGGCCTGTTTTCTCTTAAATCACAGTTTAAATTGCTGAGCAGTCATTTAGTGTTGAGAATATTACCAATGATAAATGGAAAAAGGCAAAAGCTTACATAATTATAAAGCTGTACTCTGTGCTCTTAACCACGGGCACAGGACTCCTCAGCTCTTCATAACGTTGTTTTTAATTTCCCTGAGGAACACCTAAAGGCTGCTGGGCAAATGTTTGCAAGTCACAACTTGTTTTATTAGAAGTAATTGTGAGAACTCCAATGGGAAAATAAATAAGGTTTCAGAGATTTCCAGATCTCTATTTCCAGTCATTCCCAAGACGTTTAGGGTGTGACTTTAAATGTATAATATGATAAAAGTTTAAAATCAGATACAATACCATGCAACACACTCTCTCACTCCAACTGTTGGATACTCCTGAAGACAAAACCCCCAAATCCCTGGATATCCTGACAAACCAACCTCTCAAACCGGCATTTGTGCCCAAATTACCCAAGTTTCCACTCTCCTCAAGGCCAGTTTTTCTCACACGTGAATATTCAGACCAAGTAACACTTGCTGTGCTATCCTACTGTGAGGAAACAAGAGCTTATTAAAAATTTTCACTTTTTTCACTTTCACTTCTTTTTGTATCTGGAAAAAAAAAGATGCTATAAAATGCAGATTCCAAAGTTAATTTTTAACTGAGACAACATCTTGTGTAAAATATATTAATTTCTTTATTGAGACAATTTGAACATTATAGATCAAAATTAAAAAGCCTAGTCAACCAAAGATAAAATCAGATGTAGGAGTACAGAGTACAAACTTGTTGACAGGTAAGAGTAAACAAGTCATTTAACCTTTCTGTGGACCTCAGTTCCCTCATCTGCCCCAGTTTAGGATGTTTGGGGTAGAACATCCTGTAGGACGTGGGTTAACAGAATCATCCAGGGTGATTTAAAAAAAAAAAACGGATCAGTAAACACTGTCCAAGACCTCCTGGATAATTTGGGGGGCGGGGGAGAGGGGGAAAAGCGGATGTAAGACAAATTTAGGATCACTGCCACAGGGGGTCAATTCATAACTAGGAAAGCCCTGTATTCTGTATAACACTGTACAAATACGCACCATGGCAGGGAAAGAGACTTTTGATAAAGTGTCTTTGTGTTCCACAATGATCTGCTTTTTGAACTGTTTCAGAAGAAGCATATAGAATTTGGAAACAAAAATAGCAGTTGCTAAGGTAGAAGATGTTCTTTAAAAGAAAGAAAGAAAGAAAGAAAAAGAAAGAAAGAAAAAAGGTATTTTGATACTTTGGCAGATGGCCCACAGCAATAGCACTCTAATGTTAATCTTGGTTCTGTGAAAATTCCACAACTCATCAGTTTATATGACAAGTGTTTCCTCTTGGAAACACTGTTAATGGAAGAGACTACATTGATTGCATTTGCACTGAGGTTCATTTTGAGAGAGAAATTTGAGTGGGACCAAGTCTTCTCCCACCAAGCAGCAATGGCCCTTTCCACTCGATGCTCCCCCTACCAATACCCTAATCATTTCAATTCTATCTAAATTCTCAAACTATCTACAGATAGTTGAGAAAGGACATAGATCTCAATGACATGACTTCATTCCAAAAAGGCACACAGCCATGGACCAAAAAGACAATTTTAGATTTCTGTTTGAATGACAACAATTCCAACAATGAAGGAGGGATTTCCTCACAGAGAACATCAGGGATGGGGGTAAGGATCGATACCTACTGAGGTAATATTACTTGCCTCAGGTGCTTTATATAAAGTACCTTATTTTAATTTTTCTATTGCAGGATCACAAATTGCCTTCCCTTTCTACATAAGGATACTGAGCCTCAAATTTATGTAAGTTGACTAAGGTCAAAGAATTAGAAAATGGAAGACCCAGATAACTCCAGGTCTCTCCAATATGAAAGTCCAATCTCTAGCTCATTTTATTCTAATTTAGTTTTTATTTTTAACCACAGATACATATCTATATTTTAATGAGTCAAAGATCTTCACAAGGCTTAAGAAAAACATTAAGTCCCTTGCTCTCTTCTTTCCCCTCCCCATTTCCTGCTTCACCTTGGCAACAATTTTCAGTTCTTTTGGTTCTTTCTGGTATTTATCTCTGTATCTCCAAACATGCTAATGTTGCTACTATTGATTTTTCAGTTTTACTTTTCTTCCCACTATGCAAAGTAAGGATTCAGCTCTTTTTAACCCCCCACTCCCTGGCCCTGACCTGCAATTTTATACTTTCCCCATTCTCCCAAAATAGTTATATCTTCTAAAAAGAGGATAGTTAGATAAACATTCAGCTTTTACTTTCTTATAACTATGCAATGTTATTCACTGGAAAGCCATACTATGACTCCTTTCCCTTCCCTGAAACACCTTTCCCTGAAAAAACCTTATTTACTTTATTTCCCATCATACTAATACAATCGATTCAGACACTTCATCTTCTTAGAGGAACTCCCCTTGAGCTTTTTGACTTCAGTCTAGATTTGTTGATCTCTATGCCTGAAGGTAAACCTTCATCTCAAGACCTTCTTTCACCTTGATTTTGAGGATTCCCTTTGTTCATCTCTCTCTCTAGTTGAATCCCTCATTTTCAGTATCCCAAATTTTCATCTTTCTTGTTTTACTCATCCCATTTGGTGGACTAAACCCTCCAACAGCTTCCTGAGAAAGTGTTTGCAAAGAAAATTTTTTGAGACCTTGCATCACTGAAAATACCTTTACTCTACCCTCAGATTTAACTGGTAGTTTGCCAGGTTAAAAATTCTAAGTTGGAAGCAATTTTTCCACAGAATTTTGAAAGCTTTGCTATGCTCTCTTCTAGCTTCCATTTGTTTTTGTTGAAGTCTAGAGCCATTTTGATTCATGATCTTATACTAAACTCACCTGGAAGTTCATCCTTCAGTTCTGGGAAATTTTCTTCAAATATTTTTTGGCCAATTTCATTCTTTCTGTATTCCTTTGTGGGACTCCTCTATCAGGATGTTGATTCTTCTTAAGTGTTACTCTAATTCCTCCCACCCACCTTCTTTTTAAATGAACTTTTCTTACTTCATAGATAAAATATCTTAAGCTTGCTGTCTTTGGTAACCAATATTATTCTCTAAGTGACAGTTAACCAATCCTGAAGAAAATAAAATAGTAATCAAAGTGGTAGTGCTTCCAGAGCTCTACTGAGGCTGGGTGTATGTGAACCAAACAACATTCCACCACCAATTGCCCAGCTCAACCAGAATAACTTAACTTTGATTAGTTATATATTTTGGGATTTCAAGTTTGAAAAGAATCACCGGCTTATAGGTATCACATTCCCACCGTCTCCACCCAGAATGATTTATAATGCTTTAATAAGGTCTATTTTTTGTGGAGTAGTAGAGACAATATGGGTGATTTGGAAGGTGGGAAAGGCCCCTCTGCTGGGTTTCCCCCACTGCTGAGACTATTCTACTTCTATGTAAGTGTTCTTCCAGGGTTCACACTTGTGGTAAGAGGGCACTTCAAATCCAATGCAGTTTCGGGACAGGGGGAGGAAATCACCTTGAGTTACCTCTTCCACTCTGTCCTAGAAAAGAAAGTCGCCTGCTTTTCCAACCCTCTGAGGTACGAATAGTAATAAGCATTGACATTCTACTTCAGAAAAGTTGCCACCTTAGCAAAAGAGATAAATAAATTAGTGAGAGATACACCCTGTCTTTTCTGTATTTTAGTTCTGTATTAGCCTCCTTACCCACAATTAGTATCAGAAACAAAAGTACAAGTCAATAATGGGAGTACGTACCCTTAAATAAAAGGACATCCTCTGTCTTACACAGTTAGGGTAAAATTTTAAAGACACGCAAAAGTATGTGTGTTTTCCCTACTTGAAGAAGGGAAATGGATAAGAACTGTCACTCCTAACATTTAGTTATAATCATTTCCCACTTTTAAGAGAGTTCCCTAACATAAGCAGCCAATTTCCCAAAATGACAGTTTGCATTTGTAGTCTCACTTTCCAATATACCCATAGCACGCTGTACCTCAACTGTTAGTGTGTTACAGTCAGGCAGCTGAAATAATAGAAACTTAAATATCATTGAACCAGCAGTGTTAGAATTTAGATTTAGTATTTTTTCTATAAGCTGGTGGTTAGCTAAATGCATCACGATAAACAAGGTAAGACAACTCCCTACTCATCAAACCAAAAGCTCCCCAGACCAGGTTTCCATTTTGCTGGATGTTAAAACTTGGTGAAACTTTTTGTGCTATCTTTTAAGAGTTGAAAGATTTCACAGCCAAAGACCACACCCATGTATTTCAGCTTTGCTTTACTTCCTTTTTTTCTCCAGTAGTACTTCTTTCTCTCAGACTGTTTATCAAATTTTGTGAGTTGAAGTGTACAATCAGTGTAACACCAAAAGAAAACCGGACATGACATGTGGTATTCCACCCTGATGTGAACAGAAACATGGCACTGCTCAGTTAGCTTGCTCAGCTTCCTAAGGGGTATCCTCTCCTGCATTAGGGCCATGTTAAAATCTGGAAATGGTGGGTGGGGGTGAGGTTTATGCAGTTTAAAATGACTGTTTAATATTAAAAATCTGTTTTCTTAAGTCATATAAAGCAGTGCTCTGCAGAATATTCTTGGATGGGGGAACTACAACAGAAAGAAGACTGTGTGGGAAAGAGGAGCAAATATGAAATGTCCTAGGATCTGTGAGATTTAAACGTTAATCAAAAAGGAGTTAAGGATTCTAAAAAACCAAGAAACATCAATATCAATGGAAAGACATTTCTAGTTTAGAGACAGCAAATATATGAAATCATGAAATTATATTATAGTAAATGCTACATAACAAATGGCCATGAACAGTAAATGCATTTAAATATCCCACAATAGTTGATTTTATTCAAGCAATTTGAAATATTTTCTTAAACAGATCTCAGTCCCTGATTTCTGTTCTTTTAACAAGTCACTCTCCCTAGCAAATTACCTAGTTGTGTTTGTTCTGCTGTTCCAGAGATAATTTTCTATAACTCATTCTATGCAAATGTTTCAAAGATTCTTATAACTTCAACTTCTTGAGTAACAATCAAAATGGAACTTACATTATTTTTCTTAGTCCACTCAATTCCCAGTTAGTGCCTTGCTGAAATGACTTGAAAAGATAGACCTTGTGTTCACAATCTACTTTCAACACTTTTTTTTTTTGCAAAGCAAAACTGTTGGTAGTAAGTGAAAGCAACTTCAGATTACCACTGCTCAGTTTATTCTCATAATTTAGTATTGATAATTACTATCAAAGAGAGTATCCCTGCGTAAAAGGAAGAAAACTCAGGTTACTATCAAGTTACTATACAGGACATCTCCCTTGTGAGATAAATGATTATCATTATCTACTTCCCAGACTCTTTTTCTTAAAAGAGTAAGTCCCTTAAATGTTTTTCTTGGTTGTACAACAATGCAAATGCATTAAACCCTACCAAACTGTACTTAAAAATAGTTATGATGGTAATTTCATGTAATATGTATCTTACCATAATTTAAAAAAATGTTTTATAGACTGGGGATTGAAAAACTATGACATATGTATTACACAGGTCTCAAAGGCTTGTTTTCAGTTTCAAAGAACCTAGTTCCAGTCCTTCTCAATTTTTTTGAACAGTGTCAAATATTGCACCTAGTTCAAAAGACTGTACACTAATTAGCCATCCACCCACAAGGCAGTTCATTTTATATTCTCTGCTAGCCTTTTTTGAAGATGACTCAGAATCTTGGTCCCAGACTATAAAGAGATTTTTGTTACCTATTCTAGATAATAGCCTCTTCTTTCCCTCTACCCATGACTGAAAACCACAGCAGCAAGTATAGAAGAATGGGGGGGGGGGGGGACACGAGTAAAAGGGAATGGCAGCCACAACATAAATCCTACAGGAACCAGAAACCCAAACTTGTCTTGATATAATGAAACACAAACTACGTGAAATTAAACAGTAATACAGATGTTTATAAGGTGTTAGAAAACAAAAAACCAAACAGTAGTTAACAGCTAATCAGTTAATGCATCACATCAGAACAGTTAGAATAGTGAAGTTTTATATCACAGGCTATCTATTTTTATTTACCATTTACTTTTAGATAATGAGCAAAATTTTAAAAAGCATGCAAAGTTTCTCGTTGTTATAAGGCACACTCCCAAATCATGTCAATAATTATTTTTTTCTAGATTGATACAAAGTCAGTTAAAATACTCCAATATGCAAGCATTCAGATAATGACTGCATCTCTCTGTAAACAGCACTTATGAGTGTCTTAAAGTCCTCCATAGTTTACAGATGTATACTGTTATATGACATTATCCGCCCAAGGTCATATTCTTGACAGTGATCAAAAAGTGTCTGGAATAATCATTTATAAAAAGTAATAACTCGGGGCGCCTGGGTGGCGCAGTCGGTTAAGCGTCCGACTTCAGCCAGGTCACGATCTCGCGGTCCACGAGTTCGAGCCCCGCGTCGGGCTCTGGGCTGATGGCTCAGAGCCTGGAGCCTGTTTCCGATTCTGTGTCTCCCTCTCTCTCTGCCCCTCCCCCGTTCATGCTCTGTCTCTCTCTGTCCCAAAAATAAATAAACGTTGAAAAAAAAAATTAAAAAAAAAAAAAAGGTAATAACTCGGGGCGCCTGGTGGCTCAGTCGGTTGAGTGTCAGACTCTTGATCTGAGCTCAGGTCTTAATTGTAGGGGCAGGAGTTCAAGCCTTGTGTTGGATTCTGCACTGGGCGTGAAGCCTATTTAAAAAAAAAAAAAAAAAGGTAATAACTCTACCAAAGAGTACAAAATACACTATTATCCACATATAAACAGTAAACTATTAGTCTAGAAAAAAGGTGGCCTTTGGTGGTTTGTACTTGTTAAAAGCCATCCCTGTTCTATGTGTGTGCACGTGTCACACACATATCTGGACTGTGTTAATAATTTTCACTTCATATTAAATAAGTACAGGCATGCTGAGCTTGTATGTTTTTTTCACCAACTCATTTTGAAACCCTCTTATGGGATTTGGCTACAGTAGCATGTAAGCTTGGTTATTACCTCTAAAGAAAGAAATTTCCCAACAAAATTGGGAAGCTAATGACAACAAAGTGAAACTGATGCTTTCCCAGTTGAGTGTCACTCCTGGTTTCCTTCAAGGCATAGAAGAACTTGCCCATGTAGAAGCAACACCCTTTACTTTCTTTATAGTATAACTGGAATAGAGGAAAGGACAGCAATACCTTTTATTATCAGCCTCAGCCTACCTATAGCATTTTCTCTGTCCATGAAAAAAAAAAGAGGTGGGAGAGAGAAAGGACTAGGATAAACACAGAATTCTTCTTTGTTCTCAACATACGGGTATTTTAGACTCTTTCATTTATTTGGATTTACTCTGAGGAGTTTCTGATTGTTAGCTTTTTTAAGTTCTGAGCCTTTTTCTGTGGATGTTGCTATTTTAAGAACAATAGTACTTTCAGGCCAAGATGGTTTCATGAGTTAATTCTTTCAGATCTTCAAAGAATAGAGAGCTCTTATGCTCTTTAAACTACTTCAGAGCAGAGAAAGAAGGAACTCTTCTCAGTTCTTTTTAGGAAACCATCATAACCCTGATATCAAACTCTAGCAAAGATAATACATAAGAAGAGGACTATAGATGACACCCAATTACTGATTTTAAGTAAAAATGTTACCAAAAAGGAACCTTCAAAGAATAGAGGGCTCTTATGCTCTTTAAACTACTTCAGAGCAGAGAAAGAAGAAACTCTTCTCAGTTCTTTTTAGGAAACCATCATAACCCTGATATCAAACTCTAGCAAAGATAATACAGAAGAAGAGGACTATAGATGACACCCAATTACTAATTTTAAGTAAAAATGTTACCAAAAAGGAACCTATATGCTTAAATATTACACCATGATCAACTGTAAGGTTGGTTCACAAACTGGAAATCAACTAAAATAACCCATCATCCTAATAGGTCAAAGAAAAGCACACAATAGGTCACGACAGATGCCTAAAAGCCATATGACAAAACTCAACTTTCACTCCTGATAAAAATGTTTAGTTAAGTAGTAATGAGAAGACATCATCTTAACAACAAGAAATATACAGACCAAATGAACACTCAACATCTATTATTCAAAATTGCTCGCAATATGCTAGCCAATGTAAACACACACACACACACACACACACACACACACACACACACGTTGGTCCAAAATCCACTCTTTCGAAAAATCCTAGTAAGCTAGAAATATTAAAGACACTTCCTTGATAAACAGAACTTATTGGAAATTAATAGTAAATGCCATATTTAATGATGACATGGTAAAAGTATCCAAAAACTAAGAAATAAGAAAAGGACGGCCAGAATCACTGTTATTACATATCACTAGGCTGGATTACATAGCACTAGGCTGAAGAAACTAGCAATTCATTAAACCAAAGAAAGAAAAAAAGTATAAAGAAAGATAAGACTATGTTTAAATGATTGTTTTCCTAGAAAATTCAAGGGGGACAATTTATTAAAACTAATAAATTTAGAAAATCGGCCAGATGTATAATCACTCACCTACATACCAGCCACAAAGTATTAGTGAATATAATAGCTAAAACAGACCAAAGGATTATTTTAATGAAACATAAACAGTTTACTTTAAATTTTATGTCAAAATGAGTGCAATAATATTCAAGAAAATTTGAAAAAGATAAATGAAGAAGGACTTGCTGTAGGAATTACTTAAAAAATGCCAGAATCAAAGAGATTGGTATTTGTATAGGGAGAGACAAATAGAACAAAGCGACAGAATAATAATAATAATAAAAAGACCCATGTAAATTTATTATACTAAGGCAGTGTTTCTAGTCAGGAAGAATTGATTTTAACAAATGAGTTCAGAAAAAAATGGCTAAATCCCTATCTTATATAATGTACAAAAATAATTTTCAGATGTTTTAAAGAGTAGAGCATAAAAAAACTATAAAATAATTAACCGGCAATATAGGAAAATATTTTAATAATTTTTGAGTAGGAACTGCCTTAAGTGATAAAAAACAAAAACAAAACCTGGGCATTTTAAACCAAAAGACTGACAGTTCTTGAAAATATCTGCCATATATTTCATTAAGGATTAATATATCTGTACTCTAATCAAATACAGATAAATAATTTTGAATAATAATGGGCAAAATATAGGGACAAGCCAGATTAAGAGATGGTTAACTATGTTATGGTACATGCTGATAGAGGAATACCATGCTGACATTAAGATAAAATAGAGCTATGCATGGCAAGACTTGCACCATATATTTTTTGGTCTGAAAACTCAGAAAACAGAATAGTTTTCTCACTTTCACAAGAGAACGAAATAACATGTTTTGTGCATGTAAGAGAGATGTGGACGGTCTTGGAGTACCTACGACTGGAGAAAGGCCTGAGAACGTTTCATTTTCTTTAGAAATTGTTGGCTTTATACATGGTTGTATCATTTTGGGGTTTTCCACCCCTTCCAAATGATGAGAAAATAATTTTTCAACAGAGTACAGTACTTGCTTCTCTGCTACATTTGAAATGTGTATTCCAACCATGGTAAGCAGGAAGATCATTTTATTTTCCTACATTTTCATATCACTTCACTTCTGTTACTACCCTTTTTCCCTTAGGATAACTTGTCAAAAGCATCGGTGAGATAAATGACACTTTACATAGCAAGGCTGCTCTACTTTTGCTTGTTACAGTATAACAAGGGACACACCCACTCCTTGGTTTGAGTATCTTCCCCCTATGTTCTTCGCTTGACAAGCACAGCTTTTTACACCTGTAACTCATTGTTTCTGTTCACACGAGAGTGGAGACCCTAAGTAACGCCTGGTTCCCACTGCGGGTAGGGTATGCTTTTGCTTTTTCCGCCTCGCCCACCCATTCTCTCCGTCACCCTCGGGGAAGTTACCCCACTTCTCATTGACACGGCTATGATGACACCCCACAGGAAAGCAGAGAGCGGAATTATGCAACAACCTTGGGAAGAACAGAAAGACCTATTTAAAAGTTTTCGAAAGAATAACCACGATAATACTAGCTTCCGGAAGACAACCCTTGCCCCAAAGGGAGTCTGGGACACTCGTGCCGGGACCCACTGCTCACCCAGACATCGCAAGCCCTGCCTCCCCTGTCTCCCGGCGAATAGGTCAAGTCGGCGCGAGCGCTGGACGCGGAGTTGGGCAGGATCCCTCCCCACGGGGCGTCACGGCGGGGACAGCGTTGCAGTGCTGACGTCGCGGGCCCGGAAAACCCCTCCCGGGTCCGCTCTGGGACGTACACCCGGGTGGTTTCTCTCGCACAACGTCCCTCTCCACTCTTGAGAGCTGGTTGTCTCCGCAGCTCTTCGGCTTCTTTCCCTGCGGCACCAGTACTACCAGCGCACCGCCCTCGCTCACACACACAAGTTCCCCGCCATTGTGTTCGACGGGTTCCGAAAGACGAACTCGCTCGCGAAGTTTCTTACTCACAGTTCAGGGATTCCGCGCCCGGGATCGGCGGCGCCCGGCCGAGTGAATCGACCGGAAGTTGCTTTCCGTTCCTGTTCAGAGGGCAGCGCCTGCGCGCGGAGCTTTTAACCCTTCACCCTCCACCCGGCCAGGCCGAACCAGACCCCTCTCGCCCCACCCACACTCGCCCCGCCCGTCCAAGCCCCGCCCGTCCAAGCCCCGCCCCGTCCCGTCTCACTGGGGAAAGGAAAAAGGACGGCAGCCAAAAACCATCAATGTCAAGGTTAAAGGTCACCTGCCGGCCTTGGTTAGAATTTTTCCTAAAGAGAAAATAACCAGGTTTAACATCACCCTGTAAGTGGGTTAGCATACACAAGAATCATCTGACAGACTTGTTAAAGACGGAGATTTACCAATTCACCCCTAGAGATCTTAGAGTTCAGAGCAAACTGGGTTGTGGGCGGAAGCCTGGAACCTGCATTTTTATCGAATCCTCATGTGAATGTGATTAAGGTGGTTAAGGTCCACACTGAGAAGCACTACACACACACACACACACACACACACACACACCCATTTGGCTTTTTCCCAACTGTAACACCTTTCACTAAATATACTTGCTAAAGTTGGATAGTTGGTAAATACAAGCAGAACTTCATAGAAAATTCTCATGAATTAAGACTTCCCCATTATTCCATTTCCTCGGCATGCCTGAATATTCTCCAGGATAGAAATTTTAGACATTACATCTAGAAATGTTGGAACTCCCAGTTTTAGCTCTGATACCTACTGGTTCAGGCAAGTTGCTTAACCTAATGAACCTTAATTTCTTGTCTGACAAATGGAGACAGTGATAACCTACTTCGCTGGATGAATGGTCAATCCAATAATGTAAGCAAAAGCACATGGTAAATTTTAGAATGTTCTGCAAATGAAAGATATTGTCCTGACAGCCTCATGTCAGGCTGGCTTCTTGCCACCATCAAGGTTTTCCCTGGGATTCTTTGCATGAAACTACTGCACATGTGGAAGCTTCCTGACAGCATTGAAGTCTAGGACTTTCCACATTGACTGGAGCATAATTGCATCTGACTGAATGCATATAGCACTCTCAGAAGCTTCCATATTAATTACCTATTTATTTATTTAATTTAAAAAATATTATTATTATATAAATATTTATTTTTGAGAGAGAGAGAGAGAGAGAGAGAGAGCATGAGCGGGGGAGGGGCAGAGAGAGAGGGAGACAACAGAATCTGAAGCAGGCTCCAGGCTCCTATCAGCACACAGCCCGACACAGGGCTCGAACCCACGAACTGAAAGATCATGACCTGAGCCAAAGTTGGGTGCTTAATCGACTGAGCCATCCAGGTGCCCCTAAAAATATTTTTAGAACTCTCACTGCTTTTGTACATATCTTACATGGGTTGATGCTGTTTGAAAAAGACCTCATCACCAAGCACAAGCATACTAAGGACATTGAAGTAACAGTTTGATAGACAGGATTAAAATGAGCAGGAGTGGCTCGGTGGGATGAGCATCTTACTCTAGATTTCAGCTCAGGTCATTATCCCAGGGTCGTGGGATAGGGCCCTGCATTGGGCTCTGTGCTGACAATGTCAAGCCTGCTTGAGATTCTCTCTCTCTCTCTCTCTCTCTCTCTCCCCCCCTCCCCTGCTCACACTCTTTCTCTCTCTCTCAAAATAAATAAATAAAAATTAAAAACAAACAAACAAATAAATAAATAAAATGACTGTGAATACTATAGGCTGTTATCAGGTACAGCCTGCTCTAGAACATAGGTTCTCTATCCATAGACTTGGCAAAATCTTCTGCAATTGAGAACTTTCTTGTCCTAGGGATCTTGGCCAAGCCCTGCCTGAACAGGTCTTCAGTCAGTGATTCTTTCTTCATTCTGAAGACTCAAGCCCAGCCCTGGAATTCTTGAGCTCCCTTTTTTCTGGTCACATGGTCCCATATAACTTAGAAGGTGGTATCTTCTCATGGGAACTCAGTATCTTGCTCGCTGGGATTGTAGTTTTTCTTTGTTAGAGCAGGAGGATCAGATTCTGGTTGCCTCACTTTCTTCTTACACTTCTGAGCCATGGTTATTTGCATTACTTTCCTTAAGCCTGCAAGTCCAAGGGTTTAAAAGCCTGCCAAGTTGCAGTGCGTTTTTAAATATTGAGCTTACTTTTAAAAGTTAAAGCCAAAATATATTGCAAAAAACATTTAAACAAACAGAAACATCTTGTATATAACATTGTGATCAGTTGAAAAGTTTCTGTAGTAAGTAGTAATTGAGTTAAACATGACAGTAAAACACTGTTTTTTTAAAGAATTTATTTATTTATTTTTTTTTAATTTTTTTTTTCAACGTTTATTTATTTTTGGGACAGAGAGAGACAGAGCATGAACGGGGGAGGGGCAGAGAGAGAGGGAGACACAGAATCCGAAACAGGCTCCAGGCTCTGAGCTGTCAGCCCAGAGCCCGACGCGGGGCTCGAACTCCCGGACCGCGAGATCGTGACCTGGCTGAAGTCGGACGCTTAACCGACTGCGCCACCCAGGCGCCCCTAAAGAATTTATTTTTTATGGCAGTTTTGGGTTTATAGCAAAATTGAGTGGAAAGTACAATATATGCATAAGCCTCTTCCATTATCAACATCTCCCACCAAGTGGTACATTTGTCACAACTGATGAGTCTACATCAACGTAATATTATCATCTAAAGTCCATAGTTTATTTTAGGGGTCAGTCTTCATGTTGTACATTCTATGAGTTTGGACAGATAGATAATGACATGTATCCATCATTATAGTATCATACTATAGTAGAGTAGTTTCACTGCCCTAAAAATCCTCTGTGCTCCACCTATTCATCCATTCCACCCCCAGTCCCAGGCAACCACTAATCTTTTTACTGTCTCCATAGTTTTGCCTTTTCTATAATGTCATATGGTTGGAATAAAAAGGTACGTAGGCTTTTCAGATGGACTCCTTTCACTTAGTAATAAACATTTCAGTTTCTTCCATGTCTTTTCATGGCTTGGCTGTTTATTTCTTTTTAGCACTGAATAGTATTACATTGCTTGGGCATGCCAGGTTATTTATCCAATAACCTACTGAAGGACATCTTGGTTGCTTTCAATTTTTGGTGATTACAAATAAAGCTGCTATAACATAAGTGTGCAGGTTTTTGTGTGGACATAAGTTTTCAACGCCTTTAGGTAAATACAAAGGAGTGGAATTGCTGGATCATATATATTTTTAGTATGTTTTTTAAAAATGTTTACTTACTTATGGGGGGGTGCAGAGAGAGAGAGGGAGAGAGAGAATCCCAAGCAGGCTCCATGCTGTCAGCATAGAGCCCAACCAGTGTTTCGGTCTCAAGAACCATGAGATCATGACCTCAGCTGAAACCAAGAGTAGGATGCTTGACCAACTGAGCCACCCAGGCACCCTTAGTATGTTTAGTTTTGTTGGAAGCTATCAAACTATGTTCCAAAGTGACTGGACCACCAGCAATGTATGCCCACCAGCAATGAATGAGCGTTCCTGTTGCTCCACATCCCTGTCAGCATTTTGTGTTGTCAGTGTTCTGGATTTCAGCCATCCTAACAAGCATGTAGTATATCTCACTGTGTTTTAATTTTCACTTCCTTGATGACATATGATGTGGAGCATCTTTTCATATGCTTATTTGCCATCCATACATACATCTTCTCTGGTGAGATATCTGTTAGGGTCTTTGACCCATTTAAAATTTGGGTTTTTATAAGCCATACAGAGAAAGACAGATACCATATGTTTTCACTCTTATGTGGATCCTGAGAAACTTAACAGAAACCCATGGGGGAGGGGAAGGAAAAAAAAAAGAGGTTAGAGTGAGAGAGAGCCAAAGCATAAGAGACTCTTAAAAACTGAGAACAAACTGAGGGTTGATGGGGGGTGGGAGGGAGGGGAGGGTGGGTGATGGGTATATAAATTTCATATATTGAAAAAATAAAAATAAAATAAAATAATATAAAATTTGGGTTTTTAGTTTTCTTGTTGTTGAACTTAGAGTTCTTTGTGTATTTTGTCTAACAGTCCTTTATCAGATGTATCTTTTGCAAGCATTTTGTCCCAGTCTGTGGCTTGTGTTTTTATTCTCTTCACATTATCTTTTGCAGAGCAGAAATTTTTAATTTTAATGAAGTCCAACTCATCCAACTTTTTAGTAAATTGAAAGAGCTGCTTGGTGACTTCTAATTGAAATGGTGGAATGTAATAATACACCTAGAATGCATAAGCATTTTGAACGTGGAGATGCTAAAAAATTTGAATAAGGAAGAAAAAATTAAACATACACATTTCTTAAATATACTTTTTCCTCTCTTTTCAATTCCATGATATTGTAGTCATAAAGAGAAATGGCTACATATTTCTCCAGTGTATGAAACATGCATGCATGCTGGGATAGATAGAGGAATTTCATGCTAAAACAGTTTCAAACATTTTCCTTTTTCTATAATGATGATTAATTTTTTAGAATTGACATACAGTATGTTTTACTGAGGTTAAGACTTGAGTTGAGACATTTATTTGAGGATTAATCCTTTAAAAGGTTGACATAATTTCCCTACAATTTTCCTTTATTCATATTATGTTTATATACCTTAGGTTAGCAAGCAGGACTTTAAGGTGGAGTGGGATGAAAATGAGAACTGAAAAAAAGGGGGGCACCTGGGTGGCTCAGCAGGGTAAGGACCTGACTCTTGATATCAGCTCAGGTCATGATGTCATGGTTCATGAGTTTGAGTCCCATTCTCTGCCCTCTGTCTCCCTCTCTCTCTGCCCCTCTCCTGCTCTCTCTCTGTCTCTCTCTCTCTGTCTCTCTCTCTCTCTATCAAAAATAAGTAAATAAAATAAAAAAAAAGGAAAATGAGAACTGCATACTCATTGAATATATTTTAGGTTCTATTTTCAAACTGCTTAATATTTTATTGAGAGTTCTGAATATAAATCTAGGGAAAAGGAAAGCTGCCAGTATAAACACCTACTACAACTTGGAATGCCAGGTAAGCATCAATGATCTTAGCCAAATCTTTGATGTGAAATATCACTATTAATAGAATCTGGTTGACTTCTGATTTAGGATGACATCTGGACTAGCTGTTTGTGCCTTAGACTCTAAATTAAATTACTAAAGAAAAATTAGAGAAATATGAAAACTCATAATAGTTTTGAAAGGAAGAACTGGTGGCCAGATCCAGCATGTATGGATGGCTGAGCAGGCTCTCCCCTGTACAGAGCACCCAGCTGACAGAGGTGGTCACTTGCCAAACCTTGCCCCCTTGGGCTTGAGTATACCCCAAAGGGGTGCCTTTTTCTAAGTCAGAAAAAGATGTCAAAAGAGAAACTGTAACCCTGTTGACAAGCATCCTAGTAACAAATTGTGACAGGATTTCCAATCATTTGCAAGACCCGTGGGATTGAAATGGACATAACCTTTGTTTCTTGAAGATAAAGAATAGTAATGGTTATAATTGGCCTGAAGAATAGTAATAAAACTATCTGCCTCATGGCACCTACTAGTCAACTAAGCAATTAAGTCCCACTACTATGTGGGACCTTCACATAGTATTTGACAATTCTTTGCCCAAATATCACCCAATAATACTTCTCTCTGTTGTCCATTTTGGAGCTGTGGTTTGAAGTATACCAACATGATCCCAATGAGAGTGGACAAATGTTCCATATTTAAGGGTATGTGAAGCCAATAATGAAAAGGGATGAGCAGACAGAGCTGTGTGTTGGGCTCTCTCTGAGACTTTGATTTTTAATCTATGGTTCCTATCAAGGAAAAGACCAGTGATTGCTGCTGATTAACCAGGAATTCTCCTCTTCATAGTGAAATAACTAGGCAATAAGGGTAAGGGATTTTGGCTCAGGTAAATACCTATAGTGACAAAATTGATAAATGTCAGCTTCAGGCAAAAGTGTAGCTGTGACCTGTGCATGTCTACTTGTCTCTCAGCTCTATATCTGTGCTGAGGAACTAATAGAAATCGAGCAGATAATGAGAAGAACCAAGAAAAATCCATATATCTGGTTAGTAAGGGCTATAGAATGCTGGGAATGAGAAAATACAAGACAAAGCATCCATTTTGAAAGATTATGCTGTATAAAGGAAGAAAATAGAGTTCTCAAAATGCAAAGAAAATGAACACTTTGGAAAATGGTTTACCAGAAGCATAAGTAAATGGAAAAAATCTGCTTTGCATTTTCTATGAAAAAAGAGATGTCATATTAGACAGGATATTAGACGAAGAAAAGGAAGGACCTAGCTAAGAGGCAGGGAGAAATAACAACAAAGTTGGATAAGTTAAGATTATAGAAACATGCAATGGCAAAATTCAGATATTATTTGAACATAATCAAGGATGGAATCAATACTACAGAATATTAATCAATGATTAGAGTAAAAGCTTGAAAAACTCTCTCAAGTGTCAATGGAAAGGTCAAACAGAAGAAAACCATGAAATGGAATAGTGGAAAGATAGTTCTCTACCTTCTTCCTGGAGAAAAGATCAGAGTAAATGGAACAGAAATACCAACTATAGAAACATCAGAAGATGTATCCAAAGCAATTGGAGATGAAAAGGACTCTAAGTTTTGAAACGTAATTAATGGAATGAGACCAAACACTTGGACATATCCTGATACAATTTTGATATTAAATGATCTATCAATTTATTTATTCAGCAAATATTTTGTGAGTGCTTGCTATGTGCTAAAAGTTGGGGCTACAAAGATGACTAAGACACAGTCCTACTTTAAAAGAACTTCCTGTCTGTTGTGGGTAACACACATAGAAGAAGCAGGCAATTGCTCCACAATGTGGTATTACAATATTACAATACGGGTTAAGTATAGGGTACTTTGAAAACACACTGGAGAGGCTTGAGTTCAGGCTTGAGAGATGAGGGAAGTTTTCTTATATCTAAAGTACAGCAAAAATTCAACAAGAATACAGGAAGAAAAAAAATAAATTACTTGCAAAGAAAGAAGAATAGAAAAAAATAGACTATCTTCAACATTAAGCTTCAGAAGCTGAACAGAATAACATCTATAATTGCATGGGAAAGGTTTAACTTTTAAAGTCGATACCCACCCAAGTTGTCATTCACATAGGAAATGAAAACAAAGATATTCTTTGATACTTCAAGGCTCACAAATATACCACCCATTTCCTGAAATAGTTGAAGATACACTTGTGTTGGTCAAGAAGGGAATCAAACTTTTAAAAAGAAGGAAAGGTAAAATTCTGAGATAAAAGAAATATTTCTAAATATTGGAAATGATTTAATTATTGGATTAAGTAAAAATCTGTAGCAAATATAATGAGGCTATTAAAAGTAACTTTGAAGACATAAGGTGCAAGTATAAATAAATAGCTTAATAAGAATGTATTCTAAAATTCTTGTTTATAGAAACAAAAACTCAAGTGGGTGGAAGAGAAGTGGCAGGAAGTAAAATGTTCTAATTTACTAATTTTCTTATCTTCTACATGTAGGAATAAGAAATAATAGATAGGATGTCCTTTTAACAATAATAATTGAACATATATTGTTTTAGTTTCTTTTTTAATGTGAAGGTAAGTAGCTATAAGTAGAATTCAAATTTTTATGGTTATTTTTTCACATTAAGAGAGGAAGGATGAAAAGCAAACATTGCCCATATAACAAAGATATAAAACTCTTACTTCCTGACATTTAATCAGTCCCCCAATAAGGTAACTCATATGAGTACTCCTCTGCAACATTTCTTGCATGCATATACTTTCTGTTCTCATTGTTAAACACTGTCTTCATAGCCATTTTCTGTTTCTATTGCCACTCTTTGTTCAAGACACCATCAATTCTAATGTATCATACTAGCCTCCTAATGGTTCACTTCCCTTTCTCTCTTGTCAAACTCTGAATGTTATACTCAGTGAACTCCAGAAGGATAAACTCAAAGATATCTATACCAAAGCATATTATAAGCAAACCATTGAGAGCCACAGATGAAAGAATCTTGAAAATAGTAAGACAGAAGTGACTCATTATGCACAAGGGAGCCTCAGTGAGATTAACAGCCAATTTCACTTTGAAATCATGGAATTCAGAAGGCAGTGGGATGACATATTTAAAGTGCTAAAAAAAAAAATAGATGTCAACCAAGAATTCTCTATCTAGACAAACTATTCTTCAAAAATGAAGGAAAATTTAAGATGTTCTGAGACAATCAAAAGCTGAATGAGTTCAGTGCTGGTAGACTGAAGGAGTTCAGTGCTAGTAGATAAAGGGAGTCTTGAAGGCTCAGATAAAAGGCTACTAGACAGTAATTCAAAGCATTACAAAAAATAAACTTTGACAGAGGCAATTACATTGGTGAATATGAAAGCCAGCATGATTATAACTCCTCTTTTTATTTCCTACATGATTTAAAAAAGACGAATGCTTCTAAAAATCATAAATCTACATTAATGTGTACATAGTGTATAAAGATAAAAATCTGTTATTACAACAACATAAGAGAGAAGCTAAGCTGTATAGGAGTAAAGCTTTTGTATATTATTGAAGTTAAGTTGGTATTAATTCAAATTGGATAGTTACAAATTAAGTTGCTAATTGTAATCCTTATGGTAAGCACTAAGACAACATTGAAAAAAATACATAAAATAAAATGAGAAGGAATAAGGTGGTACAAAGCCAAGAACCAATTAAACACAAAAGAAGACATTAATGTAAGAAGTGAGGAACAGAAAAATGGTATAAAGCATACAGAAATCAAATAGCAAAATGGCAGAAATAAGTTCTTCCTTATCAGTGATTTCTTTAAATATGAATGAATTAACCTTTCTAATCCAAAGGCAAAACTTAGCAGAATGGATAATGTAACATGATCAAATGATATGGTTCCTACCAGAGACTTACTTTAGATCCAAAGACATAAGTTGAAAGTAAAATGATGGAAAAAAGATTTTCCGTGCAAACAGTAACCAAAAGAAAGATGGGGGTGGTTATATTAACATCAGACAAAATAGCTTTCAAATCAAAAACTGTTACAAGAGACAAAGAAGGACATTATACACTGACAAAAGGGCCATTAATCAAAAAGATACAGCAATTATGCACATATACACACCAAACAATAGATCCCCCAAATATATGAAGCAAATATTGATAGAATTGAAGGGAGAAACAGACAGTACTACAATAACAGTTGGAGACTTTACTACTTATCGCTTTTTTTTACTTTACCACTTTTAATAATGGGTAGAAAACAGAAGATGAAAAAAGAGAGAACTTGAATAATAGTATTAATCAACTAGACTTAACAGACATCTATAGATCACTCCACCCGACAACAGCAAAAGACACATTACTCTCAATGGAAACTTCTTCAGGATAAATCAAATGGTAGGCCACACACACACACAAAAGCCTCAATATATTTAAAAAGATTGAAGCCATACAAAGTATCTTTTCTAACCAGAATGAAATGAAGCTAGATGCCAATTAACAGAAGGAAAACTGGAAAATTCAAATATGTGCAAAGTAAGCAGCACATTCTTAAACAACCAATCAAAAGAGGAAATCACAAGGGAAATGAGATTTACTTAGAGATTAATGAAAACAAAATTGTACTATACCAAAACTTATGGAATGAGTGAAAGCAGTGCTCAGAGAGAAATTAATAGTAGTAAACATCTACAATAGAAGAGAAGAAAGATCTGTAATCAATAACCTAACTTCACACTTCAAGGAACTAGAAAAAAAAGCAAACTAAACCCAAAACTAGCAGAAGGGAGGAAAGAATAAAGATTAGAGCAGAGATAAATGAAATAGAGAATAGAAAAACAAAAGAATCAATGAAGGCTAAGTCAGTTCTTTGAAAAGACCGCAAAATTGACAAAACTTTTTCAGAGAATAATAAGTAACTAAAGTCAGATATGAAAGTGGAGACGTTGTTACCAACCAAATAGAAATAACAAGGATTATAAGACAATACTATAAACAACTATCTGTTAACAAATAAGATGATCTAGCTGAAATGTAGAAATTCCTAGAAACACACAAACAATGAAAACTAAATCTACAAGAAACAGAAAACCTGAACAGACCTATAACAAAGAGATTGAATCAGTAATCAAAAACTTCCCAACAAAGAAAAGTCCAGAACCAGATGGCTTCACTGGAGAAGTCTATCAAACACTTTAAAAAGAATTAGCATCTATCCTTCTTAAATGCTTTAAAAAAATATAAGAGGAGGGAATGCTTCCCAACTCATTTTATGAAGCCAGCATTACTGTGATATCAAAGTCAGACAAAAACACCAGAAAAAGAGAAAACTAAAAACCAACATGATTTATGAATAAAGATTTAAGATTCTACAAAATGCTAGTAAACTGGATTCTATAGCATATTAAATAGATTATGCATCATGACAAAATGTGATTTTTCCCTGGAATGCAAAGATGGTTAAAGAAAAAAAATCAATGAAATACACTACATTATCGAATAAAGGAAAAACACCCTACATGATGCTCTCTACTGATGCAGAAAAGGCATTTAACAAAACTAACATCCTTTCATGAATAAAAAAAAAGACTTAGAAAACTAGGAATAGAAGGGAACTTCTACAACACAAAAAAAAGAATTTATGAAAACCCATAGCTAACATCATACTCAATGATGAAAGACCAGAAGTTTTCCCCCTGAGATCAGGAAAAGACAAGGATGTTTTCTTTCACCACTACTATTCAACATTGTCCTGAAAGTTTCAGCTAGAGGGATTAAATGAGAAAAAGAAATAAAAGGCATGTAAATTAGAAAGAAGCAAAAATATTTATATTTACAGATGGCATTATTTTATATACAGAAAATATCCTGAGGAATCCACAAGAAAGCTACTAGAGCTAATAAGTGAGTTTGGTTGCTCCTTAAAAAGTTAAAGAGAATTACCATATGACTGCACAATTTCACTGCTTGGTATATACCCAGGAAGAATTGAAAACAGGTACTCAAACATATACATGTAAATGCATAGTCATAGCAGCACTATTTACAATAGCCATAAAGTGAAAGTAGCCCTACTATCCTACTCAACAATACATGAATGGATAAACAAATTGAGGTATATACATATGATAGAATATTGCTTGGCCATAAAAGGAATGAAGTACTGACACATGCTACAGCATGGATGAATCTTGAAAACATTATGTTAAATGAAAGAAGCCAGTCAGAAAAAGTCACATGTTACATGATTTCACTCACACGAAATATCCAGAACAGGTCCATCCATAGAGACAGAACATGGATTGCCAGAGGTTGAGAGGAGCAAGAAAAGCAGAGCATTGCTTAATGGACAACAGAGTTTTCTTTTGGGGTAATAAAAATGTTTTAACACTGGATAGAAGTGGTTGGTTGCACAACCTTGTGAATGTAGTCAATGCCACTGAATTTTTCACTTTGTAAAGTTTAATTTTATGTTATGTGGCTTTTACCTCAATTTTTCAAAAAGGGAGAAAATAAGAAAATCTGAATAAACTATGCATTGAGTTAAGAAAAATGTACGAATACTGGTTCCTTAATGTACCATACTAATGTAAGATGTTAATAACCGGGGACACTGGGTGATGGGGTGGTGTATGGAAACTGTTGTGTTTGCTCAACATTTCTCTAAATCGAAAACTGTTCTAAACAAACAAAATCTATTAACTGAAAAAAGACTTCGTTGTCCTAAATAATTCTTGGATCAAAGAGGACACAAAACTGCAAACTTATTTTGAAAACTTAAAATGATGAGGGGCCTGGGTGGCTCAGTCATTTAAGCATCTGACTTCGGCTTAAGTAATGATCTCACAGTTTACGAGTTTGAGCCATGCATCAGGCTCTCTGCTGTCAGCTCGGAGCCTGCTTTGGATCCTCTGTCTCCCTCTCTCTCTCTGTTCCTCTCCTGCTCATGCCCATGTATTCTCTCTCTTAAATAAACATTAAAAAAAAACCCTTTGAAATCATAAATAAACAAAATTGGTAATGAAAAAGGGTTATCTACATGATTGTGGAGATTATGAAAAAGTACGAGAATACTGTGTATGGTAATACCTTTGAAAAATTTGATGACAAGGATCATTTATAAGCAACCTAAACTGCGTGAAAAAAACAGCATAAAATCCAACAATATCAATAACCATAGAAAATATCAGAAAGCTTTTAAAGAACTACATCCAAAAGTGGGTGCCAAAGATAAACAGTGTGAAGATTTGCTCTTTAAATATTTCAAGGAACAGAAAACTCTCATTAAACCTTTTTAGAACATAGAAAACTTTGGTATTTTTATCAGAAAATAAAAATACAGATTCATTTCACTTGTGAAAATGAAAGCAAAAGTTCTCAGTAAATTACAGATATTTCTTTTTTTTTAATTTCTATTAAAAAAAATTTTTTATGCTTATTTTTTAAGAGAGAGAAACAGAGCACGAGTTGGGGAAGGGCAGAGAGAGGGAGACACAGAATTCAAAGCAGTCTCCAAGCTCTGAGCTGTTAGCACAGAGCCCTATGTGGGGCTCGAGCCCATGAACCACGAGATCGTGACCTAAGCCAAAGCAGACACTTAACCACCTGAGCCACCCAGGCGCCCCCAGATAATTCTCTTTTGGCATACATTTTCTTAATATAAATTGGCATAAAATTAATTTGATTTTTTTTTAACATTTATTTATTTTGAGAAACAGAGACAGAGCATGAGTGGGGGAGAAACAGAGAGAGAGGGAGACACAGAATCCAAAGCAGTCATAAAATTAATTAATTTGGACACATACTTTGCACACCACTGTTGGTTATAACAGAGTTGTGGCTTACAACTAGCACAGTCATAATAAGGAGAAAGCTTTTTTGCACAAAGCTGTAGGAACAGCTGCTTTGTTTGAGTATCTGGTTACTCTGCCTGGATAGGGTTCCTTGGCTATGCTACATTGTTTTCATTCTTTTCTGTTAATTTGAGCTGCGAACTAAATTGTGAAGCCAAAATAATAGAGGAGAGGCATCTAAGCATGTGGATAAAGAGAAAATGAGGAAATGTGTAGGTTTGGCTTGGTTCATTTTGATCAACTAATTTATTATTTTAACTAAAGCAATAACTAAATATGCTTTATATTATAAATCTACCTTTATGATGGAGGCATGATTTTTTATAACATGTTTTTTTAAGTTTATTTATCCGTTTTGAGAGACAGAGTGCAAGCAGGGGAGGGGCAGGGAGAGAGGGAGAGAGAGAGAGAGAATCTCAAGCAGGGATTCACACTGTCAGCACAGAGCCTGATGTGGGGCTTGAACTCACGAACCATGAGATCACAACCTGAGCTGAAATCAAGAATCAGAAGCTTGACTGACTGAGCCACCCAAGTGCCCTGATAACATAGAAATTTTAAATAATGCAATTACCATATTGTGTAACAGCAGAGCACTATATACTTTAAAGTAGACAAACCATAGAGTTGTCTATAATAATACCAAAATTACATTGAATTTGTTTAACATGAAGTACTGACACACCTTTACTAAAATAGAATGAGAAGTAGATTTGGTAGTTACTTGGTTTTCATGATAAATGTATTTATCTCAAACCAACAGCCATCGTCATTCTTAATGTTAACCACTAGGGAAATTCCCACTGAGATCAGAACAAGACATGGTTAGCTGCTATCTCCTCTGTTATTAAACACTGTTCTAGAAGTTTTGGAGAGAAGTAAAACAAAAAAAAGAGGAGAAAAAATTATATTTTTCCTAAACAGGCATCACATATGAATTACCTAACTAATTTAGAACAAATAGAAGAACAATATAATAGCTGGATACAAGATAAAAATACGAAATAAAGAACTCTCCTAAATGATAGCAGTAATTAGTTAGAAAATACAGAGGAAAGAACATCCCTCTCCAATAGCGTCCCTAACTCTACACACAAAAACGATAAAATATATTGGAATACATTTGATAATAAACAAAGAACCTATATGTTTCCCAAGGCCTTAATATACGGAAAGAAAAATAATGTGTGCAGACAGGAAGGTTCTGTATTGTAAGGATGATCTTTTCCTTCAATTAGTGCCTAAGTTCCATGAAATTCCAGCTAGAACTGTTTTTTCTTGGCAGAATTTAACGAATGTATTTAAAAGTTTCCACTTGGCCATGTCTTTTACTGTCACAAGTGTTTAAGGAAATAACTGGATGTTGGCCGTAGGGCCCTACTAGCTGCTTGCAGGAACCTCAGTCAGGTCCAGCCCTGAACCTCAGGGCTCAGGTTTAAGCCCTGGGTCTGCCACTTACAAGCTGGAAGATCCTGTAACTTTTTCTCTAGCAGACATTCAATAAATGGCAGCTATTGATGCTAATAATGATTTCTGATGTTTAATCTGTCCAAACTATCAACTTTTCCTAGGACTATCCTTAAGAAAAAACTTAAAGAAATAGTACACAATCCTTAAATATTCATTTTTGATAGTGAATATAACAGCCAATTGGTAATCAAATAAGCCTGGATTACCGTAATGGTGAACTCTTAAATGTTTTAAGATAGGAAATGCAAAGTTGTCTATAAGGTTAATATTTTACTGTAAAAAAATATTCATTAGCATATGTTTCTTAGGAGATGAAAAAATACTAAACTTGAGTTAATTTTTGAATGGATACACTGGATCAGGCCAGAAGTGATCTTTAAGAATTTAGCTCCCCAGAAGTACAAATATATACAGTATTATTTTACTTTTAAATCTAGTAAGCTAATTATACCTTAACATATGCCAAATACATATCTTTCAAGTCTTACATTATGTTATAAAAACCACTCATTGGAGAAGATCTATATTCCAGATATAAACTTAAAAAAATTATTTCAAGTAGAGACATACATTTGCTCTTAAAAGTTGAGAGGAATGTAAAAAGAGCACAGTATTTTCAAAAATTTTCTTTGGTCTTGGCTAGGGGCCGTATTTTTTAAAGGCCAAATTTCCAGTTATGACAATGAATACAAGGCATTATCGAATCATGTCATAAATTACTCACTTTGCAGAAGCAAGAGCGGAACAAATCTGCAACGCTTCAGTCTAAGACATCCAGTCCACCTTGCTAGTTGAGAATTGGTAGGAACAGCCCAAGTTTGGCTTATCTCTTTTCCAAGTTAGAAGTCTTCCTTCACAGAGTAGTGCTCTTGAAAGACGTAGGCAGTTACAGAGTCTGGAAACTTTATCTGCAGACTCTAGCAATGCCGCCCAAACTGTCCTGAGCTCTCCCTTGTGTTGAACTGGGAACTTCCACTGAGAAATCCCCTAAATTGAAGACTTCCTTATTTGTAGCTCTCAACAGCCAATCGTGGCAAGATATTGAAATGAAGTAAAGACTACCAGAAAATGTTCTGTAAACCACCCATGACTATAGCCCTGACTTCCTTCTGAATCAAAGATACTTTTTCTTGAATAGTTAGGGCATTTTAACAAAAATCCGGAAATTGTAAACACAAAAATATTTTTGTATGAAACACATTTTCATGCAAGAGAATTTTAAAGTTCATTTGATAAATGGCGCTTTTTTTTTTTTTGGCTTTTAAGAAGGCATTTTTCAACCTAAGCGGCATATTTATAAACAGCAGGTAATGACTAGACTTGAGGGTGGTTGTCTTTGCTTCAAGGCCTTCAGAGGTCACATGGATGAAGCCTGGTAATAATAAAGTTTATGCTGGATGCCAGAGCATCATCTCAGGGACTAATGAAAAAGGTGAAGCAAAAAAGGCTCTTAATTCAGCTTTCTCCTTGGGAGCTGAGGTGCCCTGTTCATATGGATGAGTGCATGTTCTAGCACACTGGGGAAATGCTCCACAAATGCGTGTATTCTTCTCAGGCCACTTGGAGCAAAACATCGAGTTTTACATGCAAATGGAAGGCAGCATAGGCACCACAGACATTTTTCTTTGTTATAAAATTTTAGAGCTGGAAATGTCCTGAGACACCATATGTTCCATTTCCTTTTTATTACAGATGAGGAAACAGGAGAGGGTAAATCCTCAGTCACAAAGAAAGTTAGAGGCATCTGAGGCTTTGTATCCAAGTGCACTTTTTTTTTTTTTACTGTACTATACTCTCAGCACAGCAAGTTATTGAGCAGGAAAATGACCGTAATCACAACAACAACAAAAGGTGGAGAGTCTCTTTGTTCAATTTCTGCATTTTGCAGATGAGGAATTTGAGACGTTACCAGAAGTTCCACGGTCAGAAGAATGACTAGAATTTAGAACTTCTGATTGTCAGTCTAGTTTCTTTTCTTCTCTCTCTCTTTTTTAAGGACTTTTATTTTTTTAATTATTTTATTTTATTTACTTTTTGAGAGAGAAGGTGCGAGTGCGCGAGGGGCAGAGAGAGAGGGAGAGAGAGAATCCTATGAGGAGAGAGAGGAGAGAGAAAGAGAGAGAGAGAGAGAGAGAGAGAGAGAGAGAGAATCCCATGCAGGCTCTGCACTGTCAACGTGAAGTCCCAAGTGGGGCTCGAACTCACAAACTGTGAGATTATGACCTAAACCAAAGTTGGATGCTTAACTGATTGAGCCACCCAGGCGCCCCTAGTTTCTTTTCTACTTTAAAACATTGCCTTCTCTTAAATTAGATGTTAAATAAGTCTGAGATATTTCTACCCATGATGACATTATTCTATGAAAAGGAAATACTTAAAAATTTTTAAAAATGTTTATTTAGTTTTGAGAGAGAGAGATACAGAGAGTGTGAGTGGGGGAGGGGCAGAGAGAGAGGGAGGCACAGAATCTGAAACAGGCTACAGGCTCCGAGCTGTCAGCACAGAGCCTGATGGCTCCGACCCAGTGCTCAAATCCACCAACTGGGAGACAGGACCTGAGCTGAAGTCAGACACTTAACTGACTGAGCCATCCAGGTGCCCCTGAAAAGGAAATACTTTTTAAAAATGTCTAAAATGATGAGTTAGCTTGTAATGAAAAACATTCCGTTTACTCATCTAACATACAGTGAAATATTAATTTCTTTCAGAACTTTGTGTTTTACAAATTATCTTACTGATATCAAACATTAAACTCTCTTGTATACAATGGAAAAATAAAACCTATCTAATACTGTAAGTACCACAAAATAAAACAGTGGAAGGAGAATTTTCTTCTCAAAAATTTATATTTTCCCATGAGCAGAATTTTAAAAATACACCTTAAAAAAAAAGTGGTGCTGATGTCTTAACTGGGAAATGCCCTTTTGATCTCTCTATTCTGTGCCCTTTCCCTTTTCTATTTACTTTGGCATGTGAGCTTGGCTGATGTCCAAGCGCCTGCAGAGCAGGCTAGTCCTGAGTACTTGGCCTCAACCTGGAGGGGCACTGGCTGCAAGAGGGTCTTGAGGCAAGACAGAGAAGCTGTAGTTAGAGATTTTTGAAAATCTTTTTGAGTGTATGGTATTTAAAACCTGTGCCACCGACTGGTTCTGGCTCTAGGCAGAACATGTGAGGTAGATGTAAGTTCTTAACTCTGTTGTCTTTATCAGTTCCTTTTCCTATTCCCTCCCCCTCCTTTTTTCCTCTCAGAGTCATAAACCCCGTGACCAGGCTGATAGAAATGTGGAGATTACTGCAGGGGAGGAAGGAGCAAAATGGCACCAAGCCAATATGGCAAAGGTTAGGGTACGATGACCTGGGCAGGAGGAGATGGGAGGGTGCTCCAAGCCCAAATTAGAGAATGAGAGGCAAAAGTCAGGTTCCCATTCAGGCAGAGGAGAGTGGCCAAGGAGTTTCTAATCAAATAATGAACATATAATGAACAAATAATGCCACCTTGGGGTGGCAGGGTTCTCAGGGCAGATCTGGGTGAAAGGTCTTCCTAAGAAAAATTCTAGGAAAGCAAGAGTCTTCCCTGGGAAAAGTGGAGGGCAGGAAGGCCAGTGCCCTTCATTGCTGACTGGGATTCAGGGATAGGTTCTCTCCTCCATGAGGGGACACCAAGTACCTGCAACTCTGGCCAAGAAGCTAGTTAAACAGCTGGGCTGCATGGGATAGGTATCTGATTGAGCAACTTGGTTCAGATGATGGATCACATGGGAAACTTCAGGGTGGATCCTTGTTACAGGCATGGTATTTGTAGAAGCAGTAGAATTTTCTAGCCTCCACTTGCTGGCAGGCTGATGTCCATTATAGGGCACATTATTTAATACAGATCTTTTCATTCACTGATACTATGGAATTTTAGAGGTGAAAAGAAGTTCAGATGTTTTCCCTACCAATTTTTATTTCTTCTTATGCCTAATTTTGAAAGCTGCCAGACTGACAAGAAGTTAATGAATAGAGAGTATATCACCTCCAATCCCTGCTCGATATGCACTAGTTTGGCTTTAGGAAGGGCATGTAAGAATGGTGTAATCAGAGACAACAAGAAGATGGGAAAGGAAAAGGAGGGTGATGCAGAAGGGTTTTTTTTTCTGAGAGTGGAATAGTGAATTAGACTTCATGCCTTTTCTAAAATATCAATTTAGGAAAATAGGGCAGACTGGGAGCAGATTCAATGTCATTAGTTAAGAAAAATGACAGTGCACCTTTTGATTGTGAAGATTTAATTATCCTTCAATTTTTTCCTTTCTAATCTGTTATGTATAATTTAGTAAGTCACACACAAAAGCAAAACCCATGGTACTTTCTTCAGGGTACAACGTGAACTATCTAACTTTCCATTAAAAATCTTATAAGTTGACAAAATTTCACCAAGGAATAAATGCACCTCACTATTGAAATGTCTGCGTCTGATGTTATGCATCCTACTTTCTCTTTTAGTGGCCAAGGTAGTGATACATTTAGTTTATTGCCAAATAGCCTTTTTATTTTGATCTATATACTGGGATTTCTCCTGTCCAAGGTTAATGAGAACCACCGACCAAAAGAATGAGTCTCACAGTCATTTTCTTTCTAAACTGAGAAACCCAGAAAAATGGTTTAGATATTGGAACAAAGAAAATAAAAATTACTTGGCTCCTTCACAGAGATCCAGAATTTATAAATGGTAGAAAACAAATTTGCATTACTGGAAACATATTTCTTTTGGATTTATGAATTCATGAAATTGAAATTACTGCGAGATGCTTAAAGTCATTAAGGTCATCAATAATTTTCTATGCAAACACATACAGTACGGTAATTTAGTCCTGATATATTTTCTAATATTAGCAGGATTAATAGTTCATACTTGTAATTTTCTACAAATGAGGAGATTAAAAAAAACCCATGTTAACCCATCTGTAACCTCTAAGACGCAATGACAATGAGATAGAAATTAGAGAGAAAAGAGGGAGAGACAAAAAGGATAATCCATAAACTCTGGGTTTTTTTATGGCTTTAAGAAAATAAGTCAAACTTTCAAAGACATCTGCCCTTTGGAAACTGTTTAGCTTGATTCCGGGGGGGGTCACTGGAAGGCTTAACTAGTTGAAGCTCACAGAAAGATTTCAGGGCTCTTTGTGTGTTATTTGTTCTTTGGTTTACCAGTTGCCTTTGAATTTGTTCATATTTGGAGGGATGCCAGAGCCACGATGAAAGAGTCAATAAACATGGTTCTAAGTAAAATCACAAGCTATTGTTTGAGGAGGAAAGATTGAAGTAGTGCTGGAAGTGTAAGAGTAATTGTGTATGTGTGCATGCGTGTGCATGTGTGTGTGTGTGCATGTTGTTTTTCATATAACCTGGTTGAATCCCTTCACTTCAAAGAAGGAGAAACAGACTCCAAGAGGTTGATTTTGTCAATATCAAGCAGCTGATTGATGGTGTTGACAGATTTCCACTGGCATTAGACAACCTAGTTCCAAAGTACTTGATCATCTCTGACTTTATAATTTGAGGATGCTGTAAAGGTTTGAAAGCTGAGTGGGATGTGATTAGAGAACTTTTTCTATTTACCCTATTGGTGTTGTGTTTTGCCTCTTGTCATTGGGTTTCAAGTTTTAAAATATTGTTTGGATGGGGAAAAAAATCCTAGAAGCACTGCTTTTCCATGCCATTCATTTATTCATTAGTCCTTCATTCACCAGTTGCTCTATGCTGATCACCTCTGGGGAGAGGGTACCATAGAACCAAGCTTTTTGTTTAACACATCAGAGGAATTGAAAATCACCTCTTTGTTAAGAGGCATTATAGCAGAAGCATTAAGCGCATAGATACCTGAGCCATATTGCCTATATTCCAGATCCTGATTCCATTCTTGAATAGCTTCTTGTCTAAATCTTATGGTACTTTTGAGGATCAAATTGGTGAGTATATGCAAAACATTTAAAACACTGAGCACATGGTAAGACTATATAAAAGGTTTTTTGTTATGTTCTTTATTCCTTGTCATATTTTTATTTACTGTCTCTGTAAAAATCATAATGTGAATATGTACAAGGACTGCAGGAAAACCTGACAGAGGAAATTAAATTATTTAGCAATATATTTTGGTTCATCTATGCAGCATCCATACTGACTTTTCTTATTCCCCCTTATAGCCTATGTGCTGTTTGGGAAGCTAATTCCATTCCTGATACATGGGTAAGCAATGATCTTGGTGAATCCCAGTACTCTTGTTTGGAATACAAAGGTCACTTTCTCACTGAGAGTAAACAAGGATGCACAAAACTTGTTATGTCTGACAGCCAGCCTAACTGTACAAAAAGTTTCAGCCTTAGGATAAGCCACCACTGGGTGTCCAGAAAGAGTGATAGACAAAAATGAATCTTTAATGGTATCTCTGAGTCTTTGAATCAATCAACTTTGAAGTTCCTGACTTTGTTATTATGTAATCCCCAAAGTCTTTTTCTATTGTTTAAGGTAGTTTGAGTTGGATTTTCTGTTACTCATAATTGAAATCTTGACATAATACTCATATAGTAAGAAAGAAGTCATGAATAACAGCAATAACCACACACACACAAAAACAGCCTTTTGGAGAATTTGCTACTTGGCAAGCACTGTCCTAGGTACTGATCTTTACAACTCCCTGAGACAGGTATTCTCTTTCTCTGTCTCTCAAAGTTTGGAAGTCTGAATACCATGTGCAAAATATTATGACTGCAGTTCTTATATTTCCAACATGGCCTGTTTGTGGCCTATTTTGTGCTAATATTTTTGCAGAAACAGATGTATAAAGTCCAATTAAATCACAAAACTCCCAGAAAAAAACATAGGTGGCAAGTTCCTTGATATAGGTCTTGATGATTTTTAAGATTTGACACCAAAAGCAAAGGCAACAAAAGCAAAAATAAACAAGTGGAACTACATTATACTAAAAAGCTTCTGCACAGCAAAGGAAACCATCAATAAAATGAAAAGACAACTTGCTGAATAGAAGAAATATTTGTACATTATATATCTGGGAAGAGGTTAATATCCAAAATATATAAAACACTCATAAAATTCAGTGACAAAAACAAAACAAAACAAAAAACAAAAAACTCTGATTAAAGAAGTGGGCAGAGTATCTGAATAGTCATTTTTCCAAAGAAAACATACAGATGGCCAATAGACACATGAAAAGAGGCTCAACATTACTAATTATCGGGGAAATGCAAATAAAAATCACTTCATACCTGTTAGAAAAGCTATTATCAAAAGACAATAAATAAGAAGTGTTGGTGAGGATGTGGGGAAAAGGGAACCCTTGTGTAACTAGTGGGGATTTAAATTGGTGAAAAAATTTCCCCCCAAAAGTTAAAAGTTAAACTACCATGTGATCAGCAATTCAATTTTTGGGTGTTTATAGATAAAAGAGAAAGCACTAACTCAAAAAGATACCTGCACCTCCATATTCATTGCAGCATTATTTACAATAGCCAAGATATAGAAATGATCTAAGTAGTCATCAATAGATAAATGGGTAAAGAAGATGTGGTGTATATATACAACGGAATATAGTTGAGCCATCAAAAAGAATGAAATTTTGCCATTTGCAACAACATGGATTGATTGACTTCAAGGGCATCACGCTAAGTAAAATAAGCCAGATAGAAAAAAGCAAATACTGTATGATCTCACTTATATGTGGAACCTAAAAACAAACAAACAAAGAAACAAACAAAAACTGAGCTTATTGATGTAGAGAACAGATTGGTGGCTGCTAGAAGTGGGGGGTCAAGGGTGGGTGAAGTGGATGAATAGAGTCAAAAAGTAAAAACTTCTAGTTATAAAATCAATCAGTCACGGAGATGTAATGTACAACATGGTGACTATAGTTAATACGGTATTGCATACTTGAAAGTTGCTAAGAGAGTAGCTCCTAAAAATTCTCATCATTGAAGAAAACTGTAACTATATATGGTGATGGATATTAACTAAACTTATTGTGGTGGTCATTTTTCAATATATACAAATCTTGAATCATTATGTTGTACACCTGAATCTAGTATAATGTTATATGTCAATTATACCTCAATTTAGAAACCTAATTGGCCAGGGTCCCTCTTCCCTATTCCCATAGATAAATTTTTAAAAATGTTTGTTTGTTTGTTTATTTATTTATTTTGAGAGAGAGTGCAGGTGAGCAGAGGTGGGGCAGATAGAGAGGGAGAGAGAGAGAGAATCCCAAACACCAGTAGTGCAGTACTGGTACAGAGCCTGACAAAGGGCTTGAAACCCCCGAACCATGAGATCATGATCTGAGCTGAAAACAAGAGTCAGATGTTCAGTTGACTGAGCCATCCAGGTGCCCCTTAAACAAATTCTTTGAACCTTTATTTTTTAGGGACAAACATCTCTTATCCTCCCTCTTATATCAATCAAGGTCCAATCAGGAAACAGAAAACATACAGTAGTTTGAATAGGAAAAGTTTAATATAAAGAATTATTAACTATAGCAGCTGATGATCTATAAAGAGGTAAAGACAACTAAAAACAAAACAAAACCCTAGGACTCAGAGTACCTAAGGAAGGAACAACGTGGAAAAGAGCCTTCCTCTCCAAGGCTGAAATTCTGGCCACATTGGAAAGGATGTGGCTTCACATCACTGGATTACAGAGAATTTTGCTTGGTTGCCCGGCCAGAACTGATCCACAGATGCTGAGGAAAGAGGTTGAAACACTCCTCCTAAATGTAGGTGGGCCAAGACTGGGATGCTGACTTCTGACACAAACGAGACTCATTGGGAAACTGTCAATAGAGATGTTATTGAGACTTGATGGGAAGCCATCCATATGTTTGCCACTGAAACTCAGTGGGGGTGTGTGCCACTGGGTGAACCCCAAACGTAAAGCTGGAAGCAGTGAGATAGGAACCAGAAGAAGCAAATAGGAAACACCAGACTCAGAAAGTGAAGCCCTATTTCTCTCATAATGTCTCTCCAGATCCCTGCACTGACAAAGGTTACCATCATCTTCACTGAAAAGGAGAATTGTTTCAATATTTTAGCTCCATTTTTTCAGAGTAGAAAATAAAGCGTGGCTTTGGAACTGGGAGACAAAATATTTTTAGCTGTCACACTTTTGAATGTAAGGGATTTGTTTTCATTATATTCTGTTATGTCAATATTTAACAGTAGCTTTTACTAAGCATATTATCTATATTACTTGAAGGTAGGTAAAACAGTGTTAACTACAAAATGTCTCTTCAGGCGTGGTCCCCACCAAAATCTTGGGGCTCACCAAATCGTCCTTGAGTGATGTCTGAAATAGGTTTGACCTTTATTTACAATACAAGACTTTGAACCCAATTAAATCTATCCATTAAGGAGAACCATTATACTGTTGTGGGCCATTAAACCTCAAGGTGGCTGAGACTCTAATGCTAACTATTGATAAGGACAATGAGAAATATTTGAGAAACTAGGTTGGAGGTGGTCACTGAAGAGGAACATGGCGAAGAATGAGGAGTCTGTGAGTACAAAAGATAGTTTTACCCATTTCTCGATTTTGTCTAAACTGATTACATGGAAATGAGGCAGAGGATATGATTTTTAAGAATAAGGGAAATTTGGCAGAAATACAGTTACTGGGAACTTTGTATATGATAGAGTGGCTTGTATCCTCTTAAGTGAAAGAATAAATGACTGAATGATACCAGAAGATGGAAAGTCCTTGGCTGCATACAGTGAATGAAGGGAAGAGTAACTCTCCAGTGCCTCAAATGTCAATCAACTCTAACATACCAATACTTCCTGATTCTATCCCCTGGCAGGATTGAGTTTCTTACACAGAGCTTGTTTATTAGGGGATAGGACACAGGAGATAATAGAGAAGAAAAGCAGGTAAAGTGAGGGTGAGGGCGTGAGAAGGAAGAATGTGAAGAAGGATGGCTGTGTTCAGGATGGCTGCACAGAGAGGGTTCCTTGCATTCTTGAAGTATGAAAGGAGGAGGTAGGGTTTTTAAGAAGAAAAAAAATGAAGCTATCCAGAAACAAATACAATGTATTTAGTGTTTGATGGCACATTCATTTGGGACATTCTATTTAATTGAATTAGCTGTCCTTTTTGCCCAAAGGTGAAACTTTCCCCTACCATTAGAAAACTTTCCTTTCTCTTCTGAACTTTTCTAGCACTGAGACTCTGAGGCATATAAGTTAGCTTATTTTATACATTCCTTCATTGTTATAACTGTCCTATGTATTTTGAGAGCAGAGGCCATGACTTGTGTGTATTTTGTACCCTCACAAACTGCTAGAAGTGCTATGCCATTGCTAGGCACTTGATAGTCCATGATATATCTGGGGCATAGAGAAATATAAGACTGGCTTTGCAACCTGACATTCTTTATTACTGCTGAATGGGTGGTCACACAGAATGAGTTTATATTACTGAAGGAAGAATTTCCTCTTTGGCATTATACATTAAGAAAAACTTTTTATGGTAGCAAGACTCTAATTCAAAGAAATAAGTTAACAGATTTCATTTACTCCTCTCTTGAGTTGATTTCTACCCAGAAACTTGAGGAAACTACCCAATCGAATACCTTGGCCCAACGCACTTATAAGAATTATAGTACAAGACATTAAACAAAGAAATTTATGACAATACTTAGTATAAGGTGAAGTCATTGCTGGCAGGACTCCAGGCTTTCTTCCAAGATCCTCAATGTAATTTAAGGTATATGATGAGAGAGACAAAAATAAATTAATAAAGAATATAAATAAACATATTTATTAAGTAACTTCATTATGCCAGCTACCACATTGGTGGCAATATACAAATACATTACCTTACTGAGTCATCTCAACCACACCATGAAGTAAATTTTATTCTCATTCTGCAGATGAGAAAACAGAGGTACAAGAGTCATATAGCTACTAATCTGAAACCAGGATTAGAATCAAGTCTGGTCCAACTCTGGAACCTATGCTGTTACCACCACATGACGTGGTGTCTCTTAAGAAGAGAATCTATAATAATCAGAATCAGTAGAAAATGGACATACGTTAGGCCCATGACATGGGTATCCTCTAAAAGCAGGTAACAGGGGTGCCTGGGTGGCTCAGTTGGTTAAATGTCGGACTCTTGATTTTGGCTCAGGTCATGATCTCATGGTTCGTGAGTTCGAGCCCTGCATCAAGCTCTGCGCTGACAGTACAGAGCCTGCTTGGGATTCTCTTTCTCTCCCTCTGTTTCTGCCCCTCCCCTACTCTCTCTCTCAAAATAAATAAATAGGCATTTTTTTTAAATTTAAATTTTGTTTTTTTAATTTACATCCAAATTAGTTAGCATATAGTGCAACAATGATTTCAGGAGTAGATTCTTTAATGCCCCCTACCATTTAGCCCATCCCCCCTCCCACAACCCCTCCAGTAACCCTCAGTTTGTTCTCCATATTTAAGAGTCTCTTATGTTTTGTCCCCCTCCCTGTTTTTCTATTATTTTTGCTTCCCTTCTCTTGTGTTCATCTGTTCTGTGTCTTAAAGTCCTTGTATGAGTGAAGTCATATGATATTTGTCTTTCTCTGACTAACAAATTTCACTTAGCATAATACCCTCTAGTTCCATCCACATAGTTGCAAATGGCAAGATTTCATTCTTTTTGATTGCGGAGTAATACTCCACACACACGCGCGCACGCACACACACACACACACACACACACACACACAGGAATATACCACATCTTCTTTATCCATTCATCCGTCGATGGACATTTGGGCTCTTTCCATACTTTGGCTATTGTTGATAGTGCTGCTATAAACATGGGGGGTGCATGTGCCCCTTTGAAACAGCATTCCTGTATCCCTTGGATAAATACCCAGTAGTGCAATTGCTAGGTCGTAGGGTAGTTCTATTTTTAATGTTTTGAGGAAACTTCATACTGTTTTCCAGAGTGGCTGCAGCAGTTTGCATTCCCACCAGCAGTGCAAAAGAGATCCTCTTTCTCCGTATCCTCGCCAACATCTGTTGTTGCCTGAGTTGTTAATGTCAGCCATTCTGATAGGTGTGAAGTGGTATCACATTGTGGTTTTGATTTCCCTGATGATGTTGAGCATTTTTTCATGTGTCGGTTGGCCATCTGTATGTCTTCTTTGGAGAAGTGTCTATTCATGTCTTTTGCCCATTTTTTTCATTGGATTATTTGTTTTTTGGGTGTTGAGTTTGATAAGTTCTTTATAGATTTTGGATATTAACCCTTTATCTGATATGCCATTTGCAAATATCTTCTCCCATTCCATTGGTTGCCTTTTAGTTTTGTTGATTGTTTCCTTCACTGTGAAGAAGCTTTTTATTTTGATGAGGTTCTAGTAGTTTATTTTTGTTTTTGTTTCCCTTGTCTCTGGAGACGTGTTGAGTAAGAAGTTGCTGCCACCAAGATCAAAGAGGTTTTTGCTTGCTTTCTTCGAGGATTTTGAAGGCTTCCTGTCTTGCATTGAGGTCTTGCATCCATTTTGAGTTTATTTTTGTATATGGTGTAAGAAAGTGGTCCAGGTTCATTCTTCTGCATGTCGCTGTCCAGTTTTCCCAGCACCATTTGCTGAAGAGACTGTCTTTATTCCATTGGATATTCTTTCCTGCTTTTTCAAAGATTAGTTAACCATACGTTTGTGGGTCCATTTCTGGGTTCTCTATTCTGTTCCATTGATCTGAGTGTCTGTTCTTGTGCCAGTACTATACTGTCTTGATGATTACAGCTTTGTAGTACAGCTTGAAGTCTGGGATTGTGATGCCTCCTGCTTTGGTTTTCTTTTTCAAGATGGCTTTGACTATTTGGGGTCTTTTCTAGTTCCATACAAATTTTAGGATTATTTATTCTAGCTCTGTGAAGAATGCTGGTGTTATTTTGATACATATTGCATTGAATATGTAGATTGCTTTGGGTAGTATCATCATTTTAACAATATTTGTTCTTCCTATCCAGCTGCATGGAATATTTTTCCATTTTTTTTTGTCTTCTTCAATTTCTTTCATAAGCTTTCTATAGTTTTTGGTGTATAGATTTTTCACCTCTTTGGTTAGATTTATTCATAGGTATTTTATGGTTTTTGGTGCAATTGTAAATGGGATCAATTCCTTGATTTCTCTTTCTGTTGCTTCATTGTTGGTATATAGGAATGCAACCGATTTCTGTGCCTTGATTTTGTATCCTGCAACTTTGCTGAATTCATGAATCAGTTCTAGCAGTTTTTTGGTGGAATCTTTTGGGTTTTCCATATAGAATATCATATGGAATATCACTCATCTGCGAAGAATATAGAATATCATATAGAATATCACTCATCTGCGAAGAGTGAAAGTTTGACCTCCTCCTGGCCGATTTGGATGCCTTTTATATCTTTGTCTGATTATAGAGGCTAAGACTTCTAATACTATGTTGGAAAACAGTGGCAACAGTGGACATCCCTGTCTTGCTCCTGACCTTAGGGGGAAAGCTCCCAGTTTTTCCCCATTGAGGATGACATTAGTGTTGGGTCTTTCACATATGGCTTTTATGATCTTAAGGTGTGATCCTTCTATCCCTACTTTCTTGAGGGTTTTTATCAAGAAAGGGTGCTGTATTTTGTCAAATGCTTTCTCTGCATCTACCGAGAGGATCATATGGTTCTTGCCCTTTCTTTTATTGATGTGGTGAATCACATTGATTGTTTTGCAGATATTGAACCAGCCCTGCATCCCAGGTATAAATCCCATTTGGTTGTGGTGGATAATTTTTTTAATGTATTGTTGGATCCGGTTGGCTAATATCTTGTTGAGGATTTTTGCATCCATGTTCCTCAAGGAAATTGGTCTATAGTTCTCCTTTTTAGTGGGGTTTCTGTCTGGTTTTGGAATCAAGGTAATGCTGGCTTCATAGAAAGAGTTTGGAAATTTTCCTTCCACTTCTATTTTTTGGAACTGCTCAAGAGAATAGGTGTTAACCCTTCTTTAAATGTTTGGTAGAATTCCCCTGGAAAGCCATCTGGCCCTGGACTCTTGTTTTTTGGCAGATTTTTGATTGCTAATTCAATTTCTTTACTGGTTATGGGTCTGTTCAAATTTTGTATTTCTTCCTATTTCAGTTTTGGTAGTGTATATATTTCTAGGAACTTGTCAATTTCTTCCAGATTGTCCATTTTATTGACATATAATTGCTCATAATATTATTTTATTATTGTTGTTATTTCTGCTGTGTTGGTTGTGATCTCTATTCTTTCATTCTTAATTTTATTTACTTGGGTCCTTTCCTTTTTCTTTTTGATCAAACTGTCTAGTGGTTTATCAATTTTGTTAATTCTTTTTTTTTAATGTTTTATTTATTTTTGAGACAGAAAGAGACAGAGCATGAACGGGGGAGGGTCAGAGAGAGAGGGAGACACAGAATCTGAAGCAGGCTCCAGGCTCTGAGCTGTCAGCACAGGGCCCAACGCGGGGCTTGAACTCACGGACCATGAGATCATGACCTGAGCTGAAGTCAGACACTTAACCGACCGAGCCACCCAGACGCCCCTCAATTTTGTTAATTCTCTCAAAGAACCAGCTTCTGGTTTCATTGATCTGTTCTACTGTTTTTTGGGTTTTTTTTTGTTGTTGTTGTTTTGATAGCATTAATTTCTCCTCTAATCTTTATAATTTCCTGTCTTCTGCTGGGTTTGGGTTTTATTTGCTGTTCTTTTTCCAGCTCTTTAAGGTGTAAGGTTAGATTGTATATCTGAGATCTTTCTTCCTTCTTTTTTTTTTTTCTTTTTTTTTTAAAAATTTTTTTTTTCAGCGTTTATTTATTTTTGGGACAGAGAGAGACAGAGCATGAACGGGGGAGGGGCAGAGAGAGAGGGAGACACAGAATCGGAAACCAGGCTCCAGGCTCTGAGCCATCAGCCCAGAGCCTGACGCGGGGCTCGAACTCCCGGACCGCGAGATCGTGACCTGGCTGAAGTCGGACGCTTTACCGACTGCGCCACCCAGGCGCCCCTCTTTCTTCCTTCTTTAACAAGGCCTGGATTACTATATAGTTTCCTCTTATGACTGCCTTTGCTGTGTCCCAGAGGTTTTGGGTTGTGGTGTTATCATTTTCATTGGCTTCCATGAACTTTTTAATTTCCTCTTTAGCTTCTTGGTTAGCCCATTCATTCTTTAGTAAGATGTTCTTTAGTCTCCAAGTATTTGTTACCTTTCCAAATTTTTTCTTGTGGTTGATTTCGAGTTTCATAGCGTTGTGGTCTGAAAATATGCACAGTATGATCTCAATCTTTTTGTACTTGTTGAGGGCTGATTTGTGTCCCAGTATGTGGTCTATTGTGGAGAATGTTCCATGTGCACTGGAGAATGCATATTCTGCTGCTTTAGGATGAAATGTTCTGAATATATCTGTTTAGTCCATCTGGTCCAGTGTGTCATTCATAGTCATTGTTTCCTTGTTGATTTTTTGATTAGATGATCTGTCCACTGCTCTAAGTGGGGTGTTGGAGTCCCCTACTATCATGGTATTATTATCAATGAGTTTCTTTATGTTTGTGATTAATTGATTTATATTTGGGTGCTTCTAAATTTGGCACATGAATGTTTACAATTGTTAGGTCTTGGTGGATAGACTCCTTGATTATGATATAATGCCCGTCTTCATCTCTTGATACAGTCTTTATTTTAAACTCTAGATTGTCTGATATAAGTATGGCTACTCTGGCTTTCTTTTGTTGACCATAAGCATGATAGATGGTTCTCCGTCCCCTTACTTTCAATCTGAAGGTGTCTTTAGGTCTAAAGTGGGTCTCTTGTAAATAGCATATAGATGGATTGTGTTTTCTTATCCATTCTGTTACCCTATGTCTTTTGATTGGAGCATTTAGTTCATTGACGTTTAGAGTGAGTACTGAAAGATAGGAATTTATTGCCATTATGTTGCGTGTAGAGTTGAAGTCTCTGGTGGTGTTCTATGGTCCTTTCTAGTCTTTGTTGCTTTTGGTCTTTATTTATTTGTTGTTGTTGTTGTTGTTGTTGTTTTTATCTTTTCTCCTCTCAGAGAGTCCCTCTTAAAATTTCTTGCAGGTCTGGTTTAATGGTCACAAACTTCCTTAATTTTTGTTTGTCTGGGAAACTTTTTATCTCTCCTTCTGTTTTGAATGACAGCCTTGCTGGATAAAGAATTCTTGGCTGCATATTTTTCTGATTCAGCACATTGAATATATCCTGCCACTCCTTTCTGGCCTGCCAAGTTTCTGTGGATAGGTGTGCTGCAAACCTGATCTGTCTTCCCTTGTAGGTTACGAACTTTTTTTCCTTTGCTGCCTTCATGATTCTTTCCTTGCCTGAGTATTTTATGAATTTGACTATGGTATGCCTTGTTGATGGTCAATTTTTGTTGAATCTCGTGGGAGTCCTCTGAGCTTCCTGGATCTGTGTCTGTGTCTGTGTCTGTGTCTGTGTCTGTGTCTCTCCCCAGGTTAGGAAAGTTTTCCACTATGATTTGCTCACATAATCCTTTTCCCCCTATTTCTCTCTCTTTCTCTTCTGGGACCCCTATGATTCTGATGTTGTTCCTTTTTAATGAGTCACTGATTTCTCAAATTCTTTTTTTTTTAAATTTTTTTTCAACCTTTATTTATTTTTGGGACAGAGAGAGACAGAGCATGAACGGGGGAGGGGCAGAGAGAGAGGGAGACAGAATCAGAAACAGGCTCCAGGCTCTGAGCCATCAGCCCAGAGCCCGACGCGGGGCTCAAACTCACGGACCGCGAGATTGTGACCTGGCTGAAGTCGGACGCTTAACCGACTGCGCCACCCAGGCACCCCATGATTTCTCAAATTCTTAAATTGTGCTCTTTTGCCTTAATCTCCCTCTTTTTTTTCTGCTTCATTATTTTCCATAAGTTTGTCCTCTATATCACTGATTCTCTGTTCTGCCTCATCCATCCTTGCTGCCCTGGCACCCATTCGAGATTGCAGCTCAGTTATAGCATTTTTTTGTTTCATTCTGGCTAGCTTTTACTTCTTTTATCTCCACAGCAAGGGATCCTAATCTATTTTCGACTCCAGCTAGTATTCTTGTTATCATGATTCTAAATTCTGGCTCAGACATCTTGCTTGTATCTGTGTTGGTTAAGTTCCTGGCAGTCGTTTCTTCCTGCTCTTTCTTTTGGGGTAAATTCCTTCATTTCATCATTTTGAAGGGAGAAAAGGAATTAATGAGGTAAAAACCTTAAAATTAAAAAAATATTACAATTAAAAAAAATATTACAATTAAAAAATTAAAAACAAACACACACACAAAATTGAATAAATGATGCTAGATCCTAGATGTGTGTTGGCTTGGGTGTTGAAAGGGGCTTGATAGATTAGAGAAAAAAGGGGAAAGAGAGAAAAAAAAGGAAATCATTTGAAAATTTGATAAAGAGAATACACTGAAGTAGATCAAAATCAAATGATGGAAGTAAAATAGACTTTGAATTAAATTACACAAAAGTAAAAAATATGGTAGAAAAAAATTAAAGAAAATATTTTTAATAAAAGTTGAAAATAAAAATGAATTTTTTCTCTTTCTGTATTTTTTTATATATATATGAAATTTATTGACAAATTGGTTTCCATACAACACCCAGTGCTCATCCCAAAAGGTGCCCTCCTCAATACCCATCACCCACCCTCCCCTCCCTTCCACCCCCCATCAACCCTCAGTTTGTTCTCAGTTTTTAACAGTCTCTTATGCTTTGGCTCTCTCCCACTCTAACGTCCTTTTTTTTTTTTTTTTTTTTTTTTCCTTCCCCTCCCCCATGGGTTCCTGTTAAGTTTCTCAGGATCCACATAAGAGTGAAACCATATGGTATCTGTCTTTCTCTGTATGGCTTATTTCACTTAGCATCACACTCTCCAGTTCCATCCACGTTGCTACAAAAGGCCATATTTCATTTTTTCTCATTGCCACGTAGTATTCCATTGTGTATATAAACCACAATTTCTTTATCCATTCATCAGTTGATGGACATTTAGGCTCTTTCCATAATTTGGCTATTGTTGACAGTGCTGCTATGAACATTGGGGTACAAGTGCCCCTATGCATCAGTACTCCTGTATCCCTTGGGTAAATTCCTAGCAGTGCTATTGCTGGGTCATAGGGTAGGTCTATTTTTAATTTTCTGAGGAACCTCCACACTGCTTTCCAGAGCGGCTGCACCAATTTGCATTCTCACCAACAGTGCAAGAGGGTTCCCGTTTCTCCACATCCTCTCCAGCATCTATAGTCTCCTGATTTGTTCATTTTGGCCACTCTGACTGGCGTGAGGTGATACCTGAGTGTGGTTTTGATTTGTATTTCCCTGATAAGGAGCGACGCTGAACATCTTTTCATGTGCCTGTTGGCCATCTGGATGTCTTCTTTAGAGAAGTGTCTATTCATGTTTTCTGCCCATTTCTTCACTGGGTTATTTGTTTTTTGGGTGTGGAGTTTGGTGAGCTCTTTATAGATTTTAGATACTAGCCCTTTGTCCGATATGTCATTTGCAAATATCTTTTCCTATTCCGTTGGTTGCCTTTTAGTTTTGTTGGTTGTTTCCTTTGCTGTGCAGAAGCTTTTTATCTTCATAAGGTCCCAGTAATTCACTTTTGCTTTTAATTCCCTTGCCTTTGGGGATGTGTCGAGTAAGAGATTGCTACGGCTGAGGTCAGAGAGGTCTTTTCCTGCTTTCTCCTCTAAGGTTTTGATGGTTTCCTGTCTCACATTTAGGTCCTTTATCCATTTTGAGTTTATTTTTGTAAATGGTGTGAGAAAGTGGTCTAGTTTCAACCTTCTGCATGTTGCTGTCCAGTTCTCCCAGCACCATTTGTTAAAGAGGCTGTCTTTTTTCCATTGGATGTTCTTTCCTGCTTTGTCAAAGATGAGTTGGCCATACGTTTGTGGGTCTAGTTCTGGGGTTTCTATTCTATTCCATTGGTCTGTGTGTCTGTTTTTGTGCCATCTCTTTCTGTATTCAAGAAAAAGAAAAGAAACAAAAAAGAGAAAAAAGAAAAAAATAAAGAAAATTGAATAGATGGACTGGTGAACAGACTGAAATACGACTGAAATTACTTCATTTTCCCCTAGAAGTCAAACTATGAAGCTCGTTATAGTCCATCAACTAAGCAAGCGGAGAGACTTGTGTTCCTGAAGAGCAAGGTTGGCCCAGTTGCGCGGGGCTTAGTGTAATGGCTCCATTCTCCACTAGATGGTGCTGCTTAGCTTACTGGGGTGGATTGTTCTGGCGCTTGTAGATGTGTGCGCATGCGCAGGAGTGATGAAAATGGAGTTACCCATCTATCCAGTCTCTAGTATCAGGACTCTGATCTGCCCCGTCAGCAACCTCGAACCTGTCCTTTGTATTCAGCTTCCGTCCACTCCCTGCTTTTACACTGTCTGTGACCAAGCCCCAGGCAGAACCTCCCTCCTGGGCTTTATCTCAGATGCAGGTGTTTTTCCTGACCTCCTATTTCTGAGGTACTGTGGCTTTGACCCGTTTAGCCCCTCTGCGGAAGGGTCTCACGGAGCAACGGCTGGGTGCTGGCCTCACCCAGTAATGTGTGCGGAACCATGCTGGTGCCGACTCCCAGAGACTACGGCCGGGTGCCAGCCCGCTCCAGAAAAAGTTCACATCACCGAGTAGCGGCAGCGTTTCAGGAATTATGGAAAATCTCAACACACATCTGGCACCAGGCTTTACCCCCAGCGACCTTGTTCCAGCACCAGCGAAAGTGATTGTTCTCCTGGGTCCACTAGGGCCTTGCCTTTGGGGGACCCACACAGCCTCTACCAGGTGTCCTCCCAGCAGGGGAACCAGCTCTCCTCGCGTGGCCCAAAGACCTCCGGATTTCACTCTGCTCCTGGGGATTCGCGCTCACCAGAGCACTGCCAGGTATCGAGCCGCGGAGTTTCAGACTCTGCACTCTCCCTGTTTATAGAGTCTTAATGGAATTTAAACCCTCTCCTTTCTCCTTTCTCCTTTTTAGTTCAGTCCCTGCAGATGTTTCCACTTGTCCACTTTCTCTCCAGCTGCTTTTGGGGGGGTGCTTTTCCTGTATTCTTCCCCCTACCCCTGTCTCCGTTCTCTGTCTGCATGCAAAAATGGTTCCCTGCCCTCCGTGGCTTCTCCCTCCCCCAGTTCACTTCTCCGCCCCGCCTACCTGCTGAATTCTGTGGTTCAGGTTGTGCAGATTGTTGCGTTAATCCTCAGGTCAGTTTTCTAGGTGTGCAGGATGGTTAGTGTTGGTCTGGCTGTATTTCATAGACGCGAGACACAAAAAAACTTTCATGCTGTTCCTCCATCTTGGCTCCTCCCTCAGTAAATAGGCATTTAAAAAAAATAAAAGCAGGTAACATTTCCGTGGGGATTGGGTTTGTAGCTTTGAATGAGATTGGCTGGAGTAGAGTGGGAGCTTGTCAAGGAAACTGCCTAGGTAAGAGCCATAGTCTTAGTCCAGTTGGTGGCCCAGCAGGTTTTGGGGGCAGTGAGCTGGTAAAGACTTTCTCCAGTGGGGCGCTCCTTGCCAGAGGGAGGGGGTGTGGTTTGGAAACAGGTAGTGTCACAGCTCATCTAGCTCTGGAGCTTCGTAAATTTTTGAAGATAAAAGTAACTTAAATATTTATTTCTTGGAATTTCCCATTATATTTTTATATTTGTCAACTAGAGGAGGCACCTTGTGTATACAATGCTATTTCTGAGGCTTTAGCGTGAATGGTTTGTTAATAGCTGAAAGCTCTAATTGAATAGAGCAAATCATGTTGTACTACTATGTGAGATACAGAGAGGAATAACATAATTGAATCTAGTGGAGAGGAGACAGATTAGAGGCAAGATCAGTTAGGAATAATTACCTGACTGTAAAATTGGCAGAGTATGGGGACTGACTAAATGTGGGAAACCAGGGAAAGGGAGCATTGATAAGGCTACTGGATTTCCAGCAGGGTGATTGGGAAGTTGGTAATGCCCGTGACTGTGAGTGTAGCTGCTGTCCAAGCACCATTTTAGCTGCCACACACAAATATGTCATTTTGCAGAATCTTCCCAACCATGCTAGAACCCAGATGAAAAGATGTAGAGAGAACAGGATCATGGTGGCAGAGAAGAGATGTTCAGTTTTATAGACATGGCTATTCAGCAGTGAGTAGAGCATTTGTGTGGAGATATCCAGTAAGTAGTAGGGCATGAGATCTATCAGGATTTCCATCCACCCACTGAGTAGTAAGGCAGTAAGTCCTACCAAGAGGCTGAGGAGGAGACTTTAACTGAAGCTCTGTATCTTTAATCACCATTCTCTTTTGCAACTTTTCTACAAATGGTATGAGACTGAGCTTTCAATAGTCTCTCTTCTTCTCTAGCTTCAGAAACACAATTAAAGCCTCACAAGTAGTACTCCTTTCTAAACATGCACTTATGTTAATGAGAAAAGTTCACTTATTTTATGTGGGGATAAGTGTTTATTTTTCTGACACATGATAAGAAGCAGTATGAGGCTGCAATATTTCAGATATTATGGAATGTGAAGATTGAAGATAGAGAATTTTATTTCCTTTTTCTAGCAAGATGGTAAAATTTCTTAAAAAGATAGGGAACTGAATTTTAACTTGATTTTTTAGGTTAATTTTAAATTTGATTAGAGGTGTGGTTCAGAAGTTTTGTGTGGCTACAAGACCTACAGCATTTAAGTTAGTAAGCAGAAGAACTTTTTCCCTCCACCAGCTGGTATTTTAGAGATGTTAATCTACTAGGACTGCCAAAACAAAATACCAGAGGCTAGGTGGCTTAAATAATGAAGTTATTTTCTCATAGTTCTGGAGAAAACCTGAAAGATGGAGATCTAGATGTTGGCAGAGATGGTTTCCTCTGAGGGCCATAAGGGAGAAAACTGTTCTAGATTTCTCTTCTTGGCTTGTAGATGGCTGCCCTCTCGCTTCCTCTTCCCACAGTGGTCTCTCTATGCAGACATGCCCCTGACTTGTGTCCAAATGTCCTCTTTTTATAAAAATACCAGTCAGGTTGACTTAGGGTTTTCCCAAAGAGCCTCATATTAACTTAGTCGCCTCTTTAAAGTCCCTCTCTCCAAATACAGTTACATTTTGAGGTACTGGGGATGAGGGCTTCAACATATGAATTTGATGGGACATAATATAGCTAATAACATTATATGAACTGAACTTAATTTCTTTTCCCACCACTGCTTTTTATCTGTACTTAATTGAATTTTTCCCTGACCCTTGAAGAAGTCTGGGTAAGTCCTAAAATGTATCCAGTCTCCTTGCCATATTTAATGCAAAGTCTTCTTTTAGGTTTTAAAAGTTCTTTTTCTAGGGGGTGCCTGGATGGCTCAGTTGGTTGAGCATCTGACTCTTGATTTCAGCTTATATCATGATCCCAGGGTCATGGGATCAAGTCCTGCATCCGGCTCCATGCTGAGCATGGAGCCTGCTTGAGACTCTCTCACCCTTTGGCCTTCTCCCTAACTTGTGCTCTCTCTCAAAAATAAAAATAAAAATAAAAAAATAAATAAATAGTATTATTCTATATAAACAACAACAACAACAACAAACTTTTCTCCCAGCTTTACTTCAGGACCTGCAGTAAGAAAAGGGGCAAAAGAGGACATGTAGACCTCTTCATTATTTTCTTGTCTTGCTCTTTCATTTCCCAGTCTCCTGTCTATGTTACCTCTGCATCTTCCAGACATGGGTGCAGGGTTGTGAGGAGGGAGGAGAGGTATGGGACAGAAGATGTACTACTGGTTGGCTGGAGTGATCATTTGACTCTGGGTGCCTCTTGTAAGACAGATACCCAGTTGTCTCGAGACATTTGTCATGTCCCAGGTGTGAAAAATACAATCTCTATCTGCCTTGTTACTATGACTCCTCAGTCCCTGCTTGAACAGTACATCCTACAGAGACTCTGTTTTGGGACCTTGACTTAACCTCATTACCTCCCACAGTGTCCACTTGGACCATCATTGCTCTGCTCAACTCTAGGATCCACAATGATCCTCTCTCCTTGCTCTGTTTTCAAGGCCAGGTCCAGGTTGGCCTCTTGCTTCTAAACTTTTCCAGGTAAGAGTCTCTGTACCCCATTAACTTTGGTTGACACAAGCCAGGCCCCTGACAGATTCTCTGGAAGCTCTCCTCCTTATCTGGCTTGAAGGGTTGTGTGTTTGTGAATACTTTTCTGAATTCTACCATGAGATGGGTAGAGAGAATGCACTACATGCTGACTACTCTCTCCGAACAACTCTCTGCTATTCATCACTTTGCCTCCTTTTATTTTTGGGATTGAGTTTCTAGATCAACTTTTTTGGGTGACCCCAGAGCAAAATTATAGGTAATGTGGCTCTTCATAGTGTTCTCTGCTCTGGGGCTTTAGAGGAGAATCAGAGGCAACAGGAACAAGCCTACTTATACTGCTATATAGGTCAGTAATTTTACTATTGAGATCATTTAAACACAAAGTTTAGACGTAGTGTATATCTAAAACAGAACAAGTTGGCTCAATTTCCAGACCTGTCTTCTCAGAGTATTGCTCCCGTCAATATGGTTGGACCAGTTTAGGGTGTGGATTAGTCTCAGATCCTTTCATCATTCTTTCAGGGTGGTTCCCTCCATACAGGCAAATGGATAGACTGAGCACATTGGAGTTATTTTGCAGGGTACAGTTCACAAGGAGACCATTTCCAGAAGCCCTGTTTAAGGTCTCTTAGGCGTCTTTCCCAGAAAGCTGGAATGAAGAGGCTTCACTTAGCATCCATTGATGTCTGATCTTTTGTGTTCCTGATCCTCAACTAATGGCCTAATTCTGATCTACTATATTCTGAATTTTGGCATGACCACCAGACTCAAACAACCTGTGTTCCTGTGCTATTTCTGCTTTACTCTTGATTACAACCTGGGCCTGATTTCTGCTTCTCCTTTGCTTGGGATCTGGTGTCTGGGGCCTTGAATTTGCCTCACTATGATTCATCTCGTTGTCACAACGCAGAAGGAAAGATCCTGCCAGTGCTTTCACAGTTTGCTAACCAATAAAGATTTCAAAGGTTAAGGTATCTAATTCCAAAAGTCTTTTCTTCGATTTCATCTTTATTATTATTGAAGTCATTTTCAATGTTTATTTATTTTTGGGACAGAGAGAGACAGAGCATGAACGGGGGAGGGGCAGAGAGAGAGGGAGACACAGAATTGGAAACAGGCTCCAGGCTCTGAGCCATCAGCCCAGAGCCTGACGCGGGGCTCGAACTCCCGGACCGCGAGATCGTGACCTGGCTGAAGTCGGACGCTTAACCGACTGCGCCACCCAGGCGCCCCTTGAAGTCATTTTTAAAACATGGGAGAAGACATAGGTTTGCCTTCTCTTCAAAGACAATGCAAGTTTTGAAAAATGATGAGAAAATTAAATCCTGACAGAGACTCAGAATGTTGTCCCTCTTCTAGGTACTTATACTGTGTGAGCTGCTCATAAATGGGCTCATAAATGCAGCCCCAAAGTGTAAAACAGTCTGCAGCAACTTAATGGAAATCAGAGATTCTACTCCTGGAAAAACTGAAAAAAGGAAAAAGCTCTTTTTGTCCATAACCTGGCATTTCCTCAATAGTTAGAAGATTGCCATGGCTTGGACGTGATAGAACTTATCAATATGGACAAGCAGATGGGAGAAGGAAGTGGAGTTGGGAAAAACATAGAAAGTGGACCTCCAGGACCAGCTTGGTGTCGACCACACAGAGCACAAAAAGCATGATATGCACATGAGTGGTTTGGGCAGGTATTTATTTTCAAACCTGGTTCAGAAAGAGCCTACTCATGCCTTGAGCAAAGACCCTAGTCTGTGTCATTGATGAGAAAAATATTACCTGATGTCAAAAGTTCCAGTCACTTAGGACTATAGTACCCAAAGGACAGTTGTCTATAATAAAGTTTTAACCAGGCCATATGAAATGAGAAGGATAATGTAGTGATTTTTCTTTAAACCTAAATTTATTTATTTTAAGGAACTGCTTTTTATTCTGAGATTTGTTCTCTCTTAGTTTATTTTTTTGGTATCAATATGTGTTTTTTTTAAAAATAAAACAACAGTGTTAGTGAATAGCCGTTCTTTGTTTTTATATCTTTGCTTAGCAAATTAAAGATTAACAACCTTATATTGGTCCCCAAAATGTTTTTGAAAATATTACTAGTTTATAAAATTGAAACATTCTGGAAGTTTTGAGATAAGCCACCACACTATCTAGTGAAATACCCTTGACAAAGAAACAGGAAACCTAATCAGGAAGAGACCATGTTCTTTGGATGGTGGCAAACAGAGTGTGGGACAAAAATGGCATCAAATTTCAGACCCAATTCCCTAAGTCAGCAGCAGGTGCTGAGCCTGTCATAAATGTCACCTATGGGTTTCCTATCAATGCTATTTCTGAATACCATTTGAAAATGTTGTTTTCTTATTATTAACAGTAAATCAGGAAGATAACAATCAAAGATTTTATAAGAAGTATTGATAAAGTACAAATTATGATTTTAGTTACAGATAAAATGAATAGTTAATGTTATCATAAGTGTGTGAGCACTTAAAAACACTAGTTTATCATCACTGATTGGTTAGTGTCACAAAGAAAGAGATGCTATTGAATTATCTGGCAAGGCTGAACAAAATCAGCTCCCTTTAGGAAATGCCCCTACTTGGAGCCCGTGGTTTCCTCCTCTGAACTCCCATTATGTTATATCCCTATCAGGGATGCCAATATTGGATATTGGGTAGGTCACTGCTCTGGAACAATTCTAAGGCTAAACATGGGCTCAAAGAAATAGAATGTTATGAATGGTCATTGATATCTGCCAAGGAATCTGAAAGAGAAGTAGTGGACATATTTGTGGTGGCGATGTATTTGGTATATTTGCCATTTCAGGCCAATGCTCCATAGCATATACTGCTCCAGATTGTACTTACCTGTGTATTTATACAGAAAACTGTTTCTCATCATAATGCCTCCTGTGAATTGAAGATAAAAGTGGGTTTTTGTAAAATGGATTGTGCTTTTCCATTTGAGCCATGCTTTAATCAACAAAGAATGTCTCGCGAAAGAAAATGGTCTTGGAACAATAGAATTGTGCTCCGCCCTAGAATTTAGAGATGAGAAAAGCATTGATGTCTTTGCCACGTAAGTGTGGTTGGCTGATCAGCAGCAGCACCATTAGACTAGTCAAACTACAGAATTTCACGGCCCTGCCTCTCCATTTCTCAACCAGAACCTGCATTTTGACAATATCCCCAGGCGATTCTCGTTCTGTTGAGGAAAACAGGACCCGAGGACTAGCAGACGGAACCTTGTCTATTATGGCAAGATGGGGGCATTCTTAGCACAAGGTTAGGAGAGGAGTCGAGTGTGGCTGGGACGCGGGGCAGGCCAATTTGTCAGGAGGGTTGAAAGGAACAGCTGCATCATAGGAAATGCTGCCAGGGTGTGCCTTGGAAAGTCATTGCAAACTCACAGGGCTCCTTCCTGGGAGGAGATGAGGCTCCTGTAAGTTCCCAACCAGCTTTTGGCTGGAGTTGGGACTCAAAGATTAATCAGTGGGGAGCAGGGCTCTGAGGTCTCATAAACAAAAGGGGAGAGAAGTAGTTTTGCCCCTCCATTCCACTTCCCTCAGGCTGCTCATTAAAATCATCTGGGGAGCCTCAGAAACCCTCCAGTGCCTGGGTACCATCCCCAGAGATTCTGATTTAATTGGTTTGAGGTCTGTCCCAAGTCGATTGTTGATGGTTATGTGCAAACAGCATGGTGAAGTCTGTAATATTTTACTTCTTCAAGGATTTTTTAAATAAAGACCTGCAGGGGAAAAACTAATAAGTATCTATACTCCATAGAAAAAGCAGCTCTACCACAGCATAAGTATATGCTATATAAATTAATACAAAAAATAGTGTAAACATTTAATTAGAAATATCTTTTTTAAAGGTGCCTGGTTTGCTCAGTCGGTTAAGCGTCTGACTCATGGTTTCAACTCAGGTCATGATCTCACGGTTCCTGAGTTCAAGCCCCACATCAGACTCTATGGAGCCTGCTTAGGATTCTCTCGCTCACCTTCTCTCTCTACCCTGCCCCGCTCGTGTGCTCTCTCTCTCTCTCTCTCAAAATAAATAAACTTAAAAAATAAGTAAAAAATTAGAAAAAAAAAAAAAGAATTGCGAGGCTTGGATGTGCCCTATGACCTCGTGCCAGTGATTAACCTGATCATGCATGGATGAAGGTGAAGAATGGGTGTTAATTAGACCATCTTAAAGTGGATCATCTCCACAAAAGTCTAATCTTCGAAATGTGGAAATTCTTTTAATTAACACCTAGTTTGTAAATTCCTGGAAAGAAAAGGAGCAAAAGACTAACTTTTATTGGGTACGCATTCTGTGCTGGGCAAGACTTTCTCACTTTGTTTTCATAACAACCTTGTGAATTAGATATTTTTCTGAGGATAAAGGAGGCTCAGAGAGACTAAGTAACTTGGACATAGATAATAAATCCCAGATCAGGATTTGAAGTCAGGTATATCTTTCTCCAGGGCCTATGGTCTTTCTATGGCACACATGCTATGTTCCCCATGGGGCCGAAGGACCTGTGAGATCATTTTCCTTTATGTCTGTAATGATGTTTCTTAAACATGATATATGGCTGACAATTGTTTCTTTAAGAATCAACAACTGGGGCGCCTGGGTGGCTCAGTTAAGCATATGACTTCGGCTCAGGTCGTGATCTTACGGTTCGTGAGTTGGAGCCCTGCATCGGGCTCTGTGCTGACAGCTCAGAGCCTGAAGCCTGCTTCGAATTCTGCGTCTCCCTCTCTCTCTGCTCCTCACCTGCTTGCACTCTGTCTCTGTCTCTCTCAAAAATAAATAAACATTAAAAAAAATTAAAAAAAGAATCAACAACTAAATTTCATGTGAAACACAGGTAGATGTGTACAGCTGTGATCAGACTCCCTTCACTTCACATCACCTCCTGTCATTCTCTTTCTGGTAAACTTTTGATTCCCATCCTATGGTGGGAAGGGATTCCCATCCTTCTCTCCCTGTGGAGCTGAAGAATCAAATGCCGGCTTAACTCCCAGACTCTCTATCAATCTTATAACTGCTGATTCTGCCCTGGCAGTCTTTGCAAGTTTAGGTGGAGGGTCGTATTGTCCTAAGCCTGAAGACGTTCAAGAGAGTTCAGTGAGCTACATGGTGTTTGAGCATTGATTTGAGTTCGACCCAGGTGGAATTGGAATAGAATTGTAGCCTGAAACACTCTCAGAAATTAGTTCAGATTTAACACTCAATGTAAATGTTATGAGTTTCTGAGAAACTTGTATATCTCTAAAAACTGGTGGGACTAACTCTTCTTAAAAGTTCATTTTGGGGTTGTTTCTTCACTATAATTTAATATTTCAAGACTGCTTGCTTAAATCACTAAGGCTGAGCTCATGAGAACATTCTTTTAATGAATTTCACAAAATGGAAAGGGGAGCCTGGGTGGCTTAGTTGGTTAAGCATTTGACTTCAGCTCAGGCCATAATCTCATAGTTTGTGAGTTCAAACTCCACATCAGGCTGGCTGTTGTCAGCGCAGAACCTGCTTCCGATCCTCTCTGTCCCTCCCCTGCTAGTGCATGCACGTTCTCTCTCAAAAGTAAATAAATATTAAAAAAACAAAAACAAAAATGGACACTAAATATTGAATAACTGAAATCAACGCTGTGGTTTTTATTGGATTTGAACTAGAGGAAGTTTTAAAAATGAGTGATTCTATAAAAAATACTAATGATTAAAAAAATCAGTAATACTTGTAAGATGGGTTTGACTATAGAAGCAGTCTTTTATTTATTTATTTATTTTTATTTATTTTTATTTTATTTTTTATTAAAAATTTTTTTAAACGTTTATTTATTATTGAGAGACAGAGAGACACAGAATGTGAGCAGGGGAGGGGTAGAGAGAGGGGGAGACATAGAATCTGCAGTATGCTTCAGGCTCTGAGCTGTCAGCACAGAGCCCGACACGGGGCTCAAACTCACAAACTGCAAGATCATGACCTGAGCCGAAGTCGGTTGCTTAACCAAGTGAGCCACCCAGGTGCCCCATTTTTATTTTTTTTAATATGAAATTTATTGTCAAATTGGTTTCCATAGAACACCCAGTGCTCATCCCATTGAGGAGGTGCCCTCCTCAATGCCCATCACCCTCCCTCCCCTCCCTCCCCCCCCCATCAACCCGCAGTTTTTTCTCAGTTTTTAAGGGTCTCTTATGGTTTGGCTCCCTCCTTCTCTAACTTTTTTTTCCCCTTCCCCTCCCCCACGGTCTTCTGTTAAGTTTCTCAGGATCCATATAAGAGTGAAAACATATGGTATCTGTCTTACTCTGTTTGACTTATCTCACTTCTCCAGTTCCATCCACGTTGCTACAAAAGGCCATATTTCATTCTTTCTCATTGCCAAGTAGTATTCCATTGTGTATATAAACCACAATTTCTTTATCCACACTGAGATACCACCTCATGCCAGTCAGAGTGGCTAAAATGAACAAATCAGGAGACTATAGATGCTGGAGAGGATGTGGAGAAACGGGAACCCTCTTGCACTGTTGGTGGGAGTGCAAACTGGTGCAGCCACTCAGAAGCAGTCTTATGGTGGTTTGGGACAGCTGTATGGGCACATGATTGTCACAAGTTATGGTTTCAATACTAAGTCTGGTGTGAACATTCACTAATCTGGATAAGGGTTAGCCAAGTGGAAAATACAGTTTTGTAGCTAGTCTGAAGCTTACCCAGGGCATTACTTTGGGATATCCCCACCTCCAGTTTAATGTTTGACTAATTTCCTCTTTATTTAGAGTGTAGTTGAGAGATACAATCCTGATGATAATAATATGTACGATTCTTTAGGTAGATGACTGTCCTAGGTAGTGTGTGTTAGGCACATGTATATATATTACAGTTTATGACTTTAAAAGTTCATAAATATACTTATTATAAGTATTATTATAATTATATAAGTATACATTACTTATTATAAGTATCATAGCACTTATAGTGCTAGCTTACATCTTATACTCTGTATCCAGAAGGAGCTATGCCATTTTCAGAGACACCAGCATCATTATACTGAGTTTCTCTGGAATTGTGCTTGGTTAGGACAGACACTGGAATTGAGGATTATTTCCCTTAAGTCCAGGGAATCCAAGTCTTACTCTGTTCCAGAGTCTGTGTGCCCTGAAGAAGCTGAGCACCAGGAGTAGCCTTGGCAGGGTTTGATCCAGCTCTTTTGTTTCCCAGTACAGTTAAAAGAGCAGGGAAGGGGGGAAAAAAAAAGCTCTGAAAAAGGGAACAATTCTGTATTCACAGGTTGTCTGTTATATTAAAGCTCTTCCTGGGCAGGCATTTTTGATGGAGTGAAAATCATGCAATCAAGGAGCTTTAAAAATAGACAAACATATAGCAGATTTCTTCTCTCAACAGAGAATGTACACTCCCTTCCAGGTGTTACCTCAACAAAAGAACAGAGCTAATGCTCAGAGTTCTGGCTGGATGTTGGCTGCCATTCAACCTCTTGCCTGAGCTCTTTTGTACTGCAACTCGTGAACAAACTTTCGTGTCGTCCTGGTATAAGATTTCTTTTTATTTATATTGTTTTACCGCGTATAAAATAAGGGGCTGGTTTAAGAAGAGTATTTCATCCTGAGATTCTCAATATCATATGTTTCAACTTAAAAGTAGAGGGAAAAAAATTTTCCCTTCTTAGGTTGAAATTCTAAAAACAACTACAAAAAACCCCCAAAACGTCCAATTTTGATGGGTCAATCAGTCACTTCTACACTGCAGAGAAAAATTGTTGTGAATTCTAAGTTTGGACAGATGACCTGTGGATTTCTAGAGAGCAGAAATGCAAGTATTTTCTGGAGGGTGCGTCTTTATGCTATTCATTGCGTAACAGTGAACAGATGTAGATACTGGAGGCCATTGGCGGAGGGGGAGAAGAGGGAGAGAATTTATATTTCTAGTTTGAGAAGAAGTCTTGATGGTATATGGTTTGATATTAGTGAGAAGATGATGGGCAATAAAAAGATTTTAATATGTTAGAGTGAAACCTGACTCCATCAGAAATCAAGGTGAGCAGAATTCGTCACTGTTACCTAGTCCCTTGTTTCATAATGCCTGCCAAATAGTGTTGTTAATCTAGTTGGTAGAATTGTCAGAAGATTTAAATCGCAATTTGGATTCCCAAGTTCTATCACAATCTATTTCTTTAGCTTAAATTCTAGGAAAATTGTAACATTAAATGTATTTTTGAAAACAAATAGGACAAGTCACATATAATTTTTATAACTCTGACCTTTCCTAGTTTTTTCCCTAATACCTACATATATTTAGTTATAGTAATTATGTGCATGCAGTTTGTGCTACACATTTTTGTTTATTTTCTCAGAGATATTTTTTATATATGGTTTTCATAATGATTACTTCTAGCAACTGCAAAATATTCCATTAAGTGAATGCACTACACTGTAGTTAACTGTTTTCCTATTGTTGGATATTTAATCTTGTAGACTCTTCCTTTTAATGAAAGTAATCAGGCTATTATTCATGTATATACATTATTAAAATACATTTGGTCTTTAGAAATCATTCTATTTAATTAAAAATATTTTTGCCTTGGAGTGCCTGGGTGGCTCAGTCAGTTGGGCATCCAACTCTGGGTTTCAACTCAGGTCATGATCTTGCATTTCATGAGTTCAAGCCCTGCATCGGGCTCCATGCTGACAATGCAGAGCCTGCTTGGGATTCTCTCTCTCTCTCTCTCTCTCTCTCTCTCTTCTTCTCTCTCTTTCCCTCTCTCTCAAAATAAATAAATAAACCTTAAAAATATTTTTGCCTCTTGAATTTTTTTTTTTTTGCCTTTCAGTGAATGGCTCATGCTTCTGTCTTTTATTCTACAATTTAGAAGAAAAGTATAATTATTGAAGTTATTGGTGATTGTTTTAAAGGAGTTCTCAAACTTTAGTGGCTGTCAGAATCACCTGTGATGCTTGTTAAAATGCACACTACTGGCTCTATTTTCAGATGCTTTGATTAACTAGATCAGGGATGTGGGCCTAAGCATTTTTTGTGCAGGGGTTATAGAGCACATGGATAAACACTGACTTCAGGGAAAGGTAGGGCATCTTTTAAGACATGTAGTATTAGAATTGGCCAGAGAGTGTTGGAGATTCTATATCTGAATTTAGGTAAACTTCTAAAGATAATATGTGCAGTCTAATGATTCTTGTATCTGTAAGTGTAAAATCTAGTTTTGACTTTATGTGAAAACTAGGTAGGCAGCAGAAAGGAAGTTAAGACTAGGAGAATGAAGAGGAGATCAGCTACCCCCCAACTGGAAGACAGACAAGGAGGCAGACCTGTCAGCTGTGTGTGTGGATGATGAAAAGTGTGGGGAAGACAGTCTAAGGCAGACTCAGGGATCACAGATCAGTTGTCTTTTCCAGCTACAAAGTGATGTGGTACAGAGATAGCAAATGTATTTGATTTTTTTCCCCAGAAATCTGAACAGTGATTTCTATTGCTATTGGAACAGAGCATTTAAACATATCTGGTCAGCTTTGCAGTTTGATAATATTAATGGCTTACACACACATTCAGCATAAAAAAAGAATCAGTATCTCTACCTTATCAGAATGAAATATCTTTATGTTTATCACATTTCCTCCAAGGGCATCAGAAAATAAAGTGTGATTAGAAACCAGTATGTTCTTTATATGATGTTTTTCTATTTTAGAGTGTCCATCATGAAACTCAAAGCATTGTCAGACTGTTCCTTTTCCTTTATTTCTCAAAATAAGCAGTGAGTGGGCAGATATCGCTTCTATTTTATAATCACAGAAAGAGAAACACTGAAAAGTGAAGTTCTTTGCTTATAGTCTCATACCAACTAATTGATCTCTTTTACTGGATTCTTTGAGGGTTGATGTCATGCTTCTTTAGCCTTTATAAGTGCTACAGCAAGTGACTTAACACTGCCAGGAGATAATTTTCCATGTGTCTGTCATATTTCTGCATGTCTTGGGAACAGAGACATGGACTAGCCTTTGCTCTAGAATGTCTTTTCAATGAGGTTTATAAAGCAGGCAGCCTTTGAAGACAGAGATAGTGTTTTCCCTAGAGCAAAAGGCAGGCATGCTTGGGGCACCTGGGTGGCTCAGTCAGATGACTTCAGCTCAGGTCACGATCTCATGGTTCATGAGTTTGAGCCTTGTGCTCGACTTGCTGCTGTCAGTGTAGAACCCGCTTTGGATCCTCTGTCCCCCTGTCTTGCTGCCCTTCCCCCGCTTATGTTTTCTCTCTCAAAAATGAATATATATATATATATATATATATATATAATATGTAAAATATATATAAAATATATTAAAAATATATATATATAATCAGTTATGCTTGCTGTCCAGTATGAAAGATTCAAGTTCCCTAAGTTCAAGTTTTCTTTCCTGAAGTGCAACTCATGCCATGTGCAAGCACCCATCTAGGCCCATCTGTGTAGCCACTGTGGGACTTGAAGACAAGGAAGAATGATAAAATATGCTACTCGTGCTGCCTGCTGTGCTATGAGTAATAAAACCCTTGTCTCTGACCCAAGAGTCTCATGTCATCAGCCAACAATCATGAAACTGTGGCAGGCTAACTTGTTATTTAATCAATAGAGTAATATCTCACAACCTGCACGGTTCTTGGTAACCACAAAACAGTGTTCAATTAAAGTTTGTGGAATAGAATCAACAGCCAAATAATAGACTCTAGGTCTTCTGACCACAAATTTATGGCACTTGGAGAAATCAGCATTGCTCTACCAACTATAGCCAAGGAAGAAATAACAGCAGCCACACATACCCTGGGAGAAAAAGACACCTAAGTAGAATTCTCTCTCTCTCTCATCTATCTATCTATCTATCTATCTATCTATCTATCTATCTTTAGAGAGAGAGTGGGTGTGTGTGTGTGAGTGGGGGAGATCGGCAAAGGGGGGGGGGAGAGGGGGAGGGAGGGAGGGAGGGGGGGGAGAGAGAGAGAGAGAGAGAGAGAGAGAGAGAGAGAGAGAGAATCTTAAGCAGACTCCACACTCAGTGTGGAGTTGGACACGAGGCTTGATCCCACGATCCTGGGATCATGACCTGAACCGAAATCAAGAGTCAGACACTCAACCAACTGAGCCACACAGGCACCCCTAAGTAGAATTAACTGCTAACAAATGTGGTTAGTTTATTTTGTTTTTATTTGAAATTACTGAATTTGGAATAACAAACTTGTGTGACCAACAAGTGTCATATTACTTTATTCTCTATAAGTTGCTGAGCAAATAGGAAACCAAATCTTTGTCATTATTGTGCTCCTTTTTCTTCCTCCCGGAGGTTTAAATTTTGCCCAGAAAATGGGGCAAAGCCAGTATCATCCATTATGGTCACCACTGAAATGCCTTTTGTTTAAGCCAGTGAGGTCCCCTTGAAGCAGCTTACCCTTCTGCTTCTGTGACACCTTCTGCATGGACATCCCTGCTGAAGCTCTATCTAGGGAAGAAGGTGCAGGTTTTAGGCTCCTCACTTTCTTTCTGGATGTGGGGAAACCTTTTCTCTCTGTCAGGCCAACTTTTTTTTCTCAGCATCCTCATAACTTAATACCTTCAAGGAATTCACAATTTTTGAAAAACAAAGCCAAGAAGAAAACATGTGGACTCCTGGAGCAAAGGAGTCCAAAGGGCATGGCTCTTTTTCTCAAAAGGGGCTGAGGGGGGAAAAGTAATTTTAGAATAAAGCCTGTTTTAATATCTGAATGAATTATCCTGCCGCAATGTATTTTATACCTTTTCTTTTTTTATATTCTCCTTGGATCCTGTCCCCTGATAAAAGTGGATGACCATTTTTACCTTAGGGCATGGACTACTTAAGGGTATAAGCTCCAGGATGGTAGCCCGGGGGTAGAAGTGGGATTTAAGAAAGGACATGGGATATACACAGAGCAAGCAAAATGAATGGGAAACCTGCAGATTGGTGCCTTTGGCTCCTGCTCTCTTTGTTCTCTTCATCCAGTAACTTTTCCTCCCTCTATCAGGCTCTCAAGGTAAAACCAACCAGCGAAATGCCTGCTTAACCAACACTTTTGCATTTGAAGACTATGTAAATGACAATAAAACACTGGCAGTATGTGCAGATTCTCTTGCATACTAGATTCAGAAAGGAAAATATGGTCTGTCTTGACTCTCACTGCTGTCAAGTGTTTAAATTGTCCTTCCAGCATATATTTAAAACACATTGTCATTGCAATGTTACCAAACAGTGAGTAAGTCAATGTATCTGAGACCACACAATGATTGACATTTTATAAGTCAAACAGAGAGACATGGAACCTCATACTGTGACTGCTGTTTCCAGCTCTGAGGTCTGCTGATGCAGTTTCTGACAGTGTGGAGAGATGTGTAATGCTGGTTTGCAACCACAAGCTGTAGAGTCAGAAGGTGGCCTTAACTCCTGGGTGGTGTGGCACATGTTGCCTTCTTGAGTGAGAGAGAACCGAGACTAGGGGCAATGATGCTGCTAACTTGCTTTCAAGCAGTTGTTCTTTTTTTGTGTGAAAGTTGGGGGTGAGGATGGTTTCTTATTTTACTGTTTTGGGTCTTATTTTGCTCTTTTACTTTATTCGGGTTTGGAAATGGTGAGCATATCTGGGCTGGGTGCTCATGTAGGATCACTTACACACCCACAAAGCAAACCGAGGGGGAACGTGGGCCTTCTGGGTCGCATGGTCACATCTGAGCAAGGTCCTTGCCCTCAATTCAAATCATGTGCTGGGTTTCTCACAAATCATCAGAAGAATTCAACTAAGATTCAACTTTTAAGAATGCAATTTGCACCTGAAATGAAAGGTCAGACTAACCTTCACAAATAGAATGAAGTTATATCTAAGTGACCGCCCCAACCACCAGCTCGGCTGAAGGGGAGAAGTGCTTTTTCAACCTCAGATTGTGAGCCACTGCAGAAGGCAGAAAACACATTTTTCATCTTTGTGGTATCTAAACGTGTATCTCAGTGTCTGGCACAAAATACATATTTGATAAATTTCTGTCAAATGAGTGAAGGAATGAATGCCAGCAATTAACTAACAGTGCAAATGAAAAAAGAGCCTTGAGGTTTCCTGGGTGTTGTTTCCCGAGGTTACTCTTTCTATGCCATTTTTTTTTTAGCTTTAATGACTACATCTCATTTTATTACATCTTTTATTTTTTCTAATTAAGCTTACCATGGTTCACAAACCCTGAGAAAATAGCAAGGTTATCCACTAAAGAGTGTTTCTTGACCCTCATTCCCTTAATAGGCATCCCTGGCAATGTTTTTGACTTCCCAAAAGAGTTGTTACATAGATTTTATATTATTTAGATGGAGAAAGAAGAGAACAACATGATCAATGGAATTAAGGCTTTTGCATAATTAGGGAAAAAACACCCTTTGCCTGGCACAATTTCAATCTTCTTTTTCACCAGCTGCTAAGTCGTTTTCATATCCCTCGCTGCTTCCTCCAAGCGCAAACACACCTGTTCTCCCAGCTCAGTACCCATTTTCTGCTGGCTCCTTGTGAGCAGAAGATGTGAGTGTTTTGACTTGTATCAGAGAACTGAATAATCATCTCTTTATTCTGGGATAACAACAGACCTCTTTGGCAGAGGTAGGCAGCTGAGTATGGGTCATCCTCAGAAATATTCTCCTGAGACCATGAGCAGGATAAGCTCACTTAAGTAAACCAATTTAGGTGTAACTACAAGCTTGAATTTCTTTGTCTGGGCAACTTGTTGCTCTATCAATCTGTGAAAGCCTCTCTGGCCCGGTTGTACTTATGCAATGGCCAGGGCTTGGTGTCTGGTGGCCAGTCCAGAAACAACCAGTCTTGTACTTTCACGTCTGCTGCCGCTAAAGTCACCAACGCTTTGGGGAATGGGCAGCCAGTATGGCACCTCTTACTCTGGCACGCAAGGAAGGAACTTTAACGTGTAAAGGCTGCACAGCTTATGTGTAAATGGGAGCAAAGCAACAGCCAGTGTCAGAGATGAAATTAAGGAGGTCAAAGGTAGAGCAATCGGTGTGCTGACTGGCAGTGATATCTGGCAAAAGTAGGGGCTATTCCCACCTCTGCTATTCCTAATATATTCCCATCAGGTACAGATGAATTACACGAGATTCAGGAGTTTTAGTCCTCAGCATCCTTAATGTTTGTTACCACAGACTATTCAAGAGTGACTGACTCGTTTGTTAGTTTTTTTTTTTTAATCTGGAATTGCTTATAGGTTCCCAACCCCTTCTGATTTATAATAATTTCCGAAATAATGGTGTCATTCTGAGGATTTCTTTCCATTGTTCCCTTCTGTATTTCTCCCATCTGGCTAGCGTACCACTCATCTCGATTAGTGAAATGCCATCCCGTCTGGTTCTGCTTTGCCAGCAAGTTGTTCAGTTCTCAAACCACTTCTTCACCTCCATCATATAGTTTAGTATTTTGCAGCAGGAAAACTGTAACATAGCACATTCTTCTCCTAACAGGGAAAAATGAAATCTGTTACAGCAATGCTAATTAAGTGGAGTATAACATTAGCTTTAATGTAAAACATCCCTCCTGAGACTTCCTATCGTATACCCAGAGTGTCATGCAATATGAAGCCACGATCCCTCTCAATTAGCATCCATTGATTTGGGAACAACACCAAACAGCAATAAACAGGCACAACCTGTTCCTTTCTCTCAATTCAGCAGCCTGTTCGGCTGGAGACTTCCTTCCCCCAGCCGCAGCAACTTTTAAGTGACTGGGTTAAACGAAATGGGGGCCAAATAGTGTCCTCGTTGGGCATCGTCTCCCTCTGAAATCTTGGATGTGTGTTTTTCAGTTTAAAGTGGCATCATGGCAGTGAGTTAACTGTTGAAATAACTTGTATTAAGATGAAGACTAAATCGTACTCAAAATGGAATTGGTTTAGTCAGAAGTGGCTTTAAGCAGAAAGCAAGGTGGTGGGGGAAGCTACCGGACATGAGATTTGTCTGTCAGGCCCATGAGTCAGTCTGCTTTTAAACCTTTAGTATCTGTGCTGTTATACCTCCACCTGCCAGATGTAATCCTTTGCCCCTCTTCTCTTATCTCCTAGTGAGTGGCCAGTGCACCCATTAGTAAGTCTTCCTGATCCCCTCCTTGGGGAACTGTAAAAGACCAGTATGTCTCTGGTTAATAGTTCATGCTACTTTATCAGTTTAGTCGAAAGGGTTCGCATTAGACCTCCCAGATAGGTGTTTTGAGTATAGGTAGGGCTTAAAATTTTTTTCTTTTTTTCTTATCTCATAAACATCAAACACCAAAAAAGAATGTTTTAAAAGAAATGAAAGTAACTCATAATCCATCCACTCGACTGCATTAAATCCTAGTAGCTCTGTAGCTGCTCAATCCAGTTCTGTCAGTTGTTCTGCTGCTAAGACCCCAGTGCACTTACAGATGCATCGCCCTGATAGATTTGTAACTGTCTGGGTAGGGTGATCTTCACAAATTCAGTCCAAACACAGAAGCCTTCTGTGTTTTTGTTTTTTTTTTCTGGTTATGTAGATCAGAGCTAGGATTTTAATAAATAATAAATAGGAGAGGTGGGAAAAAGAAAAAATCCAAGGGAAATATCAATATCAAACGTTGTCTAGGCCCCATCTGTTGCACAGTCCATTAGCTGAGAAATTGCAGAAAGCCCTAATAATAGTACGTGGGATTGAAATAGCACCTTTCAAACAAAGAGCTTTGCCATCACTAATCTCATCCATCTTTACAACATCCTTATAGGGGGAGCGCCTGGGACAGGTATTATCTTCTATGTTCTGTAAATGGGAAACACCATAGCACAGGGTTTAGTGATTTAAGCAAGGTCATACTGTTAGTGGGGGCAGATATAGGACATGTACCAAGTGCTATAACTATGGTGTAACTTTGCAGGAGCTACACCATGCAGGCCTATGTAGACCCTGGCCCAGATGTCATATGATGACATGAATGGTACTGTTTGCAAACTAATTGTGGGCAAAGATCAGATTCTCTGCCTAGGGAATGCTGGTTGCATACATGGTGCTATATGTTCTTTGTGATAAATAACAAGTGTCCTTACCTGGGTGAAAGCACTTAAAGTCCTTTAGCACCCGTCTGTTCTTTGTTTTTTCTTTTTTCTTTTTTCTTTTTCTTTCTTTCTTTCTTTTTTTTTTTTTACCTTTTTAAAAATATTTATTTATTTGTGTGAGAGAGAGGGAGAGTGTGAGTGAGGGAGGGGCAGAGAGAGGGAGACTGCACAGAGCCCAATGCCCAATGTGAGGTTCAAACTCACGGACCATGAGATCATGACCTGAGCCGAAGTTGGATGCTTAACCAACTGAGCCACCCAGGTGCCCCTGTTCTTTTGATAGAAATTTATGTTTAGCATAGCCTGTGTTCAGGTCTTTCTCTCTCTCTCTCTCTATATGTGTGTGTGGTGCGTGTATGTACATGTTTAGGTGTGGAGCTTTTTGATATGCTGGTCAAATCTGAGCTACCATTATTAGAACAAATTAGGCAAAAAGCAGCAAGTGGTAAATCTGGTCAGAGGTAAATATATAACAAAAGTTCTGTTAGTCTCAGAGGCACTCCAGCAGGTTTCCTAGGGATATGCCGTTGGTTGCCATCTTCCACTAACAGAAAGTATTTCTGGTTGGAGGTCTGAGTAGACTTGGCTATAGGCAAGACCACAGTGCTTCACAAGAAAAACTATAGGGAAAACAGCAGCTCCTTTAATATTTTAAGAAGCATTTGCTAATTCAGAAAAGAAGAGCAAATATCACATTTAAAAATGTTCTCTGGGTTTCTCAGTTTTTCCTCATTTGAAAAAAAGTTTATTTAGAGAGACAGAGAGATTAAAAAAACACAAGTGGGGGAGGGGCAGAGAGAGAGAGGGAGAGAGAATCCCAAGCAGGCTCTGCACTGCCAGCACAGAGCCCCATGTAGGGCTGGAACCCACAAACCATGAGATCATGACCTGAGCCAAAACCAAGTCAGATGCTTAACCAACTGAGCCACCCAGGCGCCCCAGTTTTTCCTCATTTCATAGCTCTGGAAGTGAGTATTTAATAGATTTAGTCAGTTCATTCAGTCAATCAACAAATATTATTTAAACTCCTACTGTGTCGGATCTTTACTCAGATATTGGAACAGAGGATTGAACAAGACATCCAGGGTCTGCATGGGACTGATATTCGAAGGGAGAGATAGATAAATAAGCAAGAAAAGAGTGGGAACTACAGAAAATAAACACGTAGAAAACCAAAGAAAGAAATAAGATCATTAGACATTTTGAAAAAGTGCTCTAAAGGAAATAGGGTAAAGACACCACACATACAGAAAGAGAGAGAACGAGAGAGAGACAGAGAGGGAGACAGAGACCAGGGAAGGCTTCTTTGGACAGGGTGATCAGGGAAGACTTTTCTAAGAGGCTGACATTAAAGTTGAGACCTAAAGCCACTGTTAATGTGGCATCTGCACTATTTGTGTGTTCCTTAATACTGGATCCTCCATTCTATAAAAGTAGAACGATATTTCATTATTGATTCCTTTGGAATAAAGCTGGCTACCTAACATTCACCTTGCTTCTCACAGACCAGTGGTTCTCAGGCTCCCTTTACACTCTTAACAATTGTTGAGGATCCCAAAGAATTTTGGTTAATGTGGGTTATGTTAATATTTTTCATAATTAGAAAAATTTAAACATATTTATTAAAGTAATGTGATAGGTTTATGCTGTTAACATAAGTAACAATTTGTATTATAATACATTCATATATAAATATAGTTATTTATTAAAAATTTTTTTTAATGTTTATTTATTGTTGAGAGAGAGAGAGACAGAGCACGAGCAGGGGAGGGGCAGAGAGAGAGGGAGACACAGAATCTGAAGCAGGCTCCAGGCTCTGAGCTGTCAGCACAGAGTCCGATGTGGGGCTCGAACCCACAAGTTGTGAGATCATGACCTGAGCTGAAGTCAGATGCTTAACCGACTGAGCCACCCAGGCGCTCCTAAATATAGTTTTTTTAAAAAAAAATTAGTGAGGAGAGTGGCTTTGTTACAGTTTTGCAAATCTCCATCTTTTTTTGGCTTAATAGAAGACAGCTGGATTCGCATGTCTGCTCCTGCATTCAATCTGTTGTGAAATGTTGTTTTGGTTGAAGTGTATATTTAAAAAAATCCAGTCTCAGACAGCTTTGTACTTGGAAAGGGGAGGACCTCATGCACCCTTTGAGAATCCACTGTCATAGAGTAGCTTTTAGCTCAGCTGTCTATACCACAATTCCAGGAAAAGTGAAAAATATTCATAGGAAGTAGATACCAGGTGATCTTAACTACCCTCGCATTTATTACTTTCAAATGGTTTACATCCCTCATTGTTTTGGGCATGCATTGGGTTAAAGTCAGCAACACAACTCAAATCCGACTTCCAGCAGCTTATACCTTTTTGAGCAATTTACAAAGTGACTTTTAAGTCTCTGAACATAGAAGATGTAGTAGGTGGTGGAAATTTATACACTAGGATGCATATTTTCACTTTATTTTCTACGACTGATTTTATTGTACTCTGGACACCTCACTCCCACTGATGGCAGAGTGCATTGGCTCTTTCATCTTTGTGGATTCAAAACAGTCTCTTTTTGACAATTACTCAGTTTTTCAGGGTTTCTTCCCAGAAGTGAATTTAAAGGAAGCTTATGCTTCAGGGCCCCTCACTTGTCTGTGATCCCCCCTCCCCCAGCCCCGCCCCGCCTTGAAATTCTTGGGAATGGCCCTAGCAATTCTCCATTTACAAATTTGTATTCTTTTTCTGAAAGATGAGTCCTTAAATTGTATAAGCCTTGGGCGCTGCAAAACCTGGATTTGCTCCTCCTTTCTCCTCTCAAGTTTCTTCTCTTTTTGTCTTCTCAAGAAGGCATCTAGGCGAGAGGAGATTCTAATTATCCTTTAGGCAATGGGAGGGGTAGGGTGTCTACCCTGTGCTGCACTCTATTCTTGCTGATGAGCTGCTGAAGTGCCCTTGGCCCCAGTAACTATCGTGTAACATAGTTGTTTGCTGACTTGGCCTTCACCTTATTTACAGTGAGACAAAACCTCTGGCTTCTGGCTGTGATCCCTGGCTTAGTATTGGCTCTGCTAGAGTCTCTTCACCCATAATCTTTGTGAACTTCTCACAGGCGTGACAACCAACACCCTGAACAATCTTCTGTGACCGCTGCAGCCACGTGCAGGCCCTGGGGAACAAAGTACTCTCCTAGGCCCATCTGGTCAGGCACCTTGTTCAGTAACTTCTCTATTGTTCAGGTACCGTGTCCGTCGAGGCTCCATGTGACTTTGGGGCTTCTCCTATCCTCTATCTATTGCACAACCCATCCAAAGTTTACCCCTGAGGAGGTGGGGGGGGGGCGGTGGGGGAAGTGGGTGCATTTGCTTTGATCTCTTGTTTTCTTCTTCATCTCCCCCTTCTCCTCCTCCTCCTTCTTCCTCTTTTTTTTTTTTTTTTTACCATCTTGATCATTTTTAAGTGTATAGTTCAGTAGTGTTAACACATCTCCAGAACAGTTTTTTTCCACAAATCTGAAACTCTGTATCCACGAACAACTTTCCTTTCCCCCAAATCCCTCTCAACCACCATTCTATTTTCTGTCTCTATGAATTTGATTACTCCAGGTACCTCATATAAATGGAAGTATACAGTATATATCTTTCCTTTTTTTTTTTATTTAAAAAAAATTTTTTTTAACGTTTATTTTTGAGACAGGGAGAGACAGAGCATGAACGGGGGAGGGTCAGAGAGAGAGGGAGACACAGAATCCGAAACAGGCTCCAGGCTCTGAGCTGTCAGCACAGAGCCCGACGCGGGGCTCCAACTCACAGAGTGCGAGATCGTGACCTGAGCCGAAGTTGGCTGCTTAACCTACTGAGCCACCCAGGCGCCCCAGTATATATCTTTCTATGACTGACTGATTTCACTTAGTGTAATGTTCTCAAGTTTCATCCGTGTTGTAACATGAGGCAGGATTTCCTTCCTTTTTAGAGCTGAACAATATTCCACTGTATGTCTAGACCACATTTTGTTTATTCATTCATCCATTGTTGGACATTTGGGTCGCGTTCACATTTTGGCTGTTCACTATTGTGAATAGTGCTGCTATGACCATGGGAGTGCAAATGTCTTTGAGACCTTGCTTTCAGTTCTTTTGGATATATACCCAGAAGTGAGATTGCTGGATTATATGGTAGTTCTATTTTTAATTTTTCTTTTTAAAATTTTTTCTTTTTATTTATTATTATTTTTTTGAGATCCTCAGGAATTTTATTTGTGTCTGATTAAACAGCACCACAGAGCCCGATGCAGGGCTCAAACTCAAGAACTGTGAGCTCATGATCTAAGCCAAAGTTGGATGCTTAACCGACTGAGCCACCCAGGTGCCCCTATTTTTAATTTTTCAAGAAACCTCTATACTGTCTTCCATAGCAGTTTGCACCATTTTACAATCCCACCAAGAGGGCACTAGTCTTCCAATTTCTCCATATTATTGCCAACACTTGTTGTTTTTGTTTTTGTATTGTTTTGTTTTGTTTTGTTTTTGATAGTGGCCATCTTAATGGGTGTGAGGTGATACCTCATTGTAGTCTTGGTTTGCATTTCTCTGATGATTAGTGATGTTGCACATTTTTCATGTGCACGTTGGCTATTTGTATATCTTCTTTGGAGAAGTGTCTAGTTAAGTCCTTTGTCCATATTTCTTTTTCCTGACATCTCCTTCTACCTTGTAGAAGAAGTCTCTTTTCTTGGGTAAGGAAATTCCCATAGTTAATAGTCTTATCTCCTCTAAAGTATGGTTGTAAAAAATGTTTAATAGGGTACCTTAATGGCACACATTTCCTGCTCTCTACTCTACCCCCGCTTAACTTCCATCTTGGACTCTGGTTCAAGCCCTGATCATGTTTTCTGTGGGCTCTGCAGTAGTCTTCTATGTGGTTTCCCTATCTCTGGTCGTAATCCTTTCAAGCTACGCTGTTCCCCATTACTGGAGTGTTGCTATTTACAAAACATTATTTTAACAATCACTCACTGTTTAAAACTTTTCCATGGTTCTCCTTGCCCATCATAAAAAGTCTAGATTCCTTAGGGGGGAATATAAGGTTATTTATCACCTGAGTTTTGATTACTGGTTTGTGTTTCTCTACTATATCCTGAATACATTTTTTTCTCATAGCCTTGAAAGCTTCTCCTCTTATAGTAAACCTTTCAAGGGCAGGGGGTCTTGTATTCCTCATCTTTGCATCCTTATGTCTTATGTAGTATTTGACAGGATAGGTACTTAGTAAATATATATTGAATTAATGTAGGCAAATAATCATTAATAATTATCCATTTAATAATTTTGAATTTTATTGCTTGCATTGGCCTTTCCTTAAGCTGGAGCTAGAATATATTCCATATGTAATTATATATAATTATTAATATATATTCCATATATAATTATTAATTTTATATCAAATATATTAATTATATATATAGAACATATATATATATATCAATTATATATGTTGATTTTTTCCTAAAACATATATATCCCATTAAGGAGTATTCATATAAGGATACGTAACATTTTGAGTTAATTCCTCCATCCTAAAAATCAACACTGAAAATTAACAAAATTTGGAGGGTAAAAAGAAATAAGAAATTTTCAATCTACTAATAATTTTATAGCAGTGTTCTCAATAAAATATCCTAAATAACAAGGAATTAGATAGGAAGAGGGAACCATTCCATACCTCATTTCATCCCTTCAACATTTTAATAGAGGGCGCTGCTGTTTTCACTGTCAATTTCCTCTTGTCTCAGATGAATGATCCAAGGCTTTAATCGTTTAGGGCATTAAGATCTTGATTTTTAAGAGACATTCTTCCTCATTTTCCCATGACTTAACTTTGTTTGCTCAATCAGATATGACAGAATCAAGTAATGCATTATGTCCTGTGTTTTCAAACTATCTGTCTTGAACCTCGGTTCCACCCCTATCACCGTTGGGCACCAGGAAGCACTGTCATGGCTGAGGCTCAAAAAGCCCTTCCAGCTGCACTTTGCATCTTCTTTCCCAAAATGTCCCTGTGCCTCAACATTCCTCAGCCAGTGTTTACCTGGCAGGGAAATGCGTCTCACTTCTTCCATGTCACTGTATAAAGTGCTGTACAACCATAAGGTGGTGTCATTCTTCTCTTCTCTGCCCTGAGTCTGTGCCCTTGACCACTGGCTCCTAAAGGGCCTGGGGACTGGCTGCAGATGTTTACATCACCAGTAGTTCCTTAGGGCTTGGTTTTAAAACTGACTGTCTCCTTGGCAGCCAGGGATAGAGGTTGTTTTACAATTCCTTTTTTTTTTTTTTTACTGCATTTCTTCCTATTTGGTCACATGTTTTCCAGAATTATGGTTAGGTTTAGGTTAGTTAACAATTTTGCCATTTTTTAAGCTTCTTTTTATAATGTAAAATCTGCAGGCCCTCAGAACTTGAGCACGGCCTTACATTTAGGAAATCTGGGAATTGTGCAGGCTCTGATTCTAACTGACTAAACTTAGGTAAGTCCTTTCACCGGAGTCTCTGTTTGTTTATCGATAGCATGGGTTTATCATCACCTGACAAAAGGATTTTTTTAAAGTTTCAAAGAGATTCTCTGTAAGCAAGTGCTCTGAAAGGTATAAAGTATTATACAGTATATTTCTACTTGGTATTATGATGATGTCTTTTTGGACCTTCTGTTATCAAATTTCTGCTAACAATCATATGGATGAATCTTTGTTACATTATAATAATCAGCCATTTCAGTTAATTCACCTGAACATCTGGTCAAATCCATTGTAATGTTTTGGTCAACTTGGTGAATAGGCCTGTGTAGAGAAAGTCCAAAATAGCCTGGAAATTTAACTTTGCGATTTAATAAAGAAGCTTCCTGTTTGTCTTGTTAATGGCACCTGTATGACTCACTTCTCAGCCAGATGTTGTACTTCATCATTTCATAATGTGTCATTTCTGTGCACTGACTTTCTTTTCATAGTTTCTGAAGCAAAATCTATTTCATCCCATCACCAGGATATCATCGATGACAGCTGCAACACCTGAATAGGTAACTTTAGCTTTCACATGGACACAGAGATGGAAAATTTTCTCAGAATGGAGCCAGCGGGGAATGAAACATATGGCAGGAAGTGGAAGAAGTGAAGACTAGCTTCTATAACAAACCCCTGCAAGTTTTGACAAGGCTCTCTGATATACTGTCAAGCCACTCCAGGGCTGAGGCAGGTAACTTCTCTATCTCTAGTCTGAACACTAAGATTTGCCCGAGGAGAGAATTTTCTTAAGTTCTTCTCCAAAGACCTGTTGGGAAGCAGTGAGTTCTTTATTACTAAATATAATCAAGAAATGGTTTGTAACCCTAGCTGTTCATCAGATTCACCTGCACTGATGGTCAGGAACCTCCCCCTGCCCCCCACTTCCATCCTTGGATATTTTAATTCAGTATATCAGGGAGGGGGCTCAGGCATCTATATTTGTTAAGGTTCTGGTGTTTCTGACATGCAAAAAAACTAGGCAGAAATGTGTTAGAGAATCCAATAATCTAATGGATGATTGTTTCAGCCTAAATCCCCTGCCAATGCTGAGTTTATGTGAGTGTATGAGGATAAATCTTCATTTGCAAGGGTCAAAATCTGAGATGTATACAGGGACTAATAGGTAAGGTGAATGTATGAAGTGACTCTGAAATATAATAAGCAGTGGTGGGGATTGTGGCAAATTGGAGAGTGAAACTCGACTGAAAGTCACTCTGGTTAACTAAACACATCTGTGGACATATGTGAACCTTGAGCCTGCAGTTTTAACTGAGTATAAATCTTGGTGATTGAGGGAGTTGGGGAGATTCTTCTCATGCCTGGGGTTTTCTCCAGCTTTTCCAGTGTGGAGTACTCAGTTCTATTGTCTTTTGAAGTTTTAAAAACAATGTTAAAATATTAAATGTAAGAGGCATATGTTACAGATTGCCTTTTACAAAGATGGAGGAGAGGGATATAATTAAAATGGATCCATCTTCCGCTTCCATTTCATCGCCCAGTCGATCCCATTTGACTACACATTGGAGCAAGTTTGAATTAGATGTGGATAAGCAGAGTATGGGAATTTGACATCCAGTTTATCTTGATTTCTTCTGCTCCTGGGTCCACTCCTAATCCTGTAGGACAGTGGTAAGAAAATGTCAATAAAATAAGAGCAATATAAAAGGGTAGGAAGTACTTCAAGAAGATTTAAAAAACTATTTTGAAGTTAGAAGTATTTTAAGGGCATCTGCTGAAAATGTTGCCTAACTGTGGTATCTGTTTTTTCACTTTGGGGCAATGAAATTTTATGAGTCACTAAATACATATTTTGACATCTGGCTTCACTGCTTTTTTTTTTTTTTTCTTGAATGCTGTAAATTCTTATCATAAGAATTTCCTTCTTGTCAGTCTTCTGATACTACACTTTGAGTCATTTTCTGGGTGATTTACAGATGGTTGTACTTAATTGCCTTAAGCTCTTGGTTTCTTATGAATTCTGGGCTAGGATAAGGTATGAGGGCAAGGAAGAGAAATGTCAAAATGTATGTGAGGATGGGCTAAGTCTTGGACCTCTTTAGCTGTGTAATTTTTATCCTTGTGCCTACATAATATAATGTAAATTTTTATATCTAGCATTATTCAGTCATGATTCTTACAGACTTGAAGACTCTCTTGCCTTAAAATTTCATTCTGACACCTAGTCATAATTATAGCTACCAATTTTGGAACTCCAATCCATGTGAGACTCTGAGATGTTTTAATTTTGAATTTGTCTGGTGATTTTGTTTTGTGGAGAAATTAATTTTACATTGACATAAGATAATGAAGGATCTTTTTATGAATAAATTTAAAAAATTCTAAACTGAATATTTATGACCAAAAAATATTAAAAAAAAGTTTATTAATTTTGAGAGAGAGAGAGAGCATTGGGGAGAGGCAGAGAGAGAGAATCCCAAGCAGGCTCTGCACTGTCAGCACAGAGCCCAATGCGCAGCTTGAACTCATGAACTGAGAGATCATGACCTGAGGTGAAATCAAGAGTCGGGCTCTTAACCGACTGAGCCACCCAGGTGCTCCCCCAAAAAGGGTTTTAATTTCTATAACCAAGGAAATATGTCTATGTTGTTTGGTACATGGGGACCTGTGAAGAGGTAACCCATAATCCTCTTGATTAGACAACCCTGTGGGGAGGTACATAGGGAAGGGTGAGTTTGTAATTATATGTGGTGAGAAATTTAGGACAAGGTGAAGTCTAAGAACCACCTTGATTAGTGAAGCTGAGAAAATGTGATGGGATACCTGCATATTATATGTATACCACTTTTAAGAAATTAACTCAGGATCCCTCCAGAAAATCTTAACACCTGATATGTCAACATGGAGCCCTGGCTGGTCACATTAATTCCTTAACTGATAATTGCCTGATCTTAGAAACTGCTGCCAGAGTGTGAAAGAATGTGCTTTGGGTGACTTACTCGTTGATTTTGCCAGCAATACTCCTTGGGGTGCCTAGAGGCAGAATTAACTGCTGAAGCAAACTGCAAGAACCCTTGACGACTGTCATGTTCTTCGGCCTGCAGTAAGAAGCTTGGAATGGGAGATCACCCAGTAAGTCCTATTTCTAGTTGAGAACAGCTCGGTATTTATTTTAGAATCTGGGGAATGGGGGCGCCTGGGTGGCGCAGTCGGTTAAGCGTCCGACTTCAGCCAGGTCACGATCTCGAGGTCCGTGAGTTTGAGCCCCGTGTCGGGCTCTGGGCTGATGGCTCAGAGCCTGGAGCCTGTTTCCGATTCTGTGTCTCCCTCTCTCTCTGCCCCTCCCCCGTTCATGCTCTGTCTCTCTCTGTCCCAAAAATAAATAAACGTTGAAAAAAAAAATTAAAAAAAAAAAAAAAGAATCTGGGGAATGGCTTTCACCTTTTGTTTTCTTTGGTTTGCTTTCACTTTTGACTTTGGAATTGGTGTGGAAGATTTTACAGCCATGGACAGGATCCCAACAGCCTATGTTAGTTAGGTCTTCAACCTGTTTGCCTGAGGTCAAATGACCAGTTTTGTTTTCCTGTCTTTCTTAAAGAGAACTGCTTTTTCATGTAGTGTGGCTTTGGCCAGGGCCAGTTGATAAAACTGAGGTTCATCTTTGATGGGTAATGCTTGAGTTACTTGAAGTAAGTTACATTTTTTGTTTGTTTGTTTCATAGGTGGCTTCCACACCACTCACTGATTTGTACTCTTGCTAACATCACATACATTAATTTCATAAAATTTAATTAAAATATTAGAACATGCATTTATTTTACTGCCACTTGCATCTGATCAGAGCTTACCCAGACAGCCACATCATGATAAGCACATTATTGATTATTTATGAAGACACCCTAGGCATTGTAAGTACTAGTTTTTCTTCAAATCGAAGAGGCCTAGTCATAGAACTGAAGAGATTAATATGAGCAGGGGCAGCAAGTGAAAAAAACCGAGAAGACCAATGTTAAATCTGATTAAAATGTCTAGTATACTGAAATTGAGGAGAAGATGTAAAATTAAGAAAGTTACAAGCAGGAAATGGCAAACACCAGCTGAGGCGATAGGGAATGCCATATGTTATATGTTCTTCGTGCTTTTTTTCCCCTCTTGCTTTTTTCAAAAAAGACTATATATAAAATACACACATTATATATATACATGCATACATTACCCTGGCACATGTATCATTAAGGATCTCCTTGGAAAGGCAAGTTGATATATTTATTTTTTGGAATAAAAAATCCCAAGTTATTTTCTGCAGCATCAGGTTTGCATTTATACCCATGACTCTATTCATTGTTAAAGATTTAAAATTCTAGTCAGTTTCCTTTTGGTTTTCCTGTTGGATTTTATCTGTCCAAGTTCTGAGCTCTGCTGTCTCTCTGTGTTTCTGTTGATGAGAATCCAAGGAATAGTTTTAGAGCCTGTTCCCATTTATTCTTCCCACAATATTTGTTTAACACGGGATAAACAACTGATCACAAAGGATAAACACTGATAGAATATTCTTAATCCTTTTATTAGGGCCATAAAAATCTGGGCAGCATTTACTACGTGGAGGCAAATGTGCATTTTATTTTATTTTATAATGTGGAATTAGTTTTGGATGTCAAAATGAATGATCCCATGTATGTTCCCTGTTCAGATTTATTTTAAAAATTCTACATCTTCCTCCCGCAAGTCCCTTTTAGAACCCGTCCACGTATTTATATTCTTTCATTGTATGCTGCTATAAACAACAATCAATAAAGCATCCAACAGCAAGCCTAGAATTGCAAGTTGTTAAGGAAATCAACAGCTTTTACAAAAGGAGCAGCCATTCATTCTATCAGTTTATCTGCATTTCTCCAGGCCTGAGATGTCTTTGACCTCCCTAGTGTGCCTTCCAGATAGTGACAGCAACCACATTTTCTCTACAGGTCCTATATTCATGATTTCATAGAGCATATCTTTCAAAAACAAGCAAAAAAAAAAAAATCCCTTAGTCCTGACTAACAATGCATTACCAGTTCACAGATTTTCAAACTTTACATTAAGAATGCTCTTCATCCTTATTACAAAACAAATAACAACGATGCCTTCTATTTTAGAAAGGAGGCTTCAGCTTCAATGACTTAGCCTTATTCTATATCTTGGTGCTCGGTCATGGTGCTCTTCTAGACTCTGTGGGGACTGTTCTCCTTTAGGGGAGACAATGGAAGTGGGCTCTATTAAAACAAAGAAATATGTTTCATGAGCATTGAACACTTTGCTCTGGATAATGCCATTCTCTTCCAGAAGACCCGTTTACTAGAAAGGGTTCTTAGTTCAGTCAGAAATTGGCAGTGACCTACTTGGTTAGCGTATCATAAAAATAGACTGTAATAAGGGCTTTTTTAATTTTTATTATTTATTTATTTATTTATTTATTTATTTATTTATTTATTTATATTTTCAGAGAGAGAATGAGTGTGAACAGGGGAGAAGGGCAGAGGAAGAGAGAAATTCAAGCAGGCTTCACACTCCCTGGCAGAACTCCATCTCACCACTGTAAGATCACGACAAAGCTGAAATCAAGGAGTCTGTTGCTCAACCAACTGAGCCATCCAGACGCCCTTCAAAGACTCTTTTTAAAATATTTTCTAGACAATGATAACTTTAGCACAGTTGCCTAGACCAACGCTTTAAAGGGAATTTAATGGTATGGATGCAAACATTGTAATAATTCCTAATTCAGAAAGTCAAAAAGGGGGTGGCTGGGTGGCTCAGTCGGTTAAGCATCCAACTTTGGCTCAGGTCATGATCTCACGGTTTGTGAGTTCAAGCCCCGCGTGGGGCTCTCCGCTGTCAGCTCAGATAAACAACAACAACAACAACAAAAGAAAGTAAAAAAAAGTTCTAAGAACTGAAGACTATAAAGGGTTGGGGCTTATAAAAGCTACATCTACAAAGACATCCATAGTCTTTGGATTATTTTACAAAGTCTTGAGTTATTAAAGGTTTCAAGCAAATATCTCTTCCTCCTGCTCCTTTTCTTCCTCCTCTTTCTTTTTAAAAAATAAGTGCATTATCCACCTATGTTTAATGTTGTCTATTGTATTTTATAAATAAGAATCTAGTTTAGGAAAATTGAAGCTGGAAGTAGGGAAATAAAGCTTGCTCTTTTTATATTATAAATAGAACAGTAGTTATAAAGTACAATCCCAGGATAATTTGACTGATAAATGTATCAGACCTAGCTAATTCCTTGTCTTAGTCTTTACAAAAAGAGATGCAGAATAGCTTCCAGGAATCCATGCAGCCGATGGTTCTCAGATGAGAAAGAAGAAAAACTAAAGGAAATTAAGGACTTGTGCCAAGACAAATGATTAAGAAATGACAACATTGTGTTTAGAAGAATCATAGTGTCAGGATAATTGAATGAGAAAATGAATTACCGACAGCAAAGCACTCAGTAGATTTTGGAAGTGGGGAGGTGAGAAAGAAAAAAGACATTCTGGAACCTTAATGTAAGATGCATAGTGAGACAGAAATATTTCTTTCTTTCATTCTGTCTCTTTGTTTCTTTCCTCCCCACCAAATCATCATGTTGAAGGTCAATGAAACCAGTCAGTCTGGGCGGTTTCTCATGAAGGTATACATTAGTCATCCAGAATGTCAGTAACTCTTATTCAGAGTGATTTTATAACTGATAAATAGTGTTTCTATTACCTGTTTTGGTTTTTTTTACAATGATATTTGCATTCTGTGTGATGTTCAGGTGTGAATACTCCAGGGAAAGAAAGATAAATGAGAAGGCAGGCAAGAAGAGGGAAAGGAGAAATATTTTAGAACTTTGTAACTTTTCCAGAGAACTGATGCTTACTTTAAAAAAAAAAATTAAATAGCAACACCCATTTAATGGAAAGGACGTTGTTTTGCTGATACTAAATCAAATTTACAACATGAATTTGGAACTGACAATTATGACCCAGGTTCTTTCTAGATTGGTAAGATTACATATCTTGGGGTGGGGTAGTCTGGGGGCAGGGTTAATTTAGTTTTTCTACCACTTTTCTGTTTGAATCATTGTTTGTGCCAGGAAAAGGATACTGTCTTTCCTTGACCCCTTCTTTCTTTACCTCTTTTATTCCTGGATCCAGAAGAAAGGCATAGTGATGGAAAGAGACCAAAAGCTGTAGGAGAAAAGAGAGAAGACCAGAGGGCCACAGTCCCAGGTGTCTACCTCGGTGGGCTTGTGTGGACTGAGAGTGACTCAATGGAGAAAAGCATGGATGTGTTATATGCTATTCTCTGCATTCTTCTGATGGGTCTCGAATTAGTCTTTTAGGGTACATACCCTCTCTCCCCAGTCTGAGTTTGGGGTAATTAGGGCTTACACTTCCATGAACAGAATTCTATACTTTTTTTTCACCTGCTCTCAGCCCCAATGTGCATTCACGCTGCTCTCATCCCTACCCCTTTAGACTTTGATGATTAGAGGATTGTGCTATGACACTCCCATGATGGAAAACACAAACATGGCAAGGAAATCACATGGTGGTTGGTCACCCAGATGACCGAGAATGTGTTTATATTCATTATGTCTTTTATTTATTTTTTTTTATTGAAGTATAATTAACAAATAATAAACTATTAGTTTCAGGTATGCATCATAGTGATTTGATAGTTTTATATATTATGAAATAATCTCAGTAAATCTAGTTACTATCTGTGACCATACAAAGTTATTACAGTGTAATTAACTATATTCCCTATGTTGCACATTATGATGCATATAAGTTATTACATGATTTGTTTATATTATAACTGGAAGTTTGAACTTCTTAATTCCCTTCACCAGTTTTGCCTCCTCCAACTTCTCCTCCCTCTGGTAACCGATTGTTTGTTTCCTGTGTCTGTGTGTCTGCTTCTGTTTCATTTTGTTTGTTCATTTGTTTTGTTTCTTAGAGTCCATATATAAGTGAAATCATATAGTATTTGTTTTTTTTTCTATTTTTCTATCTCACTCACTTTGCTTAGCATAAAACCTTCTAGTTCCATCCATGTTATTGTAAATGGCAAGATTTCATTTTAAATGGCTGGGTAATATTCCATTGTGTGTGTATGTGTGTGTGTGTGTGTGTGTGTGTGTGTGTATCTTATATCTTCTTTATCCATTCATCTGTCAGTGGACACTTTGGGTGCTTCTGAAGTGCTGTATTGAACATAGGGATACACTTATGTCTTCAAATTGGCATTTTTGTTTTGTTTGCATTAATACCCAGGAGAGGAATTGCTGGATTATATAGTAGTTGTATTTTTTATTTTTTGTAGAACCACCATACTGTTTTTCACACTGGCTACACCAATTTACATTATCACCAACAGTGCACAAGAGTTCCCTTTTATCCATGTCCTTGTCTACACTACTTACTCTTTTTCTCTTTTTGTTAATAGCCAGTCTAACAGCTTTGAGGTGATATCTCATTGTGGTTCTGGTTTACATTTTCCTGAACTTGAGCATCTTTTCATGTGCCTATTGGTCATCTGTATGTCTTCTTTGAAAAATGCCCATTTAGAAAAATCAGGTTGTTTGCTTTTTTGATATTAAGTTGTGTAAATTCTTCATATATTTTGGATATTAACCCCATATCTGATGTATGATGTGCAAATATATTCTCCCATTCAGTAGGTTGCTGTTTCATTTAGTTGATGATTTCCTTCACTGTGCAAAAGCTTTTTAGTTTGATATAGTCCCATTTGTTTATTTTAGCTTTTGTTGCCCTTGCCCATGGAGACTGGTCCAAAAAAGTATTGATAAGACCAATGTCAAAAAGTTTACTGCTTATGTTTTCTTCAAGGAGTTTTCTTCAAAGGGTTTCATTCTTTTGCATGTAGTTCTCCAGTTTTCCCAGAACCATATATTAAAAAGACTGTCTTTCCCTGTTGTATATACTTTCCCCCTTTGTCATGGATGAGTTGGCCACATATATGTGAGTTTATTTCTGGGCTTTCTATTCTATTCTATTGATTTATGTGTCTGTTTTTGTGCCAGTACCATACTGTTTTGACTACTATAGCTTTGTAGTATAATTTGAAATCAAGGAGGGTGATACCTCTAGCATTTTTGTTCTTTCTCAAGATCACTTTGGCTATTTGGGGTCTTTTGTGGCTCCCTACAAATTTTAGGATTATTTGTTCTAGTTTTATGAAAAATTTCATTGTTATTTTGATAGGGATTGAATTTGTAGATTAATTACTTTGGATAGTATGAAAATTTTAATGATATTAATTCTTTCAATCCTTGAGCATGGTATAGTTTCCCATTTATTTATGTCATCTTCAGTTTCTTTTATCAATGTCTTATAATTTTCAGAGTAATGTCTTTGACCTCCTTGGTTAAATGTAAGTATTCTTTTTTTGATGTAAGTGCAAATGGGATTGTTGTCTTAATTTCTCTTTCCTTTTTTTGTTAATTTATTTTTCTGATAGCTCATTATTAATAAGTGTACAGAAAGGCATCTGACCTACATTTTTTTTTTAAGTTTGTTCTAATTGGTTTCTCTCCATTGTACATGCTCCTAGACAGAGCTAATCCTTATGAATAAGGTGTTACCTTCATGGTAGGATGTAATGTTATTGGGAGAGTCCTATCTCTTCCAAAATATTTTAGTTTCTTATTTGATCAGTCTCTATGGTTTAACTCTTCAGAATTGATTTCTTTAGGTCTTCAGAAATGTCCCACTGAAATGTAAATATACTGGGGAAGGTAACATCTTGAGCTTCCAACAGTGGAAACCAGGGTGGGTAGGTAGGGTGAACTTACCTCAGTGGGATAAAACCTGCTTAAATGTAATATAGGCTAAGTGTGAGGATAGAAGGGACAACAATGTCCCAAGAAGATAGCTGATCAGGGAGGTGAGAACTTGTTTTGAAGACAGGGGGAGTTGTAAAACTTGCTATGTAGAGAACTAGTTAGCAGTTCAATATGGCTTCCATTCTAGAATAGAAGCACATACTCTCTGCTTAACATGATTGCTTTGGGGAGCAGGTTGAAGAATTTTCATGTTGTTCACCATCTTACTGAAAGTCATATACAAACAGGCTTACTTTCTATTTTAAAACAAAGAAAACAGAGGGTTGTGACAGAAGCACACTGTACTTGCAACCATGTGTGAAACCCAAATATAGGCCAAAATAACATTTCTACCTGCCCCTGCAGGAGTTAAGACATTTATTGAACTGCTTTCTAACATGAAAAATAAATTATAAAAAGTTCAGAAAATATAAAGACAAAAATTACATGTAGTTTCATCTTCTGAATATAATTGAGGTAATATTTTAGAATATTTATTTCTAGTTCTTTTCTTTTAAATTAGTAATGCTTTTTATTACCTTATGAAGGAAATAGCCATTGCAGAAAGTTTAGACAATTCAGAAAGTGTAAAGAGAAACATTGACATGAACCCTGCTGGTTAGAAATGGTTCCTGTGAACATTTGGGTATATTTCCTCCCTACGTTAAAAAAAATTTTTTTTTTCAAAGGCCTGTAATGTGATATGGTATGCTACTGGTTGACCTCAAAATTTATTCTGCTCTTCTTCCTGGATACATGACCATTCAACTAAAATCCACATTTCCCAGGTTCCCTTGAGGCTGGGTGTGGCCATGTGGCAAATTTCCTACCAACAACACATGAACAGAAGTCATATGTGCAATTTCTGGTAATTTTCTGTAAGGTGGTTGCAGGGGATTTGTTCCTCTGTTTCCTTCCCATTCACAGGGCCTGATTGCTAAGAGAGCAGAAGTTCCCGGTTGAGCAGGAAATGACACATGCACTCATGCCAGCTTGAATCCTGCCTGTGCTCTTCATCTTAGAGAACCCATGTGCCCTTTGGGGACTTCTGAAGGGGTATTCAGCAGAAGGAAGACTGAGACCTTGTGGCTTTGAAGTTTATAACTAATGATTATTCAGATTTACTGGCCTTTATTAGAAACAAGTTATGGGACCTAGAGGAAATTTGGATTTATATATTCATATTTTTATGAATATTTTATACCTTTATAAATACCCCCCAATTTTTTTTTGAAAAAAGTTTTTAACATTTATTTTATTTTTGAGAGACAGCATGAGCAGGGGAGGGACAGAGGGAGAGGAGACAGAGAATCCAAAGCAGGCTCCAGGCTCTGAGCTGTCAGCACAGAGCCTGATGCGGAGCTTGAACCTATGAACTGTGAGATCATGACCTGAGCCGAAGTCGGACGCTCAACCAACTGAACCACTGAGGTGCCCCTCTAAATATTTTAATAAGTACTTCACATTAGTGTTGGTATATATTTCTATATCACTATTATTTGAAAATATGCTCTTTAATATTTATATAATAATTTATCATGGGGTAAACATTTATTGGACATTTTAGTTTTCAATTTTTATTATTAGAGATAGTTTTTGATATGTAATTTTTTTACTTTCACTCACTAATTTTATAGTTTGGATAAAATAGAGGAAGTAGAATTATTAGGTCAAAGGGCATGTGCATTTTAAAGACTCTTGACGTATTTTGGTGTTAATCAACTGTGACCACAACGTGAGATACTAGGGATGGATCTGTGAGTCTCTTCATAAAAGATAAATTATACATATGGCAGCAAGGGAAGGGATCATGTAATGTTTGTACGAGGATGATAAAAAGTCCCTCATTATCAAGAAATTATGCTTGTTTACTCTCTAATGTTTCCATTCGAGAATACAGCGGGACTTGCCTATCAGTGCATTGAATAAATAAATGAAGAAATTTGAGATTGATATCACCATGGATCTTGGTTTAAATGATGTAAGACCCCTGGAATCTTCCAACTGACAAAAGGGGAAAGAATCTTTCCCCCACTTGAAGCAATTGTCCACTTACCATCTTGGAGTTTGGCTGGAGTCTGATATCAAATGATTTCCTGGCAGCCATTTCTAAAACCAAGAGTAGTGGCTCAGAAGGAATCTTAGACTCAAAGTGTCCCACCTTCAAAAGAAGCTTAGAAGTTGTGTGATATTATTTGAATGCTATTTATTGTTGTATGGATGTAGGGATGTAGGGAATAAAGAGAGAATAGAAGCATTTGGTTTAAAACTGTTCACTGTGATGAGAAAGCCTAAGTAAAACTTAGCTCCGTGGGGGAAGCAATCGCAGTTCTGATAGCTTATACAACATTAGTGACTGTTTGGAGGTTTCAGGTTTACAGATGAAACCTAAAGCTTGGGGAAGGCATAACTGCTTCCGTTACACAGATGTGCCACTTGCTCCTACTCTGAACTGTCTCCCTATTTTAGATTGCAGTTTGCAGAATGACCTTCAATGCAGATTTCACAATGAGGTTTTTCAAACATACCTCACACAAAAAAATTTTATATTTTTATTTTTTCTAACAAAAGATCTGGTTAGTAAGACTGTAATATTCCAACTAATGTTAGTGCTATCCATACCAGAAAGGAGATACCTTTCTAGCAGGATTTCAAGCCCTGTGAAGTGTACACCAGACCCACATAGTCATGCGAAAGTCAAATTCTCACATCCTCCGCTCCAGCTTGGCTTATACCTTCTGAATCCATAGGCTAGCTTATCTATTTGCAATGACCTTGGTTTCTTGCATTGGAGGTATGACGAGGAACGTATTTTCTTTTTGCCCTATGTTTTTTTAATGGCAAATATAATGATCATTGCCTGTTCCCTCTCTCATCCCATAGTGTTACCTACCAGCATTGCAGTGGCAGGAGCAATATACTTAGATTTCCCTGCTGCCTATTGTTTATCTAAGAACTGATTTCAATATAGCCTGCCTGTTTGCTAGCAGTTGGAGGAACAATTATATGACATGCTTGGACAGGCCAGTGAATAACTGGCCACGTCCCGTTTTAAGTGCCAGCCAACTATAAGATAAATAAAATTAGAGTCCATGGGTCAAGTCTACAGTCTGTATGACCTCACTATCAAGCACTAACCTCTCATTTTCCATTTCTTGCTGCATTCCTGAGGTCAGACATCATGCAAAATGCTAGTAAAAGTTTGCCTTGGAATAGGGGTAGGGAAGGAAACAGGAAAACTGTAAAACAAAAGAGTAGTAATGGGGGTGGAGCCAGGAGTGAGGAACAGTTCACCAAAAAACATGATAAGGTTATAGCCATTTAAAAACTTTGAAACTAAACAGACCAATGGATAGAAATGGGAGTTCAGAAATGGACCCAAGTTTGTCAAGGATTTAATATGTTGGCATTTCAAATTAGAGGAGCAAATACCCATTTTCAGCAAAAATGTTGGGGCTCTGGTTAGCCATCTGAAAAATATAAAGTTGTATCACTCTATAGCTGAAGGAAACTGCAGACAAATAAAATATTCAATGTGAAAAATAAACTTGTAGAAACACTGGACAAAAACATGGGCAATTAAAAGAATCTTGGAGCAGAGAAGGCTTTTTTCAGCATGGCACAAAATCTAGAAATAATAAAGGAAAATACTTATACATTTGACTAGTAAAAATTTAAGACTTCTGAATAGAAAAAAAGCACACTATTAATAAAGTTAAGAGACAAATACTGGGAAAAAATAACTTCAACAAATGTGGCAAATAAAGAATTGGTTCCTTTAATATACAAAGAACACTTACAAATCAATAAGAAAAAGATGAATAACTCAATAGTAGGCAATGGACACGAGCTGCTGAAAGTCACCTGGGATGGTTGAAATGTGAGAAGAGTGGGTGGAAAAGTCTTTTGAAATAGATGGTAGGACCCAAGGTGAGGCTACTGGCCATGCAAGAATCATATGGAGGATAGCAGAGTCACCATCTTCAGACAGCTAAATACTGCCAGTCTCAGGCAGCAGGGACTCCCATGGGAGCCCAGCCAGTTCAGACCATCTGTCACCATCCAGAGAACACCACCCATAGCCTGTGCTGAGAGACTGTTCTGCTGTTTCTGTATTATCGCTCTGGTGAGTGTCTTGCACAGAAAGTTGCCTGCACATGGCTTGTGGATTGTTTAACAGATGTGACCCCCGCCCCCCCCCCCAGCTGTGATTTGGCACTTTGTCTCGATCCATTTTATTGTCCAGTGTGGTTTCTTCCCTCCTAGAAATGTAGTGCAAGGTCTTTGACATCCAGGGCACTGAGAGTCAGGAAGGAAAAACCCAGCATGTGTACTTAGGCAGGCCTGGACAATGATACAGCACAGCCTTTTTACATATATGCTTGTTTATACAAATACACTTTCTGGAAGGATACACATAAGGGGCACTAAAGTCGAGGAGTTTTATAACAGTGAATTTATAATGATAAATGTACATTATCTTATAATAAAAATTGTTGAATTAACAAGGAAACTCCCCTGTCACCAATTCCATTGAATACAGTTTAGGAACTGTCATAGAAATGAAAATTACCTGTAATTAGATGGACTTAATTATTCAGATGTCTTGAAGGTTTAGAGATACTTCAGGGTCTCAAGATTGAAGCCACCACACATATTCATAAGATTTAAGCCTCTAAATGTTCTTTACAAAGTTGAAGCCGCCATGCATTCTTCAAGATCAGCTACGTGGTCAATAGAAGCACCTACTTTGAGTGCCTTGCTTGTAGTCTACCTCCTACTAGTTAAATGATTCTGAAACCTAACCTAACCTTTTGTCAGCCTCAGCTTCCTCATCTGTTAAGGGAGAATAATAATATTAATACTTCTTTCTCTGGGCTAAAACGAGGGCTAAAAGAGATAATACATGAAAGCATTCTATAGACTGTGAAGTATACTTAACTACTAATCATTAATAATGGCAAGGCCTTAGGAATCACACAAATGGAAATTTTTGTTATTATTCAAGGTATTAGTATAGGACGTTGTACTCTGGCTCATTATGCAATTTATTGTAAGAATTATTTGAGAGGGAAAAAAAGTTCTCCCTACAAGTGAATGCCTAGTATGAGCCAAGTCATAGCTCTCTAGAGAAATCCCATTGGGTCCAGGTTGAGGTTATGAAATCAAGGATTTGAGGACCAAGATAAGAAACCAGCAAAGTGAAAGCAGATAAGGCAAAGCAGTGGGAGAAGAGTGTGGGAGAAGTTTTCTTTCATCAGCAGGAAATTTCCACTGCTAGTCCCAATGGCATAAGACGAAAGCTGCTTCTAAAGGGACTGGCTTACACAACCAGAAACTGGTGTCTGAAGCCTTTGTGTCTTTAGGTCTTTAGGTGTCTTTAGGAGCATGGTGGTGTCAAACCAGGGACTCATCCTGAATGGGCGGTTTGCTAAGCTGAGAGTTTGTATGGATTACGAGTCTTCTAGGTAAAATGTACCTAAGGAGTACTCATTGGATCCTAAGTGAGGCATTTTATTTTTAGTGATGGCTTGAATGTGCAAACATCAGAGGATGAACCAGTAGAATGATTTGAGGACTCCTGCACCTTTTTTAACTTGAAAAATTGAAATGCAATATTAGTTTCATTGGTTCTCAAAAAAAAAAAAAAATCCCGGGTCTGGGTAGCATTTGTTGATTCCATGGTATAAATACTCCTACCACAGGCAAATTCAAGCTACCAATGTGACATTACTAAATGTAGGGTTGGGAAGAGATGCATGCAATCGGCTGTTGTGTATTGAACCATTGCAGACGAACTTTAGCAATCTCTGGACAGATCTTAAGACCGTTATGTCGAGCAAAAGAAGCCAGAGTATACACTGTATTATTCCATTTAAATGAAATTCAAGATATCATGTTGCACATAACGGAGGTGTGTTCCTTTCAATCGCTGAGTAATATTTCTTTATTTCTTTTTTTTTTCTTCAGGGAAATGTAATTTATTTTTATTTTTTATTTTTTTATGAAGTTTATTGTCAAATTGGTTTCCATACAACACCTAGGGCTCATCCCAACAGGTGCCCTCCTCAATACCCATCACCCACCCTCCCCTCCCTCCCACCCCCATCAACCCTCAGTTTGTTCTCAGTTTTTAACAGTCTCTTATACTTTGGCTCCCTCCCTCTCTAACCTTTTTTTTTTTCTTCCCCTTCCCCATGGGCTTCTGTTAAGGTTCTCAGGATCTACATAAGAGTGAAAACATATGGTATCTGTCTTTCTCTGTATGGCTTATTTCACTTAGCATCACACTCTCCAGTTCCATTCACGTTGCTACAAAAGGCCATATTTCATTCTTTCTCATTGCCACGTAGTATTCCATTGTGTATATAAACCACAATTTCTTTATCCATTCATCAGTTGATGGACATTTCAGCTCTTTCCATAATTTGGCTATTGTTGAGAGTACTGCTATAAACATTGGGGTACAAGTGCCCCGATGCATCAGCACTCCTGTATCCCTTGGGTCAATTCCTAGCAGTGCTATTGCTGGATCATAGGGTAGATCTATTTTTAATTTTTTGAGGAACCTCCACACTGTTTTCCAGAGCGGCTGCACCAGTTTGCATTCCCACCAACAGTGCAAGAGGGTTCCCGTTTCTCCACATCCTCTCCAGCATCTATAGTCTCCTGATTTGTTCATTTTGGCCACTCTGACTGGTGTGAGGTGATACCTGAGTGTGGTTTTGATTTGTATTTCCCTGATGAGGAGCAACGTTGAGCATCTTTTCATGTGCCTGTTGGCCATCCGGATGTCTTCTTTAGAGAAGTGTCTATTCATGTTTTCTGCCCATTTCTTCACTGGATTATTTGTTTTTCAGGTGGGGAGTTTGGTGAGCTCTTTATAGATTTTGGATACTAGCCCTTTGTCCCATATGTCATTTGTAAATATCTTTTCCCATTCTGTCAGTTGCCTTTTAGTTTTGTTGATTGTTTCCTTTGCAGTGCAGAAGCTTTTTATCCTCATGAGGTCCCAATAGTGCATTTTTGCTTTTAATTCCCTTGCCTTTGGGGATGTGTCAAGTAAGAAATTGCTGCGGCTGAGGTCAGAGAGGTTTTTTCCTGCTTTCTCCTCTAGGATTTTGATGGTTTCCTGTTTCACATTCAGGTCCTTTATCCATTTTGAGTTTGTTTTTGTGAATGGTGTAAGAAAGTGGTCTAGTTTCATCCTTCTGCATGTTGCTGTCCAGTTCTCCCAGCACCATTTGTTAAAGAGACTGTCTTTTTTCCATTGGATATTCTTTCCTGCTTTGTCAAAGATTAGTTGGCCATACTTTTGTGGGTCTAATTCTGGAGTTTCTGTTCTATTCCATTGGTCTATGTGTCTGTTTTTGTGCCAGAGTAATATTTCTTTATACAGATATAGCACCATATGTTTATCCATTTAGCTGCTAATGAACATTTGCCTTGTTTTCAGTTTTTGGCTATTTTAAATAAAGTTTCTATGAACATTCTTGCACAAAAACTACTATGAAAATTCTTGTACAAGTCTTTTTTATGGACATATATTTTTGTTTATCTCAGATAAATACCTAGGAGTGGAATTGTTGGGCCACACGTATGTATACATTTCACTTAACAAAAAACTTCACATTGTTTTTGAGGCATTAGGTATCCAAACTGAAAAAAGGAAATGTGACACCAAGGATGTTCGGTGTCTTTTTTTTAGATTCTAGTTTCAATGCTACTGGTACACCCTCTACTTGAGATTAGAAGAGAGAAAGCCATGACTGTTTGTTTATTCAATTATTAGTTAGTCCATTAAAAAATATTATTGAACACCTATTATATGCCAGGCACTATGGTATGCATAGAGCATATAATGGAAAATAGCTTCTGGTCCCTGCCCTTAAAGGACTTACAGTCTAGGGAGAATCAAATCTCCTCGGACCTCTTGATTTATACCACATTTTTCATCTATAAAAGGGACAGTTATAAGGCCACTCTATTGGTTAAAGGGACTGCATGTTTCATGAAGAGTGACTCCTGACCACAAAATCCAGCCAGGTTTAAGCCAATTTGACAAGCCAAATTGTCAAGAATGTTGACTGGGCTTGCCTAAGGGTACTTTTACTTTGTATTATTATACAACCAGCAAAAAGATGTGTATCTGAAGTTTGGTGGTCTCAGCAGTATGGGCAGAGTGAAGTAGCTGGTTCTTTGCCCTAATTTTAAATCACATTGAAGGATGACTTCACGAGAGCGTTTATGGTTCCACTCTATTCCCATAGTAAACAAAGTCTTGTTCTGCCATAGTTACCTACTTCTGTGTTTTATTTCCTATTTTGTCACTGTGCTTACCGAAATTTTCCAGGAGAAAAATTTCCAGGAGAACCTGTATGCTATTGTTAAATTTTCCAACACAAAGATAATATTTGTTCTTCCAACATTCAACCTCTTGTTGGAGAGAGAGAGTATGGTGGGTGTTATATCCTTCTGCTGGACAGAGGCAAATAAATGGTGAGAAAATATCCCCCAAATACTCATGATGCTGCTACAAAATTATCATCTCCATTTTGAAGATGAGGAAACTGAAGCTGAGACTTATTTGTGCTACATAAATTGAACTTGGGTCTTTATGGTTTCAAGGTTATATACCTTTCTGACTCCTTGTTGGGTAACATGAGAGCTAAGGAGATGGGGAGCTTTATGCTTTATGGGAAACCCAATGGCTAAATGTTAAGTGTTTGCCCCTTTGGAATTCTTGTAACATTAGGCTAAAGTGACTAGATGTGGAGTTAGCCCCCAGAAGTTTTTGCGTCATTAAGGGGCCATTTGCTAAAGGTTTCCCTATGTTTTCTTTTTTCTTTCTTTTCTTTTCTTTTCTTTTCTTTTCTTTTCTTTTCTTTTCTTTTCTTTTCTTTTCTTTTCACCTGTTGTTTTGATCTTCTTTTTTTGTTTTTTAATGTTTATTTTTGAGAGACAGAGAGAGAGCCAGCTGGGGAGGGGCAGAGAGAGAGGGAGATAGCGGATTTGAAGTAGGCTTTGTGCTGTCAGCACAGAGCCTAATGTGGGACTCCATTTCATGAACCGTGAGATCATGAGCTGAGCTGGAGTCAGAGGCCTAACCAACTAAACCACCCAGGCACCACCACCCCTTCTTTTTTTTCTCTCATTTTAGTTCTGCCAGCAAAACAGAGACAAAGCCTGCTTATTTGCCTACTTTACAAAGTTTCTGACAACTGTCCCTTGTTGAGGACTGTCCTTGTTACGCACTGCCATTTCAGATCCCAACTGATGGGGATACCAAGTTATAAATGGTTGTTAGTTACAAATTAGTCATAAATGGTTATGAATGGTAAACACATTGCCTGGATTTTCTTCTGGAGGAAGCTCTGTGTGGATGTCTGTGTTTGAAGAGAGACTTGAGTAATGTGTACTTGGATAGTGTGTGGAGGAAGGTGCCTTGGTATGAAAACTCTGCTTGGAGGCATAGCTCACCGTGCCAGAGTTTCCTGCCAATGTGTTGCGGAAAAAAGCTGTGTGGTTTCTTTTCTTTTCCCCCCTTAAACAAAGCTTTATCTGTAATTACAAACCAGCTGGAGGAAAGAAAAAACCCTGTAGAATTGAACTCAAACACCAGCAGTTATTTTGAAGACAAATGATTGACTGAACTTAACATTTTCCCCAGCAACAAGTTTTAGTGTGAAGATGGAACCTTAGAGAAGAGACGCAAGTTCAAGCAAAGTAAAGGAGAAAGAAGGCGTACTTTTATTTGGTCAGTTGTCATCGCTCAGTTCAGGTTGCTCTTGTACACAGATTTTTTTGATTCAATATCTTACTTTACATTTAAGGTTACTGTAACCAAAACAAGGATGTGAGGCAGTTTGGAGCTAAAATATGAAATGTGTCAATCTGCATATATAGCCACTGCTAGAAAATGGCTTTTTCTGGCTTTCACCTTTTCTGTGCAGATTCAACTGAACAAGAAAACACAAGGGATGGATTCACCACGTTTAGTCCCATTGCACAAAAGCACCTTCCCTGTTTACTTAGTAGGTCTGCAGCAGTTCCCTGTTTTCTTGACTCATTTCTTCCCTGGTAATTAGCGTATTTTTTTCTTAGAGGAGCATATGGCATCCTTACTTGTAAACAAACCCTGCGAACCTCTTTCCATGTGGTGGAGATCTGAACTGAGCTGTAATTCTATTGAGTCATAATCATGGAAGCACAATGCAGTCCCAGAGATAACAAAATGTAACACGTAGGCATAATAGGTAAATTGGGTTTCGTATTGCCAGATGATTCAGAGTATGTACAACGTGTACAATGAACAAATGAAGTGAGGAGACTTAATTGCAGCAACATGAGCCTGCAGACAAAGCTAGGAAAAAGGAAAATGATAGAAATAAAGAGCTGCTGTGTTTGAACTACAAATCTGGGCACAGTGACTCTCCAAGGAAACTGAAGTTGTTCTTCAAGAAAAACAGATTTTTGCTAGGAAGATTCCTATGGTCTGAGATAAAGACACAAGACTAAACATGATTTTTAACTACCTGCTTTGTCATGACTCAGTAGGAAAGGGGCGGCTATATATGGTTACACTTTGTAGTCTGTTGTCTGGAATTTCACCTGGAAATTTTCCTTGACAATCATTGTATTCAATATGCTCATCACAATGGTAGCACACAAGCAACATTTACCTTCCTAATGTGTAGGTGTAAATATAGTCATTCTAAGTTAAAACAAAACAAAATGAAAACCACAATACTTCAAAATTCTGGCCTTGAGGTTGGAAGGCCAGTTGCTTAGAAATCATAGTGGATATTCATAAATTGGTCATGAGAAAAATCCTAACAGGATAATTCAAATATATCATTTTTTGTACTGTGACACCTATGGACACCCAAGGAGAAAGCATAGACGACTAAGTGGAGATGTTGAATGGGTGCTTGTCTTTTTGCCAAGGGAATCATTCTAGCACTGTGTTCTTATGATACCCTATGTAAGACATATAAGACACGGAAAAAATGTGAATTGTCCATATCAAAGAATAGAGGGAAGAGAGAAGTTGAAATTCAGGAGGATCCAGAGGTTTTCCCTTATCTTCCTCTCTTCCCCAATCATCCCTCGAAGCTGGCATGTTCTAGACTTTTTTTTTTAATGTTCTAGACTTTTCTAAAGTCTTCATAGAACTAACAGAGCCCAGAAGATTCACATTAATTTACATTCAATCGCCTTAGCTGATTGGGGAGAGCTAATGGGGAGAGAATTCCTTTCAGGAATTCTGAGCTAAGTGGTTTCAGAGTAGGCTGAGAAAAAACCCCAAAATATGTTATGAGGTGTGTTAGAATCCCTGGGGGTAATCTCGGGAATCCCAAGCTGGGGATTGAGGATTCAGGTAGGGATATGTCAAACACCACAGCTGGTACCCCACAAGAAGAGAAGAGCCAAAAGTAGTTGGGTCTCTGGGGTGGGTGGTCTGTGAAAGATTCATTGCATTAATTGTTCTCATATATTCTGGCTCTGTGTTACTCAAACATAATAAGCTCAAGTGTATATAATAATTACCTGAGGTAAATCTTGTATTGAGGGTCTTAGCCTTGTATTGAGGTTTTTATCTGAGGTAAATTTAGCTGAGGTAAATCTTGTATTGAGAGTACATATTGGAATCACCTGGGAAGCCCTAAAAATATACTCATCCTTGGGTCCTACTTTTAAAAATATTGATTTAATTGGTTATGGGTTTTGGAAATACTTTTCTAGGTCCAAGATGGAGCTGCTCTTGCCCAGGGTGCTATGTGAGTCAGATAACATTTAGATAACTTTCATGTCCCTGGAAATGCTCTTCTTGGCCAGAAACACAGAATACCCAGTCAGCCAATTCCCAAATGCCAAACCATCCTGGGCCTTCTCATTCCAAATAAGGTTGACTGTGTGCCCCCAGCCAATCTGAGATTTAAAAAATTTTCTCTCCCTTGTTTTTTATTCTTTATCCTAAAAAAAGCTGCCTCTAGCCAGTTTTCAGTTCTCTGAAAGGAGACAGTCAGTTTCATGAAGTATTAGATAAAGTTTCTATCACTTAAATATATGTGTGAGTGTACGTATAACGTGCGTATTTTATATTTAGATGAAAACTACTGCCTATAAACTTCATTTATTCTATTTAGGTGAAAACATTGAAATTTACCTTCTCTAAGAAGGTAAAAAAAATCAAATTTAATTTTGCACTAGTATTTCAGGCTTCAGTGGGCTACCAAGGTTTAAGAGTTGAGCAGTGCGCATTTGAGACCTGTTTAACAACCAAGGTCAGGTTCCCCCTGAGGTCCATTCTAGGCAGCCTTGGCATGATCACACTTGCTGCCCTTTACTCCAAAGCCTTGCTGTAATCCTGTGTTCTCTCATTGGAGTAACAAGACACTTGGCAATTGCATATCTGTTCAACAAATATGTCTCTTAGGATTTAGATATGGATGAACTAAAAGCTTGGAAAATCTGGAAAGTAATGAAATGGCTGGAGAACACTTTTGGTTGCCCCTGGGTAATGGTGAAACAAAGGCAAAGTGACTTTTGGTTGTACTATCAAATTTTCTTCAATGTTTATAGACATTGTCTTGTGATGATTTCTGAAGGATTGTAGTATGGTTTTATATCATTGGCCCTAACTAGTTTAAATGGCCCCAGGATGCCTACTCCCAGTAGAGGCCTAGCCTCCTAAAGGCTGTGATTATGAGTTTGCTCTTAAGATTATTTATATTATTTATAGATATGAGGAGTAAAGCTGTAATGGTGGAATAAATGAGGTTGGGTGGAGATTTTGGGTTCTATCTATATCCTGAAGGTGGCTGACCAGCCTACTACTTCTGAGTTTGGTCCTATCTAAGCTTCAGAATCTGCTTGCAGAGGAAGGATACTAACTTGTCAAAGAAAGACACATTTACTTAGAGAAGACCATAACGCTATATTCTTAGATCAGATCCTATAACATTATGTACTGAGAACATCAGACTGTTTGCAAAATTCTTGTTGTTTTACCTATAAAATTTGTTAGTGTTATTTTTATTTATTTTTATCCTTTTTATTTTAGAGAGAGAGGGAGAGTGCGAGCAGGGAAGAGGGGCAGAGGGAAAGAGAGAATACCAAGCAGGCTCCATACCCAGTGTGGAGCCCAGTGCAGCACTCGATCCCACGACCCCGGGATCATGACCTGAGCCAAAATCAAGAGTTGGATGCTCAACCAAATGAGCCACCCAGGTGCACCATGTTGTTGTTATTATTCTCCCTACTGAAAGGAACTATGGAGATCTTTAATACAGTCTTGTCATTTGGACAGAGAAAACTAAGACCCGAGGAAGTTAGATTGTCAGACTCAACACTGAGTATAGTATGTAAAAGGGCTAAGACTACAGCCTGGTTCTCCAGCCCCAAATCAATGGCTCTTTCCTTCTCCCAGGTGGTTGTAGCTTCAGAGGAAACCTCACTGGTGAACCTCAGAGTATAAGAATGTGGATTAGGAACTATGAAAACATTAAAGAATACTTGTTCTAATGGTGTTTAGTAGAGAAGGAAACCACAAGTCATTTACTCTGAACTAAATCGTATATAAATGAGTGATGAGAGTATAGATTTGTACAGACTTCCTGAAAATAAACATTTGACAAAATGCACCAAAAGCTTTAAAAATGGTCTCATTGTTACCTCTGGGTGGTACTACTATGATTCAGTTTTACTTACTCTTCTTTTTTATTAGACAGAGAGAGAGGCAGAGAGAGAGAGAGAGAGAGAGAATCTTAAGCAGGCTTCAAGCCCCATGCAGAGCCTGATGTAGGGTTTGATCTCACAACCTTGAGATCATGACCTTAGCTGAAATCAAGAGTTGAATCAATGCTTAACCAACTGAGTCACCCAGGTACCCCCAGTTTTACTTTCTTTATACATTTCTGTATTTTTCAAATTTCTACCAAGAACCTGCATAACATGAAATAAGCAAAATTCTACAAAACAAAAATATTATTGAAAATATAGCTTGGATGACTCTTTAAAAAGATTTATGTCCACTTTTTCTTTTAAGATAAAAGACCATTTGTTCATGGGGAACAAGACCTAGACTTGCTGCACTGCCGAGACACTTGAAAAGAGGGACAAAGGGCTTTGTTATAAAGGACAAACATGCCAGAAATACTCTGAACCCAATGTAAGTGAGGCTTTTAGGGCCTAACATAGAAGAGTGAACATTTTAAAAGTGCGTAGGGGTAGAAACATCTGAGCCCAATACAGAAAGCAAAGTTGAAAAGGCATTAAGTTTAGATGCTAAGCATTATTTCTAAACTACTAGCCTTGGTGTCTAAGGCTACACGTTTCTGAAGTTTACAGAAAGCCTTTAAATGTCAGCATCATTTTTAGCTCAGAGCTCTTTTCTTACACAACATCTAAAAATATCTATTAGTTTAAATTGTCAGCATGCAAAACATTTGCTATGACTTTTCTCATCATATCACTCAAATCATGTCAGAGCTAGAAATGAAAGAAAATGCCTGAATAATCTGGCAACTACTAATATTATTTGATGAGATTTTCATGGGGGATATTTAATAGCAGTTTAATAATGTCGTATAATGTGTAATCTTAAGAAGCCTAACCAAACAGTACTATCTACTGCACATTTCCACTTAGATGTCCCATAAGAATTTAAAACTCATAATGTCTGAAATAAACTCATAATCTTTTCCTGCACTTGTTTTACCCTCTTGAGTTTCCTATCTCTGTCTCTAGTAGCAGCATCGATTTAGTTGCCTAAACCAGAAACTCAAATCATCCTCTAATTTCTGGATTTCTGGGCTGGATTACTACAAAAGCATCTAGATGATCTCTAAACATAGGCTTAACTCTTTTCAGTCTATTCTCCACATTGCAGATGAAGTATATGCTCTGAAAGGAGATCAGATTACGTTATTTCTTGTTTTTAATATTTTACTGCCTTCCCAATTTCTGCAGAATCAAATGTAAGCTTCTTAGCATGGCCTTCAAGGCCCTACCTGATCTAGTCTTACATCTTTAGCCTCAACACTTTCTGGTTCCCCAAATATGCCAACCTCTTGATTGCCACAGGACTTCCTCTTCTCCAAATTTCGAATATGCTTGGATATTGCCTTCTTAGGCACTTAAGGCTGATGAAGTACCCCATCCAAGGAGCTTTTTGGACTCCATGATGTAGCACCCTGTTTTAGTTGCCTGTTTACTTGTATATCTTCTTTGTTAAAACTGTAAGCTCCTGGAGGAGAAAGTTTAGGTCCTATCTGCTGTTAGAACTTTAGCATCTATCACAATGTCTCTTACTATCTTTAGTTAAAAAAGAATCCTCCCTCATCTCATGTCATTATCAGCAATGGAGGCTTGGAGCATAAAAGATTGCCTACTCAACATTCATGCCACACACTCTACCCTCATCCCACCCCTGTTCCTGCCTCCACTCCGATCTTCCTTTTCCACAGCAGAACCCAGATTGTGTATACATATCCTGTCTTCCTATATTGCCTATGATAATTATGTTAATCCCTTTGCCCTTGCATTAGTTTAAAATTGGCCACATGGCCCAGTTCTGGCCAAGGAAGTTTGAGTAGTGTAATGAGAGCTTCTGTGAAAGGTTTTCTTGCTTCTAAGAAAGAGACATAGGAAGAGGTGGCCTATGTTACTCCTCTTGACATTTTTATGACTAAAGCCATTGTAGCTTTCTTGTTCCCATGAAGGGAACCAGCCTGGGAACTGACAGGGTAACAATGCCTGAGTGGAGAAGTGGAATGGGCTTGGGCCCTTTTGATATAACTGAACCACGGATCAGACCACTTCCAGTCCACCTAAACTCCAGACTTATATGGGGTCATACATTTCCTCATTGCTCAAATAAATTTGAGTTAGGAATGTCTATTATGTATAGAAAAATACATATGAAGATGATTCAAAGACAAATTATAAATAAGCCTTTTTCTACTGAGAATTATTATCCTGGTATTAAAAAAATATATAGGCTTGGGGCGCCTGGCTGGCTCAGTTGGTTAAGCACCTGATTCTTGATCTCAGTTCAGGTCTTGATCTCAGGGTTGTGAGTTCCAGCCCTCCGTTGATCTCTGTGCTGGGTACTAAATCTACTTAAAAAAAAAAAAATAGGATTTTTCTACTGAGAAGTGTAAAACTAGACTTAATATAATTGTTTAACAGATCTGAAACAGCAAATTAATATCTCCTTACATTGGCCTATGTATTATTTATATGTTCTTGTCGGGTTGTTTGGTGGTTCATGCAGTAACCAAAAGAAAACATGGCATTGAGTTTTTGGAATTGTGAGCAACAGAGAAATAAGACTGCATTTTAAGTGGCTGAAGTCAGTACCAACAGAGTTGAATAAGCCATAACCTCACTACTAAAATAAAATAAAATAAAATAAAATAAAATAAAATAAAATAAAATAACCAGCTTTTAAAATATTTTATGTATCCCATTCTTTCTTTCATTGAGGTAGAGGTAGACATTACATCTCTTAGATGACAACAGTTACAGGAAAATTGGGAAATACAAAAAAATGTATAAAAGAAAGTAAAAAGTAACATAATTATACACAGTTAACTAATTTTAATACTTTGATGTAATTCCTTTAAATCTTTAAAAAAATCCAATGTGCGTAATATAAATGAGTATGTATTTTTTGTTTATATACACTTAAATATAAGATATATATAAATATATATAAATAGCCTTGGATCATGTGTTTTTCACTGAATATTTTTTCATGAACATTTTCCCATGCAATTATTTATTTGTTAAAACTATGCTTTTAAATGGTTATGTAATACTTCATCACCTAAAGAGATATGCCATCACTCTTTAATCAGCCTCTTTGGTTGACTATTTTAGGGGTTTCTTACGATTTTTGCTATTTAACAAAGTATTAAAACAAATAATTGGGTACAAATCTTGGATTCTGTCTTTAGGATAAATTTTAACTTATGCTGGTCTGTCTTTGGGCCATGTCTTTTTTTTTTTTCTCTGCCTATTCTTACATTAGTCAGTATCATTTTTTAAAAATTATTGTGGTTTTATAATATATTTCAGTTTCTAGTAGAGCAAGTTACCCAACACCAATCTTTAAAAAGATTTTTTTTTTCAACATTTATTTTTGAAGGAGAGAGAGACAGGGCGTGAGCAGGGGAGGGGCAGAGATATAGGGAGACACAGAGTCTGAAGCAGGCTCCAGGCTCTGAGCTGCCAGCACAGAGCCCAATTCAGGGCTCGAACTCACAGCCATGAAATCATGACCTGAGCCAAAGCCAGATGCTTAACTAACTGACTGAGCCACCCAGGCGCCCCACCTAACACCAATCTTTTAAATGTATCTTGGGGCACCTGGGTGGCTCAGTCGGTTGGGCGTCGGACTTCGGCTCAGGTCATGGTCTTGCGGTTTGTGAGTTCGAGCCCCGTGGGGGCCCCGCGTGGGGCTCTGTGCTGACAGCTCGCAGCCTGGAGCCTGCTTCCAATTCTGTGTCTCCCTCTTTCTCTGCCCCTCCCCCTGTTCACACTCTGTCTCTCAATAATAAATAAACGTTAAAAAAAATTAAATGTATCTCTTATTCTCGGGGTGCCTGGGTGGATCAGTCCGTGAAGGGTCAGACTCTTGGTGTTGGCTCAGGTCATGATCTCTCTCCGGTTCCTGAGTTTGAGCCCTGCATCCCTGCATCGGGCTTCTTGCCTGCTTGATTCTGTCTCTCCTTCTCTCTCTGCCCCTCCCTTGCTCTCTCTCTCCGTATCTCTTTCAAAATAAATAAATAAATTTTTTTAAAAAAAACTAAAAATATGTATCTCTTATCCCCATGTTTTTCTTCTAGTTAATTTCTTTAAAAATTGATCCAAATTCCAAAAATCTGATTGAACTTTTAATTACATTATTTTAAGCATATGTATTGACTTGGTAATGATTAACATCTCTACAATATTAAATCTTCTTATGTCATTTTGTCTCCATTTATTGAGGCTTCTTTTATGTCTCTCAGAAATATTTGAAGTTTTTTCCTGCTTGTTGCTTTTTAAAGCATTTTCCTCTGTTTTTCTATAAAAGTTTTTTGTTGTTGTTGCTGTTACAGCTATGTGGGAAAAATTCTTAAAAATATGTTACTGAAAGCTTGACTCTTATATTGCCAGGCTATTTCTCTCAGGATGTTGGCTTTGGCATTTTCTGGTAACAAAATATAATTTCTACCAAGTATGAGGCTGGAATAGTAGCATGTGCTGAGACCCAATTCTGTCACTAATGTAACACAAAGTGAATCGCTTCTTATCTCATTTTACATATCTGAGAATAAATATTTAATATGCCTTGCACATATGCCATTTAAAAACTCCAATCATTGTTATTAAAAAATTAAAATTAAAAAATTAAAACTATACTCTAAAAGAGGTTAAGTTATGAAAGATAATTTTTTTCTATTCTCCTTTATATATTAAGCGATATAAGACAAGTTGCATTTGATTTTAGGGACTTGATGGCTCACATAATTATGTAGAACTAATTAATTCAAAATCTGTTTATCAACAGTAGTCTGTAGCTACAGCATTTTCTCCCAGAGGCATTAACAAAGGCTTATCACCTGCTTTCTTGTTGCAGTTTGTCTCAAAGGCAAATCAATATGAAAAATATAAAAATGCTATTCCCAGAACTAACACTTCCAACAATTTACAAGAACTTTTAGTATCTGATACCAATTAGTTTTCTTAGCTTAAATTAAAACAGTTTTATTTAGCAATGAAACGTGTCAAAATAATAAGGATTTTAAAAGCATAATAAAGTTTTCCCCAGGAATTTTTGAAAAATTTAGTAAATACATATATATATATATACATACATACACACACACACACACACACACACACGTATATTTATTCATTTTAATAATGAAATTTTTAATTATTGTGTTTTTTAGGAAAAATAACTGTAACAGATGGTTGAGGACAAAAGGATATAAAAGAAACCTATTTTATGCTTTACAGATTAAATAATATAATGTTCTTTGCACATTCACATATAGTACACGCATATAGAAATAAAAGTATCTACATCATGGGCAATATCTTCCTTTGTGTAAGATCAATAAACAGCAGAAATAAGTTATCAATAAATGTATGTGTCTGATTTTTGATAGGGTTTTCTTTTTTTTAAATTTAAAGTATAATTGACTTATAATATCCTATTAGTTTCAGGTGTATATTTTTATATATGATGACATGATCCCCACAATACATCTAGTTACCATCGGTCACTATCCAAAGTTATTACAATATTATTGACTATATTTCCTATGCTGTACATGACATTCTAATGGCTTATTTATAACTGGAAGTTTGTACCTCTTAATATCCTTCATCTATTTTGTATCCCCCACATCTGCCTGCTCTGGTAACAAACAGTTTGTTTCCTATATCCAGGAGTATGTTTGTTTTGTTTGTTTTATTCTTTACATTTCACATATAAGTGATACCATGTGATATTTGTCTTTCTCTGTGTGACTTATTTTACTCAGCATAATACCCTCTAGGTCCATCTGTGTTACCACAAATGGCAAGACTTCATTTTTTAATGGTTGAGTAATATTCCATTTTATATATACACACACAAACATCACATCTTTTTTTTTTATATATATATATGAAATTTATTGACAGATTGGTTTCCATACAACACCCAGTGCTCATCCCAAAAGGTGCCCTCCTCAATACCCATCACCCACCCTCCCCTCCCTCCCACCCCCCATCAACCCTCAGTTTGTTCTCAGTTTTTAACAGTCTCTTATGCTTTGGCTCTCTCCAACTCTAACCTCTTTTTTTTTTTTTTTTTCCTTCCCCTCCCCCATGGGTTCCTGTTAAGTTTCTCAGGATCCACATAAGAGTGAAACCATATGGTATCTGTCTTTCTCTGTATGGCTTATTTCACTTAGCATCACACTCTCCAGTTCCATCCACGTTGCTACAAAAGGCCATATTTCATTCTTTCTCATTGCCACGTAGTATTCCATTGTGTATATAAACCACAATTTCTTTATCCATTCATCAGTTGATGGACATTTAGGCTCTTTCCATAATTTGGCTATTGTTGAGAGTGCTGCTATGAACATTGGGGTACAAAGTGCCCCTATGCATCAGTACTCCTGTATCCCTTGGATAAATTCCTAGCAGTGCTATTGCTGGGTCATAGGGTAGGTCTATTTTTAATTTTCTGAGGAACCTCCACACTGCTTTCCAGAGCGGCTGCACCAATTTGCTGCACCAACAGTGCAAGAGGGTTCCCGTTTCTCCACATCCTCTCCAGCATCTATAGTCTCCTGATTTGTTCATTTTAGCCACTCTGACTGGCGTGAGGTGATACCTGAGTGTGGTTTTGATTTGTATTTCCCTGATAAGGAGCGATGCTGAACATCTTTTCATGTGCCTGTTGGCCATCCGGATGTCTTCTTTAGAGAAGTGTCTATTCATGTTTTCTGCCCATTTCTTCACTGGGTTATTTGTTTTTCGGGTGTGGAGTTTGGTGAGCTCTTTATAGATTTTGGATACTAGCCCTTTGTCCGATATGTCATTTGCAAATATCTTTTCCCATTCTGTTGGTTGCCTTTTAGTTTTGTTGGTTGTTTCCTTTGCTGTGCAGAAGCTTTTTATCTTCATAAGGTCCCAGTAATTCACTTTTGCTTTTAATTCCCTTGCCTTTGGGGATGTGTCGAGTAAGAGATTGCTACGGCTGAGGTCAGAGAGGTCTTTTCCTGCTTTCTCCTCTAAGGTTTTGATGGTTTCCTGTTTCACATTCAGGTCCTTTATCCATTTTGAGTTTATTTTTGTAAATGGTGTGAGAAAGTGGTCTAGTTTCAACCTTCTGCATGTTGCTGTCCAGTTCTCCCAGCACCATTTGTTAAAGAGGCTGTCTTTTTTCCATTGGATGTTCTTTCCTGCTTTGTCAAAGATGAGTTGGCCATACGTTTGTGGGTCTAGTTCTGGGGTTTCTATTCTATTCCATTGGTCTGTGTGTCTGTTTTTGTGCCAATACCATGCTGTCTTGATGATGACAGCTTTGTAGTAGAGGCTAAAGTCTGGGATTGTGATGCCTCCTGCTTTGGTCTTCTTCTTCAAAATTCCTTTGGCTATTCGGGGCCTTTTGTGGTTCCATATGAATTTTAGGATTGCTTGTTCTAGTTTCGAGAAGAATGCTGGTGCAATTTTGATTGGGATTGCATTGAATGTGTAGATAGCTTTGGGTAGTATTGACATTTTGACAATATTTATTTTTCCAATCCATGAGCAGGGAATGTCTTTCCATTTCTTTAAATCTTCTTCAATTACCTTCATAAGCTTTCTATAGTTTTCAGCATACAGATCCTTTACATCTTTGGTTAGATTTATTCCTAGGTATTTTATGCTTCTTGGTGCAATTGTGAATGGGATCAGTTTCTTTATTTGTCTTTCTGTTGCTTCATTGTTAGTGTATAAGAATGCAACTGATTTCTGTACATTGATTTTGTATCCTACAACTTTGCTGAATTCATGTATCAGTTCTAGCAGACTTTTGGTGGAGTCTATCGGATTTTCCATGTATAATATCATGTCATCTGCAAAAAGCGAAAGCTTGACTTCATCTTTGCCAATTTGGATGCCTTTGATTTCCTTTTGTTGTCTGATTGCTGATGCTAGAACTTCCAGCACTATGTTAAACAACAGCGGTGAGAGTGGGCATCCCTGTCGTGTTCCTGATCTCAGGGAAAAAGCTTTCAGTTTTTCCCCATTGAGGATGATGTTATCTGTGGGCTTTTCATAAATGGCTTTTATGATCTTTAAGTATGTTCCTTCTATCCCGACTTTCTCAAGGGTTTTTATTAAGAAAGGGTGCTGGATTTTGTCAAAGGCCTTTTCTGCATCGATTGACAGGATCATATGGTTCTTCTCTTTTTTTTTGTTAATGTGATGTATCACGTTGATTGATTTGTGAATGTTGAACCAGCCTTGCATCCCAGGAATGAATCCCACTTGATCATGGTGAATAATTCTTTTTATATGCTGTTGAATTCGATTTGCTAGTATCTTATTGAGAATTTTTGCATCCATATTCATCAGGGATATTGGCCTGTAGTTCTCTTTTTTTACTGGGTCTCTGTCTGGTTTAGGAATCAAAGTAATACTGGCTTCATAGAATGAGTCTGGAAGTTTTCCTTCCCTTTCTATTTCTTGGAATAGCTTGAGAAGGATAGGTATTATCTCTGCTTTAAACGTCTGGTAGAACTCCCCTGGGAAGCCATCTGGTCCTGGACTCTTATTTGTTGGGAGATTTTTGATAACCGATTCAATTTCTTCGCTGGTTATGGGTCTGTTCAAGCTTTCTATTTCCTCCTGATTGAGTTTTGGAAGCGTGTGGGTGTTCAGGAATTTGTCCATTTCTTCCAGGTTGTCCAATTTGTTGGCATATAATTTTTCATAGTATTCCCTGATAATTGTTTGTATCTCTGAGGGATTGGTTGTAATAATTCCATTTTCATTCATGATTTTATCTATTTGGGTCATCTCCCTTTTCTTTTTGAGAAGCCTGGCTAGAGGTTTGTCAATTTTGTTTATTTTTTCAAAAAACCAACTCTTGGTTTCGTTGATCTGCTCTACAGTTTTTTTTAGATTCTATACTGTTTATTTCTGCTCTGATCTTTATTATTTCTCTTCTTCTGCTGGGTTTAGGCTGCCTTTGCTGTTCTGCTTCTATTTCCTTTAGGTGTGCTGTTAGATTTTGTATTTGGGATTTTTCTTGTTTCTTGAGATAGGCCTGGATTGCAATGTATTTTCCTCTCAGGACTGCCTTCTCTGCGTCCCAAAGCGTTTGCATTGTTGTATTTTCATTTTCGTTTGTTTCCATATATTTTTTGATTTCTTCTCTAATTGCCTGGTTGACCCACTCATTCGTTAGTAGGGTGTTCTTTAACCTCCATGCTTTTGGAGGTTTTCCAGACTTTTTCCTGTGGTTGATTTCAAGCTTCATAGCATTGTGGTCTGAAAGTATGCATGGTATAATTTCAATTCTTGTAAACTTATGAAGGGCTGTTTTGTGACCCAGTATATGATCTATCTTGGAGAATGTTCCATGTGCACTCGAGAAGAAAGTATATTCTGTTGCTTTGGGATGCAGAGTTCTAAATATATCTGTCAAGTCCATCTGATCCAATGTCTCATTCAGGGCCCTTGTTTCTTTATTGACCGTGTGTCTAGATGATCTATCCATTTCTGTAAGTGGGGTGTTAAAGTCCCCAGCAATTACCACATTCTTATCAATAAGGTTGCTTCTGTTTATGAGTAATTGTTTTATATATTTGGGGGCTCCGGTATTCGGCGCATAGACATTTATAATTGTTAGCTCTTCCTGATGGATAGACCCTGTAACTATTATATAATGTCCTTCTTCATCTCTTGTTACAGCCTTTAATTTAAAGTCTAGTTTGTCTGATATAAGTATGGCTACTCCAGCTTTCTTTTGGCTTCCAGTAGCATGATAAATAGTTCTCCATCCCCTCACTCTCAATCTAAAGGTGTCCTCAGGTCTAAAATGAGTCTCTTGTAGACAGCAAATAGATGGGTCTTGTTTTTTTATCCATTCTGATACCCTATGTCTTTTGGTTGGCGCATTTAATCCATTTACATTCAGTGTTATTATAGAAAGATACGGGTTTAGAGTCATTGTGATGTCTGTATGTTTTATGCTTGTAGTGATGTCTCTGGTACTTTGTCTCACAGGGTCCCCCTTAGGATCTCTTGTAGGGCTGGTTTAGTGGTGACAAATTCCTTCAGTTTTTGTTTGTTTGGGAAGACCTTTATCTCTCCTTCTATTCTAAATGACAGACTTGCTGGATAAAGGATTCTCGGCTGCATATTTTTTCTGTCTAGCACACTGAAAATCTCGTGCCAATTCTTTCTGGCCTGCCAAGTTTCAAAAGAGAGATCAGTCACGAGTCTTATAGGTCTCCCTTTATATGTGAGGGCACGTTTACCCCTTGCTGCTTTCAGAATTTTCTCTTTATCCTTGTATTTTGCCAGTTTCACTATGATATGTCGTGCAGAAGATCGGTTCAAGTTACGTCTGAAGGGAGTTCTCTGTGCCTCTTGGATTTCAATGCCTTTTTCCTTTCCCAGTTCAGGGAAGTTCTCAGCTATTATTTCTTCAAGTACCCCTTCAGCACCTTTCCCTCTCTCTTCCTCCTCTGGGATGCCAATTATGCGTATATTATTTCTTTTTAGTGTATCACTTAGTTCTCTAATTTTCCCCTCATACTCCTGGATTTTTTTATCTCTCTTTTTCTCAGCTTCCTCTTTTTCCATAACTTTATCTTCTAGTTCACCTATTCTCTCCTCTGCCTCTTCCATCCGAGCCGTGGTGGTTTGCATTTTGTTTTGCATTTCCTTTAAAGCGTTTTTCAGCTCCTCGTGACTGTTCCTTAGTCCCTTGATCTCTGTAGCAAGAGATTCTCTGCTGTCCTGTATGCTATTTTCCAGCCCAGCGATTAATTTTATGACTATTATTCTAAATTCACTTTCTGTTATATTATTTAAATCCTTTTTGATCAGCTCATTAGCTGTTGTTATTTCCTGGAGATTCTTCTGAGGGGAATTCTTCCGCTTGGTCATTTTGGATAGTCCCTGGTGTGGTGAGGGCCTGCAGGGCACTTCCCCTGTGCTGTGGTGTATAACTGGAGTTGGTGGGCGGGGCCTCAGTCCGACCTGATGTCTGCCCCCAGCCCACCGCTGGGGCCACAGTCAGACTGGTGTGTGCCTTCTCTTCCCCTCTCCTAGGGGCGGGATTCACTGTGGGGTGGCGTGGCCCGTCTGGGCTACTTGCACACTGCCAGGCTTGTGATGCTGGGGATCTGGCGTATTAGCTGGGGTGGGAAGGCAAGGTGCACGGCGGCAGGAGGGGCAGGCTTAGCTCGCTTCTCCTTAGGTGATCCACTTCAGGAGGGGCCCTGTGGCCGTGGGAGGGAGTCAGATCCGCTGCCGGAGGTTTGGCTCCGCAGAAGCACAGAGTTGGGTATTTGCGCGGAGCGAGCAATTTCCCTGGCAGGAACCGGTTCCCTTTGGGATTTTGGCTGGGGGATGGGCGGGGGAGATGGCGCTGGCGAGCGCCTTTGTTCCCCACCAAACTGAGCTCTGTCGTCCGGGGGCTCAGCAGCTCTCCCTCCCTTTGTCCTCCAGCCTTCCCGCTTTCTGAGCAGAGCTGTTAACTTATGACCTCCCAGACGCTAAGTCGCGCTTGCTGTCAGAACACAGTCCATCAGGCCCCTCCGCTTTTGCAAGCCAGACTCAGGGACTCTGCTTGGCCGGCGAGCCGCCCCTCCGCCCCGGCTCCCTCCCGCCAGTCCGTGGAGCACGCACCGCCTCGCCGCCCTTCCTACCCTCTTCCATGGGCCTCTCGTCTGCACTTGGGTCTGGCGACTCCGTTCTGCTAATCCTCTGGCGGTTTTCTGGGTTATTTAGGCAGGTGTAGGTGGAATCTAAGTGATCAGCAGGACGCGTGGTGAGCCTAGCGTCCTCCTACGCCGCCATCTTCCCCTCGAGCCCTCAAACATCACATCTTTAACCATTCATCTATCAACTTAGGTTGCTTCCATATCTCGGCTATTGTAAATCATACTGCAATGGATAGAGGGGTGCGTGTATCTCTTTGAATTGGTGTTTTTTTGTGTTTTTTTTTTCCAGATAAATACCTAGAAGTGGAATTGCTAGATCATATGGTAATTGTATTTTTAATTTTTCGAATAACCTCTTGATAGGGCTTTCTGATCAATTGGATTCCCCCAAACTTTACTCCAATTACTATGTTTCTGGATGTTCTTGTTTGAACACTAGTTAGAGTTAAACTTGTTTTGGGTTAGAGAGCCAATATTTATTTATTTTCAACCTCTGACTTTGGTCGGGTCATGATCTGGCGGTTCATGGGTTTGAGCCCCACATCAGGCTCTGTGCTGACAGCTGGGTGCCTGGTGCCTGCTTGGGATTCTGTGTTTCTCACATTCTCTGCCCCTCCCATGCTTGCGCTCTGTCTCTCTCCCTCTTAAAAATAAATAAACGTTAAAAATAAAAAAGGAATTTCAGGAATTGAAATCCTTCTCTTACCCACCCCCCCCCCCCTTTTTAAAAGATGCATTGGTCTTTTGAACAATGAAAAACGCTCCTTATACAGTAAGTGAACTTTTAGGTAATGGAAACTTGTTTTTGTAGTTGGCTTTGCAGGCTCAAGGAAAGGTTCATATCAGGTTCTGGCTCGTTAGCCTCAGTGCGCCTGAGGATTTGATGCTTGATCTTATCTTTCCTGAAACACAACTAAAGGAACTATTAGGAATTTCCCTATGCCAGATCCAAAATAAATGAGAATCCTATAACATATTCCAAAACAAGTACCTACACCTATGGTTGAGAGAATGGTCATTAATCCTGAACCCCAGAGGGGATTGCATAATTAGCTAAGTATAAAAGCTGAAGGTACCCCCGAAATGATGCTGTCCTTGAGCTGAGAGGGCCTCTGTCCACTCAACATCATTTGTCATCCTGACTTTGCACTGGACATTGGGAGATGTGCTTGGGAGTTATGACACCTTGACTATACAAAATGTTATTTGTATTTGTTTACTTGTGAATTGTATACTGTGCTGTAACTTGTTCTGATTCTTTCTTAAAACACTTTGGAGATAAATAAAGTCTCTTGTGTCTCATGAATTTGATTATTAGTCTGAACCCAAGTCCAGGAGAGTGGGTGTTGCAAAGGCAAATTTCCATAGCCAGAAATTACTCCCTATATTCTGCTTAGATCCTTCTATTCCCAATCTCTAAAGCACAAATACAAAGAGGTAAAACCTACTTAATTAATGAGTAGGTGGACTCTCATTATGATTTGGTGTTTGTCCCTCCCGACATTAGCTCAGCATCTCAAACACCAAATTAATCAATGACTCTGGTGATTTTCCAAGATGATAGAAAGTTAAGAAGAGGCTAGACCCTCCCCACCACTGTAAACATTCTATAATAAAAAAGCATTCAAATACTAGCCGCTGATTCAGTTTCTCCCAATCTCACACTACAATGTCTATGAGACATTGACAAAAGACAAAATCTCACATTACCTCATGATAAAATAAAAACTGACAGATAATCTATTGCTAAAACCTGTGAACAATTTACCCATTACCACAAGCCAAATGAAAGTAGATTGAGCAAGACAATTTGTGACCTAACCAATTTTTGCCCCCTGAAATAGAATAAGCCAGTTAAGCTGAAAGGAGGGAAAAAGCCATGTATTTCTCCATTGACCCTGGTAAATTGACCCCTTGGGGGGAAGAAAAAGGACAGCATAGGAAGTACCTTTTGAGACATACTGTTTTCCTTTATTCTCACTTTTCATAAACATTCTGGCAGGAATCAATTCATAAACATCTCGAAAGAAATGAGATTGGTGGAATGACATTGCATCTGGGCACATTTGGTCCTCACAAATAAAGTTTTGTAGTTGAGTTGAGTACTTAAGAGCCAGACAGACTTGCCACTTACTGGCTGGGTGACTCTGGGTAGATTATTTAACATCTCTTTTCTCAATTTCCTCATCTGGGCTTGCTATAATTTTTTTAATGTGTATGTATTTTTTTTTTTTTTGAGAGAGAGACAGTGGGGCTCATTACTAGTGAGTAATGATGGGGCTCCGTCGCATGAATTGTGAGATCACAATCTGAGCTGAAGTCACGAGTTAGACGCCCAACTGACTGAGCCACCTAGGTGCTCCTGGGATTGCTATAAGTATTAAATGAGATAATAAATATACAGCTCAGTTCACAGACCTGGGTACAATGGGTACAATAAAAGGTGGATATTACTTTTATTATGACAAAGAAGAGTAGAAGATGAGAAAGTTCTAACAGTTCTAGTAGTGTGTGTGTTGTAGAGTCAGCTTTATTTCATGCCCTTCAGAGTATTGGAGAATCGAGCCAGGGGATGAGAGTGGCTTCGCCTTCAGTCTTGCACTGTTACACAAGATGGGTGTCTGTCAGATATAGGGCATGGCCAGGAACTCTGCACATCAACCAGGTCTCCTGCTGTACAGTCAGTGAGAGGATCACACCAATGCCCAAGAGGACGGGATTGTGCCAGCCATACATCCTGTCTTTTGGTAAAAGACAAAAACTGAGACTGTGGCAAAAAACTAAAATGGGTTATGTGTCTATGAAAAAAAATACTGCACAAAGAAAATGGGTTTCAAATCCTAATATGCAAGCAGACTAACCTCCATGAAAGGGCAGAAAACTGATTAGTTAGTCCTTCAATCACTAAAGAGTTTAATGTCTCATTCATCCTCTTCGTCTCTATCTTGCTTTCTACCATCATTCTGAGTGTCTTCAGCCTCTTTGTGGGTGACCCATCAGTCATGGGCTGAACTGTGTCTTCCCCAAATTCTTATGCTGAAGTCTAAACCTCAAGTTTCACAATATGACTGTAAAATAAGATGATTGAGATGGGCCCTAGTCCAATATGACTGGTATGCTTCCAAGAAGACAGTAGGATCTAGACACAGAAGAAAGACCATGTGAAGGCACAGGAAGAAGCCTGCCAGGTATGGGTTGAGGAGAGACGCCTCAGAAGAAATCAACCCTAATGACACTTGATCTCACATTTCTAGCCTTCAAAATGATGAGGAAATGAATTTCTGTCGTTTAAGCTACCCAGTCTGTAGTGCTTTCTTATGGCAACCTTAGTAACTTGCACACCATCCAATTGCCTGGACTCTCAGGTTCTTTATTTCTCATCTCTAGGGACCTTCACTTTCATTTCCCTCCAATCCTCCTTCTTGCCTCCCTGGGGGGTGCCCTGAAGTTGTCATAATCCAGACCTGCTAACTTCTCAAATACATTCAAATCTGTACTGACTGTAGTTATACTGCCTCGCAACCTTCACACTAGTCTACTCCCAACTTCTTTGCTCTTAATCTCATTTTTCCTGAGAGAAACCCCACTTCCTCTCTTCCAATTCCTTCCTTCTCAACTTAATCTAGCTGCTATGATTTATCAGTTCATCCTACGTCTTGTCAATATCTTGAAACTTCTATTTTCTTTCCAATGCGACAGCTTTGCAAAAGCTCTGCCCGGGCTGTCTGTCTTCCCTGTGCCCAGGCAGCATTTCTGAGCATGGCTGAAGGAAACCACGCAACCACACCACAGCTGCGGGGCCAGAGTAAAGTTATATAGGCCCTCAGCACTGCCCGTCATCTCCCCTTCTCCACAACTACCATCTCAAACTTCCTCTCTTCTCTCTTTCAAAACCCAGACCTCACTACTTCTGCATCCTCACTCCTGGCAGGTGACTCTCACTTCCTATTTTTGCAGGGAAAAGTGAGGTCACCAGAGAGAAGTTTCCCCACATTCCAGCAACAAACTTGCAAACTTCTCGGTATTCCCAATCCTCACAGCTTTCTCAGATCTGTCACACTGCAGATGAGGATGTGCTCATCTGCCTTCCTACAGTTAATCCTTTAATGGCTGCTTGGAATTCTTTCCTCCAGGGCTTTGCTGTTTTTATCTTTCTTCATTCTTTTTCGCTTTACCCTCTCACTCCCCTCAAGTGTTCTTTCTGCTCATCACTTAAGTAGTCTCAAAACATCTCCATAGCTCCAGGCACTGCTGGGAGTTCCCCTGGTGCCTCAGGGTGCTGGGGAAGGAAAAGGTGGAGATGGGCGCCACTGGTAGGCAAAATTCCCAGGCACAGATGTCCAGTGACCCGACCACTTACATTGAGCTGAATTTTCATTCATGAGTGAAAGAAATGAGATTTTTCTCATGTGTTAGGAGGCTCAGAAAATACATCACGCATAAGAATCATAATAACAGGGGCCCCTCGCTGGCTCAGTTGGTAGAGCCTGCGACTCTTGATCTCAGGGCTGTGAGTTCGAGCCCCCCACATTGGGTATATAGATTATTTAAAAATAAAATCTTAAAAAAAAAAAGAACAAACAGTGATGATGATATAATAAACAAACAGCATTTTCTCTGTGTGGGGCATTGTTTCACATGCCCATGTTTCAACTCATCTAATACTCAACAAACTTCTGAGGAAGGTACTATTTGTATCCTTATTGGAGAGCTCAGAAAATGGACCATACGTAACACCACCACCAACAAAAGCAAATATTTGCATGGCACTTACTATTATGAGCAATTTACATTAATAAGTCATTTATTCCTTATACTAACCCTGTGAGGTCTGTACTCTGACCATCTCTGCTTTGCAAGTGTGACTTCCAAGGCCATGCGGTTGGTAGGCCGTAGAGCTAGGATTTCAACTTAAGCGAGCTGAACCCTCTCCACATCCTCCTCCCCCGCGTACTTTTTGAAAAATTGCTTTAAGCAATTAAGAAGCAAATACAAATTAAGAACTGAAGAGGGAGGAAGTCATGGAATAAAAGGATTATGACTAACTTTTGTTCTATGAGTGAAGACTCTGGACGCAGGCTTTCTTATTCTAAGTACCAGCTCCACCTTACCAGTTTTGTGATCTGAAGCTGATTACTTAGCCTTTGTGTGTCTCAATTTTCTCACTTATAAGAGGGGGAACCGTGAGATTATTTACCTCGTTGGTTGTATGATAATGTATGTAGAATGCTTGTATCTATGCTTGAGAATATAAGTGCTAAAGATTACTAGTACTATTTTACTTTCCTTACGTATCTTTAACCATGAACAATCGATGACGAGCTAAAGTGAAAGGGGTCTGGCAAAATATCTTCTGAAGAATTTCCAGAAGTAGGTTAAACCCCTTTGGACTGTCCCTCAGCATCACTGCAATGGATCTTTGGCAATACATCTCTTAGCCCAGGCAAAAGGGGCCTCTGACCAGGCCCCACACTTTGAGGGCCCCATGTTTTACACATAAAATAAAGTCATCAAGGAACACACGGGTGCCGCTATAACTTGGTGACTCATTCTTTTTTTTTTTTTTTTTAATGTTTATTTATTTTTGAGAGACAGAGAGAGAGAGAAAGAGAGAGACAGAGACAGAGCACAGGTGGGGGAGGAGCAGAGAGAAAGGGAGACACAGAATCCGAAGCAGGCTCCAGGCTCTGAGCTGTCAGCACAGAGCCTGATGCGGGGCTTCAACCCACGAACTGTGAGATCATGATCTGAGCCGAAGCCGGATGCTTAACTGACTGAGCCATCCAGGTGCCCCAAAATGGATTCTTAAATGATGACGTATCTCAGTAGTGCCAAATGTCTATTTTCTTGCTTCATTCTTGTTCCAGTTTATGGTTCCAGAAGTGCTCATAAATTAGCAGTATTTGAAAGAGTTGCACTAGGCTGCAGAAATTCTGCAATATTTATATATTTAAATAATTTATATTATGCAAATTTGTATATATGTAGGTATAAACTTAAAATTCACGAAGCATGTAAAGAATATGGATTCTTCACATTACTGAATGGATCTATGTAGTGCTTTGGGAGAAAATAAAATTTGTAATATACGTGCTAACTATGCATGCAGTAAAAGTCAGAACATTTTGTAACATTTTTTATAACAGTAATTTATCTTAGGTGACTCCATTACAATGTTTGAGCAAGATAAGTATATATTATTCATTATTTATTGCATTGGTAATTTGAAAATTCCTGTTGTGATTACCTCAGCAGAGTAAAGTTTCTTCAGACAGGAACAAACAGAAATCTGCTTCAAAACAAGTGACTCAGGACAGATGATCTCATTTGGCATTACTGTCAATAAAGCATAAATAATGTGAAAACCTTGATTATAACGACAGTATTAGTGATTCTACTGAAATTAAAACAAGTGAGAAATATTTTATAGAACACATACATAATTTATGAATTATACATATTTTCATTTTATTTCTCACCCAAACATCACAGACCTACCAACAGCACACATGATAAAAGTTAAATTCCATTGTTCCTGGTATTTTCCAAATGTGTTATAAAAAGTCATAGCTTGACATATACTTTAAGCATTTTTGATTGTTATGAAGATGTATTTGTTAAGGTAGAAGAAGAGAACATATTTTAGCTAACTGCTTGTTAGCTTGCTCTCTACTCTAAAATGACGTGGTGTGTCGGGGAGCCTGGGTGGAGCAGTCGGTTAAGCGTCCGACTTCAGCCAGGTCATGATCTCGCGGTCCGTGAGTTCGAGCCCCGCGTCAGGCTCTGGGCTGATGGCTCGGAGCCTGGAGCCTGTTTCCGATTCTGTGTCTCCCTCTCTCTCTGCCCCTCCCCCGTTCATGCTCTGTCTCTCTCTGTCCCAAAAAAAAAATTAAAAAAAAAACGTTGAAATGACGTGATGTGTGGGCTCCCAAAACGGGTCCTACCATTGTTGGGGGTAAGCTTGGGGGTCATGGTTTAGGATTATGATTTCAGGAATTAAATGTGCATTCTCTTAAGAATAAAAGTTCATTGTACATCTAAAAATAACATCTTTACTTATTCAATACATCTGTTTATTCATTTAACAAACATTAAGCTCCACACTGAAGATAATCACTGATTAGTGGGAAAACCAACACCTGGCAGTGCAGTGACAGGCATGTGCACAGGTATCACTTCTTCCAGGAAGCTTTCCCTGACCATAGGCTGAGATTTCTCTGGGCTTTTTCTTTCCATTTTCCCTATTTCTGCAAGCAGAGTAGAGCGGTGAGAGACTTCCTTGGACTCAGAAAATCTGATTTTGAATCTTGACTCTGAGATCTTGGACAAGTTAATCACTTAGGTAGGCTCGCTGAGCTTCAATTTCCATGACAATAATGCAGAATTAAGAGAACATGTCCTAGAAAATTCAGTGTTGTTGGGTGGACATACACATACAAAGAGAAGACACGTGCAAGATGAAGAAAGCCTGAGAAAGGTCATATAGAAGAAAAAACTTTTCAGATTGTAAAGTGCTATCTATACAGATGTGGGATGCTGATCTTAGATTTGAGTTCTTTTTTTTTTTTTTCTTTCTTAAGTTTATTTATTTATCTTGAGAGACACAGAGTCAGTGTGAGTTGGGGAGGGGCAGAGAGAGGGAGAAAGAGAATCCCAAGCAGGCTCCGTGCTGTCAGCACAGAGCCTGTGGGGCTCAAACTTACAAAACTGTGAGATCATGACCTGAGCCAAAACCAACTGAGCCACCCAGGCGCCTAGAGTTCTGCTTTTTCCAAGACTTTCTCTGCCTGTAATAATTTATTCCAGGGCTGTGTGACCTCTTCTCCTCCATTGGGTCAATTTAGCAAACTAAAGAATTTAGAGTGCCCTGAAATTATGCCAACTTTCCCCAAGAATAGGCCATTTTTTTACACAGCACTTTAATAAAAATATATTCCTAGGCTATCCACTTTTCTTTCTTTTCTTTTCTTTTTCTTTCAAGGAGAATTCCTCATCAAACTATGGGAGGGAAGGAGAGAGAGAGAGAGAGAGAGAAAGAAACACTGTGTTTCATTTCCTCAGTTTCCAAATTGAGTAATTCTAACTTTCCAGGGATGTTGTCAAAATTTGTGTTTGGAAAAGGACCTTAGTGAGTGAGTAAAAAGTGTTTAATAAAATTAAAGGGACGAAAAAAATCAAACTTATCATTTGATAACTCAGCATAATTACTACCTAGCAAACCTAAAGACTATTATTCTGAGTCGGTTAGGTCTGGTTGCAGTGTCTCCCATATGTATCAGTAAGGAGAGGCTGGAGTATATTGTGATAACAAATAACTCCAATTAGTGGCTTAAAATAACAAGGGTTTATTTCTTGCTCACATAGGTTTGTTTCCTTCTCCAGGACCTAGGTGACTGAGCTTCTGTTATTTGGAGGGTTGCTGACCTCCATGGCAGAGGGCAACTTAGCTCTGCAGAGTCTCACATTGGCCCAGAGTGTCACACCTCACCTCTTCTCATATCACAATAGTCAGGAATGGTTACATGGTGCCGCCCATCAAAGGAGCCAGGAAATAGAATCCCACCTTGGGCCAGAAAGAAGCTTATCAGGAATGTTTGGTGAGCATTACTAATGACCAGTGGGGCATTGCTACTTGCATGAAGTGGTAATGTGAACCCTTACAGCCAATCAAGCATTGGCCAAGAAGGCCGATGGGTGTGAGTGTTGGTCTCAGGCTATCCACCTTCATTCATCCTCCTCAATCTGTTCCACTAAAGCCTGCCACCCCTTCACCAGAACTTACTACTTGAGCCAATTCCAAATAATTTTGTACTTTCTTTTAAAATGCAAATAAACATTAAGTATACTATAATTTTAGTGTGTTTATCTGATGGTTTTGGAGAGCTGGTTGCTGCTGGGCTCTTGAGGGTGAAAAAGTTGTTTTTGAAAGACGAAAAACCCTCACCATGAATGAGAAAGAATGTCTGAAGGTAAGTCATCTGCTTCACTATATTGTCCAGAGTGGATCCTGATCACTTGTGTGGAGATTTATGGGGATGAACACCATGTACGGCTTGGTAGTTGTAAGCCCTGGAACCGTCGTGGTACCTATTCTTGTCCATATGAGGAAATAGGTCTCAGGAATTCCAGTTTGGGGATGCATTTGGCCCCAAATGACAAGGTTCATGGTGAACTATGATGCCCAATAGAGGTAGAATCCTACTTTTCTCTTCTGATAGGTGTCCAGAAGCTAAAACATCTTTTCTCTTAAACATTTAAAAATGCTTCTCATGGGGCGCCTGGGTGGTGCAGTCGGTTAAGCGTCCGACTTCAGCCAGGTCAAGATCTCACGGTCCGTGAGTTCGAGCCCCGCGTCAGGCTCTGGGCTGATGGCTCAGAGCCTGGAGCCTGCTTCCGATTCTGTGTCTCCCTCTCTGCCCCTCCCCCGTTCATGCTCTGTCTCTCTCTGTCCCCAAAATAAATAAACATTAAAAAAATTAAAAAAAAAAAATAAAAATGCTTCTCATTATCTTTAAAAACATCTTAGAAAAGTGTATTCTAGGTTGCTTTCTAATTATGCAACAAAATCACTCCTAGTTCTGGTATGTTGGTTAAAAGTCAAAACAGCTTGTATTTGAATACAGCTATACACATTCAACATTCAAAAGCTGTTTTCGCCATCATAATTAGACATTAGATTGTGATTTATATTGTTAAATACTGATTTGGAGTTAGCTAAGTAACAGTCTGGAAACTTACAAGTACTTTAGGATATTATGTTACATTAAAGTATGCCCATAGTGCATCACATTTTTTTCTCCCAAATTTAATGGATTATTTTAATTTGCAACTGAAAATATTTTGAATTGGTAAGATGTATATGCAATACAAATAGCTGAAGCTATAAAAGCGTTTAAAGTTTTTTTTTTAATGTTTATTTTTGAGAGAGTGAGACAGAGCACGAGTGGGGGAGGGGTAGAGAGACACAGAACGCCCAACGGGGTTGGGGGGTGGGGGGAGACACAGAATCCGAAGCAGCTCCAGGCTATAGCTGTCAGCACGGATGTGGGGCTCAAACTCAGGAACTGTGAGATCATGACCCAAGCCGAAATTGGGCACTTAACTGACTGAGCCACCCAGACGCCCCCACAAAAGTGTTTTTTAATGAACCGTAAGTGTTCCTCCCACCCGTCTTCTTATCCTTACATTTCTCCCTCCCCCAGAGTTAACCAGTATTGTCCTTTTATTGTTTCCTTCCAAAGATATTCTGTATTGCTATAAATTTTCAAATGGTGTGTGTGCTTACTAATTTGCTTGTACATCTTTTTTCTTAACACGATATCTTAGTGATAACTTCATAATACTATACACATACCTGCTTTATTCACTTAACGACTTCATAATATTCTTTTGTATTGGTTTGTCATAATTTATTTACCTGGTTCTCTATAAATGGACATTTATGTTGTTTCATATCTTTAGCTCTATGAACAATACTGAAAATGACATTCTTGTACATAAGTCTTTACATATGTGTGTGACTTTACTGTAGGACATAATTCTAGAAGTGGGATCGCTAGATCAAAGGCAGATTTTCTTAATAGAAATGTCATTAACATGAATTAAATTTTAAACTGGTTACAGCATAAAATTAATTTTTTTTTTTAACCAACTCTGGACTTATGGTCAAATAAGACACGTTCCACCTCAAGGTACTTAAATACTATAGATAAAATGGCAGCTATTTATAAATTATGTATCTTGAAAACCACTCTCACATTATCTTTATAAGATTTGTTTACCAACCATAAGATTGAATCTAAGAAGTATTTAAACGTTCCTATGTACATGCCTGGACTATGAAAATTCCTTAGCTGTGGAGAATTTTTATAATATTTTCTCCTTAAAAGTAAATGCATTTTCAAATAGATGTTCTTGTAAAACTTTCATCAGGAATAATAATATCAAAGCTGTTAAAAATTTCATAAACAGGGGGCGCCTGGGTGGCGCAGTCGGTTAAGCGTCCGACTTCAGCCGGGTCACGATCTCGCAGTCCGTGAGTTCGAGCCCCGCGTCGGGCTCTGGGCTGATGGCTCAGAGCCTGGAGCCTGTTTCCCATTCTGTGTCTCCCTCTCTCTCTGCCCCTCCCCCGTTCATGCTCTGTCTCTCTCTGTCCCAAAAATAAATAAACGTTGAAAAAAAAAATTTAAAAAAAAAAAAAAAAAAATTTCATAAACAGTTGATAAAGTCAAAACAGTAATGTGCTTCTTTAAGGGCCTTACAGAACTTTTAACTAGAAAATTCCCTGCTTCATACTTCCAAGAAGGTACCCAGACTCTTTAGAAAACCTTGCATGATTAAGGTTGATTAAAGAAATCATAAGTAATTTCTCAGGAAAATAATCAAAATCCACTTCCAAATAAGAAGGGTGTGGTTGCCCAGCGCAGCACAAGAAGGGTTAAACTATCATTCTTTCCTGATTATTTCATATCACTTGTATAAGATTGCTAAATGTCAAAAAGTGTTTATTTTTTTGCTAACAGTATAAAACTGAACATACTGTGAGACATAAGGTAGCAGGTGTCTTGGCTCTAAACTATCAAGTCTGTGGGCATTCTGTTATAACAGGTGCTCCAAAAAATTTGAACAGATTTTAACAAGAGCTGTATGGGCTTTTTAATTAGCCTGGTTATTCAGCATGTGTAAAAAGCATTAGGTATATGCTTAAAACATCATAGGGTCTAAAAAACAAATGCTTCACATAGTCACTCTCTCTTTCTGGCTCCACTTAGCTTTCTGCTACTACATTTGACGTATGTGTTTCTTTTATCACAGAATCTCCCCTAGCCCAGGCAGGAGGCCACAAAGAGCGATCATCAGTAATAGTGATAGAATGGGGGATCAAAACACTGTTCCGACTGTTACTCAGATACTCAGTACACTTTTAATAGAATTCAAATTTGACACATATTAGAAAGCAGCCTAACCCTCTTGCAGGAGCCTCTTTTAAAAAAATGTATATGCCTCACAAATGGACTATTTCCAGAAGGACTTTTCACCGATCTCTACAATATGAAAAGATGAGCTTTTACTTGGGATTCATGTTTAGGATTTTAGGAATAAATAATGACAAAAACAAACTCAAGTCTATCTATATTTTAGTTACTTGTCTAGGTCATTATGTTGAACACAGATATTGAGATACCTATTTCTTTTTACTTTTAAGTACTCATGTTACTTTTAATCTCTGGGATCCAAATGTACAGCATTAGTTTGTTTATCAAACAACAGTTTACTGAAAATTATGTCGAGTTTGTGTGTATGTGTGTGTGTCGCACAGACGAATGGAACAGACTTCCTGTCCTTAAGGCACTTAAAAATCTATATAAATCAGGGGTGCCTGGGTGGCTCAGTCGGTTGGGCGTCTGACTTCGGCTCAGGTCATGATCTCGCGGTCCGTGGGTTCGAGCCCCACGTCGGGCTCTGTGCTGACAGCTCGGAGCCTGGAGCCTGCTCCGGATACTGTGTCTCCCTCTCTCTCTGACCCTCCCCCGTTCATGCTCTGTCTCTCTCTGTCTCAAAAATAAATAAACATTAAAAAAATCTATATAAATCATAAAGGAGAATGTGGTTGATACCCAACGGTGTTATAAACAAGTATAGTATGGGACTTGAGAGAATGGGAAGATTTACATTTGGTGCAACTGGGGAAGGTTTCAGGTGACATGTGATGGTGGCCTTGCAGTTGGGTAGAATTTTGAAGTCAGCATTTTGGGTAGGCTACCGTGCCAGCACAAATGAAAGGTCATCAAATCATCATTTATGATTACTGCGCATGTTACTGTCATCAGTGTTTTATTTTTTAGATATAGAGGTAAGGTTTAGATTTGTTTTAAGTCAGGCACATGAAAAGGTGCCAATGATTGATTGCTTACAGCGTGCCAGGTGCAGTGCCAGAGGCTTCACCCACTTTGCCTTAGTTGATGTTAGTTGCCTTGGTTGCCCCATACGAGGTGTCATTACACCTGTTTTACACATGGGTGTAAGTGAAATAACTTATTCAGTGTCCTATGATAAGCAAGTAGTGGTGTCAGAATTGGACTCAAACCCATCTAGTGCTTAGGTATATGCATTTCTACAGCATGCTCTACTCCCTCAGTTTTAAAACTAGAAGGAAACTTGTGGATTCTCCTTGGGGATATAATTCATTTATTCTCAGTGGAGGCACAAATTTGATTCTTGGTGGTTGTATTAGTCAGTGTTCCCCAAAGAAAGAGATCCAAACAGGATGGATGGATGGATAGATAAATAGATACTATAAAAAGAGATATAAAAATTGGCTCACATGGTTATGAAGGTCAAGTAGTGTTACAATCGCCTGTTTGTAAGTGGGATAAACGGGAAAGTTAGTGATGCAATTCAGTCTGATTTTGAAGTTTTGAGAACCATGGAGGCTGATGTATGAGGCAGGAGAAAATGGATGTCTCAGCTCAAGTAAAGAACACATTCACACTTTGTTTTTTCCCCCTAGTTAGGCCCTCAGCAAGTTGGATGATGCCCACCCGTACTGGTGAGGACAATCTTCTTTACTTAGTCTGCATATTCCCATGCTAATCTCTTCCAGAAACAGCCTCACAGAGATACCACAAAATAACATTTTACCAGCTATCTGGGCATTCCTTAGCCCAGTCAAGTTGACACATAAAATTAACCATCACAGGGAGCAAAAAAAAAAAAAAAAAAGTACTCTTTATGTATAAAGATATACATACAGTTACATACAACATATGCAGTGTGTTTAATTGTAACATTTTATGGTACCCCTTGATAGGGAAGAAGGATCTAAAAAGGCTCCTTGGGGGGGGGGGTGTGATAATGAAAAAAAGTTTAAGACACACGGCTCTAACTCCGTTTTTTAGGGGACAGATTAGGAAAATCAGAGAGTGAAAATCCTGCCCAGTCCCATAGCTAGTTAGTGCTGTATATGCATGTGTTTACATTTAAAAAACTACACTGTTTTCAGGGGGAAAAAGGCACAAGAACCATTCATCACATTGCCGAGTTCAGCAATCTCCTTATAAGGTCCTCTTTAACTTGATTTCTCTCTGGGTTTGTAGGTAGGGGTATGTATGTGATCTCACTCTTAAGCCATAAATAACAAATTCCAACTTCATGAAGGTCAACAAGAAAGAGTGAACTGGTCCTGGGGTTAAATCTTGACCCTAGATGGTACATCATTCAAGCTCCTGTGTTTTTGGGGTACTTCATGAGCTGTCTACTTGGGCGCTCTTAGAATAGCACCTAACAGGTAGTAGGGCTCATGATTGTGAATTAATGTGTGAGTACTGGCAGCAGCAGGAGGAAAAGTGCTCTGAAAGACTGAGAATGTTATTTAAAATAACTTAAATAATTTAAGTATTAAGCTCATTTCATATGGAAATGAGTGACACTGACTCATTTGCCTGTTGTTGGACATCTGCTTATACTAAAAGTGGTTGGAGGTCTTAGAGAAAAAGGTGGCCCTCAGCAGAACTCTTATCTTGGGGTCAGGGGCTCAAATCGGGGTCTCAAATTCTGTTCCTGTTCACGTACGGAGAAGCGGCACCTTAGCTTGTTTGGGATCAGACAAAGGGTCTGTCAGCAGGAAGGAAGTATATGCGCCCCTTAAACAGTTTTACTTACTCTTCCCACACATCAACATACAATTTATTAAATTTGTTGAAGATAAAAGAAGGGATTTTTTCCCCCTAACCTATTGACATAAATGATTCTATTCCACTTAATTTTTGTATATGTGATAATTTCATATGCACTACCCCCATATGAATACAAGTAAATGTTTTCTTTCCATAATCTGCCTTTTCCATTATCCAATGTTATTACTTTTTTGTGTATTCTCTTGAGTTTCTTTATATTTATAAGGCAAAAATAAAAAAATATTTTCTGTAACAATAAAATGGCATATTATGCACACTTCTGCACCCCTTTTATCTTGGATATTGCTTTATATTGGTATATGAGAGCTTCCAACTTTTTTAACAGCTGCATAGTATTTCATTATATGAATATATTTCTGTTTGTTTAACTGTACTTTTTTTTGAGTTTTTAAGATATGTATTATATATAATATATAATATCGTATCTTCTTTATCCATTTACCATCATTGGGCCCTTAGATTGTTCCCATATCTTGGCTATTGTAAATAATGCTGCAATGAACGTGGTGGTACAGATGTATTTTCAAGGTAGTATTGTTGTTTTCTTCCAATAAATACCCGGAAGTGGAATTGCTGGATCATATGTTACTTGTATTTTTAATTTGTGGGTGAATTTCCATATTGTTTTCCATAGTGGCTGCACCAATTTACATTCCCACCAGTGGTGCACAAGAGTTCCCTTTGCTCCACATCTCCACCAACATTTACTTCTTGTCTTTTTGATAATAGCCATTTTAACAAGTGTGAGGTGGTGTCTGTGGTGTTGATTTGTATTTGCCTAATGACTAGCGATATAACTATTCTTCTTAGTTGACTTCTGGTTGTTTGTAATTTTGTACGATCATAAGTACTTCTGCAATTAATAACCTTTTATGTACATTGTGTTATATGTGTGAAAGCATATCTGTAGGCTATATTACCAGACACAAAATTTGCCACAGCCTGGGGTATATATATTTGTGATGTTGATAGTTTTTGCTAAATTGTCCTTTCTAGAAAGAGTGCCCCAATTTATACTTATACCAGAAATGTTATAAGAGTGCCAGTTTCTTCACAACCTTGTCTAGAGTATGTTAACAAAGTTTTTAGCTTTTGACAATCTGAGAGGTGAAACTGATATCGTGATGTAGGTTTAATTTTCATTGCTTTGAGTGACATTGAGATTCTTTACATGTGTGTAACACATTTTATTTATTTATTTTTTTCAATATATGAAATTTATTGTCAAATTGGTTTCCATACAACACCCAGTGCTCATCCCAAAAGGTGCCCTCCTCAATACCCATCACCCACCCTCCCCTCCCTCCCACCCCCCATCAACCCTCAGTTTGTTCTCAGTTTTTAACAGTCTCTTATGCTTTGGCTCTCTCCCACTCTAACCTCTTTTTTTTTTTTCCTTCCCCTTCCCCATGGGTTTCTGTTAAGGTTCTCAGGATCCACATAAGAGTGAAAACATATGGTATCTGTCTTTCTCTGTATGGCTTATTTCACTTAGCATCACACTCTCCAGTTCCATCCACGTTGCTACAAAGGGCCATATTTCGTTCTTTCTCATTGCCAGGTAGTACTCCATTGTGTATATAAACCACAATTTCTTTATCCATTCATCAGTTGATGGACATTTCAGCTCTTTCCATAATTTGGCTATTGTTGAGAGTGCTGCTATAAACATTGGGGTACAAGTGCCCCGATGCATCAGTACTCCTGTATCCCTTGGGTCAATTCCTAGCAGTGCTATTGCTGGGTCATAGGGTAGGTCTATTTTTAATTTTCTGAGGAACCTCCACACTGTTTTCCAGAGTGGCTGCACCAATTTGCATTCCCACCAACAGTGCAAGAGGGTTCCCGTTTCTCCACATCCTCTCCAGCATCTATAGTCTCCTGATTTGTTCATTTTGGCCACTCTGACTGGCGTGAGGTGATATCTGAGTGTGGTTTTGATTTGTATTTCCCTGATGAGGAGCAACGTTGAGCATCTTTTCATGTGCCTGTTGGCCATCCGGATGTCTTCTTTAGAGAAGTGTCTATTCATGTTTTCTGCCCATTTCTTCACTGGGTTATTTGTTTTTCGGGTGTGGAGTTTGGTGAGCTCTTTATAGATTTTGGATACTAGCCCTTTGTCCGATATGTCATTTGCAAATATCTTTTCCCATTCCGTTGGTTGCCTTTTAGTTTCATGTGTGTAACACATTTTAAAAAAAAATGTGTAAATTGTCTGATCACATTCTTTGCCATACTGAGTTGTTGATTTTTTTTCTCATTGATTTCTGGGACCTCTTTATTTATTATAAAAAGTCTCCAATATGAGGTGACAGAGGCTTATTCCCATTTGACATCAATGTTTTTTAATATTGAATAATTAAACATAACGTTTTATTTAAAAATTTTGTTAGCATGATGAATTGCCATTATTGGAAAAGATTGCTTAACATAATTTATCACGCATTATTTAATTTCTCATATTAAAAACAAATAAATGTCGCACTTACAAAAATAATCACATCTATGAGAGAACCCTGACGCCCTATTTAGCATTACTCTGTTTGCTTTGCCTAAGGTAAAGAAGCCTGTTCAGAGTACCAGCTACTTGTGCTGGGCTAGAGGTAACTTTGTCACTTATTTGGCAAATGCTCCATAACAAATAAATGACTGATCTAGGAAAGTCCAACTTTCTATGCCTGCTCTTTATAATCAACTTCCAATTGACAAGAAACAGAAGGTTAAGTTCAGGGCTTGCAAAGTACATAGCATTTGGGGCTTGAAAACTATTTATTTGTTGTGTTTAAAGCTCCTCACTGTAGTTACTAGAATAGAAGGATTTCCATCGTTGGCTGGTATTCATAGGGCTCAGCTAAAACCATAGGGGTTGGTAAAAGTTTCCCTGCCTGGCTTATTTTTACATATGACTTTGAACTGTATGAAACTGTCATTTTTACAGGTCAGAAGTAGTTGACTGTCAACAATTCATATGGTTCAATCTACATCTGAAAGCTGGATGCAGTTATAGAGGATTTAGCTCTCACAGCAAAAGCTTAAAGCTTTTTTTTCCGACTCTGGGCGCACTGGTGTTCCTAGGTTAGTTCACAGCGCTCCGGCGGGAAGAGAGAACTGCAGTATTCAGTAGTGACCACGAGAGGGGGCATTTCTCTTGGAAATGCGAAGATTCTGACCAGTTTTCAGAGTAAGGCAGAGGCAGGCTGAGGAGTGCGAGCAGGGCAGCAATAAACATCGTACGTGAGCAATAAACACTGTACGTGAGGAGGAGGCAGTGACTGCACGTGAGGTCGTTGTCCAGCTTAGAGGAAACCCCAGCAGTTTTCTCTCTGGCAACCTAGAGTTCGTAACGTTGAGAACAGGCGAGCGAAAATGAAGGGGGACCACAGCAAGAGCAGGTCCTGTTCTTCAGTGGCCTAATTGCTGATTTGGTAGCTAGAATCAAAACATCAAAAGTGACAAGCAGAAGGAGTTGAAGGTATATCCCTCACACAATATGAAATACTAGCCGCTTGCAAAAAGCTCCGATGTCATAAGAAATGTGTTTCCTTTGCCTGTTGCAGAGCACCTTCCTGTCCGAAAGTCTCGGCGCCTTGCTACAAAGGCAGTACACGCTGGCGATGGCTTCCCAGGCACGGATGTTACAGACGTCCTGACATTAGGCAGAAGATGCCAAAAAAAACCCCATTTTCTTTTGCATTTGCATAGCTGTTAGTATCTTTAACTCAAAAGTTGGAGGGGCCCTCAGTAACAGGAGGCTTGTCCTTCACTGGTCTCAGGAAGTTTGCTCTAAATGAGAGAGACACTGGGGCACCTGGGTGGCTCTGTGGGTCGAACGTCTGACCTCGGCTCAGGTCAGGATCTGCCGGGTTTGTGAATTCCGGCCCCACATCAGGCTCGCCGCTGTCACCACAGGGCCCGCTTTCAGAGCCTCTGTCCCTCTCTGTCTCTGCCCTTCCCCCACTCATACTTTCTCTCTCAAAAATAAATTCACATTAAAAAACTTAAATGAGAGAGACACTATGCTCATTTTCTTGGGTAATGCCACGTGGCAAATGCATGCAGAATAAGGGGAGTCCCACCTTCCAGGGCTGGCTGTTATAATCCAATTTGCAGTTGTGGAGGAAACATTGCAACAGCCAAGCCCCCTGAATGAGAACATTAAGTGACCCTGAAGAAGTTGCTTAACTGGAGGCATCTTTCTTCTTCTTCTTCTTCTTCTTCTTCTTCTTCTTCTTCTTCTCCTCCTCCTCCTCCTCCTCCTCCCCCCCCCCCCCCCCGTCCCCTCCTTCTTCTCCTCCTTCTTCTGCCATTCTTATTAGAAAACTAAGAAACAGGGAAAAGAGAACAAATTTATACAACAAATGATGGCATATTCTTCTGACACTCTGCCTGATGACAGTGCTGTCCAGCCTTCACTGCCCAGCGTTTAGAATTCAGGGTTCTTGCTTTCTGCTAGTGAACTGTTGTAATTTGATAGGGGGATAATAAACAGGAAATGATTTCTTTTCTGTACTTCCTTCTCCCCTAGTCTGCCCAAATATCCATGCTAACTGCGGTGCTTTTTTTCGGTGGTTTGTGGGGATTCTCTCTCCTCCGGCTCAAAAATAAGCCGCTGTGTCTTTCATTTGTTATTCTGAGAGAAGAAACCACGGTTGTTATATTTAAAAATGTGAGCGTCTGCTTATTACTGTGGCTAGGCAGGGAGATGGCTATATGATCCATCGCAGGAAGTGCAAGCTGCCCTCTCTCATGCTAAAAGGAAGCAATTTACCAGTAACACTGGTGCCAGATTAAGATTCTCGGTGCATCGCAAGTGAATTACCATGTCTATAATTTTCAAGAAGAAAAGAAAACAGCAACACACACACACACACACACACACACACACAAAACAAAGCCAAGAAATGTAAGAAGGGGGATATTGAGCCAAGCTTTGGTAAAAGGCACATAATTCACTTCAGAGATAATGGCTGGCTAGACTGCCCTGTTTCATGTCTAAAACAAAAAGATTTTGCAGGTAAGCTTGTGCGCAAGGAATTGGTGATTGCCCTTGGGGCTGTTTTGAGTTCTTATAGCCCAGAGATGAGTAATATTCAGATAGTGGGTCTTGCATATTTGTCTGTATGTTTTACAAAACCCTATGTGGAGAGAAACATTGTAATGTATTGATTTGGCATAATAAAAGCTCCATAAATGTTTTTTAAAATAATGAATTAAAGGGAATAGTTCTTAGGGAATTCTACTATATGTAGCATGTGAAGTACATCACAGGTAATAAATGCAATTAACAGGGATTGAGATATATAGATGGAAAGAGATGGCCTCTGTTGGACGAAAGTGGGTGGAAAGCAGCTGGTGTGTTTTTCCAGCTCAGAGCCCTTGAAATATGAGCTGTGGCCCCCCCTCACCACAAGTCCCACTTAAATTCCTAGAGCAAAGCAAGGGTGGGGGGGGGAAGATAAGGATTGGAAGAAGTGGAAAGGAGAATTTATTAGGGTACAGAGGTGGGGTGGGGGAAGGCAAGGACACCCTTGGAATGGGCCAGAGACTTCGATTTTAATCCTTTTTTGGATATTACTCTGACCACATCTGTTCATGATGCTGCTCTATTAGCGAAGGGGAAGAACCAGTGCTCCTGTGATGGAGGCCCACCTGGGGCCAGAGTGCATGTGAGTTAGAGCACAGGTGGTTTGCATTAACAGGTGTGTTCCCGTTATTGTAATGCAGACCTCACCTGGAGTCAGCACTAGCAAGACGTTCACTACTAGCATGGGGTTGGGGGAGGGGGGGAGGATAGAACATCTGGGCTGCTATTTGTTTTTCCTATCTTGCTCTTACATTTCAAAGTGACCCTTTGTTCCAGTTCCCTTGAAATGGAAACAAATTTGAGTTCAGGGCATTTCTCTATAGTTATTTGTATTTCACAGGAATGTGGGCTTTCTGACAAGGAACTCAACAGTTTTAGAAATTCTAGATCTTCCTGATGAGGATCAGCCCTCTGTGACATTACATGCATTTCCCGAGAGGCCTGGGTTCAGAAAAGGGGAGATGGGTGTGTTCTTCCAGATCATATAACTCATTGTTGGGTCACCATAAAACTCAAATTCTTATTAATTTTCTAGGTGGGAGGTGGGGAGTGGGAGGCAGCTCAGGCTGTTTAGCATCTTGTTCATTTATTTTGTGGGGGAGGCGATGGTTTTCTTGGATGCTTCTGAAAAATACAGAGGCACTGGATAGAAATGGCATACAGGCCCTAGATAACGTGAAATGTTTGTTTGTTTGTTTTTTAATCTCTAAGAGAATTCCAAGGCCTAACAGTGAATCATGTTGTACCATAGAGCTATCCTTAATGCAATGCTTAGGAACACTAGGCTTCATCCTCAAGGGTCAGGGCAGTGGACTTTCTTCCCGTGGATCTGCACCACTGAGACTGTGCTTGTGTTTTAGGGCTGGATCCTAAAATGAGGACATGCCATTGTGTTATGGTGTCACAGCCACACATGCACGTCGATGGCTGCTGTAGAGAGGACTCTTAGATGGTCAAGAGAACTCTACTTTCAATCTTTCCCAAACATTCTCATGTTTATCCTGCCAATTGCTTTGCATCAATAAGCCAGGTTTTCAGCATCCTTCCACCATGCACTTTCTAAATACTTTACTATTCTAGCCTGAGGTTAAGTTCCTGCCCCAGGAAGAGGAGAGATGGTGGAAAATTTGATTACTCATAACATTTCTAAGGGTGGTAAGATACATGAAGATAAAGTTCTTCTTGAGGCTTTAGTAAGGCTAGAAGATTGTTTTCCCTATTGAGGGGAACCACAGACTCATGGGACAAGAGGATGTTTTCCAATGTCCTAGGGACTATACCTCAAATTTAAAGACTGTAGAACCCTCTAGAGAGTTCCAGGAGGAATCTGAGCTGATGAAACTTCCAGGTCACCTTCTCCAATGAACACCTAGAATAAGAAAAGGATTGTCTCTGCCTGGAGCCCTCCCTGCCTGAAGGTCAGTGTCTAAGCTCTGGTTTCTGTCTGCTCTGCCGTCAGGTGACTGTAACCTGTGTCTTGCTTGGCCTGGCTAACTCCAGGGCAACTACTTGTCCCAAACTGTGTCTAACTTTTCCTGACCTCTGCTCACCCCCTGTGCCACCCATAGCCAGCCTTGATTACTATCCAACTCCACTGCCTGCCTCAGGCAAGGCTAGCAGCTTGCTTCCCTAAAACATGCTTTTACTTCTTCTGCTGTAGTACGAACACACATTGTTCAATGTTAGGAAAGATAATACTTGAAAATGGAAATGTAAGGGGCACCTGGGTGGCTCAGTCGGTTAAGCATCCGACTTGGCTCAGGTCATGATCTCAGGGTTTGTGAATTCGAGCCCTGCGTTGGGCTCTGTGCTGAAAGTTTGGAGTCTGGAGCCTGCTTCAGATTCTCTGTGTGTGTCTCTCTCTCTGCCCCTCCCCCATTCATGTTGAGTCTGTCTGTCTCTCTCTCAAAAATGAGTAAACATTAAAAAAAATTAAAAAAAAGAAAATAGAAACCTAAAATCTGATGGACTAGGCAATGATTCTTGCTTTAGATGGGAGCAATAAGTTTACCAGACCAGTTGAGAATTCAAGGCTTGCAGCAGTTGCCTAATGCTGGAGGCTGGGATGGCAGATGGAGTCAGTATTGGTCACAGTTCAATGCTGACACTGGTCGGAGGGAGCAAGAGTCCTAACAGTCTCAGGGGGGATTGCTGGGAGTTAGGACTTTATCTGGAGTCTGAAGTAGCAGTTGTCCTTTATTCCTGATCACCAGGGTCTCCTCTGGCTTATCCAGAAGGCCTGAGAGAGTCACCAGAACACGCGTACTTCCTTGGGAGAAGGAATCCCCTAGAGCCAAGATTTCTTGGTTTCTGTGTCTAAATAGGGGTCAAGTTTGTTAGCCCTTAGCTGTGCAGAGCTTGTGTGCAGTCTGGTTCCTCTCAGGAGAGTGCCCACACCCTGACCCCCTCCGGACAGAGCAGCTAGCGCTTATCCAACCCCGACTAGGATCCAGTCATTCTTGGGTATTTTATATGGGCTGCCCCATTACTTTCAATTCTACAACATTCCATGAGTACGTGTTAGCATCACCATTTACTGCTAAGGAAATTGACACCCCATCGGGTAAAACAACTCACCCAAGATCACATATACAAATAACTGGAGCTTGGTTTGCATCCAGGTCTGTTGGCCTCCTGTGACTACTCTATAGAACAGGAAGAGAAACGCCTGCATTTGATTTGATATTGATCAGGTAGGATTATTTACACCAGAAAGGGTTTTTTTTTTCCCCCATGTACACATCCATTAAACACAGAGTTTTCCTAAATAGTGAAATGTTGTAAATTTCAAGCATGTTTTCCTAAATAGCGAAATGTAAATTTCAAGCATTTCGCTTTGAAAAGCTCAAGGTATGCCACTCTACCGGGAAGTGCCCTATTGCATAAAGTCAGCTGCTACAGCCTGCAACTTTTGTGTCTGTTTTCTTCACAATGCCAAAAAATGCTTTTTTCTCCAGGGCACCTGGGTGGCTCAGTTGGTTAAGCATCTGACTCCTGATCTCAGCTCAGGTCATGATCTCATGGTTGGTGAGTTCGAGTTCACGTTGGGCTGTGCTCTGATAGTGCAGAGCCTGCTTGGAATTCTTTCTCTCCCCTCTCTCTGCCCCTTTCTCCACTTGCACTCTTCTCTCTCTCTCAAAATAAATAAACTTGAAAAGAAAAGAATAGTTTTTCTTCACTTAATGACTTCCTGTCCTTTTATTTGAGTTGCTTTATTCTTCACTTCCTCACATGACCATTTAAAATTTTTTTTTTTCAACGTTTATTTATTTTTGGGACAGAGAGAGACAGAGCATGAACGGGGGAGGGGCAGAGAGAGAGGGAGACCCAGAATCGGAAACAGGCTCCAGGCTCCGAGCCATCAGCCCAGAGCCTGACGCGGGGCTCGAACTCCCGGACCGCGAGATCGTGACCTGACTGAAGTCGGACGCTTAACCGACTGCGCCACCCAGGCGCCCCCCTCACATGACCATTTTAAAACTTTTTTTTTTTTTTTTTTTTAGGCAAACAAAACAAGAGCGTTTATTGGCAGAGGACCTACTTCACAAAGAAGTTAAATAAGCTTCCTCAGGCCATGGAATATTATATAGGCTAAGACCTCAGACTTACACAAAGAAATGGGGAATATTTAAAAAATATAACAAATAAAAGGAAAATATAATATTTTAAAAAAGTTTACCTGCTCTAAAAATTCTTTTTAAAGCAATAATAGTAACAGTGTGTTCTCTCACTCTACCATCTTAATTAAGCTTTTCAAATGTGATAATTCCTTTTCCTAAGTTCTCAGGAATACGCCGTTTTTACCACTACGATATTTTGTTCTAGAAACACAGAGATAACACAGCCAATTTTGGATTCAGGAAGAGACTGAAATACTGGAAAGTGAAAGCCAGGACTCCAAACTGACGCCCCTACAAGCCTCACCCCTCCCCTCCGCTCCCACTCCACACTAGCCTTTTGTGCTGGTGGCCTTGCTGGCAGGAGCTGGCGCTCCCTGCACCCCCTTGTCTACCCCTCCTCTACTGTGGACCCTAATCGCATTAAGCCCATTAATGATCCATTTGTTTTTTTTTTCCCTCCTGCTTCCACAAAAGGAAATGCATTATTCATTGATAACCTTTCTCCTCCTTTTGTGTTTTATCAATAGTGTAGACTGAGTTTCATGTTGTTGCACAGACTGTGATAGTGGCTCTTTTGGTGGCTCTGATGTGAAATTACTCCATTGTCAGCAGATATTAACAGGACTCAAGACTGCGTCTGGGTAGAAGCTCTTGCTTCTCTTAGAACTCCAGCTGTTGTTTCTTAATGGCTCTCAACTGACCCACTTACGCAGGAAGCTGGCGAACCTCTGTTCCGTTCACTTGGAGATATGCCACTTTCCTCTTGTTTATCTAACAGATATCCTACCAGATACTAAAACCTCCTTTGAAATTACAGGGGGTGTGAGCATGTCTCTTCTCTGTACTGTCTTTGATCATCAGCACCAACAAAGCTGAGTCTTAGGAGCTACAACAGTATCTTTAATTGGCTGGGCCTATTCTACAGTATTTCAGGACCAGGGTCCCTAGGGGATAGGACGCAGCATCCTTTTTGCACCAGTGAAACCCTGTTTAAAATGGTTGCTCCTTCCTCTGCAGAGCCACATGCGGCTCTTTGCGTTTAAATGAGCAAAAACCCAAAGCCATAATTCCAGTGCTCAATAGCCAGATGTGGCTAGTGACTACTGTGTTGGACAGCATAGTGGATATTTCCATCACCTCAGAAAGTTCTAGGAGGTAGCACTGGTCTAGCTAGTAATAGTAAGAGCTAACATTTTTGAGTATGTATTATGTGCCCGGCACTGTTCTCAGCACTTTACAGGTGTTAATTCTTTTATTCCTCACCATAAACCTGTGAGTTAGGTACTATTACTGGTCCCACTTATAGATGAGCAAACATAGGCACAGGGAGAGTATTTATATTATAAAGCCACTTGCATCACACAGCTACTATGAGGAATAGACAAGACAAACATCAGACACAGTCAGCCTGGCTCCAGAGTGCAAGCCCTGCCCCGTCACACTGAATTGCTTCTCACACAAGATGCATTAGGAAGAGACTGAGCCTCAAATCATCTTCAATTTGAATACATGTTTTTATTTAAAAAGAATGAAAGCCTATTAACCTAGTAATCATCACTTTTCCGCCCTTCCCAGCCCCACCCTGCTCTTGGCGTGTGGTTGACCTGCGTTGCCCCAAAAGGAACAAGGCAGAACCCCTGGGTCCCTCAGTCTCTTTCCTTAACCGCCTTCCTAGGCCCTGTTTCTTTATCAGTTTCTGCCTCCTTTTTCTTGTCTCCTCCCGGCAAAGGCAAATTCCTTTGCTGGTCTGTTCACTCTCATCCTTTCCTACCTCATGCAGAACTAAGCTGCCATTATTTACCTTCTGTCTTCCTCATCAACTCCTGTTTTTTTCCCTCCTGTATGATTCTTTGTTTTTGAAGAAAACACAGGCAGTCCTTCTCTCCCCTGCTCTTTATTAAATATGTCAGTCTAAGTCCTTGTCCTTTAAGACTCAATGGGCAGCACCTGCCCAGGAGGTCCCAGGGCACCATCACCTTTCCTTGCCTCAGACCGGCCTAGTGCCCCTCTTTGGGGCCCCCACTGCCTTCTGCCTACCATAATTGCAGTACTTAGCACACTGTGTTGAGCAATGCATTTACATTTCTATTTTATCCAATTTTATTGTTCGTGAGTAAGAATCACACTCTGAGTCTCTTCAGAGCTCACCAAGTAGCACAATGGCACAATGTAGGCACTAGATGAACACTAATTAGAATATAAGCATTTATTCTAAAAAGAAAAAAAAAAACACAAACACCTAAACATGTCAACTTTCTTTTGACCTTGTTTTTTCCTTTAATAATGGAAAGGAAACGTTCCTTTAACGTTTATTTATTCTTGAGACAGAGAGAGACAGAGCATGAACGGGGGAGGGTCAGAGAGAGAGAGGGAGACACAGAATCTGAAACAGGCTCCAGGCTCTGAGCTGTCAGCCCAGAGCCCAACGCGGGGCTCGAACTCACGAACTGCGAGATCATGACCTGAGCCGAAGTCGGCCGCTTAACCGACTGAGCCACCCAGGCACCCCTGGTATTTTATCTTTAAACTTCTTTCTTTTCCTTTTCTTTCTTCCTTTCTTCCTTTCTTCCTTTCTTCCTTTCTTCCTTTCTTCCTTCTTCTTCCTCTTTTTTTTTTTTTTGAGAGAGAGAGGTGGGGGGTAGGGGGGAGAAGGACAGAGGGAGAAAGAGAATCTTAAGCAGGCTCCATGCTCAGCACAGAGCTCGATGTGGAGCTGGATCCCACGACCCTGAGATCACCCTGAGCCGAAATGAACAGTGGGATGCTCAACGGAGTGAACCACCCAGGTGCCCCTATCTTTAAACTTCTTGAAAAATTTATCTGCAATCTTTATTCATTACCAATTAGTCTTTATTCTCTTGCAGTTTGGACTCGCTAGCCATCGAACAAAAGACATCCTACACACAAATGCAATGTCTGTGCCTTGATAATACATTTTTGAAATTTTCAGTACTTGATATTCATGACTGGTCTCTGAAACGCTCTTCTACCTTGAATTCTTTTCTCTTCCGCATTTGGACTCTCATTACTTCTTTGGTGGAACCATTTCTTTTTGGTCTTGTCCATCTTGGCTAGCTTCTGCCCTTCTACTATTCATTAATTATGGACATTCTTTAAGCTTTAGGGTATTTTCTTTCTCCCTTTGTAGTGTTATAAATTTCTGACTTCAGTTATGTTCAGATGAGTTTTGCATTTATATTCCAATCATGTCATTGCTTGGCATCTTTGCCTTATGACCTGCCAGTTCTTAAAATTTAACACTTGTAAACTAAGTTAATAATTTTTGCTGTTAAGCTGGTTCCTCCTCCTGACTTTTCAAATTCTTCCACTGACGTCGCCATTTTGAATGACTATATTCAGTCTCAAACTCTATATGCCTCCTATATCTCCAATCACATGTTCCCAATAAGTCATTATGTCCTATTGAGTTTTCCTTTGAAATTGCTCTCACTTCTTCTGTTCCTTTCACAGGGCTGCCTTCCTAATTAAGACCCTTATTTAGCTCTTGGCTCTAGTATTGCAAATATCTTTGAGCATCTCGCCTCCCCCTCCTTCCACATCCTTCACACCACTGCCAGAGTAATCTTCCCAAACAACTCTGATTATGTCTGATTATGTCTTTTCCTTATTCAAAATATCTCTAATGACAGCTCCTTGCCTATTTAATAAAGTCCATATCATTTGCTTGACAGTCAAGGACCACATATAACGAATTTTCTTTTCATTTTTATCTCCTCTTGTTTTACCTCCTGCATATACCCTGAATTTCTTGTTGTTTCCCAATACACTTCGGAGTCTTTTGCCTCCATGCTTTTGTATGTATTCTCCCTTCTGCTTAAGTTGCCCTTGCACACTTTACGACCTTCTCCAGCTCCCTTTCTACTGAGTGAAGTATTTTCTTTTCAGTGCCCTATTCTAATGCCATCTGCTTCATGGAGCCTCCCCTGCTGACTTCAGCCAGGAGTGATCTCTCTTGCTCTAAACTTCCACAGCATTCTATCTGGGCTACACATTACCTGTACTTGTCACCTGATCATGTATCTTCTACAACATGGTAGCTCCTTGAGCTTGAATGCCTGCTTAATTCGTCTTCAACATTCCTCAAAATATTTCACTAAGGGCAGATTCTAAGTAGATATTTGTTGATGATGGAAAGTACCTAGCCTCCCTGGCTGCACTCCTTTTGTCCAGTGTATAGCATTAGCATCTATGCTGTGAAAACTTCAGCTGGAATAAAACAAAGGCAAATTAAAAACTATCCCTTAAATAATGGCAAGAAGCTCTGTGGTGTGTCTGTCATTTAATCCCTCTTAAATCCATTTTGGATGGTAAGAGAGTATAGATAATAAATGAAGACTTGAGGAGAGGAGAGTTAAATTTTGATCTTGACCTTTCTGTAATACACACCTATCCATTCCATTCCTCAGTTTCTTTTTTAATGGGATCAACATCACTGTGCTACCTTAGAGGAACCATGGTGAGAACAGAAAATTACCTTGACACTTTAAAGTGTTAAGGCCATGTGGCCATCACTCCAACCTGTTGTTCACTCTTTCTTCTGAAATTCTATGACTCTTCTTGGGTGATACCCCACTAACTTACACCTATTGTAATGGGAAGGTGGCTCCAAAAACATACGTCCACCTCCTAATCCCTGAAACCTATGGGTATTATGCTATATGATAAAGAGTAAATATTACCTTATATGGCAAATGGTGTGATTAAGTTAAGGACCTTGAGAGAGGAGTTTATCCTGGATTATGCTGGTAGGCCCTCAATTCAAGCACACATATCCTCATGAGACAAACGCACAGAGAAGACATATTCAGAGGGGAAGACAATGTGAACATGTGGGTGGAGATTGGAGTGATATGGCTACAAGTCAAGGAACACTAAGGATTGCCAGCAAACATCAGAAGCCAGGAGAGAGTCATGGAAAGAATTTCGACTCCAGAGACCTGAGAGGGAGTGTGGGCCAGTGCCTCGATTTTGGACTTCTGGTCTCCAGAACTATGAGAGAATACATTTCTGTTTTAAGTCACCACATTTGTGGTAATTTTTATGACAGCTCTAGGAAGCTAATATACTTATCCCATCCTATTCTTATTATGATATTTAATATTTGCATCCATGTTTTGGCTTTCTTATGAGCTACTTAAAGAGTTGTTAACAACCACTGTATTTGAAACTTTTTCATTCGTCATTTATTTAAGAACTTACTACGTGTCAGGTACTTTTTAGGTCCCAAGACTAAAAAAAATGATTAAGACTCCATTCCTCCCCTCAAGAAAGCTGTAGTCTTTTGGGATATAGGAACATCTAAGTGAAAAGAGGGGTAAGGAAGACTTCCTGGAGGTGGTGGCATGTAACTGAATTCTATAGTTTGAATTGGGGTTAATTAGGCTGGGAGCTTACGAGATAAAACAATTTTAGGCAAAAGGGACAGCATGAACAAGGCCACAAAGGCCAGACGTCATGATATATATTCATGTGTAAGAATCTACAGAGAGCTGTTGGAGACCCTGGGGTCAGAGAATGATGGGAACCAAAGCTGGAAAGTTAGGGAGGAACTAGATAAAAGAGTGCTTCATATGCTAAAATGAAAGGGAAAACAGTTTTTTTATTTTTTTTTAAAGTTAATTTATTTTGAGAGAGAGAGAGAGCGAGAGAGAGAGAGAGAGCGAGAGAGAGAGAGAATGAGTGGGGGAGGGGCAGAGAGAGAGAGAGAGGGAGAGAGAGAATCCCAAGCAGGATTCATGCTGTCAGCATGGAGCCTGATGTGGGGCACAAACCCACAGACCATAGATCATGACCTGAGCCGAAACCAAGAGTCAGATGCTTAACCAAGTGAACCACCCAGGAGTCCTGAAGGGCAAAACAGTTTTAATCCCTTAGTCAACCACACACAGTGGGTGAGAGGTTTTAACCACATAGTAGGTAACAGTAAGTCTTCCCTGAATGACTGTGTTAAAATGGGCACAATTTATAATAAAAGCTATTAGCATTAAAAAACAGAAAAGAAAAGAAAAAAAAGCTGTTGACATTGTTATGAAAAAAATCATGTTTTCTTACCGAATGGAGGTATGAACTTGGTGGTTATCATCTGAGACTGTGATGATGCTATATGTGAGGTAAACAAAATTTACAGACACATGTTTTTAAGCATGGGATAGTATAATAAATATTTCACAACTTGCTTGCCTTTCAGATTGCTTTTATGAGATTTATAGAGCAAGTCTGAGCGATGTATGTGTACTAATTGAAAACTTCTTAGTATCAAGACACTATCTTCCAATTCTTTTTATTATGGAAAGTGAGAACTTATTCTTGAGAGGAAAGGAGGAGTCATTGTTTCTCTGGTCTATCTACCACAATAGGAGTCAGAGATGTTGTTTAGGCAATGAGACACAATACCGCTCTCACTAAGGTCCCCACATGGTATGATTATGGCTTTTGTGCTGTTAGAGCTAAATTCCTTGGAATCAGGGTGGAATGGAAAAGTAAGCATCAGGTGAGAACTCTGTCCTGGCAAGGAACATCCAGCTAATAGAAATAAGTGAAAGTAACTGCTTCCTGTCATTGGATTAAATCTGTTAGGATGCTGCATATCTGATCTGTGATACAAGCTGCAATCAACTATGTTGCAAAAAGACAAATATTTTCTAATTCTCTCATGTTAGCCGATTTGAGAATGCACTACAAGTAAAAATCTCCAAGTGGGTATTTTAAAGCGAAGTGAGCAAGTTTCTAGGAAATGTTTACTGTGCATCCATTGTTCTGTGCCTTGCCAGACACAAAGGAGATATGATTTCAGCTTATGAAAGGCTCAGTTTTGTTGGGAAAGAAAATGATAAGACACTTGACAAAATTACATAATTCTATAAAGCGTAGTGTGATACTTGGAAGTCCCTAAGTGGAAGGTCCTGTTGGGCAACCAGATTAAAAGGTGAAAGAGGTGGGGTGTGGGTCTGACTCAGGCTTGGAGGACTGGATTTGAGCTGGCGTGGCAGGAGAACAGCTTGAATGCAGACAGAGTGTGGGATTAATAACAAACGAGCATGTTTATGGGCTGAAAGGAGACCAGGGTGACTGGAGCAGTGGATTCATGGTTCAGAGCAATGTGATGTTTTGGATATACAACTTGGATTCAGTTTGCTAAAGGTCTTGAATTAGCTTCCTGTTGTTGCCATAACAAATTACCACAACTTTAGCAGTTTAAACAATCCAAAATTATCTTACAGTTCTGTAGGTCAGAAATCCAGTGGGCTCGACTGGTTTCTCTGCTTCAAGTTCATAAGGCCAAGGTTAAGGTGTTGGTACAGCTGGGCTCTGGGGTGGAATCCACTTCCAGGCTTATTCAGGTTGTGGCAGAGTTGGCGATGTGGTTATACGACTGAGGTTTCTGTCTCCTTGCTGGCTGTTGGAAGGAGGTAGTTCTCAGCTTCTAGAGGCTGCCTACATTCTTTGCTTATGGTCCCTTCCCCCAACTTCAAAGCCAACAAATGGCACTTTGAGTCTTTGTTACATCTTGAATCACTCCAATGCTTCCCTCTTCTGCCATATCTCTCTCATTCTTCTGCTTTTCTCTTCTACTTTCGAGGACTTGTGTGATTACCTTGGGCCCAACTGAAGAATCTCCTGAACTCTCTATTTTAAGGTCTGTAATCTTAATTCTATATGCAAAGTCCTTTGTGCCATGTAAAGTAATATACTTGGCTTCTAGGGGTTGCATGCCAAGGCTGGGGAGTTTGAATGGGACCCAAAAAGTAACTGAGAAGCTCTGCAGGTCCTTGAACAGAGGAGAGGTATGTGGATACACAGAGAAGACTGACGACAGCACTATTTAACTATTCATGCAACACTGATTCAGAAGAGAGGCTGAGCAGGACATGGGGAAAGGGAGGGAAGGGAAAACCACTGGTGGCTCTTTTGGGCCTTAGTTAGACTCAGGCAATTCTGCTTTGACCCAATGGTGTGAACTCTACTCAGTAGAAGAAAGGCCCTATAGCTAATTGTATTTATCCTTCTTAGGGGGTAGTTCATCTAATACCTCCATGTGGGGAGGCTCATCCTTCCTCTGCCCCATGTGGTTCATCAAAGTAATCCTAAACATTGGAAAGATTTCTCATGAGAATTCTAAAATGAATACTCTCCATCGCCTTACCATTCCAATGATGTTTGTGCCCCCTTTTATAGACTGACACCTTAGGCAGCCACCCCACCCTTTCCCAGCCCTGAATTGGTTCTGGCGACATTCATTCGTTCATTCATTGATTCATTCATTCATCAGTGCTCGCTTTGTGTGAGTACCACTTTTGGCACTGGGGTTGCTGCAGCGAATAAAGGATTAAGAGAAGAAAGTGAAGATCAAATAAATACATATCACAAGATTCCAATATGTAGAAAATAATTAAGTGGGTTAGGAGGATAGAGGATGATTTGTGAAGACATAAGGTAACAACATTTGGGCAGACACTTGAGAGAGGTCAGGGTTTAAGTCATGTGGCTATCTGGGGAGGAGGAAAGAGTAAGTGCAATGATCCTAAGACTGAGCAAGAGGGAGCATGCTTGGGAAAGTTGTGGAAAGTAAGAGGTTCTGCCTGGCTGGAGCAGTGAGAGGAAGAGTTGGGTTAGAGGTGTGTGGGCAGTGCTGTAATGAAATTAACCTGTCACCAATCTGCACTAAGTGACATTCTGCGATTGGGCCTGTAAGCTCTTATACACTGTTTGCTCCAAGATTTTAGTATGATTACTATACAGAAGGATTTATTTGTCTCAAGAAATTTGGACCAAAGAATAAAATAACATGTTTCAAGCTCTGGGTATGGATTGCTGTGAAAAATTAACTTGTTATATGCATTTATTGACTATTGTTTATGACATAAACAAAGCTGCTCTCCTTCTATAATAAGAAGAGTTGGTAATATTGTACCTTTCTTCCTTTCCATCCTCGACATTATTATACAATAAAGAGCTGAATATATAATATTCTGCCGAGAGGGTAACGAGCAGGATTCAATCACACATTTAAATGAATTTAAAAAAAAAATCTGAATCCTGTCCAAGTTCTTCCATCTAAGCATCACTTAAGAATCTGTTTGTTCAGTTGAGTTGCATGTCTGCAGCTGCCAAGCCACTTTGGTTCTGCCAGCTCGACTCTCTGATTGCAAAATAAAGGGTGGTCACTTAACAGTGGATGTGAAAAATAAGAGTGTTTTGTGAGAAGAACGACATTACAAGAAATCCTGATAATGGAAAGCAGGAGGCTTCCCGCTTGCGCACCCCCTTAGCCTGAGGGCAGTTAATTTTGAAGGGGTGTTCTCACCTTCCCCACATCTAAGCCGTCTTTGGCGGGGTGCGTGTGCTTTTGGAGGATGGATGCACTTTGCTGCAGCTTACATTCATAAATATTTTTGTAGTATGATAGGCTGTCAAAACAAATCTGTGTTTTCCATTTGTGTGTGCGTGAGTGTGTCAGGATGCCTCTTAATCTTTTTGTCCACCCAGGGGTAGAGCACAAATAATTTACTTTCCTCCTTGTGGCTTTCTCCTTACGGTATAGATTTGTGCAGAAGTGAGTCACGAGGAACAGGTAAATAGGTGGCCACGTGATCTGTGGTTACAGCCCCTTTATTTAGTGGTTCTGTGTTTCCGCTGAAAACCTGTAGTGGCTTTTAAGCATTTTCAGTGGAAAATTCCATCTGAAGTTTGGCATTAACTACATCATTGAACTGTGGAGGGACAGTTGAGGAGGTCTTACTGACAACACAACTGTGCGTGCGGGAATGTGGCATTGTGTTTAGAGCACAGGAGCCGTTGCATGGCTTTAGAGTCAGAGAACACACAGAACTGAGGCGATGTCCCCCCAGCCTCATTACTTGTTAGTGGTGTGACCTTAGGCGAGTTCCTTAATGTCACTGAGCCTCAATATCCTGTTCTGTAAAATGAGGGAGGGAATGCCTATTTCCTAAGGTGGCTGTGAGAATTACATGAGATAATATAAGTCTAGTGTCTGCACCTGCTAAGTGCTCTATAGATAGTAGTCATTTTTATTATCATCATTTTTCTTTGCCTTATTTCATTTTGATAGCACAGCAGGTAGACTTGGCATAAAGCAGCAGTCTTTCTGGTGCATGGAAATATAGGCCCCTAGAGGATAGCACATAAAACCCTGAAACCCAACATATACCTTCCTTTGCATATTCACAATATTTTTCTCCCTTCAAGTAAACCTGGAGAAAACATTTTGTTGCTTGCTGCCTGAATTGGCCAGCAATTCTAGTTTCCAAGGAGATTGTAAATGGATGTATTTGTGTATGCTGATTTGCCTCAACTTTAGAAGAATTCCTCAGGGAATTCTTCAAAAGAAACAGAACATAATGGAAATGTTTTTTTTTTCTTTTTTCATAAGCCATAGAAGTGTGTGTGTGTGTGTGTGTGTGTGTGTGTGTCCTTAGTGATCTAAAAGTTACTTAGAAGTGGTCAGGCAAAATGGAAAGATTTGCTAATGAAATATTTATCTCCCTATGACTGCAATTTTATATGTCCCTTCAAATTAATTTATCTGGGATTTTTGCTATTTAGAAAAGCATTTAGTGCAATTTGGAATCGTAATTAGGATATTCTATACCAACTGCAGTGCTTGATGTAATCCTCTAACTTCACTATGGTTACATCACAAGGGAGGGTAGAACTGAAGTCTGTTTTTCTACTCTAGAAAACCCAAAAGCACCTGTTCAGTGTCTATCCTAGAGAGGTATTCAATATTGAGTAAGTGATAATAAAGTTTTTTTCCTGGTGCACAGTTTCATTACTTCTTGGGGAAAAGAATTGTACATTAGTATTTGAAAAAAGTATGGATTACCGAGCAGAGAATGCAACTTTCAAAGACTCGTGGTTCTAATTCTAGATTGACAACAACAGCCCATACGACATTGGCCTCTTTAGTCTGTTTCCATTCAGTCCGTTGCCAGATGGGCTAATAAACTGATATGCCTTCTAGTCTCATGAGGAGAATTGTTGCTGTGCAGTGTTTTACATATTTAAGTGATGAAAATATTCATTTAGACCCAATGTGGGGCGCCTGGGTGGCTCAGGTGGGTAAGCGTCTGACTTCTGCTCAGGTCATGATCTCACAGTCCAAGAGTTCAAGCCCCACGTCTGGCTCTGTCCTGACAGCTCAGAGCCTGGAGCCCACTTCAGATTCTGTGTCTCTCTCTCTCTCTGCCCCTCACCTGCTCACATTCTGTCTCTCTCTCTCAAAAAATAAATAAACATTAAAAAAATTTAGAACCCAATGTTGTTTTTTCACCCCAGAACTCTCCTATTTTTCAGATCTGTGGTTAAGTGACCACCGTTTATTTTGCAATCAGAGTTGACTGGCAGTACTGAAGTGCCTTGGGTCCAGGACTCACTCACTCACTCACTTATTCATTGATTCATTCATTCATCACTCATCATGCATTCGTTCAGCATTGAGTGGCATGATGCAGTATAAAGAATATATGGTTAAGTTGTAGTGAGACCACAAAAGCTAAATATCTCATGGCTATTTGCTACCAAGGGGATTTCGTTTAGCTATGTTAGTCGTGTTGGAATAAGTATTGGTAAAAAGTTTCTTATCTACTCCTAAATAGATTAAATGGCACAAAATGTGCTTCTACTTCCATTATCTTTAATATTTCCAGTTCAAAATATATGCAATGGGTTGAGAGTGCTGGGGGATGCACCCAGCCCCCACAAGCAGATTCATTACCACCCCATCTGCCACCCCAAATGCTAAATCCCAGGAACACCACTGTTTTGCAGTATGTTATATTTTACAAGACTTTGAGGAAAGAGAAACACAGAAAGATAGTGACAATCACTGCAGGGCTAGAGAGACAGAGAGCATAAGGTTAGAGCTAAAACTTCTAAAATGCAACTGGAGTGTTGGAAAAAAGGAACAGAGGGAAGAATTGAATACATTTACCAGGGAATTAATGAACAGGCAAAGGTATTTATGTAGGCAGAGAGCATATGGAAAAGGGGGAAATGAATCGTGGAAGAAGGCAGCCACTGTTATTACCATACAATTTATTTTATCTTGAGAAGTGTGTCGTGTGTGTGTGTGTATGTGGTGCACACACACACACACACACACACACACGTTCACACTCACAAGTAGTTTTTCATATACACATAATTGGAGGAAGAAAAAGTTATCAAGTCCAGTCCATACTATATGAGAGAGGAAAACGGCGTCTGCCATGACAGTGTCATGATGGTTAATAAGTTCTGCAGTGCTTTATCTAACTCATATCTTGTAGGGGAATTCTTTAGTAATTATAAAGAGAAAACCATAGAGCAAGGAGAACGGGTGCAGAGAGCTGAGATCTATTTGAATACGGCAACCTCTTTTACTTCCTGGCACTTTTATCGTCCCCCATCCCCACTTCTGGAATTCAAGACCCACTGTCCTGACAAATGATCAGTGTTGCCCAAGCCCAAGTAGCTTCTGGTGGGGGTGTCTCTTGCAAGGGAGGGGAAGTAGAGGGTAAATGACAGGATTGGGGGATTGAAGGTTTTTGAAAGAGTGCAGTGTGGCAAGTTTGGAAGCCTCTGCAACTTGGGGCTCTAGAGGAAGGCAGGGGAAAACGAACTCTCCCTAAGTGTTTCTGATAACAAATATCTTTTGTCACTAAATGTAATTGTAATGTTGAGGACAGAGCTAAGGGGAACATGTGGAACAAGTGAGGATGGGAAGAGATAAAGAGCACAAGAAGAGCCTGAGAATGAAGGCGACGAAAAAAGTCCCAGGGAGGGCCCAGAACAGTTGAATAAAGGCTAAGCCTGGAAGCTATAAGAAGAGGCTCTGAGAAGGTGGGCCTGCATGAGGCCAGAGGTTGGCTAGGGACGGAACTGCCCTGATAGCCTACAAATGGAAACCTCTAGAAGCTGGAGCTTAGCAGCCAACACCAGCCCAGGAGTCAGAGCAGTGACACCTGTATTAAGCCTAAGGGCTATAACTGTGCTGTTGCTGCAGGAACAAGTTCTGAAATGGTCCCTTCTGGCAGGGTGTTCTCTGCACAGCTATCTGAGCTAGATGTATACCAGCACTGTGTCCCACACAAACTTCGTATATGGAAATCACAATCCAGTACAAAGCCTTGAAAACTCCCCTGGCCATAATGAGTTCATAGCTAAAAAGTTCCAAATATAAAGGGAAAACGCAATAAAAGAAAGAGTTTACATTTGAGTAAGTAAAGAAAATGCAGCAGTTTTACATGATTAAAAATGTAAATATGATTTGATAGCATCAAAGAGATAATAAAGGAGTGAAAGTCTATAAAACAAGAACAGAGCTTACCAAATAAGAGTAAGATGTCATGAATCAAGAATGGGATAGTATAAAAGAGAACCAATTAATGAAAAATATCCTTGTTGAAATAACAAAACTAAACATGATGGACTGGGTATAACAGAAGAGTGAATTAGTGAGGCATAAAATTGACTTGAAGGAATACTAAAATTTTCTAACATTTAAATGAGTGCTTGCTATGGGCTGGGCATTATTCAATCAATTAACATGTATTTTCTCATTTAATCCTTACAAGAACCATATATATCCCCATTTTATTGATTCAGACTAAGGCAAAGAAAGGATAAGTAATTTGTCAGAAGTCACACAACTGGTCTTGAATTCAGGAAAAGCCCTTGTATTTGGCCACTGCACTATAATACTGACTCCCAGCATTCCTCACATTCCTCAAAATGCAGCACAAAGAGATCCAGAGATGGAAGAAATGTTGAGATGTAATAAGTCCCAGACTTCATGAATAAGAATCTGCATTTTGACAAATCCCACGGCGATTCTTATGCACCATAAAGCTTGAGATGAGTCCTTAGAAGTTAGTCCAAAGCAGGGATGCTGAAATCAACATACTTGGACTGAGAAAAAAAATTTTTCTTTGTGAAGTTTTAAGAAGTCCAGGAGAAAAATCTGGAAACTGGAGAGCCAAGTGGAACTCTTTACCAAATCATGTGTTAATGTGTTAATCCCTCGTTTCCATATATTCTAGTCAGCCCGAGGTCATGGGGGCCTCTTGTTCAGTTAGCTGGTAGCTTTCCGAAGCTAGACTAATACTTGTTGGCAAATAAGAGGGAAGGATGAGGTGCCTCAGGCAGTCCGCTGAGAATGTGTGGAAGTGTGTGTGTGTCTGCATGTGTATGTGAGTCAGGAGATAAGGCTGTGTCTCCTTTTGGCCTTGCTGATTGAGATGTAGCTATCAGAGAATGCATCATGATTTACTAGTTTCTATCTCTTTTTAGACTGTGAGCACATTGAGAGTAAGAACTATGTCTTCCTCTTCTTTTTACCTGTAAAGAATAGCACAGTGTCTGGCGTATGGAAGCACACAATATATTTTTGTTGTTGAACGCTTAAATTACTTTCAAGTCTTTTTTCTTATGGTAGTAATGAACAAGGCTCTTCTTTCATCCTCTGTTGGATGTTTCTTTGGATAATGACTCCGATTCTGGGAGGATGGAGACGCAAAACCATTTGACAGGGAGATTGGAAACACTGTTCAGTGGACCCTGGGATAATTTGACAAAACTGATGTCCTTTTGGATGCCAATTCCAAATGATTGGTGGTGGCTGTCCAGAGCTATGCTGAGAAGGATTCTGAGGCTTCCTACAATCAATTGGTGCTGTGTGCCAGGGCGAGGGAGCTGGAGGTAGCATCAAGTGGCCATATATTTGCCCTGGGGAGAACCCCATCTGCCAGCCCCCTCTGGAAGCCAATCAAGGATGGGTTAGAGGGACATGGGCGGTCAGTGAGGGCCAGTCCTCTCATAGACATCTTAAATTCTGGGTGACCAAACCTTCGGAAGAGTACCTTGTCTTGAGATGACACGAGAAAATCATGCTTGTACCAGCATGGACTTGGGACCTTCTTAAACTGAACCCAGTCTGTTTATTCCAGATCCTAGCAATCAAGGGAGCCATGGTGGGATGAGCTGATCAGAGGAACCTGCACCAGTTTATGTGAACTTGATTTCTAAGCTCCCGAGATCTCTGTTGGCAAGACAGGATCTCTGAGAGTTCGCCACCATTCCTTCTAGTGTGTAGAGTGGAGGACTGCTACCTGTGTCAAGGCTCCATATCCCTGCTCACTTCTTCATTTCTTCCCTGCTCTCATCATACAGCCCCCAGCATCTGTGGCTGAGACAGCTTTCATGAAACTGTCCCCAGGGCCTATCACCCTTGTCAGGCCATTGCATGTTGTTCCTTCAAAGATTTTACTTGGCCAGTTATTTTATTGTTTTGTTTGTTTTTCTTTTTGTGTTCTTCTAAAGTCCTTTTAATTCCCAAGATATTTAAAAACCTCTAATGTTTTCTAGTAAGGCAAATATTGGTTTATTGGCAAAGAATTAGAGGGTCTGATGGTGATAGACGAGGAGTGTAAGGAATTGTAAAATAGGCGTTTAATGAAATGATAACATGCTCTCTTTGGGTAAATTGTTATATTGAAAAAATCATGAATTTTGACTTTCTATTCTAATCTATGAATTTGAGAAAGTCATTGTTTCCTCATCTGTAAAATGGGTACATCCATACCTCCTTCATGGTGCCCAGTGTATACATGTGTGACAGATTAATAACATCTCAACAGAAAATGTGAGTTTCTCTTTCCTCTATAGTCTGGTTTCATTGCACACAAGGTGATTATTATCAATCTTAATTTTAAAGGAGTCCAGAGGAATACTTTGCCAATGTTTTCATTTTCAAACTCCCAGTTAGGAAACTCTTCCTTACTCTAACTTACTATCTAACCCAAATCTCTCTGGTTTTAATTTATTCTGTAACATGTGAAAAAAACTCACCACCATGCTGATCAGGCTGCCCCCACCCCAACCAAAGGCCTAGATGTGGGGACTGGGAGCCTGAGAGTCATAAAGAGAGCAGAGGGTGGCATTTACTTGGTGTACTTTCTTTTGCCAGCAAGATAGACTGCACTTGCCTGCAGGGCTGGAGGAGGGAGGAGAATTACTCCTGATCATTCTGTCCTGATTCTGAACCTAGCTGAAACTCCTTCACAAGAAGGGAGTATCACTAGTGAGGAGAAAATGCACTTGCTGCCAGGAACTCAAAGACAAATGTCCTGTATAAAGGATTCTTGCATCTGTAGACACTGTAAAGTTTCTAAGGTAAGATCTTTTCCAGTCTATTTGCCCTGTGAAGAGGTGATGGAAGAAACTGAGGCACACTCAGCTTGTCAGACACGGGCCCAGGAGTTTCTGTGGCTTCCTCTTTCCAAGTCACAACAATCAGTTTGCTTCTTGGTCCCTTCTGACACACCAGTTCAAAGGATTTAGGGGCAAAAACAACAATTCGTGTGGTGCTCCCAAGGCATCTGGCATGGTACCTGCATCTAGAAAGTGCCATGATGACTGATTCTCATCTCAGAGATTACTGTCTCCCCGCCACCAGTCATCACAATTCAGGGATGTTTGGACTTCAGGTAGAAGTCTGCTTTCCCTTCTCTCTTGAATTCAGTCTGGTCAATATGAAAGGAAACCTTAGTGTGACGCCTGGTTTAGGAAATGTTCCATAAAAAGACATGCCATGCAGCCTTCGGAGCATGATGGAAATTATTATAGAGGTATCTTCACAAAGTTTATAATAGTTAAGGATACGGGAACTTGCAGAAGGGATAATTGGAGCCAGTTGTTAAGTGTTGAGAATCATTTTGTTTTTGGTGACAGCAAAAGTGCTAGCAGGACTGAGACCAAAGCAGTCACAACTCTTTATGCCAATGGGGTGACGACACGGGCATTTGTATGTCTACTACATTCCAGCAAGTAGCTTAGTGACATTATGGAGACCTAGGAACAAACTCCAGCCTGAGGTCACGGTACATGTTAACAGCTGGTTCATGGTCATGATATCAAAGAAAGAAAATATGTGAAAATCAAGAGAGGAGTCTCCATTAGATTACTGAATGAGGACTATGAACTTCTTTGGGGACCAAAAACAAACAATGAACAAAACAAAACAAAACAAAAACAGGAAAAACACCATGCCCAGAGAGTAGAAAAAAAAAAAAGAAAAATTAGCATGAGTGTATCAAGGGTATATGAAGCTCTGAAGCTTCCTGGGAAGGAAATGATGTGGAATATTACCAGCTAATTACTGGGCGGAATCTTTTGCCAGAGTTGGAAAGAACAGAACCAAAAGGGAATCAACCTCCCCCTTCGTGAAGTACTCATTTCAAAGCCCAATTAAGCCTCCGTGGCCCTGATTTCTTGGCTGTGGACAAGGTGTGTGGTGTTCTCATGTTTTCCCATGCTGCTGCCAAGCTTACCCCACACTGTGTCCTTGGGTGTCACCTGACGACATCATGAAGCTGAGACACCTGAGTTCATACCTGCTTGGGCAGGACTATAGCCAAATCAGCTCAATTTCAGATTGAATTTTCAATTCTCACTTCAGAGCCTCAGTCCCCTGGATGAGAGGCTGGCAATCTGTGCAACCCCTCCCAACTGTCTCGGAACTTCTGTGCTGAGGGGCTTTTATACAACAGTGTGTCTGTCAGTGTCTCCGCTAAGCTAAGCAGTTGTCTCTGCAAGATACCAGGTCAGTCTCTCAGAGTCCCTGTGATCACCCTCCTCCCCAAACATTTGCACCTCAGTGCCACGCCACCACGTGCCAAGAACAAATGGCCTTTCTCCATATTTAGGTATAAAGACCCAAGTGGTGTTTATGTGGACAGGAAAGGACAGGAAAGATTTCTTTTCCTTAAGTGTCTCATGATTATGGAGGATTCACACAGGTTCTGGAGTCAGGAAGTCTGCATTCTAGTTCTGGCATTGCTGCTCACTTAGTTGAAAGCTTCCCTTTGTTTAAGTGCAAAGAAGAGGGGGTTGTCCTGGGTAAGTAATAGGATCTGGTCTAGCCTTACCGCTCTTTAATAACCTGTGAAAATGACTTTCAGTTGTGAAGGAGGCTTTGGAATTGTGTCTGTCCTGCCATTTGCCTTTCTTGAGTCCCTTGCTCGTTCCCTGCACTGAATCCTCATGCACTTGGTACAGCCCTTAGGACATCTATTATGTTCTATCTATCTACAGCAGTTTGAATTCTTGATGTCTCATTTCCTATAGATTATAAGTCTGGGGGGCATTAGGGATGACATTTTATGTACCTTGATTTGTCATCAAAGTACCAAGAAAAGTGCCTGGCATGTAAGTGTTTGGTGAGTTCTCAGAGTCTAGCATGGGAACCATGAAAGGCAGGTGCCTGGTGTCTGGGAATGATTCCCAACCGCTTATTAAGTCACATGTCTCAGTTAGTATTGCAGCCTTGGCTGGTATGATGCGTGACAGTTGAAATCTTTCATTTCAAGTTTTTCGGGGTCAACTTGTATGTTTTGTGTTCTTCAGCTTTTCTTTGGATTATGGTCCTTGGGATTTTTTATGATCATTTCTGTTGTGTTTTTTGCTCAGCACTATGATACTAAAGATGCCATGCCCTGATGCCTGTTGCTTCAGCAGTCTTGAATCAGGAGGATCTGGTGGGAAAGATTTGAGGTTTAATTGAACATGACTATTAAGGTGTCAAGTGTTCTACTGGGAAGCAGTCATTTAATTAATGGATACAGAGACACATTTTCCCTTCTATTACTTTTTTCCTACTTTGCTTTAAAGGAAAGAGACCAAAGCAATTTACAGTAGGTATAGTTATCTCCTTTTTTCTGAGTTTATCAGGAAATTTGTAGACTACTTTGAACTTCTGTATTGCTAGAGGCAATTAATTAATTAATTAAATTGGTCCCCATGGCATCACATTCGTAATTTATAATGTCAGTGATAATTTTTGATGTCAGCAACTTCAGGGTTTGATGGTGCTCAGTTCTGAGAAGGATACGAAAGAAATGCAAGCCATAGCTATAGAAGACATTTGTCATGATTTTTGAGTGTCCAGTGCTTAACTCTCTACCTATGTGTGGGGAGTTTTCATCTTATGAAGCAACATCTTCCTATCGCCAAAGAATGTGAAGATGCCAAATGCTTGTTTTCCTGGCCTTTTCTACAACTGGAGCATGGGCATATGACTTGGTGCTATGGACTGAACAATTGGGTCTCCTCAAAATTCATATATTGAAGCCCTAACCCCCAATGTAATGATATTTGGAGGTGGGGCCTTTGGGAGATAATTAGGTTTGGAAGAGGTCATGAAGGTGGGACCCCATGATGGGCTTAGTGTCTTTGTAAGAGACCAGAGAGCTTGTTCTCTCTCTCTCTTGCTCTCTCTCTCTCCCTCTCTCTCTGCCATGTGATCACACAGCAAGAAGGGAGCTCTCTGCAAGCTAGGAAGAGGGCTGTCACCAGAAACCAAATCTGCTAGTTCCTAGACCTGCGAGAAGTAAATGTTTGATGTTTAAGCCACCCAGTCCATGGTATTTTCTTACAGCAGCCTGAGCAGACCAAGATCTCTCGATTCTACCATCTGGGGGCAGTGACCCCTTTTTTGGAAGCCAATTGAAACAAAGAAACCTAGAACACTTGAATTTTGCCCTAGGGAGGGTGGTGGTCACAGCGGCTGCAACACAGAGGTTTCTGAGGTGGTTGTGGCAACAGTTCTATTTGCAGTGTCCAGTGTCCAGCAATGGGGCTGTTGGAGGTGTGCATTGGGAGGGCTGTGTCCATTGATGCTGGGAATTTGTCTTCACAAGACCGACCAGTTCTGTGGTGGGATCTGTGGCCTCATTTTTGGCTGTATAGCCTCTAAGCCTAATTTTCCAGACCTCCTGAAGATTCTGTGCCCTACATAATACATTTTAACAAGTTCCTTTTTCTGCTTTAATTAGTCAGAGTTGGTTCCTATTGCTTCTATCTGAGAACTGTGATTGATCCATTTGCCTGTGACCTCGGAGTTTAGAGTATTGCGTTGGAGGTGACTAACATATAGGAAACACCTGGAATCTATATTTAGTGCATACATTTTGTCTAATACATTGTGCTTCTTACTAAAAATGCTACAGGAATAGGGAATAGGAAGAGCAAGTTAGTGTAAATAAAGTAAATAAATGCAAAAGGGGGAGGTTTGGGAAAAATTAAACAAGATGATGTTTATAAAGCACAGCACATTGTTGATAGTAAATGCACAGAAATGGATAAAAGCAACAATCAGGGCTAAACCAATATAAATAGCTAGCACTTACTCAGCGCTTACTGTGAGCCAGACTCTGTTCTGGTGCTTTATTTTTAGTTGACTATACGGCCAGTTTACCTGAAGGGAGCCCTGGGGTATTCTGGTCAGTATAGCATTGATCTTGGATTTTTCATCTTTTAACAGTATTTTTATTGATAGCTGCATTAACATAAGTCAGAATAACTTTCTAGCATTGCTTTGCTAACCTATGACAGAATCAACCAATGATGATCCCATCTCGTTTTTTCCAGCATCTTCCAGACACCACATAAGTAGCGCTTACTTTTCATGGTCTGCATTCAGAACGCTCACTGTTAAAATGAAGTGCTCCCAGGCAGGAGCACGTAGGGACAGCTGACTCTTTCCAGGCTGGGTGGAGTTAGGGGACAGGATACCATTTGTTGTTCCTACTGGCCGCTTGGTGACTAGGCAGACGTGCCAAGGTCTGGGAGAGAAGCTACTAGCCTACGGGGACTGGCGACAAATACGGTTAAGAAACTGTTTAAAATACGTGACTCTGTGCCAGGAATGAGTATTCTGCTTATATCGTTTTTCTAAATGTTCAGAAAATTGACATAAAGAAGTTCAAAAAAATGTTTTTTGGCTTTAATGTGTACAGATATGTGTTATTTTATTTTCTTTGAAAAAATTTATTTCTGAAATCATTTTGAATAGCACTATTTTATAGATCCACCACTAAATAAAAAAAGGTTGTTGATCAGTAAATAAATATTTCAGAAATAACATGTATTTTACTTATTTTTAGTGCTCCTTTTCACTTTCGGAAGTATTTTATTTTAGACAATGTATTATAAGGTCACTTTATTTATTTTTATTTACTCAATTAATCCTCACAACAACCCTGTCAACCAGATTTTTCTTTTCAAATTTCTATTTACAGTTCAGGAGACTGAGGGCCGGTGATATATAAAATATGCTGCTTAAAACACTCAGGTAGCCAATAGCAAGCTAAAATTTCAAACTTGATAATTTGGCTTCAGAGTCTTTGCTCACAACCATTACTCAAAAGTAGGTTTCACATGGGGCACCTGGGTGGCTCAGTTAGTTAAGCAACTGACTGGCTCAGATCATGATCTCACGGTCCGGGAGTTAGAGCCCCGTGTCAGACTCTGTGCTGACAGCTCAGAGCCTGGAGCCTGCTTCAGATTCTGTGTCTCCCACTCTCTCTGCCCCTCCCCTGCCCATATTCTGTCTCTCTCTTGCTCTCTCAAAAATAAATAAGCATTAAAAAAAATTTTTTTAAAAGTAGGTTTCATAGAAGATATAGGACTCTCGCCCAAAGACCTGTCCTCCCTGACCAGTGACTTACTAGCACATAACCCAGGGCAATTCACTTCCCCTCCCTGAGCTTCTGATTCTTTATAAATGGGGATGCTACTGCCTATCTCATAGAGTTGCTGGAAAGATTCAATGAATTAACATATCAGAAAGTGCTTTTGTAAGCTGAAGATACTGTATATATTTAACACCACCATATGTAGAATTTTCCCATAAATCTAAGGCAATGTTGTGTGGGCTGATGCCCCAAACTGAAATCAGGGATAGGCAATGACTCTTCATTGCTCCTGTTTCTATTTCCAGTTGAATAAATTGGAGGATAACTCTTCAGATGCTTGTAAAGAAACACGCTGTATCCTTAAATATAAGGACCCTTATACTGGTAATAGGAAGCATAAGCATGTGTGGTTGAGTTGTCCTGAATCCATATAGAGTCATAGAGTCAAGGCAGCTGATGGATTTGAAATCTGGCCTATTCCTTTAGAGGTGTCTGCCAGCAAAGAACCATTCCTGACTTGTATCTCTGATATCTTAGACTCCTGCTGCCTAAAATCTAGGTGGAAACTGGAAAAAAAAATCCATGTCATTGTGGCTGGCTGATAGATTTTTTAATGATTCCATGAAGGGAAGATGATTTCCTGTCCTCATGGCCATTGCTCAGGTCTAACCACTATCCCTTGGACAACTATAGGAGCTCTAATTGCCTTGAATTTGAATTCCTCTGACCCATTTGCTTTATAGTGCTACATAGATTTTTCTGAAATGAAAACCTCATCGTTCCACTGTCCTGTTTGCAATCCTTCAGTGACTGCCCTTGTCCTTAGGATAAAGTTTAAAGTCCTTTGCATGGTCAGCTAAACACCTATGATTTTTTCATGCCCCACTCTCAATCCACATAGTTTGGATGGATTTGACTAAATTCCATGTAACTGAGTGGGCATCTGACCCAGGCCTGACCAGTGATACTATTAGAGATTAGTTGAGGGATGGGCCAACTAGGTTGGGAGTTGAAAAGAGATTCCTTATGAGTTCTGTAACCAGCTATACTGGAAAAATAATTTACCTCTTGAACTCCCTAGTAACTGGAGTCACTGCATTCCAAATTTTGTTATTTAAGCTATTTGAATTGTTTTTCCTAAGACCTAAAACCAAAAGATTCTTGACTCACACACTAATATACAGAGTTATTCATGCTCTGGCAAGGCTTACCTCTATCTCCTTGTTATCCTGATATACTATGTTGAGTTTCCTAATGCACCATGCTGCTTTCTGCTTTTGGGCCTTTGCACAGCCTGTTCTCTCTACCTAGAAGACCCTTTACTGTCCTGCTCTTCTTCTTCATCCTCCAAACTTATCTATTCACCCTTCAAAATATCACTTGAGAAGGATGTCTACCAGAAGACTTCCCTGGAACCTCGGTGTGATCGAGTTTCCCCTTCCTGTGTTTGCTTTCTGAGAACACTTACCACTCCACAATGTAACCACTAGTCTATTTCTCTGTCTTCCCTTTTATATTATAAATTCCTTGGGAAAAATGGCTGTATCTTATTTTACTGTGCATCTCTACCTGTTAGGAGACAATGTTATGAAGCTCAATAAATGCTTGTTGAATGAAGATATAGTTCATACTTGGCTAGAATTTACTCTAGTCCAGATAATTTTTGGCACACTGAGGAAACTTATCCGACTTAACAAGAGTTCTGTATCCTTTCGAGTTGGATTCTATTTAGACTAAATTACTATTTACAGCAAATGTCACTTCATACTCTAATATATTAAAATTACTCCCTCTCCAAGAGAGAGACAGTCTTCTGCTCAGTGAGACTTGGAGTGGGAGTCTCCTTTAACCTCCAAACAAGCCTAGGCTAGGCAGGACTCAGAATGAGTTGCTGGCAAGAAATCTCAGAATGGACCCTGACCAGTGACTTGTGAGTGATTGGATGTGATGAGCTCAGGAAGATGGTGTTGTAACTGTCAAAGTACTTCTAAAGAGTTACTCACTTTCCACTCATTTCTCAGTTCACCCTTCCTGGCTCCTGCCACTTCCACAGAAACAGCTCTTGCTCAAGCTCTTGCTCAGTACACGATTGTCACAAATCTGTTGACGCATTTTGGTCCTTGTTTGACTTGAATTCTCATCAGCATTTCAATGCGCACCATGCTGCCTATCTCAAACACTGGCTTCTCTGCTTCTGTGACTCCAGCTTTACACTTATCTTTCCAGGTGCCTTGTTTCAGTCTTTCTTTCAGGCTCATCTTCCTCCCCACAGACAACTGGACCCTTAAGCTTCAGTCCTGGCTTTCCTCTGCTGACATTCTCCATTCTCTTCCTACAAGATCTCATCCACATCCAAGGCTTCAATTTTCCCCACCATGTACATGATTCACAAATTTGTATCCCTAGCCTAACTTTTCACTTACGCATCAGACTTGTATGTATAATTGTCCCCGAACAGCTCCACTTAGAGAACACTTCACACTCAACATATCTAAAACCAAACTCTAGATCTTTGGTCCCAAATGTAGTGCTCAATCGGTGTTTCCAGTCTCAATGGAGGAGCAACATCTTATATCCATTTACTCAAGTTAGAAACCCAGGTGTCATCTGTGATATCTTGTTTCTCCTTTTATTCAATCCATCTCTAAGGCCAGGTGAATTTATGGAAACACCTTTTGAATACTTTCACCTATCCATATTTACCACCACTGCCAAATCAAAGTTTCTGCTCCATTACAATAATCTCCTGAATGATTTTCCAACTTATACTCTTTCCCTCCTTCAATATATTTTCAAGCCTGTAATGGTAATCATCTTTTTAAAACATAACATTTGTTTTGTGTCACCACACTGTTTAAAAACCTTAATGGTATCCCACTGCTCTTGGACAAAGATAAGTTCCTTCTCTTGACCTTCAAGGCCCTACATGGTCTAGCCTCCACTTATATTTCCTGCCTCATCCTTTACCTGTATCTTTGGTTTCTTTAGCATTGTCTTCTTCGGGTCCCACTGGCCCTCATTCAACCCTTCCTTTTGCCATACTCCCTCCCATTATTTTTACATGTTCCTTTCATTCCCTTCTTGATCTGGTTAAGTCCTACTCATTCTTTAGATCTTAGTCCAATGGTCATTTCTTCAGAAGAACCTTCCATGACATTCCACTTCAGGTCTCCTGTGTGCTCTCAGCCTGCTGAAGACCTCTCCTTCATAGCACTAACCAAAGTTTTAACTATGCCTTCATTTGTATAATTATTCGGTTTATAGTCTGTCACTATTACTAGACTGTTTGCCTCATGAGGGCATGGCATTCTGATTTTGCTTACCTGTTTCCCCCCCCATTAGTTAGGTAATGCTACATAATAAACCACTCTAAAATTTCACTGTCATATGAGGAGATGGTCAATATTTTTAGCCATTAGGGAGATAAAAATCAAGATCATAATGAAGTACCACTTCATACCCATTAGCATGGCTATGATAATAATAATAAAAAGGAAAACAGGTGTTGGCAAGCATGTGGAAAAACTGGAATGTTCGTACATTGTTTGTGGGAATGTAAAGCAGTTCAGCTGCTGTGGGGAGCAATCTGATGTCTCCTCAAAAAGTTAAGCATAGAATATAGATGATCTTACAATTCCACTCCTAGGAATATACCCCAAGTAACAGGAACAGGTACTCAAACAAGTGTATGGACATGAAATTCAAAGGTGGAAACATCCCATATGTCCAACAGCTGGATAATGGGTAAAAAAAAAATTGTGGTATATACATACAATGGAGTAATATTCAGCCACAAGGAAGAATGAAGTATGGATATGGGCTACAATGTGGATGAGCCGCCAAAATACTATGCTAGGTATAAAATGGCACATACTGTATGATCCCATTTATGTGAAATACCCAGGAGAGGTAAATCCATAGAGATGGAATGCAGATTAGCGATTGCCAGGGGCTGCAAGGAGTGGAAAAATGGGGGAGAAAATGCTCAATGGATGCAGAGTTTCCTTTTAGGTGGCAAAAATGCTTTGGAACTAGATAGAGGTGATAGAACAATGTGAATGTTCTAAATACTACTGAATTGTTCATTTTAAAACAGTTACTTTTGAATTATGTAAATTTCACCTCAATAAATTATTTAAAGGAACAACATTTATCATTTATGATTTCACAAGAATCTCCAAGATTGGCCAGACTCAGTTCTGTTGTTCTGGGTGAAGCTCATTGATCTCAGATGGGCTCATTCTCATGTTTTCAGTTAGCTCTAGGGTTGATTGGGGGTTGGACGATCTAGAATAAATTTGGCTTGGATGACTTGGCTGTGTGCTTTCTGTATCTCAAGGCAAAGACAAGGGTGAGGGGGATAAGACCTCTTGAGACTAAGTTCAGACTTAGCACACTCATTTCCTCTGTATTCAGTTGGTCAAAGCAAATTTCAAGACTAGATCAGATTCAAGGGGGTGGAGAAATAAACTTTACCCCTTTGTAGAGAGACTGGAAAGTCAAATTACAAAGAGTTTGGATATAGGGGGAGTGGAGAATTGGGGCTCTTTTGCAAATGATACACTATAGTTTTTACCCTCATGCCTGGCATGTGGTGAGCACTCAACAAATATTTGTTCAGTTAAAAAACAAGCCATTAAATTTAGGCCCGAAGGGAGGCTGTGTTCTCAATTCAACATTTGAAATTATAAGCTCTTGTGGACTGAAAGAGAAAGAAAACCAGGATTCTTGGGATATTTGAGACCTTTCTAGATGATTTTAACTTTCCCAGTGATAAATCAGAAGCCTTTTCATCACTTGTAAGGAGGGTGGGAAGGCCCTTCATCTTCATCGTCTCTGGTCCAGTTTTACCCTTCTTTTACCCCTTGTTTTGGTCAGGGTTCGGAGGACTGTCTCGTGTTAGAATTCTGAGGTAACACAAGTTTAGTAATTATATAAGCCAGTGGCATGCCAGAAAAATGGCTGTCTTCAGAAAAAAGAAAAAAGGCTGATTTGTGCTGCTTTCCCTTCCACCAGGGCCAATTTCAAGCTGCCAGCTCAAAATCACTGAATGCAGAGTTGGGAAAAGGTACACTCAGGTGGCTCCCAAGGGTCAGTGGGAGGCAGCTCCAGTATAGCTCTTGTGCATCTCTGTCGCTCAGGGCTCAGCAACACCTTGTCGGCTTTACCTCCAGCTCTTCTGGAACTGTCAGAGTCAATGATCCACTGTGGTTTGTTGCCCTGCCATTTAAGTGGTCCCTTTCATTCATTCACTTAACAGGCAATTATTGAGCAACTCCTATGTACTATTTTTTTTTTTTAATTTAAATTCAAGTTAGTTAACATACAGTGTAGTCTTGGTGTTAGGAGTAGAACCCAGTGATTCATCTCCTACATATGACATCCAGTGCTCATCCTGAAAAAGAGCCCTTCTTAATGCCCATCACCTATTTAATCCTATAAACTATTATGTTAGACTCTGGGGATAAAATGACGAACAACACAAACATGGTTTTCACCTTCCTAGAGCTCCCATTTCCCCTAAGAGAAATAATACTTCCAGGTCTTTTCAAGGGACTTTTATACCTCTGACATTTTGCTCAGAGATGCCCTGAGAGGGTGTTAGTGTGGTACATCTCTGCCTAGAGGAATAAGATCCCAAATTTCTCTTTACTCACACACAATTGTCATTTAGAGCTGTCTTTCTGGACTACTTCTTTCTAGGCTGGAACCAAATACTCAATTATAGCTCAACTATATAATTCAATTTTGATAACATTGCTTCATCACAATCTGAAAACTGAGAGGTTATTTTAGAACCAAAGAGAACCAGAAGAAATCAGAATGCATTTAATGGTTACTGTATCACATAATATTCAACATAATGTAATCAATACATAGCACTCTGTATAAATAAACCATTTAGATTCTCACACATCTGAAGGAGAAAGAGGGCACCATTCCCAGAAGTTCTTTCCTTTTGTTAAACCATAGTTCACACCTTTGGGGAATCAAATATTCATTTAAAGCCAAATACCAAGGCTTGTGTTATCTTTTTTTTTCTTCCTTTTCAGATGTACATAGTTCTCTTTTGGTATACCATTAACCATGAACATCTGTTTTTCATTTTACTATGTTACTGACACAGTGTCTTATTTTTCTTCTAAGGCAGGGGAGGGCTGGGTTGGTGGGGATAATCAATATATAAAATATAACAGGTATTGCAATATGTATATATATTTTTAGATGATTGACTGAAATTCCCAACACAGATTATGCCTTAGTGAACAAAAGAAAAATTTGTGATTTATTTAGTGTCTAGGACCCAAGCATAAAGCTTAGTACAATCAGTCATCTATAACACTCGTGGCTTTAATATTAATTGCACTTAGAAAAGCAGCGGGATAGCAATCTTTGGATGAGACAGAGCAGCCAGGAAGTGTATTTTCAGAATACAAAGCTGCTGGTTACCCTTGATGCATGTCGGGAGATGGAGCTGAGAAATAGGAACTCATCTCAGGAAAAGAATGCACTTCATCCACCAGCCAAAGTCACAAAGTCGGGAATCCTGGAAAAGAGGAAAAAGAGACTACCGCTGGGGCAATTTGGTTTAACAGACTGTTATTTCCTCATGCAAAATACATTGCCTTCCTGCCAATTCTCATGAGTATTTAAAGAAAAATAACCACTTGCACAATTACTTTGGGCACCAATATCATTGTGGGCTGTGAATGATGGGTTGTAGTGAAGTCCTGTGGAGGGCCCCCCCAGAGATGCAGAGTAGAAAGACCTGCTGAATTTCATCAGATCTGGTGTGTGTCTTCAAACCAGCCCGGTGGCCAGAGGATGAAGAGGATTATGGAGAAGTGATTGAATGTTTCTATTTGACCTGTAACTGAAGGTTGGAAATTTCAACATTAACTCGTAGTATCAGAATGAATTTGTCTTTGCTCTTTGTTTCTGTGCCACAGATTCCACATTTAGTGGAGCATACCTTCCATCCAAACTGAACTGAGGTCCCTCGAGAGTGGAGACCATCCTGGTTCATCTTAATATTCTCTCTGTTCTTGATAAGTATGGGGTGAATATCTGTTCAATGAAGGTCAGAGGGAATTAAGTTATTTCACAAACTGCAGTCTCCCCAGTTGATCACACATTTTCTGTTGCATTAATGGAGACTTGGTGGATCTACTCTCTTGGCCACCCCTGGTACAGTCGTGCCTCCTAAGTCTTGGTCTCTCTTTCTGTATGGGAATAATCACACCTTATCTATTTGACAGGGGGTTCTGTGACACCAAATGTGTAGAATTCTGAAGATTCGGCAAAGGACTTCCAGCACTTGTCTTAATCTCCCCTCGAGCTGAAGCCGCTACGTCATTTCTATCCAGTGGTCATTTGGCTTCTACTTAGAGGCTGTTATTGACTCCAGTAGCTAAGATGTTTCAAAGCCATGTAAATAGGTCTGCAAACAATATAGTTTTCTTTGTTTCTCAACAACTGGACAGGACTGTCTCTCTTTTGTTGCCATTGTACCTAGTGACAGAAAAGTTAATCTGGTCAATTCCAGGCTTCTTAATTATTTCAGGTGTAAACTCAGCATTTCAGTCAAATCCATCTCTCTGGTGGCGGGTTTTAATGCCATGCATGTTTACATAGTATCAGGGCATCTGAGAGACATCTGGTCCTGGAGTATGTAGTATGTTGGCACTCACTGCAATACACAATCCTGCCTGGTTCCTGGGCATAGAGTCTTCTCATATTGGGAACGACTACACCATCCGAGTCCCCATTTATCTCAAATTATTGACCTGGACTAGCCATTCTCAAACAGGAACCATTGGTCTCAGAAGTCATTTATACACTTAAAAGTTATTGAAGGCCCAATAGTTTTGTTTCTGTGGATTATGCCTATCAATATTTATCATATTGGTTATTGGGATGAGCACTGGGTGTTGTATGGAGACCAATTTGACAATAAATTTCATATTAAAAAAAAGCAACTACTACATAAAAATTAGAGGTAAATATAGGGAGAAGAGAATACTTTCAATAAAGGCATACATAACTTCAAAAAATAAAAAATAAACAACACTGGGAGTGTATGGTGAGGAAGAATACAAAGACAACTAAGATTAGTTTGGTGTCTCCACCTTGATTTGGGTTAAGGCACCAGCAATTCACTCACTACTGCTTTTTCATCATTAGTGCAAATGTCAACACAGTAAAAAGGCAAACAATACCTTGGTATTATTATGAAAATAGTTTTAACCTCATGGATGCCCAGAAAGGGCCTCGGTGACCGCCAGGAATCTGTGGGCCACAGCTTGACACACAGGCTCTGAATACAGAGTTTCTTCACTTTAACTGTAAGGCTCCTATGGTTTTTCCAGCCCTCACTGAGCTGTGTTCAAACAGTTGGCCTTAAGGGAAGGCATTCGTTTGTTCCCCATGTTTTGAGGGGTCACTAGGAATCTGTAAGGCTGCCCCAGGCCCCTCGTGGTGCTGTTGCAGTACAGGGGGTCCGTGATGGTAAGTGATCGAAAGGCAGTTTTATCTGCTCAGATCCCCAGCTTTGTATTCGAGTGGGGTTTTTTTAAAAAATAATTTTCAATTTTTGAACATCAATTTCAGAGCTTGGTGGGCACAGTGTACCCTCTCAGGGACACTCATCAATATTCTTTTAACATTGAACCCAGGTCTGCCTCTTCTTATATTCACACATTGGTTATAAATCCCATCTTTTTGGACTTGCAAAGAACAATTCTATTCTCTTTTCTACATGATAATCCTTTAGATTTTTTCAAAAAGGGTATCAAAACCTCCCTGTCATTTCTATTCTCTAACAGTGATGTAATGGAAATGACCTGGGTATAAGATAAACCTGGGTATAAGAGTTTTCACTGTCACTTATGAAGTGTGACCTTGGGCAAGTCATGTCATTTCTTTGATTTCAGGTTCATCATCTGTAAAATGGGAATAATAATTCAAACTTTATAAAGTGTTATGGTGATTTAAATGAGATAAGGGTTTAAGGACTCAAATTCAGTGCTGGTCCATGGTAGGCATGCAATTAATGTTACGTTTCTTCCCTTCTTGGGAATGTAATAATTGAAATAAAATATAAATGTGATTTGAAAATGTAATAATATTAAGGTATTCTTAGTCATAATGGCACATGATGCCAGTAATCTTACTAAGAATCGTTGCTATCCTCCCACCTTGGTTTTTAAAATCTATGAATTTGATCCTGTGGACTACCAATTGTGGCTGCAAAATGGTGAACTGTTGTGATATCTATAATAATAACTGTCAGTTTGGGGCTCTTTTTTTTTTCTTTTGAATGAGAGAATAAGGAGTTGGAAAAATAAATGTTCAAGGATCTGACATTGAAAACTCAATATCTACTCATAAAGTAGAGGTTTCCATAAGCAAAAGCAAGATGGATGCCTCATATTTCACAGAGGAAATTTAAGTTAAGGGGCAGATGTGGGAAAAAAATCCCTTATTGTATTACCAAAAAGAATAAAATGGATCCAATGGCTTTCTATTTTTCTAACAAGCAATGGACCAGTGACATGAAAGTATAGAACAATGATCTAATTATTGAGCTCTTGTAAACTTGAAGTTCATAAAAATGAAGTTGAGAGATGTGGAATATCACATGAAGTCCTAGGAGATGTAAAGATCATTAATCTCTTCCAGGGCCAGTCTATGCAGTAATAGGGTGGTAATTGGCAAAGACCTATTTATAGCTTTATGAATTCCAGGATGCCTCATTTATCTGGAATTATGTTTCACAAGAATAAAAAAAATTCTGATAATTAAATTACACCCCTCCTGGAAGTAAAATTGTTTTTTTTTTTTTTTAATCTTAAAATAGTGGTTTAAATCCCAGTGTTCATGAATCAGTTCTAGGGACTGAACAACCTAAAATTATATGGAAGATTTTGTGGTGTTTCCTCACGTGCATTTTCTTCCAAAGAGAGAATCCATATTTTTTACAGGTGTTTCAAAATGGATTATACTCCAAAAACCCTAAGAACTACTATTTAAGCAATTTTCGAAGTAAATTATTTGGAATTGATTGAACTCCTCTATTTTATTTATTTCCTATTGGGAAAATGACACACTTAGGGATTTTATCTTCCTATTAATTTGTCCTAGCTTCCTATGATTTTGAAAGCTTGTGTTACTTTTTATGGTATTTCTGTCTCCTCCTTCTGTGATGCAGTTACCTTTTACCTTGTTACCAGCAAGTTTACATCTAGCAATTTTGCCTTGCCTACTGTAAAGTAGCTGGGAAATGAGATAACAGGGCCTGTTAGGATAATAGTAAATAGGCTTTTACTGGGACTCTGTCCTATGAATAAGCGTGAAGGTGTCAGTGAACAGATAGGGCCAGGGGATTGAGCACAGAAATGTGATGTCTCTCACGGCCTAGGCTTGCACCTGGCATACTCTGACACCCACCTTCCAATGGCCATAGCAAATCACATAGTCAAGAAAAACCACCAGGAAGGGAAGTAAGGATGTTTCTCCCAAAGACAGCAAGTAAATATTTGCTGAACAATTACTTCATTGACCACTGTCTGCTTCTTCGCATAACTGAATTCATATTTTTTAAAAAGAAAAATAACTGTGGATCACCTGGCTATGACTTTTTAAAAGGCAGATTAAGCATTCTTGTAAGATTCAGAAATTTCCAGAAGCAACAATTCTTTGTTGTTGTTCATCCTGAGTGTAGGTAATGGACCAAGACAAAACAAAAGAAAGCAAAAAAAAAAACAAAAAACAAAAAACAAAAAAAAAACCCAAAAACCCAAAATACAAAAAAACAAAAAAAACAAAAAACAACAAAAGAACAAAAAGGCAAAAAACAAAAAACAAAAAAAGAAAACAAAGAAAAACCAACTACTCAGTTTAATAACCGAAGGAAAAAATATTGCCAATATTCCCTCAGCTGTGAAATTTCAAATCCAATTCTGAATCACAATTTATGGATATTGTTGTTTGAGCAGCTCTTTGAGCTCCCATGATACAATAATCCCACAAGGGGCAGTTTGTTTGTTGTTTCAGATAATGCCATCTGCTCTTAGCAATGTCTATCTGAAGCCCCCTTCTTTTGCATTATGACAATGTCTTTGTGTAAGTAGAGAAATTTCACCTTCATAACTTATTCACGACTGGGGAAAAGGGTGCAGCCTCAGTGAGACTCCCTGAAGAGAGGCATTACCAATACTTCTCACTTGCTTAGGGACAGCTCCCATTCATTCTTCCCCCAAATCAACAAGAGTAGCTTTTCTTAATTTAGCACATCTGACTGACCTTAACAGAGAAATGCTGACATTTGTGTGCACCTCCTGGCTTTTTAGTCTTCCTTGATGTAATTTTCTCTCTTAAGTAAGGACAGTATGGCCTATGCCTTTAAGATTTAGTAAACAACAAGCCAAAGCAGGATGTAGAACAATCTTGATGAGAAAGAGCACAGGGCTTGGCCTCAACTGGTTAGGGTTTGAATTCTGATGGCTATTAATGAGCTGTGTATCCTTGGGAAAGTGACCCAACTTCTCTGAGCCAAGTCTCATTAACTCTAAAGACAGTATACTGATACCTCTGCCATAGCGTTGTTGTGAGTTTCACCCAAATTAGTCCTCACCACCTACAAAATGGAGGATATTCATCAGTGTACATGAGTAGAAGAAACTAAAAGAACTTTGATTCTAAAGAGCTTAAAATCCATGGAAGAATCACCAAAATAAAATGAAGAACACCCTTTGATTCTAATCTTGGATGGCATCTGTACAAAATTAGACAGCAGAAGAGCAAAGCGGAGTGTTTCCAAACACCCAGATGTTATAACAATTGTTCACAGTCACTGATTTTTTTAATCTTTAAGTCTTAAAAGTTTCAAAAAGGTTAGTTCAGGCAACATAGTATCGTTTCTACTGATGTTAGATAGATGGGAGTACTGGGAGAGGGAGAAACAATAACAAAGAAGGTCAAATTGGCCACTTTTTTAAAGTTTCTCAACACTAGCTTTTAATGGAGAGTCTATGTTTAACCTTGTCATGAAAACTATTTCATCTCTGTACAGCAATGTAGAAATAATCCGTAAACAAAACATTAACCGTATTCTTGTTTAGCATTCAAAGTAACTTTTGTCTAAACTGGATAATTTTGTAGTAACGAGTTAAGGCTTGTAAGGCACTATGTAGAATGCTTCATCTGAATTATTTCCAAGACCTGCATGAGGACAAATGTTAGACTTCAATTAAAAATAGAGGTGGGGCGCCTAGGTGGCTCAGTCAGTTAAGTGTCCGACTTTTGACTTTGGCTCAGGTCATGATCTCATGGCTCGGTTAGTGAGTTCAAGCCCTGAATCCAGCTCTGTGCTGACAGCTCAGAGCCTGGAGACTGCTTCGGATTCTGTCTCCCTTTCTCTCTGCCCCTCCCCTGCTCGTGCTCTGTCTCTCTGTCTCTCAAAAATAAATAAACATTGAAAAATAAAAAAAAAAAATAGAGGCATTGACCACTAAAGTATTTAGAATATGGATACAGTCACCTTCTAAAGGCAAAAATCATTTACTTTACGTAGCTACCCTCGATAGGAAAGAATACCATGAGATAGCCAAATGAAATAAGTAGAAATGGAAATACACATACAGCTCACTGTCAAAACAACAAGGAAAGGGCACTGGTCATCATCTTTCACTTTGTTTCATGAAGATGTTTTTGTTTATATTTCAGAATATTTTATTTATATTATGTTTTTGTATTTATCTTGTATGTATATTTTAAAATCAGAGACATCTTGAAATATCAAAGAAAACTTTACAGAACACCGAGACGTACCAAAAATAGGCTGGGGAAGTTGAAAGGAAAGCAACATCTGATTGATGGTTAAATTACACAACGCTGTCACATCCCTGGCAACTGAAGGACATTTCTCCTTTGTGTCAAGAAACCTCTGCAGTGTTTGCAACAATAAATTTGTAGGCTGAATGTGTAGCTGAAAATTTTCACTAGGGGGCAGCCTCTCACCGAAATGTGAGAGGATGCTTTCTGCATCATCTGATTTCAATAAGAAACTGGCCCAGGGAGGTGCACATTCTCGGCACAGCTTCTAAAGGAAAATTTATGCATCTATAAAATGTTGAATCAGCATGGTCACTAAGTGGTGAATAAAGAAGGAAAAAGTCTTGCATAACATTAAAAGCCCAGCATAAGTAGATGGTCAGCCATACGAATGTTGTGTGCTTTGAACACAAAACCTTTGCAGTGTGTATGCTGGGGTCTGAAACACTGCTCTGTCGAGATTTTTTTTTTAAGAGAGTCATAGTTTAGCCTCTTTTATAGACACACACATACGGACACACACACACACACACACACACGTGCTGAATTAAAAGCCACTGTGCAAGTAAACATTGTATAGTTGGGAAGGGATTCAAACAAATAAGAATTAATTCCTTAGGTTCTTAAACCCTAGGTTCAAAGTGAGCAGAACGCTGTGCTGGGCTCTTCCTCCTCTGCTCTGTGACTTTTGTATGACCCTATCTATCCACCTATTGTTTTTCCTTTTTGCCACTCTTTCTCTTGCGTTTTATATTCCTCAAGTGATCTCACATAACAAAATCAACAGCCCCAGCCTCGAGGAGAGTCGTGACTGTGTTTTTTTAACCGGGCTCTGAATGGTCTCAAAGCATTAGGCAGAGGCAAGACTTGAAATATGATACTGCCCAGTTCTCCTGCCAGCAGGCAGGGCTGTCGGGTCCTATTGTGTCTGTGATTGTAACCGAGAGCTCCAACATCCCGGAGCAACTGGTGTGACCTTGTGTGGTCTGGGAACCCGGGTAGAGCCGAGCGAGCGTGGCTGGGTGTACTGTCACCTGGGACTCATCTGCAGTGCAAGGTGGCAGTAGGATGCCGGTGGAAACTTGGGGGGAGGGCTAGTCCCAGCAGCCTGTCGCGTAAATCGAGCTTTAAAAGAGGAAAGAAAAGAAATCCATTAGACTGGAGAGGCGCATCCACGGAAACTCAGGCCCTCCTGATCACTAATTCCTCAGTAAGGCAGAGTCCAGAACTTGTGATAGTAGAGAGCCTGATGGATGTGGGCTCTCTGGGCAGGCTGGAACTTGAATCCTGGCTCTCTCTACTGCTGGTTGGCTGGCTTTTGAAAGGCTACTAAGCTTTTTTGGGCCTCAGGTTCCTCTTCTCTAAAACGAGTGCTTTGAATAGTACCTGGCACATAATGAGTTCAATGAAAGTTAGTTATTATTATTATTATTATTATTACTACTACTGCTTTTGCTATTATTGTTATTAAGGATGTGGAAATGAGGGGAAAGGAGTTCATGGGAAGTCTCAGTTTCCTCATCTGTAAAATGAAGGTAACAGTAGAACCCACTTTAGCTATAGAGGTGTTGTAAGATATAAATGAGCTTCTCTATGCGAAGTGCTTAGAATAAATTTGGCAAATAGTAAATGCTTGATAAATTATTGTTATTAGGAACATAAATAGCGAGAATGCTACTTTCCACTGTAAGGAGCTGAAGAGTTGTTGTGAGAAATGAATATGTGTTCACTGCATCATAATCACCCAGGATGCTCAATAAATGTCGATTCATTTTATTAGCTTGAGAATTCTGTTGCTTAGGTTGCTTTGTATGCATGCATGTATTGACTCCATGGGGAAACTAATTTCAACAATGGGGACCTAGGGTTTACATATAATCAGTTCCATAAAGCAGTGGGTTGACTATTTTATGTCTTGGATCTCCTTTGATAATCTGAAGATATCTATGAAATCTTACCCCAGAAAAAAACATACCCTTGCATACAATTCTGCATATATGTTCAGGGGTTTTTGTCTTGAAGTCCATCCAGGGGTTTTGTAGAAATCCAAGGGCCTTGGGGCTAGTAATTCCTGCAACATAGAAAACAACGTAACTAGCAGGGAGGATTCTTTTTTTTTTTTTTTTTCTTTTTTTGAGAAACAGAGAGAGGGCGCAAGTGAACAAGGGGCAGAGAGAGAGAGAGAATCCCAGGAAGGGCAGAGGGAGAGAGAGAGAAAGGGAGAGAAGTGGGGTTCACCCGAAGCAGGGCTCATGTTTTACCCAAAGCAGGGCTCATGTTTTACCCAATGTGGGGCTCGTGCTCACCAGATGTGGGACTCAAAATCATGAACCTTGAGATCACGATTTGAGCCAAAGTCAGATGCTTACCAACTGAGCCACCCAGGTGCCCCCGAGCCGGGATGATTCTTAATATAGATTTAATTGGTAAGAATAAGGTTAGGAAGATGCCAAAAAAAATAAACAAAGCCCCTTAACACAGGTTATCAAACTGTTGGTGGTAGAGGCATAACAACCTGAGATACTTATTAAAATTAAGATTCTTGAGCTATTCTACCAGTTTAGTAGGTCTTAGAGGTTAGTACAGTCCAGAAAACTTAATTTTAACATGTACCTAGTTGATTTTGATGTAAGAGACCCTTAAAATGTGCTTTGAAAACTATTTCCTTAGGTCTGGAGGAACTTGCATTGGATTGTGAGTAAGGTAGAATTAGTTTTTTAAAAAGATAGAAATCACGTCCATCTTAAAGCTCCATAAGCCATTTCTGTAAACTGAGCATCCCAGACAGCTTAGTTCCTCCTGAAGAAAAGGAGTAAAATTGCAGCTCTGGAAGGATCTGGTAGGACAGTTAGGATTTACCTGAGAGACAGGTTATACTACCAAACAGCTAGATGGGAAGCATTTTGATCATCTCAAGCTCATTCTTGTTACTGACATGGTTGTCTACCTTAGCTCCAAAGGAGTCAACCCCTACTCCAAACAATCAACCTGTTTGGGCATGAACTTATTTCTCCCCAACCATATTGATCTGATTATGATTGCTTTTCCCAGCCAGGTAGTAGTCTTAAGATCAGGAACCATATTTGACTTTTTTTTTTTTAAGTTTATTTATTTATTTTTGAGAGAAAGAGAGGGAAAGAGAGAGAATCCCAAATAGGCTCCACAGTCAGCATGAGCCTGATGTGGGGCTCAAACTCATGAACCATGAGATCAGGACCTGAGCCAAAATCAAGAGTCAGAGGCTTAACCGACTAAGCCACCCAGGGGCCCCTCCATCCCTGCCCCCCCCCCATATTTGATTATCTGTATTCCTGTAAGCCTCTATGCAGGTATCTGGTATAGTGCTTGGTAGATACAGTTTTATAGGTTCAATAACTGCTTAATTAGCTTAAATATAATGTGCTCAAAAGGCAATGATATGGACTCCAGTGGTCTTCATGACTAATTAACATGCTTCTAGCCATGACAATGTAGAAGGGCTTTGTGGTAAAGTGAATTCAAATTCATTTTGATCAGCTCTTCTCCTAAACATACAGTACAGAGGGTCAAAATAAACTTCTTTAGGCTGCATTCCTGTTTGGCCATTCTAATAGTGCTGGGGAACATTCTCTTCATATGGACCTAGCTTTAGTGGGCTTACTTTGCCTGGTGTGCTCGGGCTTCTTAGATGTCCCCAAGGGCAGGGGTGTTGCTCTTTCTTCCTTCCCTCTTGTTATGCTAACTAGTTTAATGGCAAATTCTAGACAGAACAAAGGATAAGTTAATATTGTCTTCTGACCCTCTGAGGTGGGTGGGGGACATTAGCCTCCACGAATGCCGTAGAAACCCAGAAAATACCTGCTGACTGAAAGCCATCAGACTAAAAAATCAGGTTTTCAAGGACCCACCGCTGAGAATAACTATTCATCTCAATAACACCAGGGTCTGTGTCTCTGAATATGGCTGATGTTGTAGATATTATTTATATCCGAAACAGTTGTTTTAACACAATGAGAAGGGTATTTATACGAAGCAATTCTCAGGCATATAGTACTGGGCCATGTTTGGGATTCCTGTAAGCATCCTTACTTTTGAGCCTCAAATTAAATTCTTCGCTCCTACCTGAATGCAATTGCCGAAGGACTTAAATTTTTTGTTGTTGTTGGTGGTGGTGGTGATTTTTAAAATGGGCTTTAGAATGTCTGGAGTCTTAAGAACATTGCACAGAAATGTAGGCATATAGAAAGCCAAAGTTACATAATATTTTAGGCAAATATATGGTAACATAAGGAAAGCTTAAAAATGAACATTGGTGCTACCCGACAATGCACATTCTGTGTTCCATTAAACCGCAAACATCTGAAAAACAATTTTTGGCATTCATCATCTTTCACTCCCAGAAGAGTCTGCCTTTCTAGAGAAAAGCACTTGGAAGTATCACTTAGAAGTGACAGACAACACCATCCTTATGCCTGAGGGATCTACTCTAAGCATCCAGCACCTGGAAAGGGAGGGGTGCAAGTAATGATGAAACTCAATCCATTTTGAAAAATGGTCAGAGAACAGGTGAGCTGCTTTTCTGTCAAGAATTAAAGAATCTTTTTGAAAATGTGGTTCTGCATCAGTAATAATCCCAAGGGAATCCAAAGTGTTTTTAAACAAAAGAACACAAGTAAAATCTGACACAGATAACACATGGCCACAAGAGCCTTCCTAGATATTCACTCTCTCTCTCTTTTTTTTTTTTTTTTATTGACACTGAAGAACCAGTAAGGATGCTTACAGCAGGTTTACTGAAGTGAAAGGAAGTGAGCCATGGTTGTGCATGAAGAGGTCAGTTGTGGCAGTAAGGAGAGGTGCAGCTTCAGACATTTGTCCCTGGTGGGGTCAGATTGTCGGTGTTCAAAACAGTTGCCAGGAGGAACTATCTATTGTTCTACCAAAGCTTGTGATCTTTCTGAAATGGGCAAAAATCAATGGGCTTATACACATGTTTTTCCAGTTGCGGGCAGGCGACTATTCTATCAGTCAGGCTTTCTCCAGGAAACAGAAGGCAGCACCACCAGGAAAAGGATTACAAGTCTGGGGAGAGCTGGGGCGTGGAAGAGGAGCTGTCATGGAGCCCCTAAGGCAGGGGAAATAGACTGCAGTCTCTCTCTGCTCTGTGATCTTGGCTGGTGATTCCCAGAGGGCAATGATGCATCAATCCTGGGCAGCCTCCTAGGACAGAGAGCAAGACACAGAAGGGTAGGAAATGGATAAGGAGTGGCAAGGAAAAAACTAAGCCATGCAACCTGGCTTCCAGGCACAACAGAACATGCTAGAAGAGCGCAGTGTATATATGCTATCATAAACCCAAACTTGTAACAAATCAGATATTTATTTCCTCCCTTCTCTATCCATCCTCATAATACATCTTCACCAGAAAGTCTGCTGAAAAATCTTAAAGCATGCAGGGTAGTATTTATTTTGTGTAGTTGTCTTATCTTTCTTCTACCACCGTGGGTAGAGCAGAGCATGCGTGAACTTATATTTAGACGTCTTGGTCTACTTTTTGGTCTTTGATATAAATTCACTGGTAGCCAAGACTGTAAGGCCATACATTCTGGCTTTTGTTAGGCAACCTACATGTTCCCCATGACCACAATTAATGATGCTGTTAAGATCTTGCAGCCAAAACTTAGTTCCCTATGTTAGTATCTCAAAGAGGATTATAATCTGGGACCTTGTGTAAGGAAATAAGACCTGAGATTTCAAGGCTATGGTGAAGGTAGATAGCTGGCTGGTGAGAGGGGGAATGGGAGATTCACTAACTGTTCAAAAAACATTTATGAGCCTCTGCTCAATGCTGGACAGTTTGCTGAGTTCAAGGAACACAAAGCTATAAGACATGGGAAACAGGCAAGTATGCCAAGATTTTGCAATTCAATGTGGTGAGTGCTTTAATAGGGAAATGAACAAAGATCTATGACACCAGGAAGTGGAACATCTGGGGAATGAAAGGATTCACAGAAGAGATGGTAAGTGAACTGAGTCCTGAAGAAAGAGTAGGAATTTGCTAGGGATATGGCCTGGGTAAAGACATGTTTCAGGCCAGTGTGGCTGTGATTGGTTGGGTTGGTTGGGTTGGGATGTTAACTTCCAGTCTCTCCTCATTTAGGAAATCTACATCTTTCATCTCCTTCGGTCATTCTACTCCATCGTTCTTCCCTGCTCTGTGCCAGGTTGCATAAGAATTTACTATTAATTTTGTGGACAGTTGGTAATGGCTCAATGTTTAGAGTTGGATCTAAACTTAGACTTAGCCTTCATGCATCATCTGTCCCTTGCTCAGGCTATCACTGTCCTTAATTTACTCTTGCACGGATTCAAGCACAACTAGAACTTAAGAAACTTGGCTTTACTTCAGAATCTTCTGTGCAGATTGTAAAGTGCTGTTGCCCAGGAAAGAGTTGTGTCTAGGTGTTTTTCACCTTCTTCTCTCTAGTTATGCTTTGCTTTGTTGGTAAGGACAGTCTGAGGGAAGAGGGAAGCAATAAAAGCAGCTCTTAATTTTGATGGAAAAGAGAACAGCTTTCAGACTATTGCGAATTGAAAGTAGAAGACAATATTTCTGCTATTTGAAGAAGTGGTCATCCCCTCACTTTATCAAGCTTTCGTGACTCACGTGGCCTGAAACTTTTTCCTAGACCATTTCATGCCCCTAAAATTGGTTATGACAAGAATAACTTTATTTACATTGGATTTGTTATTTATTTCATAGCAAGCAAATACAAAAGGAGCCTAAAGTAACCACTTAATGATTGCCTTTATTTATCCATTTTACTATTGTTATGGGCTAGCCATTAACAGCAAAGAAAAAAATTGTAGACGATGGCTGAGAAAGGTGGTCAATCTTAATTGACTCTAGGTTTTTATGATGAATGGACAGGTTAAAGTGACCCTTAACACATCACTAGTGGAAGTCCTGAAATGGGGTCATGAATATATCAGGGCAAGAATGATATTTTTAAAAACATAGCTCATTGGAAAGTATAAGGCAATCTTTCCTCAATAAAGCTTAAAATCAACTTCATTCTCTAAAGAATTTACTCCAGTCTCAAGCTAGGGAGTGATTTATTGTGGATTTTGGTTATACTGTCAGATCTGGGTAGGAGTTTAAACAGCTTTCATTGTGTCATGAACATGGGCGTAACTGCCCCCCAGCATCCTGTTTCCTAACATGCAGTCACAGATCAGGTACCAGGATAGCAGGATCAGGCAGACCCTCCAGCTTATCCCTATTACCTCAGTTATTCATGTATGTGGGACAGAAACTCCCCAGAACATGACTATTTCTAAGAATAAGTCTCAAGAATGCTATTTTAGAGACAAGGAAGATGAATACATAATCATTCGTATTTCTTTACTGTGTTAGAATTTTTACTTAGTTATATTATATGTGTTCAATAAAAAATTGCTGACCTTGACTGGGAAGATGGTCAATTTTGGTTGACTCTAAATTCCTCTTGGGAATGGACTTGAAAAGTGTTGAGGGCTATAAAATTTAGAAAATAGAATCTATGCAAATACATTGATTTCATTTTAATCCTCAAGTGATTCTGTGAATAAGACAGGGCAGTTATTTTTAATCCCCATTTTATAGATGAGGAAAATGAATCCCATAGGGCATAGGTGACCTGGCCAAGGTTGTACAAGTGAATGGTGCAACAAGAACTTGGATTTTATGCCTTTGACTTCAAGGTCCTTGTGTCCTTCCCCTTGTGTTCATTGAATAAAGAACTGGCTTTACTGATCCACTAGAAAAAGGGCATGAGTGCTGGGATGTTTCTTCAGAGGTCATGTGTCTATGAGGATCCACACTCTCTGAGGCTCCTGGTGACCAGTGGCCCACGATGGTGAGGACACTTGACTGTATTAGACTATAGTCTAAGGTGAAGAAACAGAAGTTAGGTTCAAAAAGCGTGCCGGAGAAAATTGATCAATTCAACACTTCACGAGCATGTGCTGTGTGCCAGAACTACTGCCAGGAGATATTTCTGGCACAATTTCTGCTCTTGAGAACCTCACAGTTTGGAGGAGGAGGTAATTAGAAGACAGTGTGACAACTGTAGTGTGCAAAGGGTGTTGTAGGATCCTACCGTTAAATCTATACTCCAGCTGGAGCTAGGGAGTAAGATTGGGGGGTGGGGGGTGGGTAATGCTCTCCAGAGAGGGTAAATCTGAGCAGAACCTTGAAGAAGTAGGAGTTAGTCAAGCAAAGTAGGGAGGAGAAAGAAAGGATATTTCATGTGCAATGGTGTGGAGGTGAGTGAGGGCATAAAAGATTCACACATTTGCCAGTACATCTCTGATGAGTTTGGGATATGGAAGGAGACAAAGCTGGAAAGAGACAGAGTCAGATAATGGAAAGTGTAGAATGCCAGAGTAAGTGAGGAGTTTGTACTTTGTTGTGTAGACAAGGGAAAGGGGCTTCAGTTTTTGCTTTTTTAAATTGTGGTAAAATTCACATAACATAAAATTAACAATTTTAAAATGAACAATTCAGGGGCACTTACAATTTTGTGCAACTGTCACCTCTGTCTGGTTCCAAAATATTTCATCACCTAAAAAGGACCCCTGTGCCCATTGAACGGTCACTCATTACTCTGCTTCCCCACTAGTCGCTGGCAGCAACTGAATCTACTGTCTGTCTCTAAGGATTTACCTATTCTGGGTATTTCATTTAATGGAATCATGCAACCTGTGACCTTATGTGAATGGCTTCTTTCACCGACTGTAATGATTTTGATGTTTATCCATGTCGTATGTAGCATGTATCAGTATTTCATTCCTTCTCATGGTTGAGTAATATTCTAGTGTTTGGATAAACCAACATTCTTATCCATTCATGATTTCATGGACATTTGGGTTATTTCCACCTTTTGGCTAGTGTCGTGTGAATAATGCTGTGATGAACATTTATGTACAAGATTTTGAGTGCCTCTTTTCAATTCTTTGAGGATATAATTAAGATTGGAAGTGTTGGGTCATATGGTAATTTTATACTTAATTGTTTGAGAAACTGTCAAACTGTTTTCCACAACAACTGCACTATTTTACATTCCCACTAGTAAAGTACTTGAATTCCAATTTTTCTACAGTCACGCTAACACTTACTATTTCCATTAGAAAAAATTATAACCCTTTTAGTGAGTATAAAGTGGAATGTCATTGTGGTTTTGATTTGCATTTCCCTAATTTTTAGTAATGTTGAACATATTTTCATGTGCTTGTTGGCCATTGGTATATTTTCTTTGGAAGAATGCCTATTTAAGTCCTTTATCCATTTTATTTTATTTTATTTTATTTTATTTTATTTTATTTTATTTTATTTTATTTTATTTTATTTTATTTTATTTTATTTTATTTTACTGTCTTCCTGGGGTTGGTGTAAGAGTTCTTTACATATTCTGGATGCTAGATTCTAATCAGAGATATAACATGCAAATATTTTCTCCCATTCTCTGGTTATATTTTCACTCTTTTGACAGTGTCCTTTGGTGCACAAACATTTTTCATTTTGATTAATTCCAATTTATCTTTTTTATTGTTGTTGTTCCTTGCACTTTTGGTGTCACGTCTAAGATCCACTGCCAAATCCATGGTCACTGAGATTTTCCTCAACGTTTTCTTCAAAGAATTGTACAGGTTTAACACTTACATTTTGGTCTTCGATCCATGTTGGGTGGATTTTTTGTGGTGGGAAGTAGGGTCCAACATCATTGTTTTGCATGGGGACATCCAGTTCTGCCAGCATCATATGTTAAAGAGACTCTTCTTTCTCCACTGGATGATTTTTGCAGCCTTGTTGGAAATTTTTCTTTTTTCAAGATGATTTGGCTATTGCAAACCTATATGGATTTTAGGATCAACTTTTCCATGTCTGTAAAAAGTACTGTTGGGGTTTGGATAAGGATGGCACTGAATGCGTAGATCATTTTTGTGAGACATCACTCTCTTGGCTTCCTTTGATTCTGTCTGTGGTGTCCTTAATCTCTTATAGCATCTTTAAGACAGTTGATATAAAGTCTTTGTCTAGTAAATCCAATGCCTGTGTTTCCTCGGGGACAGTTTCCATTACTTTCTTTTTCTCTTCCTGTCAGTGAACCATACTTTCCTGTTTCCTTGTATAACTCACAATATTTTGTTGAAAACTGAACATTTTTAATATTATAATGTGACAGCTTTGAAGATCAGATTCTCTCCACTTCCTGAGTTTTGTTAATGAGGCTTCTTTTGAGTTGTTGCTGGCTTGTTTAGTGGCCTTTCTAAACAATTTTAATAAAATCTGTATTCTTTGTTGTGTGTGGCTACAGAAATCTGTGTTCTATTAGCTTAATGGTCATCTAGTATTTTGACAGAATTTCCTTAAATGCCTAAAGGCAAAAAAGAAAAATGAAAAACACTCTTCCAAGTCTGAAAATTGGCTCTGTGTGGGAATACTTCTTAAACAGCTAGGCAGGCCATTTACAACTCTGCCTTTTCCTGTTTGCTCAGAGCCTGAAGGTCAGTCGGGAGTAAAAGCTTCAAGTCTTTTCAGGACTTTTCTGACCATATATCCAGCTCTGGGAATGTTCCTGGTCTTATCAATTCCCTAGTACTGTGTAGGAGCTTTTAAAAGCCCTATCCTCCATGTATCACTTTTCCCTATGTTTTTTTTCCCCCTTGGGATTTTCTCATTTGTCTATTGCTTGTCCTGACTGCTATCCCTTGCTCCAGGTTCCCATGGCCAATGCTTGTGCTTTTAAATACTTTCTGCAAATGCTGCCTGGGAAGTCACCCCAGACCTGGGAATGCTCGGAGTCAAGCAAAACAAAGACAGGCCCTTGGCTGGTCCTTTAGGGAGCTACCAAAGAAGTTGAAACACACTACCACAGTTTTTTTGAGACTCATATCCATATCACTCCCTCCAACACTGCCAACCTATACCAGGAATGCATGCTACTAACTTCTTGGGCATTACTACTCTGGGGATGGGCCACGGTAGATGGGCAACCTGAAATACCACAATGCTTTTACTAAAGTGTGGTAGCTTCTGTCATCATTAGGTTTTCCCTGATTGCTGTTAATTTTTGACTAGATTCCAGAGTTCTGCAAAAGTTGATTGACAATTTTGTTAAGCAATTTTATTAAGTTGATTTTGTCTCATGCATAATTCAATTTTTTTATTATAGTAAATGTATATAAATGAACATAAAATTTGACATTTTAACCATTTTTAGTAGTTCAGTGACATTAATTACATTCACATTGTTGTGCAACCATCACCACTCTTAATTGCTTTTATGAAGGGATGAAGCCATAGAATTTCCTTCTCTGCCATTTTCCATGATGTCACTTCTGACTTCAGCTTTTTGAAGAGGGAAATAATGTGGCATGATGTGTGTTAGAAAAGTTAGAGACTTTCTTTGCTACTTTTTGTGAACCTACAATTATGTCAAAGTAAAAAGTTAAAAATATATAGTGGATAATGTATTTTAGGATCTTTCAACAATTTTTTTTAATGTTTATTTTTGAGAGACAGAGACAGAGCATCAGTGGGGGAGGGACAGAGAATCCGAAGCAGGCTCCAGGCTCTGAGCCGTCAGCACAGAGCCCAATGCAGGGCTCGAACCCACAAAGCAGGAGATCATGACCTGAACTGAAGTTGAATGCTCAACTGACTGAGCCACAAGGTACCCCCCTGTTTTTCAGGATCATATATATATATATTAATTCAGATATCAGGAGAAAAGCCTGAACTCAAAATAGCAGATTAAACCAGAGGCAAAGAAATGCAGAAAGAAACATTATAAATAGTTTCCAAAGAAAATCCCTAGGTCATTATGTGCCATGGCACAGAGATAATCACACTGAGTGCTGAATAAGTTTGGAAGAACATTTGACTTGATTCAAAGGGAAAAAAAAGGAAAAAGAAGTCCTTGCAATGGGTATTATAAAAGGTCTCAAAGGACCAATTTGATTACATTTTTCACTTGTCAAACCAGGTTTGCATCATGTAAACAAATTATACACGGACAAATAAAACTTAGCAAGAACCAGGGAAGAAGAAACTAGAACCTGAAAATAAATTAGGCTAGAAGAAAGACATCAAAAACGACTCCAGGTGTTGTAGGGTTAAAAAAACACAACTTTTTCCTGTATCTTGTAACAGTTCATTGACCGAAATCCTGCAAATTAAACTGACAAAAGACAGGCAAAAAGGCACATAAATTTTATTTGATGTTAATATTAATTTTTTTAAACTTTATGTATTTATTTTTGAGAGAGAGAGGGAGAGACTGAGACACACACACACACACACACACACACACACACACACACAGTGAGAGAGAGAGAGAGAGAGAGAGAGAGAGAGAGAGAGAATCCCAAGCAAGCTCCATGCCATCAGTACAGAGCCCAACGTGGGGGCTCAATCCCATGAACCGTGAGATCATGATCCAAGCTGAGGTTAAGAGTTGGACGCTTAACCAACTGAGCCAACCAGGTGCCCCTTGGTGTTAATATTTTAATTTTTATGTGTATATGGGGGTCTCACAGAAAAGGAAGTGAAAACCCAAAGATATGTTTAGGCCTGAGAGCTTACATACCATTTTAACAATAAAGTGATAAATCTGTGAAGAAGTGGTAAGACAAAGACAAAGTTTTTGGGCTTCTAGGGGTGGCAAATTGTGGGAAAGTGAATATATGAAGGGAGACTAATGGAAGTTAAGGTTATTTTAGTAAGACTTGTTTTTGTAGACTCAAGTTAGTGTTGCATTTGACAGCCTCAAAGAGTTGTCTCTTTTTCCTGGTATTGGAGAGGGGGGAGGAGGCACCTTCTCAAAGGGAAATTTATACCCTGCTTTTAAGCATAAGGGAAGAGAGTAGAGAGTTTTTCTGTGTCTGCTATTTCTCAATTGCCTTCAATTCGAAATAATGCTTATGCTAACATAGAATATTTTGGGGTAAAATATTTTGATCCCCTTCAGTAGTTTAAGGAAAAAGGAATTCAATACAGGGAGCTGGTTACTCACAAAACCATTAGGAGAATGGAGAATCAGGCTGTAACAGGAGACAAGCAATGCTTGTAGAACATCACGGATATGACCTTCTCAAGGTGCTGTAATCTCAATCACAAAATATAAGATGGGTGCTAAGAAAGCCAGGCCTGGGAAGCCACGAACACTGCTTTCACAAATGTTTCTTGACAACCCTCAGTGGAAGGTAGTGATTAGGTCTAGAGCATGGAGTGCAACATCTACCCCCCTTACAGCTGCCTCCTGCTCCAGGAAGCTGGAGACAGGATACTAGCCGCTCCACGAGATTGTTTCCCAACAGCAACCAAAAGCACCAAGATAGTTCCTCTTTCATTTCCACCTTTAAAATCTCATGCAAATGCATCTAGCTGTCCTCATTTGTATCCAGGACCCTAGCTGCGAGACTGGATAATGTAATTTTTAGTTTTGCAGCCTCTGCAGTACAGAAATGCACACTGGAAGGAAGTGGGAATGAATGTTAAGTGCCGACTGAGTATATTCAGCCCTGTGGCTGTTTAGATATTTCCTCGATTTTTATGTGTTCCATTGACTGGCAATTCTAGCACCCCAAGATCGGAATAAGAAAAAAAAAACCCTTAGAGATCATTTTGTGCTAACCCTATAATTCTGCAGATGAGAAAACTGAGACTCAGAACTTTTGAGTGACCTGTTCCAGATCCTACAGGTAACAGTGGCACATCTTAGTTCCTGGGTCTAGGATCCTTTCCAGACATTTAATTTCTTTATATATACCCTGCTTTGTTCCAAAGAGAATTTAAAGTGGCTTACTGACATAAAAACAATACAGCAGAATAAAATTCTTAAAAAATAACTATGTAATATGAGACACACAGGAAGTGACGGGCATCATTTCAAGGAGCCGGGACTCCAGCATGTAGGAGTAGGTAATTTAGCGTTCTGAAGAGTAAGCAAAGATGCAATCTGCGATTGAATCTAATTTTTAGGCACTTGATTAATGAATTTGACCTCAGGTTTGGTATGTGAAAAAGAGTTCTTTTAGGGGTGCCTGGGTGGTTTAGTCCATTAAGTGTCTGATTCTTGATTTTGGCTCAGGTCATGATCTCACGGTCGAGAGATGGAGCCACACATGGGGCTCTGCGCTAGGCATGGAGCCTGCTTTAAGATTCCCTGTCTCTCCCTCTCCCTCTGCCCCTCCTCCACTCACATTCTCCCTCTCTCTCTCTCTCAAAAATAAATAAAGTATTTTTAAAAGGGTTCCTTTAGGGGCGCCTGGGTGGCTCAGTCGGTTAAGCGTCCGACTTCAGCTCAGGTCACGATCTCACAGACCGTGAGTTCGAGCCCCGCGTCGGGCTCTGGGCTGATGGCTCAGAGCCTGGAGCCTGCTTCCGATTCTGTGTCTCCCTCTCTCTCTGCCCCTCCCCCATTCATGCTCTGTCTCTCTCTGTCCCCAAAATAAATAAACGATAAAAAAAAAAATTAAAAAAAAAAAAAAAAAAAAAAAAAAAAAAAAGGGTTCCTTTATAGTTTACTACACAAAAAAAGAAGTTTCTTACTCAAAAATGCCTTAAAAAGAATAGTGATTTCTTAAAAAGCTATTTCTTTAAAACAGAGAAAGCCTAAAAGGCTGAAGAGACCCCACAGAAAGTTTAGGTGGCTAAGACAGCAGTGATTTGTTTTGCAGAAGGGCTAACAGTGTCCTAAAGGGTCAGAAAGGGGCTGTCAACGTCTTAGCGTAGGTGAGCAGGTCACAGTCAGGGGCTATCTGCGCATGTCAGAACTGTCAGCTGGAGGCAGCCGAGATGATTTGGGGAAGAAGCAGACATGCCAAGCAACAGTTTGATTTAATAATTAATTTAGAAAGAGGTAAATAAAATTGCCTGTCAAGAGCCAAATAACAAAAATAGAAAGAACTCTAAGTGTAAGTTATTAGCTTTGTGTTTATGTTAAATGTATTTTTGACATTAATAATTTCTTCCTTTTTACCACCTAGCTCCTTTCCTCCACATTAAAAAAATTTTTTTTCCCAGAATGCATTTTGATGTTCTCTCCAACCTGTTCCTCTAATTGCAATTAAACCCTGAGGGAGTAATTTTTCCAAATGCCAGAAAATAAGTTAGTGCCCAAGGGAATGGCAAAGCTGGAAATGTGATGTGAGTAATCACCAGACCCGCTTTTTCTGCTTTAGAACAAAAGAAGGGCTGGGAAGAAGGGATCACCCACAATTCTCAAATAGGAAGCCCTGGTGTTCATTTCCCCCAAGAAAATCATTGTTCTGCAATCTTAGGATCATCTGACAAACTGCTTCCTGGTGTATTGATTTGCTGCCACACTAAAAAAGTAATAAATCAATAACCAGCTTTGTTGAGAAAGGAGGGAAAAGTAGTGTTAGCTTGAGGAACCAGAGAAGACTTCAGAAAAAGAATTACGTTTTTGAGGGAAAAACAGTAATGCATTTGGGAGGAACTTTGAGGACCTAAGAGATGGCCACACAATAGCAATTTGAGAGGAACTTGTGTATGGGTAGTCCCATGCCAGTCTCACTTTGCGTAGGTTAGTACTGCAGGCAGGAAGCTGAGTCATGGGCTACACAGAAGCAATGGTGCATGAATCAGATAAGATGGTCAGGCATGGGTGCCCTGGTGGGAATGACACCATGGCATAAAGACAGAAGTTGCACTGGCATCAGAGAGACCTGAATTTGAACTCCAGCTGGCACTAGCTGAGCTTGCCTGGGCACGTTACTTGAATTCCTAAGCTTTTGTTTCCTCATCTGTAAAACTGGAAGAACAGTTTTTCCCGCATGGTGAGGATAAGTTATAACATCTCAGAAGGGGTTAGTACATTGTAGTTGACAAATAGTTGCTATTATTGTTAACTAGAAGACTTTGGGGGCTACGGAGAATAGATGAGGAAGCAAGAACATCAGGAAGTTGGTTTAGAATTTTTTAAGTCGATAGAATGGTTTCTAAATTACAGAGAGACCAGCAAGTTAGGAAAAGCACATGATAAGCAGCAAGAGTCATTGAAAGGAATTTGATGCTATGTCATTGGAGGGAAGTCAATGATTTATTTGAGGAAAATGGTATCCAATTTATCAGTAGAAAGCTATTTGACATTTGTGGGAAATGGGAGAAAAGTCAGGTCAAAATATAAAAATGCGGAAACCATTAACTGGATGAAATGGAATGCTTGGTGATATGTGAGGGAGGGGCCAGTGTGAAACAAGTGGTCTTGAAATAATTGGAGAAAGATGGGTAACAAATGGTGTATCTAGACTGGAGTTCAGGGAATTCTATCAGTCTTTGTGAGGGAAAAATGCCATTAGAAATGACATCAAAATTTTTCTATGCAAGTATTCTCTGTGTAATCTCTGCCAGCATAAATTCCATAATTATAATTTTTTTTTTAATAATAAAAAAGTAGAAAAAAAGTGCCTGACCAGGGTACTGACAATCAGTTTCCCAGTGAAACTGGTGAAGTTGAAATGTTAGGTCGGGTAAGAAATTAAAAATTTCAATTATCTACCTGTCAGTTGTCAGGCTACCTAATTCAAGATGAAATAAAGAGATGAGATTTTAGGATGAGACAAATGACTAATTCTAGCAAGGTAGAATGGCCCCACATGGCATAGAGTGTTTGTGGAATGAACAGAAACTGATTTAGTCAGGGGTGTATGAGTGATCTTTTGGATAATCATGGCACAATCAAACCTGACATTTTATTAGGTGGGGTAAAGCCAAGAACACCCATTTAGATAAAATTCAAACACTGATCCCAGACAAACTTGGCCAAAATAGATTTTAAAACAACTTTTTAAAAAGTCTGAAGGCTAACTAAAGACATTATTGTAAATAAGCGAACACTGTTTGCCACAGATAAATCAAAATGTCCACGTATGAAGGATAAATAGAAATCAAATGACTAAATAATCCTAGAAGCACATTACAAGATTTTCTGAAATTATTGATGACAGGATTGCTTTTAAGTACATCAAATCAGCAAGCTATGTAGATATGGAAAAGTGATGCATGTAGATGCAAAGGAAATATAAAATCCAATGAATTCATTTATTCTTCTTTCCTGAGTAGAAATGTGAACAGCCTCTAAAAAGGAAAAAAAAAAAAAAAACAACCACAATTAACTTAGGAAAGACAGATTAAAAACAAAAAAAGAAAAGACATATTTTCTTCCTTCGATGTCTGACTTTTTATTACCTGAAAAAATCAGAAAGATTCCAAATTTTTGATGAAATCCAGTTTTAGGGAAAACTACTTGAAAAAAGTTCTGTAGCCTTTTTTATTTCAAAGAAAGCTCTTATAGAAGGATGTTAAGGCTAAATTCATTTCCAAATTAGCTTTGGAAGCAGACAGTTGAGATTTACAAAGGAAAAAGTCAGGGTGCAGCAAAATTACTGGGAGTGGCTGATCCCCACCCAGAGTCTGAATGCACTTCATGTATGGATGTTGCTTAAGATATATTATCAGCTGTTAATTGAGCTGGGACATTGACCTTGTGACACTAAATGCCATGGGGCAATCATTGGAACCCCCTGGGAAGCCTGTGGAATCTGTGAAGAAAGGCAGAATTCTAAACACCTCAGAGGCATAGCCTTCTTGTGGAGAAAGAAAACAGAGTTAATATAAAGAAAATTGTCTTTGTTAATCTGGTAATTGTTTCTAGAACTAGTCTTATTGGATTTTTTTTCAATCATAAAAGCAATATACTCTAACTGAAAAAAAAAACCCTAGAAAATGCAGAAAAGAAGAAAATAGAAATCAATTATCACCCCACACTCAACAAACCTATGATAATATCTTAAAATGTACTTTATGCATTTTTCTGCCATATATATGGTTTCTGTCTTTTTGTAAATTTTGTATAAAATGAGATAGTACTATTTTGTAGTCTGCAGTTTTTACTTAGAAACGTATGAAATGTAAGTCTTTTATGTCAATAAATACTGATACATTTTCTTAAAAGTTTATTTTATTTTTGAGACAGAGGGAGACAGAGCATGAATGAGGGAGGGTCATAGAGAGAAGGAGACACAGAATCTGAAACAGGCTCCAGGCTCTAAGCTGTCAGCACAGAGCCTGACGCGGGGCTCGAACTCACTGGCTGCGAGATCATGACCTGAGCCAAAGTCGGACGCTTAACTGACTGAGCCACCCAGGCACCCCCAGATACATTTTTTTTAAATGTCTGGACATTACGTAGTTTACTTTTTTGATATATAGGTAAGTTACATAATGTAAATAAATAATTTATTTACTTTAAAAAAAATGTTTATTTTTGAGACAGTGCGCAGGCACAGTGGGGAGGGGCAGAGGGAGAAGGGAACGGAAGATCATATACTGTCTCTGTGCTGAAAGCAGCGAACTCTGATGTGTGGCTCTAATTCAGGACCCCTGAGATCATGATCTGAGCCGAAGTCTGTCGCTCAACCGACTGAACCACCCAGGCGTCTCTATTTACTTTTAAAATCAATTCAATATTTGGCTCCCAGTATGTTCTTTATGCACATTAATCCATGTATATTTCTGATCATATTATACTCTCAGACTGTAATATTATGCTCTGTGCAGCATCTAGCATGGCAGAGAATGACAAAGTATCTTTACCCATTCACTGGAAAGGATTTTAGAGCCCTGGCACTCGATATTTCACTATTAACACAATGCTAAGCTGAGCATCCTTGCTTGATTCTTTCTTAGGATGAATTCCAAGAAGTTGAATTGCTATCCCAGAGGTGATGCTCATTTTTTTGGTATATATATTTATTTATTTTGGGGACTGCACAAGCAGGAGAAGGGCAGAGACGGGGGAACAGAGGGTTGGGAGCGGGCTCTATGCTGACAGGCTGTGCACAGCGATAGAAAAGTGGTAGCTAACCATCAAAGTTCACTGGTAAAGTATTATAGTAGTGGCTGGGACACATTTACTTTACTAATCAGACTTTCAAAAACTTTTCACTTCTGCTCTAAGTTTAAAAATGAGCTAACCATTTAATGTTTTAAAGGTTGGGGTTTGGGGCGCCTGGGTGGCGCAGTTGGTTAAGCGTCCGACTTCAGCCAGGTCACGATCTCACGGTCCGTGAGTTCGAGCCCCGCGTCAGGCTCTGGGCTGATGGCTCGGAGCCTGGAGCCTGTTTCCGATTCTGTGTCTCCCTCTCTCTCTGCCCCTCCCCCGTTCATGCTCTGTCTCTCTCTGTCCCAAAAATAAATAAAAACGTTGAAAAAAAAATTAAAAAAAAATAAATAAAGGTTGGGGTTTAAAAAAAATAATTAGCACACAGTAATATTATTGACTTTTTGGGTGTGTGATTCTATGAATTTTAACACATGGGTAGATTTGTATATCCACCACCACAATCAGAATGTGGACCGGTTATAGTCCTACGAGTTTAGTAGTCTTAGTACTACTGGTTAAGTATAGTACTAAACATCTTTGTACTACCCCCATGTACTCAAACCCTGGCCACCACTGATTTGCTGTCACTTTAGTTTCTGTCTTTTTAAAGTGTCGTACAAATGCAATCATAGAGCATGAAATTTTTGAGACTGGCTTCTTTCACTCAGCATGATGCCTTTCGGATTCATCCAAATTGTTGTATATTTCAGTAGTTTGCTCCTTTTTATTTCTGAGTAAATTTCATTGGGTGGATGTACCACCCAATGTTTGTTTACTCATTTATTGAAAGGTATTTGCGCTGTTTCTAATTTCTGACAATTATGAATAGAGCTGCTATATAAGCACTCTTGTACAGATTATTGTATGGATGTAAGTTTTTGTTTCTCTAGGGTAAATATATAGAAGTGGAATTGCTAAGGCATATGGTAAATGTATGTTTAACTTTATAAGAAACTGCCAAAAAGAGTTTTCTGAAGTCTGTATCATTTTTATATTTCGACCAGCAAATATACGAGTGATTCAGTTTCTTCACATCTTTGTCAGCACTTGGTGTTTTCGGTATTTTTTATTTTAGCCATTGTAATAGGTGTGTGGTGCTATTGTGGGTTTAACCTGCATTTCACTAGGAACTAATGTTGAACATCTTTTGATTTGCTTACTTGCCATCCATGTCTCCTCTCTGGCTAGGTTACCTGCTAGTCTTTTGCCTGCTTTAAATTTTGTTTGTTTTTACCATTGACTTTTGAGAATTCTTTATATATTGTGGGTACAAGTCCTTTGTCATACACATGGTTTGCAAATATTTTCTCCTAGTCTTTAGCTTGTCTTTTCATTGTCTTGACAGTGTCTTTCACAGAGAAAGAGATTTTAATCCTGGTGAAGTCTCGGGATCGGTCTTTTTTGTTTTTAATTTTTAAAAATGTTTTTATTTATTTTTGAGACAGAGAGAGACAGAGCATGAGCAGGGGAGGGGCAGAGAGAGAGGGAGACACAGAATCCAAAGCAGGCTCCAGGCTCTGAGCTGTCAGCACAGAGCCCAACACGGGGGCTCAAACTTACAGACTGTGAGATCATGACCTGAGCCAAAGTCAGAGGCTTAACTGACTGAGCCACCCAGGCATCCTATCTTGGGGTCAGTCTTGAATACTCTATGTGGATGCTGGTTGATTGCCCAATCTCCCAACCTCCCTTTCATCTAATTCCCACATATTTGGTCTCCATGTCCAATTCCCAGGTCTGTCCCCTCACTGCACCTACTCACAAAAGTCAATTCAATTAAATATGTTATATATGTGTATTTATAAATATAAATTATATAATGTAAGTAAATACTTGATTTGCTTTTAAAATCAATTCAACATTTGGCATGTTTGTTATGCATTTTTATCCACACACATTGCCGAGTCATATGGCCCTGGAAGGTAAGCACTTGTCCTTTTCTTACCTTGTTTTGACCTGCACCTCGCATATGAGAAGATGATAGAGTATCATCATTGGAAGGGATATTTTGTCCCGATAGTAAACGTGTGGTCTGTGCCTCAGCACCATCAGCATTACGTGGGAGTCTGTAAGAAATTCAGACTCTCAGACCCTACCCCAGGCCTGTGAGTTAGAATCTACATTCTAATTAGATCTCCAGGTGCACATTAAAGTTTTTGAAGCACAACTGTCTAGTCATCAGGCTCTCTCTCTCTTTTTTAAAAATGTTTATTTTATTTTATTTTTTTTTTTTTATTTAAAAAATTTTTTTTTCAACGTTTATTTATTTTTGGGACAGAGAGAGACAGAGCATGAACGGGGGAGGGGCAGAGAGAGAGGGAGACACAGAATCGGAAACAGGCTCCAGGCTCCGAGCCATCAGCCCAGAGCCTGACGTGGGGCTCGAACTCACGGACCGCGAGATCGTGACCTGGCTGAAGTCGGACGCTTAACCGACTGCGCCACCCAGGCGCCCCAAAAATGTTTATTTTTGAGGGGGGGAGGGGCAGAGAGAGAGGCAGATACAGAATCCAAAGCAACTCCAGGCTTTGAGCTGTCAGCACAGAGCCCCACATGGGGCTTAAACTTACCAACTGCGAAATTACTTGAGCTGAAGTTGGGTACTTAACCAACTAAGCCACCCAGGTGCCCAGGCTCTCACTCTTATTTTCCAAACAAGGAAACTGAGGTTGGGAGGGAGCAAAGATGGCCTCAAGGCTGGAGGCAGCTAATGCTAGAGCCAGGTGGAGAACCTGGCCTTCTCACTCCAAGGCCAGTGTGTTCAGCCAGCTGCCACCTGCCTCTAGCGTTTTGGATGACAATGACGATGTCAACTTCTCCCATCTCATCCCAGGCCATGCATGGAGCATCAGCACTTGTCCTGATGTGGTCTTTTTCCAAAAAGACTCCCCTCACTCCTTATTCCCAATATCCTCTAGGGATATCAAACTTTCAAAATGCAGGCTTTCAAATTTTCCTAATGAAGTGAACTACATACTCTTCGGGGGAATAAAGTGATTTTTTCCCCTTGCATTTGTTTACTTCTCCGTAAGCTCCTGAGATGGCTAACATACTAGTTGTTAATCACACCATCTGCTCAAACAGCACTTCTAAATCATTTGATTCATACTTTTCTTTTTAAGGAATTTTTTTTGCAGAACAATATGTTTGTGTCTGTGTTACTCCCATCATTTGGCAATGCAGTATGAGCTATTTAAACTTTCCTATTTATTGTAAATGGCTTTTCAATCAGCAAATATTTTTTTTAAATGTGCATACACCACAAAAAAGCTGTGTCTACTGACTTTTCAAACATTGGAAACAGTAGAAAAATCTGTTCCAGTCTGTCTGCTGTCAAATTTTTAACCATCTGATTATATTTAAATGAAGCGTTTAGGAAGATGATTTATCTGACTGACCCTGAGAAAATGTTCTCCACTGGTCCTGGAGATGGCGGTGCTGTGCAATTTAGTACAACCCTTCCTCCACTACACCCCCACCCCACCCCCGCAAAAGGAATTTCTGGAATGGCAGAAACTGGGAGAGGATTCGCTACATGTGAACCTTCTAACACTTAGCATAAACCTCTTCTGAACCCTGGAACAATTTGGTTTATCTTTGGGTTCTTTTGTTTTTGTTTAAAGCTGTACCCCATGCGCTTCCTGTTTCCAGCTGGGATCTGAAATGGAAATAGTTTAAAGGTTATTCTCATATCATGGGTAACCAGGAAGTGCCTATATAGTTTACTAAGAAGCTGGTTTTCACAAGACTGCTTGGCTTTAAAAAAAAAAAAAAATCCTAACAAAGGCTCAACCAAGATAAGTGGAGCTAAGAATACTAGAAGTTTTGAATGCCTACTGGGACCACATCTCTGGGAGCTGCCTCTCCGGGTTTCCTTTCCTTAACAACAGAGGCCTGCTGCCTGACATTCTTTAAATTTCATTAGCAGGATCTGGAACAGTGGGTTTAAAGCGAAACGTGCTCAAGCCCTAGGCAGTATAACCCAGAGGACAATTTTTTGGTCCTGTCATTGCTAAGGTGTAGGCAGGAAAACAGGGGAGATGGGGTGGGCTGGGGGGGGCGGGGTAGGGGTGGATACAGATACACAATCTTTATTTTTGAGATTGTCAAAACTTGGTGACAATTCAGCTAGCCAGAAAACATTTATTGAAGGCTTCATTATGTGAAAGGCATTATATCAAGCATTGTTACAAATAATAACCGGCACTATTTATGTGCTATGAGCCAGCCCCTTGCCAAATGCTTCAGCAACATTTCATTTAATCTTCACCAGAACTGTGTGAGGTAGGCACTGTACCCCCCACCCCCCACCCTTTTTAAGTGGGCTTCACGCCCAGTACAGAGCCTAACGTGGGGCTTAAACTCATAACCCTGAGATCAAGACCTGAGCTGAGATCAAGAGTCAGACGCTCAACCAACTGAGCCATCCAAGTACCTGCCATTTTTTTTTTAACATAAGGAAAATGGAGGGCAGAGAGGTTATGAAATGTGCCTAAGATCGTGCAACTCATAAGTGCAATTGTTGAGATTCTAAGTCAAGCCTTGTAACCCTAGAGCCTGCTCAGTCAGTTGTTGCCTTGTGTTTTGATTCATAGATGAGATAGCACAGATATCAAACTCTCAAGTTGGAATTAGACATATTTGGTGCCCATTTAAGAATGACAGAGACCCAGAGACTTAGATCTCAGTACTTTCCTTCTGCTAAGTGTTATCTAGTTGGAAAGAAGCCAGGCCCTCAGTGAACATGCATGTCATTTGGGCTGGGGAATTCCACTTGGAATAGCACACCTAAGTGACCTAAGATGTCTTTCTCCAATGTGATCTCATCAGAGAATTTCTGGGACTAAGATTTGCTAATGAAGTTAGGGACACCAAGGATATCCAGTTGAGGCTGTAGTTTTGGATACCTAGGGGTAAAACACACCAACATTTTCAAACTGTTTTTTCCAGTGTATTGTACTATTGCCCAAACTCAGAGAGTATCTCAAACTGATTCTGTTTAATTCCTCAAATTTGAATGTGGGGTCTTCTTTTTCATCTTTGTCACTAAAATAAAGATATATAGAATCCCATTTCTTCTCTTTGCTTATGAATGCCTTACAACATTGCCTAGGGCAGTGATTCTCAAAGTGTGGTCTCCAGACTTATGGCATCAGCATCAGTTGGGAACTTGATACAAATTCTCAGTTTAGAAACCTCTTTCATTCTGCCTCGTTTGATTTTCTGTTTCAAGTCAGAATACTTCACTTGGAGACACATTTTTGTCTCCTCTAAAACATACTCCTGCAGGGGATGGGAGCCACTTCTATTTGTGAGGAAACTGCTTCCTCTGCATCCCTTCACTGTTACGGGAATGCTGAGGCTATTATTTTGTAGGAGGATGGCATTTTACTGTGGTCCTATATTTGGTTTAGGCCACACCCACAGCAGGGACCTAGTTGCAGCTGAAAGGTAAGCTCACAGCCAGTGTCTGTCCCTTGTGGAAGGAACATGTAGTAGACCAGCACTGATGGTGAAGGAGAAGAACGGGGTGCTATCTTGGTCTTGACGTTGAAGGAGGGGTTGGGATGTTAGAAATGTGTGTGTGTTTTGGCGGGGGTGTTGCGATCACAAGGTGTGTGAAGGATGTGATTCTGTCACATGAAAGTGTCTACTTAAGGTTGTTTTTGAATGATGGTCAGAGACTTCTTAAGGTTCCAGAGAGGAGCCTTCAGGTCAGTAGAAGTAAGAGCCAGGAGGACTGTCCCTCCTCTGTACTTACTAAAGCAGCTCCAGGGGTCTCTGTGTTATCTATTAGGGCTTTGTATAAGATTCTGTTTGAAATATAGGATTTCCTGATGGAAAAATATTAGGGGGAAAAATCCATCTTGTTTGGATTTCTTTGATCACTACATTTTCAATGTTTCTTTCTCTTTATTGATTCTTGGGATCTTGCAAAACTTGGTTGAAAATATCTCAGCTGATCTATGGGAAAAGGTTTTCTCACATTGAGATCTCCTCCAGAGATGACCATGGGAGTAATGGAGAAAACCAGAGGAAGTGGCCTCTGAGGTGAAGGTAAAACCTGAGAGAGGGGGCAGAAATCAGGTCACCAAGCTCCTTCTCCCCACCGTTCTCCTTGTCCCGATTTCTTATTCCACTGCTAAAGGGAGTTTATTATAAAGATGCTTTTTTTTTCCTTTTTTTTTAAAGTGAATTCTCTTCTTTAAATATCTAGTGCAGTGCTGGGCACTCAGGAGGTGCTTAATAAATACTTCTTAAATTAAATTAAGAACCTTAGAGCTGTTAAAGAGATGCTGCACATTGGGGGGAGAATACAAAAAAGGAAAGATTGTGGAAGATGAACTTGTCTTTCTTTACAGATGGTTTCAAGGAACTACCAAGGTCAGAAATGAAAACCTATCCTCCCCCAGCTGGCTACATATGGCATTCGACTTATTAAGACTGTTATTTTCTAGAATCATAACACAAAAGCTGACAGTGTCTCAACAACCCAGGGCAGCCCACATATGATGCCAAACTGGGTCCCTGCATTCTGATTTTTGGCTCATTTTCAGGGAGTCAATGGGTGTGTGTGATTTCATTTCAGACTCTTTGATTGTCTCTCAGACTGTTCTAGAAAACAGCCTTTGGGCTGTAATTTTATTTTATTTCTTTATGCTTTAGGAAAATCTCCCTGGCTTTTCTCAGTAAAGAAAAGGAAAAAAAAATGATAGGAAAGGCACTTTGCAGCCAGGGCAGGAGCAGTGGTGGTGGCGGTGGCAGCAGCCACTGCCCCAGCTGCCGCCATGCTTCATAAAACCATCCCAAATGGGATGAGCGCATTTAGCAGAATGATCAATCCACTGCTGCCATATCACTTCTATTTATAATCTTGGCAGAGCTACAAATTTCAAGGGTTTTCGGAGACGGGGGAACTCTGTTACATGAAGTGATTTTAGCTCTCATCTTTTTCAGAGCTTGAATTCAAGGGAGTGGAGATCTTCCAGCCTTTAAAGGAATTGATGTTCCCACAGAACCCAACTAGCTGCCTGCTCACAGGTGATGGCTTTTAATACAGGCAAGGAAAAGGCTCAGAAGGGTCTTTTTTTCTAAGGCATCTTTTTTATTTTTTAAGGAGTTTATAAGATAGAAACCTATTTCATGTATTTTTTGTGTTTATCTGCAGATAATAGCCTTAAATCACCTAAGGGTTTACTCACACATCTCTGCCTCGCCTCAAATTATTCATTTCCAATACTGGCCTCTCTGTTAATTAAATGGTATGTCTATGGGGGCATTTCCACTTGAATGATAATTAATGTGTTTTTTCCCAATCCAGCTGCCCATGAACTCTTGGTAGATAAATTGTTTTGTAGCACATATTTGCGGCTGGGCTTGGATAATGATTTCCTGCTCAGTTGAAAAAAAAAAAAAGTAAACATCTTTCAAAGCACAATATCTCTTCCTTACCTTTTTACAGCTTGGGAATGTGGGGAGAGGAAGAAGGGTACCCCCTAATTTGCAAATAAGATGACCAAAGTAACACAGTAACTGTGGTGGAAGCTACACTGACCTTTCGGTTAATTTTCATAATTATTTGATATCCTTGCCTGTGTCCCTGGTGGTTCATAAGGCATATGGTTTCTGAGACATGTATAAATTAAGGTTACTTAAATGTTTTTGATTCCAGAGATATGTTAAAATGTGACTAAGTTGCTTTTTAATGCACAAAGTCTTCTTTTTCGTTTTGGTATGCTACTAACAATGTTCTGTGAGAGGCAGAATGTCGTAGTGGTTCCAGGCATAGGCTCTGGAACGAGAGCTGCATTTGAATCCTGATTTCACCATTTGGCAACTATGAGACCATAGGCAAGTTCTTAGCCTCTTTATATCTTTGCTCATCTATGAAGTGGCAATAATACTAATGAATATCCTCCTCCTAGGGCTATTGTGTGGATTAATAGCATTTTTAAAATGTAAAACAAAACAGAATGGTGTCTGGCACACACTGATTGTTGTATTAACTATTAATCAATATTTAAAAAATATTTTGGGGCACCTGGGTGGCTCAGTCGGTTGAGCGTCCGACTTCAGCTCGGGTCATGATCTCACGGTCTGTGAGTTCGAGCCCCGCGTCGGGCTCTGTGCTGACTGCTCAGAGCCCGGGGCCTGCTTCAGATTCTGTGTCTCCCTCTCTCTCTGTCCCTCCCCCGTTCATGCTCTGTCTCTCTCTGTCTCAAAAATAAATAAACGTTAAAAAAAATTAAAAAAAATACTTTAACATTAAAGTAGATTTACTGGAAAAATTGTAAAAATTTGTCTGCTTTTATACCACACTCTTAATTAATTGACAAAAGTCTCTGAAAGTGCAATTCTAGCTCCAGAATACTAAAACGTCAGCAGAAGGATAGTGTGGGCATGAAATTTATAGTTTTGATGAATGTGAGCCTCAAAAAGAGGAGGTATAGACTGGAATATCAAGATGGGGAGAATTTTCTACCCAGAAAGGTGAATGTCTAGAGGTGAACAGCACTCTCACAGAAAAGGGAGGAGGAGGAAATGCCTTGGGCTGAAACTCCTATCTAAGCATCTTGCTTACATAAACCCAGTTATTTCATTTGTTCAGTCCAGACTTGGCCTTCCTTACCCTGAGCAAAAGTGTTATTAAAAAACCATATAGTAAGGAAAAAGAATATTAAAAAATCTTCGGCCTCGCAATGCCTCCTCCTGATTCAGAATGAAAAGATTAGGGCAAGTGGCATATCAGAACTGGGTCACTCCACCAGCTGATGTCAATTACGTGTAGAGCGCTCTAATCTGACTTGGTTCTTGGTAATAGGATCTGAGCAGGGAGTTGTCCAACCAAAACGTTAGCACAGTTGCATAGTAAGTGTCTAGAATGGAAGTCGACATCATCACATGTCAATGCTCCCAAATTTGTCTGGAGGAATTAGGAACCTACAGATGACCCAACTGTGATGTTTATGAAATACTTCTGAGTTCTGGGCACTGTGTTAAGCACCCTGTATGTTACTTTGTGCAATCCTGTTTGCAACTTTAATATTTTTCCATACTTTCCTAGTGGAGGAAGCAGAGTTCAGACATACAGCTGGTAGACAGTAAAGCTGGGATTCAAATCCAGGTAGTCTGGCTTCAGTCCATGTGCTGCTAGTTTTGTTTGTTTGTTTGTTTTGATGCTGTTAGTTGTAACCACTAAATTCCCTTCTATGATCCCACAAAAAGTGTTAAAAATGCAAGAGTTGAGAAGTATCAGTGTAGCTTCATTATATCAATTCTAAGACCTAAAAAATAATTACCCTGTGAGGTTTCCATACATATTAACAACGGTGCTGACAATTAGACTAAAATGTCAAACAGCAAATATTGCCGTGTTGGAAAATAATGGTCTCCTTCCACAATTACTGAGATCACTTTTTTTTTTTTTCTGTTGAAGAAATGAACACATCCCACAGACAAAGCTGGGCCTACACGGAGGCATTTCATTGATATGATGGCTCAATAGTAGCACCTGGAGAAATATCACAGTGAAACCACTGCCGATGCTGGGCATTGCACTGACCTGATATCTGAAACGGTGAGCTTCACATTCTGCCTAATAATTAAAGCAATTTATCTTCAGACGGATCTAGGCCATTTTGTTGTTCAACATGAAACTCTTGGGGGATGAAGATGACTGTAGGCAATCTCTGTTGTGCAAATACTAATATGAAGAGTACACGGGTAACTCGTTGAGATGCCATCACCTATGTGGTCATCTCAACTTTGACTGCTAGATTGATGCCACTACACAGGGCTAGAAAAGACTCAGAAATTAGCAGTAAAATAACTGAAGCGTTACCACCATCTTGCGTGACCTAAAATGCAGACCAAATGACAATGCTTAAACAAGTCTTTATCCTGTCCCAAAGGCCAAATTAAGAAACAAATATGAGAAAAGAATGCCTGCAAAGGCCAAAGAACTCTGATATTATATGGCATGCCATTTGAGTACAGCTTTGTCCTGCCTGCTTCAATAACCATTGGACAGTAGTGTGTGGCTACTGAGCAACTGATGTGTGGCTAGTCTGAATTGACACGTGCTGCAGGTATAAAATAAGACCCAGATTTAAAGACTTAGTATGGAGAAAGAATGTAATCCATCTCAATAATTTTCAAAGATTGATTACATGTTGCAATGATAGTTCTGATACATATGCTTAGGTAAAATATATTTTAATATTAATTTCGCCTGTTTCTTGTTACTTTTTAAAATGTGGCTACCATAAAATTTAAATTGCAAATGTGGTTTACATTGTGTGTCTATCAGGAAGTTCTGGTAGGTACTCTATACTAACAGCAGCCGAGGAATGAGACAGCTTGGTTTTCGTTGTGGATGCTGAGGGACTACGTAGGGGCCAAATGGAATATTTTTGATGGCCTCGTCATCTCCAGTGATTTTTGTTTGTTTGTGTCCAAGTTAATTGCTTTCTGCTCTTTGTTACATCCTTTCTTATATTTTCTTTGGGTGTTCTTCTCGCCCCCCTCCCCCCATTCTTCAATAGAATCTGTAGCTCATTTATTTTTAGGATTTCTTGTTTCTCAATAAGTTAATTTAACTCTAAAGTATTTATTGATTTAGAAACGTCCCCAAATTTTGGCATATGACACTTATTGTTGTGTAGTTTAAATTTTTTCATAATATCCTCTTGGGGTTTCCTCTTTGGCTACTAGGTTATTTTTATGATACAGATATGTGATATAGATTCTTTGGCATGTCTTGAAATTTCCTCTGTGACTTGCTATGTAGTTTCTCTGACAGTTCTGTTTGTGCTTGAAAAGAATGTGTATTTTATGCTTTTTATTCATTATGTGCAGGCTTCTACATTATAGTCTTTTGGGTTACGTCTTTGTGTTGTTCAGATATATATTATAATTATAGATCCTTAAATTACAAGAATTATAACATTATAATTATAAATCTTTAATACTATTTCTCTCTGCCTCATGTATTGGTTTGAGACAGGTGTATGAAAGTTTCCCACTGTGATTATAGATTTGTCAATTCCTCCTTACAATTCTCTCATTACTTTATGTATTTTGAGGCTCTATTGTTAAGTACATAAAATTTCATGACGATTTTATTTTCCTGTTGAGTTGTTCTTTTTATCTTACTTATCTATGATTCTGTCAGTGCTTCTCGGCTTAAAATTCTATGTTGTTTGATGTGAATGTAGTAATACCAACCATCTCTTGATCGGTATTTGCCTGGCTCATATTTGTCCATCTCTTTCTGTATCAACATGTTTTTGTGTATTACTCTTAAAAAAGTAGCTGGATGGTATTCTTTTTTTTTTTTAAATTTAATTAGAGGCGATTAAAATTTTTTTGTATTTAATATGATTACTAATACATTAATTCCTATTTACACTATCTGGTTTTATGTTTTTGTGTTTTTCCCCCCTCTTTTCTGGGTTTTTATTGAATTGACCATATGTTCTTTATTCCCTTTATATCCTCTCAACTCATTTGGTAATTATACATTTGATATTTATTCCTTTTACAGGTTTTCCTTCTGACTTAACGAATTGTGGAGTTAACCAAATCCTTATCTCCCTCCTGAGCAGTATAAGAAGTTAGAATGACTATTCCTTCCTATATTCCAAATTATCATGTACGATTTTAGTTTTTTCTTTCCTCTAAGCCACAAAATTAGTTAATGTTATTATTATTTTGCATCTGAAGTTCAGTTAGATCTATCAGCATGCTTACCTAAAGCTTCTTCATCTCATTATTTCCTCCACTCTTATTTCATTATTTCATTATTCATTATTCCCGTGGATTTCATTATTCATTATTTCCATCTTATTATTTCATCCACTCTTCCTCCAGATTTACCATTATTCTTGCTGAATGATGTTATTTAGTAATTTTTTTTCAGTAAACTGCTATAAATAGTAGACCCTTTCAGTCTTTTTATTTATTTACCTTTCCTTGATATAGTTTAACTGGTGGATAGTAACTTTGCTTTACCACATTGAAAATTTACTCTATTGCATTCTGGCATCTCTTGTTACCAATGGAGGGGACGTTTTCTGTCAGTCTATTTTGTGTGTCTGCACGCAGAGAATGACATATTTTAAAAACATTTATTTATCTTTGAGAGCACAAGCCAGAGAGGGACAAAGAGAGGGAGACAGAGGATTCGAAGCAAGCTCTGTACTGACAGGCTGATAGCAGTGATCCTGATGTAGGGTTTGAAATCACGAATCAAGAGATCATGACTGGAGTTGAAGTCAGATGCTCAACTGACTGAGCCACCCAGGGACCCTGGGAATGACATGTTGAAACCCTCTGTTTGTGATGGCTCCAAAGCCCCTATTAAGTTCTATACCCATTAAAGGTGTAAACTATGAACTGATTTGGTTTAAGCTCCTGTTCACTTTGCTGCTTTTGGCTCCATTTTTCACTCAGGGATTTCACACTCTGCATTTGAAATTTGCTAGGTATCCAAATTCTGTTTCTGTAGAGTTTAATTTTTTTTCCATGAGAGAGTCACTCCCTGTCAGTTCAGTCTGCAATATTGACTTGACATTCTCAATGGTCTCATTACTGCTACATCCCACAGTCTCTGGAGGTGCCAATATGACAGTATGGTCTTGACTCTAATGTCTGCAAGTTAGAGTCATGGAGCATTTATGATAAACTTTTAAGACTCTTAGCACATTTACTTGCTGAGACCCCCCACCCCATGACATCCCCACATTCTGCTCTCACCTCTACTCCTGTGGTCCCTTCACCTTGGCAGTCTGCTCTCCTAGGCAGAATTCCATTGCGCATGCCCTCTGCCTGTCATTCCTATCATGGCTCTACAGCTGGTCCCTGGGATATGCCTCTTTGACTTGACATCGGAGAGAAGTACATTTACATCTCGGCTCCAACCCTTTCTGTGTCCCATGGGTTACTTGAAGTTTATCAGGTGAGTCTGGTTCTAGTCCACCAAGCCTTTCAAATTCAGAGCACATACATCTCCCCCCTCTCCCCCTCCTTGGCTCTAGTCTGGGAGAGAAGAGTCAGCAACCCCCTCTGTTGGGGAAGGGGAGAAGGATGGGGATACAGGGCTCAGCTTGTGCCAGAGAAAACCCCCTCACACGCTTCCCTCTCTCAACTCTTTGCCCTCTCATAATGCCCTTCCTACAGATCAATAATTGAAACTTTCCACAGCACCAATTTTAACATTTTTCATGATTTCATTTCTTTATTCTCTTCACTTATACTAACCAACACTTTGGTATTTATATCTGAACTCAGACATGTATCAGATTTTGATGCCTATTTACTCTAGTAGTGGCAACTAGTGAGTTATTAAGGATTTCTAAAGTGTATTATTTTTTTCTTGAGATTTTCCTTCAGTCTTTGTTATTATGGGACTTTTTTTCTCTTCTGAAAAGGGATCTGCGATCTGCAGTCACCTATGTTAACTATGATTAAAAAGTTTGAGTGAGGAGTCTTCTGTGAATGCAAGTTACTTTAGTAATGCTTAAAAGTATTAATCCTAACTTTGATGGATTATCTTTCACATAGTAGGCATTATGTAAATATTATTGAATACATGAGTGAGAAAGAAGCAATCCAAAATCCATAACACCTGTTCTTAAATTATAGAAGTACTGGAAAGTGTTGAAGGAATTGTTTTCTCAAATTTCAAAGAAGAACAAGAACTTTTGGTGCGCCTTTTCTGATTCCAGACACGTTCCCTTTGGTGTACTTAAAACATTTAACTTATAGTTGCCGTGGTGGTGTGTCTGCCTTTAGCCTTCCTGAATTTGTGATATTATCTTACTTTAATAAAATGCTTTTCAAGGATTCTTGCAGGTTACTTCATAACATGGGATGGGGAGTGGGACTAGATGAAATTTAAGGTCTTTTCCAATCTAAGATTCTGTGATTCCCTTCAGAAAATTCTGGCATCGTCTCTTCTCTTCCCACTAGTGGTCCAGCAGAAGTGAGTTATGCAGGGCAGAGCTTGGGAGCCTGTGGAACAATTACTTTTCCAAATGTCTTCATTGGCAATAGTATGCTGCCATATGGCTAAGTATAGCATGCAGGTGTCACAGATGAAATCTTCCAGAAGCTTTCATGGCCTTACAAAGCCAAACAACTTGCTTTGGGAACACTGTGTACTTAATAAGGAAAGTTAGATTTTGGTCCACATGTGTCTTAAGGAGCATGAATTATTTAGAATGAAAAGGGATATATCTACATAAAGGAACATTTTGTTTTCTTTTTAGCATTAAGCACAGCTGTATATGGAACAAAGTATCAGATGTAGGCTTTTACCCTTTAAAAATTATTCTCCTTGAAAGTTCACATTTTTGACCCATGTTTGCTATAGCTTTCCATGGTCTACTATGGAGAAAACGTATAACAGTAATAGGACTTTTGAGTTCTACCTGTTATCTTATCAATGACTGTATAACAACTTGTTTGAGTTCTTTGTGACTCATTTTCTCCATAAGGAAGAGGATACTTTCTGTTCCAAAAAGCTCTAAGTATATTTGGTGATGAAATGGATTCTAGAAGGACCAGGTGTTTAAGAATTCTAAAAGGTATTATTTTCTCCCTTAGTTTCTATACATGTTTAAATTCCTGTGATTGAATTTAGTAAATAGGAAACAGGAACATGTACACCCACAATCTAAATGACTGAGAAAGAAGTTGATAAACAAGACCATATTTAGCAAGCATTTTAATTTGGGGAAGAGACTGGACAAAGAAAAGAAAAAGAACATCAATAACGCTGAACTTCAGTGAACTGTATTTATTAGCATCCATATTGTTCTCTAGTTAATAGAGGTATAACATTTTGTATTCTACAGAATGACTGTCATCTATGTTCCCATTTATGAAAACATTCTAAAAATAGCACTCTGAATTCTTCAAAGCAGAGACCATTGGTGCCAGATAATTGAGTGCACTAATTTTACTGGATCCGTATGTATGTATGCACATATATGTATGAATGTACATGGTGGTAGCATCTCTAGAGCTTTTTGTTTGCTGGGGGTCAACAGTGAGTTGTAAACACATACACATTTGAGTGTAACTACTAGAAATAAGATGGTTTGAAGCAAAAACTATTAAAAAAGGAAGTCTCCTGAAATGAATTATGCTGTGTAGTCCCACAGAGGCAATTGAATGGATTGTGGCTTCTGAAGACAATACGACAGAAAAATTTCAAGGAAATCTCACCAAAAGTATTTTAGTGACCTATGGCATGGAACAGCTCATCATAGACAGAACTTCAAGTAGTCTCTTCAACTTATGGTTCACATTTTCATAAGAAAGAACCGGCTAGCTAGTCAAGAAAGGGTGGCAGTAATTGCTTTCTCAGTCAGTGGGAAAATAAGAAAATGAAAAACAGGATAACTTAAGAAAGGCAAACTCATTTTGTACCTTCTGGAACCTCTCAGTTTGAAGTCAAAACTAAACATCATGTTTCCTTCAGAAGCAACAAACAAATTGTTTTCTTCATAATGGAGCATTATCTCCTATAAAGAAAAATAAAGCAATGTTATTTACATGTTTAATGTTTAAAAAAGAAATAAAGACTAGCAGTCGCCAGAATGATGGGACAATGGATAAAGAACAGACCCAAAGATTCCCTTCCCTCTTCCAAACCTCCACCCAGCAAGGCTCCCCAGAGAGGAGAATGCAGAAGCAGATCAGAGCTGGGAGGCTAGAGCTCTTGGAAACTTAATCTCCCACTCTTTCAGAGTTTGAATCCTGGGAGGTTGACTGGCAGCCTCACTCTGGCCTTCTGGCTATTTCTGGAAAGACTCAAAGAACTTCTTTAAGTCATATGATTTGGCTGTTAAAGATCTTGACACAAAATCTTTCTTTGACCTGGGACAAGGTGAAGAACCAAGGAATGAATTATCTAAAGGAGCATGAACATTTCTGCTTGCCCCAGTGTCCTTTTCCTGAGAGGTGCTGTGCTTGGAATCTCAGGTGCATTTTTGGGCCAAACCTGGTGATTCACCTTCACTACCTCTGTGGAAGAACATAGCCTAGTATCCTCCCATCTCTGCCTGTTCATTCCAAGCAGAGCCACTATGTAGGGCCCGGTTCAGCCAACCTTCCCTTTGTACAAATCTACAAATTTGTTCTGTTTTGAGTAAGACATTCTAGGCAGGCAATGGACAAGAAAAATCACTGTGGTGCTTGCTTCTCTGTCTCTGCATGAGACTAAATTCTTTAACTGGCTTCTGGAGAAGTATAGCTCTCTGCCCAAAGGGTTTGCTCAGGTTGATTATCATACACCTTGTTGAGAAATAAAATCATCAGGTTGATTATCATATACCTGGTTGAGAAATAAAATCATCTTGAATGGTTTAAAAATTGCAATAAACTTTGTTATTTTAAATATTAACAATGTTACTTCATCTTTATCTAAGTAGAGTGACTGTAACTGGGATTGTTAACTATCCCCATAAATACAGGGTTTAAGTATCTATCTTGGATGGATGAGGAAGGAAATGGGTTTCAATTCCCAGGGGGAAGACAGAGATATAGTGTGGGGCAGTATGAACAGCAATGGCCTCAAAGATTAACTGGTTCAAGTTTGAGGACAGACTCAGTCACACCTGGGCTGTTTGACTTTGGCTAATTTACTTTCTGAGAAAACTTTTTGAGCTTCCATCCCTTCCTCTATAAACTGGGGATAATAATACCAATGCCATTGGGTTGTTGTGAGATTTGAGTAAATAAATCAACTAGAACAGGACCTCGTACATGGTAACTGATCAAGAAATGGTGACTATATTTATAGTATTAAGATGGAAGACATAAAACCATTAAAAATAGAAAGATTTAAATATCAGCAAGTGTTATCAGGGCTATGAGATTATGGGAAACTTTATTTTCTCCTTCATTTTTCTTTTTATTAGATAACAAGCATGATGAGTGAAGTTTATGATTGATTTTCTATATATTGCATGTCTGTATTTCTATCTATCCCTCTATGTCCTTCCTATGCATACATATAGAGATTTGAATGCATGCAGTATTTTGGGCTGAAATGAGTGCTTGCTCTGGAGAAAAAACTAAGACCCCAGCAATGACACTCTGGAGTGGGGTGGAGACTCTGGTACAGGCTTCAGAGATCTTGAGGCTAGTTCAGTATTTCCTCCAAGTTCACCGGGGAGCTTTTGCCTTAGCTCCATTTTTTTTCCTTCATAAAATGCGATCAGAGGGTGTGATTATGAAAGTCTCTTTGTGCTCTGAAGTGACACAATTCTATGTGGATCACAAAGAGAGCAAACAACCATTTCTACCTCTCCAAGTCTTACTTGGGAATCCCTAAATGGAAGGTAGAATGTATACGTTGAATTGAGTTTCACATGGAGAAGATTATTCCCAATAAATTTCCTATCTCCAGGCTTATGGGAAGAGAAGAGGAAGATCTTGTGGTGTTATTCTGAAGTTTCTGATTCTCTTGCTCATTCATAATCACATAGATGTAACTATAGGCTTTTTTTTTTTTTTTTGGTCAGAGTCTCCACATAGACATCTGCCTAGTGAAGGTCCGTTCTGCCCGCTTTGTTAAGTGGGTGCCTGGTCTGCTCTGCTCTATTTCACTGAACTAATAAATCATGAATATTTTTCTTAGCCATTTAAAAGTCATTTCCTCTCATTTTCCCTGGGCACCAGAGGCAATCTTATACATAAAGGCTGGTGTGTGTGTGTGTGTGTGTGTGTGTGTGTTGTGTTTGTATGTTTTGATTGCTGCCTTCAAAAATAGTATACAATAGCAAACAACTGCTTAGAGATTTTTCAAGCCAAAATTTATCAATGACCTAAACTCTAGCAGCGTATTCATCAAAAAGCAAAGATGTATGACTTGTATTACTTAACCTTTCCACACCACCTGCTTCTTATTATATTTTTTATTTCATATTCAACTTCTTATTTGAAATTCAAACAACTTATTATAATCATGTGTCCGCTTTCTGAACAGAGGTGGAACATTCTAAAATCTGGTGTTTTATGTATAGGAATTGCTTTTAGGGATGCCTGGGTGGCTCAGTTGGTTAAGTATCCAACTCCTGATTTTGACTCAGGTCATGATCTTGTGGTTTGTGAAACTGAGCCCCACGTTGAGCTCCACACTGAGCATGGGGACTGCTTGGGATTCTCTCTCTCCCTCTCTCTCTCTGCCCCTCCCCTGCTCACACATTTTCTCTCTCTCTATTGAAAATAAAAAGTAAAAAAATGCTTTTACAGTAATTCGTCTATTCAACAAGTAAATATTTATTTATTGAATGCCAATATTTCTACAGATTTCTAGATATCAGGGATATGTCAGTGAGCAGAGGAGAGTGTAATGTCTTCCTTCATGAAGCTTAGACTTCTAGTATGTCTGGGGGTGGGGAGGAAGAGAGACGGACAGCAAATACTAATATTGTATATTAGACTGTGAGCAGTGGTGTGGAGAAGAAGCAGAGCAGGAAGATAGCAGGTTCCAAGAGTGTGTGTGTGTGTGTGTGTGTGTGTGTGTGCTGTAAGCAAGGGGGGAGGAGTTCAAATTTAAATAAGAGTATGGGAAAGACTCTGCTGTCAAGGTGACTTTGGAACAAAGATCTGCAGGAGGTAAGGGAGAGGGTGGGGGTGGACGGTGGGTAACTAGTGGGAAAGCCTCCTGCTGAGAAGCGACAGTCAAGTGCAAAGGCCCCAAGGCAGGAGCTGCCTGGCCTGTTTGGGGAACAATGAAGAGGTCCATGTGGCTGGAATGGAGTAAGGGAGGTAGGAGATAAAAGTAGAAGAGAAAAGGTGCCCAGATCAGAAATACAGAAGTATTTAGGGGTGCCTGGGTGGCTCAGTCGGTGAAGCATCCAACTTCAGCTCAGGTCATGATCTCACGGTTTGTGAGTTTGAGCCCCGCGTTGGGCTCTGTGCTGACAGCTCAGAGCCTGGAGCCTGCTTTGGATTCCATGTCTCTCTCTCTCTGCCCCTCCCCTGCTCGTACTCTGTCTCTCTCTGTCTCAAAAAAAAAAAAAAAAAAAAAAGAAAGAAATATGAAACTCCACACCCGAAAAACAAATAATCCAGTGAAGAAATGGGCAGAAAACATGAATAGACACTTCTCTAAAGAAGACATCCAGATGGCCAACAGGCACATGAAAAGATGCTCAACGTCACTCCTTATCAGGGAAATACAAATCAAAACCACACTCAGATATCACCTCACGCCAGTCAGAGTGGCCAAAATGAACAAATCAGGAAACTATAGATGCTAGCAAGGATGTGGAGAAACGGGAACCCTCTTGCACTGTTGGTGGGAATGCAAACTGGTGCAGCCACTCTGGAAAACAGTGTGGAGGTTCCTCAGAAAATTAAAAATAGACCTACCCTATGACCCAACAATAGCACTGCTAGGAATTGACCCAAGGGATACAGGAGTGCTGATGCATAGGGGTACTTGTATCCCAATGTTTATAGCAGCACTCTCAACAATAGCCAAATTATGGAAAGAGCCTAAATGTCCATCAACTGATGAATGGATAAAGAAATTGTGGTTTATATACACAATGGAGTACTACATGGCAATGAGAAAGAACGAAATATGGCCCTTTGTAGCAACGTGGATGGAACTGGAGAGTGTGATGCTAAGTGAAATAAGCCATACAGAGAAAGACAGATACCATATGTTTTCACTCTTATGTGGATCCTGAGAAACTTAACAGAAACCCATGGGGGAGGGGAAGGAAAAAAAAAAGAGGTTAGAGTGGGAGAGAGCCAAAGCATAAGAGGCTCTTAAAAACTGAGAACAAACTGAGGGTTGATGGGGGTGGGAGGGAGGGGAGGGTGGGTGATGGGTGTTGAGGAGGGCACCTTTTGGGATGAGCACTGGGTGTTGTATGGAAACCAATTTGACAATAAATTTCATATATTGAAAAAAAAAGAAAAATAAATGATCAATTAGTATAATTATTAGACACAGGGGCAATATACATAAACAAAACAGATGAAAAACTCCTATTCTTGGAGTTGATATTCTTTTTTTTTAAATTTTTTAATGTTTATTTTTTTCTTTTTCTTTAAAAAAATATTTTTTAATGTTTATTTATTTTTGACAGAGAGAGACAGAGCATGAGCGGGGGAGGGGCAGAGAGAGAGGGGGACACAGAATCCAAAGCAGGCTCTGAGCTGTCAGCACAGAGCCTGACGCAGGGCTCGAACTCACAGACTGCGAGATCATGACCTGAGCCGAAGTCGGATTTTCAACCGACTGTGCCAACCAGGCGCCCTTATTTTTTCTTTTTCTAAATATAATTTGTCAAGTTAGGTAACATACAATGTATACAGTGTACTCTTGGCTTGGGGAATAGATTCCCATGATTCATCGCTTACATACAACACCCAGTGCTCATCCCAACAAGTGTCATCCTCAATGCCCATCACCCATTTTCCCCTCCCTCCCACTTCCTCATCAACCCTCAGTTTGTTCTCTGTATTTAGGAGTCTTTTATGGTTTGCCTCCCTCTCTGTTTGAAACTGTTTTTTCCCATTCTCTTTCCCCCATGGGCACTATCAACAATAGCCAAATTATGGAAAGAGCCCAAATGTCCATCAACTGATGAATGGATAAAAAAGATGTGGTTTACATATACAGTAGAATACTACATGGCAATGAGAAAGAATGAAATCTTGCCATTTGCAACAATGTGGATAGAACTGGAGGGTATTATGCTAAGTGAAATAAGTCAGTCAGAGAAAGACAGATATCATATGTTTTCATTCATATGTGGAATTTTTAATGTTTATTTTTGAGAGAGAAAGAGAGAGAGAGCATGCGAGCACGAACAGGGGAGGGGCAAAGAGAAAGGAAGACAGAATCTGAAGCAGGCTGCAAGTTCTGAGCTGTCAGCAAAGAGCCTGACTTGGGGTTTGAACTCACAAGTGAGATCATGACCTGAGCCGAAATCAGAGGTTCAACCGACTGAGCCACCCAGGAACCCCTGGAGTTGATATTCTAATGAGGGGAGACAGTAAACAAAACAAAACCCCAAAAGTGACAGTATAATATGCCAGGAGGGATAAATGCAAAGGGAGAGAAATAGAGGATGCTGGGGCAGGGTGTGTGGGTGCTGAGTAGTTCACTGTTACCTAGAATGATCTTGGATGAAAACTTCGTGAGACTAAAGCCTAAACTCTTGGTTCCTTATGTGTTATTCAGTTCTTAGCATCAGTATGAGTAACTAATATTAAATCATTGAAAATGATCTGGCTAAATATTCTTTCAACAAATATGTTTTATTTATGTTTTGCGTACCAAGGACTGTAATAGTTGAAATCTGTCTAAACGGTAATAGCTTCTAGGGTGTAGTTTGAACCGTATGCAAAAGAGGATGTTCTAATCTAAAGCCGAGTGTGCTCAACGCGTGATGGGCAAAAGGCCATGGTATCTTGGACCAAGATATCATGGTATCTTGAGGCTTTGCATAGATTCTGGGATGGAGGTAAGATATTAGTCTATGTTCTATTTTTTTTTTTTTTATGAGACCAGCAAGTCTGACTCCAACTCAATAACTCACTTTAGATAAACCTATTTTCAGCTTTGTTTGGAAGATGTAAGTCTTGGTCATTCTTTACTGTCCATTACTTTAGATGACTAGTGGTATGGTCCAACAATTGAACCAGAGATATATATATTCAGTCACTAGCAGCAGTTGACGTATATTTCTGCATTATGCCTGTCCTTGGCAAAGGATGCTTCAGATGCTCCCTTTGCTGCCGTGGTGTCAATTTGATAAACGGACAGGCTTCCTTCCCAGCAGGGCTGGTGTGGCTCCAGGTTGCAGTACTGCCCACTTCAGTAGTCTGCAGGCCGTTCGTTGTTCCTGCCTCCTGTGAGCACACAGAGTCCATTCCGAGAGCACCAGGGCATTCCAAAAGATGCTCAGGCTGACAGCATCACACCAGTACAAGGAGAAAATAAAGTTTTGTTCTGTTCTGTTAAATGTCTCTGCAGGCTCTACAGAGACATATTGCCAGAAGAGTAAAAGGAAAGTTAATTCTGTCCATGGCAGAGTTATCTTGAAAATTTACTGCCAGCACCTTGCAACAGATATATTTGTATAGTTTAGCTTTTCTTTCAAGCAATATTTCGGACTCAGTGGTCATTCATTCCTGTATTGGATGTTTAAAAGGGAGAAACAAGGAAAATAGTGTATTAATGAGCACAGTTTTTAAAGGTAAAGAGAGTGAAAGAGGACATGCCAAATCATGGAGACTAAAGGAAGGGTAGCCAGAGAAAACCAGTTGGTTGAGCATCCGACTTTGGCTCAGGTCAAGATCTTATGGTTTGTGAGTTCAAGCCCTGCATCAGGCTCCGTGCTGACAGCTCAGAGCCCGGAGCCTGCTTCGGCTTCTGTGTCTCCCTCTCTCTCTCTGTCCCTCCTCTGCTCTTGCTTTGTCTCTCGCTCTCTCTCTCGCTCTCAAAAATAAACATTAAAAAATTAAAAAACATTTTTTCTTAAATATTATAAAAATTAATGAACATCATCATTATAGCTAGACTTACCTATGCATTTTACTGGTTTTAATATTTACCACTGTGTTTTGTATACCATGTATTCCATCACCTTGAGTTCTTTTTGCAGTTTCCTCTGATTAGAGAGTTCCTCAAGCAATGCTACTGGACAGTCTATGCTGTTGTGGGACTTTTGGAAATCCTTACATACCTGAAAATGTCTGTCACTTGCTGTCACACCAGGGTAGTTTGGCTACAGACTCATAGAGTCACATTCTTCTCGCTTGCGTCCTTTGCAAACAGTACTGTTTTCTAGTTTTTAGTGTAACAGATGAGATTTTTCAGTGCTGGCCTGATTTTTTTTTCCTTTCCAGGTGAACTGTTGTTATTATTATAGTTATTTTCTGCTTGGAAGCTTGAAGGGTTTTATCTTTATCCCTGAGACTCAGAAATTTTACCAGGATGCATTTAAATACTTGTACTTTTTTTTCTTTTTTTCAGTATTCTACCCCAGCTGTAGGCTATTTCATCAGATAGTCTCAATACTACTTTTGGAGATGTCTTAGCTTAGGTTCTTTCAAAAAAGCAGAGCCTGAGACGTTGACTTGGTGTCGTTTATTTTGGGGAAATTATCACAGAGAATAAGATGAGGGGACTTAGAAGAGTAAAATGTTCCTTCCCTGGAAGGAAAGCCAGTCTCAGTGTGCCTTATTAGTTGGTTACCAACAGGGCAACTAGGGCTTAATCCCCCTGAGGCTGTGCCTCAGAATTATCCACCTAAGGTAGGAGAAGAAAAGTATTTATCCACCAGTTTCCATGCCCCCATTGGCCAAAGATTGCGTCATATTGTCCTCATGCGTCGGGGTTTGCGCATTTATCCCCAGGCTTTGGGTCTCTTAGTTAGGTGTTTTACCTTCGTTAGGCTGTGCTTGCTGAAATTGCATGAAAGCACTGACAGAAGCCCTGGTGACTTTTGTGGGTTTAGAGCTTTATTCCTTCAAACCACTACTGTGTAGCAAATACTTAATTTCTGAATGCTAATCAGGGTCAGTGTGTCAACTCCCTTCTTAGTTGGTGCATCTGTTTGAGAAGCCCTAAATGACAAAATAGTAGTCATAGCTTTAAATTCCGTGGAATTTAAAGTGGAAGCCCTTCTGCCTTTCTGTGTTCTCTGGTGGAATCCTCCTCCCCTACCCTCCATCTTCACCCCCAGTACCAGGACTCAGAACTTTTAACCCAGCAGAGCCTAAGGCTATAGGGATGGGAAGCCCACATTCTGAAAGTGGGTCACTAGGAATGATGACGAGACGAGCTAATCTTACTTCCATCCCTTGGTTTTTGGACTCATGTACTCTAGTTATGCTTCACCATGTATTGGCTAGAGGTTCACTAAATATACAGAGTCCTGGAGGACAGCATTCAATCTTCCCTAATGTGGTCCTCAAGGAGGCTCCTTCACTGGGCTTAACATAGGGAGATTTCATCATTCTGCTAGGCTGGCTTCTTCCTGGTGATGTGGTGTAAGGTGGGATCTGAGGATTCTCTAGTCATGCACTCTTTTCATTTGCTTTTGCTATAAAATATGTCCCTTGGTCTGAGTCAATTTTATTGGGATCCTAAGATGGTATATCATATACTCTTCAAGCCTCAGATGATGCTAGCTGAGGCAGCATGGATAGGAAACGCAAAGTCATGATGAAAGTAGGTGTAAACTCTGGCAAGGATATATTGCTGCCCTTGTAAGATGTCAATTATTTGTCACCCAAGTGATTGGCCATCTTGAGGGATGTTTCTATATTGAGGCACCATATTGTACCTGTGCTGCAGAAATTCAGCAATAGCTCTCTCTTAGTGAGAGAGAGCCCATGCTGTTGGACTTATGCATGGCCTCCATTTCTGTCATCAAGGCTGCTTCATTCATAAGACTATAGTGCAAGCACTGGGGTGTCTAGTCAGAGGCTGACTGATAGCCACTGGACAAGTCAGCCTATTCTCCTAGTTTCCCAGTACCTCTATGAATGCTCTAGAATGCTCTCCAGTAGGCATTAACATAAGACACAAATGCCCATACATGCTTTGGGCCTTCTGCCAAAGAATCATCCACAAACCTGTTCCTCAGACTTCCTTGTGTGTTTTCAAGCCTCTGATTGTGTTTCTTTCAAAATCCTGACCAATCAGCAAAGCCCTCTGACAGCCCCAAGGTCTGTGTGTATCTGTGCTTTAGGCAGTTTCTCCTTGCAGACAGGTGTATAGCCAAGTGTGTGGCTTAGAGTTATACCAATTGGGAAAACTTGTCTTTTTTGCTGCCCTTCAGGGCACCTTTGACTGGGGTTTGATTGTGGTGGCAGTCTGTTATCACTTATCATAAGTATTTTGGGCTAATCCATCTGTGTACCAGGCTCAAATATTTTCTCCTTTATGAGTTAGTCATAGGGAAGCCTCCATGACAGCATGTAAAGTCACATGACAGTTGAAGCCACCTGCTTATGCAACTTCGTTGTGCTCTCTGGCCCTGCTCAGCACAATCCTCAATGTATAACTTACAATATACAGTGATTGTTTCTGTCCCTGGATGACCTGATGACTGTGGGTCTCATAATTCCAACTTCTCATAGGCAGCTCCAGCTGCATAGTCACATTGGATGTCCTAGCCTCTACTAGGGCCCAAAAGCATGCCAGGTAAGTAGTTCTCTCCCTTTGAATGTTTGGCTTTGCTCATTAACAGAGATTCTGCACAGCATCCTAGGATACCTCTAGCACCATCCATCTTCTAGGTGATACTGTCTGAGCATCAGGGCAGCTTATACTATGGTCTGGACCTGCTACAGGATCTTCTCTTGCTCTGGGCAGTATATATCACACCTAAAAATGGCAGCTTTCCAAGACACCAATAAATGGTCCACAGTGTATTACCATGTGTGGTATGAGCTGACACTGGCATCTGAACAAGTTTACTGTGCAGTGCCTCTTTCTTAGTGGTGGGAGGTATAGGTGTACCAATTTGTCATTTGTATTAAACAAGATTTTTCCCACATGTTCCGATTCACTGGATCTTCAAAAACATCACCCATGTAGTAGGTCCTCGAAACCTCGAAGGCTTTATTATCTAAGCTGTGGCAAGTACGTTTCTGACCACGGCACCCTAAATACTTACCACTTCTGCCTCACGAGGTCCGATTACTGTGATACCACCAGTGTGGTCACCCAGAATCATGCTGATTCTGTGGAATATCAAGGCCATTAAGGTCCTTGTGGACTATATTGTGACAGAGAGCAGGAGATTTAACCTAGTCCTAAGGTAAGATAGCAGTGTACTCTACTGTCTTTTTGACATGACCACAAAGTGCTTTTTTTCCTTATTATTCATGGGGATTGAGAAAATGCATTCGTCTGCTCAAAAGCTGTGTGTTACGTGCCGAAGTTGTGATAATCAGTTGTAGTAAAGACCATATCTACTATAGCACTTGTGATTGTAGCCACCACCTGGTTTTATTTTGGGCCAGTCATTCACCATGATCCTTCTAGCTTTTGAAGAGGCCAAATAGGTGGGTTGAATGGTAACATGCCTTCATCCTTCAAATCTTTGTTAGTGGTGCTAATTTCTGCAGTTCCACCTGTGATGTAGCACTGCGGTTTTAGGGACTTTTCCTTATCCTTTTCAAACACAGTAGCTTTTATTCCATTGGCCAAGGAACTAATCTTGATTGCACTATGGTAATGGGCAATAACTGCACAGATGGTCTGTGGACCCATGGGGCCACTAGGAGATGGATGTGGGCCAGGATTCCATTCATTGTCTGGCTTATATAAGGCTTGCTCTAATGAAGGGCAATGACACTTCAGATTCCTTGCTATCAGAGTCAGCTCAGACCCTGTGCCCAATAGCCCTTGAATAGTCTGAGTATTCTTTCCCCAGTACATACTTATTCTGATAACTAGTTTCAGGTCCTTTGGGGAAACATTAGGGGATATTTATTGTATACATTTGCAGTGGTGGTGCAGGCTACTTCCTCAAGGGGACCCAGCCTCTTTATTAGTCAATGAGCTCTGGATCTGAGACTGAGCTCTGAGTCTGAGAATTGACTTAGATCTAGAGAATGAGTGAGTGAGTGTGATTTTCCATTTGGTGGCTGATACCAGTTTTTTTTTTTTTTTTTTTTTTTGCTTGCCAGATTGCACCTTGTGGTTATACAGCTAAAACTCTAGTTGGCTGCCCTTCCCTCTTGGTTCCATGATCTATTAATAATTGCCACAGATCCCTATGGGTCAAGGCACTCTGTCCCTCTGACCATCCTGCCCATTTCAATAATTATATCCACTCTCTTTCTGCAAAGACAAAACAGCCTCAGCCATTTTAGAATTCTACCAATTCCAGCAATACCAGGGAAACCAGTTCCAATGCAGTACCTTCTAGAGTCAACAGCTACAAACAAGCTTCTCTACAATGTTGGCGCTTCCCTTCATCATGCATTCTTTATTGACTGACTGGAAGAGTGTCCTTTGGACCTCCTCAGGGAGCATAGTCAGGTGGTGGTTTCTTTGTCTAACATTAATACACTACAACATTTCCTGAGCCTTTCAGTCTCTTCCCCAATTCTTTGCCTAAGCAGTGCTACACCTGATTTACTTTTGTAAGGTCCAAGCTTCAAGGAACAATCCCAGCAGTGTATCAGAACCAACTTTGTTCTTGCTAAGACATTGAACACTGTATCACAGAAGAATGTTCCAATGTCGGTAAACTCTCCCCTTCGTCTGCCTTAGACTCTAACCTCATATATAAGCACCCTCAAAATCTGTCACCATATTGGTTCCCCTGATTTCTGCCTTGCAATTCTTTAGCTGTGCTGTTTTCTGGCAGAGCGGAGAGTATATATCCCCTGTGTTGGTGCTATGACCTAAACATTCCTATCATACATTCCTATCATTATAGCTCTTACTCCACAGGATAGGAACCAAGGCATGCTTCTGCTAGCTGTTTAGTATATAGCACTTAGAGAGTGGAGGAATAAACTTCAGATGAGTCCAGTCTGGAGCTGTGAAAGCGATGTGTTTGAATACAAGAAGAAGAGCATATCTTATGAGGTGTTATCCTCAGATAAAGCTTTTGCAGTGTCTCTTCATCAGGGTTTCTCAACAGCAGCACTATTGGCATTTAGGCTGGATAATTCTTTATTTGGGGGGCCATCCTGTGTATTGTAAGATGTTAGCAGCCTGACCTCTATCTGCCAGATGCCAATAACACTTCTCTCCCTCAGTTGTGATAACCAAATTTCCTTGGTGAGAATCGCCTCTTGGGTGACAGGATCCAGGTTCTGTGAGGTGATGGCAGGATTCTTCAGGGTGCTGCTAAGGTGAAGTGCACAGGCATTCCTGTGCACATGGGGTAGCTACAGCAATGGCTGCAGAAAAAAAAGGGGGTAGGCTAAGAAGATATGAGCCAGGGCATAAAATGTGTGTGATACAGAGGTAGACAATATGCACTCATTGCACTGAAGGGAACACTGAGCCTTAGGGAGGTTAAACAACTTAAGTTGATGCATTTAAGTTGGGTGCACTGGGCATGAAGATGAATAAGACACAATACCTCCCCTCAGGGAATTTTCAGTCCAGCAAAATGTGAAGTATTATATAATAAATAATTGCACATAGGTGTTGATGAAGTCATACAACCAGCAAACGACAGAGCTAAAAATGGAATGAGATTTATTTGACTTCCAAATGTATATTCATTTTAGCACATAGCTAATGCCTCAAGATTTTATTATGTTTATGGCATGCTAGAACTTTGGCTAAATTATTTGCATACCTGGTGTCATTTAACGTTCCTAGAAATCTAATTAAGTAGGCAGTCTCATCTCCATTTTTCAGATAACGGGGTGGCCCTTTCTTGTACACCTTCATATGACCTACACACATTATGCTTAAAGAGATGCTGCTTTGTGGAGGAGGATGACCTCAGACTGATGAAACCACTGTGCGCAAGCATGGAGACGCAGGCACAAGACAGCGGGATACGTGGCTACCCACCACAGAGCCCAGTGACCACCCGCATAGGCTCTATTTTCATCCCTCCACAGTGCAACTGATTAAGACATGGGCTGGTACCGACCGGCTCAACTCTTTTTAACAGTGGCTTGTGGAACTGTGGAAACTATCTAAAAATATATAACGAATGTGAGAGAAGTAATGTTGTTGCAAGGGAATTGATAACCGAGGATAATGGGAAGGGGAAGAAATAGCAAGTTGGAGCTAATTACCAGGGAAGCCCCCTGACACTGAGAATGGTGAGCCAGGGTAATGGTCTCCTGAGGGGAGTGGCAGAATCACCATCAGCTAGTACATTTAAAAATAGGCAACAGAGCACTGGAAACAGGACTAGTGGGAATAATCTTGCATTAGGCAGGAAAGGAGGTAATTGACTAAGTGACCTAATATTAAGAGCTTTTGCTCATGAATTTCTAAAATTCTAAAAAAATAAAACCTGATAGGCTGTATACAGAAATATGGGTACCTAATGACTGGAGATGCCTAAATATAGCCCCAAATTATTCATAAATGGAAAATGAGAGCAGCCGTGCCCCAGATGGAGCATAATATGAGGGTCAGAGGAAATGCAGGAGATGGACAGGGGAAGCGGAAGTTCTGTCAGGAGTCAGATTTCTCTGATGCAGGCAGATGGGGCTGTGCCCAAGTGTACTTGAGCTAGAAGAAGCCTGTGTTAGTTGATTGCCTAGGACTCTCTTTTTCTTTCCTCCTTTAGCTCTCCTCTACCACATGTAAGGCAGGGTTTACAAAGACCATCTTTTGTGGACTCCTACATCATCCCTGTCTTCCAAGTTTGCGCTCTCCTTTTTTAAAACTGCTGCGTGACATGATTTTGCAGTACTGCTTCCTAGTTCCTGTCCAAAGCTTGATCCAGAGCCCCAGGAAGCTTGTTAACGATGCAGGTTGCAGGATCCCACTGCATAACCATGGGATCTGGATATCTCAATATCAGATCTACGCATCTGCAATTTTAAGAAATTCCTGAGTAAGTCTGACGCACACCAGTAAGTTGGAGAAACTCTGCCTGGGGAAAAGCAAGCTGGCTAAACCAAATGAAAGCACAGGGGAGAGGAGTGCAACCCAACCCTCCTCCCCTCCTTCCTCATTTGCTCCCCCTGATTTTCCTTTACCCCCAACCAAATGAGATGTCCTTTCACTTGCACATCCCTCTTGCACATAGAAGTATGTATACACACACCTACACTAAGGTGCCCACTTTCATAAAGATTCTAATTTTCTCATATGTCGAGTATGCTAGCAATTAGTCCTCTTCTCTGTGTTTGTAGGTCAGGGGTTAGGTAATTACCATGTTTCTATCCTTCAGAATTGTGTGGTAAAGAATGGATTTTGTTTTTGACTGTGAGTTAAGTCAAGTGTATAAAAAGTAATAAAAACAAGGCATGCAATAGAAACTTAGGGTTTGTCAGCTTTGCCAGAGTGAGAAAGCACAGTCTGGAAGCAGAACATTGAGCTTGGTGTCAAGACCTGGCTTTTGTTTCCAGCTCTACCAATAATCACATAGGAGACTTTCAGCAAGTCATGTGGCCTCCAGTTTATCTCCCCGTAAGCAGGGATAACAATCACTTTCTTACTTCTCTCACAAAGCAGCTGAGAGAGTAAGCATGATAATATCGCTCTTTAATATCAGTTTTCACTTAGGAAAGCTAAAAATGACATCAACCCTATCAACATCATCATTTCACAATCTACAAACCATTGAACAGGAGTTCAGTCTGGATTCCCCAGAGATAATTATTTTTCCTCCCACCAGGACATACAAGAAAAGATAAACCAGGGAAAAACAAAGATGCTAGGAATTAGGGCTGGTTAAAATGTATATCCGTAGTCGGTCTTCTAATTCCCCAGATAATGCTAGATCTCAAGATCAGGAAAATAACTGGCATTCTTTAGTTTTTGACATGCTACCTAATGAACAGCTAAACCATTTTCATAGAAGGCAAAATTAGAGTGCTGCTGCAGGAACGTGGCTTCTATATCTAAAGTTAATTGGATTTTCCATTATGATGAGGCTTGTTTTTCAGAATTTAATCTCTTAGTCTCCCGATTGCTCTGCGTTGATGGTAAGACAGAAGATAAATAGGGCATGTGGAGTGAATCATGGGTTGGGGAGGAGCCTATTAGGTCAAAGGATCTGCAGGTATATTGAGACATTACAATGTGCAAGCAGGAACTAGGATTTGGGTAGAATACGTGTCTTCTCAAAATGGAGTTTTTCAGAAGGGAAAACTGACTTCATGGTATTGTAGTTTCTCTCTCTCTCTCCACCTCTGTCTCTCTCCTAGACAATAATGTGCTCTACTTCCATTAGGATGTTGAGGGTGATCCGTGCAGACTGGAACAAAATAGCAGTACTAACTTTTTTTTTTTCCCCCAGTCAGACAGATTGCTCTAGAGTCTACCCAATTTAGCAACAGTTTGTACTCGCTGGTGTTTTGAACATGAAAAGAGCTTTCAAAGTGAAAGAACCAATTTGAAAAGAGCTTCAGCATCGCTGATGGGCCAGGAGAAAATGGGACTTTCCCAGTTGTGGAATGGCAACGCGCTCCATCGCCTTGAGGGCAGCAATGAACAAGGTATGGCTGCATATGTGCCTGCACCCTTGCTGGCCCAGCTAGCGGGTGCCTGGGGGGGGGGGGCGAGCTGCCAGACCAGTGAGCTCAGGACTCACTGGAGGGAAGGGGGTCAGGACTGCTGCTTGGCCTTGGTTTCCACACAGGGGGAGAATGCCAGAGTTTTGACATTCTCTGCGAGAAAAGAATATTCATGAAGTACTTTGTGGTTGTATGACCCTATCAACACTTGCGTGCAACGATTTCTCATATAACATTTCACAGTTTGCTGGACTGAGAATTCCTTGAGGAGGAGTATCGTGTCTTATTCATCTTTATGCCCAGTGTATCAAATTTAAATGCATCAACTTAAGTTGTTGATGGATCTATTCATGTGTTCTGAGGGAATTCATTTAAGTGTAAACACATAAAATATGCCATAATTTTGTTAAACCTATTATGGTACTCCTTAATTTTATAAGTCAGTAAGAATCTAAAAATAAAGTGGCCACGGGCCTCTCTAGACTTCTAACGGCCTTGACCATGCATGGAGCCTGCTGGCGCAACTCAAATCAGTGAGGAGTGTTTCTCTAAGCCTCCTTGGAGATGTGAGAGGAAGCTGAGGGTGACAAATAGGGGGACAGCTGGGGAGAGCCATGGAATTAGCCAGATACCAAAATCTGTTAAAAGTATTTCCCCAAATATCTGCCCTTTAATGCCCTACAAAGAAAAATATTGTCTCTGTCTGTGTCAGCTTTTATGTTAAACTTAGTCAAGGATCCGTGCTAACCCACTGAAGAAAGAACACAAGAATATTGCCCGGCACTTGGATGGTTTAAAACAATTAAATAGCAAATTGATGACACTGTAAACCTAATTGAAAGTGGGCTCCAGACACCGAGAAGTGCGGCACAATCACAATTCTATGTTCATTGCAAGCTCAGTTTAACCATGCAATAGCCACAAAACTTATGTTTAGACAGCACTTTACAGTTTGTGAAACACACTCACATATATTATCTCAAGTACTTCCAAGAGAAGAATATTTCATAATGCCTAGAATGACCTATGTGGGCTTTGTTTTAAAGGGCAAAATTGTCTTAGCCATATCTTTGGAGATTATTTCATACCATAGATGGAAATCTGAAGGTAGAGACCAGAACTCCAAATCCTGTGGAATCTGGAAAAACAGCAAGCTGAGTTTACAGATGTCAAGTTATACTCTGGTACTGGGTGTGTATGCACACTTCTAATCCCAGGGAGTCCAAATAACAATTTGCTAGGGGCTGCCTGCATTCTGTAACTGTAATCAAGAAGCCAAACTCAAAGCAAGGGAGGCAGGTTTTCACTCTCCCCACGTATCTCCCAGGTAGGGGGAGCCATGACGTACCACACCGCATGCCCTCTCCTCCCCACTTCAGGGTCCATTGCCCACCACACAATTACAAAGCCTTCTTGTCAACTTTTAGAGAAACCAAATAGTTTAGCCTTTTCTGCATTGGCAACACACTACTAGAAAAATGTTTGCTGCTTGCTTACAGTCTAGCAAGTTAAAAGATACTCCCTCACCCTCTAGCATTGCATTTTGGGAAACTTTCTCACTTCCGATTTGGAAAATGACCAGGAGACCTCAATTGTTTCCCAAAGTCTCAACAATAAGTTGTTGCAGCATTAGGGCCTCCATGTTGTCTTCTGCACTTTTAGAGGCACAGCTACCAAAAAGGACATAATGATTGTATCTTAACACTCTATTCCTTTTGGTCTCTAACAGGAAATTAACTTAAGGATATTTCTCACCTCCAAGTGCTCAAAATTCTGAGAAGTAAATTCAAGATGGTAGCATTAATGAGGATTGCCTTTCTCAGCCCTAGTTCTACTTCTAGGTCATCAGACTCTCTCAAATATCATTAAAATGGCATTAATAATTTAACCACTTCCAGAAAGCCTTTCAGCTAATCAAAGGGGAGTTATTTTGCTCAAACCACACACTTTAACAAATACGCACCTACCACTTTTCTTGTCTACTTTGTTTGGTGTCATGGAAATATTTGTGCATAGAAGTTTTGTTCAATTACCACGGCTTTTCCCACATTCAGTTGGTCTACAATGAAGTAAACAACTTTTTGCTGTTTTCCCGAGGGAATCTTAGTCTTCCGGTAAAATATTCAACTTCTTATTCAAACCCCTAGATAACCACCATGTCATGACAGGCAATGTGTGGTGATTCACTGTCAATACATATCAAATATAATTATCATACATATTTGTTAGCAACCCTCTACATTGCACAAGCGTCATGTAGCATTCTTATCCATGCCTAAACCAATCTCAGCTAACAGTAATATGTGGTGACCAAAAGCAAGGTCCCAAACCAGTCTTCTCAAGTGTTTGCCACTCAACACAATTCCCACTCAACAAAACTACGGAAGACAATACAAAAGTGATATAACAAGAGCTCAAGTGAATAGTCAGAAAATAGTTTGGTAGAGAGAAATGCTTTAAAAATACTTGGAAATAAGGGAAGGGAAGCAAAAATAATATAAAAACAGGGAGGGGGACAAAACACAAGTCTCTTAAATACGAGAACAAACTGAGGGTTGCTGGAGGGGTTGTGGGTGGGGGGATGGCTAAATGGGCAAGGGGCATTAAGGAGGACACTTGATGGAATGAGCACTGGGTGTTACATGTAGGGGATGAATCACTGGCATCTACTCCTGAAATCATTATTGCACTACATGCTAACTAACTTGGATGTAAATTAAAAAAAATACTTGGGGTACAAGCATTAATTGATGTGACATGGATATTTCATTACCTCGACCTTCCAACGTTTATTGAGCACCCAGGGATAAAGGTGAAAATGGCAAAATTCCTGCCCTCGAGGATATCATATTTTAATGGAGAAAACTGACATTGGAAACAGATATCTAGAAACTTCTAAGGCATTTCAGAAAACTATCGTTCTTATTTTGCCTGGAAAGAAACCAGCTAAATCTTAGAAAGAGTAAAAAGGACTGTCCAGGGTTACAAGACTAAAAATGGCAAGCTGGTCAAGATCCACACTAAAAGAAGAGAGAGGGAGGGGAAGTGGTTTTCAAAGTGCTTAACAAGGAGAAATTAGTCACAGACTTCCTCTTATTCACAGAAACTTCTCACAAGTTCTGGCAATATTTTTTTAATAAAGTTGAATTTTGGTCAGACAAGTGAAAAATAATAATTTCTTCTTGACCAGCTGAGTATTTTCCCTGAAAAATTAATATGGAGGGAACATAACACAGTCCCCAATCATGAAAGTGGTGATAAAAAACTAAAGGCAGGTGTGGTGGTGGTTTGTGTATGTGTGCCTGTGCCGGTGTGCATGCAGATGTGATCAATCCACATTCCATCTGTTCTGAACATATTTCTATCTTGTGCCTATATCACATGTCATAGAAACTCAGACTCTTGGTCAAAGGTCTTGGTTTAACAAGATAGTTAAACATAAAGAACTCAACACAAGTGCAACAAAAAAAGCATCATTTTTTTTTTTTTTCCGGAACACAACTTGATACTCCCTGGAGAAATGCATAGTCCCCAGGTGAGGCTCTCTGCTTTCTCAGGAGATTTCTCTAAATCAAAGACTTATTTATCAAAAAAACAGTATGTTGGAACATTCTAGAATTAGGGGTTTAAGTACACCAGCATGAAAGCATTTGCACTTAATGTACTAAATTAAATAGATTATAAGCTTAGAATACTGTTTTTCTTCCTTTATTTTCCAGTTCTTCCCCTTGAGCACAGTTAGCATTCGCTTAGTCTTATGAATGACAATGCCTAGCAGTGTGTGGCAAAGATTGAATGTGATATCATGTAAACAAGAGTCATATGTCATGCCTACAATATATACACTGTTTACCTGATGAAGTCATGTCTTGCCTGGAATATGTATTTGGAGAAAATCACCAGTACTCATCCTCCTCCTCCACATGTATCACCATTCATTCATTGGCTTACTCCCTCATTCAAATATTTATTGAACTCCTACTATGTTCCAGATACTCTTTCTGCCTACCCAACAATAACTTTCTCCTCCTTCCATGTGGCATAGCCCAAATTGAATTCTCGCATCTACTCTGGCTCCATATGGCTCAGCTAAAACCCAATTGGTTTAAACCAGTCTTGATTTCATATTCCTTGCAAGGGACTGATTTCATGAAGAGTGTGAGTCCCAGAACTGGCCAACGGAGATTGAGAAGAAGTATGTTGAGGTGCTTCAGGGAAAGACTCCTTTGCTCTTAAGAGTTGCCCTTAAGAGTTGCTGAAAAAGTTGATCTTTGGGTCTTAAGAGCAAACTGTTTCCCTGAGGAAGAAGAAATTCTGCCTCAAGACTGCACCACCAGCTTCTGTCCAAGGTTTCCTGCCTGTTGTCCTTTCCCACAGGTTTTTTTTATTTATTTTTATTTTTTTCAATATATGAAATTTATTGTCAAATTGGTTTCCATACAACACCCAGTGCTCATCCCAAAAGGTGCCCTCCTCAATACCCATCACCCACCCTCCCCTCCCTCCCACCCCCCATCAACCCTCAGTTTGTTCTCAGTTTTTAAGAGTCTCTTATGCTTTCCCACAGATTTTAGATTCACCAGCTTCCACCCACAACTACATAGGCCAATTACTTGAAATTTCCCTAGATAAGTCATTAGATAGATTGACAGATTGATCAATAGGTCAAAGAATAGATAGATAGATAGATAGATAGATAGATAGATAGACAGCTATCCTTCTTGTTCTTTTTCTCAGACAATCCTAACTGATTCACTGCTTTCTTTTTTTTGGTATGGAAATTTAGATGAATGAGTAAAAACATGGAAAGAACCTGGGTCTTTGAGAATGTGATTAAACTTCTGAATTAGTCAGTTCTGGAGCCTCCCTTATTTGGAATTCCTTGTGATGAGAGACAATAAATCCTTTTATTCTTTAAGCCATTTTAAACTGGGTCTTCTGTTACTTGAAGCTGAAAACAACCATAACATTAAAAAAGTCAGAAAACAGTACCATAAATAATCACAATTAGTCAACCACAGAGGGTTTAAGATGATGACAGATTGGTATTTTGATCATTTTCTTTCAGATAACAAAGAACTTATTTTCACTGGCTAGAAGGTCCAACTAAATGAGTACATTTAAGACTTTAGACACTACTTATTATCTCTCTATAGGATTGATATACAAATAGGAAAAGAGGAGCCATAAAGAGATCTCCTGTGGTAATAGCCTGTTTCATTTTATGGAAGGAAATCTTGAAAATCTTATTAATATTCAGAAAATAGTGAAACCATGCTCAATATTTTTGTAAATTATTGAATAACTATCTTTTTCTTTATTTTGCACTTTTGAGGCTGTACCAACAAAGGATCATCTGCATGGTTCTTTTTTTTAATGTCTCATAACTGACTATTTTAGTTCTGTTTCACACTCTGGATTAGAGTTACAGTTAAATTACAAACAGCTGTGATTCCTGCCCCAACAATGTATGTAGGTGTGCACAAAATGTTTAATATCTTCTGCAGGGAACAGGTGTTGTATGGGCAGTGTGTGCTGAGAAAAAAAAAATTCATTTTAGGCTGAAGCTGTGTAATCTAGTTGTGAGGATTTTTTTTTTTTTTGAGTTACACATGTAGGAAAACAGATACATGACAAAACGTTGAATGACTCTTAAAAAGAGAAACCTGCATTTCTACTGTGGCATTATCTTCACAAGTTTATCATTTGTAAAAAAAATTTGAGAGTAGTGGACACATAATGTGACGTTAGTTTCAGGTGTACAATATAGCAATTCAGTAAGTGCAATGCTATGCTCACCACAAATGTAGCTACCACCCATCTCCATACAATGCTACTACCCAGGAAAATGAAAACATTTGCAATGGCCGGATAGGGAAGCAGCCCAAGTGTCTGTTGATAAATGAATGGGTAAAGAAGATGCGATACATATATGTACAATGGAATATTACTTAGCCATAAAAAGAACAAGATCTTGCCATTTGCAAAAAGTTTATACTTTCTAAAAAATTTCAATTACTTTGAATAACAACAAAACAGAAGTGCAAAAACAGTAGGTGGGAGCCTAAGAGGATGGAAGACTGCAATTTTCAGGGTTCTCTTTCCCAGGGGCCCACTCAGTATGCTTGATGAACATTGCAATTGCATATGATCTTAAAAACTTGTTTGAATTTTGTTGGATTTGGTTTAAAAAAATTTTTTTTTACATTTATTCATTTTTGAGAGACAGAGAGAGACAGAGCGTCAGCAGGGGAGGGACAGAGAGAGAGGGAGACACAGAATCTGAATCAGGCTTCAAGCTCTGAGCTGTCAGCAGAGACCCGAACGCAGGACTCGAACTCACGAACCGTTGAGATCATGACCTGAGCCAAAGTCAGACGCTTAACCAATTGAGCCACCCAAGCACCCCTGTTGGATTTGGTTTTAAATGAAAGTTCCAAAGAAAGTCTTTTTTTTTGTTTTTGGGGTTTTTTTTTTTTTTTTGCTTTTTAAAAGAAACACATAATAGAATTTACAACATCCATTTAAACTGCATTCAGTTTTCCTTTCTGTCCAATAATGAAATGATGGCTTTTGATGTGCTTATGATCCACTCAGTGTACCAGCAGTGGGAATACAAAGAGTAAACACAGTGAGTTCCAGTGCGATAGGGTGTTGTAAAAAATTAAAAACTCTTCCCTGTGGGAGTGACATTCTATACAATTGGTTTAAACAAATGCATGAGGAAACAGTATTGTGGCCAGAGTCTCTTTGGGCTGATTTGGGTCCTACTAGCAGCAAAGGAAGGTGTTAGAACCATGCTAGGTGGTAAGTCCTAGCAAAATTATAAAACCCCATGGCTCACACACCAGTCTCCAATACAAGTCATTTGGGAAGAGGAGCAAGTGCCTTCTTTCCTGGTGGGTTAGTCTGACCTTACTCCTAAGATACCCCCATGATAAAGGGAAAAGAACTTGATTAAAAATGACTTATTAATCTATCTACTTCAGTGTTCTCAAAATGTGACCATCGACCATGTGCGTGAGAATCTGTGGGCTGCTCAGTGAAACACCACATTACTGGGTGCATAGCACTTTCATTTCTAACAAGCTCCCACTGATGATCCTTATATCCATTGAAGATTAATAGATAATTACTGATGTTGGGTCAGATATCTTCTCCACTCAACTCACTGACCCCAGAGCCTGACCTAGACAGATTACAGATCTCTGCCTTCTGGTTGGCTCTGACCAGTGGGCCCTGGAAGCTGATTAGAGGAAAGAAAGAGCATGACCGAGGTATTTATAATCTGGGCTTCCTCTTTGCTATGCTGCCCGCGGACGGACTTCTCTGATTGATACCACTTTTTCTTTCCCTATCCCTACAAGGACTCAGCCTCTCAGCCCTTTAGTCCCAGATGTGGTAACAGCTCCTTTGATGTACCTGCGCTGGAGTACTTACTATTCCCAGAACCCCGCCTATACTTTGTAAGCAGTCTCTTTGTCAAACTCTCCTTTAATGTAATGTGAGTGTGTCATTTGCTTTCAGTGGGAATCTGAAAGAACTATATGTAGCAATATTTTATAACTAATAATATTTTATGTTTTGCCAATTGCTTTTATATGTATTTTTTGACCTTTATAATACAATGTGATATAAGTAAAGCGGCTTTTTTTTTTTAAAGAAAATCACCATTTTATGAATAAGAAAACTGAGGCCAAGAGAAGTTTTTATACGTGTTCAAGTTCACCCTGTTGGTCAGTGGGAGAGCCAGAAAACAAGTCCAGTCTAATGACTGAATTTAGAGCTCTTTGCACTGCATCAGCCTGCCAGTCGTCTTAATTCCCTACCACATGCGACATCACCTGATACTGTTACCTAACACAAGTGCAATAGAAATGACATTTTTTGGATAACAATGAACAATAAAAGAAAGAATTTAGTGTAATCTTTGTATTTATTTCAATTGAAGCTGAGACGCAGGCACCCACGGAGCTGGAAAGGAATGTTCTCAGGGGAGGCGGACTTCTCTGCAGTTGCGCATACGATCATATGCAGCCGGCCTTACACAACCTGGTTTCTGAGAACCTTTCCATCCAACAGTGACTTAACCAACCCTTCCTGGGGCTCCTTCTGTATTCTGAGCCAGCTCCTTTCATAGTATCTCCAACACCTTTTCCATGTATCTAGCTCTTTTGGGTTGGCAGCTCCCTCATGGCAGGAGTCTTTTTTTTTTTTTTTTTCATTTGCTACTGTATTTCCAGTTTTTTGCCTAGCACTGGTCACACAGTAAGTGCTCAAGAAGTATTTGTTGATGGATAAAAAAAGCAGCTGTCTGTCTGGTGCATCTTTATACCAACGTTATTATGAAAACTTGGAGTCATTTTCTCCCCTTCTAATCCAGTCAGTTGCCAATCTCTGTTGATTCTACATTTGGACTCTTTGATATGTTTCATCCTTCTCCTTCCCACGGTCATTGCTCTAGTTCAGGTTCTTGATTATTATTATTATTTTTTCCCTTGGAGTTGGTTGTAATGGTTTCCTAAAACTTCTTTCTTCTTGTTTTCACCTATACCAATGCCAGCTTACTCTTCTAGGGTCCAGCTCTGATCATCTGATTCCTCATCACAAGCTTTAAATGGTTTCAAAACCACGGTTTATACACCTTAGCATATCATTCCACTGCTGTGCACCAGGCTCCATAGTTATTTTCCCAAATATCCTTTTCTACCCTCCATGTTCTAGCCAGCCTAAACTTTGTCCTGTCTGTTAATCCTGGTTTCCTTCCCACTCTATGCTTTTGCTGGTATAGGCTTAACACCTGAAATACCTTTCTATATCTGAAATATCTGTCTACAGGCTACACTAAGAAGCTACCTCTACCATGAAATCTTCCTGATTTTGCTCATGTTCTTCTTTTTTGGAACTAATTTTCCCTGATTTTGAACTACCATATCACCTTGTCAGTATCATTCTAGTTTCATTTAATATTCTCTGTGTATTAGAATGATTTATGTTTTCCCTCTGCATCTTACTGCTCTACAGATGGTAAGGTCCTCAAGTTCAGGATGCGTATTGCAATTATTTTTGTATTTTCCTTATTATATATGGTACTTTGTACATAAAAGATTATCAATAAATATTTATTGAATTAATGTGTGTAATGGCACAAGGAAAGCATGGACAAGAAATGGGGCATTAGGCTCCGTTTAGGTTTAGTAGATGAAGTGATCCTGAATACATGAAAAAAGTTTTAGAGGGATGTGTGATTGTAGCAAAGACATAAAGGTGAAAGAAAGACGCGTGGGCTACTGGATGGTTTGCTTGTCTGAGTAAGAGACGAGAAAAGCGATAGTAGACATCAGGGGAGCAGACCCTGAAACTTCAGGGAAAAAGTGACTTGGACCAGAGGGTGATGGGCAGGCAGTAAAGGTATTTTTCCTGCTAAGACAACAGAAATTTTTTCAGGAGATCAAAGGACAGACATGAAGGAAAGGAGTGTTGAAGAAGTAGGTTACAAAGTACTATAGTTGGGTCTGGAATAAGACTGAAAAGGGATGTGTCAACAAAAACTGGCTAGACTTGGGGCCAACAACGAGCTGACATGTTAGAATATTGGTGGGCTGTGGAAAGAGAGGAATCAGAGGCAGACAGAGTTACATCAAAGTCAGATCACTAGGCTGACCTTGGGGAGAAGGCTTTGATATCCAAGGTGCTTTCAGGCCATTCACATCGGATGTTTAGTAGCAGCACTGACTTGGGGGGTTGAGGTTACCTCAGAACTAGAGAAGAGGTCAGGGCAGATGTTCAGTTCTGTGCAAGGATTCTGAAAACACTCAGGGACTTCCCAGAAGCCTCTCCTTATAGATGTGACATGTATTGGCCAGCTGTTCCAAATGTGGAAGGGTGATACTCTGAGTAATTGTCTAGGTTAGCTTTCTAGTCGTATCTGGGTCACAGATGTTGTTCCCTATATATGTTGCATATCTGATTCCATATCTGAGAGTACTTCAACATGGAGAATGAGGCACTGGGAATTCCTGGATTCTTTCTCTAGACTTTTACATGCTTTACTGAATAAGTCCAATTGCTCAATTTCTCTGCTGGAGTCTCAGCACTAGTTAAATGAATTCAGTAGTATTCACTTCAAAGTGATATTGTGAAACTTCATTAATGAATGTCTTATTTATAAATCCTTACAAAGAATTATTTTACTTCAAACCTTCAGGATGAAACCAAATTGAACTTGAGTGTTTTTCTGCCAATGGCTTTTCAAAGAAATAGTCTCTTTTTCTCCCTGTGGGGAAATCAGCATAAATACTATTGAAATTTATCTAAACAAAAGAATGGGGTATTTTCATCATTCCACAATAAAATGGCATTTTTGTTTGTGGAAAGGAGGTCCTTTTCTATTCAGTGTTCAATTTCTACTTGATTTTACCTTTTCCCACTTCTTGTCAATTACCTAGGACTAGGGAACACTTAGATTTAAGTGGTGAGCAGAGTTTATCTAGGGAGACAGAATCAGGGCAAAATTGCATATTACATTCATCTTTAAATTTCTGCACCCTTGGCTGTCTGTGGCTTGTAACTATAGCTACATGGTCAAATATTGTTTTTTCATATTTACCTCTCATGGGGTATGTGGATAAATGCCAAAGAGCAAAATAGCTGGAGTAATAGTTCTGAGAAATCTCTCCACATTTTTAAAACTCATTCATTGTATGGGAGAGATGACAAATCTATGTAGAAACCTTGTTTGGTGCCCATACAAAAATAACCCCACAGTTCTCTGTGGTATTTGGCCATCTCCCGTTTTTTGTTGTGGGGTGAAACAAGGTTACAAAAATCACAAGTGCCATTCTACTGGTGTCAACATTACAGCAAAGAAAGAAAAAAATTGGTAAGGGTTGAGGTCAGTAGAAAACAGAAAGTTTGGTGAGCTTTAAAAATGGTAGCTCGGTTTTGGCAAAATTCGGAAGCAGATAAATACTGACTTCATTATTCTCCCCGTTTTCATTTCCCCACACATCTGTGCTTCCTTCTCTACCTACACCCCATTCTTCATACAGTCATCTGGGCTTCTGTGTCCTTAGGCTTCAATGGAACCTGAAGTTCTGTTGCTGAAGTGTTGGCTGATGCTTGAGAGGGAGGTGTGGGGGTAACAATGGCCTTGGCCCGTACAGAGTCAACTCTGAGGTCCCTTATATAAGTAAAAAGGGAGAAATAGCTTTGGCCCAGTGACAACAGAGTTGGGTGGGGGTTGAGATCCTTACTGGAAGTGGGATGAAGAATGACTTTAATGCTTCTATGGTAAAACTTACAGGCACTGTACAAACTAGTAAAAGACCTGCCTTTGAACCCCTTAAATCACAGGTTGTAGAGTTGCCTCTCCTACTTCTGAAGGCACAGAACAAAAGATTACTATTGCTGGGAGGAAAGTATCACTTGGTTGACTCTACCAATGGCCTTTGTAGCCAGCCCCCAGACACTACATTTGATTTTCAGAATTAAACCACATGTTTTTTGGGATTCAGAATCAACCTCATGTTTTCCATATCTAATTTCCAGCTGGAACAAGATTCAAAGTACCAGAATTCTCATAAGAAAACTACATTTTACACATATCCAACCCAATTCTGCAGATGCCAAAAGTTTGGATGACTATTATTAATAGTCTTGATAAACTTTGTAAAAGCATCCATCCACAATTTTGGCTTCGTGTCCTGTTAGAATTATAACTCCTTTTTATTTTCTATCTCTAGAACTTTTTAAAAGAATAATAGAGTGGAAAATGTTTTTAAATTAAACTACTTACATTCCATAAACTTATTCTGTGTGTAACTTATTGGCTCATTTTGTAAGGAAAAAAAAGCTTTTTATTTCTTTTTCAGAGGACATATGTGGCCATGTCATTATCACACTGTGAAGAATCATAGATTGAGAAAAGCTTGAAAGAAAATAAGAAAAAATAAATTTCTGTTTTTACCTTACAGGGCAAATAAATATTGGATTTCTCACAGGAGGCCTATGAAGTATTTTATAAGCAATAAATCCTTAATCTCTTGAGGAGGCAGCATGCTATGTTAGAATAAGAATCAGAGAGCAGTGTTTCCTCTAACTAGCTCTGTAATATTAGGTAAGTGTGGCAAACACTGCAGTTTGTCTATCCAATGCCACTCTTCCAGGCTAATAGCTCCCCTCTCCCACATGTTGACAGACCTCCACTTCCAGGGAAGCTGGGGTGTTCCTTATCCCCAGGGATAGAATCATAATTCACCTAAGCCAGTGAGAGGACACACTTCTCCTTGGTCAATGAGTGGGTTAGTGGTGACCATGTTATCTGTTCTGGCCAATGAGATGAGAGGGGGAGTCAGCTGGGGCCTCTCTCAAAAACATTTCTTGGCACTTAAAAAAAGAACACCATAACCAAGTGATCCAACCCAGCATCACCAAAAAAGGAGCAAAGTGATATCATGAGTCTCCTGATGTATTCCAATGTGAAGTACATAATTAGTGACTGGGAAGTATTCTTGATAAAAATGGGTAACTCGAATCTATTGATGAAGAAGCAATCAAACGCAGGTTATGGGACATTTTATCAGGCAGCTGGCCTGCACTCTTCAAGAGTAGCAATTTCATAAAAGACATTTCAAGAAAAGGTAAAGCAGCTATTTTAGACTATCGGGTAGCAGAGATGCATAATCCTTGATTGAATCCTAGATCAAAATGGAAGAAACTGCTCTGAAAGATATTTTTTGAGACAAATGAGGAAATTTTAATACGGACTATATTTTAGATGAGGCCATTTTTATAAATTAAGTTTCTGGCATATATAATAGTATCCTGATTTTATGGAAGAATGTTCTTTTTCTTAGCAGAGTTATGTCGAAGGACCTAGTGGTGAACTATCATGATGTGTACAACTTGTTTTTTTTTTTAATCTTCATTTTTTTTTAATATATGAAATTTATTGTCAAATGGGTTTCCATACAGCACCCAGTGCTCATCCCAAAAGGTGCCCTCCTCAATACCCATCACCCACCCTCCCTTCCCTCCCACCCCCCATACAACTTGTTTTTAAGTGACTTAAGATAACGAGAGAGAGGGAGAGCATGAGAAAGAGAGTGAGCAAATGGTAAGGATTAGTTTAGTGGTCCACAGCCACAGAGACATCCATCACCTGGGAACTTTTAAGAAATGCAAACTCAGGTACCAGCACAAAACTACTGAATTTGAATCTGTCTTATAAAAAAATGTCCATGTGATTTTCGTGTACATTAAAGCTTAAGAAGCACTCTGTAGGGCTTATAGTCTGGCTGAACAGCCATATTGTTTTATGTACCTGAACAAATGCATGAGCTTGGTCTACAGACAGAAAGAGGAGAATAAAGCAGATGTGCAGAGCTCTAGACAAACAGAGAGATTAGTTCAATTACTATTGCTGCATGGGGGTGTAAAAGCAACAATAATCAATTATTAATGTCTCTCTTGGTTCTGGATTTAGTTCCACAGGGAATCCCTCATGTGGTTGCAGTCAGACTGTATCCTTGGAAACATTTTGAGGGCTTCCTTACTCACATCTTTGGTTCCTGGAGTAGGGAGACTCAAATAGCTAGGTAGGGACTGGAACACATTGGGCTCTTTGGGCATTTCTTTCTATCTCCATGTGGCCTTTCCAAGTGGTCTCTCCCACATGGCAGTTCTGGAAAGCTGGACTTCTGACATTGAGGCTCAGGATTATAGGGGAACATTCTAAGAGAGAGAGCCAGGTGGAAGCCGTGTCACCTTTTACGGCATAGTTTTGCTTCACAAGTCATGTAGCACTCTTCCATCATGGTCTTCCATTAGATGAGGTAGTCACAAAGACCTGCACGTTTTCAAGAGAGGGGGGCATAGACCCCAACTCTTGGAGTAAGAGTGGCAAAGTCCAGAAGGAGCATTTGTGGCCATTTGCTACAAAATATTGTTATGGCCATTTTGAGATAATACAATCTGCTAGATAAATGACTTCAATTCTGGACTATTAGGAGATGAGATCCAACTGTACTTCCTTCCCTTATATTTTATTAGGTATCTTTTTATCTTTCTAGAAAACTTGTCTTTTCATTTTGTGTGTTTGTGTGTGTGAGCACACGTGCTAGAGAGGGCTTCTGTTACTTAACATCACAATAGCCTTGACTAATGGGTATAAATAATGATTGCAGACATTCTTCTCCAAACTTGACATCTGTCTCAAAGTGAATCCATTTCAATCTTTATCTTACTCTAGTAGGTCATAATTAGATTGCTGGGAAGCACACACAATCTTTTTGTCTGATACATAGAAAAAAATAAGTACAATGTGATTGCTTGGTTGGTAGGATCCTTGCTAGAGCAAGACAACTAGCAAGGCTGGCCAGACTCAATGTTGTATACTCTGTAGGAAACACTATGACTGATTCTACAGCTAATCACCTGCTGCAGCAACCCTCTCGAGCAGTGTTTTCTAGGTGTGCTTCAAGAATTGCATGTATCCAAATGACATGGGGGAGCTTATTAAAATGTAGATTCTGGGGCTGTATCAGAATGTCCAGTGTATGGAGCCCAGGAAACTCCATTTTAAAAGATCCCTTTACAAAGCTCTTCCCTAAACCTGTGCTTCTCATTTAATGTAAATGTGAGGTGAGGTTTGAGATTTTGTATTTTCAAGATGATGTGGTATGGATGGCCAGCAGATCACACTTTGACTGGCAAGACCTTTAAACAAGACCTCAGAGTGTGGTCCCTCATTAGAAGCATCAGTAGCCCCTGGAAACTTGTCAGGAATGAAAATTCTTGGGCCCCACTCTAGACCTACTGAATCAGAAATTTCGGGGGTGAGACTCAGCGATCTATCCATGTGGTTCTGACACACACTCCAGTTTGAGACCCACTGCTAGAGGGACTGACAGAGAGCGGGGACTCCCAAACCGCTGATCAGAATCAGAGAGTGAGCATGAGCTTCCTATGGAGTTTTAGACCCACTCAGAAGCTTCTAATTCCATAGAATTAGAATTAGGCTCGTCTCAGTGATTCTGAAGTCAGCTGTGGTAGGGAGCCTCTGGACTAGAGTGATTGGGAGGACAGTGGTCCTGAGGACAGGCTGATGCAGTCTGGGAGAGAAAGCTAGAAAGGAAGAAAAAGAGGGATCAGTCTGCGGGATTCACAGTTACGTAAGTAATTACTGTGTGACCAACCCTGGGTGATGGATTTTATACAATGTCACTTAATTCCATAGACTACCCTATTGCTATGACTTACCTCCATTTGATAAATCAAAGATTAAAGATAAAAATCGGTAAATAATTTGTCTGAAGTCACACAGCTAGTAGTGGAACAGAAAATTAAAATCAAACCTCTTTTACTTTAAATGTTTTTTCCATTTTACTCTCTAATTAAAAAAAGACTTTGTAAGGTGGCTGAAAGGAAATCTGGAGATTGTGAAGAGGGGGTGAAAAGAAACCACCATGGACAGTGCAATATTGAATTAATGGCCTACCTGGCAATTTCCCCCCCTAGACAGTGAAAATATGGAATGTTGTCATTTCTTTAATCCATCTATCACCTTAACAAATATTTATTGGGACTCAGCAATGTACTCGATACCATCCTAGGTGCTGAGGGTAGATACAGTAGTAAAAAAAAAAATGCCTTCCGGGAGGTAATAGTCTTAATTTGTTTTTGTTTCTCAGTACCTACTAAAGCAGATGTCACACAATAAATGGTCTCTAATTATTGCCTTATGCATTATCTGTAGATGGGTAATCTAGAATTAACTGTAGAATTAGTCATAGCCGAGCTATTTAGCCAATGTATTAGCTAGAGTCTAATTACATAAGGCTCTACTTTCTCTTCCTACTCTGTTTTATTATTTTTTTGGGTGGGGGGATGCTGTTGATAATTAATACCATACCTAGCAGACTAAGAAAGGAAATGTGTTACTTAGCAGCTGTGAGAAAAGTTTTCTAGGAAGAAAGTTGAAGTGAAGTCAACTAACTTGCTGTAAATGTGTCATGGGAATCAACTCAAATGTCATTGATCTGAGTTTTCTTATTGCCTCTAGTTATGTGGATAATAGATTGCTAAACATCTTTCAAGTGTTTCCCTCAAATGTGCTTTCCTGAAACTCTTCAGAAAATGTTTAATTGCTCCTAGAGTGAAAATACACATAGTAGTCAAGAACTTTTAAAATGAAGATGTAATTAGGAGTCATGAAATAATAAACATATTAAATACATTTAATTTTTAAAATAATCCATGAAAAATTTCATTTGCCTTACTAATGTTATCAGTGGAGTGCCTAAAGAATATTATTGGTTACAAAAATATACATTGTCAGTTAATACTTGTTGATGTGGTTATGGATAATATTAAGATTCTCTTTATTTGAAGAATGGTAAACAATTGATATTTCAGGTGGATGTTTTTTAGTCTCACTCAATGCCTCCCTCAGGAAGCTCTTGAAAAAGAAATAGTGTTGCTCCTCTTTACATTTGAGAAGATTAAGAGGCAAACTATGAGCAATCTAAGAATCTTCACTGCATTTGCTTACATGTGAAGGTTACCAACCATTCTAATGGTTAAGTAGGTTATTTACAAACACCTCAATATGCCAAGTGTATCTTCAAGTGGGGTATGGTAAAAGTGGGGATGGCATTCATGGACACTTGACATATACTATCTCCATTTGATGGTTAAGGGACCGCCACATATAATAAATATTGTTCTTAAGACCCCTCAACTAATAAGCATCAGTCTACAGTTGCCTGACTCTTTAGTATGAGGCTTATCTCACAATATCTGAAAGAAGATTTCTTCAAAAAAAGAACCTGTTACATTTGAATGAGATACATAGGGAGATTATGGTAGTTTCTATTATTCACAACTGGAAGAGATTCTAATATATCTGGAGTAATCCTTCCTTTCCAACGTGTCAATCTTTCCCTCTTCCTGAAAATGAAGGAAATGTCAGAGATCAGACATTGGCATTGTTTTCTTTGATATTTGGGATTGTAGAATGCAAAGTCTGCTTTGCCAAGATCATCTTCTATGTCAAAACTTTCCTAATTTCTCTCTGGGTGATCAGTGTGCTCTCTTCACGTTACTCTTGTACATATGCCTTTCTCCTTAAACTGTGGCTTTCCGGGAGTGGGACGGTACTTCCTTTATTCCTGTGTCCCTGGCTGTTGGAAGAATGAATCAATAGTATGTTTTTTGGGGGTACTTTGATGATTAAAAAGCTCAACCTTCTGGTGGCAGACTAGCAATTTTTTCAACAAAATTTATTGGGCACCTAATATATAATGGTAGGTAGTGTGTTAGGCACAAAAGACAGATCATCCCCAGCTTTTTTGCTGGGGAATTGGGGCACACCAATTCCACCCTAAGTCCATGTGCCCAGTACAGCCTGGACTTGGGCCACACAGCCTGCATGGCCATCCATGGGGGCCCTCATGTGCCCCTTAGCTCAAACTGCCACAAATCATGACTTTATGTACCACAATAAATAAATGTGCTGTGTCTATGTGTGCAACTTGAAGGGTGGGCATGTGTTTGACATTACCCCATCCATCTATCTGTAGATTCTGAGCCATCTGACTTGACAAAATGCAGTGGAGAGTTTAGTGGAGACATAGGGGAAGGACAGGAGGACATGTCCTTTCAAAGACTCACATTCAACCCCTCCCCCACCCAAAACATTGTCATCTCAGACAGGATAACTCGGTAACTTTGTAATATCTAAACTTGCAACTGTTTGTGCATAGTTTTTCTTCTTTCTCCACACTATTCTAGAAAAAAGAGGACACATTGCACAGACCCCATGTCCACGGTGATGCTGGCTGACTGCTGGAGACCTGCGCACCTTACCCTGCTCTTCCTTCTCATTCTTGTTTGCTGTTCCTTTCAATAATCTTTCGCAAATTGTTTTGAACAACATCGTAGGAGGCTCCTAGTGGATCCATATACTGGTGCTTTCAAAACAACATTTTATCTCCCTGACTCACAGGCAGAGTGGAAAAAAAAAAAAAACATACCAAAACAAACCCCTACACATTCGAAATAATCCACAAGGAAAGACTGCATTGGAAATCATATTGCCATATAATTATCCTGTTTACAATCTCTCGTGCATCTTTTCGCATAGAAAAACGCAGATTTGGAAACAAAGAAGGAAAAAGATGCCAGAAAACCCTGGCAAGGCTCTGACCATCGCTTGCTTAGGAATGGCCACAGGAGAGAAATGTGTTTGCAATTAGGACTGCCCAGAGCAGGTCAGATTACATCTGCACGTAGCCAAACTGAAGAGATTTCCAGAGTGAACTTGTGGTGTGGGCCTAAGTGGATAAAAGGCAACTTAGGCTGGAGCCATTACGAGGAAATAAATGGGGCCTCCCACCTCCCACTCTGCTTGTTACCCTTTCCTGGGCTTATTCCCACCTCTTGAATGAAGAGGAACAAAATCACCATCATTTTAGATCCTCTCATGTTATAGTTCACAAGGTTTTCATGCATTTTTTTAGCAATAGACACAAAAGGAGAAATAAAATGGCTATTGTAAAGTGGTTTCCACGCTAGTTGTGATTTACAGAATGACTAGGGGATGTGAAAGAGATCCCAGCAAGACTCTGAAACAGGCTCACCATCTCACCTCTCTGCTTCCAGGAGCAGCGTTCCTGCTTTGCTTCTGGGCTCTGAAGCACCACCATTGACTCTTCGATCCCACATTGATCTGGTAGTTTAGCTTTCTGATCTGCTATCAGTTTAGCCCACTCTCCAGGGCAAAGCAGAACATCCTTTGCAAAGAACAAAAAGCTGTTAAGGTTTCTCCCCTTGCCACAATTTTCATAATGTCCCACTAAACCTGCTGCCACCCCCTCAATTAAAAAACAAAGACACTAAACAAAATGTTTACTTTCTCATTGTTCCCTGATACACCTGTGGGGTTTTGGTTAATTGTGGGTGTATGTATATGCCCGGGTGTTCGGTCCCACACAGAGCAGTTCTATATTCTCTGTCAGACAGAAGAGATGTCTGACAGCCATTCACAAACTTACCTCCTCCCCCCATTTCCCTGATTGGTCTTTGCTTGGGAATTTTTCAAATGAACTTATATTATTGCTTTTTAATTCTTTTTAATCAATTGTGACAAGTTGTAATAATACTACCTTGCATGAAATCTTTACTTATAGGGCCCTAAGGCCTTTCAAGAGTTTTCTATCTTTTTAAGATAGAACTTTTAAAAGGGTCAACATTTCTCTAATACCCTACGTTTTATTACCAATTTATGAGAGCTGATTCTTTACTGAAGAGAACCTATTTTAGCTATCTATATTTTTTGCTTACATTTTTTTCAGCCAGAAGGTAATTTTTGTAAATGGTGTCTCTAATAGCATGCCCAGATAATATAGAACCCAAATTGGATATTTAAGGGTAATGAGGCACTATTTACAATTATTCCAGGATATAAGCTATAAATTGGCACTGTCCTGGGCAGATCAGTTTGTATGTTCTCCTTATTCTTTTTTTTTTCTTTTAGTTTCTTTATTTATTTTGAGAGAGAGAATGAGCAAGGGAGGGGCAGAGAGACAGAGAGAGACAGAGAGGGAGGGAGAGAGAGAAAGAGAGAGAGAGAGAGAGAGAGAGAATCCTGAGCAGGCTCTGTGCTATCAGCTTGGAGCCTGACTCAGGGCTTGAACTCACAAACCACGAGATCATGACCTGAGCCAAAGTCAGACACTTAACCAACGAGCCATCCAGGCTAGCCCTGTTCTCCTTATTCTTAAGTGACCTGTCTGCATTTGTGGATTCATGGTCAACAGAACTCTCTGAATTTGCAAACCCTATTTTTTACATAGCCTTGCCTTCCCCTTTTATTCCCTATCTGACATGGTTGCCCAAAGCTTTTGCCCAAACCTGCAAGAAGCCCATGAAAAAGAGGGGTCCTGAGATTTGGGGCCTGAAGCCCCTGTATTTGTTTGAAGTACCCTCATGGTTCATGGTGGTCTGGAGAGGGTATCCCGGATAGTCCAGAAAAAATAATGACATGTTGACGCTATGAGAGCTTTGTTATATTCTCATTACAACGGGGATGTTTACGGGGTAGCAAAAACCCTTTGTAAGTTACCTTTGGCCCTTCCTGGAGCCTCATCCAGGAGTCTATCTTAAATGGGAAGGCAAAGGACTATCCTTCTTTGCTGTGGACTAATCCAGGCTGCCTGGCTTGCCAATTAAATACTCGAGGTCCCTAACTTGTGGTGATTCTTAGGAAGTCAGTCCTGTAGACTGAACTCTCCTGACCTGAAGACCAGCTGGCTCAGATGCCATGGCCTGGTTTCTCCCTGGACATTTGGTCTCCATCCCTCCTTTTATTTGAGTTGTCAGCACAAATCCTCTCCCTATACAGCCGAACATGTGGCAATTTTTCTCTCAATCATTTATTCTTTAAACATAATTAACCATCTTTGAGACTAGTTTCATTCTCATACAAATTCTGAATTCTATCAGTGTTGATTTTGCTGGAATTCAGATTAATTTTTTTCCCTGAATTTATAATTCATATACCATGGGTTTAAAAATTGTCTTCCCTGGAAGTGGGATTATTTGAGAGAATCTCCATTCTCCCTGCCCCAATAAAAGATTTCAAGATAGCTTTTGTCCATCATTTAGTCCTTTTTTTATGTTTTTGCAAATGAAATGATCTGCAAGACCTTATATCTTGATTTTGGCAGACACATTTTGCTGATGGAATGAGAATTCCCAGTAGTATAGCTGAGGGACGGGGATTACTGTGCCCCTCTATATTTCTTGAGTACTATTACAGCAATGCTGGTAATAACGAAGAATGCTGCCTCTTGCTGATGATTTTCAGGGACTGATTAAATATTTGCATGATGTGGCCGTAGTCCTGAATAATGCCTAGGAGGTCAATGAAAAGCAGCCCAGCCCTCTCCCTTGCTTTCTGTGGCTGATGAAAAGATATTCAGCATTAAGCTCAGTAACACTGTAATACCAAGACACAATATCTTTGCTCAAGTGACTCATTGCTATCTATTTTAAAATGGAAGTACATTTATATAAAATGATAACACCACGATGTACCTAGGCTTTTCACATGATTGCTTCCTTTTCTCTTGTCACATTGCCATGCATTAATTTCTAATGGAGATTTAAAAATCAAAACATTACCAATTTAATTGCCCTGGGGTAGCTCTGGATATTTGATTCAGCTCTTGCAGCAATGGTGAAGAAGGCAGAACAAGAAGGTCTTCTGGAATGCTAGCAGAAGTGTGATGAAATGTGGTGGGTCCAACTCTCTTTGATGTTATGCATCATTGCTTCTTGTAATGACACATCATTTGGTTGACATTGCTGGGGAATGAAGTGTTCCACATAAACACGTTTTCCAGATAACTGGAGCCAACTCGTTTTCATGCCAACACTTTTACATTTTAAGGTAAAAGTGTAGATGAAAATCTTTCTAAAATATACAATAGTTTCTTGCCTTCTTAAGTACAGCAAAGAAAGTACAAGGAATATTTTCTTTTTGATCCAGGGATATCTAATCATGCTGTCAGTCCTAGAGCAGGAGGGTTTTGGTTGTTTGTTTGTTTGTTTTTAAGTTTGTGTTATTTATAATTTATATCTTAGTTACTGCTGACAAGAACTCAAAGTAAAATACAATAAAATGACACACAATGGGCCAGGTAAAGCTCTCTGACAAGTGTCTAGAGTGTAGATATATTTTGTACTGAAGCCATATACATGTACTTTCAATATCAGGCAGCAAAAGGGACACCTTGTTTTGAAAACCAAAAAAGTTGGCTTGATTTTTCTCCCTCAACTGGAGTTCTGTCTCACATCAGTATGAAGGTGGCCTAGGAGGAAGTTTGCTATAGCTGTGAAATGATCTGTGGCTCATTCTATTTGGAACACCAGTGTCAGCCAATCCCAAACCCTCCTTGCTAACAACAGGTCACAGCCCAGAATTCCCTGTCCCCATCACTGACTGTGCCTCCCATCTTCCTCTCAACACTTGGCCTCTCTCATTCATCTTCCTCAGTCTCCAAACCCTTCTATTCTTATTACCTCTTCCGTGATTGCAGCCTTTCCCCCATTTTCCTAAAGCATTCTTTGGGTAAACACCTCTACTCCCTCAATCTTTTCTTCTGCTCAGAAGCTGTATAACCAAATGCATTCTTGCTTCTAATAAATAAGAGGACTAGAGACAAGTTATTGAAAAGATTTGATTTAGTTAAATAGATTAGTGGATTAGTTGAGTGGATTTAGTCAAATTAATGGGTCATAATACACAAGAGAAAGAAAGTATTGGTGCAGCTCATGGGTTTTAAGGTTTATTTAGTAGTCTCTTTTGACAAGAAAAAAATTAACTGTTGATTATCCTAATTATCTGAGAGAGAATATGTGCATCACAGGTTTGCATAATGATGAAGGGTCTTTATCACACCCACCTGTTGTCAGAAACTATGTGAAGCCCCCAAACAACAATAGCAAAAACAACAAAATGGAAGATGGAGATTCATCCATGAGTAGTTAAAGCGAAAAAGGGTAATTTTCCATTCACAGTTGCTTAACCCTCTCTCTGGATATTATAATGCTTGTTGGTTTGGTTCCCTTCAAGTGGGTCACTCTCCTGTTTGTTTTAGAGTGACTCTAAAATTAAGTTTTCTAGTTCAGTTATGACTATTTAATGCTTATTACTAAGAACAACAACTTGCTTGAATTAGCCCATACATAAAGCGGCATATACTTCTGAGAAAGGTGTTTTGCATGACTCAAATCTTGTGTCAAGAATATTTTCAAGCTTGTCTGTATAACTTTGGGAAATTCCATGAGGATTGTGAAGGCTTTCAGAGATCCATGCCATCTTGCTTCTGGGGCCTCCCTTCTTTTTGTGAAGTCAGAAGTAGGAAAGTAAGCTCCCAGCTCAGTGCTTGGGTCCTAAATAATTGAAAACACTTCAGGGAAATGACAAAGTATTATTTTTCAGGAAAAGCCTGGAGATTCCTGATATATGAGATATTTACATACTCCGTTCCTTATTATTTACTCAATCTCCACAATGGCTAGTTGAAAAGTAAGGCATTCTATAAATTAGAATAGTGTTGTGTGGTGGGAGGGAACTGGGGAGTAGGGGGAGTATCAAGAGGGGGCCTTAACCCTCACACTTCAGTCTTTCTAATATTCATTAGATTAAATCATTCAAACAACATAGCACTTTCCCTCTGATGATGATTAATACAGCTGATGTAATTGCTTGAGTGAAGTCTTTTAAAACTAGGTTATCATTTCATTACTATTTTATTAGGTGCTAGTGCCATTGATTGATGGATGTAAACAACATTAATTGAATCTTGTGCTCTATGCTAGGCCAGGGCTTACAAAGATGAAAAAACCATACAGGTCTTGCTGTCAGGTTGCTTATGGTCTAGCGAGAAGATATGTGGCCAGGCAGACATTGAAACAGTAGGATAGTTGCTGTTAAGGGCCCTTGGTGTTTGCAAGACCCTGGATAACTTACCTCTTCTTCTCTCTGAATTTGTGGTAGATGAGTAAATAAAAGAGGTCAGACAGGAATAAAAAATAGGCTTTCTCGCCAGTAATGGACTGGAGAATGTGACTCAAACATGAAGCCAGTAGGCTTTACCTCCCCCTGAATTGACCGTGTCTGCTAGTGGGCAGAGCAGCAGCTCTGGTTAGCGTTGACAAGGAAGCAGGAAGCAAAAGGGAGAATGTGGGTTGTGTGTGGGCAGTCAGGTCCAGAAAACTTCAAACGGGCTGGATCTCTAGTAAGCAGTATGGCCTTATTTCCAATCTCACCAATCGGCTAAGTTGCTCCTCTTCCCTTGGGAGTAGAGAGAAGGGATGGAAGCCATTTCCCCTAGAACTATTCCCAAGGTTTTAAAATTCCCTTTGGTTTGAAAAGCTTGCCTTTTGGGTGGTAGGTGAATAGTACTTTGCTTACTGAGTGCGAAGGAGGGGCAGAGAAGCTGGCGTGCAGGAAATACAAACGCAGAGGAAGAGTCCTTGCAAGTATCTCCCAGCTGATGCTCACTAAGCCTTGGGAAAGCAGTTGCGGCATGAAGTGGGTACCTGATGCATTTTCCAAATAGAAACCTCTATAAATTCTAGGCCCCGAGTTGTACGGCAAATAGGAAGCATTTGTTTGCCTATACCCTCAGTGGATGTTGCTCTGCATCTGTGCCCTCAAATAAAGAAAGCATGCATACTATTATCATAGCAGTGACTCCAATAACTGATCGCACATTTATGCACACACAGTGTGATGCTTATTTCCTTTGTGGGGAACCCTCATGATCCTTTTGTGATAACTGTGTAAAGAATTTTCTTCTAAAGAATGAAATCCTTTTTATGTAATTTTAGATTGAAATGCAGTAATTTATCTGCAAAAGACTTTTGCATATGTGATAGAGGCTGCTCCAAAATAAGTAACAGATGTGTAGGGCTCCATTGAAACACAAATATGTGCCAGGCATTCTTTAAATATGAAAATTTGCCATTATAAGAGATGTGTCAGGAATTTAGCCTTTTATGTCTGTCTAGTTTTATTTAGTCATGAGCAAAATATGATAGAGAAAGCCCCAATGAATGCCTCAGCTCAAGTTTGGAGGGCAGTGGTCCAGATTGTCTTTTGGAAAATGCCAAATGTGAACTCCAAAGCAAACGTAGGCTAGAAATAAATGATGATGGCCAAATACTAAGTAAAATACTGCCCCTGATGCCCGTGACCCATTCTTATTCTCTGCTGCCTGGTCACTGAGATTGTTTAGTAGTGTTAGGAACTTGGGATGCTTACGTGCTGAAGTCGTGAATGTACAGTCCCAATGCATATTGGCAAGAACAAATATAACTGGTGTTAGAATCAGACCTCCAAACACAGACCAATCTTGGAAATAAGATTGTTAGAAATGTTTAATACAGACCCATTCCATAACCTAGAAACAAGACTTTAGAACCCTTTGCCTTTATAAAACTAAGTTTCTTTAATTTGCCTCTTCCAAAATTGTATAATGTATCGGTACATCTACTTTTGAACACAAGCATATTTAGAGAGTATGAAAATCTTACTATATTTTATTGAAACAACCATTCAGTTTGCACAGATGTGCACTCGAATTAGTACTTTTCAAAATGAATCGAGAAAGCACAGTTTTTGGAAGGAGTCAGCAAAACTTTGTTTGCTCAAAATACCTGTAATAGGCATTTTACTTCCTCATTAAAATGTCTCTCCTCAGTCTTGTTTCATGAAATGATCTACTATATCGCCTGCCCTGAAAAACTGAATGATAAATAAGCAAATTAGAATTGTTTTTCCTTGTTTACGTGAGGAAGAAACATCGGCGGCACCTCCACTAAAAGTCATCCGGAAAAGTAAGAGAAAGTTTGAGAGATGTGGCAGTGGCAGAATTAATTGTGTAATGTCTTTTCACTAAATCTTCAGACTGTTCCTGCTTCCACTGTGGGTCAATTTAGCAGCAATGCGACTCAGATGATAAGGCTTAATTTTCTGTGACCTATTTTCTTTAACCTTTATATGACCCTAAAGCTTTTCTTTTTCTGTTTTTCCTCCTTCTTTCTTTCTTTCTTTCTTTCTTTCTTTCTTTCTTTCTTTCTTTCTTTTGTTCTTTCATTCTCTCGTTCTTTCATTCTTTCTCTCTTGTCTATCTTTTCCCCTTATGCTGCCTGCCTTCTACCTTGCCCAGCCATGGGTAACTTCAAAGCACTTCTGTCGGATGCTAGGTTTTATTGCATGGCGATTCATTCCACTACATAAAACACCACTTGCTTATAAACGTTCTGCCCAAAAATAGGGGCAACAAAAGTCATTAAAATTTTCTTCCCATGTTTTTCTTAGCAGGGAAGTGTTTGGAAGAGGAAAAATGTGGATTCTTTACATGCAGTGGCATATTTTCTCTTGGCTATTTATAATTCACATTTCTCCCCATGTACTTGAGGTAAAAGTCACTTTTAAAAATAGAAGCTATCATTTTTAAAACTGAAATCAATCGTCAGAAATACCTGCAAAGAAATTAGTGCAGACATTTCATTGCTCCTTGTTCAAATTCTCTCTCCGTGACCCTTTTTTTATTTTTAATGAGTGCTCCAGGATACTTTTCACAAGTCTTTCATTCTTTCAGAGGTTATTCTTTTTAACACTATACGCGTGTCCACTGTAAGTGTAATGATGACACACACATAATCTACACACAGGTCATACGAACAAGCCCTACCAACATGCTTAAAGGTAACTTTAAATACCTACATACTTGTAGGTTAGTATGTTGAAAAAAGAATGGAGCACTTATAAACACTGAAAATAACACAAAGACATAGCCAGACTGAATTTTGGACATGGATAATCAGAACAATCTGTAGCCCGTCTGTGGCTAATGGGATGTTTCTCCCAGCTTTGTCACCATGGCAAATACTTCATAATACACAAACATTTGTAGCGCTAAAAATCCACCCACTCTTGTTGAAAGATGGCCAGGTTTTGTAAAATTACATTCCAGCTAGTGCTACCCTGCTGATTTTTCAGATAAGTTCTTTCTGTTTGCCATTCATGTGCTTGACAAGGGATCGAAGGGGGAAAATATGTAGAGTTTGTAAACAGTCATTGCATTTTCCTAGTTCAAGCACCTTATAAACACATGTCGCTAAATTTTTGTGCAGGCCGAATCTGGGGTTGAGGGAATCTATTTTGCAGTGGTGGGGTGGAGAGGGGAAACCTCTAGGTCTTTAACTCCCCCTCCCCCCACAAACCTCATCATTCTTCTAAATAAACATACAATCAAAGTAAAAAAGCCCACTTGTGGAACAAATACAACTTCAAGGCAAGTCCCTTTGTCCCCTCAACAATTAAATTGCTGCCCTTAAGCACTTATGGAGAGTTTGGGGTGCGTGTCTTTATAATGAATGCCACCAGGGCCAGTATTCCATTGAAGTGGTAGCCTAGTCCAACTTCCTATTTAGCTTCTGGAAGCAAGGCCGGGAGTGCCACATGCCTGGGTAAAGAACATCCTGGTTCCTTTCTGACCCTCCTGCTCTCTTGCCAACACAGCAAAGTATAGCACACACTCCAACTCATTCCTCTACTTAGAGGGAGGGGGGAAGGAAGCCTTGGTAACACTCCATTGCAGAGCCAAATTAGAGCAAACTGTTGTGCGGCAATGCCAAAAAAATTCAGAATACGTGTGACTGGGGGAAAAATGTAGGCAAAACAGTCTTTTCCACAAGTGGGTGGAAGAGGACGAGTCACAGTTTTAAAAGCATAACATAGGTGTATAGTGCCAGAAAGGGCCAGTCCAAATATTTACATGCAATAGTGATATATGAGGAAAAGCTTAACAGAATGCTTGTGGGGGGGGGGGGCGGGGGGAAGAGAGAACACGAGTGTTACTGGAAGCTCTAGGCACAACACCGGTCTGTTGGCGACCTGTTTGAGTTTTACAAGCCTGTTTATACTGTCTGTTACCCCAGCATCATCTTGCTACATCATATGGTCTTTCCCAGAATCTCATAGCATCAGGCAGGAAGGCAGGAGAAGACATGGGCACCAATACACCACAATTATGAATGCCTCCTCAAGGAGATTATTCCTCCTAACAATTGTTGTTAATTTTAATGATTATTAACCTTCAATAGGACCATGAACATTTATTTTTAAAACTCAGGCTTTGTGGAAACAAAAGATGCCTTTAGATGTGGCAATTCAGAGCAGCAATTATTTGCTTTAGTTTTACTTTGGAAAGCATTTGGATGCTAATTCAGAATTTGCATTATTCAGTCATTGCTACTGCTTAAGAGAGTGGATGCAAAAGACTACCAACCAAACTTGCAATCACGTTTTCCCTGTATAAAATGCTGCATGTAAAATATCAACCCCAAAGGGTTTTGACTGGCAGTAGGTTTTTAACAAAAGAAGAAAATTACCTTATTTGATTTCACACTTATGGGCAAAGTTTTATACTAATAGTCATTAGCATAATGAAGACTTCTTAGGAGAGATGATTCAGAAGCTGGGTTTTTTTTTTCTTCTTTTTTTCTGTTTTCTTTCAAGAAAAGATATTACAGTAAAATAGGAAGTAAGTCTTGGTAAATAGCAAGCATTTTGCTGTGAGTTTAAATATTTATTTTATTGCCCAGGGCAAAATATCTATGATCTTGATATTTCTAATAAGTTAAACACATACCCAAACTAGGTTCTATGCAAGCAACACCTGGCGATTGACGTTGCCTTTTTAAATAGCAATTTTAACAACTCTTAAACACAGATAGAAATACTACCTTCTATTTTGTTTAAAGTTCATTTCCTGTCTCTAGGATATTCACTGACCTTTCAATGTTGGCTATTTTGCTTTTTCACTTTTTCCTGTGAGTCTTATTCCCCTTCTCATTGGCTTCATTCCATTCCTGACCTCTCTTCCCCTCAAGAAAATTAAATGCAGCCCAAAACATATTGGACCCCAATTAGTTTTACAGCTCCTCTTAGCTTCCTTCTACTTCATTCTTTAGTTTGTTCCAAGTCATTTGGCCGAACACATTCAGGCTTCACAGACCTGCGCATTCACATAGGAAACAACCTCTATCTTTCATAGATTGATGTTTCTACATTTCCTATTTACAAAATTTGAAATCCCCTTAAGCTCGTATCAGAAATTTCTTGGTAACCCTTAATTATATCAGTTTTATTCAATATCATTCAGTTCCTGGAAGCAATATCTGTTCTTATGGATATTTTTCTATCACATTTTTATTAAAACCCACAATAGACTCTATTTTATCTTCTCCTTAGATAAGTGCATTAAAGAAAAATAATGCAAGTAAAAGGATAGCTTTATGGGACATGTCCTGGGATCACACGGTGAATGACTATAAATAAATCACAGATGATTCTGTTTCACCTAAAGTGTTGAAGAGGACAGAGCACTCTAATCTGTATGATGAGATAATTTGTAATCTTTTCTTCTTCCTTAGGGCAACTAAGTGCATGTGTAAGCTTGTTTGTGCTTCTAGAAATGTCTTTAATATTTCCCTGAACTCCACCACAACATTTTCAGTGAAAAATGGCTCTGCAGTTTGTTTCATCATGCTAATTGAAATGAATTATTATTCCATACAGAAAAAACCTTCTTCTCTTCCAAATTCGACTTTGCAGATATCTCTGATTTACCTGCAATTGGATTACAAGAGCAAAATAATGCTTCGGAATTATCTAGTTAGAAAAGGACTATGCATCTTAGCAAAAAAGAAGTGAATGAAGAAAGGAAGCCTTACGAAGATGGTATAAGTTCACTCTTACATTTGGACAGATCAATTAGGTATTAATTTGAAACAATTGTATGATTCATATTTTCAGCATTTGGTGACATTGAGGTAGTAGTTGATGAAATTAAGATACATCCCTCACGCATTCTACATTCACAAGCCTCTGGCCAAGGAATAAGCCTTTCCTTCCTCTGTATTTTTCTTGTGATTTATATTACCCCGAGAAAAATGAGGCTGTACAGTTCTGTGGTTGGCACAGTACTGTTGCTCTGTTATAATGCCCGACAAGTTAAATACATAAAATTGCCTCCTGGATTCCTTCAGTCTGAATTTGGGGCTAATAATCATGGCAAGTCCTGACCCCCTTCTCCCAGGCTTGCCTTTGTTTAAGTATTTCCCACTCTGGATGCTCTAGAGCCCCCGAAGATTCTCTCTCTCTCTCCAAACATCTTCAAATCCTCTTGGGCTCTGTGTTTACACTGCATTACCACAGATTTTAAAAAGCACATTCAAATGAAAACAAAAACAAAACTCTTAATGGGCTCCACTCTGAAAGTCTGGAAGTGTCAAGAGACAAAAATTTGGACCACCAGTGGATACTGGTGTTTCTTATTTCCCCTGCATTTGTGGGCTACCCCCTTGCGCTGTGATACTTTATCTGTGTCCCCCTCCACCTAACAGGCCCTCAGAAAACCTCTTCCCAGTCTCCTCCTTTCCTCTTCACATTCCACTCATGCTCTAGATTCAAAGGAAGTTGCAAAGAAATTCACAGAGAGGCCCCACGGACCCTTTACGGTGTTTAATGCTGACATCTCGCGTGACTAGTACAATGTCAGAACTAGGGTCTTGACATAGGACAATGTTCAGAGCTATTCAGATTGCGTGACATTACAGATTTTACAATACATGAACCTATTTGAATGTGTATATGTATAGATGTATGCAATTTTATCGCATTGTGTAGGTTCATGTAACCACCGACTAAACCAGGGGTATTTCCAGAAATAAAATTAGTTTCACAAATGTCACAGCTAGTAAAGGTAAGAATTGTTCCATGAAGCTGCTGTTTCTGTTTTTCATCCATTTATATCCATTTTCAGACATATATAACATGCATGTATATAAAGTTATGGCATAAGATGCATAAATATAATGTATAACATAAAACATATTTCTTACTGTTGGTCATGATCAAAAAATTTTAAGAGCCACTGTCCTAGACTCTTGCTGCTCAAGGTATGGTCTATGCCCTAACAGCATCAGCTTTCTGGTATCTTGGTAGAGATGCAAAATTTCAGGTCCATCCCCAAAGCCTATTGAACCAGAATCTGTATTTTTAAGCAGGATCCGCAAATGATTTAATGTGTACATTGAGGCCTGAGAAGCACTTTCCTGGCAGACGGCTTCACTGAATCTGCAAGAGGATAAAATACAATCTCTGCATTTCATTGAGAGCCGGAATGAGGGCAATGACCTTTGCAAAGTTTGAATAGAGACCTGGCATCACGATTGTTTTTCCTTGCCTGCTTTAATAGGAGGTGACCCTTGTCAGAGTCCATAGGGCATGGCTGCTGCGGAAACGGTGATAGAGTTTACATCGGCAAGTTCTTTATTCTTTCAGGATTTTGTAATGTTTTCCATCAGCAGCCAGAGTACAAAAAAATGTGTCGTCCTTTCTAGTTTCCACAAAATTGTGATGTCTGGGGAGCGAGTTTAGCCCACAGTATTTTCTGCTTCAATAAAGTTGGTTGAAATCTCACTGTCCCCAGCCTGCTTGGTGCTGTCACCACACAGAGTGTTATTTTTTCTTCCCTTTTCCAGGTAGGTGACCCTGAGAATGCACATGGGGAGAAAATAAGAGAACAATGTGGCCTTGCTCATTAAGATTAGAATCCTGTATAATGTGTCCATGATTCCTGAGGAGCTCTCATCCTGTGAGCTTCATCATTCTTTATGAGATTAATAAAATTATTGAATATTGTTCCTGTAGTGTCTGCACTTTCAACTCAAAAATAACACGCATGAGAGCCATTCCAAGTGAGTAGGGCTTTCCAATATCCTGGTGATTTTGTAGGGAAAGCTGGGGCAGGGTGGGAGTAGGGGAACGGGAAAAGGAGGTTTTTGAATGACAGTGATCCAGCTTAGACTCATTCCACCAACTCCTAGCTACTGTTCTTGAAGTAAGGCTAATTAATGTAATTAACACACTTCAGGCAAAATAACCCACCCAAATATTAACAGAATGTCTTTCATAAGAAAAAACACAAAATGTGGTTCTGTCGTTTTATTTCTGCTTGAGAGGGCAATATTGTGAAGGAATGTGAAATCCTTTAATTAGACACAATTTAAAACCCAGACAGAAAATTGAGATGCTGAGAATTCTACCTTGAGAAGCAATATTCATACTCAGGAGCATCAGACAATGCACCACACACAGATGTTTTACAGTGAATTAAGGTGATCTCATCACACCAGAATATTACTCCGTTATAATAACCACATTAAGATAAACTTCGATCACAGCCAGTTATGGCTTCATAATGAGATTAAAAGTCTACCCAGGTAGATGCCTGAAGACAGATTTAGAGAAGAAATTCTGATTCCTCTCCCCGCCCCCCTCTAGGTACTTCTTTTATGCATATACATTTTCCAGTTAGGAGAGAAAGCAGGAGGAGGATACTGGCACTGGATTCCGGGAGTGCTCTGAACAGGAAGCTGCACGTGCTTCCATCCCTATTGTGCATGACTGGGAAGAACACAGGCCTTGGAACCACCAGCTAGTCTCTAGGCCTGACCCTGCAGTACTACCAAAGGCGCCCTGGGTTAGTTGGTTCCCATTCTTGGCCCTGGTCTCTTTATTTCAAAATGAAAAGGTTGGACCCTACAGGCCCCAAATCTCTTTCCACCTCTCATATGTTGTTATTTTAGGACTCTGCATTGTTCCAAATAATGAAAAGAATATAGAATTTTAGGATTTCAAGGTCATCTAGGACTCAAATAACCTCAGACCATGCCATCCTTCAGTGCTGCTTGAAGACGTCAAGCACTCACACCCTGATTACCAGCCCATCAATGAACAGAACTCCTATCCTGCAAAACCACACCCTGCTGAGGCCCACATTTAAGGCCTGGACCCCCCCCAATTAATGATTCAAAAGACTTCCTATAGCCTTGTTAAATATCAAATCAACCTCTTGAGTGTCTACTTGTCTGCACCGCACCCCCCCCCCCAAGCGTACAAGTTACCTGGAGGTACTTAAACCCTGGTCCTTTTCCTCATCTCCCATGTTAAAAAGACTTATTAAGTAAAATGGCTTTAGGCTTTAAACCTTTAACTGCTGGGGCACTTGGGTGGCTCAGTCATTATAGGTCAGACTCTCGGTTTCAGCTCAGGTGATGATCTCACAGTTCATGGGATTGAGCCCCATGTAGGATTTGCCTACTTGGGATTCTCTCTCTCTCTCTCTCTCTCTCTCTCTCTCTTTCTCTCTCTTTCTACCCCTCCCCTACATGTGCACACATGTGCGCGTGCTCTGTCTCTCAAAATAGAAAGTAAACTTTAAAAAACAAATTAAAAAAATAAACCTGTAACTGCTGGCAGAATTAACCAATTTCTAACTAGTCTCAAATGAAAGTTTAATAACCCTTTAAAAGTAAATGTGGAACTTGATTTATTCTCAACTGTTGATTTCTTCTTTTTAGGCAGATTTTTTCATGTTGTCCCCACCACATTCTCACCCCCTCCAAACACATATACTACACCTACAAATTAAGGTAGAATTTATGAGATTTCACTTGACTTAAAAGTGGCATCCTTACGGGGAACCTGGGTGGCTCAGTTGACTAAGTGGTTAAGTGACTGACTCATGATTTCACGGTTCATGAGTTCAAGCCCTGTATCAGGCTCTGCACTGACAGTGGGGAGCCTGTTTGAGATTCTCTCTCTCCTTCTCTTTCTGCCCTTCCACTGCTCTCTTTCTCTCAAATAATAAATAAACTATTAAAAAAAGTGGCACCCGTTTTTCCCTAAGAGACTGCATCTTGTCAATCACCCTTTAAAAGCTGACAGGATTTATTGTCTTTTGCCTAAGACCTTGTGCTAGGCTCTATTGTACAATATTATGAACTCTGGGTGTTCAATAAATAGCTGACAATGATGAATGAGAAAGAGTCCATGAAATAGTTGGTGGCATCTTCAAGTGCCAATTATTACACTTTCATAAGGCTGGGACCTTAACTCACATTCAAGGAAAACCTGTTATACCAGATTTTTATAGCCCATTTAAAAAACTACAGATTATTCCCCAAGATAATTATGTGGTTACCAAAGAAACTCACAAGTAAGCAGGATATAACGGGACTCAATGTACCTACTGTGTCATTTATGAACTAGCAAAGAAAGATGACAAAAATATCTGGTTACTAACATAAAAGAGTGAGCTGGGAAAACAAAAGTCAGTGTTGCTGGCCATTCTGGAAGTTGGGGAAAATGTAAATGTTAAAATGCTCCCTGCCTTCCCATCCTAAACATACATACTCACCCCACAATGTTGTGCAGGATAAGGAAAAGGGGCATCCAAAGGGAAGAAGAAAGAGAAGCAAAAGAGATCAAGGAACCAGAGGGCAGATGGCAGGAAAGAGGATTTTTCCATTTTAAAGAGCAGAGGCCACAGTGTGTGTCTTAAAGGGAGAGAAAGAATGAAGCATTCCTTTTCCCCACTGTACCTCAACTCTCTTCTCTTAGTCGGCCTGGGCTGCTACAACAAAATACTATAGTCTGCCTGCCTTATTTCTCACAGTTCCGGAGTCTGGGAAGCTCCAAATCAAGGTGTTGACTGATCTGTTCTTGGTGAGGGCCTGCTTCCTGCCCCGCAGGTGGCTGCCTCCTTCCTGTGCGTGTATGATCTCTTCTTTGTGCTCACACGGGAAGAGAGAGAGAGAGAGCTCTCTGTCTTCCCTCTTCTTCTGAGGGCACTAATTCAATCATGGTGTCCCCACCATCATGACCTCATTAAACCTACTTACCTCTCAAAGGTCCCTCACGAGGGTTAGGGCTTCAACATATGAATCTTGGGGGAGCACAAACATTCAGCCTGTAATAGCCCTTTATCTCCCCAGGTAAACAGCTCCATCCAGGGGAACACAGCACATTTGTGGGAAAAAAGATGCCAGTTATATGGAACTCAAAGTTAGAAATAATTATTGTGATTTTCTGATATATCCATTAAAAGAAAAAGTGAAATTGGGAAGAATATTAATTTCTTATGAATGGCTGTGATATTGATTATAAGGATGAATCATTTTGCTTTGTTGCTAATAGTTTCTACTTAGCTATTTGATCAAAATGTGTTTGACTGAACACTGAAATATTTATAAGTATAAAATATTCCAAGTATACAAGCATATTGAAAAGCAGAGAAAATAATTTAATGGACTCCAACAAGTCTTGATTTCAGTAATGAAATGAGTCAATCAGTAAATCTAAGAGCAGTTTGCCTTAGTTTGCCTCTGTAAGCAGTTTGCCTTTGTTAGCAGTTTGCCATATTTGCCATATTTGCTCCAGATCACTTTCTAGTCTTTTCTTTCTTTAAAAGAAATGTCCAACTAATGTTCCACATCCCTCCATCCCTTTTCCCACAGCTCAAGGTAAACACTAACCAGAAGCTGATGTGTGTGGTGAACACTGTGATACCTAATCCAGATGCAATACCCCATTCTAATCAGGAAAGGATTTGTCTCCAAGCTGTTGAAAAGTCGGTGGAAGAAGCCTCCCAACTGACAGCCTTCCTTGGGGAGAGACGACATTGGGAGGTAGGCAGATCATGTAGGGTCTTGGAGGCTATGGTAAGAAGTTTGGATTTTTTTTACTGATTGCGTTAATCATATCCTGTTGTTTTATTAAGGGACTTGTTTTAGTTGTGAAACTCACTTGAAAATTTCATATGCTCACTCACAGAATAAAGTCTCACCTTTTAGCTTGAAATATGGAGCCCTTTTTGAGTCGTACACTCTTAACCTTTCCTACCCTACACTCGCTATTCCTCCCTTTCTTGCCCCACACATATATCTGTCAGACTGATCTGCTAATTTTCCTCAGAAGACAACATTTTCATCCTGCCTTTGTCCCCAACTTTCCCCCTCTATTTCCCATGGCCTGGAATGCCCTTCCCTTGCCTGTCAAAACCACTTACCCATACAAGACCCAGCCGAAACCTCCATTCCATGAAGCCTTCTCGGACTACCCAGCTCTCAGCAATTTTCCCTCTTCTGGATCAACATTCTTATTTTCTATCTGTCCTATTGATTCTTAGTAATTTCTAGTCCCCATGGAATGAGGAAGGGACTAGATTCTCCAAAAGAGTCCAAGTGGAAGCAGCTTGGGCAGACATGCCCCTTGTAGTAAGTGACTTCTATCACTGCTGGAGAAACTGGTAGCTGTAAAAATGAGGTGGATTGAGACAGGTCAAGGTAAGGACAGAGGCAGATAAGGCTTTATATCCTTAGAATGTAGGAGCAGTATTTGGTGTTCCTTCTTTGAGGAGATTATCTGCTAAGAGAGTGTTAAAGGTGGAAAAACTAACACAGAATCCAGTTGGAACCATTAGAGCTCAGGATAACTGGATGTTGTGCTGCAGCTGGGGCTGCCCTTCCTGACAGGGAATGCCTCATCTACAATGTATAGTTGCCTGGCTGGACACTGAAACCACTGATGTTGCTGAGGCCAAGTGCCAGTGTTGGGCCATGACATCAGGAACCTCAAACAAATAGAAAGAAGGAAGTCCCTTTCTCTGCTTTCCTTTTCCTGCTTTCCAATCTCCCTCTGGTGCAGTAGATCTGATACCTGTTGGGGTGTTAGAATGACCTGTGAAAGAGGTTAAATGGTGATAGCTAGGCTCCCCAGACCACTTGAAAACTATTGTCGAGGTATGGGCCCAGTCATCTATAGCTTGCAAAGGTTCCCAAGGTATTCTGACACAGATTGATGGTTGCAATCCACTGCTTAGTGCCTCTTGTTGGCAGAACTAGGTGGCAAAGTTGTTTGGGGAAAGTGTTTTTCTGAATCAGAATCCCAGCATCCCAAAGAAGAATGCAGAAGAATGGATTTGAATCTGAGAGACAGTAGTTAAATACATGGCACAATATCCTTCTAGATATGAATAAGGTTATGTTTTAGTGAAAAACCCAACTTCCAAGACCTGATTTGGAAGATCTGGAATTAGGGGCAGTGGATATGACACTGAAAGAGAACCTAGGTTCCCATGAGAGGAAGGGAGCATTGAAGGAACCTTTCTCTAGGCTTCACTCATAAGAGAATTATGTGTTACTTAAAAGAACACATGCTAGAATCACATGGCTTTCCATGTCAGCCCCATCCACTTATTATTCTGAGCTCTTGACATTATTTAACCTCCCCCCCGCCCCCACTTTCCTTATCAGTGAAGGAAATCAACAATAGAAACAATTTCAAAGGGGTTGTGAGACTCCAATGAGATGCAGAATGGACAGCATTTAGCCTAGTTTACAGCATCCAGGAGAGTACCAGCCTCTCACTAAATTTTACAGAAGGGTCAGTCTTTGAGAGGAAAGCAACTGCCTGATGGGCACACTTCTGTGCTCCTAACATGGGGCAACTCTTCCACTTCCTGTTGGAAAACTTCATCTGTGGGTGGATTCTGTGACTGGGAGGGTAGGTGTCATGGAAAAGATTCCTGGAAGCCGGTGGAGCACTAATGAGCTTTGGCTGGAGACAGTGCTGGGTGCTGGGTGCATGTAGAGGAATGGTAGTGCAGTCAGAGGCATTTTAGAAGGCTGCTTCCATCCCAGGCCTTGGTGCTACCCAATCTCTCATCTGAGATATGTTTCCATGGATGTCTTCTCACCATTCAAATGGCACCAGCTTAAGGAGGACTCTCTAACCACCTTATTTAGTGTTATTCTTTATTTTATTCCACGTGTTGTTCTCTATCCTTTCTAAATTTTTTTCATGGGATTTGTCATTAACTGATATTATCTTATCTAATTATCCCACTACACAAGGTTGCAAATGCCTTAGAAACAGCCTAGAACAGTGCCTGGCACCCAGATGGCACTCAAAAAACTTACACTAGGAGAAACCAATGCCTTCAGGAAGGTGAGGGAGAATAGCAAGTACTCAAGAGTGGTATGACTTGCAACTCAATGGGAATGATAACAACAATTATGTCCCAACTACCCATACGCACACACACACACACACATACATATACTCCTTATGGGAGGGTGCCTTACTCACTGCTGCCAAGGCCAACACTGAAATTTCAGAATGACTCAACTATAGCAGTAGAAGTTTAGCCAGAGTCCAGAATGTTCCTACAGCCTTACTCATGAATCACTTAGTTGTTCTAACTCACCCCAACCAATTGGTCCTCCAGGATTCTCTGTGGCTTTCCTAGAACAATACTATCAATCCAAGATCTTTCTGGTCCTGGTCCTGGTCTAGTAATGAGGGATCAATGATGGGTTACTTGTTCCTGGAAGAGTAGGTGTATGGTGAAGTTTACTTTATCACTAAGAATGAGGCTACCAAACATGTAGCCTAAGAAAGGTAAGGAATTTAGAATAATCTCTCTTGAGAAACAAGCTACCCCTTGGGCCGTATGTTCAGGTTCATTCATTCATTCATTCATTCATTCAGCTGGCGCTTGTTAAGTACCTACCGTGACCCAGCCACTGTACTAGGTTTTAGGAACCAAGAGGAATATTATAATTCCATGCACTTCCTGAACTGAAGATTATTGTTAAAAGGGCTATTCTTTCTTCAAACATTCTGCAAATGTGTCTGTACATATGCTGCTGGGACTCAGGTCTAGCCTCTCTTTCTGCTTGAGAGATTCTGTCTTTGGCAACATCTATTTTGCTGTGCTGAGCTTTCCGTGGTCCTGGGCAAGTTGCCTTTATGCTCTAAACTTAAGTTAGTCCCTTTACTCTGGCTGCCACTGTGGAAAAATTGTATAAATCCTTTCCTTTTCACAGAAAAAATAGCTTCCACTTTGGGATATAAAATGAAAAGTGGGCCTTCCTCTTTTCTACTGGGCAGACATGATTATCATGATACTTCTTTGTAATGCTATCAAACACCACCTGCTCGGTGAGTGCATTAGCATTTTAAGTATATTTTCTGTTAGAAGGATATTAAGTCTGAGCTATGATACAGATTTTTGTTTCAGTTATCTCTAGCACATTTAGATAGCCCTTAATTGTAATCATAAAGAAGAAAAACTTTATACTTAAAAAAATCATACTCCACAAAACTGGACCATCAAAAGGATGAATTCTCACTCATAGAACCTTCTAGAAACTGATGAAAACTAAATGACAAAGTATTTCAATGAGAGTATCAGCGGGAACAGTAATTTCATTACTTCCATTTAGGGTAAGTAGAATGAAGCAGTTTCAGCCTGAAGAGGAAGAATATGGGCTCTCTGATCACAAGGAAATGCCTCCCAGAAAAAGGTACTGGGAAAAACAAAGAAAAAACTTACTTTGACATTCAAAATATACAGACCTGCACTATTTACTGTCATGCCGAGTGGTCTTGGTTATATACAACCAGCAATGCACAGAACAGATATAGAACTGTGTTCATGGGGAGAAAAAATTTAAAAACAGAGACGTAGCAAAAGCATGCAGCCCTGACCTCTCAATTATTCCACAGAACATTCCTGGCATAAATATTCTGTATCTACCATGGACAAGATCCCAGCAGAGAAGGGCCTGCCTTGGCTGGCAGTCAAAAAGCACTCTAAGAACAATAATGAGTCCTACCCCCACACCATAGTACCTACTTGTAAGTTAGCCTAGGAAGGGTTGGGAACATCTAAGTTTTCTAAGTTGCAGTAAATATATCTTTCAAGGAACCTCTAGGAACAAAAAAAGCCCTAGGGAGTGTGCATATTGGACACTAGGAACAACCTTGTCTACCAAGAATGTTGACATCAGCCAAAGGCTTTGCTATCCTTCTGATGGCTCAGTCCGGCTAGGCCAGCTCTCAGCTAAGCTATTGAAAGAAATCAGATGAACCTCCAAAGGCCACCTACATTCATTGCACATCAGTGGGGAAAAGGATTAGGAAAACTAACTGAAGAAAAACAAATCTTTATTTATGATTTTTATAAAGATCTCTAGCATCTTACAGATGATTATTTTGCTAACTGAACTGAAATCTTAGTAATTAATAATCACTCTGAGGAAATCAGGAAACATCATTGCATTTAAAGTTTGAAAGACAAACATGACTTGGAAGTGACAGACAGTGTATTGCTCTGGAGAAATTATAGACTCGCCTCCACTGGCACCATTTTTTTAAAAAAACTTTTCTTGGCACCATTTTTTTTTTAACTCCAGGATAGTGAAGAAAAGGTAGAGACCTTTCTCTCTCCTCTCCAGAGAAGATTTGTTTACATTCCAGAGTAAAGGTCTCACTCCCTCTCTGGAGGGGAAGTGAACAAATGTGTGAGCAACCTATGAAAGCTCCGAGTTTCATAATTTAAGGGTTCCTTTCCTGTGATGAAATTCCGCTGCATGTTCGGGGTGATATCAGGCCCGCATTGAATTGCTCAATGGGGATTGAAGCTCATGGCTGAGATGCTCAGTGAATGATAAATGGTTTGTTCTCGGATCCAGAGATCTTGTGTTTCCTGTAAAAAACTGTAGCTATGTATATGTGCATATATGTTATGTATTACAGGCACATAACCTTGTATGCATACAAGCACATATTACCCAAATAGGACGTCACCACCAGCTCTTAGATTGGAAAGAATAACAATTCTCACAGATAAAGTGCCTCATGAATTAAAATGAGCAGCTGGCCTATTCCTTGTCGTGATAGTTAATTGTATGTTTCAACTGGACTGGTCCATAGGGAGCCCAGATATTTGGTCAAACATTCTGGGTATTACTGTAAGGATGTTTTTGGATGAGATTAACATTTAAATCAGTAGACTGAGTAAAACAAATTGCTCTTCCTGATACGAGTGGGCTCTATCCAATCAGTGGAAGGCTTGAATAGAATAAATAGACTGATCTCCAAGCAAGAGAGAATTCTTCCTGCCTATTGGCCTTCAAACGGGAACATTGGCTTTCTTTCTGTCTCTGTACTCAAACTGAAACATTTGTTCTTTTTGGGTCTCGAGTTTGCCAGTCTTTGGACTGGAACTACACTACTGATTCTCCAAGTTCTCAGGCCCTTGGACTCAGACTGGAACAAAAGCATAAAGTGACTCCAACCTGCAGACTCACCCAGCAGATCTTGGGATTTGTCAGCCTCCATAACTGTGTGAGCTCATTCCTAATAATAAATCTCTCCATATACGTACATATCCTATTGGTTCTGTTTCTCTAGAGAACCCTGACTAATAAAACTGCCTTGATATAAAAGAAATCCAGTCAACAGAAGGCTTACTTGTTCTATGTTCATGATGTCCCTGTTTCCACATACATCTAGGAATACAAATACTATAATCCTGACAAAAGTTGCCTGTTCCCCTAAACCTGTCCACACCTCTGTGAATAGTCCTTCATTAAAGTCTCTTTATTTAAACCATTTGGGATAAACTCATTTGGGCCATGATACATATTATTCTAGAATTCAATGCCACAATGAAAAAGAATAATATGTATATGAATGTTCTACCCAATTCTCAGTTTTACATTTAACATGTAAAAGTCACAAGAAAATTTCACTTCCTGCCTAGCAATGAATAAAAGCCTAAAAAGTTCAAATGATCTATTCAATCATAACGTTTCTAGAAGCTATCACAGGGCTGAAGTCTCAGAGGCAGCACACATGAATACACATGAATTATTTCACCTTTGGCAGAATGTGGGAGGAAGAAGTAGCCACCAGAGAAGAGAATAAGGAAAAATTGGCTACAATTTTTACAAACTCCTAAAGGCAAATGTAGGCCGACAGATCAATTTAAAATACCTGGAAGGCCCAGACATAAGAGGAGTTCACACTCGGTTTCAAGGTCTTTCCCCCAGGTCTCTTCTAGGAGCTCATGAGAAAAACCAGGGGTAGGGAAAGAAACTGGAGAGATTCCCCCCCTCGGGGGCATCAATTTGCAGGATGTGATTGGTTACCAGCTGTGCAGCACTGCTCATTTTCCTGTGCCCTCTTTCATGTGAAACAAAAGCCTAAGTTGCTGGGTATAGACGGTGAAACTTCTCACCTCTAAGGCCTCTGGGGGACAGATAACAAAGAAAAGCCATTTGCTTCTGGACAACGTGTCTTCGAGTGAAGAAAACTTGAACAATACAATAATGTTTCCGTGAAAAAAGAAAATCCAGCACAATCCCAGAGCAAAACTATATTTCTGTAGGTCTTTCTATATGTATATAATATGCACACAAATGGAAGTGGTAATTATAGTTACCTTGATGGAGGAATGTGGAATTGGTAGTGAAAGGGGACTTGAGCTGTACCAGTGAAAGCCAAATAAAGTGTGTACTTTGGTAAATAACATTTTACCAATGTTAATTTCTTGTTTTTGACAAATGGAACATGTTTATATAAGATGGGAAACTGGGTGAAGGGTGTATGAGATCTGTACTAGCTTTGCAACTATCCTGCAAATCAAAAATTATTCCAGGGGTGCCTGGGTGGCGCAGTCGGTTAAGCGTCTGACTTCAGCCAGGTCACGATCTCGCAGTCCGTGAGTTCGAGCCCCGCGTCAGGCTCTGGGCTGATGGCTCGGAGCCTGGAGCCTGTTTGCGATTCTGTGTCTCCCTCTCTCTCTGCCCCTCCCCCGTTCATGCTCTGTCTCTCTCTGTCCCAAAAATAAATAAACGTTGAAAAAAAAATTAAAAAAAAAAATTATTCCAAACTAAAAACTTAATTTAAAAGAAAAAACTGAGAAAGTACAGATGTTGAATGGAATTTTTAAAAAGTGAGTTTGAAGTGATAATTATGATAATCTGTGATTATGTTCCTAGTTATTGCAAAACCTTTATCTACCAAAATGAAACAACTTTCTGGAAAGCTTATAAATCAGGACATTGAAGTTACAACAATAATTAATGAAACGTTAACTGTTTCTTATAGAACTATTTAAAAAACATACTTAAAATGTAAAAATTTGAGGCTGTGAGACTCAGCCCCATGGGCAATAACCTTAATATTAAGAAAAAATCTCGGGGTGCCTGGGTGGCTCAGTTGGTTAAGTGTCGGATTGTTGGTTTTAGCTCAGGTCATGATCTAATTGTTTATGAGTTCGAGCCCCACATCAGGCTCTGTGCTGCCAGTGTGGAGCCTGCTTGGGATTCTCTCTCTCCCTCTCCCTCTCTCTCTCTCTCAATCTGTCTCTGCCCCCTCTCAGTCTCAAAATAAATAACTAAACTTCAAAAAATAAAAAGAAAAAATCTCTTTTTTCCTGAGACTTAATGGCAATCTACTTAATGGAGAAGCCATTGGAGGAGTTTGATGAAGTTTTTAAAGTCAAATTATGGCTCAGATGAGGTTGTCATATAGCTAGTGACAGCCACGGTCAAGCAAACAAGCTCACGGTTTGTGAGTTTGAGCCCCGTGTAGGGCTCCTTGCTGACACCATAGAGCTTGCTTGGGATTCTCTCTCTTTCTCAAAATAAATAAATAAACTTAAAAAATTAGTTTTACTGTAAATATGGCAACATTTGAAAAAAATAAGTGGGATTCTCTTTTTAATTGTATTATTTTTATATTATAGAGCTGGTTTCTAAGTATTTTGAATATCAAGTCTGTTTACAACCTTTACATCCATTTATCTCTAAGACAGTTGGAAATTGGATTTCTAACCCTGACCACGTGACACCTTTGTTTGACCCCCGAACCTCAAGGGCTGCATGGAAAATTGCAAAAATATTCTTTTTTTAAAAAATTTTTTTAATGTTTATTTATTTTTGAGAGAGAGAGAGAGAGCGCGAGCAAGCATGAGCAAGAGAGGGGCAGAGAGAGAAGGAGACACAGAATCCGAAGCAGGCTCCAGGCTCTGAGCTGTTGGTCCACAGCCTTACTCGGGGCTCTAACTCATGAGCAGTAAGATCATGACCTGAGCCAAAGTCAGACACTTAACCAACTTAATCCAGGCACCTCTGCAAAAATATTCTGATATAAAAATTGATTAAAAACTTAAAATAAACCTGTATTAGACAGCAATTTTAGCAAGGGCAACTACCATAAAGTAAAATAATAAGTATTAGAATCAACTTCCAAACTTTGGAAATTGGAGATTAAGAGAGAAAGTGGAAGCTCTTTGGTAAGCATTGCACAGCAGGAGAAATTCTTCAGCTCTAAGACCAAAGGAAGGAAGCATACGGAAATGATAACTATAGTGTGGTGAAACCAATTTAAATTTCTTTAAATAAAAGTTTGTACCACTTCATGGCCAGCCTTTAGAAATGGCTCTGGAAAATTCCAAGATAACAAAGCAACGTGAAAAAAGTATATAATTCAACTAAGACATTGTTTTTCAGCAAGAAGCAGATTCCAAGCATGCAATAAAAAAAAAAAGTCAAGGAAGAAAAATACTGGAAAAATTTGAAATTATTACGCTGTAACTTGCCAGTCTTTTTGAATGGAAAGAAAGGAATGCTCTGGTTGGCTGGAGTTGTCTACAGGAGACCATCTTCTTTATAGAAACTCCAAAATAGTAACTTCCGTTTTTGTAGGAACTCTACAGATCCTTAGAACTGATTTGAGAAATTAGTTAATTGTACAAGGCATCATAGCTAACAAATACAGAGCCTTGGGTTTCAGGTCAACTTGGGAAGACTCAAAAGTTCGTGTTCCTTCCTCTACCCAATGTTTTCAAACTGGCTTCTTGTTAAAATCAGACAATTCCTAAAACATACTGATGTTCATGCCTTATCTCAAGGTTCTAATTCCAATCTAAATTGGTCTGGGAGGGGTGCCTTTTCTTATTTGTTTTTGTTTTATTTATTCTTTTTAATTTTTTTTAATGTTTATTTTTGAGAGAGATAGAGACAGAGCATGAGTGGGGGAAGGGCAGAGAGAGAGAGGGAGACACAGAATCAGAAGCAGGCTCCAGGCTCTGAGCGGTCAGCACAGAGCCTGATGCGGGGCTTGAACTCATGAACCATGAGATCATGACCTGAGTCAAAGTTGGACGCTCAACCAACTGAGCCACTCAGGTGCCCCTGTTTTTACTTTTTTAAAAAGCCCTGCAGATGATGCTTCTGTCCAGCCAGGGTAAGGGCCACTGTGCTACATGTGCTGAGTCTTGAAACCCAAGAGCTGTCAAAAAATTCACAGTAATATTATGATCATGCAGAATTTACGTTTGGATATAGTGTTATTGAAGAATCAATGAAATAGCTCATTTTGATCAATACAAATATCTATATTGAGTTGAAGGATTTTCTTCATTTAGAGCTCATTCATTAGAGAAGGTTTTTCTTGTTAGTAATTATGGGGTTGTAGCTTAACTAGCAGAAAGTGTAATCATTGGACTAGAATGGCTTTTTTGCCCTAATAGGATGATAATGATTAGGGCCAGTCTAACACTTGCTCTGGATTTTTTATCAGAGATTGTCAATGAATACATTAAGTCCACAATGAGAACAGGCTTCTTGTGTAATAATCAGTTCAGATTAAGAATTTGACCCTCACAAAAGTTTTTTATAACACGTAGGCACTATTTACTGAGATCTTACTCTATGGCAGACACGATATTAAAAATTTTAGACATTACTTGTTTACTCCTGCCCACATCCCTATGAAGTGGTATTATTACCTTTGTTTTACAAATGAGGGACTTGAATTCAGGGAGTTCACACAACTCAAAGTCTCACAGTTGGAAGGTGTAGCCAGGATTCAAAGCTGGGTCAGTTTGACTTGAAAGCCAGTGCTTTTAATCTTGATTTTTCTTTTACTGGTGAAATATCAAACACGATATGAGCATAATAATAATAATCCCTCACTGAAATTTAAAATGTGAGAACACAATAAAGGGTAACTATAGCCTTTAGGTGTTTCTTGTGGGGGGAGGCATCCAGCCTTAGTTTCTTTAACTCTGACAAACTCTGATGACCCCTCTCTCCCACAGGTCTGTTAGAAAATCCCAGCATGGGGGTGCCTGGGTGGCTCAGTTAGTTAAGCCTCCAACTCAAGATATTGGCTCAGGTCATGATGTCACAGTTCATGGGATCAGGCCCCATGTCACGCTCTATGCTGACAGCTTGGAACCAGCTTGGAATTCTCTCTCTCTCCTCTCTCTCTCTCTCTCTCTCTCCCTCTGCCCCTTGCCCCCACACATTCTTTCTCTATTTCAAAATAAATAAACATTAAAAAAATAAAGAAAATCCCAGCATGTTTAGGTTTGGCAGAGAAAATAGAAGTTGCCTAATTAAATTTGAATTTCACATAAACAGAATGATTTTTTTAGTTTAAGTATGTCCCAAATGTTGCATGGGACACACCTGTACAAAAAATTATTTATTTACCTGATGTTCTAGTTGAGCTGGGTGTCCTGTATGTTTATTTGCTAAATCTGGCCGCCTGAGTGCATGTGGTCACCAAGATTAGGCAGGTCTGAGCCAAGGTGGGAAAAAGGAGATGAAAAATCCATTCTTGTCATAGCAGAACACATACAGTAAAGGTTTTAACACAAAACTTGACTCTAAGAGAGTTTTCTTATTTCAGTGGCAAACTTTTATAAGCATCAGTGAAAATTGGCTTAATTATCTTGAAGTGATAAAACATGCCACAATTTGTCTCTCTCCTTTGTACCTTGATGACACTCATAGAAAAATTGCTTTACTACGTCTAAAATGCTTTTCTTGTGCTTTTCTCTCTGACTGCAACCTCAGATGAGTTTTTCTTTTCTTTTCTTTTTTTAAATGCCTACATACCTAAAACGAGAGGGTAAAGAATAAAAGTCCCTGACAGTGCTGTTACCAAAATAAAACATAGAATTTATGATAATGTAAAAATAATAGTGGTGGAATTTGTTGTCTAGAAGTGCCAAGGAATTTTAGAGTAGTTTACCAATTCTTGCAACATTCCTTTGAAGGGATTATCATTGTCTGGATGTTCCAGATAGAAAAATGTAAGTAGAGATAATTACCTTCTTTGTCCAAACAAGAAATTGGGGACACCATGTGTTAGCCATAAGCTCACTGCGATCTCCTCTGTCCCGGTGACTTAACTCATGGCTTCCCAGCCACCTGAATCCTTGTCCAATTGTCTAGAATTACTAAATAGCTAATGTAGCAAGAAATTAAAAACAAACAAAAATTCTAGTAAATGATTTTAGAAACATGTCAAGGAATATCACAACTATTTTGTAACTCATCAAGTTCCCAAGGGGAGGAGGGAGAGAGTGAGAAGAGCAAATTCAGCACTTCCTTGAAGCTCAAATATAAAATGTGTCTTGCCCTCAAGTGACTCGTGACAAATAAAATTAAATCTGATATATGTAAACTAGCACTGGATTTTCAGGCTGGATAAATTGTGACTTGTTTTTCCTGACACTGTTTCTCTAGGTTATATAGTGCTTGGCCTTCATTCTGCTTGGCTAGGTGACAAGTGGTTTGAGCATCCACACTGTGTTTGATAATGTGGTCATGTGACTCTTTCTACTGTTCTAAAGTGCAAATGTCCAAGTCCATAAGTGGCACATAATGTTTCACAGTGAATCGGGGCTTTCATCAAGGAGCAAATGACCCAGATTGGCGTGTTTGTGACCATATTCCATCTACACAAGCCCTTTGATAAAGGAAGCCTTTGGAGGTGCTGGGAGAGGATGGTTGATGGTGCAGGAAAGAAGTACACCACAGAAAATTTACTGGGTAAGCAGGAGCCTTTTCAGCAGGATTCCTGCACGAGAATTACCCTTAGACTGAGTAAATCTAGAGATTAGTCTGTGGTGTCTTTTGTGTACTAAAATGCAGCACATTTTTTCCATGCCTAAGCCCTTTCCTGAAAATGGGTTTCTAATATTATGTCTAAATTCCTTGTTCACTGAACCTACAAGGAACTTATGGAGCAATGGAATTAAAAGATTAAACCTCGAGCCACTTGTGCTAAGTCTTTAAATGCCTTATGGAGCACAGTTTACATAGCAACCCAGTCCACAATGGAAGTTGCACGACTCAATTGCTTTTGGAGAGTCTTAGAGACTCAGGTGTTAGGGGAATTTTTCCTTCACTGTTTTCCTACTGCAGCAACAGGCCCAGTGGCATTACGATTCTTCCGTGTGCACGCCATTAAGTTTTCACATATGGTTGCATATATTGAAGATGTGTATGGGTTTCATTTTAAATATTACCCAGTGACCACATGTGATCTCGGCGTGGAGATTAGGTCCTCGTCAGACATCATGTACAGCTTCTTGAGTAATTTCATCTCACAGCCTGTTAGAACTGAGTAGCCCTTTAGAAATATATGCCAGCTTCTTTTTATAGATGAGAAAAGTGAGACGTAGAAAAATTAATGACAACAAAAACAACAACAACAATAATGATAAGTAGCAGTAATGGCTAACATTTGTCCAGCATTTTCTACATGCTGGAAACAACTATTCTTCATGAATTATTTCTTTTACTCCTTGCTGCAGGCCTGTGAGTTCTGGGCTAATATTTTCCTTAATATGTGCTTTCATATGATAGCCTTCCCCTCTCTCCAATATCATCAATTATTAGCTGTCTATTAGATCACGCCCATTAGAAGGCACACATGGTGTTAGTTCTTCCCTTTTAAAGGACAAACCAGGAGCACCTGGGTGGCTCAGTCAATTGAGTGCCTGGCTCCATTTAGGCTCAGGTCATGATCCCAGGGTAGTGGGATGGAGCCCTGCCTTGGGCTCTGCACTGAGAGTGGAGTCTGCTTGAGAGTCTTTGTTTCTCTGTCTCTCTACCTCTGCCCCTCCCGTGCTCACACGTGCTCTCTCTCTTAAAAAAAAAAAAAAGTAAAAGACAAAACAACAACAAAAAACAAAGCCTTCTCCTTACCCTACTTCCCTTACTGCAAGCCATTCTTTCTCTTATTCCATTTTTGCAGAAAAAAATGCCTTGAGTTGGCATTCGGCTCAGCCGATTCGTCTCAACCCATTTCTCCCAGCCAGTTGTTTGCCACCACTCCTCTAAACAAACTGCTCCTGTGTAGGTGACCACTGGCTTCCGTGCTGCCAAGCCCACTGACCAAATTTCAGTCCTCATCTTCCCTGACACTACCAGTAGCTTTTGACAAAATTGTTGCCTCCTGCCTGAATCATTGCTTTACCAGATGGGTATATTGCCCCTATTCAAAACAGAGCTTGGCTCCTGGTATCAACCCAAAAAATATTTGTTATAGCAGCCTCCCACAAATTCTGACATGTTTTGGTTTCGTTTTCATTCAATTCAAAATATTTCCTAATTTTCGCTGTGTCTTTTTCTTTGACCTGGAGTTGTATACAAGTGTGTAGTGTTGATTTCCAAGTATTTAGGGATTTCTAGATAGCTTTCTGTTGTTGATTTCCAATTAAATTCTGTTGGGGTCAGAGAATATACTGGGTATAATTCTAATTCTTTTCCTTTTTTTTCGAGATTTGTTTTATGGCCCAGGTATGGTCTGTCTTGGTGAATGTTCCATGTGCACTTGAAATGAATGTGTATTCTGCTGTTATTAGGTGGAGGGTCTTATAAATAGCAATTATGTTGAGCTGATTGATACTGTTGTTCTAGATCTTTATTGATTTTTTTAATCTGTTTGTTTTATTGATTACTGAGAGAGGAGTGTTAAAGTCTCCAATTATCATTGTTTATTTGTTTATTTTTCCTTTCAATTCTGTTATTGCCTCATGTATTTTGGCTCTTTGTTGATACATACACAAATATTTAGAGGTTATGGCTTCTTGATAATTGACCCCTTCATCATCATATACTGTCCCTCAACCTTGATAGTATTACTTGTTCTAAAATTGACCTTGTCTGATATTAATATAGCCAGTTCAGTGTTTAAAAAATTAGATTTGCATAGTATATCTTTTTTCATTATACTTTTAACCTACCTATGTCTTTATATTTAATGTGAATTTCTTGTATAACATATAGCATATAAATGGATACTGCTATCTAATTTAATTTAATGATCTTTGCCTCTTAATAGTTAAGGGCATTTAGACAATTCATATTTAATATAATTATTGACATTATTGTAATTAAATCTGCAATCTTTTCATTTCTTTATCTGTTCTTTGTTCTTTTTTAATATTTAAATATTTTTTCATAATTTCATTTTGTATTCATTTTCAAATATTTTCTGTGATTGCTTTAGGGTTTACAATATACATCTTTAACTTATCATAGTCTACCTTCCATCATTATACAACTTTTTTTTAAGTTTATTTATTAGGTTTTTGAGAAAGAGAGAAAGAGAGAGAGAGTGGGGGAAGGGCAGAGAGAGAAGAAGAGACAGAATCCCGAGCAGGCTCCACACAGGCAGCTCAGAGCCCAATGCGGGGCTCTAACTCACGAACGGTGAGATCAGGACCTGAGCCAAAACTAAGAGTCCGATGCTTAACGGGACTGAGACACCCTGGTGGCCCCATTATACAACTTCTAAAGTGGAAGAGCCTCAAAACATTGTATATCCTTTTCTCCCTCTCATCTACTTCCTCCTCTCATATTATTGTTGCCATACATTGTACTTCTACACATGACTCACTATAGTTACTATTTTGATTTCTCTCAGGGGGACAGCAAAATATGGTCTGCAGTCCAAATCCTGCCCATGGTTTTATACAGCCTGTGAGCTAAGAATGCTTTTTATATTTGTAGTGGGTTATGCAAATGATAACAACCAGAAAGTGGGTCATGTAACAGAAAACCTATATGGTCTGCAAAGCCTAAAGTACTATTTTGTCTTTCACAGAAAAAAAAATTTCCCATTCTTGTTTTAATTACCTTTTAAAATATTAAAATTAAGGAAAATATTTTTTATGTATACTCTTATTTTTACTATTTATGATTCTCTTCTTTTTGGGGGCAGGTGGCTTGGTAGATCTAAATTTCCATTTGATATCATTTTTCCTTGCATGTGAAGAACTTTCTGTAATGTTTCTTTTTGTACAGATATGCTGACAGTGAATTCTTTCAGCCTTTGCTTATTTGAAAAAAATACCTTCAGCTCACTCTCATTGTTGAAAGGTATTTTCAGTGGGTATAGATTTCTGGGTCAGCAATTTCTTTTTCTTTTATCACGGTGCATTGTTCTCTAACTTGCAGTTTCTAATGAGTAGTGTCCTATAATTCTTTGTTCTTCTGTGTGTAATGTTTATTTTTACTTTTGTTGCCTACAAAATTTTCTCTCTGTCTTTGGTTTATAGCAGTTTGATTAGTGGTGTGAATATTTGTGTGTTTGTTGGTGTTCACCCTGCTTGTGGTTCTCTGGGCATCTTAGATCTATGACCTGTTGTCTTTTACAAATTTTAGAAAATTTGAAGTAATTTCTTCAAATATTTCTTCTGCTCCATTTTGTTTCCTCTTTCTAGGACTCCATTTTCATGTATGTTAGAAATTTAATATTGTGTTCAGCTTTTGGATGCTCTGTTCTTTTTTTTATTATTTTTTTTTTAAATTTTTTTTTTCAACATTTATTTATTTTTGGGACAGAGAGAGAGAGACAGAGCATGAACGGGGGAGGGGCAGAGAGAGGGAGACACAGAATCGGAAACAGGCTCCAGGCTCCGAGCCATCAGCCCAGAGCCTGACGCGGGGCTCGAACTCACGGACCGCGAGATCGTGACCTGGCTGAAGTCGGACGCTTAACCGACTGCGCCACCCAGGCGCCTCTCTTTTTTTTATTATTATTATTATTCTTTTTTCCTCTTTGTGTTTAATTTTGAGTAATTTCTATTGATCTACCTTTAAGTTTACTGATTTCTTATTTCTTTCCAGACTGCTGATAAGCCTGTCACTGGAATTCTCTATCTTTGATATTTTTTTATTTGTAGCATTTTAATTTGTCTATATTTTTTAGTAATTTCTGTCCCTCTGTTTGAATTCCTTGTATGTTTATGAAAGTTGCTATCTATTCCATCAGATCCTTTAACATATTAATTATAGTTGTTTCAATGTTTTTGGCTGATGGTTTCAAAATTTGGGTCATCTCTGAATCTGGTTGTATTGACTGCTTTATCCCTTAATTTTCTTTCTTTCTTTTTCTTTTTTAAAATTAATTACCAGGTATTGTGTATATAATAGAAGAGATTGAGTTAAATAGTATCCACACCCAGAAATTTGCTTGCCTCTTTTGTCAGGCCCATAGTGTGTGGGATTAAGTCAACTAGTCAGGAGTCAAACTGGGTTTGGGTTTTTTTGTTGCTATTTTCACCTGTTCACCACAGGCTTCAAATTTCTCCAGAGTTTAGTTGCTCTTATTTTGTACTTAGAGTTCAGCCTAGTGTACTCCAGGGTTTTCCTCTGTGTTCCTGCTCCATCTTCAGCTTTAGCAATCCCTTTGCCTGTGCCAAAGATGGCGTCTCTCGCCATGCTCTTGCATGTGGTTGACTGCTTTTGCTTGCTACTCCCTGCTAGTATCGTAGCAGATATGGAAATCTGAATCAAGATTTGAAGCAGATATGGAAAGCCTGAATCAAGCAAGCTTTTTATACCTTGCCTGCTTTTTCAGCATTCCTGCCTGCCTTCCCTCTTGCTCCCAAGCTCTGCCTTGTATCTGTGCTTGGTCGTGGGTGGGTGGAATTTCCTGCCCCACCCTCATGGTAGCTAGTTTCTGCTTAATGGTGCAGGATCCTGCACCCAAGATGTTTTTCTGCCCTACTCTCAGGAGCAGAGGGTTTTTACTGATATACTTCCCCTAGGAGCAAATTGATCTGTGCCTGTGTTCCACACCCCAGACAGACACAGGTTTTGTTTCTACTCTCCCCCAGAAGCAATGGTCTTTTACTTGGGCCCCAGTGAGAAGATTTGCTGTCTTCACTCAAAGGCTTAAGCCGTATTCTTCATAGAAAGACGCCGAGGAGCAAAAGATAGTGTTATTTATCTACCAATTACTATGATTTGTTGAGATTTCTATTCCAGAGAGCATTAACTCCTTGGTAATTTTGGCCTACCCCAAATGTGAGTCAAGTATCTGCCTGAGCTTGAAGAGAGCCATCTGGAAGACAGTTCCAGGTATTTTCAGTAGGAGTCATCAGAGTGTGAGGAACAGTGAGTGCTCAAATGATATGGTCAAGGCACACACACACACACACACACACACACACACACACACACAAGACATTGACTACTACACAAGATTCACCAGGTGACAGAAATTCCCGTTCTGTTTGCCTCTCCCAAACCTCAACTCTTGGTCTGGAAATCTGTGAATATATGTGATCATGGTTTGCTCAAGTGGCCCAAGTGAACTAAAGTGAGCCAAAATAAAAAATTATGGGCAGAAAAAACACTCTAAGATGAAAGGCCATCAAGCATCAAAGCCTTCCTGACAGAAAACAATAAGAAACTATGACATTTTTTCCCTTTGATCAGGCCTCAGAGAATGAGATTGAGAAATAGTTCAAGTTTTTCTAGAGAAAAACTGGAGCCACTAATAGAAAAATATCAGTTTTCATCCCATAGTAGGGAACATGTTGTTGGTTTGTAGGAGGGCTATAAAACCACACCTACAAAGGAATGGCTAATACTGCTTATAATACCAACTTCTAATTCTAAAAATGACTTAAAGAGTAGACATGGGAAGGGGAAAATGTGGCTGGCATCAAGGAAGGTTTACCAGCATTCCTAGGGCAGGTAAACTATAGTATATCCTGACACTATGGTGAGTGAGTTACAGGTGGACGTAAGAAAGGCATAGAAGAAGCATGGCTACCTCCTCTCTATAGAAAAGTACTGGTTATGAGCCAGGGATGGAGGTCTGGAAAAGCAGCCTAGTTTAAGGGAAATGCACTGTAGGAAAGGTAGATGTCTGTTCTTTTTGCTTTCCTATGTCCATTCAGTCAGCTCCTTGTAACAATGCTTGCCTTTCCCTTTGAGAAACAACTATCAGCTCATGAACATCCAGGGGAGTTAACTCTGCCCTCACTTGAGGAGTGGACTTGTGTCTCAAGTCTGATAATCAAAACATTGCATTTTCTAGTTATAGTGAATTAAATTTGCTCCAACTTTTGGAAAGAGGGACATAGTCTCTTTTCTGGTGAACTTGAATTCAGAGGGTGTAAACCCAGGGTTTCAAAGAGTCATGATAAAGGGCTCCAGGATGCAGCCACAGAGCAAAATGCAGGGCTAAGCGATTAGGAAAAACTAGTGACAATACTCCTTTTTTTTCTAGAGCCAGTAGAACCATGGATTTTCACTTGTATGAACTGAGAAATTCCCATTTTTGTTTGTGGATTGAAATTGAAATTTCTGTCACTTGCAGCCAAAAGATTCCTTCCTGACTGAAATATTGACTCAGGACAGACCCTCTTAGGGCTACAAGGTAGTACAAAACAAAAGTCTTCACCTGGAACTTTGTTAGATGTCCAAAGCATATTAATAAATTGCTTGACTGAAGAAGCTAAATTAGGCAGGATATCCAGGAAGTTAATTTTAGCACAATTTAAAAAATTTTGTTTTACTTTAAATAATTTTTTTATTTTCAAGTAATTACATATTTACAAAAAATTACAAAGACATTATAGAGAATTCCCATATTTTTTGGCCTGTTTTCTTCTACTATTAATGTCTCACACAACCATGGCACATTTGCCAAAATAGTGATACATTGTTGTTACCTAAACTATAGAGTTTATTTGAATTTCACATGTGTTCCTACTAATGTCCTTTTTCTGTTCCAGGATCCCATCTAGGATACCACATTGCATTTAGTTGTCATATTTTCTTAATCTCCTCTGGCCTATGGCAGTGTCTCCATTTACCCTTGGTTTTCATGACCTCAACAGTTTCAAGGAATACTGGTTTTATATTTTGTGGAATGTCCTTCAGTTTGAGTTTTCTGACATTTTTTTCATGATTAGAATAGGATGATGGATTTGGGGGGAAAATACCACAGAGGTGAAGTTGGGTAAAATCCTAACAGAGTTGATTAGATGATGAGAAAGTGAATGTACTGTGCATACCATTGAGTCAAGGAGGCCTCTGAGTATGAAATATGGTGGTCCTCCCAGGGTTGACTGTCATTCAGAATCATATTGCATTGAATACTAAGCATGGAGCTCTTTGTATTTCAAGGAGACAAAAGTGCATAGTGATTTTCTGGGAGTTTTTTTTATAATCATGGTAAATGTGAGTGAGTTTTTACTTTCTGGAAATTTAAGATACAGAGTTACTAATTCATTTCAATAAGTAAAAAGCCCTGTCTTTCCAAACCAAAACTGGAAGGAAAGGCCCGTTACTAACCATGAGAAAGGCACCTTCATTTTGCAGAGACCTCTCTGCTACAAGAGTTCTCTGAGTGGATTTATGCCTGTGCCTCCAAATGATTTTCATAAAATGGTTCAATAGTGCTATAGACTGAATGTTTGTCTGCCCCCCCACCCCCACCAATTCATATGTTGAAATCCCAACCTCTAAGGAGATAGCAGTTGGAGGTGGAAACTTTGGGATGTGATTAGGTCATAAGGTGGAGCCCTCATGAATGGCATTAGTACCCTTAAAAGAGGCCTCAGAGAGCTCATTGCTTTTCATTGTGTGAGGACACAAAGAGAAGGTGATCATCTATGAATCTGGAAGTAGGTTTTCACCAGACACTATCTGCCAGCACTTTGATTTTGGACTTCCCAGCCTCCAAACTTGTGAGCAATAAATTTCTGTTGTTTATAAGGCACCTAGTCTAAGGTAGTTAGACTGAACAGCAGCCCAAACAGACCAAGACAAGTAGTCTTGACCAAATATTTTCATACATAGACACACACATACACACACACACACCACACACACACAATTATCAAGGGCTATATAGTTTCAAACAGAAGTGTATTATTGAATTATCTTGCTGTAATACCAGGAAATAGTAAGTGGATCATCTACTTCCTTCTTTTTATGAATCAATTGATTATTGGAATAGTTATCAAACTCACTGGGCAAACCACTAGGAAAAAATCAGTAGAAGAGAAACCAAAGATTCAGTGCTAATCCAAATGCCTTATGTTCTAACACAGATATTTATCATTCACATGTCCAAATTAGGTCATGTATATGAAGCATTGTAAAAGTAATGTAACAATATTGAATATTGTACTTTCAATGAGTTCTCCTGCTGAAGACACATTAGAAAAAAAAAGAAACTGATTTTCTGCATCTTTTCACCCACTGTTGTTTCTGAAATGTGGTCAATTTCCCCTAACTCCAGTTAGGAGTAATTACCTTTTGTTTTTAAATTCTAGGATTAGAGGGGCACCTAGGTGGCTCAGTTGGTTAAGCGTCTGACTTCAGCTCAGGTCATGATCTCATGGTTCATGAGTTCGAGCCCTGCATCAGGCTCTGTGCTGACAGCTCAGAGCCTGGAGTCTGCTTTGAATTCTGTGACTCCCTCTCTCTGTCCCTCCCCTGCTCGTGCTCTCTCTCTTTCTCAAAAATAAACATTAGAAAAAAAGTTAAATTCTAGGATTAGAAAGTAGAATTTTCCAGAAAGAATTTGTGTTTCCTAAACAAATATGTGAATTCAGAAGATCTTTTTAAAAGGTTTCAAAATCATTGCCCATTGATTACAGGTTTTTCTTTTGGTTTGGTCTGAGAGGCATTTTAAATTATTTTAAAATAGTCACTAACTTTTGAAACTTGAGAGAATTCTCCTAAGAGATGTCTTCTTGGTTTCTCTTGTTGAACCAAAAGACTTGGTATGGTTGGGTATGCTGTACCCTATAGACAGGGTATGTGGTCCCTACCTTGTCAGCCTTATACCTAGACAGCTTTACTCATTTGCTTTCAAATTCTGGTCAACAGAAGTTAGAATTCCTGGTCTACATCTATCCAAATAATTTAGACAATTACCTGGAAGGGCAAAGGGAACAGAAGTTTGTACTTTGAAGGTAAAGAAAGGAATAATTTAACTTCAATGGAGTTGCATATCCCAGGAATGGAAAAGAGACAAGAGAGATGGTGGTAAAGAGCCTTCTGGCAGGTACTTGACTGAAATGTCCAGATGCAGAAGAGGCAGGAGCCTTTGAATCCTGTGAACCAACTTCTCTGCCTTGGTAAAGGTCTCTAGTAACTGAGTTTGCCACAAAGGACTAGAGCCGCTGAATAGCTGTCATCTTTTTCCAGCCTCCAAGGGCATCTGCAAAGCCCAATGGCAGCAGTAATCTCAAAACCCAAGACCTGGCTTTACTCCCGTTTTGTAGGACCTAATATGCCCCAGAGAGAGAGAGAGAGAGAGAGAGAGAGAGAGAGAGAGAGACAGAGACAGAATCCCAAAAAACCACTGACTCTGGAACTGAACTGCCAATTTCAGTGGGCAGAGAATTAGAGTTAGATTTTATTAGATTTAGAAAAATAAAGAAATGCAATATTACCTTCATCCCAGGGTTTAGAACAACTTATTCCTGTGAATCACAATAAGTGTTGTTTTTTTTTTAAAAAAAAGAACTTGCTTTTTAAAAATAAGAAACAAGAAAGCATAGTAAAATAATAGCAATTAAATTGATTAGGTTCAACTGCATCCACAATTAAGTTCATATTCAAGAATAAATGATTGGTCTCCAAACTCTTTCTTGATTCTAAAACACAAAATATTGGTAATCTAAGGGAATATTCAGAATATAGTTGATAAATAGATGTTGAATTATCCAGGCTGGCAGGTAGAATAATTTAACAACCAGATATACAAGGATGGTGATGCAGATATCTATCTTCATTTTGAAGCCACTGTCACTCAACAGACAAATACATTGCATGCAGAAATTTAAATTTAATGGAAATGATGGCTCTTAAACCAAAGTTGACAGTCTAACAAGTTAGAATTTACTATAGGTCACTTTACAACTGTGAGAAATTGTATTTCTTTCTGTCCTGATAAAGAGGTTTTAGTTTTGAGCTCAGGACTTAGGTGTACAACTGCCTTCTAGACATTTCCCCTGATAAGTGCCACAGACACTCCAGGCTCATGTAATCACAATGTTCCAAAATCTCTGGTCCTCCCAAAGTGCCCCTCTGCTCTATTTCCATTTACTAAGTTATCCGAACTAGACACCGGGGAGCTACAATACATCATCAATATCCCATATCCAATTAGTGGCAAGATCCTGTGGACTCTATGTCCTTAACTCTCCAAGGCCATGACACTGCCCTCTATTGTCCCAGCTGCTCTTTTCCCAGACATTCATTATCTCTGGCCAGAACCATTGTAGCAGTCTCTTGACTAAATTTAACATCCAACTTTTAATCCTATTAACACCTGCATGCTGCCACCAGAATGAGCTCTTCATAATTCATTGAAAAATGCATAGAAGCATAGACACTTTTGAAGACAGTTTAGCTGTTTCTTACAAAACTAAATACAGTCTTACCACACAAGCCAGAAATGATGCAATTAGGTGTTTACCCAGCTGATTTGAAATTTTATGTCAACATAAAAATCTGCAAAAGAATGTTTACGACAGCTATATTTATGATTAGCAAAAAAATTGGAAGAAATCAAGATGTCCCTCAACAGGTGAATAGATAAACAAACTGTGGTACATCCATACAATGGAACATTAGTCAGAGATAAAAGGGAATGAGTTTTCTTTTTTTTTTTAAATTTTTTAAAATTTTTTTTTTTTCAACGTTTATTTATTTTTGGGACAGAGAGAGACAGAGCATGAACGGGGGAGGGGCAGAGAGAGAGGGAGACACAGAATCGGAAACAGGCTCCAGGCTCTGAGCCATCAGCCCAGAGCCCGACGCGGGGCTCGAACTCCCGGACCGAGAGATCGTGACCTGGCTGAAGTCGGATGCTTAACCGACTGCGCCACCCAGGCGCCCCGGGAATGAGTTTTCTAACCTTGCAAAGACATGGATGAATCGTAGATGTGTTTGCTAAGTGAAAAAAAGCTACTCTAAAAAAAGCTACTCTGAAAAAGCTAACTAAAAAGGTTACATAGTAAATGATTTCATTTATATGACATTCTGGGAAAGGCAAAACTATAGAGATGATAGTGTTTGTTGGGAGTTCAAAAGTTGGGAAGAAGGAAGAGTTGAACAGGCAAAGCACAGAAGATATTTTAGGATGGTGAAACCATTTTGTTCAACAACATAATGGTGGACACATGACATCATGCATTTGCCAAAACCCATAGAACTTTACAGTGAGTAACTATTAATGGATGCAAATTTTAAAATCCTTCAGGAGGTCAGGGAGGTCCCAGGGTGAATGCAGACTATGGCAAAAGAATCTAACTGTATTACAAATATATGAAACAGCCTCACTAAAGCAGGTGAAGGAAAAGGTGCTGACAATAATTTTGGAAATGATTGGAATCTGTAAGATTAAGGGAACTGTATATAAGCATTATAATGTAGTTAATGAAGTTGTTCCCCATGAGTCAATGGGTTAACAATTCTGAAACCACTATACATGTATGATGGGACTGAACAGCTAAGAAAATGTATGGCAGATGGAGTGACCTGGGTTTCTCACTGTTGCAGTGGGAAGTTACAGAAAACAAGGGTGGAAGGAGACTAGAACAATTCTGTGGTAATGGATCAGAGTTGGAAATATGACTTTTAACTCATGTTTAGCTCCATATAGATACATATGGTCACATATAGGAATATTTATGGAAATACATATAAAAATATGTTAGTATACAAATGTACTTCCTTGCTCTGTCAGTTGAGAGGGCCTAGAAGCAATGAGGGCCTAGTAGTGATGAGCATACCTAGTACCAAGATCTTAGTTTCTAACCTGGTTCTTCAATAAAAGGAACCAGGGCTCTTTGGAACATGGCCAATTCTAGGTCTGGGGCAGGATATATACATCATGAACTTTAAGCATCTTTTCATGCCAGAAAGTAACTAAAAAGATTTCCAATGGCCAAAGCTGAAACAATTTGAACAAAAAGATAAATAAAGTAGTATCGCATTATAGCACAAAGTGTAAAATAAGCAATCCTGAATCAATAGTGATATAAATGATTGAATAAATAAATAAACAGATGAGATTAGACAAGTTTCTCATGCAACAAAAAAAATCCATATAATTTGTGTAGGTACTCCAGCTTCAAGAAGGTAAAGCATAAATCGCTACTCCTTATATGTTGGCTGTGCATACTGACTTCATTCCAAAAATATAGTATGCACAGGGTGAAAAAAGAGAATAAGTTTACAGTTGAGAAACCTACAAACACTACCTTAGTTAGGTGATCAAGGTTAATATCAGTAGTGGTAAGTCATGTATGCACCTTTGAAATGATGTGATAAAAATGACACTTTACTTTTGTGGTCTTCCTCCCCCAAACCCATAACCCCAGTTTAATCATGGGGATAAGATCAGGCAAATCCCAGTAAGAGATATTTTATAAAATATTTGACAAGTACTCCTCAAAACTCTCAAGATTATTCACTGGAAGGCAAGTCTGAGAAATAGTCACAGCCAAAAGGAGACTAAGGAGACATGATAACAAAATGTAATGTGATATCCTAGATGGGATCCTGAAATAGAAAAACAGCAGTATATAAAAATGGAAAGTTTGAATAAAGTATGGGCTTTAGTTAATAATAGTGTATCTGGGGCGCCTGGGTGGCGCAGTCGGTTAAGCGTCCGACTTCAGCCAGGTCACGATCTCGCGGTCAGTGAGTTCGAGCCCCGCGTCGGGCTCTGGGCTGATGGCTCAGAGCCTGGAGCCTGTTTCCGATTCTGTGTCTCCCTCTCTCTCTGCCCCTCCCCCGTTCACGCTCTGTCTCTCTCTGTCCCCAAAATAAAATAAAAAAAATAATAATAGTGTATCAATATTTATTCAATTGTTGTGAGAAATGAGCCATACAAATGTTAAGGTATTAATAATAGAAGAAACTGGCTATTGGGTATATGATAAATTTATCATCATAATTTTTCTGTAAACTAAAACTTCTAAAATAAAAAAATTATTTTAAAAAACTCAGTGTCTACTATGTGCCAAGAATCGAGCTAGACATTGGCAATAGAGATAATAGCTCCCTCACCCATGGAGATTAGTGACTGGTCAGTGAGAGAGGCGTTAATAAATAATCACATAAATAACTATAGAATATGTATAGAGTGTAGAAGAAAATTAATGAATGATATTATATTGTAATGAAAGATTTATTCTAGTTTGAGGATCATATAAATACTCCCAATAAAGTAGCATTCAAACCAAGAAAGAGTTATCCAGGTGTGTGTGGAGAAGGGGCTGGGAGAAGGAAAACACCAAAAAACCCCGAAAGGAATAGCATATGGCAAGAACCCAAGGCAGGAGGAAATTCATATTTTGATAGAACAGAGAAAAGGCCATTATTTTTGGAGTTTTGAGCTCAAGATGGAGGGGGAGAGAGAGCAAGAGTGAGAGAGAGAAACAGAACCCAGATCCTTGGTTGGTTTGTAACCTGGGATCCATAGATTCCCAATGGGCTGATGAATAGAACTTTTTATTTAAATAAAACTCATTTTCTTTGGAACCTTATGTACTTTATGTATTTAAAATTGTTATTCTGAGAAGGGGTTTATGGGCTTTAACAGACTGCCAAAGGGGACCAATATGGCACCATGTTAAGGATTTTAAACTTTATCCCAAGTACAAAGATAACACATTGAAGCATTTTACGTTGCTTAAAATGCTTCATTGGTAAACTTGCCTATAAGACAAAGTCTAAACTCCTTAGCAAATCCTACAAGACTCTCCATGAAATGGTCACCACTGGCTTTTTCAGAATTTTTATTGCTCAGCACTTGCTCCCCAGTTTTATCTATCTTGTTCCACATTCAAATCCTAACAAGCCTCTTGAAGTCATCAGACAAGATCTGCTCTTTCCTGTCTTCTTACTTATGCTCATGTTGTTTCCTGTGCCAATAAAAGTCTTTCTTTTTTAAAAAAAAATATTTATTTTTGAGAGAGAGGGAGAGAGGGAGAGAGAGAGAACGCAAACGGGGGGAGGGACAGATTGAGATGGAGACAGAAAATCCCACGCAGACCCCGTGCTGTCAATGCAGAGCCCCACTCCGAATCCAACAAGAACTGTGAGATCATCACCTGAGCTGATATTGAGCTGACACTTAACCGACTGAGCCACCCAGGCACCCAAAGTCTTTCTTTTTGTATCTGCTCATGTTCTTAGACTTAGGTCAACAATAATCTCTATAAACCTTTTCCTGTGTGCCCAGATTGAAATGAAGTGTCCTTCTTCTGTGGCACATTATACCTAGGTATGGTAAAAAGAATAAGTGCCCCCCAACCCCCACATCAGTGCCCACAGCCTAATCTTGGGACCTTTGAAATACATTACTTTATATGGTGAAATGCGACTTTGCAGATGCGATTAATTAAAAAATTTTGAAATAGCAAGACTATCTTGAATTATCTGGTATGCTCAGTGTAAACATAAGAGGTCATTAAAACAAGGAAGCAGGAGTGTCAAAGTGGGAGAGGGAGAGGGGACAGTGCAATCAGAGGAAAATGTGGAACTGCAAGGAGGAGGAGGGAGAAGAGATTTGAAATTGCTACACTGCTGGCTTTGAAGATGAAGGAAGGGGCCACAAGCAAAGAATGTAGGTGGCCTCTAGAGGCTGAGAAAGGCAAGGAAACATTCTCCTTTAGAGCCTCCAGAAAGAATCCCTGTCAACACCTTGATTTCAGGACTTCTGAGCTCCAGAACTGTAAGGCAACAAATTTGTGTTGTTTTAAGCCACTAACTTTGTGGTAATTTGTCATACCAGCAATACTAAACTAATATAGTAGATACACCTCTATTTGGTTTCTCTTATAGGTTACTGTATTTACTTATGCCCCCCAGTTAGGTGTTATGTATTATATTACCAATTCAACAACACCACGTATGTATTGAGAGCCTTGTCTGGGCTTGGTACTGTTCACCATGCTGGAAATTCAATGGTGGACAAAAGACATGAAGTCTCTCATCTTATGAAAAATACAACCCAATGTCTGGCACAAAATGGGTTTTTAAAAACTTTTTTTTAGCGATTCAATCAAGGTGGTTTTATTATTATGACCATTATTTGTGTCACTTTTATTCAAATAACAATTCTACAAAAAATTGGTGTTAAAGTTCATCAGAGATGGTAAGGCCACACCCAAATTTTACACCAAAATAAATCTTATACTGTTATTTCTGAACAAGGAGAAATTCATAGAGAGTTGGAATTCTTATTATTAGTTGTTGAGGTTTTTTTTTTGTTTTTTTGTTTTTGTTTTTTTTTTTTTTAGCTTCTGAAAAACCAAATGTACACATTAGGGTGAACACTATATGTTTTACACATGCATTTGATCCAAGGTGATGATACTTGGGCTGATGAGATAGAACTTTGTACTATTAGGTTAACTTTGTACACCAGTAATAACTTGAAAACAAATTCTAAACAAGTAAACATCTGGGTGAGCCCTCACAGATTTTTATAAGCCTGTTTAGGGGTTGACACATTTCATAGAGGCCAAGAAATAAAACCAGTGTTACAGTAAACACAAAAAATTAATGTCGTTTCTTTTCAATTTTCAGTGAAAAATCTACGAACTTTTCAGATACCATCCAGAATAGCTTCTGAGCTTCAGAATGACCTTCCCCTTTCTTCTCAGTGTTGTGCCTTCCAAAGGCTAAAAATCTAAGTAATGACTAATTGCTTAGTAGACATTGATCTTCTGGTTTTCTGCAAGGGTCAGGCTCCCAAAGCTGAGATTTAGAGGTGTCTGTTTCTATTTTAAGGTAAAGATCAGCCTGTATGAGCTGTAGGCAATTTGTTGTAAAGCAGATACAGTAAGAGGACAAACCACCATGGGAAATGAGCAGGGAAATAACATAGATCTGGCCATGGAGGGTATATCTGATTACTGAATGAGAGACTCTTAAAAGAGTGAAGAACCAGTCTATGGACTTCTTAGATTTCCAAGCAGAAATTTCTATTGGGAAAGACTGAGTCAAACACCATTTAGCACAAATTCTTCTGTGACCAGAATGAAGAAGAAAACATGGCTTTGGAAACTTAGAAAGCTACTCGGACTCAAGGAGAAAGATTTTTAGGGCCCAGGTAAAGGTAATTTCCTTTCCTTTCCATGCCTCTGTAAAATGATAAAAAAAATAAGAAAAGCATGAATCCATAAGGACAAGAGAAAGGAAGGCATAACATTAGAAAATATGTATGTTTTTTGTGTTTTTTAATGTTTATATATTTTTGAGAGACAGAGAGACAGAAAGTGAGTAGAGGAGGGGCAGGGAGAGGGAGACACAGAATCCGAAGCAGGCTCCAGGCCCTGAGCTGTCAGCACAGAGCCTGACGTGAGGCTCTAACTCACGAACTGCAAGGTCATGACCTGAACTAAAGTCAGATGGTTAACATACTGAGCTAGCCAGGCGCCCCTAGAAGGTTTTTGTGTTTTTAATTTACTTTGCAATGGGAATGGGCTTAGTATTTGGGATACTACATTCCATCACTCTCTTTCCTCTAGTTCACATACACTCACCTAATTCATTATGTCTATTCATAATGGAACAAAAATGCTGACTCCAAATATTAAGCTATAAACAATTCTGCTTGGTCATACTGGAATCAAAAGTCCTATTAGAACAACATATCATCTGCTGAGGCATCCAGGGTGCCTGTGAGATTTAAAACAGTCAAAAAGCAGATGGAGCTGTGTGGTAACTGAGCAGGCGAAGCGGCCATGATTTATAGTGCTTACAGAGAGAAAGGCTGGCCGAAGAGAACGGATTAGCACAGCAGAACCAGTGGGAAGCTCAGCATTTGGAGGCAGAGGTGAAGCCCTAGATGAAGCAAATGGGAGCTGAGTTAAAGACTATATAAGAAAACTGTCACCCCCAACACCAGCCCTTCCACACAGAGCACCAGACTGATGCTCACCTCCTACACACTCCTACCCTCTCCACACAGGAAGAGGCCAGAGCTTTATTCTATAGAGCAAAGGCAGATTTGCTGGGAAGGTAATAAAGCTTTAACTTCAAAGTCCCTCATTGGACCCCTTTAAGAGAAAGAGAGAGCCCGGGACAGGACTGACAATATATTCATATGGCCATAGACGGTTTTTAAACATTGCAAAAGCAAATATTTTAACTATAATTATTTAAGACTGCTATCTCTTTCCAATTCAAGTTCCTTTCCATCATATTCCCTCTCCTTTCAGATATCTTTGGAGTGGCTATATGCATTTTATAATATGTCTATGGAAAAGTTGAACTGGAGATGCATTTACTGTGGATTTACTGGGATATGTTTATGTGGTTTGCAGGCACTTCTGTGTATAATGTTGTTAGCCATCCCAATGCAGAAGGGGTTAACTGTTGTATCAACTATCCCTCATTCTATAAACTAAGTCTGCACTATGGCCCAAAGGTGCAGAGATAAAAGTCAAACAATAGCATGAATGTGTCCTATGGTGGTGCCCAGCTCAGGGAAAAAGTAGATAATGGAAAACAAACAAACTAGTCCATGAAAAATTCTACCAATCATTAGATTTATGAATAGTAAGCAAAGGGTTTCATTCCCATCAATATCTAGTTAACATGGAAATTCTCTCTTGTCAGAAACATACTTGATATGCAATTATTGCACCATACAATATTTTTTTATTGGGAATTGCACAAAATAGAATAAGCCAGAATTTCTCTGTGTAGGAACACAAACACATACATACAAATGTGTATGTGTGAAAACATATGATTTAGGTATCCTAATGAACCAGATTATCTTCAAGGCAAATGTCCTAAAACAGAAAGGTGGTTCTAGTGTCAAAACTCTTGGACTGCCTGGGTGGCTCAGTCAGTTAAGCATTTGACTTTGGCTTAGGTCATGATCTCACATTTTGTGAGTTCGAGCCCCGCGTCGGGTGCTGTGCTGACAGCTCAGAGTCTCGAGCCTGCTTCAGATTCTGTGTCTTCCTCTCTCTCTGCCCCTCCCCTGCTCATGCTCTGTCTCTCTTTCTTTCAAAAATAAATAAATATTAAAAAACTCTTATATATATTGGGCTTCAGTGTGGAGCCCAATACAGTGCTTGAACTCATGACCCTGAGATCAGGACATGAGCTGAGATTAAGAGTTGGATGCTTAACCGACTGAGCTACCCAGATACTCCAAAACTGGCATATATTAAAGAATAAAACAAAATATGTAATATAAGTGTTCTTTAGATAAACATTTAAAAGAATATGAAACTAGAGTGATCACAGTGAAATTGGTAGAAATTACTCTGAGATGAAGAAACAACTCCAAAGAAGCAATTTTCAGTTTAGACTAAGGCAATGATTCATTAAGAGAGAAAATTTTTAAATAGAAATGATAGTTTTTGGATAATTGATAACCCAATTAATGAAAACAAGAGAATCATGTGAACACATTGACAAAAAATTTGTTTTCTGTCTGTTTTACATGAAATATTGACATTGTAAAGATAACATGAAGCTCACAATATACTACCACGATGAAGCCATGATGACAAGCTGGTTAATGAATGTCATCAATTTAAAGATTTTTTAAGGTTAGTCATCACACAAGGCATCTTGAAATGCTCTGAAATCTCTCAGCTTGTAATGGAAGAAATATAATACATGGTTCTCCAAACTGGGCAGCAATCTTAATTTATATGACATTACCAATGAATTGTGAAACTCAAAGAAACACCTCAAAATTACCAACATTTGTTTTAAATCAATAAAGCTGGAGGAATTATTTTCCTAGTTTCTGTACAGAAATGACAATAAACTATTGTTATATAAATAGGCCAAGACCCTATAGAAAAAAAAATTGAATAAAAAGTATCATACAGTGAATTAATAAAAACTGTTATTTTCCTGGATTTTGTGACATTTGTGGAATTTGGCAGCTTTTTAGAATGTGCTATTTGTTGTAACCTTTCTTTCTCATTATAAATAGTCACTTTTGTACTAAATCTGGATTCATGGTTTGGTATCATTTTCATTTATGACAGTCCCATATTGTAAAACTTCAGGTTCCACAAAACCTGTATCTGTCCCTACTCAAGCCATCCTGAAAGGGACAGACTTGGGGCTCACGAGGGGATGCCAGCTTGGGCAGAGGATCAGCTGAAGCCTGCAGACCTGCCTGTGCAGTCACCCAACTGGGAAGTTACTAGTCTGTAGGCCTTATCCACAAACGTGGAGCTCTACCTAGGTCTTTAATATCATGATTAAAAAGGGAAAAAGTGAAATATGGCAGAGAACTGCAGAGAATACTATGAACACATGCAACCCAGACTCTCTTTGGATATGTTTTTTAAAGAAATAAAATATCATACTTACCATTGAGGGCCCCCCCTCGAAATCCTTCTTTTTCCCTCATAAACTGCAGGCTAATTTTAGGAGTTCTTGTTGGATTTGCTTCTCAAATATATGCCAGATCCGCTCACTGCTCATACCTCCCCAGCTACCACCACCGCCCAGGCCACCGTCACCTGTCATGGAGACTAGAACAACAACTACCCTCAAAACTGGCCCCATTGCTTCTACTCTTACAGTCAGTTTTCCACACAGCGTGATCTTTCGAAAACTTATATCAGATTGTTTCATTACCTCGTTTAAAACCTCCCGGCGGCTTTTTGTTTTTTTCAACGTTTATTTATTTTTGGGACAGAGAAAGACAGAGCATGAACGGGGGAGGGGCAGAGAGAGAGGGAGACACAGAATCGGAAACAGGCTCCAGGCTCTGAGCCATCAGCCCAGAGCCTGACGTGGGGCTCGAACTCACGGACCGCGAGATCGTGGCCTGGCTGAAGTCGGACGCTTAACCGACTGCACCACCCAGGCGCCCCCCGGCTTTCTGTTTTAATGAAGAAAAGCATCCATGTTCTGTAAAAATCAACTCCCCTCTCATCGCTGCTCCACTAGGCTCCAGTCACACGGCTGCTTCAGACAAGCCAAGAGAATTCCACCACTGACCCCCCACACCTTGTGCTGCTTTTCCCTCCAGATCACCCCCGCCCCGGATCCTTTGGGCATTGTCCAGGTTTGGGCATCAATGACACATCCTTAGCACAATCTGCCCTGACCACTGTCCTAAAGCAGCACCTTCAAACCCACCCCTTTACATTGTTTTATTTTCTTCACGGACTTTTTGTAATATGTAATTATCTCATTTATTCATTACTTGTTTTTTTTTCTTTTCTGTCTGCTTTCAATATTGAAAATGCAAACTCCATGAAGGTGGGAGATATGCTACTTTTTATATTGCTATATTTTGAGCAGTGCCTGTTGCATTGCAGGCAGTCAATACATCTTTGTGGAATAAATTCATATTAGACTCTTCAACACCACCACTGGATGTTAGCCAATAATGGAGAAATGACTTCAAAAATCTGAGAGAACATGAGTTTCAACTTGGAATATAATAGGCAGCCAAATTATTAATCAAGTGTGAGGGCTGAAAAGGACATTTATTAACATGTTGGGAGTCAGAAAGTTTACATCCCATACTCTTCTCTTGCGAAGCTGGATAGGTTCCAATGAAAAGAAGTACTAAACTAGGCAAGAGGTAGACATGGGATCCAGAAAGCAATGTATCAAACCCAAAGCACAGGAAAGAGATGTCTCAGGATACCAGCTGAACAACAGGCTTACTGAGCAATTGGTCCAGAGGACAGAGGATGCTAGGAGGAGGCCACCAGGAAAAGGCCCATCTGATAAAAAAGGTCACTTGGAAAAACAAAAGAAAACAAAGCAAAAACAAGGTAAGTGGTTGGAAGATATTATGGTGCTTTGGGGAAAAAAATTAAGAAATAATATTTGCATAGTCATAAAATGTAAACTGAAAATAGCTCTATCATTTTATTTAGGAAATAAGAGAGTTAAATCCTATTTATAATAGGAGGAAGTTAATGTCTAAAATCAACAAATTGAGGAATATGCAATTATTTGGAAATAAGAAGGTAACTTTCTTTTTTTTTTCTTTTTTTTTTTCAACGTTTATTTATTTTTGGGACAGAGAGAGACAGAGCATGAACGGGCGAGGGGCAGAGAGAGAGGGAGACACAGAATCGGAAACAGGCTCCAGGCTCTGAGCCATCAGCCCAGAGCCTGACGCGGGGCTCGAACTCACGGAACGCGAGATCTTGACCTGGCTGAAGTCGGACGCTTAACCGACTGCGTCACCCAGGCGCCCCAAGAAGGTAACTTTCTGATGGAGTAGCCAAGAGAATAAAAAGTAGCTGTCACTGGTAAATAAGCTGGGAAGTTAGGAAGTGTGGGGACTGCAAGGGAACATTGTCTTCCTTGTCAGTCTTTTAGTGCTACCTGACATATGACTTCGGTAAAAATTAAAATATCTAAAAATTTGAGAACTATAACTTCTTATAATAACAACAATGATGACCACAGAAAAAGCAAATAAACAATTCAGGCTTATACTAGCCATTGTCTATGAATTTGGAAAAGATGTATACTGTCCTGGAAATCCTTCTGTCACACTTGTGAACTATATCCATTCACTGCTTTGGGTAAGACAACCTTACACATTTTAAAACCAAATCGTGCAAAGCATTTTTCAATGCTGTATAGTTTAGAAACTATACAGCTATGCCAGGTGTCTGTGTGTGTGTGTGTGTGTGTGTGTGTGTGTGTGTGTATGTGTGTGTGTGATGTTTTTGAGAAATGTCAGTAGATACAGCCCAGAACAAGAGAAACTTGAATTCTTCCAATAGAATTCCCAATTGGCCTGCAGTGGTAATGCTTATGGGAAGATCAAAACTGTGCATGTGGTAATGTCTAAGACTTTGGAAAAAACCTTTTAAATATTAGACAAACTCTTTGAAGTGAATTCAAAATACCGAAAAATAATTTACAAAGAATGTTTTTTGGGAAGTGAGGGGTTGGACAAGAGCAGGAATGGCTTTCATTTTCATGACTGTTTTTGGAGATAAATAAGCAGATTTTACAATAAAACACAGAAAGATTAAAGTTGGAGTTTTTGTGCATCTAATAGTAATGGGGAATACAATAAAACTTTTTAAAAAGTGGCAACTTTCAACTTGACTTTTGTCCAAACCAAATAGAACCTAAAATGTAAACGTTTTGACATTTGTAAAATGAAAAGTCTTTATACTTTTGCATGGTCCTGAATAGTTCCCCATTCGTAACTCAATAGTTGTTAGTAACAGAATATGAGCTTGCATCATTTTCACTGGTATTGGGCAATGCAGCCTGGGTACATTCAACTATTTGTTGACTAGTTTTCACCCACAGGGGTAGATTGAACTACCCCTTGGTGGGGGAGGGAACCTGACAAAAAATACCAAAAAACAAAAACAAAAACAAAAACAGGCAGCCTCTGCCAAGGGTCACTTCCTTTCTGAGTCATTTTGTATGCAAATATCCTTGGCTTCATTGGATGAAGAGAGTATGAGAAATCTATTTGGGAGATGAAATATTGCAACCACTATTTTGTAGTAAGATGGGAAAATTGAGCATTACCTTAGTTTTCTGGCTTTTTGGGTGAGGAAAAGAGAATGAGAAAAGAGTTCTAGATGGGCAGGGAGGTGATTTCAAGGGCTCTATTGGCAGTGTTACCTACTTCATAAGGCTGTTCTGGAAAAGGAATCCATGTCTGGTCCCACAGCCAGTAAAAACAAAACGAAACAAAACGAAACAAATCACAACAGTTTTTATACCTTACAAGAGTTTGAGATTCAGGCTGGTATAAGACAATATCATGAAGTAGAAAATTCATTGTATATGGCTCTTCACTTGGACTCACTCTCCCCTTACTTCTACCTTCTTGGGTATACAGTGTAGAATTTTCAGGTACTACTCTGCCAGTCACAGTGAACCTGCTCACTCATTAGAATTAGCCTGGAATCCAAGCTGGGTTTTGGGGGATTTTTTTGATCTGGAGTTATGGAAAAACTCCCTTTTTTCTTTGGCTATGAAACCTTAAGAAGGTAAGCTAGAGCTGACTGAGACCATTGTTCTGCCTCTTGGGGACAGCCAGTTTGAGAAAATTAAGCCAAATAAGAACATTTCAGAAATTTAAAGAAGAAGGTGAGAGAGAGCAAGCAATGGGAGAGCTAGGGGAGAATGAGTCAGTAAGTGTCTGCAATTGAATGCATGGGTGTGCTACTGAGGTTATTTCCAGGTAAAATCCCTCTTGTAATTTAACTTAATTCAAGTTGGGTTTCAATTTGAGGCTAAAAGATGCAAACAGCAGTCCTGTTTTGAATGACAGTAATGATCTCAAAGGGAATGAAAAAATCAATGGTGGGTTTTTAGATATTATAACACTTGGACAGAGGACATCTTGATCAGGGACACTTCATCTTCCCCCCTTCGATATTACTGATGCTACTGAAGAGAGAAAAGTAGCAGTGGCTGGATATTTTAAAATACATTTTTGAGACATAATTGATGTAAAATAACCTCCATACACTTAAATGTACAATTTGATGAATTTTGATATAATATACACCTGTGAAACCATCAACAACATAAAAATAATGAATCCATTGCTCTCAGAAGTTTCTATGTGGATGCTTTGTAATTTCTCCATTCACCTCCTAACCTTTTACCCTCATCCCAGTGAAACAATGACTTGCTTTCATATAAAAGGAGTTATACTCTTTGTACTCTTTTATTATTAATTAATTAATTTATTTATTTATTTATTTTGAGTCTGGAATCTTTCACTCAGTATAATTATTTTGTGATTTATCCAGGTTGTTGTGTGATTCCATAGGCGTTTCTTTCGTTTTCACTGCTGAGAGTATTCCATTGTATGGATGTACCACAAACAAACACCTGTTCCCATGAGAATCAGATCATTGGACCATAACACTCTTTACCAAACTCTTCATTTCTGTATCCTATATCCTTATCCATTGAATACCCAGGAATCAGTGTGCCTCTCCTCAGAGATTCCCTTCATATAGGCAACCCACTCAACTGCCTTGCTTCCTAATACCTTGAACTCCTCATCTCCAATGCTTGTCTCCTCCACTCCACTCCAGCCACCTTTTTCTAAGTCATACTTTGAAACTTGTCACCACTACTGCTCCACCTCTGAGATTACTGATTTGAACACTTTCCTTTCTGACAACAACTTCCTAAATTTCCAACTTGTTTGGTAAAGTGCCCCCTCTGGAAGATTCTTTTATCTCATCAGGACTTCCAAACATTGATAACTGGACTCTTAATCTATCAAACTCCTCTTGTCTTCACTTCCCTCTTTACTGCTCAGAATCCATGTTCCATTTCAAACACTCTTTTTTATGTACTATAATTTCCCATACTTTGTCCTTCCTTCACACTCACCTTTAAAAAGAAAGCAATTGGAGAACTCCACCATACATTCTCTTCACACATATGCACAGGCAACTGAGGGCACAGGTCTCACTGTGTATTCATCACCTCTCACCTAAACTGGGAGCCCAGTTTAGTGCCTGGCAACACTTCTCACTACTCTCTTTAGCAATCACCTGAAAGCTTTTCTACTGCCCTCAAACCTTTGACCACTCCCCAACATGTGCTTCCCTACTGTCACCCTGTGACTTTGCCTCCTGGATCATAGAGAAAGTAGAAGCCTTTAGATACTGAGTTGTTGAATTTTCTATCTTCCATGTTTACAGCAACACCTGTGAGGTTTTTGCATCCCTTGTCTTCCCTTCTATTACAATGCAAGAAGCATCCTTTCTTTTGTATTTCTTTGTGTTTTCTGGACCTTACACGTGGCCACTTTCTCAGGAACTTTTTTTTTCTTAAGTAGGCTTCATGTCCAGTGTGGAGCCCAGCATGGGGCTTGAACTCATGACCCTGAGATCAAGACCTGAGCTGAGATCAAGAGTCAGATGCTTAACTGACTGAGCCACCCAGACGCCCCTCAGGAACTCTTAATTTGTCCTATTTTTCACTTGTGTTTTTTTTATCTTTAAATTTTTCTTTTTACTGGATTCTTCCCAGTATCACTTAAAAATATTGTATACTCTTCAATATTAAGGGAAATTGTCTGTCTTTTATCCCCTTAACAAAAACCTTTCTATAAACCTCCCTGGACCCCACATCCTCCTCCAACTGCTGACCTCTCTCTTCCTTTATCTTCAGAGCCAACGTCTTTAAAGAGCTGGCTGTCTTTAATTGTATATTCTAGCTTCTGTACCTCACCATGTCACTAAAACTGAGTTTACTAAGGTCACTAAGAAACTCCTCATGGCTAAATATAATGGATCCTTGAAGCCTTTTCTTATTTGACCATTTAATTCATTTGATGTGTTGTTCATACCCTCATTCTTGAAACAAATTAGGCTGGCCAAGAGACAGAGTGCATAGCAAAGAAATTCATTACAATTGGGCAACTGGAGACCTAGGTTCTAGGTATCTTTCTCTGACATCGACCTTTCTGCTATCAGGTCTCTTATACTCTGGGCTTTAGGTGCTTCATTTTTAAACTGAAGAGAAGACTTCAAGTACGTGAAATTGGAAGTCAGGGAGACCAAATGGCTTCTTGAGATTCTTTTTAGCCCCTGGAATCTATGGTTGCTGATTCTGAGTCACACACGAGTTAGCAGTCACATTTGTATGCATGGCTCAGCATTCCCATCTTTGAAGTGAGACATTTTCTCTTGCTGCCTAAATTACTTCTAGGTTATAAATTCACCTTTGGAAGCAATATTAACTCTTTCAGGTCTCCAACCTGCTTTTTACTAATGACTAGATTTTTTAGAGAGGAATAACTAGTCAATTGAAATATCAAGTTGGCTATTTCAGTATGCTAAGAATCCTAAGCCTTTTAAATTCATAGAAACAAAAGTTTGGTCATTGGCCAAAGCACTAGGGGGTAACATTTTTTCTGCCCCACAGATTAGAGCTATCAGGAAGATCTATACAATGTTTATACTGGCCTCGGTACTGCGATCACTATTTTTTTTTTTTTGACCATTCAATGTGGTGTGGTAGAAAGACAATGGACCAACAGCTAGAACTGCATTTAGACTTGGTACAATCAACAGTGTGCTCTGTAAAAGTGGGCAAGCCATCCCAAGTTGCTCGTCTATTAAAATGGGGAAGTAACATACTTATTGAATGCCCCAGCATGACTGTGAAAATCAAGTGCGCCAAGGAATAGAAAATACTTTAAAGAGTAGAAAGAGCTTTATAACTCAAGACATTTACTAACAGAGAAATAACAATATCCTAGTAAGAAAAGTCTATTGGAAGAAGGAATCTCTGAATCTATTTGTAGTAGATAGGGCATTGATTAATACTTCAGTACTCCTAGGTAGCAGAATATTGATTGGGGCAGTTTTTGTCAGGGAGAAGCACCTGAGAATTGTTGGTTCTAATGTTGATCTTTTAGCTTACAGAAGTTGAGCTATACACCTGAGGAAATGACTTTATGACTTTTCAGCTATAGAGATTTCATTTCCAGAGGTTTTTCAAAAAGGATTATTGCTTGAAAAAGAACAGCTCAGAAAGAACTACAAGTCTTAATGGAGCAAAAAATAGGTAATTTAGATATGTTAATTCCTTCAGAGGTTTAATGATTTGGCAGAATATGGGCCTGTGTTTCACTAATAATTGTCAGGGAAAATGTTCTTTTCTCCATACCTTAAGTTCCTCTCCCTGGAAGATACAATGTAGAAAGAGGTACAAGATCTCTCAGTCTTTCTTATTTGGACTCATCTCAAATATACTAATGTGAAAGACAGCCGAGGTACATTAGATTGTGTGAATTTTCCACTTTCTTTTCATGTGTTTGTCCCTTGTCATAGAGTTCCACACAAGTATACTTGTAATCTTACGTTTTCTTTATAAATTTAACAAGGAAAACCCAATAGCTGAATTATTTTGTACATAGAAATTTACCTTTAATTTACCTTTCTCCCTCCACTATCTATGATTTTGATGAGGGCCACATACAGGATTTTTTTTAACATATTTTCCTCCCCACTCCCTTTCATTTTCGTAAACTTGCTACTTACTCCATAGATGGTTAAAGTTCACCATCAGTTCACAAGTGGCTTTATGAAAAAATTATTTAATGATTTCATGAGTCATCTCTATTCCATCCAATTGAAGGAATTATCTAGTAATATTTGGTCTCAAGGATTAATATGCTTTTTGGCATTATAGAGTAGAAGAAGAGAAAGCTTTTTATAAATTCACGGGATATGCTACTCTACTTACTTATATCTGCAAGATTCTTACTTGCAATAACAGAATCCATTATAGCTGGTTTAAGCAGAAGGGATCAGTTAAGGATTATCAGATCACTGATAGAATTCTCTGGGATAGTCAAAGAGAGAACCATTTTAGCAAAACAACCGCAGTAGGCAAAAATCTACCATTTGGCGCTTTCAAAGCTGGTGGTTTGTGTGGGGGAGCTGAGGTCTCACTACAATCAGTACTCTTTTTGTCTGGTGTTCTTTGAAAATGTGGAGGAGGAACACAAAATGGATTTATGTCTTTTTTTTTTTTATTCCAGTATACTTAACATACAGTGTAATGTTAGCTTCAGGGGTGCAGTAAGAGTGATTCAACAATTCTACACATTACTCAGAGCTCATCAGGATGAGTGTACTCTTCATCCCCTTCACCTATTTCACCCATCCCCCCTCCCACCTCCCCTCTGATAATCATCAACTTGTTCTCTATCATTAAGAGTCTGTTTTCTGCTTTGTCTCTTTTTCCCTTTGTTTGTTTTCTTTCTGGGTGAAAGAATATAGTATTTGTCTTTCTTTCACTGACTTACGTCACTTAGCAGTATACTCTCTGGATTCATCATATTGTTGCAAGTGGCAAGGTTTCATTTTTTTATGGCTGAGTAATATTGCATTATATTCAGATACCACATCTTCCTGATCCATTCACCTGTCAGTGGACACTTGGGCTGCTTCCATAAGTTGACTACTGTAAATGACGCTGCGACAAATACGGGGGGTGCATACATCTTCTTGAATTCGTGTTTTTGTATTCTTGGGGTAAATTCCCAAAAGTGGACTTACTGGATCACACGGTGATTCTATTTTTAATTTTTTGAGAACCTCCATACTGCTCTCCACAGGGGCGACACCAGTTTGCAGTCCCACCAATAGTACACAAGGGTTCCTTTTCCTCCACGTCCTCGCCAACACTTGTTTCTCATGGGTTTTTTTTGGTTGTTGTTGTTTTTTAAATTTTAGACATTCTGACAGGTGTGAGGTGATATCTCATTGCGGTTTTGATTTGCATTTCCCTGATGATGACTGATGTTGAGCATCTTTTTGTGTGTCTGTTGGTCATCTGTATGTCTTCTTTAGAGAAATGTCTGTTCATGTCTTTGGCCCACTTTTAATTGGACTATTTGTGGTGGGTTTTTTTTTGGGGGGGGGGTTGAGTTGTATAAGTTCTTTATATATTTTGGATACTAACCCTTTCATGGATATGTCATTGGCAAATATCTTCTCCCATTCATCAGGTCACCTTTCTGTCTTTTAGATTGTTTCCTTTGCTGTGCACAAGCTTTTAATTTTGATGTAGTCCCAATAGTTCACTTTTTCTTTTGTTTCCCTTGCCTCAGGAGACATATCTAGAAAAATGTTGCTATGGCCAATGTCAGAGGAATTACTGCCTGTGCTCTCTTCTAGAATTTTTATGGTTTCAGGTATGACATCTAAGACTTTAATCCATTTGAGATTATTTTTGTGTATGGTGTAAGAAAGTGGCCCAGTTTCATTCTTTTGCATTAGCTGTCCAATTTTCCGAGCACCGTTTGTTGAAGAGACTGTCTTTTTCCCATTGCATATTCTTGCTTCTTCTGTTAAAGATTAATTGGCCACACGATTGTGGGTTTATTTCTGGCCTCTGTATTCTGGTCTATTGATCTATGTGTCTACTTCTGTGCCGGTACCATACTGTTTTGATTTCTTCAGCTTTGTAGTGTACCTTGACATCTGGGATTGTGATTCCTCCAGTTTTGTTCTTCTTTGCCAGGATTTCTTTGGCTATTCAGGGTCTTTAGTGGTCCCATACAAAGCTTAGGACTATGTGCTCTAGTTCTGTGGAAAATGCTCTTGGTTATTTTGATAGGGTTTGCATTCAACCTGTAGACTGCTTTGGGTAGTACAGAGTGGACATTTTAACAACATTTCTTCTTCTAATCCGTGAGCATGAGATCTCTTTCCATTTGTTTGTGTCATCCTCAATTTCTTTCACCGAGGTTTTATAGTTGTCAGAGTGTAGGTCTTTTGCCTCCTTGGTTACGTTTATTCCTAGGTATTTTACTATTTTGGGCACAATTGTAAATGGCATTGTTTTCTTAACTCCTCTTTCAGCCACTTCCTTATTAGTGTAAAGAAATGCAATGGAGTTCTGTATATCGACTTTGTATCTAGTGATCTTACTGAATTCATTTATCAGTTCAAGTACATGTTTGGTAGAGCTGTCAGGGTTTTCTACATCTAGTATCATATCATCTTCAAATAGTGATAGTTGAGCTCCTTCCTTGCCAATTGGGGTGCCCTTTATTTCTTTTTCTTGTCTGATTGCTGTGGCTAGGACTTCCAGTACCATGTTGAGTAAAAGTGGTGAGAGTGGACATCTTAGTCTTGTTCCTGATCTTAGGGGAAAAGCTCTCAGTTTTCCCCATTAAGTAGGAGGCTCGCTGTGGGATTTTCAGGTAAGTTGAGGTAAGTTCCCTCTAAACCTACTTTGCTCAGGGTTTTTACCATGAACGGATGTGGTACTTGGTCAAGTGCATTTTCTGCATCTATTGAAATGATTGTGTGGTTTTTGTCCTTCCTCTCATTGATGCAATGCATCACGTTGATTGATTTGCAAATAATGAACCACGCTTGCATCCTGGGGATAAATCCCTTGTTGAGGATTTTTGCATCCGTGTTCATCAGAGATATTGGCCTGTAGTTCTCTTTTTGGTGGCGTCTTTATCTGGTTTTGGTATCAGGGTAATGCTGGCCTCATGGAATGAATTTGGGAGTTTTCCTTCCTCCGCAATTTTTTGTAACAGTTGGAGAAGAATAGGTGTTAACTTTTCTCTAAACGTTTGGTAGAATTCACCCAGATTTGGGGGGTTTTCAGCGGGGCTCACAGTGCCAGTAAGGTCTGAGCTGGTCCACTGCAGGGGGGGACCTGCAGGAGCCTGGGAAGCCTCCCGCTGAGGCCTGCCAACATTGAGGGGGCAGAGCCACAGAACTGCTGAAGGCGGGGTGCTCTGTTAGCAAGGTAGATGGAGAGTGTTTTGCTGTGCTGGTTCCCACAGGTGTCCATATAGCTAGGCTAAGGGGTGGGGGAAGGAAATGGCACCTGCCAGCTCTTTGGTTTGGAGAGGTCTCCCAGAGATCCCTGCCTCTCCAACCCAGGGTCAGAGATTAGTAAATAAATCTCCTTCCCATATAGCCCACGTGATTTTTAAACTGCTGTTTATGTGCTGTATCTTAGTGAAGCTGCCTGTTGTGCTGATTCTTTATGGGTTGGTACTTGGTTTCCTTTCACCCTCCAGCTCTCCCGTAGCTGAGTCTGCACATTTTTAAAGTTTCAGGTGTTAAGCCCCAGTGATTGTAAGAACTCCTGAAGGTTGGCCCTGTGTTTTTCAAATCCAGTTGTTATGGTGATTAATCTTCCCAGTGTTAGTCCCACTGCCTAGGGTGCCTGGTGTTGGTGTCTGTTTCTCTCCCCTGTCCATGTCTGTAGCCTCCCTCCCTCCTGTGGACTGGTGTTCAGTCCCATAGATCCATTTGGCTCCCGATTGTGTCATTGCCCTTCCTACCCTCTTGAAGGTGGCTTCTCTACATTTAGCTGTTGAGATCCTGTTCTGCCAGACTTTGGGTCATTTTGTGGGTTTTTTTTTTACACTGATATGGGTGTTTTCTGTTGTATCCATGGCATAGGGTCAGTTTAGGATCTCCTACTCTGTCATTTCTTCCTTCTATTCTGCCATCTTCAACAAAATGTAATCTCTAAATATTGATGGGTATAGAGTGTTCATTTCACCATTGGTCTAACTATTATGTTTGAAATTTTTCATATTAATGCATCAGTGGCAAAGGAAACTGAATTCGAATCCTGGATGCAACATGGATTTCCCCTCCTGCTTCTCAATATATTCATCTGTTAAGGGAGAGAACTGAACTTGAGTGCCTTTGAACTTCCTTCAGGTGTTCATATTCTATAAGGTGAGAGAAGTTGGTTTCCTTTGTGAGAAATTTTATTACCAATAGTCATTTTCTCCTTCAAAATCTGTCACTCCAGGAGGATTCATCAATCCAGTTGACTAAGTGGATTCCACTTTCTCCCTCACAACCCCCCATGTGTCTTACCCAAAACAGAAATCAGGAGGCTTTTCTAGACTGTACTATGGTCATAGCTAACTCTACTTCCTGACATAGCTATTTCTTAAGGAACTTAAGAAGGTATTTCAAAACTCAGTTCATTCTGTTTGTTTGTATCATTCTTCCATGTTTTAAAACAGTTTTAGATGATCAGAAAAGTGGCAAATATAGCCACCCCAAAAAGTCCCATATACCTCACACTTAATTTCTCCTAGTGTTAGTAAGGTACTTATTAACCAAAAAATAAACCGATATTGATGCATCACTATTAACCATAGTTTATAGTTTATTCAGGTTCCTTAGCATTTACCTAGTAATTTTTTCTGTTCCAGCATCCCATCCAGGATGCCACATTACAGTGAGTCATCATATTCCTTAGGCTCCTTTCGACTGTGACAGTTTCTCAGGCTTTGTTTGTTTTGATGACTTTGTTTTGAGGAGTACTGGTCAGGTATTTTGTAGATGTCTCTCAATTGGGGTCTGTCTAGTGTTTGTTTTTCTCAAGATTAGACTGGGGTTATGGGTTTTGTGGAGGAAAAGCACAGGGGTGAAGTGCCACTCTCGTCACACGATATCAAGGCTAAATATTAACAACATGACATACGGTGACTTCTCCTTGGTATATTTCCAGGTGGTTACATTTGCCTTCCCCTTGCCCCAAACTCAAAGGGATTGTTCTCTAATCTTCATAGAGAATCTGTTGGGTTTCCTAGAGGTAAAATCCGTGAAAGTGTGGCTCCCTCCAATCCTAATACTGGGATTCCAGGAGTTTTAAGTCTGGTTGGTCCACACCATTAAGTGTTTCTACTAGTTTATGGTTCTGTGGCTTCAGCTCCAGGTAAGTAAATCATGACTCCCTCTTTCTGGATTCACCTGCCTCTCCAAGTTTCAGGGTGACTTAGATCTCTGATGGGTTCAAGAAAAGTCATTCATTTTTTCAGTTTATTTAATTTTTCTTATTGTAAGGCTAGGAGTGATGTCTTCCAAAGTCTTTACATGTCAAAGCTGGAGAGTTCACTCTGTTTTTATGCAAGTTTATTCAGCAATGATCCTAAAGGAAATAAAATTAGTGGTCTAAAACCTTTGCTTTAACAGGCAAGTAATCTTTGAAGTGAATTTTCTGTTAAGCTTGTTTCACTGTATGAAATTTAGAGTGCCTTGGAAACCAGCTCTCAATAAAAATGTGTTTCTCTTGACTAATTTGGCTCCATTATGTTTAGAGGCACGTGATAAAAGAATAAAATCATAAGATTTTGAGCACAAAGATACAGATTTAGGGGGTTTCAAGTAAAAACTTCCTAGACCATCTCTACCTCTGAGACTTATTTCCTTATTTGTTTATTTGTTAAATCTCGTGGCTACAGGGATTTCATCTATCTTTTTATCTTAAGTGTCTGGCATAAAACCTGGCCCAGAGTAGGCTTCACTGAAAATTGAATTGAAAGGCCTGCCCAATCAATCTCATAGTGTTGTTACGAGGATTAAACAAATGATGTACATGAAAGCTCTTTGCAAACTTCAAAGGGCCTTACAAACGCTGCTCCTTTATTTTTTTTTTATCAGTCATTAATCTTGAATGCCTGTCTACATGTAGGCATTTTTTTTTTGATGCCGCGCAGATAAGGAAGAAAGCGCTATAAAGAGTTAATTTTTACTCAGATTGCGGGTTGATTCCTCTTATAGCAACAACAATATACATTCCTCAACTTGTTCAATTTAAAATCCTGGCAAGTGTTTTGATATTTGACAGCACTCCTGTCAAGGAATTCTGTTCTACAATTAATCATGCCATAGCCATTTCTTCCACTACTGCCACAATATAATGGCATCATTGTATATGCATACATAGTACACTTGTATACTGCTGAAAAAGAGGTAGAGCAAATGAACTTGAAAAATTTACTACTCTGTAGATCACAGTTATATTGCCAAGATTTATTATTAAACCCATTCTATTTTAATGCCATTACTGCTCCAATATGAGCTTAGATCAAAACATTCAGACATTGCAGTTTTCTATTTCCTTGCTTGGGAAATTAATATTCTGCCTTCTTTAAGATGTTTTGAGTATCAGCTAGGTGCACCGTAAATGGCCGGGATTTTGATTATGGCTTTGTCTAAATCAGTGCTGGACGTGGCTACAGAGTCTACTCCATTCCCTCCCCCACTGTCAGAGATTTCCTGAGGCAAATGAGTTTGCCACAAATCAAGATGCGTGCAACAAACATCTCTATGAACCTGTTCCATCTCTCCTTGGCGACTTGCCACCTCTCCTTACTCTTAACATTGAAACCCCCGTATTTACCAAACGTCTTAGCTTCCTTAGTAGATTAACCATTTCATGGGAATCCTAGCCCACTACCACAACCATGTGTTCCTCATAGAGAGACATCTTACATTTTAAACAATCTCAGACAGTTTTGGGCAAATACATTACCACTGTTTTTCAGTAGAATCATTTCCTGTTTATGTATCTAATTTGTCAAGAAATCAGATCACAAATTACAGAAAAGGCAATCCAGAAAGTACAGATATGGTGGTCAAAAATAGATTTAATCTTTACCCTTGCAGGTAATTGTAACTACTTATACTGATGACATCTTGTGGCTTTCAGACTTTCCTCTTTTGGAACTTCCATGTGGAATTGTCATGACCAATACTTTCATACAACTGCACAGTCACCCCATGACACCCCATGCATGGCGTGAGTTGGTATCAAATTGCTCAAGAAACATGTGATACAAACACAATCGCAATTTCATATTAAGGATTGAAAAAATCCATTAACTGAAAAATGAACTTTGTATACATGGCGATAAATAGCATAATAAGGTACTGCTGTCACTTAGGAAAGCAAGCGAATGTAGTTATTGAGTAAACAAAGTCCAGACCATAATGACTACATGTGTAGAGAAGGAAGATGTGGCAGTGCCCAAGACTGCAGATGCAAGAGGTCAAGGTTTTCAAGCTTCTAAATTTATTTCTTTTTTAAAAACATTTTTAAGTTTATTATTTTTTAAAGTTTATTATTTTTATTAATTTTTTTTAGGTTTAATTTTGAGAGAGAGAGAGAGACAGAGTGTGAGCAGGGGAGGGGCAGAGAGAGAGGGAGACACAGAATCCAAAGCAGGCTCCAGGCGCTGAGGTGTCAGCACAGAGCCAGACGTGGGGCTCAAACTCACGAACCATGGGATCACCTGAAATGAAGTCGGTCTCTCAACCAACCGAGCCACCCAGATGCTCCTCTTATTTGTTTTCCCCACTGATTCATGGTCTGATCTTAAATCTGTTCTGAGGAGTTATTTTCAAATGAAACAGATTATTTCTTAATCCAGAAATGCCAGAAAAATAACATAATTTCACATTTTGAGATTGCCAGATCTGCATTTATCAAGAGAAGGTAACCTCAGTTTTGTATACCAACCTGGCTTTGTCAGAGAGACTGCATGGCATGGTGCCTTGCGAAATAATAATGATTTGGGGTAAGGTTACTCTTACTCTGATCTTTGTTCCTGATGTCTAGTCTCTTGACTCCTGTGTGCACAACTATTCCTAAATCAGTACTCCTAAGGGGCTCTCTGGCTCTGCTACCAGAGGGGGACAAAAAAGAAAAAAGAAAAAAAGACATAGCTCTTACTTACACTTTTGTTTTCCACTAGTGAAGATTATTTTCATTGTTGTGCCCTCTCATTCAGCTCCTTTTGTCACCAAAAGGACTCAGGTGATAACTATACTCCGTAGTGGCAAAAGTGAACAAATTCAAAAGGATCTCTCAAGAATCAATTTTACGTACATAGCAGCAACAAACTGATGTCGGTCTACCTGAGGTAACCTGCAATGTATTAAAAGGTGCTACCAAATCAGAAATGGAGTTAAAATCTTGGTGTATACCTTCCTAGCTATCATTTTATCAGAGATGTGATAAAATGTGGCTTTGAAATTTTAAATCGATGCTCAATAATTGATTGCAACCCCAGTATGCTATTTAATTTATACCTGTCACATAATTTCTCCTACTCTGAACTTTCTCATCTGTAAAATGAATGCCTAACCCCCACCCTTGAAGGGCCAGCACAACAGGCAGCTTCACTAAGATACAGCACATAAACAGCAGTTTAAAAATCGCGTGGGCTATATGGGAAGGAGATTTATTTACTAATCTCCGACCCTGGGTTGGAGAGGCAGGGATCTCTGGGAGACCTCTCCAAACCAAAGAGCTGGCAGGTGCCATTTCCTTCCCCCACCCCTTAGCCTAGCTATATGGACACCTGTGGGAACCAGCACAGCAAAACACTCTCCATCTACCTTGCTAACAGAGCACCCCGCCTTCAGCAGTTCTGTGGCTCTGCCCCCTCAATGTTGGCAGGCCTCAGCGGGAGGCTTCCCAGGCTCCTGCAGGTCCCCCCCTGCAGTGGACCAGCTCAGACCTTACTGGCACTGTGAGCCCCGCTGAAAACCCCCCAAATCTGGGTGAATTCTACCAAACGTTTAGAGAAAAGTTAACACCTATTCTTCTCCAACTGTTACAAAAAATTGCGGAGGAAGGAAAACTCCCAAATTCATTCCATGAGGCCAGCATTACCCTGATACCAAAACCAGATAAAGACGCCACCAAAAAGAGAACTACAGGCCAATATCTCTGATGAACACGGATGCAAAAATCCTCAACAAGGGATTTATCCCCAGGATGCAAGCGTGGTTCATTATTTGCAAATCAATCAACGTGATGCATTGCATCAATGAGAGGAAGGACAAAAACCACACAATCATTTCAATAGATGCAGAAAATGCACTTGACCAAGTACCACATCCGTTCATGGTAAAAACCCTGAGCAAAGTAGGTTTAGAGGGAACTTACCTCAACTTACCTGAAAATCCCACAGCGAGCCTCCTACTTAATGGGGAAAACTGAGAGCTTTTCCCCTAAGATCAGGAACAAGACTAAGATGTCCACTCTCACCACTTTTACTCAACATGGTACTGGAAGTCCTAGCCACAGCAATCAGACAAGAAAAAGAAATAAAGGGCACCCCAATTGGCAAGGAAGGAGCTCAACTATCACTATTTGAAGATGATATGATACTAGATGTAGAAAACCCTGACAGCTCTACCAAACATGTACTTGAACTGATAAATGAATTCAGTAAGATCACTAGATACAAAGTCGATATACAGAACTCCATTGCATTTCTTTACACTAATAAGGAAGTGGCTGAAAGAGGAGTTAAGAAAACAATGCCATTTACAATTGTGCCCAAAATAGTAAAATACCTAGGAATAAACGTAACCAAGGAGGCAAAAGACCTACACTCTGACAACTATAAAACCTCGGTGAAAGAAATTGAGGATGACACAAACAAATGGAAAGAGATCTCATGCTCACGGATTAGAAGAAGAAATGTTGTTAAAATGTCCACTCTGTACTACCCAAAGCAGTCTACAGGTTGAATGCAAACCCTATCAAAATAACCAAGAGCATTTTCCACAGAACTAGAGCACATAGTCCTAAGCTTTGTATGGGACCACTAAAGACCCTGAATAGCCAAAGAAATCCTGGCAAAGAAGAACAAAACTGGAGGAATCACAATCCCAGATGTCAAGGTACACTACAAAGCTGAAGAAATCAAAACAGTATGGTACCGGCACAGAAGTAGACACATAGATCAATAGACCAGAATACAGAGGCCAGAAATAAACCCACAATCGTGTGGCCAATTAATCTTTAACAGAAGAAGCAAGAATATGCAATGGGAAAAAGACAGTCTCTTCAACAAACGGTGCTCGGAAAATTGGACAGCTAATGCAAAAGAATGAAACTGGGCCACTTTCTTACACCATACACAAAAATAATCTCAAATGGATTAAAGTCTTAGATGTCATACCTGAAACCATAAAAATTCTAGAAGAGAGCACAGGCAGTAATTCCTCTGACATTGGCCATAGCAACATTTTTCTAGATATGTCTCCTGAGGCAAGGGAAACAAAAGAAAAAGTGAACTATTGGGACTACATCAAAATTAAAAGCTTGTGCACAGCAAAGGAAACAATCTAAAAGACAGAAAGGTGACCTGATGAATGGGAGAAGATATTTGCCAATGACATATCCATGAAAGGGTTAGTATCCAAAATATATAAAGAACTTATACAACTCAACCCCCCCCCCAAAAAAAAACCCACCACAAATAGTCCAATTAAAAGTGGGCCAAAGACATGAACAGACATTTCTCTAAAGAAGACATACAGATGACCAACAGACACACAAAAAGATGCTCAACATCAGTCATCATCAGGGAAATGCAAATCAAAACCGCAATGAGATATCACCTCACACCTGTCAGAATGTCTAAAATTTAAAAAACAACAACAACCAAAAAAAACCCATGAGAAACAAGTGTTGGCGAGGACGTGGAGGAAAAGGAACCCTTGTGTACTATTGGTGGGACTGCAAACTGGTGTCGCCCCTGTGGAGAGCAGTATGGAGGTTCTCAAAAAATTAAAAATAGAATCACCGTGTGATCCAGTAAGTCCACTTTTGGGAATTTACCCCAAGAATACAAAAACACGAATTCAAGAAGATGTATGCACCCCCCGTATTTGTCGCAGCGTCATTTACAGTAGTCAACTTATGGAAGCAGCCCAAGTGTCCACTGACAGGTGAATGGATCAGGAAGATGTGGTATCTGAATATAATGCAATATTACTCAGCCATAAAAAAATGAAACCTTGCCACTTGCAACAATATGATGAATCCAGAGAGTATACTGCTAAGTGACGTAAGTCAGTGAAAGAAAGACAAATACTATATTCTTTCACCCAGAAAGAAAACAAACAAAGGGAAAAAGAGACAAAGCAGAAAACAGACTCTTAATGATAGAGAACAAGTTGATGATTATCAGAGGGGAGGTGGGAGGGGGGATGGGTGAAATAGGTGAAGGGGATGAAGAGTACACTTATCTTTTTATTTTTTATTTTTTATTTTTTTAATTTACACCCAACTTAGCACATAGTCAACAATGATTTCAGGAGTAGATTCCTTAGTGCCCCTTATCCATTTAGCCCATCCCCCTCCCACAACCCCTCCAGTAACCTTCTGTTTGTTCTCCATTCTTAAGAGCAAGAGTACACTTATCTTGATGAGCATGAGTAGTGTGTAGAACTGTAGAATCACTTTATTGCACACCTGAAACTAATGCCTTATGTGATATATACCAGAATTTTTAAAAAATAGTAATTAAAGTAAACATTTTTTCATAATTGCTTCCTATATTTGCATACCATGTAAAGTAATTTTTATGCTTATAACACTTCATCTCTAAATATTTCAGTACGTATTTCCTAAGTATAAAGAGTTTTCTGCATATCTACAATATCATATTAACAATAATTAGAAATAATTTCTTAATATATTTAATAGCTGCCTCACTTTCTTATTTTTCCAGGTGTCTCCAAAATGTCTTTTATAAATTTGTTTTCCAAATCAAGATGCAATCAAGGTAGCTTATGCATTTGGTTTTATGTGTTTAATTCGTATAATTTCTTTCATCTGGAATGTTACCCAAACATTTCTTTTCTTGACTTTTTGTAAAATGCCCCACAATCTGGAGATACCTGATTATTTTCTCTTTGAGCCTTTTAATTTGTTTCTTTTCCACTGTATTTTTTATAAAAAAAATTTTTGGGTGTGAAGGCTTAACTAGATTCACGTAAAATTGTTTTGGTGAAAATGCTTTATACTTGATGCTGTGTCCTTACTGCATCATCAGAAAGCTCATCCTGTGAGACTCCTTCCCTCTGAATAATGGGATGTTTGATGACTGAGTTAAGGTGGTGACCTGAGGCTCTCCCCAGTGTTAGAAACATTGTATTTTCCCATGGTCTAGCAAGGAATGTGTGGAGTATTTCTTGGAACTAAGCGCATATCCTGTTTCTTAACAACCTGACACCTAATGGTTTTAACATCCAATGATATTCCTTACTTGAATCCATTATCCCACTGCAGTTGCAAAATAGTGATATTTCTAGTTTATCATTCCTTCTACATGCGTGTGCTGAGATACTTCAGTACCTAAGAGCTTTTCTTCATCAACTGTGGGTGAATGACTATTAATACTGCAAAAAAAAAAAAAAAAGGCCTGACAAAGGTTTAATTCCTTTTAGTTACTAATTTTGAGTAATAAGTTGATATAAAACTATATCCAAAAACGGCAAAAGAGTGAAAAAAATTCTCTCTTCTGTATTTCTTTTTTAAAAAATTTTAATGTTTATTTTTGAAAGAGAGAGAAAGAGTGCGAGAAGGGGAGAGGTGGAGAGAGAGAGAGAGAGAGAGAGAGAGAGAGAGAGAGAAACACAGAATCTGAAGCAGGCTCCAGGCTCTGAGCTGTCAGCACCGAGCCTGGCGTGGGGCTCAAACTCACAAGCCGTGAGATCATGACCTCAGCTGAAGTTGGAGGCTTAACCAACTGAGCCACCCAGGCGCCCCTCTCTTTTTTATTTCTATATCTAGCTCTCAATCTCTCTGTTTTGGTGAGTCACTGGAGAGTCATAGGTTGTTATATACTTTCATTCTTCTTTCTATGACTCCCCAGTGATCAAATTTGGTCAGTGGAAGTTTCTTCAAGTTGTCCTATTGTCATGTCCCCACTAGTATATTAAAGCCTCCTCATTTTCTAGCAAAATATATCCCAGGATCATTTATATCTTGTCTCTGACCTCTTTCTCCATGGGCTTGGATACTTTTTGAGGGAAATGATATTTAGAAACTGAAGCCTGGACACTAAGGTGTGCTCATTTCTGGAGTCCTTTCAGTGAATAAACAGGAACTATATTTTATAAAAGGGCTTATTTGAAGGTGAGCTGAGAATACCTATGTAGGCTCAGAGCACAATAGACAATGCATTGTGACATAGTATCATTATCATTTTCCAGATGAAAAAATGAGGCTCAGAGAAGATCATTTTCTTCAGCTTACATAGCTCATAAGTAACCAAGCTGGGTTTTGTACCTGTCTGTAATTCTAACGCTGTCTCTAAAGGAGCATTATATCATGTTTATGTCTATCCAGAGTCCTTACATATTTTGGAATTTTCCATATTTTGTTTCTCATTTCCCCAAGTCTGGAGCAAGGTTTTACTTTTTCGTTCTTCCTTTCAGCGAAGGTGAAGGTACTGCTAACTAAATGCATGCATTAAGATTTCAATTTGATGAATACTGTGAATTTTCAGGTACTACACACAACCCATTTTGGTAAAGGTGGTAGAGATGGCGTCTGGTTTTGGTGGCTTCAGAGGAAGAGTTGCTGGCATCTACGGTCCAGTGTCCAGGGTACAAGCAGTATGATCCCTCAGTGGCAGAAAGAGTGGGATCTTTGTGAGAGCAACCCTGTAGCATAGCTTGGCCATCATGCCTGGTTGTTGCACTTCTGGAATTTCAATAAATTCAATTTCTGCTTAAACTAGCTATGGTGAGTTCTGTTTAAAACTAAAACCCTTGACTATGCACTATGCCACTTTCCCAAACAGTGTGCCATAGCTGGTGAAGATGAGCAACAGGTGTGTTATGAGTGCATTTTTTTCTGAAACAGCTCACATCTCATGATCCAAATGCCCCTACCCTAAGTGGGTTGCTCTCCTCATTCTGAACCCTGGTATCTTACCTTCATAGTCAAATTAGATCTGACCTTCCTTTAATAATATCAAGGAGAGTGATGCCAGAGGGACAGTACAACAAGAGAGGAGATTTCAGACACCATCAGGAAGTCACTGTTGCCCAGTGGTGGAGACAAAGATGCATTGATCCCAGATGAAGATGTTCCCATTTGAGCATTGTTGACCACTTGCAGCTACATACACATTCTTAATCTTCCCAACCATTCTGTGAGGTGGTTTTTAAATAACCATTTTATGGCTAAACAGTTGAGAGTTCAGAGAGAATAAGTGACATACTGAAGGATAAATTACTTAGTCACTTATTTTATTTTATTTATTTTTTTATTTTTTTAATGTTTATATATTTTTGAGAGAGAGAGAGAGACAGAAAGAGACAGAGAATGAGCAAGGAAGGGGCAGAGAGAAAGACACAGAATCTGAAGTGGACCCTAGGCTCCAAGCTGACAGCACAGAGCCTGATGTGGGGCTCGAACTCACAAACCGCAAGATCGTGACCTGAGCCAAAGTCAGACGCTTAACCGACTGAGCCACCCAAGTGCCCCAAACTTAGTCATTTATTTTAAATATGGATGTTGCATGATGTGGTTTGCTGTTGAGCAAATACCTTGGCAGTGATGAAGATAATGGAGATGCATCTAGTTAGAAGGCTACTGCAAAGCTCCAGGGAAGAAGAAACTAACACTAATAAGCTCCCAGCCTATAATTCTCTTATGGATTTAAATGTGTCTTTTAAAGAACCAAGGATTTCTGCTACACTGGCCTTCCAATTTCAGAAGACCATTAGTTACCGTACGTTTTAGGCATACCCCTATCTGTGCTGTAGTGATGTCCAACTAATGTTGCAGTGGGTGACTTCACAACCTCCTCTTCTGTTGGCAATAGGATCACATGCTTATCTCAGCCAACAGTTGGATAGCAGGAGCAATTTCCATTCATTCAACAAATACTTATTAATGCCTACAATGTACCATGTGCTAGGAAAAGGGTGATAAAACAAGAACAGCCTCTGTCCTCAGAGACAGATAGACACAGACAGAAACCCAAACACATGCACATAGGGAGAAAAGAAATGATAACATAGCACATTTTTGTCCCTGAAAATAAGTATCACGTTAGACATAAATTCCTAAGTCCCATTCTAAACTCACTGACGATGAATCTAGAGAGTTTTGAGAGCCTGAGTGTTTAATAAATGCCCCAGGTGAGTCTTATCACCAGGGAAGTTTATGTGCATTAGGTGAAGTGAAAGGTGCTGTGGGAACTCCTAGAAGGGGCATTCAGCAAGCTTGCTTGCTTATTTATTTTTATTTATTTATTTATTTATTTATTTATTTATTTATTTATGAAGTATAATTAACATACAGTGTTATAATAATATACTATTATATTACTAATATATATATTACTTTTATATTGCTATTATACCTTAAAAGGGAAGGAAATTCTGACACATTCAACAACATTGATGAACCTTGAAGATACTATGCTAAATGAAATAACCCAGTCAACAAAAGGACATGTGTTGTATGATTCCACTTATATGAAGATATGAAGTACCTGGAGCGGTGAAATTATATAGCTAGGAAATGGAATGGTGGTTGCCAAAGGCTGTGGGGAAGGGAGAACAGGGACTTAGTGTCTAATGGGGATAGAGTGTTAACTGGGGAAGATGAAAAAGTTCTGGAGATGGATTGTGTTGATGGTTGCACAACAATGTGAATGTCCTTAATGTCATAGAACTGTGCCCTTAAAAATTGTCAAAATGGTAAATTTTATGTGATGTATATTTTACCTCAATAAAAAAGCATTAAAGTAATCACGAGGAAGAAATCAGAAATGTGTTGGACTTCCTGACACTTATTTTATATTGTGGTATTATTTTCACATATTTTCTTTATCCATTCTTCCATTGTTGGACATTTGGGTTGTTTCTAGCTCCCATATTATGAGTAATGCTGCTATGAAAATTAGTGTATAAATATCTTTTCAAGCACCTGCTTTCCATAGTTTTGGGTATATACCCAGAGGTGGAATTGCTGGATACTATGATAATTCTATGTTCAATTTTTTGAGAAACCACCATACCATTTCCATAGCAGCCACACCATTTTACATTCCCACAAGTAATGCGCAAGAGGTCAAATTTCTCTACATCTTTATTACACTTGTTATTTTCTGTCTTTTTATAATAGCCATCCTAATGGATATGAAGTGGTATCTCGTGTGTGTGTGTGTGTGTTTAATAGACTTTATTTTATAGAGCAGTTTTAAATTCAAAGCAAAATTGAGCAAAAAGCACCAAAAGTTTCCTTATGTCCCCTGCTCCCACACACGCATACCCTCCCCACTACTAACATATTAATTATTAGCATCCCTCACTAGAGGGTACATTTATTAACATTGATGAACCTACACTGACACATCAATACCACCTAAAGTCCATAGTTTACCTCAGGTTTCATACTTGGAATTTTATATTCTAAGGGTTTTGACAAATGTATAATGTCATGTATTCACCATTATGATACCATATGGAATAGTTTCACTGCTCTAAAAATCCTCTGTGAAATATCTCTCCAGCTATTTATTCTTTTCTTTCATTCATCAGAGTTTTACAGTTTTCCTCATACAGTCGTATACAGTTTTTGTTAGATTTATACCTAAGTATTTCATTTTGGGGTGCTTACGTAAATGGTATTGTGTTTTTAACTTCAAATTCTGCTTATTCATCACTGATTATAAGAAAGAATTGACTTGTGTATATTAACTTTGTAATCTGCAACCTCGCTATAATCTCTTATTAGTTCCAGATGTTTTTGTTTTTTATTTCAGACTTCCAACATAGATAATCATGTTGTCTGTGAACAAAGACAGTTTTATTTCTTCTTTCAAATTTTTTATACGTTTTATTTCCTTTTCTTGTTTTACTGCATTAGCGAGAGCTTCCAGTACAATGTTGAAAAGAAGTGGTAAGAGGGGACATCCTTACCTTATACCCGATCTTAATAGAAAAAGCTCAAATTTCCTGCCATTAAGAATTATTTTAACTGTAGGGTTTTTTTGTATATATTCTTTATCAAGTTGATGAAGTTCCATTTTGTTCCTAGTTTTTTGAAACTTTTAAAAATGATTGGGTGTTGGATTTTGTCAAATGCTTTTCTGAATCTGTTGAGATAATCGTATGATTTTTCTTCTTTAGCCTGTTGGTATGATGGGTTGGTTTTTAATTGCTTTATGAATGTTTAATTAGCCTTGCATACCTAGAATAAATACCACCTGGTCGTGGTATATGATTCTTCTCATGCGTTACTGAATTTGGTTTGCTAGCTTTTTGGAGGATTTTTGCATGTATGTTCATGGGAGATGTAGGTTTATAGTTTTCTTGTAATGGCTTCATCTGTTTGATAATGCCAGCCTCATAGAATGATTTAGGAAGTGTTCCTTCTGCTTCTTTCCTGTGAAAGATATGCCATAGAATTAGTGCAATTTATTCATTAAATGTTTGGTAATAATCACTAATGAACCCATCTCTGCCTGGTGATTTCTGTTTTGGAAGGCTATCAATTATTGATTCAATTTCTTTAATAGAGGCAGGCCTCTTCAGATTGTTTATTTCTTTTTGTGTAAGTTTTGTCAGATTGTGTCTTTCAAGGAATTTGTCCATTTCATTTAGGCCATTAAATTTGAGAGTATAGGGGTTTCTAGTATTTTTTCATTATCTTTTCATGTTCATGGGATCTGTAGGATTTCATTGTGGTTTTGATATTCATATCTCTAGTAATTAGTGATGTTAAGCATTTTTTCATGTGTTTATTGGCCTTTAATGCTTTTAAAATTATATCAAATACCTGAGTCTGGCCAAGAATTTTGCTCTTGCTATTGTGTGACTGAAACACATCTTTATTGTTTTCTTGAGGCCATCCAACATTGATTTTACTTCTAGGGAAGGGAGAGAAATGGACACATTACCATACTGGCAAATACTTTACCTCCATAGTCCAGGTACTTACCATTTCATGATGATGACTGACCTATTGGGTTTAAATACCTCTTTGAAGATAAATGTTTAATAAATTAAAAACAATGCAAACATTATATTAATATATTAATAAATTTTGCTGTTACACTGAAGAAAGACTTGGAAAGTGCATCAGGTTAGTCCATCACCAGAAAGAACGTCTTTGCTGGAGCTGATAATGAATATATTCTGAGTCTATACAGTGATTAAGAACAGTTCTTCCTACTAACCTCAAGTAGTCTTTTCGTCACCAGAAAAATCCATGTGCTTCTTTATTTCAGGGGGTTATTCATCTTTAATCTTCACCTGTGACTTGTAGTCAAGTCAGCAGGTCCCCCTATGCCCCAATCTCTCCTCTCCTCACTTCCTCTTCTCCCTTATTCCCTCTCTCTTGCTCTGTTTTTCCTCTCAATCAAATCCATTCATTGCTGCAGGCTATTACTCTCAAAGCTAAAAGAGAATAGACAAAAAAACCCACCTGGCCACATTTAACTTATTTTAAAATAAATGTGCTCAGAAGAGATTAAGGGAGAAAATTTTCTTGCGATATTGATTCTGGGTTTCAGAGAACTACTTTTCCCCCATAGAACTATATTTAAATAACCAGAATTATGCAATAAAAGAAAGGCACTCCCCATCCTGGATATACGCAAAGTTTAAGGAACATCATCTATGAAATGACTGCTTTTGCAAAAAAATTGCATTTAAAAGATGAGATTGAGGGAAGACAGCTAAAATTTTTTCTCCTCCCACTTCATCCACATATAGAGCTTCAAGTGTTCCTAGATTCATGTGCAAAAAAGGACATGTTCTTTCCTGTTTATTCACAAGGCAGAGAACCTGTACTCTGATAAGAGCCGCCCCTCCTGTTACTAATGTGTCTTTTACTTCCTTCAGAAGCCTCACAACTAAGGAGATGACTGTTTTCTAGCATGGCCTCATATTTGACATATGACTTTACATCAAGTGATTCTAACTCAGCTCTAAGTCAATGAATATTTACCTTCTTTGAACCCATAATCTTTATTCAAAATCTTCCAACATCCTACAATAATTTGTAAACATCTGCAAAAATACAAGAAAAGATGAGACGGTTACCCAAAAGCCGAGCATACAGTTTAACACAGAGGTTTCTGGAAACTGCTGGCTTCAGATGAGATGACAACAATGGATTTTTTTTTTGTATTATGTTGCAGGGTAAACCTGGTTTCAGAAGCAGCAAAGGGAAATGGGAGAAAATCTAGACAGGGCTCATAACATCTGTCTGAGTCCCTTGGCAGCTATTGGTCTTGGTCACGTGACTTAACTAACTTGGTCTTAACTAACTTCTCTGAGTCTGAGTTTCCTCAACCGAATTGGAGATAGCATGGGTTAAATGACATGATTTACATTATAGTGATTATGTTTTAAGTTCCATAGTGCTACATGAATACGAAACAAAGGTTGGGTTAATATATGTTGTCATTTCCCCCACTTTCTCCTCTCTTCCTGCTTCACTATAATTCTACAAATTAGTAAATTTGTAGTAAATTCTACTAATTTGTAGAATTGAAAAGACATTTCTACAACAGCCTGTAAGAATATGTCATTCCCTACCCTGTTAGCTTGCTCATTGGCTTGTTTTTTTCTATTTGATAATTATGAGGATTGTATTAGTACATACGTACCTACTTGCTCTTTATAACACTGGCTCACATGTGTTAAATAAATAGCTGATGCTTATGTGTTAGATACAGGCTCATCAAGGGAGAGAGGTCTCAGGCTTGTCTTTATTAATAGTGTTCTGTGTTAGCCTAGCTACATTCCTGCTAGTGTACCAGTCAAATCAGCTGTTTTATTAAGATGCTGAGGTTCACAAAAACATCATTTTTCTCTTTGATTGCACTTTTCTTGTACTGTGTAGACAATGACAATGGGAACAAGGAGTCAGATAATACTCATCATGTTTCTCCAACAGAAGCAGCCAAATGGAGCCGGCTTGTCTTGTAGTGCCTTGGTGCTCAGACAAGTCTACCATTTTAGCACAAAATAGCAAGGCACAATATCGCCTTTGTGCTCAAATCTAGTGTGCTCTGGGTCCAAACCTTTGAAAATGCATACAATATTCTCAAGGCTGTTGAAAAGCCCCCCACAAAGAGATGGCTCTTATATATCGTTATGAATGGCTTGGTGTATACAACTGTCCTGAAAAGCCAATGGAAATTCTGAGCCTCTAATTCCTGGCTGAGAAAAGCCTTCATCCAGTCTGAGACTGTTTGTTAAATATGACTAAAACATGGATTGTGAAGCACTTTATCAAGCATTCAGAAATCACATATGCAAGAACTTGACCAAACAGTTCAGTACCTATGCTATGTAACGTGTGTGTGTGTGTGTGTTTGTATGAGTGTGTGTGAATCATGACCTCTGGGGTCTTATTTTGTACAAGGGGAGAAAAATATTTTTCTCTTTTGCATACTGGTAGGGAAGGAGTCCTGCCTACAAGTTCAATTATATTAGAATAGAAACTGAAATTTCAATATTTCTGCTGGTTCTTTAGGCTGATGAAGGCTACAAATGATCACTCTGTGTTTACTAGAGTTTCCCAAAAGTTTTTGGAGATGTAAAAGTAGACTGAAAACATATTGGAGGTGGAATGAGCATAGAGACAGTTAAATTCCTCTGTTCAAAATATAAGTATATAGGAAAACTATGAGCTGGCAGCTGGAATATCTCAGTAGGAAAAATGGAGACCAGAAAAGGAGACAAGCTCTGGACTAATAAATTCTGGCTAGGAAGGAATTCCTTTGGCAGGAAAAGATGCTGACATTTTATGACAGTGATGTCTAATATTAATTTTTACGTTATTGCTTGGAATATGCTACACTATTTCCCTTAAACTTTAGTAAAAACTGGTTTACATACAAGTCTATGCTAGTAGTTCCCTAGATAAATTAAAAATTCTGGGCCATACCAACAAAAGAAGGGGTGTGTGGGGTTAAAGGAGAGAGGACAAGGGATTCAAAAGGTGAGTTTTAAACCAGAGATCAAAATGCAGCATGACCAATTAAAATCAGTTAATCAGGAAAAACATCAGGCACCCAAGAATCCTTAAAGATATGGGGGGGGGGGGGAAGGAGGCTATTTGAACCACTTTGAGTATTAAAGATAAAAATGACTGCTAAAGGTGAAGAACTTGGGGATACCCACGTAGTTACCGCTGGAAGATACTCTGAACACTGAAATACGTACATTCATAAACATTTTCCCCTATACATTTTTGCATCTGAAACAAAATATATGAGGTAAAAATCTGATCATATCCAACCCTATCAGGACCCTCTGATTTGTGATGTTATACCCAAGGAAGAGCCAACATACTTCCGAGAGAGCATTTCCAGATCCTCTGGCCTATTCTTCAAACATTTTCTGCCCACAATCAGATCATTTAAGGAATGTGATATTAAATTATGTGGTTGCTGTGGTATGTTTCTGCCAGTGGGTCATGTTTCATGTTCTGTAGCAATGGGTCCCACAGAGATAACACTTGAAAACATAGTGGGCATTGGAATAAGACCATTTCAGTTTCCAAAGAATTCACAGTGTAGTGGGAGAGAAAGCCAAACACATACTTTATCACAATAAAGTGTGATATTATAATAGAGATATATATTAGGTGCTGTGGGTATACAGAGAACGTAGTTTTTTCCTTTGCCTGGGGAGGGCATGGGAAGGCACATTGTAGGAAGCATTCTTCCACAAGGTAATGTTTGAGCTGTGATTTGAGAGCATTCTACTCAGAAGAAAAAGAGGAGGGAGGCATCCAAGGCTGAAGGAACAGTATGTACAAGGACTCAAGAGGGAAAGAGCTTGAGGACACATAGCCCGCACGGGATAGCTGAGAGGGGAAAATGGTGGAAAATAGGTAGCAATCATCTCATAAAATAGGTAGTAATTATATCATAAGGTATTAGTCGTGACAGGTTAAGAATTTGGACTTTAAATAAAACCAATTTTATTATGCCAAGACATCCACAGGGACTGGGGACAATAACCAGGGTCCTGTTTTGAGAGAGGAGGAGGGAGGACAGGTCTGTAATAGCTGGAAGGCTGCTGTCAGCCTATATTACTTCCAAACTTCACCTTGATTTTTTGCCTTCTGACAGCGTGTTAACCTTGACTGTAATTCTTTTTTACATCACCAATACTACTAATTGATGTTTTAAGCTCTACATTTATCTTGATCCATAACTTTTAACCAGATACCATCTGGGTAAAAATGTTACTTCAGGCAAGGACATGTAAACAGAATGGCTTGTTCTAGAACCTTCTACTCCAAACTACATTCATTCTCACCACCATTTTTTGAAAATTTAATTTTGTTAGAGAAGTGTTCGATTTGCAGAAAAATTGAACAGAAGATATAGGTATTTCCCATGTACCTCCTGCCTCAAGGAGGTATTCCAATACAACACATACGTATCAAACTCCCTCACCAAAGGGTATTTTGTTATAATTGATGAATCTACATTGACATGGCTCAATAACCCAAATTCCATAGTATACGATGGGGCTCATTCCTGGTGTTGTACATTCTACTCGTTTAGACAAATGTGTAATGATATGCATCCATCATTATAGTATCATACAGAGTATTTTCACTCCCCTAAAAATCCTCTGTGTTCTGCCTAATCATTCTTCCCCACTTTCTCCAACTCCTGGCAACCATTGATCTTTTTATTGTCTCTATAGTTTTGCCTTTTCCAAGATGTCATATAGTTGGAATCATACAGTACATAGCCTTTTCAGATTGACTTCTTTCACATAATAATATGCATTTAAAATTTCTCCATGCCTTTTATGGATTGGTAACTCATGTCTTCTTTTTTTTAAGTTTATTTATTTATTTTGAGAGAGATAGAAAGTAGGGAAGGGGCAAAGAGAGAGGGAGAGAGAGAGAATCCTGAGTAGGCTCCACACTGTCAGCATAGAGACCCATGTGGGGCTCAAACTCACAAACTGTGAGATCATGACCTGAGCCAAAACCAAGAATTGGACACTTAACTGACTGAGCCACCCAGGCACCCAAACTCATGTCTTTTTAGTGTTGAAGAATATTCCATTGTTTAATGGTTCAATATCTACAAATCAATGTGATATACCATATAAACAGAATGAAGGATAAAAATCACATCAGAAAAAGCAGTTGGCAAAATTCAACATCCTTTCATATTAAAAACCCTAAGCAAATGGATATAGAAGGAAGTACCTCAACATAACAAAGGCCATATATGACACGCCTGGATCTAGCATCATACTTGATGTCGAAAAACTCAGACCTTTTCCTCTAAGATCAAGAATGGGACATGATTACCCACTCTCATTACTTTTATTCAACATAGTACAGAAAGTTCTAGCTAGAACAATTTGGCAAGAAAAAGAAATACAAGACATCCAAATCAGAAAGAAGAAAGTAAAACTGCCATTATTTGTAGATGACATGATATTATATACAGAAGAACTCTAAAAACTCCACCAAAAAAACTGTTAGAACTAATACACTAATAAAGTTACAGGATACAAAATCAGTATATAAGTATCTGTTGTGTTTCTATATGCTAACAACAAACTATTAGAAAGGCAAAGTGGGAAAACGGTTACATTTACAATATCATCAAAAAATAATAATAAAGTGTTTAGGGATATATTTAACCAAGGAGTTGAAAGATATTTTCACTGAAAACTATAAAATATTGATAAATGAAAATGAAGAAGACACAAAGAAATGAGAAGATATTTTATGCTGATAGATTGGAAAAATTAATACTGTTCAAATTTGCATACTATCCAAAGCAATCTACAGATTTAATAAAATCCCTATGAAAATTCCAATGACATTTGTCACAGAAATTGAAAAAACAATTCTAAAATTTGTATGATATCCTTGACATTCGTTCTGGCAAAGAATTTTGGGATTTGACACCAAAAGCAAAGTCAATAAAAGCAAAAATAAACAAATGAGACTACATCAAACTACTTCAAACTAAAAAGTTTCTGAACAGCAAAGAAAACCATCAACAAAATTAAAAAAACAAGCTATGGAATGGGAGAAAATATCTTTAAATCGTATATCTGATATGGGGTTAATATAAAATATATAACTAACTCACACAACTCAATAGCAAAAAACAAACCATTCAATTAAAAAGTGGTCAGAGAAACTGAGTAGATATTTTTCCAAAGAGAACATTCAAATGGTCAAGAGATACATAAAAAAAGTGCTCACCATCACTAATAATCAGGGAAATGCAAATCAAAATCACAATGAGACATCAATTCACACCTGATATGATATCTATTATCAAAAGTCAAGAGATAACAAATACTGGTGAGGATGTGGAGAAAAAGGAATCCTTGTACACTGTTGGTGGGAATAAAAAATGGTGCAGTCATTATGGAAAACAGTATGAAGTGTCCTCAGTAAATTGAACATAGAACTACCATATGACCCAGCAATCCCACTTCTGAGTATATAGCCAAAGTAAGCAAAATCATTATCTTGAAGGGGTATCTATACTCCCATGTTCATTGCAGCATTATTCACAAGAGTAAGGTATGGAAACAACCTTAGTGTCTGTTGATGGATGAATGGATAAAGAAAATATATATATTATTCAGTCTTAAAAAAAGAAGGGAGTTCTGTCCCTTGCAACAACATAGATGAACCTGGAGGACATTATGCTAAGTAAAATAAACCAGACAGAGAAAGACAAACACTGCATAGTATCACTTATTTGTGAAATCTGAAAAAAAATCAAGCTCATAACAACTGAAATGGCCTTTTGCCTCTCCATATAAACTTTAGAATGAATTTGTTGATATTTATAAGATAACTTGCTGAGATTTTGATTGGGACAGAATTGAATCTATAAATTGAATTGGGAAAAACAGACATCTTGATGATATTGGGTCTACCTATCCATGAACATGAAATATCTTTCCATTTACTTAAGTTTTTGGTTTTATTCTTCAGAGTTTTATAGTTTTCCCCATTATAGATATTGTACATATTTTGTCAGATTATACCTAAGTATTTCTCTCCTTACATATATACATACACAGACATATGCTATATGCTTAAGCATACATCGTTGAATGCACAGTTGCTTTTATTAGTTTTAAAAAACTGTTATCTGTTAGATCAATTAAGAATAAGAAAAAGAAGTCTTTATTTTACCTTCATTTATTCCTTCCTTGATGCTCTTCCTTTCTTTATATATAACCAAGTTTCTGACCTATCATTTCCTTTCTCTTTAAAGAACTTCTTTTAGCATTTTCTGTAAGGCAGGTCTACTGGCAAAAAATTCCCTCAATATTTGTTTGTCTGAGAAAATATTTATCCTTTACTTTTGAAGGATAAGTTTGCTGGATACAAAATTCTAAGCTGGTGATTTTTTTCTCTAAATATGTTAAATATTTCACTCCACTCTCTTGCTTGATTTTGAGAAGTTGAATGTGATTTTTATCTTTGTTCTGTTGTAGGTAAAGTGTTTTTCCTCTAGCTTCTTGCAGGAATGTTTTTTATCTTAGATTTTCTGTAGTTTGGAAATGATTTGGCTAGGTGTAGTTTTTTGTCATTTATCTTGCTTGGTGTTCTCTGGTCTACCTGGATTCGTGGTTTGTTGTCTAAAATTAATTTGGGGGATTCTCAGACATTATTGTTTCAAATATTTCCTTTGCTCCTTTCTCTTTCTTCTCCTTCTGGTATTTCCTTTACATGTATGTTACACTTTTTATAGTTGTCCCACAGGCCTTGGATATTCTGTTCTATTTTTCTTTCTCTCTTTTTTTTTTAGTCTTTGTTCCCTTTGCTTTTCAGTTTTGGAGGTTTCTATTGAGATATCCTGAAACTCAGAGATTCCTTCCTCAGCTACATCGCATCTACTGAGAAGCCCATCAATGGCATTCTACATTTCTGTTGTGGTGTCCTTTATCTCTAGCATTTCTTTTTGGTGATTTCTTAGGATTTCCATTTTTCTGCTTACCTTGCTCATCTGTTCTGGCATGCCTTCTACCTTATCCATTAGAGTCCCTGGTATATTAGTTATAGTTCTTTTAAATTCCTAGTATGATGATTCCAGCATCCCTGCCATGTCTGGTTCTGATGCTTGCTCTGTCTCTTCAAATTATGTTCTTTGCCTTTGATATGCCTCATAACTTTTTTTCTTGATAGCTAGGCATGACGTATCAAACAAAAAGAGCTGCTGTAAACAGTTTTATAATGTGGTGTTGAAATGTGGGAAGACAGAAGTGTTCTATAGTCCTAGGACTAGCTCTCAGTCTTTTAGTGACCTACGCCTCTAGACTGCGAACTTCATCTATTTTTCAGTTTTTTTTAATTTTATTTTTTATTTTTTAAAATTTACATCCAAATTAGTTAGCATGTAGTGCAACAATGATTTCAGGAGTAGATTCCTTAGTGCCCCTTACCCATTTATCCCATCGCCCCCTCCCACAACCCCTCAAATAACCCTCAGATCGTTCTCCATATTTAAGAGTCTCTTCTGTTTTGTCCCCTCCCTGTTTTTATATTATTATTTTTGTTTCCCTTCCCTTATGTTCATCTGTTTTGTCTGTTAGAGTCCTTATATGAGTGAAGTCATATGATTTTTGTCTTTCTCTGATTAATTTCACTTAGCATAATACCCTCCAGTTCCATCCACGTAGTTGCAAATGGCAAGATTTCATTCTTTTTGATTGCCAAGTAATACTCCCTTGTATATATACACCACATCTTCTCTATCCATTCATCCATCGATGGACATTTGGGCTCTTTCCATACTTTGACTATTGTTGATAGTGCTGCTATAAACATGGGGGTGCATATGTCCCTTGAAAACGGCACACCTGTATCCCTTGGATAAATGCCTGGTAGTGCAACTGCTGGGTTGTAGGGTAGTTCTATTTTTAGTTTTTTGAGGAACCTCCATACTGTTTTCCAGAGTGGCTGCACTAGCTTGCATTCCCATTTTTTTCAGTTTTTTATTTTCTTCCATCTCAATTGTAAGGGGATAGCTAGAGTGGACTACAGTGGGCTGGAGTTGAGTATTTCCCTTCTTCAAGTTCTACCTGACTCTGATAACATCCAGCAGGTTAGGCTTTGGTTAGCTAGTTTCTCATGAAGGAAAACTTTTTAACAAAAATTGCATAATATGGCACATTTCAAAATGGTTTCTTTTCCTCTCCCCCTGCTAGAAGATCAAGGGGATTTTTCTCTGGTATTTACTGTGGGAACCCATTAAAAATTCTTGAGATAAATCTCATAATGTTGTGTGACGCCCCCTATGACTGGGACCTCAGAGTATTTAACTCTTAGAGTTGTCCACACTGAGTCTCCAGCAATTTATCAATTACAGTTCAGTGTAGTTTTTCTATCCTGGCACTGATAGCCACAATGATTTCTGGTGTGCTTCTGTCCTGTTAAGCTGTGACTCCCTGTATTTACCTTTCTCTTCAATATCAGGAACAGCAGTTTGTCCTGTGTCTTCACATCTTTTATGGATTTAAGAAGGGTTGTTGACTTTTCAACCTGTTCAGCTTTTTTTACTTGATATTATGATGCAGTGGTGACTTCCATGCTTTTTACATCATTTTTGGAATGTTTCAAAAAATAATACAGGCACAGAATTGAACTACAAAGTTAGGGTTAGGTATTATTAGATCCACAATGATCATTGGTATCAGTGTGGTCATCCTTAAATTGATAGTGACGTTTCAGAAAATGGAAGAATTGATTATGTGTCAAGATTATTTTGAGGGTAAGAATTCATATACAAATACATTTGGATTACAGGATGCACAAATTTTCTTTTTGGTGCATGAAGATAAAAAAGACTGACATTTGAAATATTTGTTGACCTTTTTACTTGCAAATTACAGTAATTGAAATACATAATTGTTATAATAAATACCTTTGGGAGAAATATTTCTAATAAAGATGAGTAATACTAAGTATACTAGTTAGAAGTAGGTTTGGCTGCAAGTAACAAGCACCCAAAAAACAGTAGTTGAAACAATGCAGAAGTTGATTTTTCTTTATGTAGAATTCCAGAAGAAGGCAGTTCAAAGAAGAAATCTTCAGGGAAACAGGTACCATTACCAATCTTTTTTCTTGGCTGTATCAGGTCCAACCATCACATCTGCATTCTATCCAGAAGATAGTAACAGATAACAAAGAGCAAAACGTACACATTAGCTTCTTTTAAGGAAGATTCTCGGATGCTGCCACATAACATTTATACATACCTCTCACTGACCAGAATGTAGTTACACAGCCACATTAAAATTTTTTTTAATGTTTATTTATTTTTGAGAGAGAGAGACAGAGACAGAGACAGAGAGACAGAGACATAGTATGAGCAGGGGAAGGGCAGAGAGAGAGGGAAACACAGAATCCAAAGCAGGCTCCAGGCTCCAAGCTGTCAGCACAGAACCTGAGGTGGGGCTCAAACTCACAAACCGTGAGATCATGACCTGAGCCGAAGTTGGACACTTAACAAACTGAGCCACCCAGGTGCCCTGACACAGCCATATTTAGATGAAAGCAAGTCTGGGGAAGTATTTATTCCGAGTAACCATGTTCTCAGATTAAAACCAAAGACTCTGCTACCATGGAAAAAGAGGAAATTTTGTATTGGTGGAACATTAACTGCCTTTGATACACTGTTCTATGCTTTAGACTATATTTTCTTCTGGAACTCCTACCAATTCTGTGGGTTTGCTTGTTTGTGTTCCTATATTGGAAGAAAGGGGAGTAGGAATGGAAAAAAAAAAGTCTTGAAAGGAGGATGCAGGAATAAAAAAAATGGTGTGATTATTAGGGTCTTACTTTGACAGTCTCTCTTTTTTCTCCTAAAAACCTTTTAATGCAAGAATGCTATTTTATTGGTTTTTGTGAAGAGTGCTAAAAGTCTGGGTTTGAGAAGGACCGACACAAGAAAATGTATCAATCTTACAAATATGCATTTTGGGATACCCATCACTCTTAAAGAGAGGAGAGCATACGAAAGGAATATAAAGGCTTTTATTAAGATCTTGGTCAGTGAAGCCCTTAAAGGCAAATGGTAACCCAATCATCGCTACTGTCGTAGCTCTAAAAAAAGAACTCATCGGCTCCCTCAACTTTGTGGGGTATCATTGACCAGCTGCTTCTTTCTTAGGTCTTGAGTTCTGAGCTAGCAAAATCTGCTGTGAAAGTAAGTTCCAAGGGTCCCTCCACATCAGACTTAAACTCACTAAAACTATATGTGGGTATTCAAAAATAATGTAAATTCTATTGTCCAACGTGGTAGAATGCAAGAAAATGCCACTGGTGGCATAGTCACTGCACTACTCTGTGTACCTCACTCTTTTATGCACAGAAACATGATTACATTTCAGCCAGGGTGATAAGCTTTCATTTTTCAATGGCTCCATCCTCTCCTAGAGAGAACCTAATCTCTTCAAAAGCATAATAATATTTAATCTGTTCAATGTGCAATGATTTTCAGCCTATCAGGACTAAAGTAATTATGAAGATATTCTAGAATCTAAGGAATATAAAACTGGAACCACCTAAAAGTTGAAATCCTGTTTAAGCTAATCTGTAGCATATATAACCATGATTGAGATCAATCAAATCTAATGAAGTGTAAAACACCATTTTTTCGTAGAATTATGCTCTCTTTACAAATCAGATTTAGTGACTGTGAGGTTAACTGAATTTTATGGCGCTGATATTAAGCCAATCCAACTCATTACAGTTCAGTCAACTTTAAAATATTCTAGAAAATATATTTGAAAACAATATATACCCTTTTTCAAAAGCTTTTGCAATTGGCTGCCGCTTTAGTAAATTAAAATACTAAGACACAAAGAGATTAAGCAAATGCCCAAAGTCAAGTTGGAAAACCTAAGCAAAATGAAAGTAAGATTATAAAGCTCTGAAATGTCTGCAACTAAAAAAATTCTTTTACACTAGAACCATAATCTTTATCAGATTCTGTTATTAAATGATACAGAATACATGCAATTATAGATAAAATTCTGTGAAACAAGCAGCCATTAGGGAATGGAAGAAAGCCCTCAGGTGGTTCCCTTGGTAATATTATATCTGACCTGTCCCAACCAGGAATGGCAAAAGGGAAATTTTTTTCTTCAAAAGATGCATTGCTGACTTGTTGCAATGCTGGAGCAGGAGAACTATTCTTAGAGTAATCTGCACCCTGTCCAAATGTGTGTTCCCTACACTGGTTCCTGGACCAAAATAGTGAGATACCAGCCAAAACTGTATGTCAGTACAGTTGCTAGAGTTTAGTATCTTAACCCCATACAGACACTAAGCATAAGAAAGTTGATAGGGAAAGGGAAAAAAAAAAGCTGATGGGGCTATATTAATATCAGACAAAAGTCATCTTCAATATAAGGCATATTAGCAGAGATAAAGAGATATATTTCATAATGATAAAATGGCCAATTCCAAAAAAAAGATATAACATTCCTAAAGGTATATGTATCTAATAATAGAACTCCCAAATATATGATGTAAAAAGTAACAGAATTAATGGGGAATATGGACATATCTACAATCATAAGTAGATACTTGACTCCACCTTATCAGTAATTGAGCATGTAGGTTGACAAAAAAAATCTGTAAGGGTACAGAAGATTTTAATAACTTTCAACCAATATGTCCTCACTGAATTTATAAAATACAATACCCGATCATTGTTGAACATAGATTCTTCTCAAACGTTTATGGAATTATCACCAAAATAGACTTCATAAATCAGCAAAAGAATATAAGAGACCAACAATTATATGAAACTGTACTTCAGAGAAATGAATAAAAAAAAACCCATAAGATACCACATCACACCTACTAGGATGGCAAAAATAAGAAAGGCTGACAATATCAGATGCTGGTGAGGAGGAACTGAAACCCTCATATGTTGTTGGTGGGAAGCAGTTTGGCAGTCTGTTTTAATTGTAATCGTGACCCTAAGAGAAATAAAAACATTTTTTCAAAAAGTCCTGTGCAACAATGTTCAGAGTAGATTTTTAGAAAAAATTCCCCAAACAGGAAACAGTCTATTGAGCATCACACTGAGAATGGATAAGCAAATTGTGGTATATTTAATAAATGAAATTCACTCAGCAGCAACAGCAAAAAAGTGAATTTCTGATCCTATAACGACATAGATGAATCACAAAAACATTACATTGGGCAAAAGCCAATCAGTAAAAGAGTATATATTGTATCATCACATACATATAAAGTTCTGAATAAACAACAAAAAATTATGATCCGAACAATGGTTGCCTCTTGGAAAAGTATTGAACTGGAAAGGAGTATGAAGTAACTTTCTGGGTTATGGATTACACAGGTGTGATGATTTCAAATATAATTTAATTAGACACTTAAAAGCTGTGCTTTGTATTACATGTAAATCATATCTCAATAAAAAGGAATATGAATGAGAGGAAAAGATTTTCTCACTTTACTAGAAAAGAAAAATGCACCCCCCTCCATTATCCGAACAGTTTGACAAAAAGCTTAAGCCATTTTCAAGTACTACTTTGTTTTTTTACAGAAAAGAAATTAGAACAAATTATCTGACGGATACAGTGTTGAGAGGGTTTTTGTTGATGCTGATATCAAGTTAGGACTTTGAAAATAAAATGCTCAAAGAAATTGATTTGAGAATTTGATCTCAATTCACATGAAGATGCAGCTTTGAATTTTTAAAAAGAAAAAAAAAGGATGGAGCATAAATATTTTCTATACATATTGCAAAAATACAGATAGACAGCATTATTTCATGAAAGTGCTGTTAATTTCCAGCTTAATTTCTGCTCCTAACTTCTTATGCCTTTGATTTTTCTTGGAAAACCTATTGAGAAAGGAATTCTAAGTCAAATTCCCCTATCCAGTGGAATGTTAAGAAAATTCTTGGCTTGGCACAGGGCAACCTGTATAATTTAGAAAAAAGAAAGCAGGATTCCTGCTATCGATTATAAACCTCCCCCTTGGCCTTTAATCTTGTTCTAACTCATTTGTTCATTCATTCATTCATTCATTCATTCATTCATCCATCCATGCATTCATTCAAGTTCAAGAGGCTTTTACCCAAAATACTTTTACTACATCATACATCAATTAATTCGGCAAAAATTTTTATCCAATACCAAGGAAAAGTAATTATTTTTGAAACATGCTATTTCAATCAAATTCCTCGAACCTGGAAAATCTGACAGCCATGTTTTAGAGAATTTGATGACTCTTTTAAAATCCTTTAGAAAGGAGGCTGCCAGATGTATTGCTGTGTTCACATATGTCCATGCATGAGTGAATAAAGTAATTAAATGATCCTTAGGTAGTTTGCTAAACCCTCACAGAGAGACTTTGTTAGGAAACTTGGCATCTTCACCTAGGCTACTGATCTTGTTTCCCTGTTTGCACCAAAGCATTTCGTTTCTAAAAATTATGCTTAGGAATTAATTTACCTTATGCCAACTGATGAGTGAGATTTATCTTAATTTGAATAAGCCATAAATGTCCATTCATCAGTTACGATCCTTCTTAAGGCAGGCTGCCAAGAAACGCCAGGTGTCTGGGCCAGAGTTTACTCAAATATAAGATGAACCCTTTTGCTATGTTTGAAAGCTATGAATCCTCCATTTGACTTTGGGCCAAATATTTAATGGCTCTAAGTCTTGGTTTTCTTGTCTGTGAAGTAAAAAAGTTGATTATATGGGATGTAAGTTTCAGTTCTACAATTCTGTGAACATAAGATTGATAGCAAAGGCAGGGGTTATTAATACCATTAGCACAGAACCTGACTCAAAACTCGGTGAACACATAAAGTTAAAGCCCAACTACGCCTTGATGATGTATCGGAGTCTGACGTTATACTAAAGAAGTACTAAAGAAAGTGGTCCTTATCTTCAAGAAACTTATCTTCTAGTTTGGGGCCTAAGACAAACATAAAATAACAAAAACAAGTGGCAATATATAATGAAGTGTAAGAATAAAATTCACTAAATTCTAAGGGTCAGAAGAGTGCATTCAGATTGTAACTGACAACTAACAGTTACAACTAACAATGCCATCATGTGCCCTATGTCTCTTTCTTTTTCCATAAGACTTTGGTATAATGTGAACAACAGAATCTCAGTAACTAAGTAGGATTATGGCGAGTAGAAAATATTGCGACCTAGTATTCAATGATGATTCAAACTTTAGTGTATTAGAAGGAAAAACAGTGGAAAATAAGAAAGGATTATATTATGTAATACCAATATTTTCTTTTTTTCCTCCACGTAGTTTTCATACATTAAAAATGATGACTTATAAACACTGCTTTACCTTGTTGGCTTTGTTCTACAGCTGAGTGAAAAGAGAAGCCATTAAAACATATTTGGTATAATATGAAATATTTATGACCTGTGTGATTATGTGGCACAAGTAGCTGATGGCTTTTACAGAAGGCTCACAATCCTAGTGAAGAAGGGTGCCTTAATTCTACTACTGGTGTCCTTTTGGTTAGTATAGGTCATAAAAATGCTTTCCTTCTTTTTGTTAATGTAAAACAACAGGAAGCATCCTCGTTTTCAGTCACTTCAGAAAACTCCTTTGTCCAACGTACCCTATATTTTGCTGCTCTTTTGCGGGCAATCATTTTTTAAGATTATTTCCTTTGACCTTTTTACTAGCATGTGTGTACTGAAATAACTGCCTCTTGCTACACTTTAAAAAAAACATTTTATTTGATCATCTTTTAAAATTTGTTAAATTTGGAGTGCATGCTAGTATACTTCAAATAGATCTTCATCCATCATGAAAATCACCAAAAGAAAACAAAGAAGTCAAAAGTATCTTTCTGATTTGTGCTTGGAGTAGATTCTGCCTATACAATTTATGCTTTCTGAATCTTTAGCTTTATATTTAAGATATTTTTCTTTTCAAGTTGATTTGAATTACTAGGCTAGTGGTCAAAACATGAGAGAAGACAAATTGAAAAAAAAAGCAAAGGTAAATAGAAAAAAAGAAAACTCACAAGTGTCTTGGTTCTCTGGAAAAGCAAGTTCAAAAAGTGAAGGCGTCATTTGTCTTATTTTTTTCTTTTTTAAAATTTAGTGCAGTACCCAAAGTCTAGCACTATTTTTGATCTTGCACTGTATTAAGAATGCACTTAGCTCAGAAGTACCTCTAATACAATAGATCCCAAATGCTTTCTTTTAAAATTCAGCCCAGGTTTTCTGAAATTGAAATGCACATGCAACTCATTTGTAGGATTGAACATACATCTTACAGTACATACTGGCATTAAATTGAAACCTGAACGATGAGAAGTCATTTGTGTGGGCAGGATGCCAAATCGTTCCTGGAGTTCTACATGCAGGCAATAATTTACATCGACAGGTAGAAAACATGTTATGTGCTTTTGGTACGATGATGCCGAAGAGCTTGGCAATGACTCATAACTCAGCTATCATTTTAAAATGCTCAAGAACATTGGAGAATGAATGAAAACTTGTTCCTGTCTAGCCAAAGGCAAAGGAGTCCTTGGGATCTGACAAGGTAAATCATGAAACAGGACCAAAATAAATAGATGATAGATAGATAGGTAGGTAGGTAGGTAGATAGATTGATGGATGGATGGATGAATGGATAGATAGATAGATAGATAGATATACAGACATACAATATTATGTCTTGAGTTTCATCTCCCTCTTATTTCTTATAACCATAAAGGAGCTGAAAGGAGAGTTAGTAACATCTGTTTTTTCTACTATTTTCTCATTTAAGATAAATTGACTATCTACCCTTCTCATTTTTATCATTGTAATTATCTCCATTATTTTCCATTATCTCCTCCCTTTTTCCCCATGGAATTGTCAATCATAAACTTAAAGAATATAAGCCATTTCTCTTAAAATTACTTATATTTATGTTTTATGAACCAGCTAGTGGGAGCAGGATAGACAGATTGAATAAAGGAACAAACCCCATCTGTGGCTCCTCCTATGCCAGAACAGTCAGAATTCCAAAGGCAGTCCCCACGCCATGATCACTGTAGATTTATGGTGAATTCCACTTTTCTAGGGTCAAACTACCGAATTTTCCTGAATAACAGGGAGTGGCCATTGTACTTTTTCCCTGAACTTGTCTTGCCCAGAAAATGTCCTATACACATAACTCTTTTTTAAAGAAAAAGATATTTCAACCCTCACTGTAGTTAACCAACTAGCTAGGAACTGAACAAAAGCAATCAGTGAAAGCATCTAGAATGACCACATCTAACAGTGGCTTCAAATCTGACAGCTGTTTCCCATCCAAGCACCCTGCAAGGTTGCCGCCATTACTCCCAAGTAACTCTGCACGTTAAACAGTCATCCTGCCGGGGTTTGGGTTCCAGGGTACACTGTAAAGTGAAATCAGGCACATTCCATCTGGTTGACACAACGTGCCTCAGCTGCTGGTGTGGAAAGCTGTTCTCCTTGAAGCTCCCAGAAATGTCTGGCTTACAGGGACAGAGGATCTTGTCATTATTTTCTTGGCAGTGCTCACAACAGCTCTCATGCGACTAGAGGAAAGTTTAAATCTTGAATTCTGAAGCATCCCAAGCAATAGTATTACAAGTTTCAACAGGTGGTACTGTTCAGATATTCACACAAAGTGCTTCCTTTGTCATTAAAACCTAACCTGTAATCTCTCTGCAGTAAAATGGCGTATTTTTTTAATACGAGATTTATTGTCAAATTGGTTTCCATACAACACCCAGTGCTCATCCCAACAGGTGCCCTCCTCAATGCCCATCACCCACTTTCCCCTCCCTCCCACCCCCCATCAACCCTCAGTTCTCAGTTTTTAAGAGTCTCTTATGGTTTGGCTCCCTCCCTCTCTAATCTCTTTTTTTTTTTCCTTCCCCTCCCCCATGGTCTTCTGTTAAGTTTCTCAGGATCCACATAAGAGTGAAAACATATGGTATCTGTCTTTCTCTGTATGACTTATTTCATTTAGCATAACACTCTCCAGTTCCATCCACGTTGCTACAAAAGGCCATTTTATTTCTTTCTCATTGCCACATAGTATTCCATTGTATATATAAACCACAACTTCTTTATCAAAATGGTGTATTGTTTTTAAAATGCTAGAGCGAATCACTATTTTAACTAGGACAAAGAGTGTTTTTGTCAGGTTGGGCATGGGGTGGTCATTGAATAAATTTGGTAAACAGTGACTTGTGAATAAGTAAACACATGAACAACAGATGTTACTGAATTTTCATTGCTAGGTGAGTTTAGCTGTCCCCTAAAAGGTGTCTGCGAATAGGAAAAGTGCAAAGAGAAAATTAGAGTAAAACCTTGGTTTGTGAGCATAATTCATTTCAGAAACATGCTTGTAATCCAAAGCACTTGTATATCAAAGCAAATTTCCCCATAAGAAATAATGGAAACACAGATTATTTTTTTAAACATTTATTTATTATTAAGAGACAGAGAGAGATAGAGCATGAGCATGAGAGGGGCAGATAGAGGAGGAGACACAGAATCCGAAGCAAGCTCCAGGCTCTGAGCTGTCAGCACAGAGTCCGACACGGGGCTCGAACTCACAAACCGCGAGATCATGACCTGAGCCAAAGTCGGACGCTTAATCGACTGAGCCACCCAGGCGCCCTGAAACTCATGATTTGTTCCACAACCCAAAAATATTCATGTAAAAATGATTATACTACTGTAATGTAATACAAAATAATAAAGAAAATACAAAATATAAAGAAAAGTAAACAAATTAACCTGTACTTACCTTTGAAAACCCTTGTGGCTGGTTTGAGGGAGACCAGAGAAAGGAGGGTTATTGTGTAGGATGACTTTCATTACTGAATCACTGCTATCTATTAGCTCAATGGAATCCTTTTCTTTTCCCGCAACTTTAACAATGAATCTACCCAATGACCTAGAATGAAGCAAAGCATTCCTAAGCTTACTGTTGTGTGGAAAAGCAAAGGACTGACCATAGGTGCTTTGAAGTGACAAAAAATACACTAATGCCACTTGTGGACGTCTTCCAACGTTCTGAAAAATTATTGATTTCTGCCAAACACCGCGGCCTGAGACCAAGCATCTGAGCATGGGAGATGATCACCTACAATCCTGCAGCAAGAGAGAGAGAGAGACAGACAGACAGACAGTGAGTGAGAGAGAGAGAGAGAGACAGAAAAAAAAGAACCGTTGACTCAGTTGTGATCATGTGACATTCAGCGTCACATACTACTTGTATTGCAAGACATTGCTCGTTTATCAAGTTAAAATTTATTAGAAATGTTTGTTCATCTTGCAGAACACTTGCAGTATATGTTATTTGCAATTCAAGGTTTTACTGTATTTTCATCATCTGGCATGCATGAAAATCAATGAACCATATTTCTGTTTCAGTATATCTCTCGGGGCCTAGACTCTTTCCAGATACAGAACAGGCTCTCGAATATTTGGTAAAAAAACAGATGAAGTGCAGAATGAATCCTTTTGTGCTAGAATCAGAGCTTTTAGATATTAAGTATTCTGGTAACATGTATTAGTTCTCTGAAAGTTATACAAGCCCTTACTTCATTCACAAATGCAGTATACCAAGAAACAAGACCTGGGGACTTCCTTAATCTCACCTATCAAAGGAAATATTTCACAATGTGTCTGAAACTGCCCTCTAAAGCAAGAAACTCACTTGTTATTGTCTACTTATGTTGCCAAGTAGTTAAAAATGAGATTGATCACATTTACAACAGTGTTTTAGGTAAATTTATTTTAAAGTGACACTCTTGCACTTACATAACAATATACATTCCCTTCTTTTCCCTTCTCTTCCTTGAACCCTGGAATTTCAGTTTACGCTTTTTTCATGATTTTATATTAACATTTATGATAATAGTTCTAGTCGTATTATCACATTATTGATATTCTGTTTATAATAAATATATATTTTTTAATTTTGTTGTTATAAGGTAAGATAATTAAAGCAACAGACTTACCTCAGTGTCTTTTTGATTGGTATTCCTAGCTAATTCACTTTGTAAGACCATTCTAACTAGTCACTTTCCAGACAGCAAAATTAACTTGCTTGATTTGAACCCTACACAGTAATAAAACTCATCAGTTGGGGTTGTAGGAAAAAGGGAGTCGAGAGAAGGTAAAAACCCTCTTTGTAAATCTTAAGGTTGAGCCCTATGCATAGCTTTTGCTTACATCTGTCCCCTGCCTCATCTGCCACCAAAGAGCCACCAGGAGACCCAAGAAGAAAGTGTACCTTGGAGAATAGCCGGTAAATAGCCTTACTGACACTTTTACAGCCCTTTGTATGTTCCATTGAGGGCTATATACACTAAAAATACCATTTTCTCTTCTACGTCAAGTCTCTCAAAACATATTATCTAGGTATCTATACCCAAGATTAGTGACGAGTTGTAGGGGTATAGGAAGACACTGAGTCCATCTTTAAGACACTGTCAACAATCAAGGTGAGGAGATAAGAGTAGTGAACAAAAGATTGGGGAAAATAGTTTCAAAGCAGAGATGATGCAGTGTAATCCAATGATGTAATTAGGGTAACCTAAATCATTTGTTGGGTCCAATGCAAAATGAAAATAAAAGTCCCCTGTTAAAAAATTAACAATTCCAGGGCAACTGGGTGGCTCAGTCAAAGTCGACCTCACAGTTTATGAGTTGAAGCCCTGAATCAAGCTGTTTGGGATTCTCTCTCTCCCTCTCTCTTTGCCCCTCTCTTGCTTTCTCTCTTTCTCAAAATAAATACACTTAAAAAAAATTAAGAATACCAAGATGACTACATCTCGAATGTAGCAGAGCATTAAGTCAAGTCACTTGGAGGGGGGCATGGGAGGGGGACAATGGGTGATGGGCATTGAGGAGCGCACTTGTTAGGATGAGTACTGGGTGTTGTACGTAAGCGACGAATCACAGGAATCTACCCCCCAAACCAAGAACACAGTGTATACACTGTATGTTAACTAAATTGACAATAAATTATATAAAAAAATAAAAAAGTAAAAAAAATAAAAAGTAAAAAAAATCAAGTCACTCAGTGGTGTTCAACTGGAGAATGAACCTGTCTGGAAAGCCAAAGAATCCTTCACTCACTTGTCTGGTGCCTTGGTGGGATGGTTGGAAAACTGGGCTCAGCTAGGTCTGTAATCTAGAGCACCTATTCAGGGCATCTCCAGCATGACAACCCCAGGGTAGATGGTCTTCTACATGGTGCCTCGTGGCTCTAAGAGGGAGGAAGCTGTATGGCATTTCATTAGCAATGGGGCCATTTGGAAGAATGACAATAAATTCTCAATGAAGCACTGTTTAGTTCAAGATGCGTCTTGAATGCTGGTTGTTAAAAAAGAGTACTTTGGATTAATAAAGCACCACTTTGGAAAGAATGCAAGAGCTAATACATTGCCAAGGATAGAAAATGGCCTAAACAACTCATTTTCTTTGGATTTTTCTGGGCCCTGGGCACCCAAATACCAATGAGGCACAGCCTTACTTTCACAGAGAACACAGACATCAATGAAATAGACTCCCAAACACTAACCTAATACTATGTGATGGACATATATGAGTGCTATTAAGAGGGAGCATTGCGTAGCGGTACAGGTGCAACCTCCTGGATCCATACTGCTGCCCTGGCACTTTACTCACTGTGGGAGCCTGGGCAACATATATAACCTCTCCGTACCTCATTTTCCTCATATGTAAAACGGACATACTAGCAACACCTGCCCCATATAGTTTTGTGAGCATTAAATTACTTACTTCTTAAGACAGTTTTTGGCGCATAGAAGGTACTGGGTAACTGTGAACTATTATTAGAAATATTATTATTATAAACACAAAGCTGGAGGAGGAATTAATCCTCCTGCATAGAGGCAAAGGAGAAAATCAGGGCAAGTGACAAAAACCTGAGCCTTGAAGGTTGATTAGAAGTTTGCCACATGGACAAAGGTCTTATTTAGGAACAGAACAGAACTGTCATAACTGAAACTTTACAGACCTAATTTATTCAAAGGAACTTTGTAAGTGACGTATAAACACGTTCATATAGTTTTTATATGTTATGTTATAGATAAAAACTTCAAATTAATTCTGAAGTCAAAAAATTTTTAGAGAAAGTACTTCATTACCTTTTATGAGCTGTGGCTTTATGATATGCAAAATGTTGAGCCTTTCAAGAGGCAAGAACCATGTATTGGTCATCTTTATTTTCACCTATACCTGTTGAATAAAAGCAATGTGAACTTCACATTCATATTGGTTTTTTTTTTAACTTTTTTAGTGTTTATTTATTTTTGAGAGAGAGAGAGAGAGCCAGTGGGAGAGGGGCAGAGAGAGGGAGACACAGAATCCAAAGCAGGCTCTAGGCTCTGAGCCATCAGCACAGAGCCTGACACAGGGCTTGAACCCATGAACTGTGAGATCATGACCTGAGCTGAAGTCGGACACTTCACCAACTGAGCCACCCAGGGACCCCTCATGTTCATATTGTTGTAGCCATTTTTCCACGACATGCTTTCTTTATTTTTTTTTATAATTTTTAAAAAATGTTTATTTGTTATTGAGAAACAGAGAGAGACAGAGCATGAGCATGGGAGGAGCAGAGAGAAGGGGAGACACAGAATCCGAAGCAGACTCCAGGCTCCGAGCTGTCAGCACAGAGCCTGACACAGGGCTCCAACTCACAAACCGTGAGATCATGACCTGAGCCGAACTGAGCCACCCAGGAGCCCCTCCACGACATGCTTTCTGCCAGAAGCAAGCAGGAACCACCTGCTTGCAGCTGGAGACACAATTCATCTTTCCGTAACTCTCTACTTCTCATCTAATAATCCCGAATGAACGTGTTGGGACAATCATTCACTGTTGTTCAGGGAACAATCTCTACACTCTTATTTACTGCACAATCCTGACTGATGACATTTTTGACTGAGTCAGGCAAATCTGCATATTCAAGGGAATGGACTCAGGAAGTTACAGGGGAAATTCTTTAGAGGCTAGAAATTGGCTGGCTTTGTAAAGCACTGTGCAATACAGGAATTTACCATAAGTTACAAGCATTTCTTTTGCCCAAATAGCCAGAACCAAGGAATATTTCATTATTCCAAAGGGGATTTTTGGCCTTAAAAAGAGGAGTTTATAAAATCAAACTTTACTTGGTGGGCAGCACACTCTCATACAGTGAATACCATGAGATAATGGATTATGACACATTCACTTGCTTCTGCTTCAGCATTTAGCTCTTCCCAGCCTCCCAACTATCTTGTCATACGGGGGTTGGTATACTAGGATAAATGCAGAGAAGTTTCACACACTCCAAGTCTGAAAACAACACAATTCATTTTAGGTGCTAGAAGTTTTCTTAATAATGTATCCATTCAAATATTAGAAAATCACTTCTCTAATATCATGGAACCTCTTTGAAGTATTTTTGAAATATTAGCAATTTTGTTAATCCTAATCTGTCTGATAGCAAAGTTGAATTTTTAAATTGTCATAAATCATCTTTATACCTCGTATTTAAAGTTTTAAAACAATTTCTGATGTCTACAAGAGACTTTTCTAGAAGTCAACACATTGACTCCAAGGAATTAAAGTGGTTGAGAAAAATAAAGCTGAGAAGGAATCTGTTTCTTTCATATAACTCCTCGATGGCTACTCATTTAATAAGTATGTACCACTGGGGAGAAATTGACCTTTATGGGATCTTAAGTAATAGATATCTAAGTAATAGAGTCTTCTCTTTTAACTAATAATGAGTCACAGATAAACACTCTTCGGGTGTGTCCTATAAGAACGTGTGTGTCCTTTGTATTTCTTATCCCTCTCATGACAACACTAAGACCCAAATTGAATTTTCTTTGTTGAAATAATTCAAGGCAGAGAAAACAAAAACCAAGGCAAGATCTAAAGAAAAGAAACCTCCAGCGGTCAAAAACAGCCAGATGCTAGATAAAAAACCAACACATATGTCTCTGTAAATTTATTTAAATTTAAAAATCAGGAGATTTCATACAGGAATCTGGATTTCTGTTTCATCTCATTCAATTCTAAAGGCAGAGCAACAATGAGCCTGCAGTCCTAACTTTAAACCATCAGAAGGACTGAGTTTTGCTGCTCCCTTTTGGATAGAACATGGGACTACCTAGTTCCTACTATTCAGAGGATGTGTGAAAATTCGGTTACACCTGGCTCTGCTTCCCTGGTAAACATTCACTTCTCCACATCACCAATTATTTGACTGGGACACGGAATCAAAATTAAAAGTTCTACAGCTAGTGAGGCCATCAATTTACTATGTGCTATTAGGCATTTTGCTGCCTAGATCTTAGATTCCTCATGTGAAATATCCCTGGTTATAAAGATTCTCTCCAAATTTCCTTCCTGCCCTAACATTCTATAATTCTGTGACCAACCATTTCCAGTGTGTCCTCTCATTCAAAGGTTTTGTAGTTTCTATTGAAGGAAATAAAGTAGGTGCAATTTTTAGTCTACAGACTATAATTCTGTCTGGTTAGGCTATTTGATGATTTTTATTCTCTAATTTCCCTTGTTTATATCAAAACAATTATTTTCAGTCTTGAGATAAAAAATTATGATGACATCTGACACTTAACTTCAAAGAAAGTGGACTTTTTCAATTTGTGTCCTAAATGCAAAAGGTAATGTCCATTGCTTTTTAAAAAACAGCTATGAGATACAGTAAATTTATACATTTAAAGTATACAACTCAGTGGATTTTACTATATTCACAGATATATGCATCTATCACCATGGTCAATTTTAGAAAATTTTCATCACTTCGAAAAGAAAAACTTCAGGGGAGCCTGTGTGGCTCAGTCGGTTGAGCGTCCAACTTCAGCTCAGGTCATGATCTCACGGTCTGTGAGTTCAAGCCCTGCATCAGGCTCTGTGCTGACAGCTCAGAGCCTGGAGCCTGCTTTGGATTCTGTGTCTCCCTCTTTCTCTGCCCCTCCCCCACTCATGCTCTGTCTCTCTGTCAAAAATAAAATAAACATTAAAAAAATTTTTTTAATAAAAAAAATAAAAACTTCAGCCTCTAGCTATCACCCACCTGTCTTCCCATCCCCACCCCAGTCCTAAGCGCTAACTAATCTACTTTCTGTCTCTATAGATTTGCCTATTCTGCACATTTCACATAAATGGGATAATACACAATGTGGCCTTTTGTAACTGACTTTTTCCACTTAGTATAATGTTTGGAAGGTTCATCCATTTTTTGGCATGTGTCAGTTCTTCATTCCTTTTTATGACTAAATAATATTCCACTGCATAGATATACCATATCAGTTTATCCATTCATCAAGTGATGGACATTTGGGATATTTCTACCTTTGAGCCATTATAAATAGTGCTGTTATCAACGTTCATGTACAAGTGTTTGTATGGATATATGTTTTCATTTCTCTTGCGTATGTACTAAGGTGTGAAATTACTGGGTCATGCTGTAACTCTTTATTTAACCACTGGAGGTACTGTCCTGTTTTCCAAAGTGGATGCACCATTTTACAATCCTATCAATAGTGTATGGGGGTTCTGGTTTTTCCATATTTGTGCAACACTTGCTATTAGCTGACTTTTTGACTCTGGCCATCCTAGTGTGTGTGAAGTGGTATCTCATTGTGGTTTTGATTTGCATTTCTCTGATAATAATGTTGAACATTTTTCAAGTGACTTTTCTGGCCATTTGTATATCTTCTTTGGAGAAAAGTCTACTCAGATCGTTTGCCTATTTTTTAATTGAGTTGTCTTTTTATTATTGCAGTTGTAAGAGTTCTTTATATATCCTAAGATACAGAGCCTTATCAAGATATATGACTGGGAAATACTTTCTTCCATTCTTGGGTTCTGGAGATTTATCTTGTTCTTTTATTTGAAACATATTTCCCTGTTTCTTAATTTTCCTTGATTCTCTATGTCAGTGTCTGCACATTAAACAAAACACTCCCCTTTCCTAGTCCACACCTACCACATCCAGATTTTACTGATTTTTCTCTGGTTTGAAAAAACTCCCTGGAGAAAAAATTGCCTCACACCCTAAACCAATAAAATCTGAGCTTCCTTGAAGAGATTGTTCCTGAGTCAGTGTTCGAGATTTGGAGTTCAGACCCCAGACAACTCCCTCCAGCTGTCTCTTTCCCCACTTACGTTAGGCAAACTAACTGGACTATAGTTAATCTATATATGTCCAATAAATATGCCAATTTCCTTTTAATTTCTTTTCACCACAACCTCCACTGTTTTTAAGAGTATCCTTAGGCTTGAGCTTCTTCATACTCTATTTCAAATGGAGGTCAATTCCTTATGAAATAACTTGAGAACTATCTCTTTTACGGCTTCTTCTCTATTCGGGCAAAATTTTGGCACTAGGGATGAGGACAATAGAATGTTTCTCCGTGAGTCAGATTTAGTAGCTGAAAGCTAGGTGTAGGGGATCAAGGAGCTCATATCTTCCTAGCTTACCTGTCCCAACACAGAATCACCACTTCATGAGCTGCGCCAAGGATAATTGGGGTCCCAGAATTCTCAACAGTACCATGCCCAAGCTAGAGCATGGTATTAGCAGAGGCTGGACTGAAAAAGGAAGTCCCATCTCTCACCATGTTCACCCTGAATTTAGCCTCAGCAACATGTAGCCGGGGGCAGAATGAGCACTAGAAATGTAAGGGACGGTATAGTAGAGATGATCTAATTGTGATGATCAAAAGAAAGTGGCTTTAGATGAGTTCCTTGTAAGTAGAAAATTATAAATAAAAACAACTATTTAAAATATTAGACATTATGTCTAATATTAGACATTAATGTCTTGCCTTCTTGGAAGATCATCCTCTAAATGGTAGTTAGTGGTAGAAAAAGCCCAGATCCAGTTTGAAGTGGAGTTTCTATCTTGCTGAGTTAGGAGGTGAGAGGTAGTGTGCAGGTCTCGTTTTTGCTGAATTTTAGATTTTGTTGAATCAATGTTTCATCATCTACTGTATGTTCTTGGGTCCGTCTTGAGATATTTTAAATAGTTGTTTTTATTTATAATTATATATATATATAATTATATATATATAATATATATATACTATATAATTATATATATATATAATTATATAGTATATATATATAATTATATAGTATATATATATTATATATATAATTATATATTATATAAATTATATATATTATATATATAATATATATATATTATATATATATTATATATATATAATTATAATCCCTTACATTTCTCTAGCTAGTATGCTAATATAATGGAAGATAGTAACACACATCTCTCTCCACTTTCCTAGACTGTTACCTACTAGTATCTACAGAAGTGTGTATGTGAAAAAAAATATTATTTTGAACAATTTATATGTGTCATTGGGTTTTTACTCATCATATAGGAAAATCGTCTCAATTATGAAATACATCTATCATTTGATCTTTCCTAGATCTCTCCTTATTCTTTCCCTTTGCATATATGGCTTTGTAGTTCAGGTCTGACACTCACATTTAATATAACCTTTTGCTATTTCTAAATATAACAGTGCAGTTTAAAAGCATGAGATTAACTGATAGCATTGACAAACCATTTAATAATGAGTTTCAGAAACTTCAAAGCATGGAAAACTTGTTGCAACAATATGGCCTAAGTAAGCAATCAGAACTTTTGCCTTCCACCTATCAAGGTGATATGTAGTACAATCAACCTCTAATTATCTAAGCATTTTCCACATGAAAATTTGAATGTCATAGTCATAGTGCATGAATGTCATAGTGCATGCTGGAGTCATCCTCTCTTGCCCCTAATTTTAAAAATATAAATTTTGATAATAATCTTAAAACATAAAATTCTGATGATTTGTTCTCCCATTCCTGAAATAGTCCATAATACATTGCATAAACATATCAAAACAGTTTTTGGATTAGAGCTTATCATTTAAAAACTATACTGCTATACCTGCTACTAATTGGGGTCATGAGAGTGTATGTCTGTCAATGTAATGTGAAAAAAAAAAGACTGGTCAAATATTTGTAGAACATGAAGATATTTTTACAACCCACAAATTAAAATTTATAAAGTTTATTGTTATATATTCCAGATTTATATATTCTGGATATAGACCCTTGGATAGATACCTGCATTTCAGAGATATCCTCCAAATCTTTGGCTTACCTTTTCATATGGTTAGTGCTTGTGTCCTAATACATCTTTGCCTACCCCATAGTCACAGAGATATTTTATGCTTTTTTTTTAAAGAAATGATACCGTGTTAGCATTTATATTGGTTTTTTTATCATCTTAAATTAATTTGATGGTATATTATTAGATTATGTTCCTTAGGAAACTGACTCTGAAATGGAGATTTCCATGTAAAAGGCTTCTCAGGGTGTGAATATTTCAGCAAGCTATATAGTCTACCTCTTATAGAGCTTGGATCCACTGACTTCATATAATAAGGAATAACAGTTGTAACCCTTTGGATACTGGTGCTGGCTGAGGGCCTGCATATAAGAAGGGCAAATCTAGGAATATCAATTTGCTGCCAAGTGGCTGTTCAGTCTTCTCAAGAGATAGTGTTATATCAGGGGCTCAGTACTGGTTTCTGTTGCTGAAAGGTGGATATTCTATAGTGGCAGGGGCTATATTGGCCTTGGTAAGTGGGGGCTCATGTACTTGATACAAAGATCTTTATACCTTATACCCACTTTCAGAAGTCTATACACAAGTCTCTTTCCCAGACTTCCTTATCCCCAAGTTTCTAACCTTCCTAGTTTCCAGCAATTGACAAACTAAACAAGACATTCACGTTGGCACATCAGTTTATACATATTCTTACCTTGGCCACTTCTCCTTTCTCACAAAGAAATTGTCCAGGTTCACTACCCAAACTTTGCCCACTGGGAAGATTTCCCTTCATTGCTGTCCACCCCTCATCTTGAATAGAGCTGAAGTTGAGCTCTTGTTCACCTTTGGTTTATATCTATATACCAAGCTGATCTACTTACAAACCAAGCTTGGTGTTTTTCTTCATTTGTCTGCTGGTCATAAGGAATCCCCAAAATAGTTAGAGGTGTGAGCAGAGGGGAAAATGACAATATGACATCATGACCTGTCCCAAATGTTTGTGCAGCTAACATGTGCTGCACTGATTCTACTTGTGCTCAATGCCAATGTTCCACTTGCCTCCACAATGGATTACTGTGGGACCTACCCCATCTAATGACTTGGAGACTCTGACAGAACCCAGCACAGGGTGGGTAGTTCTGACTATGTAGTCACTCAATATTTCAGGATCAAGTGTCCCATTTCTAGCAAACCCCAATCAATAACATGCAAGGAACTATTTTTGTAATGATATAAACTTACCTACTGTATATGGGATAACTTTAGACATATAAGTGTCTACATCTGTGATTCTCAATAGGGGTCTTGCCATAAACTCTTCATGATGCTTTTTCCCATAACAGACAATTCCAGTAATATATGATTTGCTTGCACTGCAGCCTAAACCTACTGCAGGAATTTTTTGTTTTTGTTTTTGTTTTTGTTTTTGTTTTTGTTTTTCTGTGAGCCCCATTCAAAGCTACTAATTTTCCAAGTCACTGAGTTGAGTTGGAGGAGTAGTCTCAAGCATAGAATATGCTGCCTCCAGACATCTGAGAGGGCTAGTAGGTGTCACACTTTCTTCTTAGTGGTACTAGACACAAGATACAATAATTTGTTCTCTACTTTGGAAAGAATGTCATAATATACCACAAACCACAGGAGCCCTAAAAATGTCATCGATGTGGTGGTCAAAGTGGTGGTCACTTGAAATCATATAAAGTTTATAATCAATCATTTGCAGCACATGGGAATTACCATGGCCTCCAATATACTTGCCACTTCTCGTTCATTTGGTCTGATTAATGTGATATAATCCACATAGTAAATCAACGTGATATTCTGCAGAAAGTCCAGATGGTCCAGAACCTTTAGTACTATAATATGACAGATGGCAGGAGAGTTAAAATAGCCCTGGAGAAAGTCTGTGAAGAATACTGTTGTCCACCTTACAAGAATGCCAACTGTTTCTGGTCTTCCTTCTGATAGGAATGGAAAAATATGTATTTGCCAAACCAATGGTTCCATGAAATGTACATGAGTCCATAGTAACCTTTTCTAGAAAGTAACTTTATCTAGTACAGCAACCGCAATTGAGGCTATTACTTGATGAAGTTTGTTTAATCCACTCTTATCCTCCAGGATTCATCTGATTTGGGTAGGGGCAAGATTGCTGAGCTAAATGGAAGTAGAATGGGACTACTGCATGCTCCTGAATTAGTTAAGTCTTTAATGTGACACTGATGTCTGCCATTATCCCTGTGATAGATGATAGATAGATAGATAGATAGATATATCCATATATATATATATATATATATATATATATATATATATATATATAAATTTACTAGTTTGGTAGCTTCAGTGATTTCCTCTTGGCTTCCTGCACTAGTATAGTTCATACTCAACAAACCAAGGAATTAACATGGTGTTCAGTCAACTACCAAAGGTCCTCATTTCAATTATACAGGCTAGGACAGAGGCCTGTGGACCCAGAAGATCCACTGCGACCCAGACCTGGATCATGGTTCCTATTTCTCACCCACGTGTCTTCAGTATAACAGGACTATGATGATGCTTTGAGTGCGGAGTATTGCTGTCAACTAAAACTCTGTGTCTCATAACTTGAAAATGTCAGGAATGTATGATTATCCCCCTTTCCCTAATACAGTTACTGGAGGAAATGGTCCTCTGGGAAAGAATTAGGGAAATCATTATTTTATACGTTGTTTTGATGTTGCTGAGCCCTTCCTTCCAGAGACATAATCCCTCCTTTACTCAATAGAATCTGGATCTAAAGCTGGCTAAGATCAGGAAAGGAATTGTAATGTTAAAAAAAATTGGAAGAGCTATCTTAGCTGTTAAAAATGTTTTATATCTAGGGGCACCTGGGTGGCTCAGTTGGTTAAGCGTCCTACTTCTGCTTGAATCATGATCTTGCAGTTGGTGGGTTCGACCTGCGTCAGGCTCTGTGCTGACAGCTCAAAGCCTGGACCCTGCTTCGGATTCTGTGTCTCCCTCTCTCTCTGCCCCTCCCTTGCTAACACTCTATCTTTCTCTCTCTCCCTCTCTCTCTCTCTCAAAAATAAGTAAACATCAAAAAATGTTTTATATCTATACCGTCCAATATGGCTCATTAACCACATGCAGTCATTGATACTTAAAATGTGGATAGTGAAATGAGGAACTAATTTTTTAATTTTATTTAAGTTTAATAGATTTAAATTCAAATAGCCATGTGACTAGTGGTTATTGTATTGGACAGTGTAGGTATAGGCTTGAGCAATATCCTTATTGCCTGGCTATCTATCTCACCCTTTGGTGCACCATATTCTATTAAATATTTCCATAATTGTCACTACAATAATTATGCCCACTTTGTTTCTGAAGTTTAAATGCCACTATCTTGGCTTTATTTTTTCTGAATCCTATCTTCCCTGCTGATATCAAGAATTCTATTTCTATAACATTATTTCCTTGGTTAGGCCTGGCCAACAGAGAGTAGCTACCACTGACTTTCTCAATGATGCTGGTATCTCTTTAGGTAAATGGAGTGTCTTCCTCTGACCTAGCAGTCAGATGGCAGTTTCATGGCCCGAAATAGAGTATTTCCATTTTAGCATGCCTACTTCTCTAAGCCTTTTGATCCCTTCCCCACCATCTGCCAAAGTAGTTCTGGCATTTCTATATTACTTAATGTCCTACATCACTTTTTTTAAGCTTCTAAGAGCTGACCTATAATAGCACTGTCTTCCAGGATCTTGCCAAGATGTCAAATACTGTATCATGAGAAAGTGCTCCCATGTCAATAAACTCTTCCTTTTCAAAATTTATATTGTCTCCCTTGATCCAACACATTTAGGACCAGTCCCATTCATACTCTCCATGTTCATGCTGGTACATCTGGGCTAAATGTTGCAGTCACTTCAAAATATTGTCTCCCTCCTTTCTTAGTGGATTCAACACTTTCTTAGCTGGGTTATGTTGCTAATAACCCTAGTTATTAGCCTCTGAACCAGGAGAGAAGATGGGAAGTAACTGGGGAGGCAAAGTATCTTATCTTACAAAAGAGAGGCTCTTGCATTGCCCAGAGCCAAGTACAGAGCACCAACCTCTAATAAGATGGAGGATCCCCTTTTGCAGACCCAGAGAGTTTGGGGAACCTAGGGATCCAAGGTGCTTGAGTATATTGAGCTGAATGTTGTATTCCAAGTCTCAAAGTTCCACTCCTTCTCAACAATAATTCCATGAGCTTAACAAAACAGTCCTGTCTGGGCTGAGAAGTCAGTGTTCTCTATAATTCCGTCCTGGCCTGTTCCTCAACATTTCTGATCTCCGGTGCAGGAAAATAAGAGTCTTTTTACATGCTTCCAAGTAGGCCTTCCGTTTTTTAAATTAGTGATTAATGGCACTCAACCATTCATTCTCTTTCTGCAGTGCATTAATAGTCTACAGCAACATCCATCAAACCCTATTGTCCTTATAATTACTACTTCCCTCCAACCTCTCAAATGCCTAAAATATTATACCCTTGCTCCCTGCCCAGTGCATTCCTTTCTAATAGTATCACATTGCAATTTACAACCAGAAGTAGAATTGCACTGCTGCAGGATGCCAAGGTACATCCATACTTCATCTATGATTAGTACTGGGCTATTCATGACCATTCTGCGGGTGGGTGGCCCAGCTTCAAAATTCCATTTTAGGATTCGCTTAAACTAGTGACATTCAAACCACTTTGAGATGGAGAATTCCAAATGGAAACGTGGGGACAGGGCTTGTACTGTCACACCATCCAGCCCTTGGAAGTAGGCTGCTTTCTGAGCAGGAACATAAACTTAAGTGGGGAAGTAACTCTTCAACTGAATGCAATTTCTGGGGATGAGCTTAGCTGTAAACCATCAATAGGCAACTAATAAACTAATAACAAAGTACTACAGTACTATTTTTTTTTTCATTTAGTCTGTTAAACACTCTAAGAGCTCCAGTACAAAGCTGGATAGAAATGGTGAGAGAAGATACTCTTACATCGTTTCTGATATTAAGGAAGAAATGTTCAATTCTTTTATCATTGCATATAATGTTAAGTGTAGCTTTTTTGTAGATGCCTTTTATCAGATTGATGAAATTCCTTTCAATTCCCAGTTTTCTGAGCTTTTACTAGGAATGGATGTTGAATTTTTAAAAATGTCTTCTTTTCATGTTTATTAAAATGATCATATGTTTCATAGTCATATTTTTTCTGTATATGTGGTAAATTACACTGACTGATTGTCAAATGTTATACCAACCTTGCATTCCTGGATTAAAGTCCACTTGATCATGATGTATTATCTTTTAAAATTATTACTGTATTTAATTTGCAGATGTTTTACAAAGGTTAATACATGTGTGTTCATAAGGGATATTAGTTTGTAGATTTCTTGTAATTACTTATTAGGTTTTGATATCAGTGTTATTCTGACCTTATAAAACAAATTGGGAAGTTTCCCTACACCTCTCTTGTATGAAAGAGCTTGTGTCAGATTTATTAAATTGATGGTTTGCAAACATTTTGCCTTCAAATATATTTAAATTTCTAAAAATCCCCGAGTCCCCAAAGAGCTTTTGTTTATGTGAGTTACATATATCTAGAAGCTGCATTCAAAATTAAAAAAAAAAGTTTTATGAGCTTATTCCAAAATAATAAATTATAATAACATATTTTTATGAAAAATACTTTCAAAAACACTTTGGGGGGAGAGAAACATTGTTTTACATTTTCACTAGTCTGTTTAATGTATAGCTTAACAGACTCCCCCTACTTCACACATCTGCTTCCATGTTCAGTCTATTGCAATATCATGCATTATGTAGCCTATGGAAAAGTCTACTTGTGAGAGACTAAAAGTGGAAAAGGCTAAGAAGTTTCTAGTACTATTATAGAAATAATTTTGACTTTGTTTCTTCTTATGTCCATCTTTGTAAGTTGTGTTATTTAAAAATTTTTTCATTTACGTAAGTTGACAAATGTATTAGGATGAGTTTGTTTATAAAGCTCCCCAATAACCTTTCTAACATCAGTGGGATCTCTAAGTTATCTCCCGTTTTATTCCTCCTATTGGTAATTTGGGTTTTTTGCTTTTTCTTAATCTGTCTTGTTAGAGGTTTATCAGCATAATTTTATTTTTAGAACATTACTTTTTTATTGGATGTTGGACATTATATATGACACATTGTAGGAACTCCAGAGTGTACTGTCTTTCTTCAAGAGTATTGAGTTTTATTCCAGCAACCAATTAAATTACTTGTGGATCCTTTTGAGTCTGTCAAGCTTAATGTTATTCTTTGTTAGTTTGGATCTATTTTAGTTTTGTCTTACTCCTAAGGTGTGGCTCTTACTCTAGAGTATGGTGCATGTCTGTAAGGTTTGGCCTTTTTAGGGGTTAAACTGAACATCTCAGGTATTCCATGAGATCTCTCCACTGTAGCTGGAGTGGAGCTCCAACAGTACCCAACATTCATGGTTTCTGGGGTCTTTCAGCTGTCATCATGCATGAGCTTCTCTGGCCAGCCCTCCCCATATAGGTTCTCTTATTAGGTACCCTTTTCTTGCCAGTTCCTGTCCCTTCAGCCACCCTTAATCTGATCTCCGCCTTTTCCACTCAGCAAAACTCCCCTCTCTGCTTTGACTCTGTGGCCTATGCCAGCTGGTGTCTCTAGGCAGAAAGCCAGAGCAAGCATGGGACTCAACTTATGTGTGTTCTTTCTCTCAAAGTTCACAATCCTGTGGTCCCTGTGTCCAGTTCCTTAGAACGCTTGCCTCATATAAACTGTCTTCATTGTTTATGGCAGGACATGCCTGGTACCAGTTCCTCTTGCATAGCTGAAAGCAAGATGTCCTTGCACCCCTGTTTTTCAAAAAGGCCTAGTTAGCAAATTAAATATTTGGGTTTAACATCATCTTTTAATCACATGAATCAAGCTTTGAAATTCCAAAAAATGAAAATTTCACTACTGAGACAGTTAAAATAAGAACACTGCTTGAGTTCTCTGACAAGATGATCAACACCAGAGAGGACTGCCAGAGTTTTCTAATACTAAATCTTCTTGCATATGATTGAACGTCTTAGATTTTTCCAGCAATTTATGTGTATATTTTACATCTTCTCTACATTTGCTTGGTATTGTTCATGCTTGTACCATCCTAAACTTTCTGCATTTTTTTCTCTGATCATCCCTTTCTTTTGAATACCATTCCCTCCCTAAACTCACCCATAGCCTCTACTGTTGCTTACAATTCTTTAAATTATAAATATATATAGCATTCACCACATGCCAATTCCTTTTAGGTATTGTAAATAAAACAAAATACAAAAAAAAAAAAAGATAAGCTCTAATAGCTCTAATGGATCTTATATCCTATAGGAGATGTCTTAATTAAAGTCCCCCTCATAAAAGGGCATGACACAAAGTCTTGAGTACTGATTACTAATGGTAAATTTGGAGGTGATCCCAGGAAACAGGGGTCCGCAGGAGAAGAGTGTGAAATGAGATAAAAGAAACAACCAATAGTTGAGGTTGCTTCTGTGGGAACAAGGATTTGATTTCTGTCAAAATCCCTTGAGAAATCCTGGCCCACCTGAAGACTGGGTGGAGACTGGAGCATTTATTCACTGACTTCCACCTCCCACTGGCTGTACTTGTGCTGGGGCTTATGGGATCAAAGAAAGCAGAAAAGCTGAAAAAGAAGTGGAGTAGGGTGAGAAGGGTTGCTGTAGGGAAGTAAATCTGAGCTTTCAGGGAATTGTCTATCACAGCTGCAGCCGAAATCAAGGTGGGCCAAGGAAATGGTACATGTGGCCCCAGAGGCAACTACCACAGGTAGATTATTAGAGTAAACACAGATAGTCTCTGAAAAATGTAAGTTATCATGATAAAACCCAATAATGCAATAGAGTGGTGTGTGTGTGTGTGTGTGTGTGCTCAGCCTGGGTAGTTTGGGAAGGGATCTCTGAGGAGGTGGTCTTTGAGCTGATATCTAAGAAATAGGAAAGAGGCAAGATGCAAAGAAGGGAATTCTGGGAAGAGCTAGTGCAAAGTCCTAAGTCTACATGCGTGTGGCATGTTTGAAGAGCAAATAGCTGAGGCCTCCTGAGAGCAGAGAAGGATGGTAACAGATGAAGGCAGAAACTAGAGTGCATGGCTATGGGAGAGTTTGGAATTTATACTAAGTCCTTTGGAAAACCATCAGCAGATTTTAGGCAGGGGAGTGATATGATCTTATTTTGTTTTAAATACTATCGGCATATAATGGTTCCTTGATTTATACATGTCAAGTATTCCTGAAGGTTTCAATGCAGTTACAGTGGTTAATGCTGGAAAAGATGTCTTAGTTTGATCTTGTCCCTGATTACACATAAATCTTTGTCTTTGACTAAAATCCCAATCCCTTGCATTCTACTATAACCAATTTAATACTCATATTTCAGAGTTCATTGAGAAAATAGCAATAGCAATCAACGGATGTCAGAATGTCCCATTACTCCTACCTAGTGAAGATTCATTCATTAAAGTAAGTCATGATAAAAGTGTTTGTAAAAATTCCTCATTTGAATGGTAATACCTAAGTTATTTAGGGCTACATTTATTTCTAGTTGAAAGATGTTGATTTTTAGATTTTAAAAACTTTTACTAAATATCAAGACACAAAATTCTCAAATAAACTCTAGGTTAATACAATTTGCTTTTTCACAATCAAATTATTTTAATTGGTGATCTCAGAGTCTAACAAAAATACGGAACTGTGAGATGGAATGCCCAGTTTTGACATTAATTTGTTCTATGACAATGAACAATTGGTCACAAAATAATCACAAATTATTTATGAAGCATCTATTATGTATGTGCCTTCCATATTGTGCTAGAGGTGACAAGTTACAAAAATATACCGAAGTTTTAAAGAATAGAGTTGCTACCTCAAATTTCATTTTAAATGTGTAGGAAATATTGCATTGACACTCTGAAACATTATTAGTTAAAAAAAAAAAAGACTAGGCTTGGATGAAGTTGAAAAAATATGTCCTACATACAATCCAATATAAGAGTTAAAGTGGACTTAATATTTTTTTGAAAGCCATGAATCATATTTTCAAGGGTTAAGATTTTCCTGCTTAGTGAAATTCTCTTATTGAAGATATACTGCCCTGATCCACAGATATTCCACCACTGATAACACTTGCTTAATGGTCCATCTTTCTGAGGACAGTTATAACGCTAACACTTCCTCTAAATTGCAGGTGACAGTGAAGATGTTTTCATTTCCTGTGGTTAGTTCTCCCCTGATCAAGTGTTAAATGTAATTCTGGTCTGACACATTCTCTTCCTGGGCTTGAAAAAGCATAAACTCAAGTGGCCAGAATGCCCAGATCCATGTATATCATTTTTATTCTTCTTATTTAAGTTTCAAGTGACTTTTCTTGCTTTGCAGTTTTCACTGTCTTCAAATATATATTCATGATCCATTTTGGTTCCTTTGATTTATAAGTTGCACATTTGAAAAGGTGTAACCATTAATGTGGGTGACTTTGCCAACCTCAGAAGGAAGATGACTAGAAGAAATCTATGATGAATAAGAAGTGACCCTTTGATCTTTGAATTGAAATTCCCTCTTACCAGGAAAAGTGATACATACATTTATATATGTCTACTGATCTTGATAGGTTGCAGAAAGGTTGTACTTTCTTTTATTTTGCTGTGTACTTCTCAGGACTTAGGAGATATTAGGTAACTACATCTAAATATAGATGCTGATAGTTTGGTAAGGTCATTCTACAGTTATCCATCACTACTTGGTAAATAACCTATTTTATAAAGTACCTCAAAATATCCAGCTTATAGCACAGTTTATTACCTACTCTTCATGTTAAGGTCAAGCTCAAACCTTTTTGTATGCAAAAAGGGAAATAGGTCAGTGCCATCTTTTATAGAGATAGAGCTGTGGCTTGAGTTTGGGCTATTAAGAGAAATGGGAAAGTTCACTTGTAGGAAATGCATCAGGAAGCACTTGAAAAGCAGAAAAGACAAGATTAAGAAATAACTCTAATGCATTTAAAATTGATAAATTACTCGCATTTGTAACCTCTTAGCATTGTAGAGCTTGAAACCCTTTATGGTATCAGATAAGATAACATTTCAGTAGAAGGAACTAAAGATCACCTGAGAAAAATCATAGGGAAAAAAAAAGTATTTTTCCCTAAGCCAGAGATCTGTTACTCTACTTCCCCTCCTCCCAATGCACACCCTAAGTTAGACTAGGTTTTATGAGAAATAAAGAAGAAAATTCACTCTTAAAGCGACTCTAAGAGGAAGAAATGCTAATTAGATCAAAATGGAAAAATTGGGCCTCACCCAGTGACTACAAAAGACATGATAAAAGAGCTACCACTTTTTCTGTAAGTGTGTAGAACAGACCAAAATCTGGATTTCTGAAGGGGGTATTCCAATAATCAAGAAAACACAAAAGGATGAGATCAGAAGAAAGGTAGAAGCTGATGGGATAAGGGTTGGAAACAAATTTGAACACATGAGGATTGGGTCAGTCTGTTCACTATAAAAGCTAGCTATTGGCTTGACTGACTCAGATTGATTGTCTACTTTGTCCATGCCACAATCAGGCAAACATGAGTGCCTACCTATATTAACCAACTGATTCTAGCTGTTGCATGATTTTTTAAATTTCCAGTTTGACTGAGAACAAACTGAGGGTTGATGGGGGGTGGGAGGAAAGGGAGGGTGGGTGATGGGTATTGAGGAGGGCACCTTTTGGGATGAGCACTGGGTGTTGTATGGAAACCAATTTGACAATAAACTTCATATATTGAAAAAAAAATAAATTTCCAGTTTGAAATGCTTACACTTGTGATATTTACTAAATGCTATAAACTCTTTGCAGGGGATGGGAGGAAGAGACATTTTTCTGTTATATCCTCCAGGAAGACAGTAGCATCAACATTCATTTAGGCTCAGCGTTTCAGCACATGGTGCCTCCCTAGGCACAGTCCCAACCATATGAGGACAGTTGAATTCAGAAGCACTTCCTAAAAATTCTATTTTGTAGGATGATAATGAGGAGAAGATATTAAGGACCACCAGCCTTTAACTTTTATGTGTTCACAGTATATACATCATATAGGGTCCAGTCACTGGAAAGAAGCACCTAAATATGTACTTAAGCAGAAAGTTAGCTGCAATGCTCATCATTATTTGGGGCAGAATTAGCACAACTATAGATATAATATTCAAAATCTGTTTCCAAGTAACATTAAATATTTGGATTTCTGGCAGTGTGGGTATAATTTGTGAATGTGTAGTGCCATGCATTTTCCTACAATGCAAAAATTAATTTCCAAATATACTTGCAACATGGAGTGTGCCAGCTTTCTTTTGGAATAATGGTAAACATTTCAATTATGTATCAAGAAAAAATTGTTAAATCAATCAGATTTTTTTTTTGAAGAGTTGAATGGATAACACCATTAATACTCTATATTATGTACTGATGGGGAATAGTACCTAAGCTCAAGAATTTTTCAAATGATCCCTTTATTGTTAAATAACTAACAGACTTTTTGTTCAGACTCAACCCAAATTGACAAATTCTATGAAATTTGTAATTAAAAAATTTGTAATTAAAAAATACATCATAAATATACAAATCTTTGGAATGATACCATGATGTCTTGAAGAGTGGTCCAAGCAATGTGACAAAATAAATAAGTCAGATATTTGTTGTTTAATTACAAATACATAGAAATGATGCATGTATACAATAGTATTATGTTTAATTACATACGGGAGTTCAAAAGCAAGAATATGACAGAAATAATGGGAATACTTAAAATCAGAGTGGTAAATTCAGGACCTGGTATTCCAGCAACCAAAAGAAAAAGTGCCCCAGGTTGAAGTCTTCAGGTATACCTAAAAGTGCTTTAATGCCCATATAGGTACAGAAGACATGCCTTTGGGCTCCAGCAAGATGGGGGAGCTAAAGCATCACACCCATCACAAAGCTGGGATAATGGGATGGTTATTTTCTCAGTGAAAGGGGGATTAGAACAATTCTACTTAATGGCACAAGAAAGCAAGAAGGAAACTTGTCTTTGGGATTCTGAGGAGAAAACAAAACAAAACAACTCATGCCTAATCTGAGAAATTAAGAAAACCAATCTCAGTTTGGTTTTGCTCCAGAATCCCTGGAGCACCTAGCAAAAACAAACACAAAACCACTCCAGAGTAGCATTTCTGTAAGTGCATGGACTCCAACATGAAAACTGAACAAAACACACAAAGAAAAGAACACTTTTCTGTTATAATGAGTTCTCACACCCAAATAAATAACAAGCCATGAGGGAAAATATAGAAGACATACATGAGGATTACACAAACTTCTTTCCCTTCACTCAAACACTATAATAAAAAAATCTGAAATAATCTATAAAACAAAATTATTAGAGTAAAATAGGAGAAGGAATAGAGATAAATCTCAAAGAATATGACACTCTAAAAATATATGCCAGATGTGAAAAAGAAATATATATCTTCAGAAATGAAAAAAAATTCTTGAAATTAAAAATTCAATTGACATAAAGATTAATCAGTTTAAGAGGGAATTAGCGAACTGGAAAGCTGACCTAAGGAAATTACCCCGGTCGCTGCACAGAAAGATAAAGAAAAAGTACGAGGCAGAAGTAAGAAAAATGGAGGACAGAAGATACAACATATGTTGAAATAGAAATTCCAGAAGAAGGAAAAACAAAATGGTGAAGATATTACATTTAAAGAAATATTCCTTGATAATTTTTCAGATTTGCTAAAAGATACAAATCCACAGCTTTCAGAACATCAAAGACAATAAGAAAATCCTAAAAGCAACCAGAGAGAAAAGACATTACCTACAAAGGAAGAATTAACCTCTTGGCATGGGAACAGGGAGAATAGGGTTGGGATAAGCATTTAACTTTATCTGTAACATTTTATTTCTTTTACAATGATCTCAAGCAAGTATGAAAACATTAACTATTGTCAAATCTGCGTGGTAAGTATGATGATGTCAGTTATATTATTTTCTTACCTATCTACCAGTTTGACATATTTAAGAATTAAAAATTAAAATGAGAAAAATTTAAGAGGGGCACATAATATTATTTATTGATAAATAGCAGTTGTTTATCTCAATAACTTCTTTCTCTCCATTTCCATGTACCAACACCAACCCAAGTATAAGTAGCTGTGAGAAGGCTTATCCTAGTGCTTAACTTGGAAGAAGCTTAGCAATTTCTTTAATGGTGGCAACATCATTTAGATGAGGGGTAGGCAGGCCACAACTCTGGGACAGCTACCTGTTTTATGAACTTTTATTATAGCACAGCCATGCTTATTTTTTTCTGCTTTGTCTATGACTGTGTTGACTCTACAATAGGGGAGCCGTGTAGTTGCAAGTCGAAAATATTTATCATCTAGCACTTTAGGAAGAAGTTGGCTTCTTGGCTTAAGTGAGGATGCTTCTTGCTATTTCCCTTTAACAAATAAGCAGTATATTTTTTTAATGAAGTTACAAATCTCATATAGATTTAAATTAATAATTAAGTTTCATGATCTTAGGTTCATAAACGGGGGAAACCTGAGATAAAAATAAATACTGAGAAATTCTAAAATATCTTTGAATGTTCATTTAGTTGGATTTTCCACCTTCACATTTCTCCATAATCAAGGAAAACTGGTTTGGGTAACAAGAATAGTCAAATCGATCATCTGATTCTGCAATACAACCTAATTAATTTCTTGTATATAACAGGTTTCCCATCCTTAGCCAAAGTTTCATTAATTTTATGTCAGCTTAGAAAGCAGTGAAAGAAAGCATTTGTCTGGGCCTGTAGTTTTCAGAAATTCTTCTTGTATACATATTTTAGTTTCCTATGGAAGGACTGGAAATTCTGGCTCTTCGTATACTTAAGATGCCTGAAAATGATGTTATATTGTTTAATATATATTATGATCTTTGGGGAAAAAAACTCATCCCTTAGTCATAGCTGTAACAATGACTGGATTTCTCACCTCAGTGTCTATTTAAACCTCAGGAAAGTTTTTATCTTCTAGTTGGAGAAAGTCAGATTTTGTTCATCCAACACTAGAGAGATTTTGCTGATTTAATCACACACGTCAATAGAAACTGTACTAATGGCTTCTTTGAAGACACAAGTTACTACTTGCTATAGATACAGCAAGGAAAATTGTTCTGTCATGTCACTCCTTCAAGTCCCTTTGTCACCAGGTCCACCTTCCCTCTCTCTGATCATGTTTCATTCTTTGGACTTGTCTAATCCAACCACAGCCTAACCTGTCCTATACCTCTCCACCCACCCCCACACCTCTGCAGTCAGCACATGTTTAATTCCTTAAGTATCTCACTGATGCCCAGCTTCAATCTCACCATCCTCCAGCAATCATTTTGCAAATGAACATTGGATTAATTGGCCTTTGACAAACTCCTATAACCTATAGTGATGATCCTGCCCTTCTCTGAATTCCTGTGGTTCTTAAAATATAAAACAAACATAAAGAGCCTCAGATTGTTTTCCATTTGTTACATGTAAGTAAAATATTATCTCTTTGTTTTTAAAAATTTTTTAATGTTTATTTATTTTTGATAGAGAGAGAGAGAGAGACAGAGCACAAGCAGGGGAGGGGCAGAGAGAGAGAGGGAGACACAGAATCCAAAGCAGGCTCCAGGCTCTGAGCTGTCAGCACAGAGCCCGATGTGGAACTCGAACCCACAGACAATGAGATCATGGCCTGAGCCGAAGTCGGATGCCTAACCAACTGAGCCACCCAGGTGCCCCTAAAATATTATCTCTTTAATAAGAATGTAAACTCCTTCAAGGTCTGGGACAATGTCATGTGTGTGTGTGTGTGTGTGTGTATGTGTATGTGTATGTGTATGTGTATGTGTATGTGTATGTGTATGTGTGTGTGTGTTTTAATGGCATTAAAAAGAATCAAATTAGAGAGAGAGATAGAGAAGGAAGGCCACTTTGGGCATCCAATCCAATGAGGTGAAGAACTAAGTATCTTCTTTAATACTCATTGGCTTGCCCGTATATATACATAAAATAAAAATTTATATTTCATATATTTTTTGCCAAAAGAAACAACTAGTAGTTAAATATAGTGGTGAAAAAAAATCATAGGACATTAGTGAGATATACTTTGAAATCCATTAGATGAATTTGTTAGAGTCAAATAATTCTTCTTTAAACACAAATCAAGTATAGAAAGAAGCAAAAAGCAAACAATGCAGTTCTCCTCAGATTCTAAGTCCATTTTCCAAGGTGATTTATAGTTGGATTTATCTTTTAAGGGCTTATAGGAGAATTGAGCTTGAAAACAAGGAGGAGTGCATAATTGTTCTTTTTCAAGCCAGAAACTATTTTTCTTTCTCTTTGAAGGTTAAAGTCAGAATCACTAGATTTGTAACTTACAACTTAAGCCTCTTTACTATTTTCCCTTCTCTACTTTTCATTTTATCCATCAGATTTTCTGAGGTGTTCAAATGGGCAATTTCCAAAGAATGACACTGACAGTCTCCAAAGCCAGTAATAAATTAAATTGTAAAATTACCTTTTTAAAGAGAAAGCCTATAGATTTTCACAAAGCCTTCACATTGTACTTCAAGACTGTCTCCATCCCCTTTTGCTTTCCATCTCTCTTCCTCTACCCCTGCATAGAGTTCTCAGTTCCATTTTGACCTGTAACTGCCTTACATGTCATAGCCAGCAACACACATTGGCTGTGATTTCTAAATAAATGGACCTGTGTGTTTCTCAATGGTTTTTTTCCCCTTCTAACAGAATGTCCAGAAACTTTGTTTTGCTTTTTGGACAGAATATCAAGGGAAGTGGATGGTTAAAAGTAAGCCTGGGGATGAGAAAGATAATAATACATGTGCTTACATTTTGGAATGTACTCCTATCTTCCTAGAATAAAGAGAAGTACATTCAAGAGTTTTCTTTAAAGAAATACAACATGATACACCAATGGCACATCAAGTCTGCCCTCAAAGAGCAGAACTGAATGAGATGTAGGCATTTTCATGGAATGACTCACCAATGGTTGACACTGAAAGGGGTGTATTGTAGAGAGAATAACAAGCATAATTCAGACTGAGATCTCTTTGAAGATAAGAACTCTATTTTTTCATCTTTGAGTTTCCACTAATAACTTACAATATTTGTTATATAAATATTTTTTGAATGATTAAATGAGTTCTATTCCCTTGGGCTTTCCTGAGCGGCACCAAAACTGAATTCTGTGAGTATTCAAGCAACTGTATTGGAAGAGCTGTGGTGTATTGTCTCTTGGGGTGTGTGTGTGTGTGTGTGTGTGTGTGCGCGCGCGCGTGTGTGTACTTACCTGGGGTAGAATGAATGAAGAAATAAATGGATATGATAGATATGCTTTGAAGCTGAAGCAATTTGAACCAAAGAGCGCAGAAATTATTATCACTGATTATTAAGCGATGTCAGAAGACGGAACAGTACATTATTTATGCAGTTGTTCAGGAAGATTAAGTATTCTTATTGTTCATTGAAGCTATTGTGTGCCTTAGCTCTGAGCTAGGTGTTGTGAATGATAAAAATGTAAGTCACATGTCTAGCTGTCCCTACAGGTGATTTCTGTGGGCATATCACATCCACCATTAGATAGCACTCAGCACCTCTGACCATCTGCAAATATATTCCATTTCCACTAAGTTCCTTAGTGAGCAATGTCAAGTTTACTGAAGACCCCACCAGGAAAGCAGAGACAGAGTTTATACTGCTCCTACCATGGCCCTCAGCTTTATATACACCCCATTTGGCATAGCTTTTCTCCCCAGTTTTTCTAGATTCCCCAGTCCTTCTAGTTCCCTCCTCCTCATCTCTTTCCATTATCCCACTGTACAGCTTTATGCCAGTCATTCCCCTTTTCCATGACTTCTCTGGATCAAACATCTTTTTTCTTGTCTCATATTCCTCAGACTTTGGAGCTACAACCTATTGGCTTGGGAGGCAGGATTCTTATGTATTTTTTTCCAGGTCTGTTTTAGTCTGGATCCTTCCAGAAATAGAACCTGATTTTCAAGGATTCAGTGCTGGTAGTTTATTTGGAAGGTGAATTTAGAAAACACTGGTAGGGGAGACAAGAAAGAGTAGGCATGTGCTATGGTCTGAATGGGGGGATACGATATCCCCCCCTAAATATATATATGTTGAAATTCTAACCCCTAAAGATGATGGTATTAGGAGGTGAGGCTTTGAGAACTTGCTTAGGTCATAAGGGTGGAGCGCTCACAAATGGAATTAGTGTTCTTATAAAAGAGACTTTACAGAGGTCCTTTCTGCCATTCAAGGACACAGCACAAAGCCCTTGGTTCTAAACCAGAAAGAGGGCTCCCACCAGAATTTGTCCATGCTGGCACCTTGATCTTAGACTTCGCAGCCTCCAGACTGTGAAAAATAAATTTCTGTTGTTTATAAGCCACTCAGTCAATGTACTTTATTATAGCAACCTGAAATGACTGAGATAAGGGCTCTAAATGTAATTTCATCTGAGAGAGAACTTCTGGCCCTCTCTCCTTCCTGGTCATGCTTAAGATGGGGAGGGGTGTGACACTCACATATTGCAGGAGTCTTTCTATGACGTGCCCCTTCTCAACTAAAAAGACATGGCTTTGAATTGAAGAAACACCATTGTAGGCTTATTCCCCACCCTCTTCTCTTTATGCAGCAACTTCTAGAATGTGCTATTCCCTGACACTTATTTGGTTTTCTTTCACTGGAGCCTTCTAAAAGATAGATGATAACATTATTTCTACTCAGACTGATATCTTCACTCTGTCCTGGGAAACATATGATCCCCTACCTCACATGACCCTAGAACTTGGCCTGCCCTGATTGAAAAAAAAAATACTGGGGTGTAAAGGTTCTTCTTTGCACTATAAATTAAGGAAGTTATAAATTCTGTCTGAACACAGTTTTGGGGATGCAAGGAGGCTATTACAAAGAGAGGAAGTAAGGAATTCTTCAGCATCTTTTTGATTATACATAGTAGAAATTATTTTCTGTGGATTGAAACAGCTCCCTTAGACACTTCCTGCACTTTCATCTGAATACTGATTTATTTTTCTCAAAGTGAATTTAGGTAATGAGAAAGGTGCCTACTTGACATCTCCAGAGAATAAATCCTTCTAATTATCCACTAGAGAAGAGAAGCAGAAGGGCAGTCACAAAGCAAATACCTCCTAAAATATTTTAGAAATATGTCTCAGTCTGAACTATGCAGAAAACTACTAAAAATTGCTCAGACTAAGTTAAGAAAATCCTGCCTATTCTAACAGTTGGTGGTAAATATGTCAATTACTATCACTCATGATGGTTGCTCAAGGTGGGCAGTTTTAAGAAAGTAAAGGTCTGAAGCTGAACCATGACTTTACATAGTTCAAGTCTCCAAGCAGACACCAAATAGTAAGAGATAGATACACTGCCTCCCCTCATACAAGTTTCTCTACCTCAGCACTACTGGCAGCCAAATAAATCTCTTTTTGTGGGAGCTGTCCTGCGCATTGCAGAATGCTTAACAGCATCCCCGACTAGATGCCAGTAGCAACACCCCCCACTCCCCAAGTTGTGCAAGTAGAAATGTATTGAGTCATTGTCAAATACCTCCTGGGGGGGTGGGGGCAAAATCACTACCAGATGAGAACAGTGACCAGGAGAAACCTTCTTAATTCAACAAAAAACTTTCTGACTGTCTACTATTTCCAGCAACTATATTAGGTGTTACTGAATAAGGCAAACACACATGGATGTTGCCCTCATTCAGTTTACATTTTAGTAAGGAAGATATGTAAATAAATAAAATGATTACAAATTGTAAATGAATATATATTTAAAACAATTCAGTTAATGATAAATGCAGTGAAGGAAATAAAAGAATGAGACAATGAGTAACTGGTAAGGCTGTCTTAAACAGGGTGGTCAGGGAAGATTTCTCTGAGCAGCAAACTTTCGAGCAGAGGCTTCAAGGATGAGAATGAGCTGGCTATCTGCAGAGCAAGACCATTGTAAGCAAAGGGAAAAGCAAATAGAAAGGTGCAGGGGACAGAAGTTGGTTGAGGTGATTAAGGGACACAAGGGAAGCCAGTGGCACTGGAGTACAGATGGCAAGGGGAAAACTGGAGATAATAAGTATATCATGTCAGGCAGGAACTGGAAAATACAGAACCTTATAGGACATTGTGGGGAAGAGTCTAGATTTTCATCTAAAAGCATTGGGAAGTCATATAAGCTCTCAAGGAAGGGAGTAGCATCATCTGGTTTATGATTTAAAAGGTTAGTCTGACTAAAAAAAATGAATTATTAAAAGGGAAGAATTGAATTAAAGAAACCAGCTAAGGGCCTATTTAAATCACCTAACTAGAATTTAATGACTCCAATGATGGCATTGGGGATGAAGAGAAGTGAACAAATTCAAGTAAAATGATCATCTTGGTGAAGAATTGAATGGACGGTAAAGAAAAGAGGATGTGGAATGGGTGACTCCTAGATCTGGGTCCTAAACAACTAGGAAGATGAAGGCGCCATTTACTGAGATGGAGAAGACTGGGCAAAAATAAGTCTGACCAAGCTAAGCATGAAGAATGCCCTTTTGAGTACATTAAATCTATTAGATAGACAAGTAGAAATAGCAAGTTGAGGGGCACCTGGGTGGCTTTGTCAGTTAAGCATCTGACTCTTGATTTTGGCTCAGGTCATGATCTCATTGTCCGTGAGATCCAGTCCAGGGTTGGCAGTGCTGAGCCTGCTTGGAATTCTCTCTCTCCCTCTCTCTCTCTGCCCCTTCTCTGCTTGTATGCACATGCTCTCCCTCTCTCTCTCAAAATAAATAAATAAACATAAAAAATGTTTGAAAGAAAGGACAAGTTGCATGTTGGATATATAATAAACCTAAAGCTTAGGGAAGAGATAGGGAGTAGGTAAATAAAATTGAAAGCGACTGGCATCTAGATGTCACTTACAGCCTTTAGAATGAAAGAGGTCATAAGGGGAAGGAGCTTAGACAGAAAGGATAATGCCCAGGACAGAGCTTGTGGGGTCCTCCAGCACTCAGAGGGGTGCAAGAGGAGGCAGAACCAGCAAAGAAGACCACGAATTGCCAGCTGGCTCGGGGAAAATGAAAAGAATGTGCTGCCATGAAAGCTGGGAGATGATAGTGTGCCAATAAAAGGGGATGACCAATGGGGGCAATGAACATATTTCTGTGCCTCTGTTCAAATCTTTTAGTAGGACAATATCCTAAACATGAAATTGCTTGATTAAAGGCTATAAATATATTAAAAATTTCGTCGATATTGCCAAGCTTTCTTCCATAAAACTTGAATTATGTGCAGATAAGATAATGACTTTTCTAAAAATAAACTTCTTATTAAAGTATAACATAATACAGAAATGCAAATAACTCATAAACTTACAGCATTAAAATTTCACAAAGCTAACAGACCCATATATCCAGCATCAGATGAAGAAACAGTATTACTAACTCCTCAGAAGTCCTTCTCCTACTGCCTCAGTCACTACCCCCATCAAGGTAACCACTAACTTAACTTCTAACACCATAATTAGCTTTGCCACTTTTTGAGCTTTATATAAATGGAACCATACAGCATGTGACTCTTTTGTGGCTTCCTTTATTAAACCTTATGCTTGTGATAGTTTCCATATTGTTGCATATAGTGACAATTTTTTTATTCTGTTGTCTTCCATTGTCTTCTGTTGTCTTCAATGTATTTGTCCACTCAAATGTTGATGAGACTGCATTGTTTTCCAAATTTACGCTATTACAAATAGTGTTGCTAAGAATATTTTTGTACATCTACTTTGGTGGACATATATGCAAATTTCTTTTTGTTGGCCATAGGGTATACTTATTTCCAAATTTATTCGATACTACTAAATTATTTGTCTACCAACAGTTTATGAGAGTTCTAATTATCCATATCCTTGTCAACACTTGATTTCATCAGCTTTTTTCATTTTAGCCATTCCAGTAGTATGAAGCAGTTTCTCATTTTAATTGTTTTCTGTTTTGGTTTTTGGCTTTTTTTTTTTTTTTTGCACTTCCCTGATGACTAATGAGGTTAAATATCTTTAAAACATATATGTTTTCTAAGGAGTCTACTCCTGAAATCATTGTTGCACTATATACTAATTTGGATGTAAATTTTAAAAAGTAAAAAATTAAAATTAAAAAACCATATATATTTTAATTTTAGAGACAGAGTGTGAGACTGGGAGTGGGGGAGAGGGCCAGAGGGACAGAGAGAGTGTTTTTTTAAATGTTTTATTTGTTTATTTTTGAGAGAGACACATAGAGAGAGAAGCAGAGAGAAAGGGAGAGAAAGAATCTCAAGCCATGCTTGGGAGCTGTCAGCACAGAGCTGGACACAGGGCTTGATTCTATGAACTGTGAAGTCGTGACCTAAACTGAAATCAAAAATTGGATGCCCAACTGACTGGGCCACCCATGTGCTGAGAGAGAGAGAGAGAGAGAGAGAGAGAGAGAGACAGAGACAGAGAGAGAGAGAGAGAGAGAGAGAATTTTAAGCAGGCTCCACACTCAGCATGGACCATGACATGGAGCTCCATCCCACAACCCTGGGTCATGACCTGAGTTGAAATCAAGAGTTGGTCGCTCAACTGACTGAGCCACTCAGGGACCTCAAGTATCTTTAATATACTTATTGGCCATTTGTATATTTTCTTTTGGGAAGTACCCGTGTAAGTCTCTTGTACGTTTTGCTATTGAGTTGGCTTATTATTTTTTATCATTAATTTATTGATTTGCATATGAACTTTTTGTAAGTTTGATATGCTGAAAAAAAATCTTCTCCCACTCTGTTCTTTGCTTTTTCGTTTTCTTAATAATATCTTTTGACGAAGTTTGTAATTTTAATGTAGTCAAAACTTTCAAGTATTCCTTTATTGCTAGTGCTTTCTGGGTCCTATTTAAAACATCTTTCACCCAAGTTTCTTCTAGGAGTTTTTCAGTTTCAGGTCTGATGTTTAAGTTTATAATCCATTTTGAGTTGATTTGTGTGTGTATTTTTGTGTATAGTGCAAATAAAGGGTCAAGATACACTTTTTTTTTTTATGGATACCTGATTGAACTAGTGTCATTTATTGAAAAGATCATACTTTTCCCTCTGCTCTGCAGTGTCATTTTGTCATGAATGGGGCCATTATGTATCAGGTGACATATAGGTGTAGCTGTTTCTGGAACTCCATTCTGTTCTGTGACTTATTTGTTTATACTTGCTGCAGAACCACACTGTCATAATTTTGTTAGCTTTACAGTAAGTGTTGATATCTGGCAGTGGAAGTCTCCCGGCTTTGCTCTTCCTTTTAAAGACTATCAGTAATTTTTGGCTTCCTGTATTTCATACACATGTTAAAGTCAGCTTGTTATTCTCTTACACACATGCACGTCCCTGTTGGAATTTTTATTGTGATTGCACTGAGATCAATTTGGGAGAAAACTGATACCAAGTCTGCCAATCCATGACGATGGAGTAATGAATATGATAATATGATAATACTCAATAAAGATTTTAGTCAAGGGCAGCTTTTGTGAGAAATTGGTCAATGCTTTCTTTGTGATCTTTTTTGTTTTAAGTGGAAAGAAATGTTTTTCCAAGGTTTACCTGATTACTAAGAAGGTGCACTTGCAAAAATATTAATCCACTCATTTAAGGTTGGTCTTTAATAAACCAGTAAAAACATGGGGAATTTCACCAAAACTCAAATCATAAGGGTTAGTCTGTAGCTCTTCTTTCTGGCAATAGCTAGCCACCAGGAAGTTGCATATGAACATATTCAGAAAAAAAGAGCTTTTGTTTTGCACCTGTACCCTCCTTCCTGCCTTCCAACTTAACACATGACTATGCTGATGGTTCTTCCCTACCATTATGCCCATACATTCAGCAGACCATAGAAAGCTTTGTGTTTTTCCAGATGATACTCTTTATTAATAATTAACAATAATGTTTCTTATGAATCATTTCACTCTTTTTAAAATGTTTCACTGACTAACAAAGTCAGCTTCTACAAGACAATTAGGTTTATACACGGTTTTATTATTCAAATGTTCTGGAAACATGTTCTCTGTGTATACTCAGTACTCACTAGATTTTTTAAACATCAAATGGCAGGCATTCCCATTTCATACACAAGAAAAGGCTTAAGGAATTTATTATAATTTCAGTTTATAATTTTTCCTACTGTATCTGATTATATGTCTGCCTTAAAATTCACCCATGGTAAAAAAAAGATTGATAAAAATGTGGTTCATGATTAAATATTTAAAACAATTATATATAAATGCTGTCATTTATGACTGATTCATCAGAAACTTTATCTTTGTTATTTCAAAAATCAGTTCTTAGTGTGTTTCTATTCGAGACCCAATTTAATCTAGGTAATTTACTTCAGCAATCTCAGGATAAATTCTGAAAAAGTTTAAACATTTCACATTTTTGGTCTCAAATCTTCCCAGTTTTTTCCCACATTCTCTGGGTATGCTCTACATTTCCACTCCTTGGCTAACTCTCAAGATTTCTAACAAGGTAACAACAGAAATCCCAGAATTTGTGTACAAAACTTCATGCTTCCAAGATTTCCTACGTGGATATAAATCTTTTCTCCACAGGGTTCACAAAACTCAATAGAAATTTAATTATCCTTCACACCATAGCCATAAGGGTAAAAAATGAGATGAAGTTCAGACCCAAACAGAACAAAACAATAAAAATTAAACATAACCTTCAATACAAATATGTTCCCCAAGTGTTAAAAGAAAAGCTTTTAAGTCATGTTGGAATTAATCATTCATATTATTATGTTGCCTAAGAAATATTTGTAATGTGTATATATGTATATACTATACATATATACCATGTGTGCGTATATATATATGTATATACATACATATATGTGTGTGTGTATATATGTGTGTGTGTGTGTGTGTGTGTGTGTGTGTGTACAAACTAAGTACTACCAAAAAGCATATAGGACAGTCCTTAGGAAGACCCCTGGCATTTAGAGAAACATACATCCTGCTTTTAAAAGGGAGTTCTAAATAGAACCAACTAGTCAAACTGTAGCACATATAATTAAAAAAGAGAAAGTATTATTTATTTATTTTCACAAGTACAATTTTGGAGGCAGATAGAATTACTCTTTCAAGATCTAATGCTCAGGGGTGGTTCTAAGTCATATCTGCACTGGTGTATCCAATGCCATTGTCAACATATATCAAGCTGCCTCATGAATCAGTTGAGACTTTTTGGTTATTTTCCACTTGACAATGCAAACTAAAATGCTATGTGCAGCTGTTTGATCCAAGATCATCAGGAGGCCATGTGCTGTCAGAATCTGTGAACGTTGGTTTCCACAGGAACCAGAACATTTTCCAACACATTGTAGGCTACCATTTTTTCCCTCAACTATAAAGAAGCAATTTTTCTAATAGGAATGTACTACATATACACATGTTACCTTTGAAACTGTCTGCTCTTTGAGAAAGAAAAATGTTTTCAGTCTTCTAAAAATTAAAAAATTTTATGATCATGGTCCATAAGCCCAGAAGCAGAAAGGAAATGCTGCAATTATTTAGTTAGTATTGACAAAACTTACTGCTTGAAATACAACTCAGAGAATTAATTTCATATCTAATAGGCTAAAAGAAACAAGCAGTAAAAATAGTAAACTGGAAAATTCTCTGTCAGAAGAAATTTGGTTCAGAAAACTTACCAAATATTAAATATGATTTTTCTTGATAACTTTTTCCAGTACCCTCTTACTCTTTTATTTTATAATTTTTAAGGGTTTTGGTCATATTTTAAATACAGAATTAAAAAATCAGGACATTAAGACAGAACTGGTAGGTAAAAAAAATCTTTTAACTTTGAGACCATTGAGCCATGGCTGTAGAGTTGAAAGGAACTTGAATCTCCAGACTCATTTTCCTTTTTTCAAAAATGAAGAAACTGAGCTAGCCTTAAGTGGCTATTAGGGTTATTGAGTGGCTAGCCCTAAGTCACCCTGTCATTTGATAGTATAACCAGGACAGTACAGATCCGCCTTATACATGCTTGTACACATGATCTTGGTGATGCCGGAGTGTTCCAATGGCAGCATTGGAATTCTGTTCCCCAATACCACTGTCACGGTGCCCAGTAAAATTTTCCCCCAATTATGCTGAAATAGTATTCTGCTCTTTAGACAGTGTTTTTCATAAGTCAGAAATTGTGAGTTCTGCTAAATCATGTACACTTGTGTTCCAAATGTTTGTTTTTAAGTAGCTTATTGTCTTCTATGGGAAAATGAATGCCCTTACCCTCTCCTATCTCTGAGTCACTGAACATGCCCACTCAAGAATGCTCACAAACCATGCCTGTCTTATTCAATACTCTAGGACTTGCTAATGACGTTAAGCCCCTATAGACTAATCCTTCCTCACTCCTTCCTTCTCCTCATTCCCGTACTTCCTTCCCCATCCCTCCTTTCTGTCTGCCCCTCTAAATAATATGTGTCCTTTCTTTAATGCAATTTAAAATTATTATGCCAAATTTCCATCACTTAAGATTTCTTTAGTTGCAATTAATTAATAGCCAAACTAATGGTGACTTAAATCATAAGGACATCTAAAATTTACCTTAGACAGAAGTTGGGAGGTAGGACTGTGCCTAGGAAGCAACAGATTAAATAAAACCCAAAGTGGTTTTATGGTTTCTGGTGGCAGAAACAATTCTCATTGCTGCCAACCTAGGCTGAGTTAGTAATTAAAAACACCTAGCTGACATGGAGAACATGTGGACAGAAGAAACCAGCTGGCAGATCATTTCAGAATTGGAGATGACATATACCAACCTGTTAAGTATTATAAAGGACTTTGCAACAGCTAGGTCCCGAGGAATAACAGGCAACAAATTTGTTTTCTGTGAAAATCAGATGAAGTATTGGGCAGAAAAGGACTGCAACTTTAATGAGTTACTTTTATTCATTCATCACACATTATATTACTACCTGCTATCTTCCAGCCAATCTAGCCACAGGAGCTCAGGATATTGACTAAAGACTATTCTTGTCCTCAAGTTCATACTCTGGTTGAAAAGGCAGACATATAAATACAATTTCAAGTGACGATTGTTCTAAGGAATATATATGCAAGTTATGAAAACCACCAGAGAGCAAGTAATTTTGCCTGAGCGTACCACTGCGGGGGTGACTTTTAAACAGGGGAAGGCCAGAAGAACACATGAGGAATATGAATACAGTGGTATGAAAGAATGCGGCATTTTCAGTGAATAATGAGAAGATTTATGAAGCTGGAATGTGTCAAACACATGGTAAGACTGGAGATGGGAAACTGAATCTAAATGAGATGGGTTAGTTCATGTATGTCTGAGGATTTTCAAGGTCAGAGTAGAAGGTGATTAAAGGATTAAGAGAATAGATAAGGATACAGGTGAGCATAATTAAACAATAACAGTGGGTACAGATATGGGGAAAGTGCCATCAAATACAGGGTGGGAAGGGTTGTGGGGACTCAAGGTTGCAGGTGTTGAGAAGTTCAAAGAGTGGTTTTGGGATAGTTAACTGTGTGAGGAGTAGTTCTCATAGATTTGTTCAAAGGGTAGAATTTCAAAGTTTGAGATTTTGAATTTGAAGCAGTCCCAGGGGATACGAGCTAGTCCATGACCTTGAAGACCAAAGTCACCGGACTACAAGAGCTCTCACATGAGACAAGGGCAATAGAGGAGTTGTCCACACAAACTTTGAAATTACTCTTTTATGTTGGGCTCCCCTTGAAGTAGATCCTGAAACAAGCATTTGAGTGCAAGAAGCTTATGTGGGAGGTGATCCCAGAAAGCAGTGGTAGGAGAATAGAAGAGTGACAGAGAAAAAGAAGAAAGCCAATATTTGTGTGTATTATTGGGCAGGTTACCGCAGTGGGCAACTGGGACTGAATCCTTCTGGGTAATTCTGGGATAGAGCACAGAGCACCTGTCCCTCTAGTGGAGAAAAAAAAAAAAAAAAGTTGGGGCATTTCTCATCCAAGCTCCCTTTTGTCTTTGGTGGAGGGACTTTCCAGCACTAACTTCCTGGCATTTCTGGCTCCAGGTAAGAGTCACAGGACCTTGTAGCAAAAACATTACAGTGGAGATTAGAGCAGTGAGTGCCAAGGGATAGAGTTGTGGCACTGACAGCATCTACTGTGTTTACCTAGGATTGTTTTGGGAGTGGAGTCAGAGAGACACTGTTTAAGCTGGGCACAAGAACCCTCAGTGAAGTTGTGTGAGCAACATAGAAGCTAGGAGATGCAACAAGAGGCTGGAGAGAAAGTGCGGTTACAAAGCACCAATCCAAGAACTGCTGGCAAATATTGAAAATGCTCGGTGAGAGAGCTGGGGTCCCTACTAAAAATTCCACTTGGTCGGGGGCTTCTGGGTATGATGACAATCGAAGGTAGTACACTTTTGGATGACATGTTTTTATAAAAGCATGTCATGAAGTTGAAGGCCTACTGCTTTGCTGTCAACTGATGTTAACTGATGTTAACAAGTCAGTAGAGCCTCCTTCTCAGAGCTATCAGGAACTAACTCGAGTAGTTCTATTTTTAATTTTTTGAGGAACCTCCATACTGTTTTCCAGAGTGGCTGCACCAGTTTGCCTTCCCAACAGTGCAAGAGTCCCCTTTTTCCTCATCCTTGCCAATGTCTGTGGTTTCCTGAGTTGCTAATTTTGGCCATTCTGACAGGTGTGAGGTGGTATCTTACTGTGGTTTTGATTTGTATTTCCCTGATGATGAGCAATGTTGAGCATCATGTCATGTATCTGTTTGTCATCTAGATGTCTTCTTTGGAAAATTGTCTATTCATGACTTCTGCCCATTTGGGCTACAATGCAGCAATTGCAGTACTAGGTATTTATCCAAAGGATGCAGAACTGCTGATTTGAAGGGGCACATGCACCCAGTGTTTATAACAGCTCCATCAACAATAGCCAAATTATGGAAAAAGCCCAAATGTCTATCGACAGATGAATGCATAAAGAAAATGTGGTGTATATATACAATGGAATATCACTCAGTGATCAAAAAGAATGAAATCTTGCTATTTGCAACAACATGGATGGAACTAGAGTGTATTATGCTAAGTAAATAAGTCAGAGAAAGACAAATAATATGATTTCAGTCATATGTATAATTTAAGAAACACAACAGATGAACATAGGGGAAGGGAAAGAAAAATAAGATAAAAACAGAGACGGAGGCAAACCATAAGAGACTTAAATACAGGGAACAAACTGAGGGCTGCTGGAGGAGAGGCAGGTCGGGGATGGGCTAAATGCGTGATAAGCATTAAGGAGGGCACTGGATGTTGTATGTAAGTGATAAATCACTGGTACTCCTGAAACCAATACTACACTGTATGTTAACTAACTTGAATTTAAATAAATAAATTTTTAAAAAGTGGTATAAAATTCCAAGCACAAAATATGTGGGTCACAGGGATAAAAAGTATAGCATAGGGAATATAGTCAGTAATATTATAATAACTTTGTATGGTGACAGACAGTAACTACACTTATTGTGCTGAGCATTTTGTAATGTATATAATTTTCAAATTACTATCTTATACACCTGAAACTAATATAATATTATATGTCAACTATATACTTCAATTAAAAATAACTTTTTTTAAATTGTGAGTTTCTAAAAAAAAAAAAAACAACAAAAGAACTAGCTTGAACAAGATGGCTTTAAGAGCATCGTCTCCTAAAGCATACCCTCCAGCCCCAACTTTGCTTGATTTCTCTCCTGCTTAGAGACTCAGTCCCAGGAAGGCAGTACTTACCATCAAGGAACATCACAGGGGGCCCCCTCACGTAACCACCTCCCATATGCCTATTAGACCCTTGTTGAATTAAAAAAAGACTCCACAGTTTGCTCATGGTTGCCCTTGTGTCTGAGGAACTGAACTCTCCTTTGGTGATGGAGGAATCTTCTAGAACCTCTGCATTTGACCCATCTTTCTTTTAATGTGGGTTACTCATCCTCTTTTCTTATCATTTACAATTTTGAGCCATCAATCCCAGGTCATAGCTTTTAATGGGCTAGTAGCATATTTTGGTAATCCCTGAGTTACAAAGTTGTCGTGTTCTTTAGTGGACTATGTAGAAGTTGGGATTTCATCTATCAATCCAACGTAATTCTATTTTTAAATACTGTGATTCAGGGGCGCCTGGGTGGCACAGTCGGTTAAGCGTCCGACTTCAGCCAGGTCACGATCTCCCGGTCCGTGAGTTCGAGCCCCGCGTCAGGCTCTGGGCTGATGGCTCAAAGCCTGGAGCCTGTTTCCGATTCTGTGTCTCCCTCTCTCTGCCCCTCCCCCGTTCATGCTCTGTCTCTCTCTGTCCCAAAAATAAATAAACGTTGAAAAAAAAATAAATAAATACTGTGATTTTATCTACCAAAATTCTATCAAATTTATCTGCCCCCAAATTCCCAAACTAAGCTCCATAATTGTTTCTTCATATCCTAACATCGTATATGTGTATGCTTATTATTTAATTTTATTATTTAATAAAAATGTACAATACAATGCCACCTACTTATCTCCTACTGTGTTGATGGATGTCGGTGGCTGTACCTTTATCACTTATTTCCAAACCCTTTTCTCAACAGCAAAAGCAAACATTTAAAAAAATATTCTCTCTCTTGTGTCACAAGAAGCTTTTAGTAGGTGGTCTTTTATGTTAAGGACACAAAAGTAAGAAACATGCATTTACAATAGAAAGCTTAATAAGCGAGAGAAAGCAGAGAAGGCTATATTATTCCAAATTCTCACTACACACAAGTGACGAAAGCTTCTGCATCTAACTCCTGTTCTTTCTCAAAGATGCCTATGTAACAACATACATCGGGAGCTTGGCAAGGTAATACATAACTACATATATTTCAAAAATTACATTCTAATTATAAGATGTGTATAATCTTCTGTTTTACATCAAACCACTAACTACATAACAATGATACTTTCTATTTATTTATAGAAACTGGGTGGTGGATGCAGGTGCTTATTGTGAGCTGTCTGGCAACCTAAGCATTAGTAATATTTGCGTTAAGAAGTGAAATCAAGGAGAGAATACTTAAGCTGGAAAAGTGAAATTCTAACCTGGTCTAAAGCACAGTCACTCCTAAAAATGCAAATGATATTCTTCATCAATTTTTATGATAAGTATTCTTAAATACCAAATAGCATATGCTTTACTAGCAATGGGGTCCCCCGACAGCTTGTAATTTTTATTTGTGGTTCTACTTCAGGAATAAAGTTGTCTCTTTAATTCACCTACCAGTCATAATAGACACAATGTGTCACACTCTCAACTAAATCTCTGAGCATCAAAAAACTCCTTACAATAGCTCGTGAGAGTATACGGGACTGCAAACACTGGATAGGTAGGCATCTGGATCGCATGTTTAGGAGACAGAGCCCAGTTTTCTTGTGAAGTCTTGCTCAGCTTCCTTGCTACTACCAGTTCTATCTTTTTGGGCTGCAGAAGGCTGTTGGTAGCTTTATAGATCCCCTGAAGTCCACTGCTTATCTGAGCATTCAGAAAAGTATACTCTACCTACTTCTAGGTTCATCTTTGACCTATGATGTCTTGGCACTAAGAATTGTTTGCATGTATTCATTCATTAATGTTAATCCTTAATAATCGAATTGTAGCCATTATAACACATATGCCTAAAATGCTGGCATAAGAGACTCCACATCTAGTCATATGCAATAGGGTCCTCATTTTCCCTATTTTTAGAAGTAAAATCTTAGAAGTGGAGAACAATGGCTCACAATAAATTAGGAGGGTCTTAGCCAAGGTAGCATCATTTTCATTCTTGCAGTCACTAAAGGCCACTCTTGGATTCATGCAGCTTCTCAGTGTCAGTGCTATTGACATTTGGGGCCACACAATTCTTTGCTGTGGGGGCTGTCCTGGACATTGTAGGATGGTTAGCAGCATCCCTGGGTTCTACCCTGTAGATAACAGAAGCTGTTCCAAATCATGACAGAAATGTCCCCAGTCGGGGACAAAATCGCCTCCAGTTAAGGACAACTGGATTAATGAGAAGGTAGAAGGATGCTACTCTTTTCACGTAAGTAATAAAACACACAGAGTTCCTGCAGGAAAATAAACTCATGCGGCAGAAAGCAAATTTGGCCTTTTTATTAGTTGTCCTAAATACCCTCAGGCCATGTTCTAGATTGCTGCTTAGATGTTGACAGTGAAGTTCATTTTCTCAGTAAAAGGGGAAAAAAACCCACTGAAATGATATAGGCTATGAGGCTGCCCCACTGTCAACTATAGGAATCATTATGAATGTGGCCATATTAGTTAATAATCTACAAGATATTCTAAAAATTTTGGGGGGTAGGACCCATTCAACATTCAATGTGTTTAAAAATTCTAAATAAATGCCTTGGTTTCAAATCCCTACTTGTTGAAAATAAGAGTAATTCTATAGTTTTGTTTTTCTATATAATGATCGAAATCCATCAACCATAGACCTAATCTAATTGAGTAATTTATTTTTTTTAAGCAGGAAATAGGCACTGGGTGGTTTGTTTCCTTGAACATTCCCTGCACAGTCGTATGCTGCGGTATCTATTGTCTCTGCCTGCAATTGTGCTGCCAGTTAAGGTCACTTCAATGTGACTAGAAATGGAGGAATTCTGCCATGGACAGTTGAAACAGTATTTTTTTCGTAGCCTTTTCCCTCCATCTCTTCCTCCCTCCCCCCAGTATTCAAACATATGCTCAGTACTTTCAGGAAGGAAGGAGAGCTACCCAGGAGGTATAAAATGAGCGTGATTCAAATGTTTTGTCAGCTGGAGTCCTAGCCAGCAACCAATTTTCACAAACCCTTGTACGTTATTCAAATTATCATAATATTATTCAAATAATCATAACACAGCATTGGGTCTTTGACCTATTAATTATCCTTTCATCCATTCCCTCCCTGCTGCCGAGTTAATTAGTCAGATGGTGGGGTCTCTGCTTTATGTACATTATCTCAACCACAGAGAGCCACAAAGTTGTGTCAGGAACTGCAGTTAGAGTCATCCTTTTCCATCCTAATAATCATGTATGCAAATTATTTTTTAATCTTTTTGCTCTTACTAATAGCCTTCCTATTCAGAGGAGAGAAGGCTTCCCTCCACTCCTTTTCCACTGTCTGTGTGTAGCTGTTTTTAAGAAGAAATGAGTGGCAGCCAGCCCCACCAGCCTAGACTACATTCTTGCCCTAGTTTTTTTCTCTCCTTGAAATAGAGGAAAGCACTTGTTAGACATGTGGAATTCTCTTTATCCCGTCCTTTGTGCCCCAAAGCCGTGATTGAGTGTTCTTGATTGGCACCGACGGTGGGCTACAGTCCTGTCCCCTGCCACGCCAACACCACCCGGCTCATCATTCAGAAACCTAATCCTCAGCAGTTCAGAGTGGCTTCCCGAAATTCCTTTCTTGTGTACTAGTCGAGTTGACTCCATGACATCAGTCTCAGTAAGTAAACATCAAGCCACATATTTCATGTCAGAAAGGCCATGAGGGTGCTATTTTTTTTTTTATGTATCTCTGAACAAACTGAATGGGTTTTCTTTTTTTATTTTTTAAGAATACAAGAGTCCCTTTCAGATTGGTGAGGGAGATTATTTTTATAAATGCAAGATTGAAATTAGCATAGTTTTCTTTTCCATTCTATCAGTGAAAGTTGAGACAGGAAAACAGAAACTACTCTAGATATTTTCAAATAGAGGAAATTGGATGTAGTGAATGAGTGACACGGTGATGGAAAAGCTAAGAAGCCAAATAAGGAATGCAGGCGACCCAGAGATTAGCAGCAGCAGGAAGCCACAAGCACGGCTAGGAAAGAGGTGACGATACTAGAATCTAGCAGCCAGGCCTCCTGGCTGGAGCCTGAGTCCCAGAGGGGCCTGCCCAGGGGAGCTGGCACCATTGAGTGATGCGGTCACTGCAGGGAACCACCCCATGAGGCAGAGACAGAAAGCAAGAAATACCTCAGCTCCTTCCTTCTTCCTGTAGACTAATCTCTCCCCAGGCCTCCACTGATGCAACTTGGCTAGAAGCCAGGTGCAAGATAGCCTGGAAAACATTATTTATAGGAGAAGAGTGGGAGATGAATCTGGGAGTTGCATCCATCTTCTCTTTCAGTGATAGTTGAGTGAACGCAGAGCTCATCAACATCAGTTCAGTGACAGATCCATGAGGCCCCTCTGCAGGTGCACATAGAATTAAGCCCCACTCGTCTAGAATTCATGAGAACTCACAAGAAGCTTACCCCAGTCTAAATAATTAAAGAGTAAGCTGAGGAGGTTCAAAGAATACACAAAACAACAAAGAAACCATCTATTTCAAGCATTCCAGTACCTCTGGGATGTTAGGCTGGCAGAATAATGGTCCTGAAGAAATGTCCAAGTCCTCATCTCTAGAAACTGTGGGTGTGGTACTTAACGTACTGCAAAGGGATTTTGCAGATGTGATCACAGTTAAGGCCCTTGAGATGGGGAGATCCTCCTGGACTATCTTGTTGGTCCAATCTTATCATATGAATCCTTAAAATTGGAGACTTTTTTGTGGGCACAATGAGAGAGAGATGGTGATGGGAAGAGGTGTCAGAGAGGTGTGAGAAGGACTCACCTGCTATTACTGGCTTTAAAAATGGAAGAAGGGAACCAGGAGCCAAGGAACATGCATAGCCTCTAGAAGCTAGAAATGGCAAAGCAACAGATTCTACCCACCCCACCTGCTGCTTTCCACTCCTTATTTAGTCTATCACTTCCATCCACATAAGAATGTGCTGGTATTTCTTCCATCTTATTGAAAAAAAAAAAAAACAAACAACTTTATATGACCTTAATTCCTTTGCTCCTCTTTGCAGCAAGCCCCTTCAGAGAATTTGTCTACACTTGTTCTGTTGGATTCCACATTTCCTATTCTCATTCATACCCACTCCAACCAGGGGAACTTCCCACTCCCTCCAGCTCCCCCCAAGTAATGGTGGATTCTCAGTCTTCACTGTACTTGACGTAGAGGTAGCATTTGACATAGTTGATCACTTTCTTGATACATGTTTTTGCACTTGCCTACTGAAACACCCAGTTCTACTTTTCCCTCCACCTCAATGGTCACTCCTTCTGAATTTTCTTTACTGCTTGTTCCTCTTCTCCCTGACCTCTTATGTTGATGTGCCCCAGGATTCAGACCTTGGTCATCTTTCCTTCACTGCCTATACTCATTCCTTCGATGATCTTATCCTTTTTAATGGATTTAAATGCCATCTATATGATATGCCCCGATTCGAGAGACCCCCCCGAAAACAAACCACCAGAGTCCAGAGTCAGAGCCAAGTGGCAAGGGTCGTTTATTGCAGATTCGAACCCGGTCCTCCGCGCACTCGTTGCCGGTGATGCTAAGAGGCCCCGAGCAAGGATCTTACAGCTTCTTTTATAGACAGGCACAAACAAGTTAGGGTTTCTTTGAGGTTACAGAGCTGTTATTGGTTGACATTTAAATTTGAACGCTCAGCAGAACTTGTTTGGTTCCTGCCTTTATTTCAAACCACTCAGCAGAACTTGGTTGGTTCCTGCCTTTAGATCAGACTACAACTGGGCGTGCCCTGGCTGGTTTCCGGAACGGCGGGGGGAGGGGAAAGATCTTTTCTTTGCACTTGTGAGTACACCTGGTAATTTTTCTCTTAGCCTCTCATATGCAGTGATGATTCCCAAAGGTTATCTCCAGTCTAGGATTCCTTCCAGAACTATAGACCCAGATACCAAATGTCTACTTACCATCTCCAGTAGAATGTCTAATAGGCATCTCAGTTGACAATGGCCAAACTGAATTCCAGATCCTCCCGCCAAACCTACTACATCTCAGTATTCCTGATCCCCATTCATAAGTGACTCCATCCTCCCATTAGCTCAGGTCAGAAACTTTGGGCTCATCCTTGGTTCCTTTTTTTCACTCACACCTTCATACCATACCTACAAAACATATACAGATCTCAAAGACAATAAGCATACCTAGCAACTATTTACCAATTTTTTTTATTAAAAAGAACCAGGAATCCTTAATAAATGGCTGATTCTTGAACTGGGGCTTGGAAAGTACAAAATAAGCCTGGATCACCTTATTGTACCAGAAATGAGAAAGTGCTCAAGTTATGATAGGGACATGTCAAGAGGTCACAGAACCCAGTTTGAAAAGGCTCCTACTGACCAAATCACAGATAATTCAAGCATCTAAATAAATGTGAATGTGTTTTCTTATGTTGCAAAAGAAAATTAAATCTGCAGATAGAATTTAGGTCGCTAATTAACTGACCTGAAAATACAGAGATTATCCTGTATAATCTAAGCACATGAACTCTTAAAATAGGAAAATCTTTTCTGGCCGTGGTCAGAAAGAGATGTTACAACAAATGAAGGGTTAGAGAGATGTGATATTGCTAGCTTTGAAGATAGAGGAGGGGGACTATGAGCCTAGGAATGTGAGAAGCGTCTGGAATCTGGAAAAACCAAAAGAAAGGATTCTCTCCTAAAGTCTGCCGATGCCTTGGTTTTAGGATTTGATTTTAGGACTGTAGGACTTCCAATCTACAAAGCTTGTAAGCAAAGAAATTAGTTATTTTAAACCAGTAAATTTGTGGTAATTTGTTAAAGCAGCAGTAGAAATCTTATACATACCTAAAATTACTACCACTTCCAATTCTCTATACACCCCCTGTATTTTTCATCATAGCTCTGAATATTACCTGCTGTTTTGCTATATATTTATTTGTTATTATTTAATGTCTGTCCTCAGTAGTTACAGAAGGCAAATAATTTGTCTGCCTTATTCTCTGCTGTGTCCACAGTACTTAGAGTGGCCTGAACAGAAAGGACACTCAATAAATGTTGGTTGAACAAGTACTGAAATAGCAAGCTTATGTTAATAAGAACAGCCATTTCTTAAACTGCTTCAGTGCTATCAACCTGAAATAGCAGATTTAGAATTTGCCGTAACACTATCAGTTTACTCTTTAGATTCTACTCTTGAACAATTTCTACAAGAGTGACTTTCATTTTCCTGCAGTAAAACTCACAGAATAGCAATAATGCATCCAAGTCTGATTTTTTTAGGATGACTCCCACTGATCAACAGGAGGAACTCCTGAACCCACTTTAATAAATGGATAACATCTCACCAATTTCATCTACTGTTTAGAGAACCTCCTCTAGCCGTAAATCAGCTCTATGACCTAAGAACTGGGCAGGGAATTGTCAAAGTCCCTCTGCTGAGTAATTCCAGAAATGCCTTAAAGCTCAACAAAGGAGAGATCTGACATCAGAAAGCTGAAATTTACAACCCAAGGAAAAGCCCCAGTAGGGCAAAACAAAACATCAGGCTGAAAGCCCCAGGAGCCCTTTTCAGTCCTTGCTTACAGAAGTCTTCATAACTCTGTAACAGACTTTTTCTCAATGAAGGAAATTAATCCATGAAAATTCAACCTGAATTTTAACCATGACTGTAAATCTCTACCTTTGTCATGATTCTTTCTAGAGTTACAGCAGGTGATCATATAAACAAACTGCTGTAGGTCTGTTTGGCTGGAAAAGCAATGAAAAGACATTCTCCTGAGGACTGGACAGAAACTTTCAGATGCCAATGGTAAAGAGCTTAGGTCACTTTCTGTGACCTGCAGTGTGGCATGAACTGCCTGGGTAAACACCAGGAAAGTTGAACACACTTTTAAACATGGCAAAGTGTTTCAGAGCACAACTTTACTCGAGAAACTATCTTCGATTCCTAATAAGGATGTATTCTTTCAAGATAAAAAAAAAACAATGATTTCCTTTCATCTGCAAACACATTATTTAGATTTATGACTTTCATCTAATGAAATAATAAAATATTTTGATCTGTTGGTTCATCTTTCTCTTTAGAGTAACATACTTTTTTTTAGAATAACAAACCTAATTAAAATTAAGGCTCTACCAATTATTGCTGAAAATCTATACAAACGTTCGGACCCAGCCTGTAAGAACTGCTCACCCAAACTGCACCAAAATTGGGATATAATTCTTACTTGCTGGCTTCCTAAATTTTTGCTTACACCTACATATAGGATACCATGTACATCTACTAGATAAACTTAGATGTGGGACAGGCTCAAGTGAACTTTAGAACAACTTTTCAAGTTACATGAGGCTAAAATTTGGTTTAATAAACTGAAATGTTGGTTGTATAATTGCACCGAACAATTATACAAAGATTTACTGAGCCATTTTTTCTCACAATCAAAAGTTTTTCTTACATAAAAATGTCTACTACACTTGGCTCATGTTCTTACAACTTTGGAAAACAACAGTTTTATTTATAAGGCAGGCAGAAGCTATGTGTTTTAACTTTCATCAATGACCTGTTTGAAAAACTAGGCAACTCATTGATTTAGCTGCTGTAGTCACCTGGAGAGGGAGTGTACTTCTTAACAGATGGGATTGGAATTCAAAATGACCTTGCTAAGTTGGAGACGCAGATAGACCCAGGCAGAAAGACACTCAAGAATGATAAGCATAATAATTAACTTAGAGTAAAAATAGGGGAAAAAAGTATGTCATAAGGAAGGGGAAAACATGGTAAGCATAGGTGGGCTCTACAGGGCCTGATGGTTGCTGAGCTGAAGCTAACCAAGTAACAGAATGATGAATAAAATAAATGAATAATTAAAGCAAGCATAATGTCTGCTACAGGTTTATGTCCACATGTAGAAGAAGGAGTTAAAGAGGTTTAAAATCTCTGCAGGATTCAGAGAATGAAAATTGCAGGACGATATTTTGCAAGAAATTTGTGTTAGAAAAGGAAATATTAAAATATTAATTTATTGAGAGTACTCTATGTTACTAATGGAAATACAAAAGTGTATTCTCATTTGCTCTTGAGAAAGCATGAGTCTAGTAAGAGAAACATAAGTAAACAAACAAATGCAACAAAGGGTATCTTGGTGGAAGATCGACAACATACTTAACAATACTCTTTAAGCATATATAATAATGATAATAATGAAGAAACTATTTTTTTAAGCATGGAGAGATAAGAATGTTGCCCAAGTTGTTAAGTGGTGGAGGCAGAAATTAAACAGAAGGAATCTGATGCCTGAGCCATGCATTTAACCTCTCTATATACTGCCTCTTGTCTAAGGGCACAAAAATTTAAAGTTGTATGGACAGTGAGTTAGGGACAACAGTGTATGACATCTAATACTCAAGCCTAGAAAGCCAATTTCTACTGACGTCTATTCAAAAAAGCCTAGCTGAGCTGGGACCCTGAAACATACAGGCCAATTCCAAAGACAACATGGAACACTGCACCGAGTCGTCATCTTTCCCTGGTATCAGACACATTCCTTTTCCTGGCACAACATTGGCAGAGAGAGAAACAGAGACATATTTAAGTGACGCCAAGTGAAACAGCTTATTTGAAGAGTGGCAATGGAAATGGGTAAAACAAGAACCCACAGCATCAGGCCAGGGCTGTTTGGGAGCCCATAGAGAGATACCACCACCACCACCCCGCCCAACCTCATGGGAAGAACAGGAAGTTTGGAGCATGGGAGCAGCCTCAGGGAGATGATGTTGGAGAGTTCACGGGTAGGGTGGCTCCACGAACTCCCTCAGCAACAGGAGTCAGCGGAACCCCTGCCATCAGAATGACATAACTCTGGGCTATTTTTCTCCTGGTCTTCATGTTGCTAGCTAATCGAGACTCACCCTTTCTTCCCTTCATTCTCTCACTGCCTCACAGCTTCTGCCAGCTCATAGATTCTGCTCCCCGTCATGTCAGCATATATTTAGCTCCTGCTAAACCCCTCCATCAATTCTTTCCTAAATTTTTACTGAAACAGGTATTGATTGGCCACACTGTTCTCATCATCCCTATTTGAAGGAAACTTTTCATGCCAATTGTCTTTATAGGTTGTAGGTCAATCTGTCTGCAGTTTGAATTGGCTGTGTGTTTCTAGCAATTGTGATGTTGTGGAAGCCAAGGTGGGATGTTATGAGTGGGGCAGGCCTGTATGGGTCAGAACTTGGCCACTTCTGCTCCAGGAATGGTTTAGGACTACTCACTCAGACAAAAACCAACATCTGTTGACCTTTAGGATGTGCTAAGTACATATATCTCATTCAGTCTCACCACAACCATAAGGGGTAAGTATCATCGCCCCTATTTACAATTGATAATACTGGTTAAGTCATGATTTGTGGCAGAGCTTAGATTTGAACCAGATTTGCCTGACTTCAAAGGCCTTGTTCCTCCCACAATCCCATGCTGCTGCCCATCTTTCACCCCTGAACATGTTCCTGCAAGCAAGAACTGGGAGGAGACTAAATGCATGACAAATAACTTTTGAACCATGCTCTTGGAAGAAAACTTAGATAAAATAGATATCCCCCTGTATTTAGTTTATTTGTTCCATAGAAAATATTAAGAAAATAATGGGCAACTAACATCCTCATCTTGCCAAATGTTGCTCAAATGCCAATACTTGAACCAGATATAAGAACAAACATTTGTGTAATGCTTTCTCTGGCCCAAACCCTTAGTGTAATGTGCATATACTCCTTTAAACCTCACAACGAGCCCACAAGGTAGGTACTTTCACATCTCCATTTTACAGATGGGGAAACTGAGGCGTTGTGAGGAAAACTGGGGCGTTGTGACTTGCCCAAAGTCACTTAGCTGTAAGCAACAGAGCAGGACCTCGAATCCAGCCCACTTGGCTCCATAGCCCTGTGGGCTATGCTCTTCTTCTATTGTATGGTCTTCTTCGGGTTTTGTGCACAAATACCTAGATGAGGATGTTTTAGCTGTCCTCTGAAAAAATGGAAAAAGTTTCATTAATTTAGATGCAATTTTTAAAGTTTTGCTACAATAAAAAAGAGGTATAAATCTATCACAGGTAAAAGCCTGTCAAGATTTTTAAAAGCAGCTTCATATACCAATATTTGAATTATTGTTTAAGTCTCACAGAATTACTCTTCCATCTGTTTGGGACTGACATGTGAAGAGTTATGAGTCACAATAAGTCTGTAAACAATAGAGTATCAAGCATTCATTGTATCATTTACTCTTGAAAAAACGATGGTTCCTGAATATTAAAGTGTTCTCATTGTTGCTATAACAACTTCAGCTCGCTCTTGTGACTTTCTCTGTTCAAGGCGAATGCTTATGTTTACCAGAATGAAGGTACAGGAGGTTTAGAAATATCATCTATCTGCAATGCATGTCACTTAGCCAATTCATTTATAAAGGAAAATAATGAGCAACTGGCAGTAGGTAATGAATGAAATGCCTCGAGAAATGAGCTCAGAGAAGTTCAGTGTAAAATATGCTTTGAATAAAGCACACTACCGACTCTGGCCACGCATAATTCCTTCACCAGAACATAGAGAGCATTTGACCAAGGATCAGGTACTCTGTGTCAGTTGTAAAACCACCACCCAGGACAATGCCTGGCACAGCCATCTGCTGAACAGATGATACATAAATGCTAGAATCCTCCCATTCAAGGCCACAGTTAGTCTGATTTCTTTAGCTGATCTGTCATTGATACCAAGTAGACGACATGACAGTGGCCTTACCAAGCAAGTCAGGTGTTCTTGTTTTTTGAGTTCTTGCTTTAGTCTTGATCTCCCTGCATAGAAGACACATGCTCAGCAAGTAATTTATTTTTTTATTATTATTTTTAATATTTATTTATTTTTGAGAGAGATAGAGACAGAGCATGAGCAGGGGAGGGGCAGAGAGAGAGGGAGACACAGAAGCAGAAGCAGGCTCCAGGCTCTGAGCTGTCAGCACAGAGCCTGACGCGGGGCTCGAACCCACTTGGATGGTGAGATCATGACCTGAGCCGAAGTCGGACACCCAACCGACTGAGCCACCCAGGGGCCCCGCTCAGCAAGTGTCTGTTAACATTCAAGCAGACACTGACCAGTCTTTGAGTTTACAATTCAGAAAAGTTGAGAAATGTCTTAATTGTAAAGTGATTTTCATCACTACCGCTCCCTTCAAATATAAATGAGTCTGATCAGCAAGAGGGCAGAGTGCAAGTCAAAGGCATCCAAAAACCAAGTATACAGACCACTGAGAGACATCCCCTCCATCAAAGAGAATTTTTCAAGGTGCTGTCGAGCCATTTCAAGAAGCCCATACTTTCCCACACCCCTCGTCTGACAGTCGAAAAAAATGTCAGCAGACCCTGGGGCAGGGGACAGACATCTCCATGTTTCCTGAAGGGGGTCTTGCTCTGTGATCACTTATGGATCTCCTCGCAAACCACACACACATACACACACACACACACACACACACACACACACACAAGGAGGAAAGCAGAACCTGACACTGCAGGCTGGCCGAATCTTGTGGGTCAGGATGGAGAGAGTCACTCCACAAACAAGCCCTGCCACTTCACTGTCAACACCTGTGTCTCTCACACATGCTGAGCGTGAGGGCAGGGACCCAGGGCCATACCCTAGGGAAAGTAGGGCACACATGCCAGCATTGTTCGCCTCTCCTCTTCCTCCTACCTCTCTCTCTCTCCCGTCAGCCCTTGTAGCCGTACCCTGCCCACACACAGTCATCCAATCTATCTGTGGGTCTCTTGGAGGAAAAGTATGGTCACTGGAAAACTATTTTTGGAATACCTAGAACTGGATTCTACGCTGTCATAAATTGTATACTGCCTCCTAGGCTTCACAACAGCTGTGCAGGAGGAAAAAGCTACACAAATTAATTGTGCAAGTACTGGATATACTTTTAAAAACTCACAGAAGCATTCATACATGCATCTACTTATAGACTGACTTTCTTCTTCAGGGGAATGAGAAAAGTTTGAGTCAAAAATGTGTTCATACATGTTGTCTAAAGGGTGTTCGGATTTACTTTTGGTGCTTGACAGATAGGCCTGGCATCATGGTGACAAGCTGTTTTTCATGACCAGTGCTCATTATTTTGGTTTCTTTAGCCCTTGAAGACTGGCAGCCCTTCAAGACTGAGGGATATTGAAAAATATCAAAATTTCTTCTGCATTTCCTATTTGCTTAAACTAATAGTTTCATATTTTTCCTTCATTAAGTTACATATCCCTGGAAGTTAAACAACTTTTCTTGAAAGTCAGCCTGAAGCCTTTGACAGATATGTTACTCATTAAAGTTGAGCCTCTTCACGGTCCATCTTGACACGGTATCATCTTCAAGAGATAAACCAATATTAACATCCAGAAATCATCGAAAAGTAATCTAAATGTTTAGTGTAATCTTTTAAAAATACCAAAGAGGATTTTATTTCTAACACATAGAAAAGCATATTCAAATATTCTTTTTCCATCTCTGTGTCTTTCCCCTTCCTCCCATTCTGGTACCTCCCCACCAAATGGTACAAAACAAAACACATTCCTAAAACTCTGTCTAAGTCCCACTCCCTCCTGGTGGTTCTCTCTCTCTTCTCTACCTGTTTTCTGAATTTCTTTCTTCTATAAGAAACCTTCTGTCTTTCCCTTGTGAATTAGCCAAGCTAGCTGTCTTCCCCTCACCCATGACCCAAATGCCACTACACAGCCTGGAAACCAACGGAGTCAAAAAGACTTCTCCACTGCAGGAAGGGAGAGCCAAAGGCTTATATTGTCTTATCAAAGGTGTATATTCAAGTCTTGAGTAACAATTCTTTAAATACATCAATCGATGACTCCCAAACTCTCCTAGCTTTAAAACATTTTGTTTATGCAGGATTTGACAATTTCTTTCGCCTTAAATCGAATTGCCTGGCAGGCATCAATCTTCTGTGTACAAAATAACATGCAGCCAAATGCAGTGATTTTGAGATCATTTTGAGGAACAATAAATAATTCTAAGATTAATTGAAGGTCAATATTCATTACTTGGTAGCTAATTTTGGACATTTTATACATTTGCAGATAACAACTTCATCAAAACTTACTTATCCGTATGTTCTTGGCCATTGTTGCTTATCATTGGTTGTAAGAAGCATCTTAGAGGTGCCTGGGTGGCTCAGTCGGTTGAGGGACCGACCTCGGCTCAGGTCATGATCTCAAGGTCTGTGAGTCCAAGCCCCGCGTCGGGGCTCTGTGCTGACAGCTCGGAGCCTGGAGCCTGCTTCCAATTCTGTGTCTCCCTCTCTCTCTCTGCCCCTCCCCTGCTCATGCTCTATCTCTCTCTCTGTGTCAAAAATAAACATTAAAAAAAAAAGCATCTTAATTTTACTACAGTTATCTAGTTGAGGAAATATGGCATTTGGTGTCTCCTAAGGCTTCTGGAGTTATGTATGATATTAAGAGGAAGTTGGTTATTAACGGACTGAACCCATTCCATTTTTCAAATTTTACCTAAAAAATCATATTTCTAATGACAAAGCACCTCATCATAAATAACGTGTGTTTTTTCTCCCATTTTAAAAATTAAAGTCTAATTCACACACAGTACTATTCACCCATTTACTGTACAATTCTACAGTTTTCAACACCTACAGTCATGCAACTATCACCTCAATCAAAATATGAAACAGTCCCTATAATTTTGCCTTTTCCAGAGGGTCCTATAAATGGAATCACATACTGTGTAGCCTTTTGGTTTGGTTCTCTTCGCTTATCTTTGGACACTTGCGATCCATCCACATTGTTGAGTGTATCATTTCCTTTTTATTTATGAGAAATATTTATAAAAATTCATTCCTTTTTATTTATGAGAAGTATTCCATTGTAACGCACCACAATTTATCTCTCAATTCCCCAGTGGAAGGATATTTGGGTTGAGCAACTTTGTGTTGCATGTTCTCCAAGAAGTGGGATCCATGTGAACAAGACCCTAACTTTCAGACCCTAGTTCTCAGCCCAAATTTCCCCATAAAGATTAGCTGGTCTAATACAGGTCTAAATGACTGTCTTTTCATACTCCTCATTTGCTAGCTAGCTTTTACTGGGCGTTATATTGTAGCTCTGTGAAGTGGCACAAGTAAATAGAGAATAGTGTGAAATTTAGAATTTTCCCCACCTGACTTCAAATTTAATATCATGTAAGTTATTTAATCTCTCTACCCTGATTGTAAAAAGGCGATAAGTACATCTATTTATAGTCTTGTTGTGATGGTAAAATGAGATAATATATCTGAAGGAATCAAGCCGAGTGCCTGGAACATGGAAAACAATAACATTAGCTCCTATTCACACCTCAGTCTGTGTTTCTATTTGGAGATATTTATTTATGGGTTTTATTTTTTATTTTTTTAATGTTTAGTATTTTTGACAGAGAGAGAGAGAGAGAGAGTGTGAGTGAGGGAGGGGCAGAGAGAGAGGAAGACACAGGACTGAAGCAGGCTCCAGGCTCCGAACTGTCAGTGCAGAGCCCCACGCGGGCTCGAACTCATGAATCATGAGTTCATGACTTGAGCCGAAGTCAGACAGACGCTCAACCGACTGAGTCACCCAGGTGCCCCATTTATAGATTTTGAAATGTTTTCCATTTGGGTTTTTTTTCCCCTTCCTCTTCAGTTTCTCTTTCCCTTTTTCTCTTTCAAGCAGGGAGTTGACTGCAAGGGGGACAAGCGACAGAGAAAAACATGAAACACCCTCTAAGACTTTCCCATGTTTGTTACACTGAAAGTCATAGACTGTCTGGAAGAAATATAGAGAAGGATCGCCCCTCTGCTGCATAGGTCTTCATGGTGGGGGGATAGCGGCAGGAGGAGCAAAGGATAGATAGTGCAGAGGGGCTGGGATATGAGAGAGAAGTATATCCTAACAAGATCCCAAGTTGGTAGCAAAACCCCACAGAGGAACACCCCAGAGAGGAAAGGGAGCAGGACACACAACTAGCTAAGTCAGACTTGACATAACCTTACCAAGAATTTCCTGTGCCCCAAGCATGAGATATGGTGCCATCTGGACCTGACACGGATGAGGGACATCTCAGCAGCATCTTGCAGGTATGAATGACGCAGAAGTTGCACCTTCTCCCCTGAATCTGAGTAGTGTGCATGTTCCCATACAACTCCCATGGCGTGTGTTGGGACTGGGAGGGATCCCAACAAAGATCTAGAGGTTTTTTTTCCCTTTTTCTTTCAATCTAATGGAAAGAATGCCAAAAGCCAGAAGCTGAGTAAGAGATGATAAAGAAAATGTTATGTCTTGCACACCTGAGCTTGTAAACCCACTATACTTATAATTACAGAGATAGAACAGAGACATGGTTTTCCGCCTTATGCTCTTTCACACATCTGTCAAATTGTACAAATGAGGGTGAGAGTGCAAAGTTGGTATGAGATTCATAGATTCTATCATTGAGTAAAGTGGTCATAATCAAAGCCAATTGGTATAAGAAATGATGAAATTCTTATAATCCTAAATAAGCATCTCCAATAGTCATTTCTTTATGAAAATGCATTGCCAAATTATACTGCCTTAGTCCCTTGGAAAAGGAGCACATTGGGGAAGTGTTATATATTTTATAACAATCTCCATTTACCCCAGGGAAACACACTAAAAGTAAGACATTTTACCACGCATATAATTAATTGCTTCCCTGAATATTTGCTGTCATTTTTACTCAGTATTTACTTATTCATTCATTTGTTAGTTCACTGGCTTACCAAATGCCTAGCCGTTTCCAGAGACTATGGTCAACACATTAATGTCATCTGGATATGTACAAAGTCTTTAAGTACTCTAATCTGACCCTTCCTTTATTCTTGACATGTATCTGACCTCTATTTTCTGAGGATGAAAATCAGGCCCAGGGAACATGCCTAAGTCCCTGACAGAGTTCAAGGGTTCAGACGTCTTTCATTAGGAGAAAAGAATTCTAAATGGTGGGAGCCCCACTGTTAACCTACAGAGAATTCCCAGAATCCTACTAAAGGCACTTTAACAAAATAGAGTTTCTGCAATAATGGAAAGACGTACTAACACTGTCATTCTACTTATACTGTGAGGAGCCCCTGTAATAGCACAGGCTGACAAGTCTGTTTGGATAAATTAAGAACCGCCCTGAAATAAAACGGGCAATTCAAACATTTGAAAAGAAAAAATACTGTAAATATTTGGTGGTTGCTTTCTCTAAATTAAACCCCTTTTTTTTAATTTGCGGGCATCATGGATGATTAGGATAAGACATTAAAAATATCTACAGAAAAAGTTCTTATTTAAAACCTTAAAATATATTTAGGAAAACATTAGAGCTTCGCACAAGTCCAATCCTTATTTTTAAATTTCAGACTTTTTTTTTAAGCAAATCAAACTGACCCTGAAGTTCTTAAGCCCTTGTTAATAACCTCCCAGAGAAGGCAAGTCTGCAATGTCAGCTGCGCATTGGCAAGTGATAGTCATTTACACAAGCAAATTCTCTCAGCTGGAAGATAAGGTGCCCAGAAACAAAGAGAATGCTAGTTTTACCAACAACAATCTAAACTGAATTAGTAAGTACAATTTGGAAATTTTAATTCAAGATTCAAAGTTGCAAGATCTGAAAATTAACACAGGAATGTTGAGAAATAGCAAAAAAAAAAAAAAAAGAGATTAAACACATGGAACACAGCTCAAGGTTGGGGCATCTTTTTTATTAGAGTACCTGCCCACGCCTACCACAGAAAGCTGCTTCTCTCTCCAGCTCATGGCCACTGACAAGCATCAACGTATGTAGGTGCTGGGATAGATCTAACTGGTAAAACAATCAAAGAAACAATGTAATAATGTAACTTACTCTGCTCTGCCAAAAGCATGAGGAAAACTTGATCGGTCGTATGGAAACCTAGTTTTGGTTTCAGATTCCTCATCTATGAATCAAGAGAGTTGAACTTCATCTAAACTCTATGCTTATACTCCATCTACATTGTTGTTATGTAGGACAAAATCACCACATGTAGTGAAGCAATTTCCTCTGAATTTAAAGTTTCCTGAAATTCAAAAGTCTTCTGTTTCATCCTTTTATCCTTTTGGACTCTTTTGGCCCCTTAGTCACATAATCAAGTCTCAACTCAGGATGTTCAATGTTAAGTGAGTGTTCCTGAAGTAAATGACTTTAGAAAGCAACTATTGTGACAGAAAATTCAAGGAAACTGCTTACAAAAATGTTCTCTTACAGTCCAGTAATTACTCGTATTTTGAGAAGAAAAGTTAACCTTCACTTCATTAGAAAAAATGTCAGGGAAGTAAATCAGTTGTATTTTTTTACATAGATAGAAAGCTATAGATATATTGATAATTCATATAGTAATATATATACACTGGAAACATATATTACATACTGTCTATAATAAACCTACTTTAAATAAAAATGCATAGGTTAAAAATAAAAAGATGGAGGGGATATACCATGTTAATACTAATCTAAAGAAAAGTGAAATAGCTACATTAATTTCAGTTAAAGTAGATTTCAGAACAAGGGAAACTATAAGGGATAAATACAGGCACTACATAAGGAAACAAATTCTCCCGGAAGACATGAAAATCTTAAATGTGTATTCACCCAGCGACAGACTTTTATGATACATGAAGCAAAATCCTGATATATCTGAAAGGACAAATGGACCAACTAACAATTAGATTTCAAGACCTCAACATTCCTGTCTTGGGAATTGATAAAACAAGTAAGCAGAAGATCTGTAAGAATAAACATGACCTGAACATCATAGTCAACTAACTTGTGATTGAAACGTATAGAACATTTCACCTGAGAACAACAGAATACTCATCTTCTCAAGCACACATGGGATATTCACTAAGATATACCATATTCTGGGTTATAAAAAAACCTTAACACATAGAAATCATAGAAACTATGTTCTTAGACCACAACAAAATTAAACTTAAAAAAAAGTGCTAGAAAGATATCTGGAAAATTTCCAAATATTTGGAAATTCAAGAACACACTTGGGTGGGGGGAGGGGTAGAGCACAAGCGGGGAGGGGCAGAGTGAGGGGGACAGAAGATCTGAAGCAGGCTTCTCCCTGACAGGCTGGCAACAGTGAGCCTGATGTGGGGCTTGAACACACTAACAGAACCGTGAGATCATGACCTGAGCTCAAGTGGGATGCTCAATCAACTAAGCCACCCAAGCGCCCCAAGAACACACTTTTTTTTAATGTTTATTTACTTTTGAGATAGAGAAAGACAGAGCACAAGTTGGGGGAAGGGCCGGAGGTGCATGGAGAGATGGAGACACAGAATCCCAAGCAGGCTCCAGGCTCTGAGCTGTCAGCACAGAGCCCAATGCCAGGCTGGAATCCACAAACCAAGAGATCACGACCTGAGTTGAACTCAGATGTTCACCGACTGAGCCACCCAGGCGCCTTGCAAGAACACACTTTTAAATAACACACAGGTCAGGGGCACCTGGTGGCTCAGTCAGTAAAGCATCCAGCTTCGGCTCAGGTCATGATCTTGCAGTTATTGAGTTCTTGCCCCTCCCCTGCTCACACCGTCTCTCTCTTTCAAAAACAAATAAACGTAAAAAAAGGTAAATAACACATAGGTCAAAGAGAAATCTCAAGAGAAGTTTAAACATAATTAAGTGAAAATACAAATATTAAAATTTGTGGGATGGAGTTAAGCAGTGCTTAGAGGAAAATTTGTAGCATTAAATGCATATGTTAGAAAGTAAAAATGTCTACAATAACTAACCTAATCATTTAAAGAATAAAACTAGAAGAGCAAATTAAACTTAAAACAAGCAGAAAGGAGAACTTTAATAAATATTAATTAGCACATAGATCAATGAAATCTGCCCTATGATCGGACATAAGTCAAAGATGTCTACTGTTGCCATTTCTACTCAACTTTGTGGCAAAGTTAGAGTGAGGACAATTAAGCAAGGAAATGAAACAAAAGGAATCTAGATTGGAAAAGAAAAAATAAAACTTTATCTATTTGCAGGTGACATTCCCTCTTATAAAGAAAATCCTAAGGAATCCACTAAAAATTTTAGAACCGACAAACATGTTCAGCAACAAGATTAATATACAAAAATCAATTATATTTCTATGCACTAGCAATGAAAAATCCAAATATAAGGGGCGCCTGAGTGGCTCAGTTGGTTGAGCGTGCAACTTCGGCTCAGGTCATGATCTCACAGTTCATGGGTTCAAGCCCTACATTGGGCTCTGTGCTGAGAACTCAGAGCCTGAAGCCTGCTTCCGATTCTGTGTCTCCCTCTCTGCCCCTGCCCGCTCACACTCTGTCTCTCCCTCTTTCCCTCTCTCTCTCTCTCTCAAAAATAAATAAACATTTAAAAAAATCCAAAAATGAAATTAAGGAAACAATTGCATTTATAATGTCATCAGAAGGAATAAGATATTTATGAATAAATTTAACAAAGAAGTGTAAAACTTATACTCTAAAAGCTATAAAACATTATTGACAGATATTAGAGAAGACTTAAATAAACAAAAAGACATTCCAAGTTCACGGACTGAAGACTTAATATTGTTAAGATGGTAACCCCCAAATAAATCTATACATTTAATGCAATCTGTATCAAAATTCCAGCTGGGTTTTTAATTGACAAGCTGATCCTAAAATTTGTATGGAAACTCATGGGACCTGAAATAACCAACACAATCTGGAAAGAGACAAACAGGAACACCTGGGTGGTTCAGTCAGTTAAGCATCTGACTTCAGCTCAGGTCATGGTCTCATGGTTTGTGGGTTCGAGCTCCTCGTTGGGCTCTGTGCTGAGAGCTTGGAGCCTGGAGCCTGCTTCGGGTTCTGTTTCCCTCTCTCGATGCCCCACCCCCATTTGAACTCTCTCTCTCTCTCTTTCTCTCTCTGTCTCAAAGATAAACAAACATTTAAAAATTTTTTAAAAAGAAAAGAAGAAGATGAACAAAGTTGGAGAATCCAGATTTCAATTTCAAATTTTAATGCAAAGCTATTGTGATCAAGATTTTGCAGGATTGGCACAGGGAAAATCAACAGATTTTCAACAAGGGTGCTAAAACAATTCATTGCTGAAAGAAGAGTCTTTTCAACAAATGATTCTGGGACCACTGGGTAGCCACATACAAACAAATGAGGTTGAACATCTTCCTCACGTCTTATACAAAAATTAATTAAAAATAGGTCATATGACTAAATGTAAGAGCTAAAACCATAAAATTGTTAAGAAAAATGTGAGAGGGGCGCCTCGGTGGTGCAGTCGGTTAAGGGTCCGACTTCAGCCAGGTCACGATCTCGCGGTCCGTGAGTTCGAGCCCCGCGTCAGGCTCTGGGCTGACGGCTCAGAGCCTGGAGCCTGTTTCCGATTCTGTGTCTCCCTCTCTCTCTGCCCCTCCCTCGTTCGTGCTCTGTCTCTCTCTGTCCCAAAAATAAATAAACGTTGGAAAAAAAAATTTTTTTTAATAAAAAAAATAAATAAAAATAAAATAAAAAAAAAAGAAAAATATGAGAGCAAATTTTCATGACTGAGTTAAGCAAAGCCTTCTTAGATATGACACCAAAAGCACAAGAAACAAACAAACAAAAAATGATATATCTAACTTCATCACAATTAAAAGCATTTATGCATGAAAGGACACTATTAAAAAGTGTAATGGCAACCCTAGAAAGGGAGAAAATAATTGCAAATCATATATATGATAAAGATCTAGTATCCAGAATATATAAACAACTATTACAACTCAGTAACAAAAAGACCACCCAATTAAAAACTGGGCAAAGGACTTGAATAGACACTTGTCCAAAGAAGATAAACAAATGGCTCAACAAATACATAAAGAGATGCTCAACATCATTGGTCATTAAAGAAGTGGCTTCAATCAAAAAATGAACGAAGTACTGAAACATGTTCTTATACAACTTGGTCGAACCTTGAAAACGTATGCTAAGTAAAAGAAGGCAGACAGCGAAAGTCACATATTGTACCATTTCTTTTATGTGATATATTTAGAACAGGCAAATCCATAGTGACAGGAATAGAATTTGCTAAGGGTTGAGAGGATGGGTAAATGGGGAGTGATTTCTTAATGAGTATGAGGTGCTTTATGAAGTAATGAAAAAGTTATGAAACCAGAGATAGCTAGTGGTTGCACAAAACTGAATGCTAAACATCACTGAATTGTATCATTAAAATGGTTACTTGCATGTTATGTAAATTTCATGTCAATTTTTTCAACTAAGACAAGCTGCAGAGAGATAGATATAGAATGAAACCTTAGAGCACTCAAAACAGTACAGACCTTGTTTAGGAATACATATATATTTGGTAAAAGTATAAATATATGGGAAAGAAAAACTATAAAATGAAGGTAGTTATCTGGAGATGGGAGTAGGAAATATGCTCAGCTAATGATGCATAGGGTTCTTGTAACATTCTATTTCTTTTTAAACTGTTTTTTAAGTCTATTTATTTCTTTTTAATAGTAATCTATATACACAATGTGGAACTCGAGATCAAAAGTTACATGCTCTACTGACTGAGCCAGCCAGGCACCCCTGTAACGTTTTGTTTCTTAAACTGGGTAGTGGGTCTATGGGTGTTTGTATGAAGTGCAATATTCTCAATATCTTACTGTAAGTCTGAAACATTTACAATAAATATCGCTTAGGTAAATTAACTTTTTAGTTTAAGTATGATACAGACAAAACATACTAGTATAAAGTTTAATGAATTTTCACAAACTCACTACAATTGTATAACCAGCATCTGGATCAAAAAACATAGCACTGGTATCCTAGCACTAAACCCCTGTCAAAGGCTAAGTACTGACTTCCAACACCACCAAAATGAGTGTATTTTTTAATAATGAACACCTCCATAGTGTCATAAGGGGGCAGGGAGCTAGAATGAAAATTTTCTACTTTTCATTTTACACCTTTCTGTATTGTTTGCATTTTTGCCTTTGTCTTTTTCACCCCATAACTCTAAGTGGGCAAACCTTAACACCTTGGCTTGATGCTTCTCTACTTGCCGGTGATTTTGCTCCCCGTTTGCTCTGGCCATACCCTAAAACCTAAAACCTGACATACCCTAAAACTTTGAATCCGAAGTGCTTTCATTCCAGTGTTCCATCATGACCAACACCTCTTCCATTTTACTTCCCCCTCCTAGACCTCTAACACCTCCTTTTTCCAGTCCATCAGTGCCTCTCCTGTACACACACACGCACACCCACACACAACACACACACACACACCCCAACACACACACACACAGGAATGATGCTAGTTATTATTTCCCTACTGACAGATGAATAAACAAAGACAAATATGACTGATATTCTGATAAAGGTATGCCAGTCGATGACCAAAGGAGGCATCCTGGAATAAATCTCATCCCCCTGAGGAGGGAATGTACTTCATCCTCTCTCCAGGTATCAATAGCACCCATTCAGAGAAAAAATGATAGTTTATGCCTCGAGAAACTTCCTGGTAGCCAATAGCCTTGCCCCATCTTCAAATAAAGTCACTGTGCCACGTTCGGAGATCTAAAGCATTTCCTTTCGGCTAACTCTGCCTCCTTTTCTCCCTCTCCCTTTCTGGAGCACCCACTTCTCTCAGTTAACTGGTCTCTTTATGCTGGTTGGGAATGCATGTCTTTTTAGCAGTCCCCACGCTCCACATTTTCTTCTCTTCATAGAAACTTCTCAGTGACTTCCTCCCCAGGCCTGCTCTCTAGATAGCTGATGCTTATCAGCAGTGAAAACCTGCCCGGATGTAATAAATACCATTTCTGCCTTCTTGGCAGTGGGTTACACATAGGCAAGTGCGGGGAAAGCTGCTAAAAGATACATATTCCTTGGTTTACTAGGTTAATAAGCAATGATTGGAGAACAAAAGGTCATGCAAATTGGACAAATGCATCAGAGAGAGAAGAGACTCAGTGCATGATCAATTGTAAAAGACGCCAGTTTTGAGAAAATGAAGAAAGTTTAATGAAGAAGACAATATGTTGCTTATCAGTCTTGGTAACTGGCATCTTTTAAAAAACACGTAAAAACAAAAACGTTTCTTAAACTTCCTACTAAAAAGTTGAAATCATGATTGTATGATTTCATTGATTGTTGCACTACTTAAACTGGCATAAAAAGTTCTACCTCAAACAGTTCTATTCAAATAAGTGAGACAGAGAAAGACAAATATTGTATGACCTCAGTTATGTGTGAAATCTAAAAAAAACCAAACTTGGGGCATGTGGCTGGCTCAGTCGGTTAAGCCCACCCAACTCTTGATTTTTGGCTCAGGTCATGATCCGTTGTGAGATCAAGCCCCTGCGTCTAGCTCTGTGCTGACAGAGCTTAGGATTCTCTCTCTCCCTGCCCTTCCCCCATTCATGCACATGCCCTCGCATGTGAGCTCGCTCTCTCTCAAAATAAATAAGTAAAAACTTTTTAAAAATTAAAAAAAATTAAGAAACCAAACCCATAGAAACAAAGATTAGTGGTGGTGAGGTGGGTGCAAAATGGTTGAGGGTGACCGAAGGGTACAAAACAAACTTTCAGTTGTAAGATATACAGCATGGCAACTATAGTTAACAAAAATATACCACGTATTTGAAAGTTGCTAAGCGAGTAGATCTTTTTTTTCCCAATCAGTATTTTTAAAAAATGTTTTAAAGTTTATTTATTTATTTTTGAGAGAGAGGGAGAGAGAGCGAGCACGAGTGGAAGAGGGGCAAAAAGAGGGAGAGAGAGAGAATCCCATGCAGGCCTTGCACTGTCAGCACAGAACCTGATGTAGGGCTCGAACTCACAAACCTCGAGATTGTGACCCAAGCCAAAATCAAGAGTTAGGCACTTTAACTGACGGAGCCACCCAGGCGCCCCCCATTGGTATTTTTTAATAGCACATCAGTTATACACAATTAACAAATGGGAGAAAATCATAGCCACTAAGAGAGCACATCTTAAAAGTTCTCACCAGACACACACACACACACACATGCACACACCAGCACTGATGCACATGCACAGAGTAACTACGTGAGATGATGAATGTGTTATTGTGGTAATCATTTCTCAGTGTATACCTTCATCAAATCCTCACATTGTCACATCTTAAGATTACACAGTGTTATACATAAATTATATCTCAATAAAGCTTTAGCAGAGGTAGAGGGGAAGACCCTGTTCTCAGAATCACTTTTTCTGCTACTTATGCCCATACCAATTTGTGTTCCGTTTCTGCAGGAGATACACCGCTGTGTATGTGCCCTGAAGTAGGAGGTAGGAATGGTTTTCTAACCCATTCTGCATTTGCCTATGTTTGCATGCCTATACTGATTCTAGAACACATGTGGGTCAAACAGTTCTTGACTCCTGGAATAATTGGATACGCTGAAGGAAGGCTTGGAGGACAGACCCAGAGATGCAGAGAAGGACTCGGGGTAAATCTCTAAGGTGTCCTCTTGTTGGGAGGACCTCAGAGACCCTGTCAGACCACCCAGTGCTGCAAAGCCCTTCACACCTCGCCCCTAACCTAGGTCTGAACTACCACGCAGGGCAAGGGTCATGGCTTCCCAGTCACACCCACATTCTCTGATTTGGAATATTACCCACAGTCTCCATGTTGTCATTCAGTTCAGAGAAAGCCTTTCAACAAGGCCACAGAGGTCATGGAGACGACTTAAAGCTCGGGGGAAGGCGCAGTTTCCCATTTCCTGACTTAACATCTGCCACTCAGTTTGAGGTCCCCTTTCTTCTTCTTAGCTTTAAAGAAGAAAAATTATTGAATAGCCCAGGGCTAAGAATAGTGAAAAATCTCATTACATCTTCTCTGTATCTCCTCTCAGAATGCATTTCCCAGTCAATATTCTTGCAACAAATCATTTTTAATTTGGAAGTCACACTCCACCGTAAAATGTACACAAATATTAGGAAGCTAGGCAGGGAATTGCTATGCTAAGCATATTGTAAATACAAGCACTGTTTCCCTAATGCAAGAGGAATAAATTATCAATTTATCTTCCCTTGGCTGTCTCATCTGGTTATAAATGATAGCGGAGCTTTAACTAAATATAAATATTGAAGTTCATTGAACATCTAAGATTTCATCCAAAAACAAAAAAGAAAACAGTGGAAAGCTGGGACTTCTGTTGCATCTCAGTAAATATAAATAGGGTACAAATTGGTTTAAATTAAACAATATCGTGTTTAAATGCTCCTTGAAAGTTGACTTAAAAAAAATAAAGCAAACTTAAAGACTTGAATAAAGATGAAAATGACCGTTGGCTCTTTTCTACTTTATTGAAATTAGGAATGAAAGTAGTTATTTCCTTGCAAATAATTGCTAAATATCTGTGGAGTTTAATCCTGCAAATCATTAATATTTGTATACCACTTATCATTGCCTAAATTGGGAAGGATGAAAAGTATTTTTGGAGTTTGTTTTCTGTATATTTAGGGAAACTGATCTGAAAGATACCCCCAAGTGAGTCTGAAGAACAGGGGATCATTTCTAATTATAAGTGTGGGAGTCAGTGTGTGTGAGCGTATGCATCTATGTGAGGGGTGGTTGTATATACATAACAAAAGCACTCATTTTTTATTTTACATACTTCTGTATAGTATGAATTTTTAAAATTAAGTGTGTACTACTAGGTAAATGAAAAACAAATTTCAATATAACCTGCCTGCAAATAATTTTAGGATTTAGAAGCTGGAAGAGATCTTAGTGATTATTTGCCCCCACCTCCCCTAAATTTACCTATGAACCAGTTGAGATCCAGAGAAAGCCAGGGGTTCTCAGGCAACATAGAGTGTAGAACTCAGGTAGACACTTCATGATACAACTTTCATGGTCCAGTTTTGTCATGGCCTTCTTTGTAAAAATTTCCTATTTAACATTCAACATTTTTAATGAAAAGAAAAATGCAAAATTAAAACCACGTAGAACTCATATGACAGAAAATCTAATGCATACTCGCTGCGATAAGTTACCAATCCCCAGACCTCAAGTGAACATGACAGCGACCAGGGTTTCATGGAAGCAACAAAACTCAATTCAGAGAGACTCACGTTTTAATTTACTTTGGACATCTTGAAGATGCTCCATGTGTACACAAAGTAGGAGGGTGGGAAGAACACTTGAGGTAGAATCTTAATGACAGCCAGAGGCTCTCAGGTGGGTTGTGACCACTGGGTCTCAGATTTCTTGTCAATAAAATAAAAGGCTGGACTAGAAAGCACCAGGTGGCTTATTCACCCTAGGCCTTTATGGAGGGCTGCAAAATCAACCAGCAAGGATCAATTACAGTTGAGGAAGAAAAACTGAAGGCTCAGAGACAGAAGAGCAGTCCTGGGTGTCAAGTATGAGGGATGAGGCAGGGCTATAAACAGGCAGACAAGTCAAAGGGTCGTGAAATGGATGGAGGGAACAGCTTTGAGAGAGAACAAGAGCCTTGGTTTTGTGTGGCCCTGGCTGCGTAGCACAGAGGGCTCATAATATTTGCACCAATTCCCACACCCTTCTTGAAACCTCTGGCCAACACAAACTATAACAAAGTCTCCTGGTAAAACACTGACCTTAGGCTCCATTCATTCACATATAACATATGCTGGTCTGGTCTTTGATCATTTTCTGTACTGATGATATAACATTTTCCATATGGATTCTTTGTCTTTCCCAATTGGATTATATGCAAATCACAAATAAAGGCTATATTTTACACTGTGCAACCATCAGGGTACCTCATAAAGCTTTTCGTAAGAGGCATTTAAATAGCTCTTTATAAATTACTAAATAAATGAATGAAAGCAAGACTATTGCAAGATATAATTTAATTACCCATCCATCCAGAATCAAATCATATATTATACACCTACTATGCATCTGTCATTGGCTCAGATGCAGTGAATAAAGAATAAACCTGAAGAGAAAAATCCCTAACCTAAGGATCTCAGTCCCTATGGAGCACGCAGTCAAGCAAACACATCATTATGATATCATGTAACCAGTTACATATATTATATCTGGAAGCAGTGAGAACAGAAAAACAAGGAGTGATCAGTTTCTTCCTGGGAAGACCACATGGAGTTGTCAGGGAAAGTTTCACAGAGAAAGTCACATTTTCCCCCCTGAGTTTTAAAGGATATTTAGGAGTTTTCCAGGACATGAAGTGGAAGGAATTGCACAGTGTAGAAGTGTGTGATACAACTCATTAACTATGTCTCCCTTCCAGAATTCCTGTGCTTCAAGTGGTGAAGAATGAAGTTGGACAAACAAATGGCTGTATTAGGAAGAGTCTTAGATGACACAGTAAGAAGGAGTTATTCACTGGGGTGCCTGTCTGGCTCTGTTGATAGAGATTTGACTCTTGATCTCGGGGTTGTGAGTTCAAGCCCCACGTTGGGCATGGAGCTTATGCAAAAAAATAAAAATAAATAAAAATATATATCTATCAAAAGAAGAAGTTCATCATCATCTCAAAAGGCAGTTATTCCTAGACTTTTGGATTTTAGGGACCAGCAAATTTTTTTTAATGTTTATTTATTTTTGAGAGAGACAGAGACAGAATGCAAGTGGGTTAGGGGCAGAGAAAGAGGGAGACACAGAATCCGAAGCAGGCTCCAGGCTCTGAGCTGTCAGCACAGAGCCCGATGTGGAGCTCGAACCCACAGACCGTGAGATCAGGGCCTGAGCCAAAGTTGGATGCTCAATTGACTGAGCCACCCAGGCGCCCCATAGGGACGAGAAAATTTTAAAGACATTTTAAAAGGACCAAGTGTCTAGTTTGTCAATTGAGTCACTTTTTCTCAAACTTACATTTGCAAATACCAGCATTTCATAAAGAGCATTTTCTAAGAGCCAAAAAAGTAGAAAGGATAAGAAAGTAGAAAATTAAAGTTCCTTTAGCTTTGATACTTTACTTTTTTTAAAGATTTTATTTGTAAGTAATCTCTACACCCAATATGGGGCTCAAACTTACAACCCTAATTCAAGTAAGAGAATTATACAATCAGTTTTTCTAAATAAAAATAATGCTTGCATCCCACTTGGACCATTAGTTGTGTGTTCCACAAACATTTTCCTGTGTCGTATTTTGCCTATTTTGCTGACTTAACAGTATGGGAGCCAGGATGTCAAAGGAGCATTAAGCATGTGGTGATAGCTATAGTGGGGGCAGCAAACCCAAGGGAGATCATATATGGCTTCAGGTTCCACATTTGCTGCTAAATTTCCTCGTTGAAGCAGAGTAAGACAGTCCAGAAAGTCACATCAGACCCCTGTGAGAATGCTATATTTAAGCCATTCCAAAAATTATTAGAAAATACAAAATTTTAAATAACTTTTAGACTTAAATCTGGATCATTATGCTCATAGATCAACTTGATTTGTTTATTGGTTTGTTCATTTATACCCTATTAATTCTACAGAGGAGCCCAGTAGCCATACTTCAAGGAATCTTGTATTTTTTTGATTAATGGTGGCATATAACCCCAAATCAAAGAAATGCTAAGTGATGGATGAATTTCTAAAGCTTTACAAGTTCACTCCACTTGGAATTCACATCAAAATGTACAGAGGCATATCCTAGGCTCATGCTGAAACTGCTAAATTGGGCAGTAAATCTCATGAGAGTTCAGCACATGAAATCTCTGGTATTTCCTGCTTTTAATTTGTCTAGAAATACTTCAAGGATAGCTTTTCTTATCATATTTCAGAACATGTCCTTGTAAAATGGAGACACATAAAAGAGATTTGGTTTGTGTTAATAAGGTTGGCTCAAATTTGGCTCAAGATTAGTTTTTATATTACTAAGCACAGTTTTGTGTATCCTTTCACCAAAGGAAAAATGGAGAACTCCTCACAAATAACAAGAAGGTATGTGGTAAGGCAATATGAGATATTCTTCAGTTTAGAAAACTACTTACAAGTCCAAAGTTATATCAGGTAGCAGAAATTCAGAGAGAGAGAAACACCACTTTTAGTTGGAAAAACGGAGAAATTATCTCCCAAAGTCATCAAGTTCTTCATATTCAGCTTACAGTGCTTTTTAAAAATCCTTCCCTACCCAGTTTTTCCTTTCGTTTCTTGGATACTTAAAATGCCAAAACTCATTGACCTGTAATCCATACCTGGTGTCCCTAAGTGGTATGTACACATTTTCTTCCTCCAATGGTTTATTCTTTGAAAGAAAATGTCAGTAATCTGGAAACAGGCAAACAGAGGTATGCAACAAGAAAGGAAGAACAAAAAACTACAGCGTTCATGCTGAAAATGTTCTTGACTAATTAACGAGCCTCGACTCCCATTTTTTTTCAAACTCTATTGGGATTTGGTAAACATGTACTTTTTTTCCAGTATGTCACTGGTGCCGAGACTAACTTTGCCTAAATTTTTTTTTCCATCTGCCTTCTCTATTCGTTGAGAAGTTTTGAAAGCCAAAGAGTGATCTACCTAGGCAATGACTGTTTTTTGTTGTAAGGGAAATTTCCTCTTCCTGTAATCACCGCTCCACTAAATCAATATCTTGTATCCATAAATCTAAGCGTAATGACTACTTTTCTTAGTGCTTTTATTGATATCCCAACAATTCTTTGACTCTTGAATCCCAGATCAATCAGTTCTATAGAAAGTTATTTACTTTGAATTAGGGAATATAATAGATCAGATTACATTTGCAAACTAAGTGGCTACTTTTCAGCCTAAGATCTATTTACATAATTTAGCACCAGTAGTCAAAGGGAAACATTGCCAATCACATATGGGATCTCATAAGTTTCTTTTTCAAGTAAAAAGATTATACCAATTTAAGAAGACCCTAGAATGATTATTCTGTCTTTTCCAATAGGAAAGCCCACTCTTGTTTCGGGATGAGAGGAGGGACATAGAGACAGACACACACACACACACACACACACACACACACACACACACAAATCAGAATTTTAGATTATAGATTGTACTTTTGTTTTAGGCAAGCACACTAGTATACTTTCTATTTGTATAATGTAAAACAATGCCTTATGGCTCCACCTTCATTAGTTTTCTCTCGTACTCAATGAAAATTATGCCTAAAGTTCCTAGTTTGCCCCAGCTTAATTTATATTAAAAACTGGGATTCATTCAAAGCATGATGAATTTTATTTTTATAGTGATTTCTGGTACTCAGAGGAATCAACCTTCTGAACTTTATCTTCTAGCACCTTTGTTCTTTAGAGTTGAACCATAAGATATTATAACAGGTTATTGGAAGCTACACCTTGGTTCTAGTTAATCAGCTGTTCTACAGAAAACTTATGCCAGTCTTTTGTTGGCAAGCAATAAGTTTCTCAGGGAAATAAGGATCCAGTGGACTTCCTGTGGGGTCAGTTTCATGTTTCTGTGGGACCTGTGGGACCTGAGGCTTATACAATTTGGAGGGTCGCTTTTAAGAAAAAGAACATAAAATTACAAATACAAAATTAGGAACATTTAAAATGAGACAAGCAATCACATAAAACATGGGGAGTCTTGGAGTTTTCCTCTGAGATCTCTTGCCAAAAATGCTTACGTGCAATTCTTCCAGATTGTTCTCTGGCTTCCTCTTCCCAGCTTGAACACAATCAGCAGCTCCCAGAATCTATTATGGCTCCTATAAGTGAGGGACCCCCTATCTTTTTATGAAGAAATCTTCAGAAATAATATAATATTGTCTGCAGTTTTTCCTGACTTTTAAAGCCTTCAGAATTGAGGATGGGCCAAACAACTTAAATTGAGAACATAGACCACTGATGCCTCTTCAGAATTTTATAAGAACTTTCTACTTTCAAAAAATGGGAAGAAAAAAATACTACTGTCTGTGAGGAAAGGAAGGGAGGAAGCTCTCCTGACTGGACAGTTAATAATTGCCAAGTGGGTAAAATAATGATTGATTTTGGCTTCTTGACTAATATGGTAACTGTTTTTTGTTGCTTATCCAGATTTTGAGGGCCAGTCTTCCCATTAGATTATAAAGTTAACAATTTCTTTACACCTGGTAACATGGTTTTCATATGAGAGTCGACTGGTAACTGTAATAAAAATTAGCCCTGCTCTGCAACACTACCACAAAGAAGGACCTCAATGATTCAAAAACCTCAAATTAACCATTCTGCAACCAAAGTTGTATTTTTTTTTATGATTCTTTCCAACTTGTAACAGCTTTATGGCTACTTATTTCCACATAGAAATTCTCCCCATCCAGTTACTTTGGAATATGTTTTGCAAAAGATTTACTCTAGGAGGTATACCAAAAAAACTGTGACTGTGTTTCTGGGGACATAAAAAGCCATCAAGATGAATACTGAATCCTATTATTAGAGCTTTACAAAAAGCGGTTCGATTTGGGGAACATGTTTGTCCATTAATTTGCTCATTGGGGTAGATTCAAAATTTATTTTGATGAAGACTTGGTTCTTCCTGTGAGAGTCCCTTGGTATCAGAGGTGACCATGAATTCAGGCAAATATCCTTGTGAAACCCTCAATTTTCATAGAAAAAAGTCTTCTTACCTCTATAACAGAGAGCAAGGGAGAGGGAGAGGGAGAGAGAAACTTGTCTAGCTATCAAGGTATATGATCCTGCACTTACATATAAATGACCAGCTATAGTAGTTTACCTGGGACTGCCCTGGTTTTAGTGCTATTAGTTCTGCATCTCAGAAAACCCCTTAGTCCTGGGCAAACCAGGACAGTTTGTTACCCTGCTTATATGGCAACGTATTCATGTTGTAAAGTAAGTCCTCACTACTATTAGATACATTAAAAAATTCCAGGTTGGAGCTGGGGTTTTAGCCTAGGACATTCAAATCCTTAAATGTCTATAATTTGAAACTGCAGCTGACTGTTGAACAACATGGGTTTGAACTGTGCAGATCCACTTATACAGGGTTTGTTTTTGTTTTTGTTTTTACAGCACAGTCCTGTCACTGTATGTTTTCTTCCTTATGATTTTCTTAATAACTTTTTTCTCTAGCTTACTTTATTGTAAGAATCCAGCACATAATATATATCACATACAAAATATGTGTTAACTGTTTATGTTACCAGTAAGGTTTCCAATCAACGGTAGGCTATTAGTAGTTAATTTTTGTGGGGAAGTCAAAAGTTATATGTGGATTTTCAACTGTGCAAGAGGTCAGCATCACGTTGACCCTTTGTATCATGCAAGGGTCAACTGTGCATTTAAAATTTTGAAGGCCTATAGTTTTCAACAGATTTTTAATGGGATGAACCTAAAAACATTCAAGAAAGCCTATCTTTGGAGGATTGCCTGAATGATGTGTAGCCTATTATTTGTCTAAATATTCTAATTGTTTTGGCTCACTGCACTTTGGATAAGACCATCATTTGTTAGAACCACCCAGAGATGGTTGTTGCTCTAAGGATGTTGACAAGGACGTTGTTGATTATGCCATGCTGTTCCTTTAATAAGGAGCCTTGGAAAGAAATATCTATTTTGTCTTGCTATTGAAATTCAATATCATCTTCTGAGTAAGTTTGCTTTTGCTCTTATACAGATAACTGACCACATTTCCCTCTTCCAATTGTCTTCTAGATATCTTAGAAACAAATACACCGCCTACCCGTGGAAAGCACATAGCACTTCACAGTACATACTTTTTGTATTAAATACATTCCTGTTCTATTTTAGGTTCCTGGACTCATTTTCTTTCCCTTTGCCTCATATTTCTCTCCTACTTCTAACATTTATTATTCTATCAGTTAGGAATTAGGTTTGGCCGTGAACATAAGACACTCCACAAATAGGTGCTGAAACAAGTAGGATCTTATTTTGCTCACAGAACAGTGAATCTTTCCTTCAGGGCAAATACTTTCCTTCCACAATTGTTGTCTTGTGCTCTTAAGATGGCTATTCTACTCCAGCACTGAATGGAGAAGAAAGGAATGAAGAAGAAACACAAATATCAAAAGACATGTACTATTCCTGCTTATTTTCATTAGTCGGGGCTTTGTTATATGAGTAATCCTAGGTGGAAGGGACACTGATTTTTTTTTTCCTCTGGGCGCATTGCCACCTGAACAAAATGAACAAAATCAGGGTATGAAAGAGGAGGAGAATCACAACCATCCATGACCAACACAACTGTCTTTCGAAATTTATATTACCTTTATAATCTGTTTTGACCTGGGGTGGGGAGGTTATAATAAAAAATTAAATGCATCAAATTACAACAGGCTGCTGCATAAGGTTCTCAGTTGTTGATATGATGTACTTACAACTCAGGTGAATGAGGTATAATTCCTGACTAACCTGACTTCTAATTCAAAATCTCAAACCTGTCCCATTGCTAGAATTTGGGGGGACTCCAGCAGAATTTTTTTTAATAATTTTTTTTATTAGTTTTTTTTTTTTATTTTTGAGAGGCAGAAACAGAGCACAACTGGGGGAGGGTCAGAGAGACAGGGAGACACAGAATCCGAGGCAGGCTCCAGGCTCTGAGCTGTCAGCACAGGGCCCGTCGCGGAGCCAGATGCGGAGCCAGAGCTCACCGACCGCGAGATCATGACCCGAGCTGAAGTCGGACGCTCAACCGACTGAGCCACCCAGGTGCCCCCAGCAAAATTTTATATATAGCTCCTGGGGCGCCTGGGTGGCTCAGTCGGTTGAGCGTCTGACTTCGGCTCGGGTCATGATCTCGAGGTCCGTGAGTTCGGGCCGCGTCGGGCTCTGTGCTGACAGCTCAGAGCCTGGAGCCTGCCTCAGATTCTGTGTCTCCCTTTCTCTCTGCTCCTCCCCCACTCGTGCTCTCTCTCTCTCTTTCTGTCAAAAATAAATTTAAAAATTTTTTTAAAAATTTATATATAGCTCCTATTCTTAGCTAACTGCCAAAGAAATAGATTCAATTCATTATCCGTGTTGAGTATCTGCCTTATCCCAGGCACTGTGCTGGGTTCCTGGAATTTGAAAATTAACAGTTTCAGCCAGTTCCTATCTCTAAAATACACATTTAGGGAGAAGCAACAGGGAGCACACCCACAATTGTGACGGTCAGTGTTTGATAAGTGATCTGGTAGTTGCATGCACATGACGCTATGAGAGCACAGAGGAAGGACCAAAACCTGCCTGGGGAGGGAAGGACAGGGGAGACATTCTGGAGGAAGTAACACTTGACCTTGAGGATGATTTGGGATTAGCACATAGATATGCTGAAGAGAGGATTCCCAGGCTGATGTGCATAAGTGGAGAGGTTGCAAGCAGCTCTGAAATATGTGCGAGGTAGCAAAACAAGAGATGATGTTGAAGAGTTCCAGACCCCAAAAGACACATGTGCTAAGCTAAGGAATTTGGATTTTATAGACAATGGGGAAAATATCAAAAGTTGGTTTTTTTTTTCTCTTTTGGATGTCTCACATCCATATATTTGAATATTAAAAAGGCTACATTGGCAGCTGTGTTCTTGATGGATTGGAGACAGGAAGAAGGATTGGGAGGCTGTTATAATGGTCCAAGTAAGAGAAACTGAGAGACTGAACCAGGATAGTGTCTCTGGAGATGGAGTGGAGGGGACAGATTTGAAAGCCATTAGGACTGTAGACTTGTCAGGACTTAGGAACTGATCATATGAAGTAGATGAGTGTTACTAGGAGTTTACAGTAACACCACCTCCAGGTTTATGACTTTCTAAACTAGACATCTGGGTCAACGGTTGGTCTCATTTACCAGGAAGGAGAATACAAGGCCAAAAGCTGGGGTTGGGATAGGGAATGGAAGGGAGAAAAGCTTAGAAGAGGAATGTCATAAAGGAAAGAGATCATTTCCATTTTTGTTATGTTGGAAGCACCTCTGGAAAACCCATCTGGGGTCACCTCGCAGCAGTCAGAATTTTGTTTCTGACTTCTGTGGGAACTTCTAGGGTAATTATCCCCTTCCCCATCCTGATTTCCACCCTTACCTTCTCTGTGAACTTCCCTGTAGCTGGACCCACATTTCCTGCATCACTTCTATCTCCATCTCCAGCTTCATCTCAACAACTCCCCTCTTTCTGTGCTCTAGCCACATGGCATTTCCTACTGCTTCCAAGTACGTTCCATGTGTTTTCTTACCTCAGGGCCTTTGCATGGGTTTTAAAGTATGCTTGAATGTTGTCTTCACTCCACCATTCCTTTCACTTGGCCAGCTTCTATTTATCCCTCCTCAAGCCCTAGGCATCATTGTTCTATATTCCTAGAGCACCTGATATTTCATTGTTTGCCTCATAATTGTTTACTTAATTGTTTAAAATTATTCATTTAATGTCTCCTGTTCCCAATGGGCTTTCACCCCATGAGGCCAAGGGCCCTGCCCTTCACAGTGCTTAGCTGAAACACTCAGTAGACTGTTACTGATTAACTGATAATGTACAAGTCGTTCCTATTTTCCAAAATGAAAATAATTCTTCCTAGGCCTACACTCATCTATGGGTTCTTCCATATATTTCTTTGTTTACCACAAGGCATCTTGAAAGATGTTCTAGTGCTTTCCCCATAAGATTGGCAAATCATGTAGAATAGGAGCTAGGTAAAGAAGGCACCATAGACCAGGCAAAGAAAGTATGATAGAAGCCTCAATACTTCCATAAATGCAAAGAGTGTTCTACATTCACTATTTTCCTAATATCTTCTACCATTTGTCCTTCAGCCCATGGCTTCTTACCTTGAATCCCTTGTCCCTGTCAATCACTGAGGATTACCTTGCTGAACCTCTCATCATGACATCTAACAGTTGAATTTCAATTATTAAGTTGACCCTTCCGCAGTATTTAACACTGTGGAATTTAACACTCCATTCGTTTGCTGGCTTCCCTAACACCACCTACTCCTGGATTCTTCCCCTGACATTCTCCTCTCTGTTCCTTTACTCTCTTTGTTCCTATGGCCATATAATAAATGCCAACTTCTATCCTGGGTTCTCTTAGCTTCTTATTGTACACTGGAGAAATCTCACTCATCTCCAAGATTTTGGCTGCCATCTATAAAATTTACCAGGTTTATGGGATGAGGAACAAAAAGTTTCACTTCTTCCCATAAAATATGGGTCCATATGGCTAGTATCCAAAATCTATAAAGAGCTCACCAAACTCCACACCCGAAAAACAAATAATCCAGTGAAGAAATGGGCAGAAAACATGAATAGACACTTCTCTAAAGAAGACATCCAGATGGCCAACAGGCACATGAAAAGATGCTCAACGTCACTCCTCATCAGGGAAATACAAATCAAAACCACACTGAGATATCACCTCATGCCAGTCAGAGTGGCCAAAATGAACAAATCAGGAGACTATAGATGCTGGCAAGGATATGGAGAAATGGGAACCCTCTTGCACTGTTGGTGGGAATACAAATTGGTGCAGCCACTCTGGAAAGCAGTGTGGAGGTTCCTCAGAAAATTAAAAATAGACCTACCCTATGACCCAACAATAGCACTGCTAGGAATTGACCCAAGGGATACAGGAGTGCTGATGCATAGGGGTACTTGTATCCCAATGTTTATAGCAGCACTCTCAACAATAGCCAAATTATGGAAAGAGCCTAAATGTCCATCAACTGATGAATGGATAAAGAAATTGTGGTTTATATACACAATGGAGTACTACGTGGCAATGAGAAAGAATGGAATATGGCCCTTTGTAGCAACGTGGATGGAACTGGAGAGTGTGATGCTAAGTGAAATAAGCCATACAGAGAAAGACAGATACCATATGGTTTCACTCTTATGTGGATCCTGAGAAACTTAACAGAAACCCATGGGGGAGGGGAAGGAAAAAAAAAAGAGGTTAGAGTGGGAGAGAGCCAAAGCATAAGAGACTCTTAAAAACTGAGAACAAACTGAGGGTGGATGGGGGTGGGAGGGAGGGGAGGGTAGGTGATGCGTATTGAGGAGGGCACCTTTTGGGATGAGCACTGGGTGTTGTCTGGAAACCAATTTGACAATAAACTTCATATATTGAAAAAATATATGGGTCCATATGGGATGAGGTAGGGAATGTGATGGAAAAGGTCTAACTTATTTGAAGATAAATTTGCTGAGTGGGGGCTTAGAAGTTTTCCAGGTTTTCCCACTGAGTGTGGGAGGTGTGGAGCAAGGAGCGAGGAGTCAAGATGTCACGTTGCACTGAGGAGTGGGACCACCAGCTGGTGGAAGAACTTTCTCTAGCAGTTCCTGGAAGCCAGCTTGGCTTAGTTCAGACAGCGGCAAGGGCTGGATGTGCCCAGGGCTGGAGGCTTTGTGGGGAAACAAGGGGGAAAGGAAATGATGGTGCTGGGGAGGGAGAAGGTGAGGATATAGAATGTATAGCGTTAGCTGCACAGGTAGAAAGAGGAGCTGAGGAGCTGGGAAGGCGCTAGTAGACTGGGAGAATATCAGTGACCAAGGAATGCCTAATTCTATAACCTAAAGGCTGTTCTTGAAGAATTATCTCCATAAATAAGAGAAAGGAGGAGGCAGCCAATTCTCTTCCTTTTCTGGCTTCAGCTTATTCTCTCTTTCTTCTTGCATGCCCTCTTTACACAGCAGAATCCTAAGAACAATGATACCATGAGCACTGGACTTGAGTCATACAGGTCTAGCTCCCTATATACCATGTGACCTTGGGCAAGTTCTTCAACTTCTTTAAGCCTAAACCATTTCAACTAGAAAAGATAATAAGTCTTTTACTCGTGGGTTGATGTGAAAATTCCATGAGTCCACACACAGAAAGCTCAACAAGGTAGCTGGCACACAGTAAATGCTCAATGAAAGTTAGGTCTTATTACTAACAACATCTGGAGAAATTAATATTTGCTGAGGATTACCTTCTGACTATGAAAAGTTTTAGACAATATTTCTATTATAAGTTGTAGATTTTAATGGGGATTTTCTACCCTGGGAGTATATCCTTTGTTGAATTAACAGACTATTTGAATTGGCTATGACTCATTGTTTCGGTCTATGTTCTGATTCTGTACGCCCAACTGGGCTTTTGTTCAACCTCGGAAATACAGAAATCTTGAGATTTTCAAACTAGTTGAAAGATAGGCAACTCCATTCTGAAAGCATACTTCCTTGCCCAGGGGTGACAATGTATACTTCTCATTTGTCAAATTAATGTCCCTGGCCTCCTGGCATCACTTCGGTATGATTTAAATTGGAGTTTTGGATGGATAAGAATTTTGTTGAACTGTTTTTGTCAATCACTGGAACCAAGCAATTTCTGAATTTGCCGCATCAGCATGACACTGTATTCGGTTGTCATTCTTCATAACCCCATGAGCAGCAAGACAGTTACCAGGTTGGGTTTGGGAATCAGACAGAACTGGTGTCTAATTTTGGCTATGCCACTTACTGGCATATTGCCAGTGACTTGTGACTTAAAGCAATTTACTTAATATCTGTAGGCCTTAGAGTATTCATCTGTAAAATGGGATGATAATAAGAGTGCCTACTTCACAGACTTGTGGCGATTCTTAATATATTAGAAGAAAATGTAGACGCACAGTCCTAGCACAGTCACTACTCAAAACATGTTGGCTATTACTACTGTTTATTATTTTTCCATCAATCGAATTCATATTGTTTTATCTATCCGAGGTAAAGAGAAGTTGGGGAAAAAAACTAATTATGTGATTAGCCTTACTTGAAAAGAAGTACAGCTGTCAGTATTAGCCCTCATGCTCACGACTTTGGTAGTTTCTAGTGAATCATCAAAATAGAACCTTTATTTTAAGACAGTGCATGAATAAAACATAAAAATGTCCCTCTAGATGGTTCCTCAGTGGTTGGGTGATGCCATTTCCGCACCTGGGCTCAGCCGTCTTTGCTGTGGTTGTGGTTGTGGCCGTTGTGGTGTCAGTGTTGGTGGTGGTGGAGTGTGTTTGCACCAACATCTTTAAGAAGACGGTACCAAAGTCTCGAGGTTGGGTGGGATTCTAGAGAACAAGCCACCTCTGTCTCTACAGTGGGGGACAATACCTCTTTTTCTGTCATTTCAGTTCAGCTAGTATTTCCAGGTCTCTGCTGACCAAGGCTAGGGAGGACAACACTGACTGATAAGTCCTGTAGCACTGAAGTGGTTCTTTTTGGAGCAGAGTGACAGGTTTGGAGTACATCTTTGCAGCCTGGACCTGGGAACGGATCCAAGTTTAAAATATGAAGAGGATATTCCTAAGCCCTGGCTGCCTCACAGCTCTCAAGGACAGGCTCTTCTGCCTTGTAATCAAGCATGATCTCTCTTCTGGGGAGTTAGCTGCTTTCCTTTGTTCTTTCTTCAAGAAGAGATGGAGGGCAGAAACATGGGTGGGCATGAAGGAGGGTGAGGGAGGCCAGCATTTAACAATGACACTCCATCTCTTATATTTTATACTCTTAGAAACTCTCAAATCACAGTGCCTTTTCCAAAAGATAATTCTCTTGGTTTCTAAAGAATTACTTCTAAAATTAATAATGTATGTATCAACTCTAAAATGCAATTTTTTGAAAAATTGTGTGCGAAATTATTCACCATAACTGGGAAAATGGTCACTTCCAATAAAGAGAACTATGGATCCCAACTAACTAGATTCCATATTCTGTTCTAAAAGGCAAAATTAATTTTTTGACATGTCTAAATAACTATTTAACTTCACTGGAGGTAAATATATAGTTAGGAGTTTATAGATAAAATCATATTTGATTGCAGCAGTAAAAATAAGTTACTCTACGAATCTGTTATTATCTCAGCTAAATAAAATATTTATGTAGGCTGGCTTCTGCAGAGCACAGAGTTTTCATTGACGGTTACTCCCTGTTTCTTCAAGCTCAGTAATACTCCAAATGAGGCTACTCAACACAGACCAAAGTTCTATTCATCATGCACATTTAGTTCTATGGATTTAATTTCACATTTACATTGGCTTGCTATAACTAAGCAGGAGAAATTCACCAAAAATTACCAACTAAGACTTGGAGAAAACTTCAACTCATAAACTAATATTTGGGCAAAATCTAGGCAGTGCTTTTCTAAACACAGGAGATGGGAATCCTTTTACTGACACCACAAAACTCAACCGTCCTTATTAAAAGATTCAGGAAAATTCTAGACTCAAAGCACAGAGAGGAACAATCTACCTCTGAGTTCAAACTTGCCTCTTCTGAAATAGTAAACTCAGTCCAGCAGCCCTCACTAAGGTTAAGGCAGAACAGCTGTTTGCCTACCAACAGGCTGTCATTTGTCCTGCTCAGCCTGGCTAAATTGTATTTTTGCAAACCTTCAAGTGGGGCTGACAGTTGAAAGGAAGATTTCACAATCTTTCTCCAGGAAACTCATTGGAGTTTCTAACAAACTTTACTATGCCAGGCAGGGATATTTCTTTGGATCTAAATTAAATCCTTTGAGCAATAGTATAAATCATTTCTAATAAGTCACAGTAATAACCGTAAAGACAAATAAGCCACATCCCTCCTCCACCGTAGGCCACATCACACCTTTGCCTTTTTTCTCTTAAGTTCAACTTAGGTTAGGAAATAAGTCATCCTGTTTCCACTTCTATCTGCAGGGCATGATACGTAGACCAGAAAGTGGAGCCAATGTCTCTGTTCAGACTTAAAACCGTTCACACCTCCAAAGGTCATGCTTATTATTTAAAAATGTTTTTGCAAAAACACTTTAAAAGAGCGATTTTTAAAAGGCACATGCACACACACACACACACACACACACACGTACACGCACACACTCCAATCCTTCCAGGTAAATAGTTCTTACTTTCTTGTTCTCATCCAATCACTGATCAAATGTGTGATAGATTGTTTTATTTGAAGGCAATAGCAACAATATCTCCATTCCACTTGCTCCTCTGCACGCGTCCCTGCCACTCCCTCATCAAGAGGTGGAATCTCATTCCCTTCTCTCCATCTGGGCTGGTCTTCGTGACTCACAGGTAGTCAATAGAATGAGGCAGAAATGATGCCTCATGACTTCCACAGGTGGGCTAGAAAAGGTCCATCTGGTTCTCTTGGCATGCTCACCCTCCAGATGCTCTCTCAGAGGATGCCCCTCTTCAAAACCAAACTACATGGTAAGACCATGCATAAGGCCTGTAGTAAATAGTTCCAGATGAGCCTACCCTGAATCCTCCCAGCCCAAGTGCCCAGAATCTGAGAGAAGCCTCCAGACGATTCCAGACCCCGCTGATCCAGTCACTCCCAGTCACTCAAGTTTCTAAACTGAGAAGCCAGACATGGTGAGAGAAAAGACAACTCCACTGTGCCCTGCCTTATTCCTGACCAGAAGAATCTGTGGGCATGTTAAAATGATGGTTGTTTATCTTTAAGGTATTTGCTACTCAGCAATGGATAACTGGAACAAAATGCATATGTGCTTTCTTATAGCTATAGTCATAGGAGAGTATAATTTTATAGACTTCTTTTTTATTCTACTCAGGCTTTTATTGATCACCAGTATGCCTGTTGTTCTATAGAAGGTAGTATAAATCATAGGGAGAGAGCCCATCATTTAGGATCCTAAAGACCCAGATATTGGGACACCTCAGGCAACTGAATGGCAACTAATTTGCTCCAAGCTTCAGTTTCCCCATCACATGGTGACAATAACACTCACCTACAGGGATTATTGTGCAGATTAAATAAGGTAAGTCACAAAACAATAAGTGACATGATGTCTGACACATAGCAGATTTTTGCAAATGTTTCCTTTTTCCTATGTTGGTTTCCTATCTATCACTTTATTAGCTTCATTCTTTCTTTTAAAATATAGATACACAGTATTAACAACTTCTAACCTTTCAGTGAAATGCCGTAAAAATTAAATCTCTTAACATTTCTTCATTTTTTTAATTGAATTTTTTTTACGTCCTTGTTTTATTTTGAGAGAGAGACGGAGTGCGAGTGTAGGGAGGGGCAGAGGGAGAGGGAGACACAGGATCTGAAGAGGCTCCAGGCTCTGAGCTGTCAGCACAGAGCCTGACTTGGGGCTCAAACTCACAGATTGTGAGATCATGACCTGAGCTGAAATTGGACGCTAAACCAACTGAGCCACCCCAGGGCCCGAAATCTTTTAATACTTCTTTAAATGAGATTCTCAAATCTTTCCCCCAACACAAGCTGAGAACTTATCACCCTACATTATATTTGTGCTTTATATTTCCCTTGCAGAATTGGCATATAAAGGGGTTAGAATGCTGTCTGATATCTGGCCAGTATTGCAGAAGTGTTTAATTATTATTACTTTCCACTTATTTCTACTGAGCAGTGTGTTGTCAGTTTCTGATTAGTGTTCAACTTTATCAAAGCAATTTTGATGCTTGAGTTTCTAGACAAATATGTTTCTATAGGTGCCTTCACACCATTCAGTCTTTCAATGTCCTGGCACTCTTATTCTCCCCATTAAATGTGAAACTAGGTGGCCCATCAGTTGGCCCCAGGTCCTGCATGCTGGACCACTCACCTCTAAGAACCACTGTGATGGTACCAGGGGGTCTGAGAATGCAATCTGTGCTTTCAATTCTATTTTGTGACCTAGAGTGTTAATAAACTGAAGCTCTAATCTAGAACTTAACCCCCAGTAGTATCGTCTTTCATATTATTTTTTTATGCATTTAAATTAATCAGGAAGGAGAATTCCCCATATTGTCACAGTGTTCCAAAGAATAAGCTTCCATGATTTCTGATGGTTATGTATTCCAATGTTCCACAGCTAGAAAAAAAAAGGGACTTCTCTAATCTTTAGCCTAAATTCCTCCTGCAGCAGATGAAATTTACTCCCTCCTTATCGAGTCAGTACAAAGACAAGTTTCCCAAAAACAACCACACAATATTCTTTTTTAAAAAATTTTTTAATGTTTATTTATTTTTGAGAGACAGAGAGAGACAGAACATGAGTGGGGGAGGGACAGAGAGAGAGGAAGACATAGAATCCGAAGCAGGATCCAGTCTCTGAGCTATCAGCACAGAACCGGTCGTGGGGCTCGAACTCAGGAGCCATGAGATTATGACCTGAGCCAAAGTCAGACACTTAACTAACTGAGCCACCCAGGTGCCTCGGTCACCCAATATTCTTGCAACTCCGGGATGACCACTAACTGCCCTACTGTATTTTATCAATGATACATATAAAAATACATTTTTCAGACTTTAAATCATTTTGTGTCCCTCCAAGAGGGCTATGAACAATTTTTTAATGTATTTCATGTATCATCTTGATCAATGACTGTCAAAAGAAATATGTCAGATTAACCCACCTAAAGTTTGTCTTGTCAAAACTTTGATGGTGATTAGTCAGTATCTTTTTTCTAAGAATTAAAAAATTATTTTTATAATGCTTTCCAATATGTTTTCTAGATATGGAAATTAAGCTTATCCTTTTTGCTTTTTAGTTATTTAAAAAAATATATAATATTATCTTTCCAACATTCTGATTCCTCTTAAATTCTATAAAGTGCTAACAAGTGCATATGCAATGATTTCAATAAGTTACTGTGAATTTTTATCTCATACAATTTATTTTGAATTTAATGATCAGTTAATTCTTTGTCCCTATTCATCTTCAGATTCCCTATTCCCTGTTGTGTGCTCTGATGTCCTGGTCTCTGAGCAGTATAAACGAATGAATGAGTGAATGAATGAATGTGTGTATGTGTATGTGTGTGTACTTTTTGTACTCTTTGTTTTTCCTCAGTTATAAAAACAACATATTTCTTGACTTTGGTCCTGATTTATTTGTTAAAATGCTTGTAACTTGCGACGCCTTTTAGGTAAAATACCAAAGACACAATCGATTAAAGAAATATTTGATAAGCTAGAATTCATTAAAATTACTGAAAAAGTTTTGAAGATGGATAATGGTGATGGTTGCTCAATAGTTTGAATGTACTTAATAACACAGAATTGTATACCTTAAAGTGGCTAAAATGATAACTTTTATGTTATATATATTTTATAAGAATAAAAATAAATACTTTTTTTTTAAAGAAAGAAACCAGGTAAGTTTGGGAGCATCTGGGATCAGAAAAGATACCCTTGTTTCCCATGATATAGTTCCACTCCCTACTGGAAATCTAGGTTGAGGCACCTGAGCGAGGTTTTTCCCAATCACAGGCTTCCACAGTGCAGTGGAAATAACATGGAAAGCGAAGGCAGAAAAAAGTCTAAAACAGCATCTCCCCTAGTTTCTGGAAGTAAAACTTCCAAAAGACATCACTGGATACCATATTGGAATTCTCTGGATAGCACTTAATAACTGTCTGTGACTTCCCCAGTTTATCTGTTTGGGTGTTATCTGGCCTTTCCTGCAAGGTTGCCATCTTCCTGGCCACAGGCAGTTTACTATCCCCAGTGTTTAGAAAAGTGCTGGCCATGAATATGAGCTCCACAAATATTTGTTGGAGGAATAAATAAGTATATTTAAAATGAATCTTTAGGCATACCTACAAGTATTTCTGTAAGACTTATTCCTGGAAATGGAACTGCTGGATCAAAGGGCATATGCTTTGCTCCTTTGAGTAGATATTAGGACGGTCAGTTTGTCCAGACTGTTTGATGTGTTTGAAGTGGACACTGTAGTCTGGAGGGGTCAGTGTGCTTGGGCTCATCATACATCCCCAAAGTGCAGCCAAGAGGAAGAGCTGTTTGATACTGTCTTCTCTGATGTTCTGGCTATAAAATACATTACGGTTCAGCTGGGTGTGGTTTCTTCATAATTACTCCAGCCACTTCATCCCCAATTATCTAGTCTAGTGATGCATGAAACCTAATCTTTTATTTATAAATGTTGACAATGACATGTTAACAGTAGAGACTGATTGTTTGCAGGAACTGTGTGACTATCTAATATTTAATTACTTAATCTTCTTGAAATAAATTTCATAATTGGTACAATGTATAATGTTAAACATATATCACCAATTTTGCCCTTGAATTCCTCACACAGGTATGGTTGTATAAGAATTGTCCAAACAATTGAGACTGTCACAGAGAATGGCTTTGGGCAAAGTCTGTGTGGTTCAAAGACTATATTTAGTCATGGACAAAGGAATGCCCTTGCAAGCATCTTATCTTTGTACTTACTAAGAGCCTGATTCTGAAGAATAAAAATTTTAGATGCCTTATTAATGAAACGTGAATGAGTAACCAAAAATGATTAGTGTATATTAATAGGTTTTAAGATGTTCAAGATGTGGTACGTCTTAACCTAGGAGAGTTAGTGAAGAAAAAGTGGACTGAATATAAAATGCCAGATAGACACAGGATATAAGGAGCCAAGAAATAATTCTGAAAACTGGGATTTGGTGAAGAAGAAACTAGAACTAATAGACAGTGGCAATAGTAAAACTAAAACATAACAACGTGTTCTTGAGGGAAACTGGTGCGTTCACATGCCTACATCTAGATACACAAAAAACTTACATAAATTCTGGGGGGGGGAAGCTTAGATGACAAAAAGGGGAAAAACCCACATTTTCAAGAATTCCAAACAATATCAAGTTATGTATCAAGATAAAAATCAGCCCAGCTTCACACTTCTCTTCAAAAATAAGATACAATTGTGGTGTGAACTTAGAATTTTCAGGTTTGTCATTCATGTGTATAGATAATAGATGGTCCTAGATATGCTAGATATTTCATGCAAAGACTCTTCACACAAACAAAAATTACTTGAAGTATACTTGAGGTGACCAAGAGATTAACAAAGCTAAGAATTTCAGGTTTTACCCTATAAAATTTACAATCATCAAAAGTTGATAGTACACAATATTGACAAGGACGTGATAGGAGACAGACACTCCTTTCTTATTTATGGGAGCGTGAATTGGTACCATCTCTTTTAAAGGCAATTAGAGGTATCTAATGAAATGTTTTTATATTCTGGTAGCTATCAAACTATAGTCTGCTTGGAGGATTGTCCAAGCAGGACAATAGGATAGGATTGTCATGGCAGCATCCCAGAGATAGCTGGGGACACCAATATTTGCATAAGGGTAGTGTTTTTGAGGTAAAACATTTGGTAGTCTATAGAGGCTGTGGGAATTTCTTGACAACTACTTTGAGGCTGAGAATCCAAATAAGGAGATACAGAAGGTAATCCCTGTTGGAAAGGGTAAGGAAATAGCAGCGGACTTGGAGAGCAATGAAAAAGCAAGCTGAATTGCTATCACTCCTTCATGGAGGCCTCAAGTCAGAGAGAGGACATGACGATAGCTGTATTTAATCAGTGAAATCCTATCATGTAGGCCAGAGATGGAGTAAGGGAGCCCTGACTATAAAAAAGAGGACACACTGGGCATTGAGGCTGTCTCCTTAATATCCTTTGTCCCCTCTCCCAGTCCTATTTAATCATGTGATCCCCTATCTCTTGGTTGGTTCAGGACCTACCTGATCCACTGAGAACAGGGATTGGTTTAAGAGTGGATATGTGTAAGGAGAAGTTTACTAAGTGCTTCTGAGAAAAGTGTTCTCTCAAGAAAAATATCCAGAAGATATCCACGCTTCCTACTCTGGATGCTGTCATCTGCAGCCATTTTTTGACCCCTTGAAGAATAATGGCAATATAAGGGAGAGAGATAGAATGAAGCTTAACTTAAAGCCTACTCTACTACAAGACTTATGTCAAGTTAGCTAATCATTTTTCCCTCTTTTTTATAAGCCAGTATGAGTTGAGCTTTTTTTTTTTTTTTTTCACAACAGCCTAAGGTCTCTTAGTAGTACAGAGGATATGATAAGACAGGTAAGCTGGTCCTTCCGGCCACCCTCTTGGCCTAGCCTAAGCCTTTCTTTGGTCAAATTAGGATAAGGTCAGCAGTCCAACCCCACTCACTTAAGGCATCCTGGAAACTTACTCTGAATGTGTATCCCAGTAAAAGGAGAGGTGGAGTGGAAGAAACCTGACATGGGGCATTAGCACTTCAAGTTTCAAGTAAAATTTCCCTGAATCCCTATCTCACACACACATTGGAAAACCCAAACGCTCTTCCAATCTCTCTGGGGATCTATGGAGAGTGATGGGTGAGAAGATTTGCTTTTATTTCTCCTAGTAACTTCTGGTTCCAAGTGACTATTTCTGCTGTATTCTTCATTCCCAATGTCTCTTTTCTGCAACATGTCACCCTTCATTGCTAGACACTGCACAATCCCTTCCCCCTGCTAAGTCTGTGATATTAGACTCTGCTATATATGTAAAGCCACAGAAGGTGTTGCATGGCAACAGAACACAGCCAATTTCGGACACCTCTGTCCTGACAAGATCCTCCTTACTTCTGGCTATCTCTTCTACCTAAGCTTCAGTTTCCTGTTATATTGCTGGACCGCCTCTATCTTTCAATCTTCTCTTCTCCTCAGAGCATTTATCCTCTCCTCCCAGAAAATCTTATTTCTTATGAGAAACATTTTAGTCATCTTGTTGATTCACCCATCCTATTCCAGCTACGCCCAGAACTATCTCTTAAAATAACATTTTGTCCTCCTTGACACATTTATAAGAGTAGCGACAAAACAATGGAAACAATCTAACTGCTCAGACATGGGAGCTTTTTAAGCAAATTACAGTCCATTCATATAGTGGAATACCAAGTAACCATTAACATCATGTTGTAGTCTTCCATTTCAATATGGCAGAACACGTTCCCAACTAAGGACAATAAAGAAGGACAAAAAGAGTAAGTGTATAACAATGTTGTAAAGGAGACGAGGAAACATCAGGCAACCAGAGCTTTTGATAAATCTCCGGAAGATAGAAAGTAGAATGGACACTGAAAAGGCTGAAGGAGGATAGGAGTATTTTCTTCAGCAACAGAGCCAAGGAGAGGCTCAAGCTTGGAGGGGGCCAAACTAGGAAAAGGGGTAAAAATCAAGATGATGAATAAAAAATCATTTACACAGCAACTATACAATTTGGCCCCTCATCAACCCCATCTTACTTTTCCTAGGAGAGTTGCAATGTTTGTCTCCATAATAAAAACTAAAGTACTAATGTCTAAAAACAAACAAACAAACAAACAGTCCTGACCAATATGCTGGGGAGAAAGTAAGACTAGTGAGGATTGGAAGTGCTCCAGAACAAAGCCTTCCTCATTTGGCATAACACAGGATGGAGTTGGTCTACTCGCCTGCCCACTTGATCTTACTCCCCAAATGAAGCTTCCCAGTAACTACTCACTGTTCATTATTTACACCCATGTTTCCATGAATTGGGAGAAACTTGTTGGTTCAACAGGTCTAGACACCTACAGAGGAAACTCAAACTAGTTACCTCTACTAAACAAGCTTGTCTTCCTGTCCTTTGCTCATAGATATAATGAAGAAATAAAAACAATGGCCCACCAAAGAAACACTGATAATTAAGAGAACAGAAAATAACTTTCAATTTTAAAAATATTAGAGAACAAGTTGCATATAGAAAACAAGAATACAATGCTGAGAAAAATATGCAAAGTCTAAAGAAGGCTTAGAAATTTAAAATGTCATTGCAAAATATGAAATTCAATTGAGGTTCTGGGGAAAAATATAAAGAAATCTTCTAAAAGATAAAAAACAGAACTTGGAAGAAAAGTTAAGACAGAAGATCAGGGGTCCCTGGTGGCTCAGTCGGTTAAGCATCCAACACTTGATTTCTTTTCAGGTCATGATCTCAGGGTCAGAAGATTGAGCTCTGAGTCGGGCTCAACACGGTGTGGATCCTCCTTAAGATTCCCTTCCTCTCCCTCTCCCCCTGCTCATGCTGTCTCTCCCCCCCCAAAAAAAAATTAATTAATTAAAAATTAAAAAAAGGATGTAGAAGATCAACCCAGAAGGTTCAATATCTTTCTGACAAAAATTCCTAAATAGGAGAACAGAGAATATAACAGAGAGGGGGAGAAAATAGTGGAAGGATATTTCCTAAAACTGAAAATAATAGGTCTATGGATTGAAAATTCTTATTAATCCTTCTGTTTGACTGTTTTCAGAGATGGCCACAACAATACCTCCTATACCAGATGGCTTTTGTGATGAGACTCTGTTATTTTTTTTCAGCAAAAAGTAGAATCAATTTTTTCTATACCTAGAACTGTATTTATCCTGAAACTTGCTTTCATCAACAGAATGTGGCAAAAGTGGCACTGGGTAGTTTCTGAGACTATGTTTGATACACTCTTGTAACTCCCACTTAGCCCTTTTTGGAAAAGCCAGCTGCCATAATGCAAGGAAGCATAGGTTAGCTTATAGAATGAAGAACACCATCTGGAGAAAGAGGCTATGGGGAAGACCACTGAGGCAACAAAGATGTGAATGAGGTCTTCTTTGACCTTCCAGCCCACCTCAGCAGCCAGCTGAATACAACTGAGTGAGTGATCCCAGTTGACCCCTGTGGAGCAAAACTACTGCCTTGTCAAGTCTGGCACTATTTCCTGACCAACAGAATGATAAGCAACGGTAAGTTGCTGTTGTTTTAAAGTATTAACTCTTTGGGTGATATGTTATAATATTGTCAATGTTTCTTCAAAGGCTGTTTTGTGGACATGTTCAGAATATTTTGACAAGTTCAATGATAAATAAAGATCCTACAAGATTCTAAAAAATAACAGTTATGTGTAAAGGAATGAGAAAGAAATTGAATCTATATTCTGTATCTAACCAAAATATTAATCAGATATGAGTGCAAATAGGTATATTTTTGGACATGGAAAGATCAGAAAGTTTATCATGACCCCAACACTGTCTTTAAAATATACTCAAGGATATACTCAAGTATACTCAAGGATATACTACAACAAATTGAAAAGGTAATCAAAAAGAAAGAAAGATAAGAAATCCAAGGAACAACAATGCTAACCCAAGAATGTAGTGAAAGAAATCTCAAGTTGACAGCAACCAGCAAGTCTTATAAAACAATAGCTAAAATTTATAATAGGGAATCACAGTCTCCAACAAGAATGTCTTCAAAGGAAAAGGAAATTATTTGTAACAAGTTAAAAATTAAATAGCTAGTTTTTTTGTCATTTATTTAAAAAAGAAAATCATGCTCTAATAAGAGGGAAAGAAGGTGAGAATAAAGATTTAAGTAAGTCCTTTTTTCCCACTTTCTCCTCTTAATTTGTTTTTTAGTAATATTTTCTTTGAAACAACACACATTTAGTGACATAAAAATACATGTTATATTTTCCAGGGGAAAATTTACTTGTCTTTCTTGAACTCTCCTATATGGTTTGAAATTTTATTATCATGTGCATATGTTACTTACACAAAGTATTTTTTCATTGTTTCATTTATTTTTAAGAGAGAGAGCTCAAGCGGTGGAGGGGCAGAGAGAAAGAGGGGGACAAAGTATCTGAAGTGGGCTCCGTGCTGACAGGAGAGAGCCCAATGTGGGGCTTGAACCCACAAACTGTGAGATCGTGACCTGAGTTGAAGTCAGACACTCAACCGATTGAGCCACCCAGGAACCCCATTACACAAAGTATTTTTATATTGCTGTAAAATACCATAAATATTGCTGTAGAAGATTTTTTTGTCATGGGTAAATACACTATTTTTAATAAGAAAAAACATGTGTTGAATAAAAGGTATGTTTGCTTTTTGAAATTATTGGTATTTACTCTGTGCTCTTCCAAATTTTCTACACTGGAAACTGAAAGTAACCAGAAATGTCACGTTAAAAAAAAATGTACATCTTCTCAAAAATAACCAAAAGTTAAAGTTTATCAGGAAGATCATATCAGAAAAATTGAAACATTTTGTAATGGTCCATAGCTTCCATGCTTAGCTTCCCAACACTCATATTATACCATTGGGAATTAGGGGTTGACAAATCTATTTTGATGTCAATTTTGGTTTTCAGTTTTTAGTGTCTTAAATTCTGTATATCCAACATGTACTGAGAGCTTCTGTACATATGCAAATATAGTATCTAGAAGCTTCTGCCCTGTTCAAAATCTAAATGGAAAAAAGTTGAAACTAACACATATTCTGCTCTTTATGTAACTAATGTTAAAGAGATTTTGTCATGATATGACTTTCTTATTTTTTCATTTGTTTATTTTTATGTAGAAATGTGTATATTAGTATTCTGGCCTTCAAATTTTGCCAGAACAAGAACCAGCAGAGATAATGACAAAAACAGCAATTGATTGCAGTATAATTTAGTTACCTCTTAGCATCACCCATCTGGACATGAAGGATGTGCAAATCCAGTAGGAACTAAAGTAACCTTTAGTTGAGGAGCAGGAAATAAGCTGCTAGGTATAGGATAGCAAAATATTTCAAGCCAAAGAGGAGGCTTGGAGAACATGAAACAGGATAGGAGAAAAAAGAAGTGAATGGTGAGTTAATTAATTCTGTCATATTAGTTTTGGATAAACGAATTGGAACTGAACCCAAAGCATCTGCTAAGGTACTCAAATTAAAGTGAGCTAAAAACCAGGGGTGGGGGGAAATGTTTTTCATAAGATACAAACAGATTTGACTCACTCTTTCCAAATATCCTTTCCAAGTATGACCAGTTTTAATAAAAGCTGTTTGTTCATGCATGGTTGGAGGTCAATAGGGCAAATTATGTCTTGGTCATCTTGAAATGAAATGGCTCCTATATGATAAAGCTTGGTTTTTAAGTCTTTAAACTGTGAGCATGGGTGTCAATGTCACCAATATGCAGGCTCTGACTCCAGCTTAGATATGCAGGAAAATGAAGTAAAATGGCAGCTGAAGAAAGGCAGTGGGATAACTGTTGGGACAGAACTACCTCAGTCCAGGCAGATGATGCTATCACAAAAGTCCTCTAACAACGTCTCAGCATTTAACGATGAGGGGTGGGAGATTACAAAGATGAAAAAAGACGGACTAGAAAATCCAGGAAGGAAATAGAAAAATAAAAGAGGGAAATAAATGAAGAGGAAAGAAAAGGAGCAAGAGAAAGAAAAAGGGAAAAGAAAGAAAGAAGAAAAACACGAGAGAGGAGAAAAATAGGGCCACACCTAACACTCAAAGCGGACCCGAGTGCAGGGAGCAGCACTGCTCACTCTCTTCCTTCCCACAGCTACCACCCTCAGGCCCAGGCAAGAGGTTCCCTGTTTTGGTTTCTGAAGTTTGTTTATTTATTTTGAGAGAGAGAGAGAGAGAGGCAGATAGAGAGAGGGAAAGAGAGAGAGAGTGGGGCAGAGAGAGAGGGAGAGAGAGAGAATCCCAAGCAAGCTCCACACTAGCAGCACAGAGATGGACGTGGGCTCAAACTCACAAACTATGAGATAATGACCTGAGCCGAAACCAAGAGATGGATGCTTAACCGACTGAGCCACCCAGGAACCCCTCATTCGGTGAATTTTGGACCCTAGAATTCCCTATACAAATGGCTTCCAAATGCCATCTAGGCTTCCAACATCTACGTGGGCACCTTGCCCGCATCATCTTCTGGAAGATGGTCTACACTTCTGATGTGAAGAGTGTTCACATGTAGTATGGGATTATTGCTGAGGTTTGGACATGGGCTGGGTGTCTGCATTGGATGTGCATGAAGATTCTTCAGTGTGTTGGATGGCACTGGGGCTGGGGGCAGGGTGAGAAAAAGGAAACAGGAGCCATCAGTCAGGCACAGTCTCTCCCAATCATATTTGACAGAGAACCTGAAGGCTTAAAAATTCTAAGTTAAAATCTGACCTTCCAGGTTGTTATGAATGAAAATTTGTCAAGTTAAAAGAATGGAAATGATTATACTTAACAGGTTACTAACTTGAAACTACTAAATATTTAATATATGATATGTGATTTTTCAGCTACACTCTTGCTCTGAGACTGCAAAGCCTATAGATGAGTCATAGTATAGAAGCAAGATAGACAGACTTCATTTGCATGTAAACAGAGGATAATTTTTGCACAAACACACATACACACAAACCAACAAGTATCTTTGGTACATTTCTACATAAAATAGCATGGTTAAGATCTATAATATACCTCAAAATATAACATAAATGTGACTATTGTTAGTGTTAGAGTTAGATGCCTCCACATACCGTTACCTGGTTTCCTAAGTTACTAAAAATGGCAGATTGTGGTTTCCAAAAATGGCCACAACAATACTTCTCATTCCACAAGCTCCTCCAGAGCCTTACCACTGGGACAAGAACCTTGATAGGGCATCAAGGGGTAGAATCTAGGTCTCCTCCTTGATCTTGGGTGAGCTTTTATGACTTCCTTAACTAATAGAGTACAACAAAAGCAGCACCATATGTTACTTGAGAATAGAACATAAAAGGCAATACAACTTCCTCCTAGTTCTCTCTCAGGACACTTGCTTTTAGAACCTAGCCACCATGCTATGAGGAAGCCAACCACCTACGTGGAGAGGTCAAATGTAGGCATTCCTGTCCCATGCCTACCCGAGGTCCCAGCCAACAGCCAGCACCAACCACCAGACATGTGAGTACGCAAGCTTTCAGAATATTCCAGCCTGCACACACACACCCCCTCAGCTGATGCCAAACACTGCACCAATAGTTGATTTCTGAGCTAAATTACTGTTTGCAAATTACTTTCATTATTGTAAAGTACTAAGTTTGGAATGCTTTATTTCTCAGTAATAGATAAGTAGATCTCTAAGTGTGAAATAATTTTATTTTAAAATATGTTATCACAAAATATATATCTCACTTTTGAAACTAAACTAAAAAAGGATAAGCAACATAAGCAAAAATTGAGTTATGGCTCTTTCTACATGTACATTATTAACTCTATTTAATAATTTTTATGTTTGAAAATTTAGTTGAATTTAGCCAACAACAACCTCACACTGATTAGGATGCCAATATACAAAAAATCAAACAAACAGGGGTGCCTGGGTGCTCAGTTGGTTAAGCGTCCACCTTTGGTTCATGGTTTGTGAGTTCGAGCCCTGCATTGGGCTGACATCTCAGAGCCTGGAGCCTGCTTGGGATTGTGTGTCTCCCTGTCTCTCTGCCCCTTCCCTGCTCACACTCTGTTTCTCTCTCTCTCTCTCTCTCTCTCTCTCTCTCTCAAAAATGAGTAAACACTACAGAAAATTTAAAAGTCAAACAAACAGAAAATAAGTGTTGGCAAGGATATGGAGAAATTGGGATCCTTGTGAGTTGCAGGAAGTAAAGGAAGTAAAATGGTGCAGCTACTATGGGAAAGTATGATGGTACCTCAAAAAATCAAAAATAGAACCATCATATGATCCAGCAATTCCACTTCTGACTGTATTTGCAAAGTAAGTGGAAGCCTGTTCTTGAAGAAATATATGCACACCCAGCATTGTGCACAATAGGCAAAAGATGGAAGTGACCCCAAATGTCCATCAGCGGATGAATGGATAGATTAAAGTGTGGTATGCATAAGCAATGGAATATTATTCAGCCTTATAAAGACAGGAAATTTTTTAAATTTGAGTATAGTTGATACACAATGTTACATTAGTTTCAGGTGTACAGCTTAATGACTTGACAAGTTTATACCTTATGCTACGTCCACCACAAGTATAGCTACCATCTGTCCTATTGCATTGCTATTACAATATCACTGACTGTATTCCTTATGCTCTGCCTTTTATTCCTGTGACTTCCTCATTCCATAATTGGAGGCCTGTATCTCCCTCTCCCCTCCACTCATTTTGCCCAATCCCCTGCTCCCCTTCCCACTTGCAGGCATCAGTTTGTTCTCTGTATTTATAGGTCTGATTCTGCTGTTTGTTTGTTTATTCACTTTTTCCTTATAAGTGGAGTCATGTGGTATTTGTCTTTCTTGGAGACTTAGCATAATACCCTCTAGGTCCATCCATGTCGTCTCAAATGGCATGACCTCATCCAAGAAAGGAAATTCTGACTCATGCTATGACACGGAGGAATCTTGGGGACATTATGCTAAGTGAAATAAGCCAGTTCCTAAAAGACAAACACTATGTGATTTCACTTACATAAGGTACCTCGAGTAGTGAAATTCATAGAGACAGAAAGTAGAATGGTGGTTGCCAGAGGCTAGGGAAAGAAAGAATGGGAAATAGCTCTTTATTGGGTGTAGAGTTTCAATGTTGCAAGATGAAAAGAATTCAGAGATTGGTTGCACAACAAAGCGAATGTACTTACTACTCATCTGCAGACTTAAAAATGCTAAATATTAAGTTAAGATGGTAAATTTTATGTTATATGTATTTTATCACAATTAAAAGGTTTTTTATTTAATCAGGGGTCTTTTGGTTCCATGATTCCAGAATTTCCCCCAAGCTTACTCATTCTTATATCATATAGGCAAGCCAATATTTATCACAGAATAAAATCACCCAAATTTTCTCCTAAATTTGCATAAATAAAATTGCTTATCAAATTTGGTAGTATTATGAAATTTAATAGCTGGCTAAAAAACAGTTGGCCAAAGAAGTAGGGAATCTGACATTTATTTTATGCATTTCAGAGCTAATGTGGTATAACATGAAACATCTTTTTAAGACTGATGGTCAAGACTCTGGTTAGTGTTTATTTCCATTAAATTGTAGTTTATTAATTATAGTCAATTATAATTCAAATTCATTCATATTTTGTATTTCATGTTTGAAATGTTTATAAACTGGCTCTTACACAGTTATGGAGTTGTAATCCATTAATGTTTATAGTAGACAATTATAATTTTCAAAAATGTAAAACATGATTTCTTCACCCTGTATAGCAAACTGCTTTCTCATTTTATATTGCTGAACAAATTGAAAATATTTTGCAATACTTTGGATTATTAATTTCAAAAAATTTTATCAGTATTTCTATGGGGAATTTGTAATTGTAACTTCACAAGCTACATGCCCAACAGATGGAATTTTTTTTTTTTTAATACCCAGAAGCAGAAGAGATGTCTGGGGGAAAAAAAAGTCACAGTAAAAAAAAAAATCAGTAAATTGTTTCATTAAAAGAAAATCATGTAAAAAATTGTAATGAACTGATTTGAACTTAAAATTGTTCCCAATGCCTTTCTTTTGTTTACATTGGGAGGGAAAGCCATTCATATCAGAGCTAACTTCCTGATGAAAACACTGACTGAGAGATTGTTTTGCTCTAAATAAATTGTTGACTTTTGCCTTTTACCTTAATATTTAGAAATGACATCCAGAAGAAGAAGAAAGAAAGAAAGAAAGAAAGAAAGAAAGAAAGAAAGAAAGAAAGGAAGGGGAGAGAAAGAGAAAAATAAAGAGAGAAAGAAAGAAAAGATAGAACATATTTTTTACTCAGCATTCTCCAAGTTAAGATGATCTTTCCAGTAGAAATAATTTTGAGTTTTGCCAAGCAATTTTTAAAATAATAACACTTTTTAATGTTTATAATACCATGATACATATGGTTCCATTTCAGAGCAATGTTATGGCTAAATATATACAGTTCTTGCAAACAAATTTAATTTTGATTTCAAAATAAATCAGGTCTTTTTCTTGTATTTCCTCAACACTATGATGAATTCCAGCAATTATTCTTAAAATCCTCCATTTTCCCCCCTTCTCATCTGTCACTGTCATATATATGAACTATTCCTGGACATTTTCCTCAAATCCTCCAAAAAATCTCCTTCTCTACCTTCAGCCTATATGACTTTTCCTACTATTTTTAACCTATCTTCTTTCTCCTAGCCCCTCATTTTATAAACTGACATCATATATAAATACAATATTATATATAAATTGACACTGAATTGTTTTCCTTCATCTTTCCACTTTTCCCATCTCTCTCTCTCTCTCTCTCTCTCTCTCTCTCTCTCTCTCTCTGCTTGATCCATTCTCTCTCCAAAGCCCAGAGAACTGGCAGGACATTTTCTGAGGGGGGGAAAATGGCTGAGCAAGGCTGGGTATCTCTTGCACAGACAGGTTGTAAGTATGAGAGAGAAACTAAAAATCTTCATAAACCAATAATTTTAGTCTGTTGCATTCTAATAGCTACAAAATTTACTGTCCGTTCAATAAAAGTATAAAGCTGCTCACAAAGAGTCTCTAAACTTAAAATCCTGAAGCCTTCCCTTCATCCAGACCATAATTTTCAAATAACATCAGCAGCAAGAGCCTGATAAATTGAAGGTTCTCTCCACTTCTTTTCCAGTGCTTCAGAGAGTTCAAAACCTAGGGGGTGGCGGGGGGGTGGGGAGAGGATTAGTGCAACTTCTTTTGCTCTACACATTTCTGCTTTGGAGAGTTGGAGTGATTTGGATTGAAATTTTGGCCCTAAGCACCATGAAATTCCTGCCCATGATGGGAGGCCCCAGAAACATCTGGGGTCTTTGCGAAACCAGTCTCTAAATCTTCATTTCCCTGCGTGGCAAGCATACAGGTTGCACACTATGATTTAATCAGCCGCTTTTAGAAAAACACTTAGAATTCTAACATACTGGAACCAGTTGTGGTGTTTTGAAAGTCACGGCGGGACCACACTTCCACGCTAGGACAGTACTCCGTCATGAGTTCTTTCTCTCTTCTTACAGTTCCTCTCTTTGTGCAAAGTAAACTTTGCTTCCTTCGGTCAAAAGGACATTGGATGAGCGGAGTTGAAAGCACCATTCTCCTGTCTCATGAATCACTGACCGACTTGGTTCCACATTAGGTCACCGTAGAACACAGACTGTAACAGGAACACATAAAAGCTCTAAATGGGGAGGGGAGAGACGCTGTTCTGGAATATCGTTGCCAGAGTAACATAAACCTTGTGTGTTTTCACAAGGAAATGAGTCACTTGTTTCTGTTGGCTAAAACTCTGTTTTCTTTAATTTCATATTTTAGCTGTCTAATATATGCTGAAAGAGCCCAGGGTTTCCAGTCTTCAGATGAAGATAACTTGCTAATTAAAAGCTCAACAGAGGGTTTGCGTGGTAATTAAACCAAAGGGGATAAAAGGAACACTCAAGCAACCAGGAGCACAAGGCAAAGGCAAGAGTGAGAGCCCTCAAAACTTTATCAGCCCTTCGTAAGTGGGAGCCCTGGGGCTGGGGACAGAGGCAGGCTCTGCACATTGAGATAATTCAGAAGAACGTAACAACTAGAAGTAAAATTTACTAAACTCAGTGTGTTAAAAAAAATAGTATATTCCGACAGAGTCAGGATGTATTTGCCTTGAATTATTGGGTTATTTATTTTAATGTTTCCCTTTCATTTGGATGCTTTAACATTAAAAAGTATTAGAGCAGAAGTTGAAAATGCAAATATCAGGGCGCCTGGGTGGCTCAGTTAAGCATCTGACTCTTGATTTTGGCTCAAATCATGATCTCCCATTTCAAGGGATCAAGCCCCACATCAGGCTCTGTGCTGAGCCTGATGCACAGAGCCTGCTTGGGATTCTCTCTCTCCCTCTCTCTGCCCCTTCCCTGATTGCTCTCTCTCTTTCTCAAAATAAATAAAGAAACTTAAAAAATGCAAATATCTACATGGTTAGGCTGGCTATGGGGTCACAGGGAGGGATGGGGACTGTGGCACTCAAGCAACAGTATGTGTCTATGAGCCAGATTTAGCCTGTGGGGTTCTAGATTGGGACCTCTATTCTAGAGTGCCAACAAATACATTATTCCTTACTTTCGTTGGAAGACTGGTTTTCTTTCTAATATATGCATGATAAAAATGTCAATATCCACTCAAACTTTTAAAAATTAATACAACCATGGATATTAAGCCTCTTGTACTTGCTTTCAGGACTTACGTGCAATACCTCTTCAGGTTCCTCCTTTATTGGTGCTTTCCAAACTATGTGACTATTTGGTAGTACTCTGTCTATATTTTTCTCCCTGCTTTTCTTGACAATTCTTTAACCAAGTAGTCAGTATCCCCTGTTTCTAATGCTCTGGAGTCTCTTCCCCCACAATCCTGGAATCCTAGCCTCAACTGCCCAATTTACTGGAACTGCTAACCTCCTAAGCACCACACCTAATGGATTTTTTTCAGGCTTTATTCCCTTTAGCCTCCCTACTGTGTCAGCCATTAAACTGGGGCGACACCTTGTCTGTATTGCTCTCCTTCATCAGCTTCCCCTTCCACCAGACTTCTCTCCTAATGCTTCTGTCCTTTGATGGCTTCCATATTTGCATTATGTAAGTCTGGTGTCTCCTCCTAACTATATCTGGATATTTTTACTTGATATACAGTATACCACTCCAATACAATATTTTAAAAATCAAACTCTCTCTCTTCCTCCTCTAAAACAGCATCTTCCCTGACTTTGTTCTTTCTGTCAATGGCACTATCTTTGTCTCTGCCGGACAATCTCAAACAGTGGAGATGGTTTTGATTCTTCTCTTTCCTTCTTTTCTCCCACACATCTGACTGGTCCTGTGAAGTAATCCATTTTGGATCCATGCTTTCCTTTCCAATCCCTCAGCCAGACCCTGTCCAGAATCTGTTATCACTTCACTCCTAAGTTATTGCAACAGTTCCCTAATTGGTCTCTGCCCACAATCTCTCAGCGCCACAATCCATCCTGCCCACCACAGCTGGATATGCTTTACTTACAACTCCAGTCTGCAGGGCTCACCCTGCTCCAAGCTTCCGGTGGTATCATGTGCCTGTAAGTTCTACATCACAGTCTCTTACGCCCTTATTTCATCTTCTCCATCTCTCACACGAAGTCCTTCCCTCTGGTCTGACCTGTGCATTGTTCCATTCCCTCCCTAAGTTCCCTCCCACTGCTCAAACAATGTATGTCATCCTAGAAAGAGTGGCCCTTCCCATTTATTCCTACTCACTATCTTGGCCCACCTCATTAACCATCTCCTTGCTGAAGCCTTTCTGGTCATACAGGCATGTCCTGACATATTTTAGCTTGTATTTATTTAACTTTTCATGTGTTTGAGTCTTGTCCTCATCAAGAATTCTTAGCATTCTAAAGGGAAGAAGTAGGTCTCTGCTTCATGCATCCTGTAGACACAGTGAGATAGCTGCAATAGGTTTTCTATAATTATTTCTTGAATAAGGATGGTAATTATCTTAATAGTGTCATCCTTAGATACTAAGTTGTACATTGAGTTGAATATTTTTTTTAATTTTTTTTTAACGTTTATTTATTTTTGAGACAGAGAGAGACAGAGCATGAACGGGGGAGGGTCAGAGAGAGAGGAAGACACAGAATCTGAAACAAGCTCCAGGCTCTGAGCCGTCAGCACAGAGCCTGACGCAGGGCTTGAACTCACGAGCTGTGAGATCATGACCTGAGCCGAAGTCTGACGCTTAACCAACTGAGCCACCCAGGCGCCCCGAGTTGAATATTTTTAATACATTTTCATGAATGTGTTTTCAAGATTTTTATAACTTCTTTTATAGACATCATTTGTTCATCTTTCATGCATGTCTGAAAGATTTAAGACCACTAATTAAATGTCTAATCAATTTGCATCATAATTAACTTCACCCAAATCCTTATTTAGCATCCACATTCTTTGTTTTCCCCTTAGATACATGTTTTTCTTCTCAGGGATTTTTTTATCATATATTTGTGTTTATATTACAGATACTTTATGAATTCTCATTTTTATTAAGCTATTATTTTATTTTTAGAATTCAAACTCAAAAAGTATAAAATGTATACAGTGTTCCATTTTTTTCAGTTTCCTCTTTTTCCCAATGGGTAACCATTTTGTTAGCATATTTGCCCTTCCAGAGAATTTTTAAGTGTGCTTAAGCCAATATGGCTTCTTTTTTCATCTACATTTCTTCACATTTCTTTTACATATTTTGCAGCACGGTGCTTTTTCCAATTTATAATGTATCTTCAATTTACAAAAGTCTTCCACGTTCTTTTCAACACTGGTCTGGTGTTCTATAGTATGACGTACTTTAACTTATTGAACCAGTTCCCCATTAATAGACATTCAGTTTATTTCCAATCATTTACTATCATACAAGGTAGAACATATTCTTGTACATAAACTTTTCACACATGTGGAAGTATATGACTAGGGTAATTTCTGAGAAATAGAGTTTCTGCGTCTAAGGCTACACATATTTGTAATTTTGACAGATACTACCAAATGGCCCATTATAACATAATGGACTATTTTATACAAATACACAAATGACGCATAACAGTGTCTGTTTCTTCAAAGTCCTATCAATACAGCGCATTATCAAACTTTTAGGGTCTTGCCAGTTTCATAGGTGAAAAATTGATGAACTTTTTAAAATCACCTTTATAGAGGTGTAATACATTCAATAAAAAAATTTTAAGTGTACAATTTAATGCATTTTGACAACTGTATATGGCCATGTGACCACAACCACAAATGTAATGAAGAACTTTTCCATCACACAGACAAAAATTCCCTCATGCCCTTCCAGAGCCAATGTCCTAGTCCCACCTCCACCCACTTACGATCACTAATTTGCTTTTGGTTATTATTGTTTTGTCTTTTGTAGAACTTCATATAAACTCCACAGAGCATGTACTTTTTTTCTGTGTTTCTTTTCCTAAGCACAATGTTTCTAAGTATTATTCGTGCTGTGTGTACCAATCTTTCATTTGTTTTTGTTGCAGAGTAGAACATTATTGTAAGGATGACTAAAATTTGTTTATCCACTTACCAAGTGATGGACATGTTGGTTATTTCCAGTTTGGGGTTATTATTAAGAAAGCCATGAATATTTGAGTATAAGCGTTTGTGTGAAAATATGTTTTAATTCTCTTGGATACCTTAGATACTCTAGAAGTGGTATTGCTGAGTTGTATGTTGTATATTTTTAACATTAAAAGAAACTCAAATTGTTTTTGAAAGTTTTACCTTTTTCATTCCCACCAGCAATGTGTGAGAGTTACATTTGAATCATATCCTTCCCAATGCAAAATACCGTCAGTTTTTTTTTTTTATAAAATTTTTTTTCAACGTTTATTTATTTTTGGGACAGAGAGAGACAGAGCATGAATGGGGGAGGGGCAGAGAGAGAGGGAGACACAGAATCGGAAACAGGCTCCAGGCTCTGAGCCATCAGCCCGGAGCCCGACGCGGGGCTCAAACTCACGGACCGCGAGATCGTGACCTGGCTGAAGTCGGACGCTTAACCGACTGCGCCACCCAGGCGCCCCCGTCAGTTTTTAACTGTAGTCATTTTAGTGGAAAGGCAATGGTAATTGAGGCTTTAATCTACTTTTTCTTCATGATGATGTTGAACATCTTTTCATATGCTTATTTGCCATTCACATATCTATGTCTATTCAGATATTTGCCCAATATTTATCATGTTGTTTTCTTATTATTGAGTTTCAGTATTCTTATATGTTCCAGTTAAAGTCTTTTATTAGATATGTATTTTCACAAATATTTTTTCCAGGGTATGGCTTGCCCTTCTTTCTTAAAAGAGTCTTTTGCATATCAAAATATTCCCATTCTTTATTTTAAAGAAGTCCAGTGTAACCACTTATTGGTTTATACGTTGTGCTTTTGGTTTCCTATCTAACAGATCTCTGCTAACCAAGGTCACATAGATTTTCACCTATATCTTCTTCTAGAAGTTATCTAGTTGAGCTTTTATATTTCTATGATCCATTTTGAGTTAATCTTTGTGTATGTTATGAGGTAACAGTTGTGTTTCATCTTAGAATCAGATATTCATTTGTTCTAATACCATTTATTGAAAAGACTATATTTCCCCTGTTGAATACCCTCGACAGTTTTGTCAAGAATCAGATGACCATATATATGAGAGTCTGTTTCTGGATTTTATTTTGTTCCATTGCTCTATACACCAATATTACGCTACCTTAATGAGATACTTAATGAGACACTATTAAGATGCTATCTTAATGAGTTATTTATGGTAACTCAAATTCAGATTGCATAAATCCTATAATTTGGCTTTTCTTCAAAAGCATGTTGGTTATTTTAGTTCCTTTTTATCTCTATATACATTATAGATTCACCTTGTGAGATTCATAAATATTGCTAAATTTTATTGGGATCATGCTGAAATTATATATCAATTTGGGGAAAATTGACATTTTAACAGTATTAACTCTTCTAATTCATAAAGATGGCCTTTCTCTTCATTTATTTAGATATTTTATTTCTCTCAGCAATGTTTTATAGATTCTGTTGCACATATTTTAAATATTTTTTTAAAACTTAATCCTAAATATTTCATTTTTGATACTTTTGTAAATGGCATTTTCATTTTAATTTCCAATTATTGATAGCATAGAATTACATCTGATTTTTGTATATTGGCCATATATCATAAGTTGTTGCTAAATTCACTCATTAATTTTTTAGGTAGGTAATTACGTTATCTGTAAAGAATAATATTCTTTCCTATGTGTATGCCTTTATTTCTTTCCTAACCATATTGCACCAGTTAATATCTCTAGTATTGTGTTGGGGAAAAAATGATGAGAGTAAACATTTTTGTCTTGTTCCTAATCTGAGCAGAAATGCTTTGGTCTTTTACCATTAATTGCGATGTAAGATGTAGGTTTTTGTAAATTCTCTTTATCATATTGAGAAAGTTCCTTCTTATTTGTATTGTGCTGAGAGTTTTTCATGAATGAATGTTGAATTTTGTCGAATATTTTTTATGCATCTGTAAAGATGGTTATAGGACTCTTCTTTTTTAGTCTATTGATGTGGTAAATTCCATTGATTGACTTTCAGATGCGAAAACAACCTTGTATCCCTTTGATGAATGCCACTTGGTCATGATGCATTATCTTTTTATTGTTGGATATGATTTACCAAAATTTTGTCAAAGTTTATTACCTCTGTGTCCATGAAGATTGGTGGTCGCTAGTTTTTTTCCTTGTCTTTTATGGGTTTGGTATCAGTGTTATGCTGGCCTCATAAAATGAGTTGAGAAGTGTTCCTTTCTCATGTGTTTTCTGGAAGAGGTTGCATAGACATAGTGGAGGTTTTGTTTTTTTTTGTTTTTTTTTTTTTTTTTTCAACGTTTATTTATTTTTGGGACAAAGAGAGACAGAGCATGAACGGGGGAGGGGCAGAGAGAGAGAGGGAGACACAGAATCGGAAACAGGCTCCAGGCTCTGAGCCATCAGCCCAGAGCCTGACGCGGGGCTTGAACTCACGGACCGCGAGATCGTGACCTGGCTGAAGTCGGACGCTTAACCGACTACGCCACCCAGGCGCCCCGGTTTTTTGTTTTTTTTTAATTAAACATTTGGTTAATAAACCAGTAAACCTTTCTTGACATACAATTTTCTTTTTGGACAAGTTTTTAACTACTTATTTAATTTCTTGAGTAAATTTAGGACTATTTGTGTTATCTATTTCTCCTTAAGTGTATTTACCTAATTTGTGTCATTCGTAAATTTGTTCATTTTATCTTTATATCAAATTTGATGCCATGAATCTGTTCATAATATTCCCTTATTATCTTTTAAATACTTGTAGAATCTGGAGTAATTTCACCTCTCCCATTCTTAATATTGGTTGTATTTCATTTCTTTATTTTCTGATCAATCTAAAAGTTTATCAATATTACTAATCTTTTTAAAAACCCAACTTTTGGTTTTGTTGTTTTTCTCTGTTGTCTTCCTATTTGCTATTACAAAGATTCTGACTTTGTCTTTATTATTTCATTCCTCTTGTTCACATTAAGCTTTCTTTACTTTTCTTATTCTAGTTTTTTTAAGATTTAGGCTTGGATCATTGATTTAAGAACTTTCTCCTTTTTTAATATACTAAACGATATAAATTTCCTTTTAATAAATATTGTTTTGGCTATGCCTGACAGATTTTATTTTGTTCTGTTTTACTTTCATTCATCTTTTTAAATTTTTTTAAATGTTTATTTATTTTTGAGAGAGACAGACGGACAGACAGACCATGAGCAGAGGAGGGGCAAAGAAAGAGGGAGACACAGAATCTGAAGCAGACTCCAGGCTCCAAGCTGTCAGCACAGAGCCTGTTATGGGGCTCAAACTCACCAACTGAGAGATCATGACCTGAGCTGAAGTCAGACTGAGCTGCCCAGGTGCCCCACTTTCATTCATCTAAAAATATTTTCTAACTTGCCATTGTGATTTCTTCTTTGAACCATGGATTAGTTAGAAATGTGTTGACTCATTTTTTCAAATATTTAGGATTTTCAGATATCTTTTTGAGAGGGAGGTTGGGGCAGAGAGAGAGGGAGACAGAGGGGATCCCAAGCAGGCTCCATACTGTCACTGCAGAGCCCTATGTAGGCCTCGAACTCTCTAACCACAAGATCATGACCTAAGCAGAAATCAAGAGTCAGAAGCTTAACCAGCTGAGCCACCCAGGCACCTCCCTGTTATCAATTTCTAACTGAAATCTTTTTTGATTAGAAAACATGCTTTCTATGATTTCAATCTTATATTTACTGACACTTGTTTTATGGCCCAGATTCTGGTATCTCGATAAATGTTCTGTGTCCATTTGAAAAGAATGTATGTTTTTCTGTTCTTAGATGGAATGTTCTATATTACTTAGGTCAGGTTGGTTGACAGTATTGTTTGACTATTGTATATCATTTCGGATTTTCTGTCTACTTGCTCTATCAATTACTGAAAGAATAGTGTTAAAATTTCTGCCTGTAATTGTGGATTTATCTATTTCTCTTTTATGTTCTATCAGTTTTTGCTTCATGTATTTTGCAGCACTGTTAGTAAGTGCATGCACATTTACAATTCCTATATGCCCTTGATAAACTGACTTGTTTATTATTAAAGAAATGTTCTTCTTTTCCTGTTATTGTTCCTTGTTCTCAATTCTACTCTGTTTGATATTAACAAAGCTACTTCAACTTTTTTACTTAATAAGTGTTTGCATGGTATTATTTTTTCATTTTTTTTACTTTTAACCTGTGTTTTTAGATTTTGGGGTTCTGGATCCAATCTCACAATCTTTGCATTTTAATTGGGACATTTAGACTATTTACATTTAATGTGATTAACAATGTGGTTGAGTTTAAATATACTACTTTTCTATTTGTTTCTTTTTGTTCCATTCACTATTTCTTCCCTGCCCCCCATTTCCTACTCTTTTAGGTTAACTGAGTGTTTTCTTATGAAACCATTTTATCTTCACTATTGACTCTTAGCTATGTATCTTTGTTTCATTACTACTGTGGTTACATTGGGGTTCGCAGTTTACATTTTTAACTTATCACTGTCTGCTTTTAAATAATATTATACCCTATGTAGGGAGAAGGGTAAGAACCCTACAACAGTTACTTCCATATTCTCCTTCTTGTCCTTTGTTATTTTTGTCATGCTTTTTACTATTACGTATGCTATAACCTCCATAATACATTGTTGATATTTTTGCTTCAAACAGATAATTTGTTTTTATTTTTAAAAAAAAATTTTTTTTTCAACGTTTATTTATTTTTGGGACAGAGAGAGACAGAGCATGAACGGGGGAGGGGCAGAGAGAGAGGGAGACACAGAATCAGAAACAGGCTCCAGGCTCCGAGCCATCAGCCCAGAGCCTGACGCGGGGCTCGAACTCACGGACCGCGAGATCGTGACCTGGCTGAAGTCGGACGCTTAACCGACTGCGCCACCCAGGCGCCCCCAGATAATTTGTTTTTAAAGAAATTATTAAGGTAAGAAAAATATGTCAGTTATATTACCCATATTTTTTCCATTTCTAGTGTTCATCATTCTTTGCATAGATCCAAATTTCCCTCTGGTATTATATTCTTCTCCCTGATGAATTTTTAAAATATTTCTTGAAGTACAGACATACTGATGATAAATTCCTTCAGCTTTTATATTTCTGAATGTCTTTTTTTTTTTTTAACTTCTCATTTTGACTGGTTAAAGAATTCTAGGTTGACAGATTTCTTTTCCTTTAGTGCTTTAAAGATGTCTGTGTACTATCTTCTGGCTTGCATAACATCTGATAAGAATTCTTCTATCGTTCCTATCTTTGTTCCTCTGAGCATAATGTGTCTGTATTCTCTGCTTTTAAGACTTTTTTTCCCTTTGTTAGTGGTTTTCAGCAATCTGATTATGGTGTGCTTTGTCCTGTATGTAAAATATGCCGGATTTGTTGAGTTTCTTAGATTTATGAGTTTGAAATTTTACCAAATTTAGAAAGTTCTTGATCAGTATTTCTTTAAATATTTTTTCTATCTCCACTTATGAGTGGGGACTCTAATTAAATGTATATTAGACTGCTTAAGGTTATAGGTTACTGCTGTCCAGTTATTTTTTTCGTCTTGTTTTCCTCTGTGTGCTTCATTTCAGATAGTTTCTATGGCTGTGTCTTCAAGTTCACTGATCACTTATTCCACAATTACTAATTTGATGTTAATTTCACCCAGTACATTTTTCATTTCAGATATTGGACTGTCAGTTGTTTAAAAACTCTAAAATGTTCTTTATATAAATATCATTTATTTTTTGTCTCCCACTTTTCTTCTCATACTGCTTATGTTTTCTTAAACACATTAAGCATATGTATAATAGCTGTTTTAATATTCTTGTCTGCTAGTTTCATCATTCTGTCTGAGTGTTTGTATGGATTGTTTTTTCCCTAGTTATGGATTATATTATCTGCATATTTGGATGCCTGGTAGGTTTTTGGACTTAATGATTATATGGTGCTTGTTGCTGGATGTTTTCTATTCCTTTACATAATATTATGTTTTATTTTTATGCTTAAGTAATTTGAAATCAGTTGCATTATTTTAAGGCTTGCTTCTAAACTTTGTTAGAATAGGTGTAGATCAGACTTTAGTCTAGGGCCAATTTAGCCCTACTTAGGGTTCTAATCATTGCTTAAGTACTAGGTCTTTCCACTCTGGCTGGCATAAACACAAACTATTTCCAACCTTATGTGAGGTCCTTGAATTTGACTACTTACTGACCTTGAGTGGTTTTTAACCCAGCTGCAGGTAGTTTCTTCTCATGCATGTATACATTAGTAATCACCAAAAGACTCAAGAGACCCTGCTGCAGATATCCACTTCTCTCTGAGACAGTTCCTCCTTTCCAGTGTCTGCACCATGATTTCTAGCCTTTGGCTTCCCTGGATTCTAATGTTTGTCCTCTTCTCAGCCAGAGAGTCTATTCTGCTGGGTTCCCTCTTTCTGCACCGAAGCCTAGAAACTGTCCAGGCACAGCAAGCTAGAGCAATTACAGTAGTTTCATTTTATTTGTGGAGACTACATTTCAAGACAAATCAGTGGATGCTTGAACCACAGATAGCATCAAACCATATGTATATATTTTTTTCTATACACACATACTTATGATAATGTTTAATTTCTAAATTAGGCACAGTAAGAGATTAACAAAGAACTCATAATAAAATAGAACAATTGTAGCAATGCATACTAAAAGTTACGTGAATGTAGTCTCTTTCTCTCTTTCAAAATACCTCATTATATTGTACTCACCTTCCTCTTCTTGTGATAATGTGAGATGATAAAATGCCTATGTGATGAGATGAAGTGAGGTGAATGACGCAGGCACTGTGATGCAGCGTTAGGCTACTAACAAACACAGTTGACCATGGTAACTAAAACTACAGAAAGCAAAACCACAGATAAGGAGAGACTACTATATAGTTTTTCTTTTTTGTTGTTTGTTTGTTCGCTGTTGGTTTTATGTTTTTTTGTTTTTGTTTATTTTTTTCAGGGATCACAGACCTGGACTGCTTGTTGCCTAATGTCTGAAAACTCTCATATATTTTGTCTAGTTTTCTATTTTATTAAGGCAGAAGATTAAATCTGATTCCTCTCACTCTGTCTTGATAAGAATCAGAACTTCCTATCAGTTTAATATGAATTTCTCTTACTATGAGTGAGGTTGAGTATCTCTTCATGTGTTTAACAAGAGGCTTTTGTGTTTCTGTCTCTGGGAATGTATTTATATCCTTCATCCATTTTTATTGTGTTGTTGGTTCTTTCATCATTTTCAATAACACCATTTAATGCTAGAATTCTGCTTCACTGATTCTCACAGTTCTAAAAATAGTTTTTCTTATCCATTGATATTTCAATAGCTCTTCCTAAAATAATTTGCAATGCTGCTCTGCTGGTCTTAAAAATTATTTCTTCCATTTTTATATTTGCCTATTTCTATACTTCCAGTGCAAACATCAATTAAATGAACTTTTTAAAAAAGTATTTAAGACCCACATACAACTATTCTAGAGTAAAGAAGGAGAAAACTAAGCAAAAGACACATTTTATGACCTTAAAGAGCTTTTTATATTGATGGAAAAAGAAAAAAAATACATAAATATTTAAGGTTAGGAGAGGAGACACAAAGCCTAAATTATAAAATGGGTTGAGTCATGGAATTCTTTTGGAAAAGATTCATCTTGAGCAAAATTGTGAACCAAGTTTAGAATCTAAATATGTTGGAGAAAGCAGGCAAGGTGGGATTTTCAAGATTAACTGAAAAACACAGAATGAGAAAGAAGAGTAGAATAGGGAGGAAACAAGCTAGAGGGGTGGGCTCTGTGGGGCTGCAGCCTCCACTCAGGCCCTGCTTTATATTCTGTCCATTGGAAGAAAGTGACGTTCTTGTCAAGCAAAAGTTTAAAGTCACAGAGGCCTGGGGAAGCTGGTCTCAGAGACTTTGAGGGAAACACAGTGCTGCCTCATAAAGAGATGAGAACTAGATTCCCTAATGAACAATGCATTCATGTTTTCATGGAGACCATTGCAGTTTTAGAGTCATCTATGTAAGTTCATTACTGTCATGTTTTACTGAAAGAACATAAGGAATCAGTAATGTGTTTAATTGCTATTGCACATTTATATAAAATTCTGGTCATTCTTACTACTGATCATTAGGCTTCCCAACATAGAGGGATTGACCAATTTATATTTCCCAACCTCGGACTTGTTAGCATTCCTCTGACCACCTGGCCAGATGGAACCAGAGCCTTCTCCTAAGGCATACCCTGTAAGACTTAGGGAGGGCAGTTCTTACAAGTCAGACTAAAGGCCCATGTGCAGATCCTCCATTGCATATGTACCAGATGACTCTTAATCCCATTTTCAGAACTCTGTGGCTCACCTTGTGGGCCCTGTGTGGCTACTCAATGAGGCCACTGTCTCCTTTGTTATTCTGGTCTTAATTTCTTCACAAACTCTACTGTTGGAACACACCTACTTTTTCCCAATGACTTAAGCTTCTGAAACCTTATCAGAGAAAGAAAACATTGCTTCTTGAGATGCATCATTCACTTATGACCTGACTAAAGGCCCTGAGTTTTTGCATAGTAGAAAATTTGGGGTCAATCCAATGGATAAATATGTGTCTGATCAAAAGGGCAATAAAAGGGAAATATACCAATGGCCAAATAGAAATATTCAAGAGAACTTCCAAACTGAAAAGGGAAATTAAAGAATGAAAAGTAAATTGATCACTTGCAAAAATAAATAGAAATAAGGGCATAGCGAATTAAGATGTGAATATTAATTCAGCCATATTGGATAAAACCAAGTATATCCATAGTAACCTTGAATGTGACCAGATAGAATATTCCTATTTAAAAACAAGTACTATTACTTTAGTATTAGAGAAAAAAATTTTAAGCCTGAGCTACATATTATTTATAAGAAAACCACATTCAACAGTGGATGTTTTTTAAGGCTAAACACAAAAGGGAGAGCAAACTAATACTAGGTAATCACAAAAATAAATAGCAGAGGAAACATTAATATTACATAAGCTAAGTTTAAGGTTCCAAGTGCAAAACGGGAAAAAGAGAAAATATGATGAGTCACAAGTTATAAAAGTCATATTTTTCAAAAAAAGATAACATTCATAGATCTATATGCACAAAACAGCATATAAACAAGAAAAATCTTTAGAAATGCAAATATATCCAAGATATTGTGAGAGATTTAAAAATATCTCGTCAGAAGTAGGCTAAAAAGTATGAATAATACAAAATAAGTAAGAAAAAAATATAAAATGATACAATAAGCAACTCATAATAATGTAAGGAGAGATGCTTCAAATAGACAATATTATTTTTCTTCCTACATGCCCATGACGTATTTACAAAATCAGTTGTGTAGTGGCCACAAAAAGATGTCATTAGCAAAAAACTTTAAAGTGAGACTTTAAGGAGTGCCTGGGTGGCTCAGTTGGTTGAGTGTTCAATTTTTTGTCTCAGGTCAGGTCTTGATCTCAGTATCATGAGTTTGGGCCCCACACTGGGCTCCACACTGGGTGTGAAGCTTACTAAAAAAAGAAGAAAGAAGAAAGAAGAAAGAAGAAAGAAAGAAAGAAAGAAAGAGAAAGAAAGAAAGAAAAAGAAAGAGACTTTATAGGCCACATTCTATAGTCATAATCCAAAAAAAAATAGAATAAATAATAAAAAAAAATACCCAAGCAATTCTACCTACTTGGAAATTAAAACCCATACTCCTAAATAACTGTTAGAAATGAAAGTGGCTACTAAAATGGTATGATGTAGAAGAGACCCACACGTACATGTACATGGCCCTCTGTGAGGAGACAAGAAGCCATCTTTCATTTCTGTTACTTTAGTGTTTAGCAAGTAAGTTACACTTACTCCTTCTATATGCTGCTATGTGTCCAGGATTGATATTTATAGGTTTGTTTATTTACATAACTGATGTGTTCTTTCAAAAGTAAATCAGTAATTCAAGAACAAGTTAAATTGCTCTTCTTTTAAACATATAGAGTATGTGGTTAGTTTTGGTATTTTCACTTGATCTTAGCGAAAAGTCTGAGAAGCGATAGTTTTGGTATTTTCAAATGTGTGGCTTAATACAGTTTTACACATTGTTAGTCACATATATTCACATTAGTTAATAATGCAAAACTCTTAGGATAGGACACACAGATTTGTGTGTCACAAATCCCATGTTAACTATCAGTATTTTAATACACGAGTTAATACCATGATCTCATGGTCCGTGAGTTCAAACCCCTTATCCGGCTCTGTGCAGCTGGAAGCCTGGAGCCTGCTTTGGATTCTTTGTCTCCCTCTTTCTCTGTCCCTCTCCCGCTCATGCTGTCTCTCTCTCTCTCTCAAAAACAAACATTAAAAAAAAAAGCTGTGTTAGAGAAGCTAAAGCTTTCTGTGTAGCACTTGACTCAGATTCCATCTTGCCAAATGTGCCTGCCTCCTTCCCTACTCTTCTCCAGAAAAACAAAACAACCAAAAAAATAATACATAGCTGGCCCTTCTTTCCAGCTTTCTGGTGAATTGTCAGGAAGTGGAAATTCATGGTCCTCTATTCCTCAGCAGGTTCAGATACTTGCTCTAGAGTCTTTATCCTGCGGGTCTCATGGAAGTTACATTCTAATAGGGGAGACAGGAAATAAACAAGTAAACCAATACTAATGTAAAAACAGGTAGTGATAAAGTGCTATGGAAAACATAAAGCAAGATATATCAGTCAGAATCCAAGCAGGAAAGCAGTAGTCCAATAAACAATGGTCTAGGTTTAATATGGAGAATTAATTGTGATGATGTTAGAAATGCTTTAAGAGCAAACAGGTGACAATGAGATAACCCAGAGATTTGCAGTTGACCTTTGGACTGAAGAATAAGGAAAACAAGCCCAAAGGCCAAGCCACTTTGCAAACGCTGGGACCATGGCAAAGATGCAGTGATTTCTGGAGATACTACCCAAAAATAGAGAAAAGGGAAGAAATCTCCAAAATTCTCTCCCTGCTTCTTTCCTTTTCTTCTCTCCCCCAAAATAAATATCTCTCACTGACCAAACTTAACTAGAAGTCAATTGGCAAAGGAGGCTGGGAGATGTAACTTGTAAGGATCAATCTTACAGCACGGAGAGAGCAAAGGTGGGGAATGGGTGTCCGATGAAACAGACAAAACATCTGCAGATGTGGGAAACTACACCAGGCAAGGTGAAGAGCAAATGAAAAGATCCTGAAGAGACTAGCTCGGCATGGTCAAGGAGCAGTGAGGAGGCTGGTGTGGGGAGTGCAGAGCAAGCAAAGGATAAACCAGCAGCAGAGGAAGTCAGAGAGAGAGAGAGTGGAGGCCAGAGCATGCAGGGCCTTCTAGGCTATGGTCAGGAACTTAGGGGTAGTGCTAAGCATGATGGGAAACCATGGAAATGTTTGAGTACTAGAGTAATGTGAGCTGATCAACATATTTGAAAGATTTCATTCACCTTGCAAACATAAGTAACCTCAAGTGCTGGGTATGCATATGTTCCCACAAATCTCTGCTATGTTTCAGCCCCCTGTCCTGCCCCTCTGGTGCAGAATGTCCCATAGGACCCATCTGGGACTTGCCAATTTTGGTACCAAACAGTTACAGTACTGTCCTCTCCGGAGCAGCCCTACCAGCTTTGTGTTTTCAAACCATTCAGGTCGAAGCAGGTTTGAGGGGACAGTGCCTGAACTGTCTGAGTTGTATTGGTGCTAGAGCTGTCTGCTAGTTGGAATGGTCAACTGAAGAACATAGCCCTTGGAGGTGGAGGTGAGATGGTTTTCTTCTATATAGGAATTCCAACTTCGAGGATTCACTCAGTGCTTGACAGGAGGCTAATTAGAGTAAAAGTGGGAAGAAGTTACATGTGTCACAAAATGTTATTATCCTCATGCTTTACCTTCAACATTTAGCACTATAAAAACCATTCCTAGCACCATACAAAACAAGCAGCGGGTCAGCTTTGACCCATGAGCCTTAGGTTGCAAAACCCACTGCTCTGGAGTAAAGTCCCCTGTTGACAAATCCTCCCAGCAGCACCCTGAACATAAATGGAAAGCCAGAAATCACTAGACAGTTGAGGAAAATCTCTAATGGGAGAATCAGAAACCAAAATATGGAAATAGCAAAAAAAGAAGAACAAACAGGGAATAAAACCAATGCAGGGAGCAAGAAGAAACCCACACCATGGCCCATTGGTCCTAAAAGGGACTCAAGAAATAGAATAGAGGGAAAGTCACATGGAAAAGATCCAGAAACACAATGGCATTGGATTACTCAATATTAATACTAGAAGCTAGAAAATAATGGAGTAATTCAAATTTTGGAGCGCAAATGATTTCCAACCTAGAATTAATTCTCTCAATCAAGTATGAGAACAGAACAAAATTCCTTCAATCAGTGGGTCTAAGAGACAGGGAATCCAATACAAAAGAGAAGTAATGGAAATCCTCAGAATAATGGCAAAATAACTCCCCTGGCCTCTGTGTAGCAGCCCTTGAGAGCCACCAGACTGTATTGGAACATGAACATGTGTCAGTCCTGGAGCTCCCAGTTTTTGTGGAGAATCAGGGATGGATTAGTGATACATATATAGATAACTAAGCAAACAAAAACCAGGCAATTATTAACAGAGGAAACAAGTCAAACAGGAAAAGAAATACAATAATAGTCTACCATATGACTCAGCTGTGATTAAAAATTATTCTCAGAGCAAGACAAACCCTGAATTTTGATCTAACTCACAAGTATGACATTCTATTAGGAAGGTGGGGTAGGGCTGAGAAGAGAGAAAGAGGTGTTTAGGAGAGCATAAATTCTCATCATTTCATAGTAAACAGTAAGTCAAAAGGTAATATCTAAAACAGAAAAATCATCGTTTCTTGGCCTTTTGGCTAAGATCAAGTGTAGTATCTGTTCTTAGCAGTTTAAAACAGAAAGGCAATGGGGAGCCTGGGTGGCTCAGTCAGTTAAGCGTCCGACTGAGGTCATGATCTCACAGCTCATGAGTTCAAGCCCTCTTATTGCCCTCTGGACTGACCGTGCAGAGCCTGCTTGGGATTCTCTCTCCTTCTCTCTCTCTCTCTCTCTCCCCCTCCCCTGCTCACTCTCTCTCTGAAAAATAAAAATAAATAAATAAATAAACATTTTAAAAAATAGAAAAGTCAGGTGAAAGCACTATAAACATGTAATTTAGAAATATAATATAAATGCTAAACAACTAAAAAAGGGTACCAGTGATTACTGCTGGGGACTGAGAATGGAGGAGGAAAGGGACAGCTCTTTGTTATTTCTGGGTAGTTATTATAAGAATTGCTCAATTCTTTGTGATAATTCTCTGCACATGCACACTAACTCTGCACATGTGCAACATGGATAAAAATTCACACGCAGATCATGTTGGTTGCCCTATACAGAACTGATTGGAAGGGGCAAGTGCGAAAGCAGGAGAACCAGTGAGGGGTTCTGTGTAAGCAGAAGATGGTAGCAATGGAGATAAGAGTTGACATATTCAAATGCACTTTGGGGGTTGACACAGCCACATTTGGTAACGCGTTCACTACAAAGGCAAAAGAAACAGAGCTGTCAAAGACAATTCCCAGGTTTCTGGCACGAGCAACACATGGAGATACCATTTAATGAAATGTGAAATGTGTTCAAGTTGAGGATCATAGGAAACTTTCAGCTCGAATGTGGGAAAATAACTCCCAAGACTGAATTTTAATGGTGACCAGCTTCTCTGATTTTCATAGGATTTTTTTTCCCCGTGTATGCATCTAATTCTGGAAAACTCCTGTGAGATTAAATTTCCCAAGTAGCAAGTTGAGTCACTTTGCCATTACTCCAAGACAAATCTATAAGTGGTATACTCTAAGGTTGTCGCTGTACCACCTACACAATGCTGTCAACCTGCCTTGCGCTTTCTACCAGCCCCTTATTTACAAACGAAAAGGTGCAATCCATAATGAGTGGCACTGATTTGCTAAAAATATATTAATCTTGTTACTGAACAAGTTATTGCTGTTTTCATTTGACTTAACAAATTATTTTATAATAAACCTACCACTAAAGACGAATAAACTGAATGGAAACATTTAAAAATACTCCCCAAAGTATTCATGTAGAGGAGAGCAGTACCTGTGGCAATACCCATCTTAAGCAACCTCCCCAGAAATAGTTTATGGGGGCATTTTGCAGTAGAGACCCTCACTCCACCACTCAAATCCTCAGGTGTAGTAACACCTGAATCACATCAGATGGTAACCAGATGGTGAGTCTCTGAGGACCAGTGAAGAACACAGATTTAGGTAAAAATAGGAAAGAAAACCAAAGGAAAGAAGCTAGTTAGCCAGAAATCCTATGCAGAAAAACAGCCTTATGAGAAGAGAACAGCAAAGCAATTCAGAACAATCAAGCTGACGTCTTCCCAAAGCTAACATATCCCTCCAAATGCAAGTGACATCACCCTTGACCAGGAGTTGAGAGAAAAGAAGGTGGCACTGAGGTCAGGGTTGATTTTTTTTTTCAGACTTGACTTTGTTTGGCCAGCATGAGGGCTATGAAACTACTCTGGCCCCCCACATGAAGGAACACAGAGCCAATCCTCGAGCTGCATGGACAACATGTGTCAGCAGCTTAACAGGTATCGGCCTGCCATGGTTTTTATTACTTCTTACACAAACAATTCTAAATACCGCAACTTCTAGAGAAGTGATAAGGTCCAGCAGGTTAGGTCAGTAAGCATTCCTTTCCTGCTTTCCTGGAAGCCTTTTACACCAGCACTTGGCCTTTTTGCATCAAGTACTTAACAAAGACTCTTGTCCTACAATTAGCTAGACGGTGTCTTTCTGTTAGGTGCTTCTCCGTATGTATATTTTTATCTGAACTGAATTATCCAGTGAATTTTAGCAGTTGGATAGACTTTGTGTTATGTCTTTCTAAATCTACCAGATCAACTGTGTTTGTTCTAAATTTACTAGACGCATCTAGTTAAGCAATTCACCTGATCTTGTCTTGTTTTGTTATTGTATTGGTGCTTTATTGTTCCTGATTGGCATATCTTAGCCAAGAGTGGGAAAAGGAGTGTGATAGGCCCACCTTACTACACACACACACACACACACACTCACACACACACTTACAATACTTGCTGAATGAAGTAGGTGAGAGTCTTATATTGGAGCAGGTATTTTAAAGACAGCCTTCCACTGAAAATGAGTCATTTTTATTAGCAGTCAAACAGCATAATTAATTTAGAATACTTTGATGATTAATTTCAGAAGTGCCAATAGTGTTAAATTAAGAGGACTAGATAGTGTCATTTGAGGTCTAAATAGGTACTCAAAGGCCCAGGATAATACAGGACACATGTAAGCTTATTCTGCTACAGGATATTTGGGAATGCCCTTGTCCTGGTAAGTGACGAACTTTTCTGTCACTTAGAAACAGACTCAGTTTCTCCTTTTATCAAATGGCAAGAAATCTTCCTACCAGTCTAATGGGACCTTAGTAAAGACTTATGTCCGAGAAGTTAATGAATTTCTTTTAAATGCCAATTGTGGATATCAAAATAAAAAGGTAAGTGTAACCTATTGAACTAATTCTGCTAAAGCAAAGGTTATGCAGGTGATAGAAGACAGTATCCCAAAACACTAAATATATGTGTTAATTTGGACTATACTTATATTAGTAATCATTGCTCAAATTATTAAATTAATTTCATCTTTTAGATTAGTGCTTCCCTCAGTTTGGCCAAAATCACCCAGGGACTTTTAAGAACCACAGATTCCCTGATCTTACTCCAGATGGAAATGTCCAGGATTGAAATCTGGGCATGTACTTTTAAAAAGAGCCTCAATGATTCTGAGCCAGGTTTGGAATCACTGATTTAAGAAAGCCAAGATAACTGGCTCTTAATTTGTTGTGTCTGGTTACTTTGCTTGCCTTAAAAATCAACCATATATGTTGCTGATCACCCAGCAACATATATCAGCAACATATATGGTTGAGTCAGTCAATTATTCATGCAAAAATTTCCTAAAATGGAATCTTGGAGAGACCTATTAATAGTTTTTCAACACTGAAACATTGCATTAAAGACTATTCTTTTGATCTCTTTGCTCAGCCCCAATCTGCTAAACTTAATTTATTGTCAAAGCATAAGGAGTCTGAGCAAATAGTTAAAAAATCCATTGACTAATTTAATGTTGCCTTGTTAATAAATGTGTGAGTGAATAATAGTTTGGTAAATTACTTTATAGACATTTCTTACTTATATTTTCCATGCTTTCGCTCCCCAGTCTACCTATAGCAGGCCCTCCTCCATTGTTTGTTGTTTTATTGCCTGGGGGAAGGGAAGGAGAGGGGTAAAAACAGAGGAAGGCCCTCTCCCTGAGGTTTTCCAAAATTCTAATCCCTTAGGAGAATTTATAAGACTTGAGAAAGGGTAAAAGGGACACAGGTTTTGAAAGAAGAAACAGAATAGTCTGGAAAAGCAGGCAGAAGAAAGGAGCTTTCTGCCAAAATAGTCAACTTTCTCCCAGGGCTAGGAGACAAAATGGGGAAGACTTACTCCTCCTGCATAGTACCCCAGGGTGTGTCAGAGCCTTGACCATGGTCACTTGATACATCAGGCAAAGAATTCAGAGAGGTTCCTGACTCCTAAAAGTACCTGAGTCCCAAGCATGGTATTCAAACAACAAAAACTACCAGGCCTGAAGAGTCAGGTAAACAGGGACAGTGGCCTGCTCACATTTATGTGTCCAAAAGACCAGAGACCAGATGCTCTGCCACCCCACCATGACACCTTGCCTGGTATAAGGCCTTGTGTTCATTTCCTAACATATTACCACATACCAGGTGACTTAGAACAACAGACAGTTATTGTCTCACAATTCTGAAGCCTAGAAGTCTAAAACCAAGATGTCAACAGGGCCATGCTGCCTCTGAAAGCTATAGGGAAGAATCATTCCCTGCCTCTTGCAGCTTCTGGAGGTATTGGCAATCCTTGGTGTTCTATGACTTATAGATGCATCATTCCAGTCTCTGTCCCCATCATCTCATGGCAGTCTTCTCCCAGCACGTTTCTCTTCTCTTCTTATAAGAACACCAGTTATATTGGACTAAGGGCCCATATGACTCCAGTATAACTCATCTTAACTAATTATACCTACAATGGCCCTATTTCCAAGTAAGGTAACAGTCTGAGGTACTTCAGGTTAAAACTTCAGCGTATCTTTTGGGGCCAAACAATTCAATCCATAACAAGCCTCAATATCTCAGCCTAACCCCAGAGTAAGAAGGAACACCAAGAATTCTTGAGGTGAGATGCTCTTCAATATCTCCCTGATATTATGATATCAGGATTTGGGTACCGAATTAAGCCCATTTTACTAAGAGTAAAAATATATCTTGTATACTTGAGTTTGTAGACTAAACACTGTGTGCACTATGATTTTCATTCAAAGGTTTAGTATGTATAGGAAGTGTTTCATATCTTAACAATCTCTTCTGTACAAGAGATCTGGGAATTCTCTGCAAGAGTTCCCTAACTCCTCCCTCAGTGTTTTATACAGTGTAAGTACCTATCAGATATGAAATAAATGAATAAACATATCACAGAATTCCAACAGAAACCTTTCTCTTTATTGGATATTTATACAACCTGATATTTTTCTTTGAAGATATCAAACTACTTAAAATAAAGTCAGTTTCTACCTTGATTTCTGAACCTGATGTTACTTTAAAAAACATTTGAGTTTTAAAAAAATTGGTTTCATTTAGGATCTTCTTTATAACTTTCATGGTTACTTTTCTCATAGTTTATTTCATTTTTTTTCTCCTTCAAAAAGTAGATCACTGGGGAATTACAATCCTTCTAAAAATTCTAAATGCAGGTACAACATTTAAAGCTCATTTGATTAAAATCATTCCTTAGAACAGTGGCTTTTTGAAAAGGTTAATTTTCTTCTAATGTAGTCAGATTTTTAAATCAGAATGCTAGTGCTTCAGTAGCTATATTTATTTCAGAAATGTCAACCAAAAATTCAGACTGTAATAACCAACTAGGAAAATAATAGTTACAGAACCCATGTCACTCTTGAATTATAGCAAAAAGAAGACCCGATATATAATATAGAAACATTTTAAAAGATAGGAATTTGATTTAACTGACATAACATATTTAGTGACCTTGTTTCATGGATAAAAATAGGCAAACTTTCCCCTGTGTCCTTCTCATCTTTTTGAGGAAGAAACATAAGGATAAAGTCAGATGTTTGCATTGTTGGGTTTGAGCTCCCCTACAGAGGGCATTTAAAGCTTTTTCATAGCCCCTGAATTCAGAATAAAAGACTTATTTAAAAAAAAAATACTGTGTGTGTGTTCAGAAAAAAAAAAAATGTTTGAGTTAACATCAATCCAAGAGACACAAACCCCCTGATCTCTTGCCATGAAGGAGTAATCACTTTTGATGTTACTGTAAAAGATTTCCAGCTGTTCAAAAACAATTCAAGGCCATTAAACTAGTTTAAAAAATTAAATCCTTGTTTTTGAAGTCATAAACATAGATGGAAACTATAGCCTGCAAATAGATGTGAGTTTAATTTTTGGTATCTGCTCAATCATACCCATCTCCCACATGTTTTAGTATCATTGTGTTAGGACTTGAAATACTTTAGAATCACGGAAAGGTACATTTGAGAAGTCATTTATTCATTTGTATTTCTTCAAACTGAAGTCTTCTTAAAGGATCCTTAAATATTCAGGTGGGGAGGCTTCCTAAATTGTTGTGTATGTGAATTTTCTTTTAAGAGTGGAGCACTTTGGAGGAACCATGAAAACATAGCTACAAGTCTTAACAAATTTTTTGTCACCCAATGTCGACTGGACAAAGAGATAGGAGAGGAAACCGCACAATCTGACCTGTTCTTGACAGAACACCAGAAGGAATGCTAATGCCTCAACTTTTACCTAATTCTGTTCAGCTTAAAGAAATGAAAAGAATTAAAAGAGAAAAACAGTGCTGTCAGGAAAAAAAAACAAAAAACAAAAAAAAACCCCTGTGGTGCTAAATCAGAGCAGAGTTCCACAAGAACCCAACTATTACATTGGTTTGATGATCAAGGCCATCCCCTTCAGCAAAGTAAAGAGACTCTAGAACCAAGCTAAAAACTGTTTTGCCTCAATCTTGCTTTGGTTATGACTATGAACTTGATTAAATGCCTGAGGTACAAACCACAAAACCCCAATGAAGGTCCGATATAAAGGAGATAGTTGTGGCAAGTATACAATTCCCACTGTGAAGAGAAATTAAGAATAATCTATATTTAGAATAATTTTTATCTAAATCTTCTTCAAACTTTATTGAAATAAAATCTTTGTTGGGGGGAATGGTCAGACAAAATTTTTGAAAGTAGAACTGTGAGGGCAAATTTGAAAATAGACTTAGCATTAGCCATCTATCTATTTAATAAATAGGTTAGATATTAACAGCAGCCAAATACTAGGCTAGGTGTTGAACATACAAAGATGAAATCTGTCTTCAAAAAACTTGATGATTAGTTGAATTTGACAATAAAAAGGAATGAGATACTGATACCCACAGCAACATGGATAAACATTGGAAACACTGTACTAATGAAAGAAACCAATCATAAAAGACCACAAATTGATTCCATTTATACGAAATGTCCAAAATAGACAAATATACACAGTTAGAAATTAGATTAGTGATTACAAGGACAGGAGGGAGTGGGAAATGGGGAATTTCTGCTAATGGATAGAGGGTTTTGTCTGGAGGTTATAGTGTACATTGTAGTGATGTACATAGAACTCTGTGATTACACTACAAAAAGTGAGGTGTATACTTAATAGGTGAATTATATAGTACTTAAATTATATTTCAATAAATATGTTTATAGACATCAGTAGAGATAGATACATTCTTAAAATGGTATAAGTGGCACTATTTGTTCGAAGCTACAAGTAATGAAAAAAAGAATAGGATACATTGAGAAAGGGGCAATTAATTTCAAACATGTGAGATTGATAGTCACTGAATAATCAATGCATGGTCATATCAGGATGCTTCTTTGTGAATAACTCAAAAATAAACTTTACACAACGATATAATTTAGAGTTTCAGAACGAATATGTAGTGTTTCAGAACTAATAGGACACTAAAGATTTCCAAGTAAGGATACAAAATTGAACCCATAAAATTATATCCAAGCATCACAAAAAGCTAAATATGTTTTAAAAGATTAAAAAGTCACAAAGTAAAAAAAGGACAAGAAATGATAACAATGGAGGAATGATGTCAGCACACTTTTGGATTTACCAGCAGCAACATTGAAAGATGAAGACAATGGAGAGCAATGCTTTCAAAATTCTGTGAAATGATGATTTCTAAAGTTCTATACCCAGCCACACTAACACTCAAGTTTGAAGTTTAGCAAAAGATGTGTCATAAACCCTTCCTCAGGAAGCTAGGATGAAGGATGGCCTCAAAAAAAATAAAACAACAAAACAATAAAGAGGAAGGCATGAGATGCAACTCAAGAGAAATGTTAAGAGATTTCCCATTATAATAGTTATTCAGGAAGCTAAGAGAACAGCCAATCTAGAGAGGAACATGAAATTGAGGATTCCAAGAGAGTCCCTGAGAGTGGAGATGTTGTCAAGGATAAAACTGACAGATTATTTAATGTTTTTGACCATATTGGGAAGGATTTTTTTTTTAAGAATTAGAGGTACAACAACAATTTTTTTTAAATGACAAAATGAGGCAATCATTAACTGTAAGAAAAAAGTTGTATAAGAAAGGAAGTGTGATCATAATACATTATTTAGTGAATGGTGAGAGGTGTTTATATAAATATAGTAATAAAAACCCTGAATATTTAGTTTTCCAAAAATTATGATTATCTTAAAAAGAATAAGGTGATAAATAGCAGAGGTCAGGGATAATACGAGAGCTAAATTCTCATCTTGCAAGAATTAAAAAATCAAGGAATACTGTTTATATATATTGAGTTAAGTAGCTCAACAAAAAGCTCTAAGACCTGATCATGGTTACCTTTGGGTAATGAAACTCAGGGAAGAGTAGAGCAGAAGATTATCATTTTTCATCACAAGTCTTGTAATAGTATTTGACATTCTTAACTTCATAGATGTATTGTTTCCTAAAAATTAATATTTGAAAAAATATACTCAAGCACTGAAAATACTGCCAAGTCAAGAACATGGATAGTCAAGTGACATGTTTTATTCTTCTTCGCGGTTTCCTCACAGCACTAAAATAGTACCTTGAATATATTAGAAGCCAAATAAGTATATACTATTTGATAATGACCACTCACATGCCAATTCTGTGGATTTGACAGTAGATCCTGTGGGATATAATCTCAAACCTAATTTTGTCTTTATAAAAAGAATCTAGAGGTCACAACATGCAGTGCAGTCCTTTGTCTTGATATGGGAAAGAGTTAGATGCAACTAGAGGAAAACAGTTCTGGTTATGTTTATCATACAATGCCTGGCAAACTGTAAAGTGCTCAATCAATTAACCAATACTTTTTATTACAGTTTAACTTAGAGAATCAATAATATGAGCCAACTACTTCTATTTTTTATGCTTTTTATGCCCTCTAGAACTTTGTATCCTGTTTCCATGATTTTCAAAAGGATTTTCTCCTTCCTTCAACATCAATTGATTTAAGATGTATTTTTTAAGAAGGTATGAAAGATGGCAAATGCATGGGGCTCATATCACCACTCCCCCACCCATGGCAGGTATTGCCATCTAAGGACATGCGTGGGTGGCAGAAATGGCATGGCATATTCAGGGACAAGGAAGTTGATTGCCTTGTCTGGAGTGGAAGTTTATACACTAAGTAGCAGGAAATGAAACCGATCAGCAGTGCAAGAACAGGATGCTGAGATTTGGATAGTTGAAGAATTTGAATAGGATTCATTGAGAGTGGTAAACCTTTTTGAACTGGAAAGCAGCCTAATAAATTATAAACACACAGGAAAGAGGTTCTTAAATTCTATGAAAACAGTCACTCGTTGGATAGTGGAAATGATGCAGAGATAGAAAGTAGATTATTAAGGCAGAAGAGAATTTGGTGAATTACTAGGCTTAAGAACTAAGGAGAAGGCAGTATTGTACATAATAACAAGTAATATAATTAACTTTTTTTGTAAAGCATTTACTGTGGTGCCTGGATGTTGTGCTAAGCCCCGCTGAAGGGGACTTTATTATCACTATCATCCCCCCATTCTCCAGTTGAGGTAACTTAGGCAATATAAAGTAACTTGGCCAGAGACCCACAACTTATGGGTGATTAGATCCAAGACTTAAACCGGTCATCTATTTCCTGGAATGGAGAATTTGGGAAGGTAGATTGGATATCCAAGTGGAAATGACTAGTAGTTAGATAGAAGTATGGAACAGACTTTATGTGAGAAATTACAGTTTAACACATTTAGAGGGAGTCACTACCATTTTGATGAAAGTATTCATTTTGAAAACGGAGGGGAATAGGGATAAGAACAAAGACTTGAGTCAATGACTACAAGGAGAAAAGGAGACATCAAAGGAGAAAATGAAGAGTTGAAGAGGTGAGGAAAAGATCCCGTGTTATATAATCAGAACCCTGAACACATTTTCAAGGAAAGAAGATAATCAACAGTGCCAAATGCCACAGAGAGATTTAGTGGGTAATAACAGACAGTGACAAAGGGCTGGTAGAAAAGCTCAGAAAAGCATCATTTCAGTTGTTCACTGGGAATGGAAACCAGATTGCCAAGGATTCATACGAGAAGAGATGATGAAGAAATTAACACAATCAATAATATATACTACCTATTCAGGAATTAGTCAATGAAAGGTGGTTGTCTGGATGCAGTAGTTCAGAAGGCAATGATGTAAAGTTTTATATTCCAAGGTAGGGAAAAACCTAGGCCTAGTTAAAGGCAGAGAAAACAGAGTTGTTGTGGGTTTTTTTTTTTTTCATGAAGCCAATCTTAACTGTAAAGAATACACCTGAAAATGTTGAGAAATTCATTAAACTTATCTCTGCAAATGTAGTAGTCAGCCAACATATCATTCCTTCCAGATAACCCTGGGCCTAAAGCCAGATAGAGTGCATTCTTAAGAAACTCACTAAGAAGTGATGTGCCTCCAACGCCCTGCGACTCATCTGGGAGAGAAATGCCTGCCAAGAGGGGCCTTTTGAACATTCAGAGGAGTAGCTGATTCTGCCAGCATAGGATCAAAGCCAAGAAGCTCACTCCTGAGACTAGAGCAAGGTCAGCGAGGAAACCAGTGTTCAGGGTGGGGTGGGGGATGTTTCAAATGGAGCACTCAAATGGAGCACTCAGGAGGCAGACATTTCGCAGACGTTTGAGTGGGTGTTCATGTCATCACTTGGCAAAGCTCAAGGCAGAGTCAAGACCCAAGTGGCAGTCTGTCTCCACTGAATAGGTCAGCAACTGCCTTGCATGACAAATAGCCCTGCTATCAATGCCCCTTATACCCATTAAGCCAGTTGAAATAAAAGGGCAAAAGCTTGTAATCAGCCTGAGGTGCCAGTAGACACACAAGCTAGTGCTTTCCAGATACCTAAACCTCTTACACACCTGTACAGTAAAAGGGAAACAAATACACATCTCTCTTTGAAAGAATTTAGAAAAATCAAAGTCTCACACTCTGGAGTTCCTAGTCTGGCACTAGCAGAAGTTAGACTAGAATCCAGGTTTCTTGCTTCATTTGTTAGAAAGTTACAGTAGCTATGTTCTCTCTGAGTGACCCCCAATGCAACCAATTTGGTTATTTGACATGTATTGTATTTTCAATTTGAATTAAAAGCTATTAATCCAGGGTTAAATCCTTAGGCAATAGGTTTTTCCTTTCTAGGAAGGGTGGGTAAAAATCCTCACCCTTTTTAATGCCCAGAGCTAACAATTAACTTTCCATCTTTATGTCTACATCAAATCTGCCAAAAAGAAAAGTCAAAAACATCCTCCCTGAGACAAAATTCAAAAGCTGAAAAACATCTTAAGAATTAATCTCTATGCCTTATTCTTTGGCTGGCAGGTTAAAAACTGAATTTGCATAAATCCATAGCAGTCAGCCCTCTCTTGTTTGTGTGGGTAAAAGAGGTCTTCACATGCTGAAGGGGAGGTCTGGCTATGCTGTTACAAAGTCATGAAAAATAGTATGAAGATGAGTACAATGGAGTGCTTTAACTAGGAGCCTGGGAGTAATTTTAAGACAAACTACCTAAGGGTTGATAAGAGGGTAAAGAAAAGGCTGACTACCACCCACTGATATATAGGCACAGTCTAACCCTTAGAGGAAAGGGAAGGGAAAATGAAGTTCAGGTGGGAAGTTTATCTGGGATAAACTTGCTGGCCCAAGTCTACGACTCCTCTAATTTCCAGTAAGTTGTTCTGCCTGCTCACTCCACCCAACATAATATATCCTAGTCTGGTAGTCAGCCGTATAGCTAACACTGGCATCTATCCTGATTGGCTGGTGCCACGTCATACCTCATTAAGTATTTTAAGACTGGCCCTGGTTATATCCGAAATTAGACTCATCATCTCCTCTTAAAAGCTAAACTCATTATCTCCCTTCCTAAAATTTTTCTTTCTTGTGTGCTTTCTTTCCTTCATGCCACTTCCACATTCCTAATCACCCTGTTAGCTTCAGTTAGCTTTTGACTCCTGCCCCACATTTGTTTGCCTCTCCTCCAAATCCAAGCAATTTTCAAATGCAATGGGTGTGTCATACCTTGAGATTCTGCAGGGTACCACCAGTTATATACTGGAGAGGCAGGAAGGACAGACGAGACATCACTAATGACCACTGGTGGGTGGCTGGGGAGAGGAGCACATGCCAGGGGAGGTGTAAGATCAAGTGTGTAGAGTTCTCCAACTATAAACCAGGTAGTCTGCAAAGATATGTGTGGCGAAGGGGGCATGCGACTCATCAGGTATCTAAAACAGGTGACAATTGGAAGCCGGCACATGGTTAGTCACATGATTCATAGTTGGTCTACAACAAATGGCAGGACTGACATTGGAAGCCCTCTTATCAGGCAGGCCTCAATGGCAGGTGAAGGGGGCAATAAGACAACACAGATGAACACCCCTTAAATATGGACTGTGTTGCTGAGCAATTAGCCCAAGAGGAACTCAGAAACAGGGACTAAGGCAGGAATTTAGTTGTAAGAACTGTGTTATGAAGCAAGGAGGATAGAACTCAAGAATAAAGTAGAATAAGAACCAGGGATCTTTGATTATCAGAATTTAACCATTCAGTTAATGTTTACCAACTACCATCAGAGCGGACATTGGAAAAGAGTTTAAATGTAAGTGCAATTCAGTACGACAAGTGCCAAATCCAGATTCAGACAAGTTCAGAAGAGTCCAAAGGAGCGGATGGTCAGCTGTACCACCTGGAAGTGTTATACAAAGCTACATAGAGGAAATGGTGCTCAAGCAGGTTCTTAAAGTACAGTCAAGCCCTGGCAATGTGGAGAGGGGACTTCAGACAGAGAACATAGCAAAAGTGCTGAGGATCAGTGCCTAGAGAACTATAAGGCATTCACGTGCATTGCATTGGGAGCAAGGGTGGCTATGAGTGTAGCTATCAGACCATGTAGATAGGTTTGGAGAAGCATCTCTGGCATCTGATGGGAAATTTCCTGGATATTCAAGCAGAGCTGGCCTCGAGTACCAAATTTAAATGAGGTAGAGTGGAATGCAAGGCCTAAGATATATTGAGCTTCTGCACCTATCTCCTCTCCTTTCTCTTGAACACTACCCTAATTCAACCCACCAAAACCTCTTAAGTTTATCTAAACCAGTGTAGTGTTCTCTAACCAGTTTTCCCAATTAGAGTCCTCCATTCCTTTCAATCAACTCTACACATCATTCCCTGCTCAACTTTGAACATCCTATTCTCCTGAAAAAAAATTCTTTAGTGTCTCCCTATTGCTGGAAGGATCAAGATTCCTATTTGTATTCTATGTTTGAAGGACTACTGTAGGACTCAATTAAATATTTATTTATTTCATGCTATAAAAATAATACAAAAATTTCTACAACACAAAGGTGTCATTGACAATGGAGATGATGGATGAGAGGTAGAGAGAAGTACAATTAGGTAGAACAGAAACCACAGGCTTCCCAGCCCTCATCTTCTCTGCCCTCCCATCCCTTTGAATTTTTTTCTCCCTCACTGTTTGGAAGAAGGAACACAGAGCCAAGCAGCCACAGCTGATGCAATGACATCTTTGTAGCTTTTGTCGTGCGATGTCCTCTGTGGCACTACCTTGGTTTTTTGTTTTTGTTTGATGACTTAGATCTTATACTTTCTAAATTTAATGAGTACCTATCAGTGTGATTTTCTTGTGCTCAATTTATTTTATTTTCTTTTCTATGCCTGCAGAATAAGATTTATTTTGCTTTATAAACTTCACTGGCACATAAAAATAGATTTAGAAAAGTATGGGATAAAATGAAGTAAATAAAAGAGGTTGACCACTATTTTCATGTCAACAATTTAAAATCTTGAGGCTGTAAGTCCAAAATGGTAAGGAATTACTAATTCCAAAATCTTCGCTTTTGTTTGAATGTTGAATATCTTACACACAAACGGTAACTGCAATAATGCATGATAATAGAAAGTCAAAAGCTATCTTTATAAAAGGGATTAATCTAAATCAAGAAGCAATTTTTTCTATAACAAAAATCAAAAGGAAAGTGGACAGGCAAGATCAACCTACCCTCTAATGTATGTTTTACAAATGGCTCCTGTGAGTTTCCAAAAATAGCACTGCCTCACTTCACAGTTACCACCTTTTTCATAAACACAAATCCCCTTCCATCACAGTGTAGTCTGAGGATATGAGCTCAATTTTAGATAATTCTTGTAGCAATGAAAATAGTTCACATAAACGACAAGACCTTTATATGTGACATCACTTGCAAAGGACATAAATGGCCTCTGTCTGTTAATAGTTTGCTTTTAAATTCTATTCCACTCACATGACTGAAGAGACTATCATTTGTATAGGTTATATTCAGAGAAATAAACTTCCTCAACCATCTATCTATCCATGAAGCTAAAAGCTCTGAAAAACCACCACTGGCCCCAAACCTGAGATTTTATTACAAATGACACCAGGAATTTGGCAGAGGAAGGAAGCAAGGTCAGGTTGTTTGATCAGGGATGGCAGAGTCAATTTTTATGGCTCCCACTAGATAGACCTGTTTCCAGGTGCAGCTGACCACAACACTGTTCTCTGCCACCTCAGGAAGAGCTCAAACAGCACAGCTTACCCTGCCTTAAAAGTGCTCAGTCATAACACCATGAGCTCTTTTCTAGAATACTGGAACACCAGTTAGGGTGCTTTGGGCTGTAAGGAACAGGAAGGCCCACTAATAGTGGCTGGAACAAAAGAGCATTTATCATTTCACAGAACAAGTCGCCTGGAAGCAGGGGCAGTTCCACAATTGAAGCAAGAACTCCACGATGTCATTGAGGACCCAGGTTCTTTTATCTTTCTGTTCTCCCTACTTAGAGCTTTACTCCAAAATATAGAAGAAAGACAGACTTTCCATGCATCTCTTTTTTATCTCAGAGAAAGTCCTTTAGCAGAAGCCTCCTGTTGAATGACTTAACAACTGATTTGGGTACATGCTTAAGCCCTAGCTATAAAGGTAAAAAGCAACATTGGTCATCTCCTTGTCTTCAGTTCTGGCCTGTCAAAGTTTGGCAGCAAGACAGAAATGGATGCTGGACAGGCGGCAGGAGCAGGTATAGAATGCAACTGGGAGGACAGCCACAGTATCACGAGCAGAAAGTTAACTGCTTTTAACCATAAACATTTAAAGTATGCTCCTTTGTACTTACAAATAGCATCCCTTACCAACATGCCTTGCTATGTTTGCACATCAGGTAATAAATAAGAGGGGCATTACCACATTCCAGATGATGATGATGATGATGATCGTAAATGAATAACATACTTGTATTTGCAAAGTATATTTCTGAGCAATGGTCAATAAAACTGGGTATTTCTGAATGGTTGTTTTTTTCCCCTTAGATATCAATTAATTTCTTCAGATATGTAAACTCCAGGAATCAATATCCTAATCTTTAAAAATGGGTATAGCACGAATAACACTTGGAGAAGGCATATATATATATATATATATATATATATATATTCAAAATGGATTATTTTCTGAGAATTATTTATAAGCTTGGATAAAGAAGGATTGATTATGTCAATTATTGGATCTCTCCCCAGGGGCAGAGTTTGCCTGAGAGCTGCTGTAGGAGGGCCCCTGTTGGTCTTTGGGAGAAAGGGTATGATAATCACCACACCATTTCACTGGACTCTGTCAATATTTGTTAGATTTTCCAGAGAAACAGGACTGCCTATTAACAGTTCGACTGCACAAAAAGTTAATCAACATTTTCAACAGGAATACTGTGCTGGCACCCATAATTCACTTTTAATATGAAAGATAGGTTCATAAGAGAAGAACACTCATTGGCCTACTATAGGAATGTTGAAACTATGGTAAATTATTTTATTTACTCAATAACTAGACCCATACAAGTACATGTGACTTGACAGAACCAAAAAACTTCCTCTTTATACCCTAGGCTTATCCCTTATCCCTTCTTACTTACAATTATTAGTACCTACAGTTTTTCTATTACCACAGTAGCCAAAAACAAATCTTTGAGTGAATGAGACTGGGTTGGGGGAGGACGGAGGGGAGAGAGGGAAAGCAGTAGAAAGATGGGGCCTTCTTCAGGTATGGATCTGGGACCAAGAGCATGAGCACAAGCCTGGGAGCTTGGTAGACATGCAGAAGCTTGGGCTCCACCCCAGACCCACTGAGTCAAGACTTGCATTGTAACAAGACCCTCGGACAATTCCTGCACAGGTTTCAATGTCTGAAGCACTGCTCTGGGTCCTGAGGCAGTATCTCCAAAGAACAAGACCTGATATTGTGCATGTGCTTGGAGCCTGGCTTCTGGGGACTGTAAAGGTTGGGAGTAAGGGAAAGGTCAGGTGAATGGGACAGGCCAGCCCAAGTGAGGAAAGAAGGTACCAAGAGGGTGACAGTGCCAATCATGGTGATTGCTAGCTTTGATTACACACTGACAACAGCAGGCACTATGGTAAGGCTTTTCATACATTGTTTCTGATCCTCATAACCTCGCAATGTGGATAGCATGAGGAAATGGAAGTGCAGGGAGGTTAGGTAACTTGCCTAGGCGTGTATAGCCAACAATTGACAAAATCTGGATTGCCTCCTGGGCTTTGGAATTAAAGAAACCCAAGGAAACCCAAGTTCAAATCCTCTTGTCTCATACTACATGCATAACTTTGTCAAGTAAGTTTCCTCTCTGTGCTTCTTTTCCTCCTCTGGAAAATTGGGGTAAGAAGATTTATTTAGCATCTAGTGTATTGTGAGGTTATGTGTATATATATATATATATATATATATATATATATATAACTAGAAGAGCTTATCTTTGCATAATATGAAATATGTGTGCACTAAATAGCAGTAGTATATACTATTATTACTATTTCCACTAAGAAGGAGGTCTCCAAAACCAAAGCAACGTCTTCACAATTGTGTCCACATTAGCCCTATTTCATTCAGCACAGCGGAATACTGCACAGTGGAAAGTGCAAAAAATGTGTAGGATAGGGTCCTGGCCTTCGTTCAGCTTTAACTTCCGTGATGGATCTTCATTCACTAAGAAAGCCAGTCAATCCTTCTTGAAACAAAAATGTATGAAGTGTCGGGCGCCTGAGTGGCTTAGCCATTAAGCATGTGACTTCGGGGCTCATGTGAGGTGATGGTCTCACAGTTTGTGAGCTCAAGCCCCACATGGGGTAAGTACAAGCCCCACTTCGGGCGAGCACGAGCCCAGCTTCAAGTGAGCTCAAGTCTCTCATCCGGTAAAACACAAGCCCCCGGTGAGCCCTGCTTCTCTCTCTCTCTCTTCCTCTCTCTCTCTCTCCCCCTTGTGGGATTCTCCCTTTCTCTCTCTGCCCCTTGCTCACTTGTGCACGCTCACTCTCTCAAAAAAAAAAAAAAAAAAGTATTGTCTATCACGTGCAAATAACAAAAACAAAATGCAAAGCCCGCTGAGGGTCCCTCGCCCCAAGCAGGTGTTGCCAGCAATGTGATAAATGCCTGAGAGGCGTGTTCTGTGCATGTGGCATGGCTTGGCAACTGAGAAGAGAATGTGCCAGGTGCTCTAGTGGAGTCACAGAAGACTTCAGAAAGTTGCTGCCCACTCCCTCATGCCATCTACAACGATCTATTTATCATGTTAAAGGATGATTTTTAAAAGTCTAGACAGCACTCATTCAACTACATAATAAATATTTCAAAGATTGCATTGAACTCATTAACTGATGAAGGAAACAGATACTAAACCTGGTTCAGAAGAGATTTAGAGGGGCAAGTACTGATAGGTAATTTAATAAAGGAATGTTAGAATAAGATTGCTTAGCTGTATAAAAAACTGGTTAATGTCCTACTGGATAACAAACTGTAACCTTAGGAATTATCTTTTTTCACTGGATGGAAATGATCGCACTTCCATGAATGCAGTAGAAGAGAGGATTTCCTGCTTTCCCAGCCTTATCACTTTCTGAAGAGCTGAAAGGAAAGAGTTGGTTTTAATTATTCCATATTCTTTGGACTTTAACAGTATTTTTTTTTACATCAAATAAAACGTGAGGTTAGAGAAATTCAGAATTATCTGGAGTCATATTTCTGAGTATATAGCACTAAGTCTTAGGATGTTCATGTCATTCACTGGAGGAAATGAACTCTCTCAGAAGCAGCAAGGTGTGGTAGGGGGAGGTGGCCTGGGAGTAGTAACATACCTGGATCTGTTCAAGTCATTAAATGTCTGGTGACCTCCAAAGGTCATTTCCCCTCTCTGAGCCTCAACTTCCTCATCTGAAAATGAAGAAGTGGACTAGATGACCTCTAAGGGAATAGGTGTCAAACCTCAGTGGGCATCAGTGTCACTGGGGGGAAGCTTGGTAAAAAATAAGGTAAAAATGTATATTCCCAGACCCCACACCCAGAGATTCTGGATCAAAGTCCCAAAATGTTCTCAGATGGGTGCCAGTACCCTGCTTTTGTCAGTATGGTTTTGTTTCCAGTATCCCCAGTGATGCCCGTGCAAGCACAGACCATGCTTCGAGATGCTCTGCTTGGAGGTCTCTTCCAACCACTCGGTATCCTGGGTGCGCTGTGCTCAGGGCCTGGAAGACTGGGCTCAGCTGCCTGCTGGTGCTCTTATCACAAAATGTTCATGAATATCCATGGAGGTTTCCTTTGTTACCTATTTCCTTTCAGAAGACTCTGCAGATTAGTAAACTGGCATGGGTATAGCATTTAATAGCTCTTGAAAATAATGTACTGTTACTGCAGTGGACCTTTCTGGAAGGTTTTTGGTTGTATATTGTTAAGCTCCAACTTACTATTTTACCTACTTAAGACTTCTGAGTGGTAAATTAGTATATGCATTGTTACAATGTACTATTTTCTCAGAGAATATTATGGAAGGGATTTTATTTTACATCTAATGCAGCTGAACATTTATAATTTTCTGAGAGCTAAAATCATAAACTATCTTGAGTGGGTTTGCCTTTCATCTTTGGTTACATTTTTAAATTGGTTCTTCTAATATAGCCATTCAAGTCATTTAAGTGTGTTTTAACAACATATAAACATCAGTATTATACCCAGATAAGCTTGTATTTGTGCCCTACAATGAAACAAGTTTATTCATGCCATTCTTTGCTTCTGTAAGAAACTAACAATGACTTTCAGGAGACTTAACACAAGTAGAAACAAGATTTAAATTGACCAAGAAATCAAGGAGACTCAGGTTTGGTACACCAAGAACTTTTTTTTACGATCAAAGAAAAGAATAGAAAATAAATATCCCTTCTGTTGGCAGGCACACATACACACAAAATCAGTACTCTAATTAAGAGGGGAAAAAAATAAGCTAATGGTGAAAACTTGACTGATGTTTAAAAGTTACAAAAACTTACTATTTTTCAAAGCGGAATTTGGGCTTTCTTTTATAGTCTGATTAGCACTTTATGTTATGGCTGAAACACAAGAGTACTTGGAAAACCAAAATAATAGAACACATAAACTTCCTCTTTATCTCCTAGGGAGGACCCAATCTTCCTAGTGTAAGGTAGCTAGAAAATGAACAGACATTCTATGCTAAACTCTGAGTTAGGATTACCTGACCATTTTCCATCCACCCTCGTTGATGTTTCATTTAACCCATGATTGCTTTAAGGAAATTTTCCCATCGCCCACAACTCAAGGGCATCTCTATCTGACTGACACAAAACTCCAATAGTGAACAGATACATTGCTTCAAACAGAGCCCTCACCTCACCCAGAAAGCCTCTGTTTCAAACCTTTTCTTCCCAATAACACCAATCTTTCATTTATCTATAATTCTCTTTCACACCTGCCTTACACTGACCTTATCCTCTTACACCTCTGTGTGCATAGGATCTATGGGTAAAAGAAGGAAAGCTTTTGTTATATCTTCCTTGTTCTCCGCATTGGAAAAGAGTCTCTTGAGTCAACTGAGAGAAATGCTCTTTGGTACAAAAACATTCAACAATTTATCTAAGAGCTTCATTATATCTTTTCAAGTAAATTTTGTGTCCAAGTACAACAAATACAAAAAAGAGCCCAAATCTTAAGAGTGCAGAGAGAACACACCCCGTAATTAGCACCAGATCAAGAAAAAGAACATAACCACAACTCTAGAATCATCCCTGATGTCTACTTTAGTCACTAACTGAAAGAAAACGACTCTCAGAACTTCTAACACCATCTATTAGTTGTGCTTGTTTTTGAAATTTATGTAAATGAATTCTTGTACTATGTACCCTTCTCTGTCTTCTTTAGCTCAACATTATGTTTTTGAGATTCATTCGTGTTGTTTGTGTGGCAATAGTTTGTTTATTTGTATTGCTATGGGTCATGCCATTTTATAAAAGTACCACAATGTATTTATTCAGTCTACTCTTGATGAACATTTGGTTTATTTCTAATTTGGAGCTATTATGAATTGTGTGCGATGAACAATCTTGTACATATCTTTTTGGTGAACATACATACACACTTCATGTATATATAGATGGTGTATCACAAGTGGAATTGCTGCACCAACTTTAGTAGATACTGCCAAATGGCTTTCCATAATAGTTACACAAATTTACACTGTTATCACCAATTACTTCAAAACCACATTTGAATGTATAGTATATATCATTATGGTTTTAATTTGCATCTCCCTGAAGTTCAATATAGTTGAGCACTTTTTTATATATTTATGGCAATTCAGGCAATTCACCTTTATGAGGTGCCTGTATAAGTCTTTTGCCCATTTTCTATCAGGCTGCCTGCATTTTTCTTTTCTTTCTTTTTTAATGTTTATTTATTTATTTTGAGAGAGAGAGACAGTGAGGTAGGGGCAGAGAGAGGGAGAGAGAGGATTCTAAGCAGGCTCCACACTGTCAGCACATATCCCGCCGCAGGGCTCAATTTCACAGACTGTAAGATCATGACCTGAGTCTAAATTGGGAGTTGGATGCTTAAACCAACTGAGCCATCAGTGCCCCTGCCTGTATTTTTCTTAAGGAATTCCTATATTCTTGGAATTAATCCCACTTGGTTTTGTTGAACTATCCATTTGCATATTACTAGATTTGATTTACTGTTTGTTTAGAATTTTTGCTTTTAAATTCATGAAAGTGATTGGCTTGTAGTTTTCTATTCATGTAAACTCCTTTTCAGGTCTTAGTAATGAGTTTATACTGGCTTCATGAAACAAGTTGGGAAATGCTCCCTTTTTTTCTCTATTCTGGAAGAATGTATATAAGGTTGATAGTATTTCTTTTTATTTCTTTTAAATGTTTACTTAATTATTTTGGGAGAGATAGCAAGAGCAGGGGAGGGGCAGAGAGAGAGGGAGAGAGAGAATCCCAAGCAGGCTCCATGCTGTCAGCACAGAGCCAGATACAAGGCTTGATCCCATGAACCATGAGATCCTTACTTGAGCTGAAATCAAGAGTTGAATGCTTAACCAACTGAGACACCAAGGTGCCCTGGTATTTTTTTTTAATATTTACAATAATTTATCAGTGGATGGACATATGCTTAGTTTTTTTTTGTGGAAGGGTTTTACTAACAGATTTGATTTCTTTAATGAAATTAAAATGTCCTCAGTAACAGATTTAATTGTTAATTTTTTTGAGAATTTGTCGATTTCCTCTAAATCATCAAATTTATTGACATAAAGTTGTATGCCAGTTGTATGTAACATTTATTACTTTAGTGTCTCAATGATCTGTAGTGATGCCTGCTTCTCATTCCTAGTATTTGCAATTTGTATCTCCTCTTTTTCAAGAATAGTCTTGCTAGAGGGTTATCATTTTTATCATTCTTTTCAAATAACCAACCTTTAGCTTTGTTGAAATTGTTTTCTATTGTAAGTTTGCTTTCTATTCCACTGATCACTTGTTTTATCTTTCTTATTTTCTTTCTTCTATTTTATTTGTGATTGCTGTTCTTTTTCTAGTTTCTTGAAACGAGCTCAGATCACTCCTTTTCTGCCATTTTTTCTAATATGGGTCTTCAGTTACTTTAAGTACACCACACAAGTTTTGATAAATTGTTTTGATCTTCCTTATCATTATCTTCTAATTTCTATGTGTGATTTAACTTAGAAATGCAATGTCTAATTTTTTTTAAATGGGAATTTTCTAGTTAATTGATTTCTACCTTAATTCCACCATGGTCAGAGAACAAATTCTAAATGACTGCATCTTTAAATTTTATTAAACCTTGCTTAATGTTGCAGCACAAAAAACTTGGCAGGTATTCCATTTGCACTTGAAAAAAATGAGTATGCTGACATTGTTTGGAACATTGTTCTATAAATATGAATTAGCTCAAGTTCGTTAATTTTATTGTTCACAATTTCTATAACCTTACTGATTATTTCACCTATCCAATCATCTATTAAGAAAGGTGAGTGAAAGTTTACTAACTATGATTGTAGATTTATCTGTTTCTTCATTTACTTATGCCAATTTTTGCTTTATATGGGGGGTACAGATTTAGAATTATGATATTCTCCCCATGCATTTGAGAATATTTTCATTATAAAGTATCTCTTTCAATGTTTTAACAGTTATTACCTTAAAGTATAGTTTGTCTGAAATTTGTATCTTTCTTTTGATTAGTATTACATATGGCGCATCTCTTTCCATTCTTTTAATTATAACTTTTCTGTATCCTTACAGTTAGGGTATGTCTTTTTACTTAGAATATTGTGAGTTTTGCTTCTATATTATGTCTGAAATTCTCAAATGTTTTGCGATAATATTTAGCCCATTTTTATTTAGTATAATTACAATAAATTGAGGTTTATAGTTAAATTTTTATTTGTTTTCTATTTATCCAACCTGTTTTAGCCTCCTTTTCCTCTCATTCATTGTCTCCTTTTTAATTAAACAAATCTACTTGTTGTTATTTCATTTTTCCTTATGACATCTTATATTTATACTTTCTTTTAATAGTCTTTCAGTGGTTATCTTAAAGATTACAGCATGCATCACTGACTTATCACAATTACATCACATTTTTCTCTTGTGTCTCCCTTGAAAATGCTACACCTTAGAACACTTTAACTCCATATAGTTCTCCCACCTTTTGCATTATTATTGCATGAATTTTACTTTTTCTATATATTATAAACCCAGCAGATATTAGTATTAATGGTTTTCTGTCAAGAGTTGTTTATATTTTACCTTTCCTGGTGTTCTTTGTTCTTAATATTTCTCTTTTTCCATCTAGAGTGATTTTTCTTCTGAAGTTTAGTTAAAAATTTCACTTATAAAATCTCCCTTTAGTTCCTTTTTTTTTTAAGTGAAGATCTGCTACCAAAAAATTCTCTTCACTTGTGTTTCCTGAAAAATACATTTATTTTAGCTTATTTTTGAAGAATATTTTTGCTGAGTATAAAATCCTAGGTTGACAGATACATTTTTTTCATGACTTTAAAGATATCATTCTGTTTTCTTCTGGACTCTATCATTTCTGTGAAAACCCAGGTATAATTCTTTTTGTTACTTTTTTAAAGATAATGAACCTATTTTTGGTATTTAAAATTTTTTCTTATCATTTTTGGTTTTCATCAGTTTTTACTCTGATATACCTTGGTTTGTTTTCCTTTTATTTATCCTGTTTGGGTTTTAAGCACTTCTTTAATCTGTAGGTTTATCAGTTTAGGAAAATTTTCCATCAGTTTATCTTCAAATATTGCTTGTGCTCTGACCTTTCTTTATGTATTCAATTGACATATATGATAGAGCTTTTTACTGTCTTCCATGTGTTCCTCATGTGCTTTTCTATATTTTTCACTTTTATTTTTCTCTGTACTGCAATTTGGATATTTTTGTGTTGTGAAACGCCATTTATGAAGCTCATTGTTTTCCAATTCTGGAATTTCCATTTCTTTCTTTTTTTGTTTTTTTAAATAGATTCACACTCTTTGGTAAAAGTTTTCATCTTGTTTTCTATTTTCTCTACCTTTTCTCTATTTTCTTTAGCATCTTAATCATAGTTAAGATCCTTGTATCCTAACATCAATATCTGCATCACCTGTAAGTCTGTTTCTCTTATCTTTTTTGTCCTCTTATCTGTGATCATATGATTCCATCTCTAGCACACCCAGAATTTTTTTATGGAATGCTAGAATAGATGATAGATAGATAGATAGATAGATGATATAGATACAGAGATATGGTAGTAGTGGCTCTATATAACGTTAATTACATCTAGAGAGGTTTAACTTTACTCCAGTAGGCAGACAGGGTGAGAACTCATCTACTTAATTCAGTGAAGGTGTGAACTGATTCAGGCTGGTGGCAGTTTTGCAATGGCTCAGTCCACCTCTGGTTTATTTCAGTTCCTAAGACATAGTCCTTTTCTGGATGGATCCTGAACTCTAATCCTGATTAGATTAGCATGGCAAGACTGCTAAGAACTTTTCTCTGCTTTTTGAAGGCTTTCTGATTCGTTTCTTAGTCTTCTGAGACACAGCTTTATATTTTTAGCAAACGTGTCAAGGAGATAGCCAGCCTTATATCAGCCTCAGTTTTCCACCCCATTCTTTTCTCAGCCACTCCACTTCCCTCCTGAAAAAGATTCCTGCTATTTTTCTGTCCTTCCCTCCATATGAGAGGCTAATTCCAGATTCTCATCCTCTTTCCCCATTCCCATAATCAACAAATGCTCCCAGGAAAGAAGTGGATGCAGACTCTTGTTTGAAATCTCTGAGATTTTTCCCCTGTTTTGAATATCCGCTTCTTCCCCAGTCCTAGGTTGTTTCAGCAGCTCTCCTATCCCTTGAAACTAATTGCTTTGTTTTGTTTTGTTTTATCAAGTATTTCTAGTTGTTTCTGGCTAGATACTACTTCATCATAACCAGAAGCAAAGATCCATATTGTTTTTAAAATGGATTCTGAGGAGCCCTTGCCATGAAACAAAAGGGAGCTGCTGGAAGATACACCACCTGGAGGTTGCCTTAGTGGTGTTGTATTACCTCACTGTATCCAAGAGTCAGAATAAGTGGTTGTAACCACAACTCTTCAATAGCTGGCTGAATAAACACAGGCCGGCCATTCGACTTTCTCCACTTTATAAATGAGGACATTATCTGCTCTTCCTCCTCCATGTAGTTGTCAGGAGAAAAGTATTTAAGTGTTTTTGAAAGGCATATAGAGGGGCGCCTGGGTGGCTCAGTCGGTTCAGCGGCCGACTTCAGCTCAGGTCATGATCTCGCGGTCCGTGAGTTTGAGCCCCGCGTCAGGCTCTGTGCTGACAGCTCAGGGCCTGGGGCCCGTTTCGGATTCTGTGTCTACCTCTCTCTGACCCTCCCCCGTTCATGCTCTGTCTCTCTCTGTCTCAAAAATAAATAAACGTTAAAAAAATTAAAAAAAAAAAAAGAAAGGCATATAGAATGCAAATTATGAGTATGGTCAACTAGTTCTACATGATCAAATATTTGTTGGTTTATCTAGCTATTCATTGGGTGAATATTTTCCTCCCCCAATTAGACTATAAACACTCTAAGAACAAGGTCTGTGTTATCTACTTCCATTTTTTTCTCTGCAGTTTCAAATTTTGTGTAATTAACAAAATAGACATGTTTAAGTGTGTTGCTGAAAAAAAAATGTCAACTTACCCTGTGTCTGTCCATGTTAAAGAATTCTGAAGTGCAGGCTATAAGACTCATTTTGATTTTTATCAATCTTTATTGATAAAGCTTAGAGATTCATAATGTTATATGCTGACAAATTTGGGGGACAATTTTTGACAATTAGCTTTTTCTATTTCATCCTTTCAGTTAATAAAATCTTAGGATAAGGAATTTTCAATTATGTAGAACAGCAGATGACTTCACTTGCTGATAATCATTAGACCCAACTCTTTTTACAGTAATTACTAGTTTGCGTAAAAATGGATCACCTCTCACAAAGGGCTCACTTAAAATGAAATGCTATCTACCCATCCACTTCCCACCCCATTGACCCTTCCTTTCATCTGAAAGCAAGGGAATTGCTTATTTCAAGGTGGTCTTGAAAATCATCTAGGCATAATTAAAGTTTGCAATATCCTGTAAGTAAGCATTATATTCTAATATTTTCTGCCAAGAATTGAATTTGCTAGGCATGACACATTTATTGCTGGCAGTAGATGTACCAAAATGTACCAACACCAGGGAATTAATAAATACCACAGCCCTCCTATGGAGCAAGTTGCATGAATATTTAATAGGAAATGCATGATGAATTTCTTGCATGATTATGCAGAAAAACATTTGGGAACGGTTGCAGCTGTTACATGAACTAGCTAAGTCTCTTTTCCCCCATCTCTTTTGATCTTTATCAATCTCAATATTGTACTTTAACTTTAGCAGTAAGTATCTCCAATGATGAGTATTGCAGACACCTGTCAACATTTTAGGAAATGTGTGACTCTTCCCATATGTTATCTGTGTATGTGTGTACCTTACAACGTTCAGTCGTGCATTTAGAGGGAACAACTGAGAGGTTGTTGGAGGATAGACAGGCCATCAGGGAGACCTGACTCAAAAGAGAAGGTGGAAGAAGCTAAAAGAGTAACAGCTGCCACTCTTGTGGGTTTGTCAAATTTTCTCTGACAACACCTTTATGTCTCTAACTAAGCCCCATGAAAATATATTCCAGTCTAAATTTAGGGAAGCTTTTTGGACTGATTCTTGACATTTCTAGTATTCCCAAGATTTTCCCCCTCATTTCATGGGTATTAGATATAATTTAAGTGCTCCAGAAGTATGGTTTCTTTCAGCAGGTAAAATATTCCTTTATTCTGAAGTTGCTGCTATATTCATAAGGTTGAAGTATCAGAGCACGAAATAATTTTTTTAAAAATCAAGACCCATAAAACAGGAAATTATTCATTGAAATTGTGTGAGCAATGCGGTCAGATCAACATGTATCGAAAGCCAGTTGGTTTGGGTCCTCTGAAGCTTTAAAGGGCATCTCTCTGAAACAAAAGCCACTCTTTGGTTCCATTCAAACATCCCAATTCATAATAGGTCTTCCGCATCATACTCCCAGGAAGTGGGGATTCCAGAAAAACCTCAGACTCTGGACTCTTCATAGACCGAATACAATGTTATCACATCACGGCAGGGAACTCAAACGTGCTGTTTTTGACAATAGCCTGTGACCTTTTAATGAATTGCAGGTGACACAATGTCTCTGTCCCTTAAAGCAATTTAGTGCTTACTAGATGCCATTAAAGAGTTGACACCCCATAAATTAACAAGTGATAATTATATTCTTGGTTTCAAAACATGAAGAAAATCCTGCTTAACAATATATTTGTTCCCCAAGTGTGTAGTGAGATGAGTTGCACCTCCTAAAATGGTAACTTTATTTATTACTTTCACATTTGGGGATCTACTTTTGGTAAGAGCTCTTGGTCACCCTAGACAGAGACTCTGCAATCACAAAGATAAATGCGTCTTTACTGAATCAAATGTTTCTGTATAGGGAAAGTTTACACAAAAGAGAGGATATAGTTAAAATCCAAAAGCTCCAAGACATGCACCCCAGGTTAAAAAACGAAAAAAAAAAAGAAAAAAAGAAAACAAAATCATCAACAATACTAGAAAGCTACTTTCTTTTCCAAAAGTTTAAATGTCATAATGAAGCAAGACAACTTATGTTCTGGTTTCCTTGTGAGTTTCCCACCAGAACCCAAATATCTAATACGTAGACATTCTTTGACTAGCCCAGAAAAAGTCATCAGGTGTCTCTCCCACTCTTGGCAGATGTTCAATGCTTGACACCAAGGTCCTCACAAACATATATATCCGGGATGGCCCTGAGCCACACAAAAGACATTCCCATGTCAGTAGATGAATGTTTATCCTTATCCATCACAGAACCTTCACCAGCAGCACAGCTCCTTGGGGATACAACTCAAGGTGAACAGACTCACATCACCTCCTCCTTCCATTTTGTCTAAGTCTAAAATCTAACCCATGCTTGGGCAAAAGATTAACAAGAAAAACTCATCACATGTCGAATCAACCTGAGTGCTCCACTTGTGTGGGTCCATCTTTGGCACTTCTAGAATATTTATATGCAGGCAGAAGTATGTATATCCAAGGAAAAGAAAGCTAAAGGGCTCTTGCTGTTCTACAAAGAGATAACTGACCATTAGAATATTATTTATATTGTATGAAAACTTTAGCTTCATTGAAGCAAAAAGTAGAATGGTGGTTGACAGGGATAGGATGATTGGTGGGAGGGGTAAAGGGGAAGTGTGGAGATGTTGGTCAAAGGGAACAAAGTTTCAGTTATACAAGGTAAATACTTCCTGGGGATCTAACATACAGAATGGTGACTATAGTTAAGAATACTGTATTGTATACTTGAAATTTGCTAAGGAGGTAAATCTTAACTGTTCTCACTACAAAAAGAAAAAAAAATACTTTAGTTTATGATGATGACTTAGTATAAACTTCAATTAGAACATGATTGTGATGAAAGAAAAGAATTCTAATTCTAATGCTCCCAAAAAGCCTTTTTCTTAACCCAGTATTATCAATTATGGTCAATTAAAGTGGCCAAAACATTTATACAAACTCACAAAAGAAAAAATATTATAAGGAAATGGGCTTTACTTCCTTTTGTATCTTTCAGGGTAATACAATGGAACTCCTCACATGAAAGAAAATGAGATAAATTTCTTTTTATTTTTTTTTTAATTTTTTTTTTCAACGTTTATTTATTTTTGGGACAGAGAGAGACAGAGCATGAACGGGGGAGGGCCAGAGAGAGAGGGAGACACAGAATCGGAAACAGGCTCCAGGCTCTGAGCCATCAGCCCAGAGCCCGACGCGGGGCTCGAACTCACGGACCGCGAGATCGTGACCTGGCTGAAGTCGGACGCTTAACCGACTGCGCCACCCAGGCGCCCCGATAAATTTCTTTTTAAGCAAATAATATTGTTTACAGCTAATCTTCAGTACTTTAAATTTTATGTTTGGAAACTGACTCGCCCCAACTCAGACTTGGTCTGAAAGAGTCCGGTTCAAGCCACCCATTGGGAAGGAACCAAAGCACAGCCACCAGCTTCCTGTTGCCTGGATCTTTTATTACCTTGGCTCATTAAAACTCCTTGTTTGTATTTGCATTTTACTCTTGGGCAACTTTATAACACAGAATAGTGATAAGCTTGCAGACTGATCCTACTCATTATGTTTAATCATCACCGCAATAAGGGAGATCATCATATCATGCCTCTATCTCAAATACACTGCTGTGATTTTAAAATAGAATTGGTACCCTACAATAGCCTTGGCACATGCCCTCTCTGTTTCTCCTTTTTTCAAGATGAGCTCTTGAAACATAAAATAAAAGGCATACAATAAACTTGGAGAGGTCCCCATTTTTAATTAGAATGTATGATTAAAATGAAGAAAAAGCCCTACTTGAAAGCAAATGTGCATGGAGAGAGAGAGAGAGAGAGAGAAAGGGTGAGAGAGAGAGAATGGATGAATATCATTAAAAGGTCAGGAGATCTTCTGTGGCTGAGCCACACATCCCTGCTCTAAAACATCCATCTTAGTGTGGGCCAAGAGGACCCCCATGTTGTTTCAGGTTGGTCTCCTGCATATTAAGGTTTACATTATAGTTTAACTGAGCCAATGCTTCAGTTTCTGGCATAAGTTACTAATTTTCTTATGCTAATGAAAAACACACATCAGCTCCTTGAAATTCCCAAAAGCAGCATCAGTTTTGCCACTAATTGCAGCACTGTTGAGGCAGTGAAGGAGAAGGAGAGTGATTACAATAGCAATATTTGGGACAGGGCTCTTTGCCTCCCTGAGTGGTCCTCTAACTGAAAACATTTGGGACTTGCCCCTGCTGGCCTTGAGTTCTCATGAATTTTAAGAAATTGGAAGCTCCCGGGAGCACCAGAGCGTGTTGAAATAATGGAACTCTGGCCTAGGAGATATGAGGAAGAAAGTCTGGCTCAAACTTCAAGCCCCAGCAGAAGGGAATTTGAGACATAACCATTTGATCTTCTGTCTCAACCTGACAAGATATTCCTTTTCAGGGCCAAATGCACGCATACTGGCTTCTCCAACAACTGATACCTAATGCATGAGAATATTCTAATGAATCTGACCAGCACAAATATAATAAATTGCTTTTCTACGAAACACAATTTTTTAAACAATCAGAGGACTTTGGGTGCTGAAAGTTCTCCCCAAATTTGGGGGGGATCACTAGAGGGGTTTTTTTCTCCCCTGAAACCCACCTCAGGGCTTTCTCCTAGTTACTAATGCACAAAAAGTCAATTTTCCTCAATAGAATTTGTTCTATGGATAAAAACAGAAATATCACAAAAGGGTTGAAGACCCCATTACACACAATACCTCAACTTGTGCATATTCAAAACAGACATGCTCTGCAGACATTTTACGAAAATCATTTGCTGCAAAGCAGGAGCCAGGCAGGAAGCCGATGCACAATGAATTGATTTCCAAGTCTTATTTGTGGCTGATTTGAGGTTAGAGAGCATTTCTGTGCTGGGTGGAGTGGCAAAATGAATGTTTCTTGTTTAGGATTTAAAAGGCCCATCATCATGCAGACTCAGTAAGGTTCTGCCACACAAAATGGAGTGCCAGGCCAGCAGGCAACTGATTCAAGTGACAAGAGGTAAGCGGCAACAGCCCTTCCATGTTAATAAAACATGTCCCAGCACTCGAAGGAACCCTAGCACAGTATGAGAGCAGATAGAACTTATTAATCAGAACTACTGCTAACTCTAATTACAGGCTTCCCCCAAGTTACAAAATAAATGGATGGCTTGGCAATAAAGCAATGTTTTGTATATTACATCCTCTATTTCCACTGAAGCCTCTCATAATTGAAAGTAAGTTTTGATAGAAAGAAATGTCTAATCCCATTAATAGGGACTGTGAGATATCTCGGTATACAATCTCCTACCTCTAACCTTGTAATCTTTAGTTCTGGTTCAAGTGCCCATCCAGGTCAGCAATAGTGATGCCTGACTCTAGCTACTCTAGTCATTAGATGGGACACCTTAAGAAATTCCGTCTTCTCACCAAAGGAAGGTGTTGAACTAGATTAGTTTAAGGAAGATACTGGTGAATCCTAGATCCCTATGAATATCTTATGAAAGCTCTGGACCCTCTCCCCAGAAAAACACATGTACACAGATGCAGAAGTGGGAAAACACATAGAATGGCAGGAATATATCAACAGAAGCTTATTCAAGAATAGAACGCGTGGGTGGCTCCGCCAGTTGAGCCTCTGACCCTTGATTTGGGCTCAGGTCATGATCCCAGGGTCTTGGGATTAAGCCCTATGTTGGGCTCCAAGCTGATCATGGAAACTTCTTGAGGTTCTCTCTCTCTCTCTCTCTCTCTGCTGCTGCTGCTCCCATAACGCACATGCACACACATTCTCTCAAATAGAATCGAATCGAATCCTGGTCTAAAACCCCTGAGCCAGACAATCTAAGGTAATCTGAGCTTTAAAACATATGATTTTAGTTTCTTGAGCAGCTTCCACATGGGAACGGTAGATTATAGACATTAGATTGACGCACATTAAATACATCAAATACCAACCTGTACTATGATGAAATAAGGAAAAGTTAATATGGGAATAGGTTGGAACTTAAATTATGTGTAAATGCAGGCAGTCTCCATTCAATAAAGGTGGATTTCAATAAAGGAGGGATTTCACAGAGGCTGAAGATGTAGTAACACAGCATTACCCTGCACTAACTTTCAACTCCACATAGTGTTTGTGCTGGCCTATGTTGTGCGGTTCATGCTACCACCATGTTGAAACTTAAAACTGAAACATTTGACATCACACCTGAAAACAATTACTCTTTCAGCTTTTAAAATTTTCATATAATAGGGGCACCTGGATGGCTGAGTCAGTTAAGTGCCTGACTCTTGGTTTTGGTCCAGGTCACGACCTCACAGTTTGTGGGTTCTAGTCCATATCAGGCTTTGTGTTGACAGCAGGAGCCTGCTTGGGGTTCCCTCTCTCCCTCTCTCTCTCTCTCTGCCCCTCCTCTCTCTCTCTCTCTCTCAAAAGCAGGGGAGGGGCAGAGAGAGAAGGAGAGAGAATCCCAAGCGGGCTCTGTGCTGCCAGCGCAGATCCTGAAATGGGGCTCGAACCCACCAATGGTGAGATCATGACCCAAGCTGAAGTCCCAGAGTTGGATGCCTAACCGACTGAGCCACCCAGGTGCCCCTAAAATTGTTTTTTATTAAAATTTTCATGTAATATACTTTAAAATTCTCATGCTCATGCCTAACACTCCCTTCATGCTTGATACTGTAGTCCTTAACTTAATTTACCCTTAGGTAAAGAGTACTACCACCTATCATGGGTGAAGATAAAGGGAGATAATGATAAAGTGAGGGTCAGAATAAAGATGAGGCTCATGTGGAAGGAAAGTCAGGGAAAGCTTGGTGTTTGTAGCTAAGGACTTTTTATTTCAAGGTCACTGAATCCACACACTGTTTCTACACTCTCCTTACCAAAATTTGAATCTCAAGAAGTGGTTTTTAGCTCTGTAAAGTCCATATATGTGTGAAGAGAACTTTACAAAAAAAAAAAAAAAAAGAACACTGAGGAAATCAACCCAGAATTACTCTGGGAAGTTTAATACACCTAATAATGACACTAAAAAAGATAAAGTGGTAAATACTGAGTCAACTTGTATCCGCCCAACCCTAGAGTACCAAAATTAATTCCAGTATTGATGTCACCAGCCAAGTGATAGAGCAACGTTATTACAGTGGGAAAATATATTTAAAATATATAAAATCAAATCTATCCAAAGTTTACAAAGAACTCTACAAGTCAGTGAGAAAAAGACAACTCAATAGAAAAATGGGAAAGAGACTTGACATATTTCAAAAAGAAGATATCCAATGGCCAATAAATGTAAGAAAAAGTATTGAATCTCATTAGTCATCAGGATAATGCAAATTCAGATCTACTTAAATACAACTCTATAGTAGAAGACGAAACTAGAAAAGGGCTGATAACACCAATGTCGTAAAGATGTGAAGCAACTGGAACTTTCTTTTTATTTACTTATTTATTTATTTTTAATGTTTATTAGTTTTGAGAGAGAGAGGCAGAAAGCAAGCAAGGGAGGGGCAGAGAGAGAGAGGGAGACACAGAATCAGAAGCAGGCTCCAGGCTCTGAGCTGTCAGCACAGAGCCTGACACACGGCTCAAACTCACAGATCGGGAGATCATGACCTGAACTGAAGTAGGGCGCTTAACTGACTGAGCCACCCAGGCGCCCCTAACTGGAAACTTCATACTGCTGATAGGAAAGATGAGGACACATTTGGACATAGAAGTTTCACTAGTAGGTATGTTCAAATGAATTGCATGCACATGTACACCAAAAATTATGTGCAAAATGTTCAGAGTAGTATTAGCCATAATAGCCCCAAACTACAAACAACCCAAATGTTGATCAACGGTACAATGAATAAACATATTGTAGTATATTCACACAATAGCATATCACATGACAAATTGCACTTACATGCAATAAAACTAGTGAATTTTACAAACATCATGTTGGGTGGGGCACCTGGGTGGCTCCGACTTCAGCTCAGGTCATGATCTCACAGTTTGTAGGTTCGAGCCCTGCATTAGGCCCTGTGCTGACAGTTCAGAGCCTGGAGCCTCCTTCAGATTCTGTGTCTCCCTCTCTCTCTACCCCTCCCCCACTTGCACTCTATCTCTCTCTCTCTCAAAAATAAACAAACATTAAAAAAAATTTTTTTAAATAATAAACATCATGTTGGGCAAAAGAGCCAGACACAAAAGAATATAACTAGGAAATCATTTATATGAATTTCAAAAATAGTCTAAACCATAATTTTAGAATTTAGGACGTGGATTATCCTTAGGATCGATGGAAGGGATAGCATTAACAGGGATGAAGAGAGGGGTGCTTCTGTGATTTTTCTATTTCTTGACAAGAGTTATAATTTCACACATGGAACCATTTTGTGATGATTTATTGTGCTATACATATACAATCTGTGTACTTTTCTAAGTATATCACACTTCTGAAAAAAATTTAAGAGAGAGAGAACATAAGTCTAAGGGCGTAGACTGACTCTCAAGGGTTGAAATCTTTATTTCTCATTTACAAACTATGTGACATTGGGTAATTTATGTAATTTCTCTCAGCCTCAATTTTTCATCTTTGAAATAAGATAACAATACTTACTGGCTTTATAGTGTTCAGTGGGAAAATTCATAAAAAATTATTTAGCCTAGTAAATGTTTGCTTCTCTGTCCATCCCCTCAGTTTACAAATAAACAATCCAAAGAGACTAAGAAGTGATGGGTCTTGTTCAGGATCCCTCAACTAGCCTGTCATTGGGGCCAGAATTTAGGCTTTATTGGGTAGCACGCCCAGGCAAGGACAGCTACCGTACTGTGAACTGAAAGGGAGCCTTCGGGTTTTTTGTTTTGCTTTCTCCGCGTGTATCAAGAGCACAAGACAACACAAAATTTCTTCTTTGCTCTGCTCCTGGCAATTGCCACAACTTGGCTAGTCTCTGCCAAGCACCTTTGGAGAAAAGATAACAAAAGAAATCAAAGAAGCAATTAATTCAGTTAAACATTTACGGGGCATATACTATATGCCAGTCACCATTCTACACCCTTAGAATCCATCAGTAAACAAAAGGAAAAAAAATGTCAATCTCCCAATGTATGAAGGCAGAGAGGAGGGGAGTTAGTGAAAATTAACATGATTAAATAACATTTTACTTTTGAAGGTAATAGGTACCTGTTGTAAAACGGCTTCCTGCGAGGCCAACGGATCAGAAGACGACTGCCATGAAAAAGACAGTTGTTAGACTCCCAAGTCCCGCCAAACCACAGGAGCCACACAGGGAAGCACCAAGATCCATCGGGAGGCGGAGGAAGCAAAGGGAAAATGTGAACAAGAGTCTTTACTGTTGTTTCTACAGGAAGTAACATGTGAGGCAAGTTAAGCAGGCTTAGAATTGGCTGGTTTGAATAATTTCAGCAGGTTCTGGGGTAGGTATATGTACCTAGCCCTAGGATAATTAGGGTAGGGGAATATTATCCCTGGGTGGGTAGTTGGGCTGGGCGTGTGGGCTCTGGACGTGTTGGTTTGCATATGAAAGATGCACTTACAGGCCAGCTGTTTACTATATCTAGGAACTGGCTAGCCTGGAGGCGTAGTCTCTCCTGGGGTCAGCAAGGCACCAGATGTCAAAACATCAGAAACACATGGTTAATACAGTGCTCTGAAAAACAAAGAGGGCAAAGATGAGAAATAATGTTGAAGAGTCAATAATCATCTCCAAATCTAGAATATTTACCAAATAAACCACCAAATGGACATGTGAATTTTCCTTAGAGTAGGTTTATGTTTCCTCTGACTTTTTTTTTTATTTAGTCCTTAGCTGCCAGTGCAGAACTGACTGACATGCAGGTGAGAATGTCTGACATATGAAAATTAAAGCACATTTGGTGACTAAGCACAACGTTATAAAATAAAATAAGAAAGGGTAGTTTGGGGGGCGCCTGGGTGGCTAAGTCGGTTGAGCATTCGATTTGGGCTCAGGTCATGATCTCATGGCTCGCGAGTTCAAGCCCCACGTCAGGCTCTGTGCTGACAGCTCAGAGTCTGAAGCCTGCTGTGGATTCTGTCTCTCTCTTTCTCACTCTCTCTCTCTCTCTGCCTCTCTCCCCCTTGTGCTCTGTCTCTCTGTCTCTCTCTCTGTCTCTCTCTCTCTTTCTCTCTCTCTCTCAAAAATAAGTAAACATTAAAAAGAAGAAGAAGAAAGGGTGGTTTGGGTTATCGATGTACATGTGTGTGTAGCACAGAAGCCACCCAGACAGATAGAAGACTTAAGTCATCATTCTGCCAAAACAGCTGCTTACTTACTGCTTCCATCCTGTGCACCCAAATATTAATCTCAGCACCTCCACTTAAGAGCCACATGTAACTCTAGTTCTCTGAAGGTATGGCATGGAAATGACAGGAGAGTTTACTGTTATAGGCGATTTATTATCCATGGTCCTAGATAATGAACGAGAGCTATAGAACGATTCTGGCACTAATCTCTAGTCTCTTCTCACTGTGAAATAATTATCTCTAATCAGTGTCGTTCTGAGACTATTTCTGATCTAGGCCTGTGCTTAATCCTCTTCACTGTCAATCACCGAGCAATAGTAGCTGCTGGGTGGCAGTGGGCAGACCTCAGTGCGTACAGAAAAACATAACGGAGGACAATTAAAAGTTGGCAAAGTGAAAGTAAGTGAGAGTTACAAATGAATAACCCAAGCAATAAATGACAAGAAGGAAAATGCTTTTGCAAACATTTTTAAAACGCTGCTATTTTACACATAATCAAGGCAATCACAACCTGTTCTAAGCACATAACACTTCTGAATAGATGGTGGGAGAGACTGGGGAGTTTTAAGAGGCCCCAGAGTGGTTAATGGGGGAATTAGCACAATTCAGAAAAGACATTAATTAGGTCAATCTGCAGTTTTGAAAAACTTTAGCACCTCTCCAATGCTATTAGTGAATTAATGACCCCAGTTACTCAACAATAGACAAAGATTAACACAAAAAATTTGGGCTGTTTAAAGCCAGTTTGAAAGGGAAGTCCAAAGAAAGAGCCAACAAGATTGGAAAACTACACTAAGAATTAATGGAAGTGTGTTTGTGAATCATAAAAACAGACATATAGAAACAATGAATTTTTTCATAAAGAACTCTTCAGCACGAATCTTACAACCAACTAAAAGGAAGAGAATGCCCGGTGATACTGAGCCTAAAAAGAGAGATGGTGTAACTTCTCTAAAAAAGAAATTGTAAGTTGTGTAAAGAGTATGAATTTACGGGGCGCCTGGGTGGCGCAGTCGGTTAAGCGTCCGACTTCAGCCAGGTCACGATCTCGCGGTCCGGGAGTTCGAGCCCCGCGTCGGGCTCTGGGCTGATGGCTCAGAGCCTGGAGCCTGTTTCCGATTCTGTGTCTCCCTCTCTCTCTGCCCCTCCCCCGTTCATGCTCTGTCTCTCTCTGTCCCAAAGATAAAAATAAACGTTGAAAAAAAAAAAAAAAGAGTATGAATTTACTCAATAATACTTGGGAGCAAGAAGCATTCCAAAAATGTGTTGATCTTTTTTTTTTTTTTAATATTTATTTATTTTTGAGAGAGAGAAACCCAGAGTGTGAGCCAGGGAGGGGTAGAGAGGGAGAAAGAATCCAAAGCAGGATCCAGGCTCTGAGCTGTCTGCACAGAGCCCGATTCAGGGCTTGAATCCATGAACCACGAGATCATGACTTGAACCAAAGTCGATGCTTAACCAACTGAACCACCCAGGCACCCCTGATCTTTAAGTTACATAAATTCTAATACCAAGTTTTCCTCATCATGGTGGGGTGTCATATTTTAAAAGCCTCTGCTTTGAGCATCACAGAATCAGAGATGCTAATGTAAATGTCTCAGAACAGGGAAAGGACCTGTCTCTGAATTTCACGATGGTTCTTATGGCGGCTGCTCCTGCTACTACTTACCGTCCTAGATCCTGGTCCTTCACGTTCCATCAAACGACACTGCTCCGGAAAGGGCAGGGCTCTTCTTCCCAGTAGTCTTCCAGGATGACTCCTGAAACCCTTGTAGGAATTCTACATTAGCACCCTGTAGGGCCTCATGAAGTAAGTGCAGAAGTTTTGTTAGAGAGTTTTGCAGTCTGTATGTTGCAAATAACACTCTGGTTATTATGCAGATGCCTGGGATTACATAATTCAAAATGTTATTGGTTTCAAAACACAGGATACCATAAGCAAATTCTTCCAAATTTGAATAATCATTCAAATCCCTGTTATGCAACAATCAATAATGAATCAAATATCAAGAGTTCATGCTCACTTTTTTGTGGAAAAACCAATGCCTTTGACATATTTGCCAATCAGTTCAACATGTGATATATACATCCTCCTTTCCAATGAATGATATAAATATCAGAATTCACTACCCAGAGCTAAAGCTTCTGCCTCCACACAAATAATTTCTGAATGTGTTGTGACTATTGTGGCTTTAAAATAAAGTAATAATTATTTTCCAGGATAACTGTCAAGTTACCATAGAAGGATCCTTTATGAATGATAAATCATGTTGACTGATTTGAATTCCCCAGGATGGTTTTCTACCTCCTCCACATCTATTTTAAGATTTGCTACGTGGGATTCCACACCATTAATCACAGAGTTTGATCAGCATTAACACATGGATCAGGGAAGTCTTCTAACACTGAAATTTCCAGTGGAGGCGGCATAACAAGATCTGGAATCTGCAGAGAGAAAGGCCTGAGTGCAAAGACATTTGATGAAGTTCTTCCAGATTTACAGACAAGTTTGCAGTAATAAAGATCAGTAAATAGATTAGTAATAAACTTCTTTAGAGGGACATAATTAAAGGGTTTGGTTCCTTTCTAGAAGAGAAGCTAAAAGAGAATTACAATCAACACAAATTTTAGAGGCACCTTTAGTGGTAATTGTGGCACTTCCCGTGAGCAAGGGCTTTGCAGTCAGTTTCTGTGTAGTTGTGCTTTATGGATTACAGAGTTTATTAGGCAGTTAGTGTCTCAGCACTTTCTTGCATTTGCACCTGACTGTGCCCAGCCCCAACATCATGAGATGAAGTGTCAAAAACAAGAAAATAGTGGTTATTGATCATCTCAACATACTAGTCATATACTAGCGTTTAAATAAGCCCTGCAGATTCATATATTTGTCAGCGCCTTGCCTGGTTTTGCTCACTCTGAGCACCCAAACACTGAATCACAAGGTCAGGTTCGAACAGCTCAGGAATCACAAGTAAACAATTAGGGTTTTGAATCTTATCTTGGGATGAAGAAAACAAAAGGACTTACTGAAAATGACTAAACCACATTCAGTAATGGGAATCCCATTCCATTTACTTCACAGGCTTGAATACACTAAACTATAAGAAAGAAATAGTGATCTTGGAAGCAGTGCCCAGTTCTGCCGCACTGTGGAACTAATGATAAGCTTAACTAGAGTGATTAAGAGAATAGTTCTGCTCCAGCTGACACGCTCGTTAGAGCTTTGCATTGTCCTCATCCTACATTTTTGAATATGTACCATTCTGGTGGTCTAGTCAGTTCTTCAGGATGACAAGGTAGTGCTGCAGCTCTTTGTCACCCTCAGAGCTCTGTGCCTGAGGCAAGGAGCAAAAAAAGTGCTCCCACTTAAATAGAGATTTATCAAAATGTAAGTGAAACAGAAAGAAGAGGGAAGAAGCCGGGTCCTCATAGAACACCAAGAAGTCCACAGGCCTGCAGCTTACTCACCTTGAACTTGATTCTCTTACTCCATTCATGTCTGCTCTAAGAGCAGTAGAGGGAGTCACAAGTGACAAGAAAGGGGGCTTAGATTTTTGCATTACCTTTCAAATTTTATGTATTGTTCTTGCTAAATAGTGCTATGAATCGGCATTCTCTGTTCAAGGGCACAATTCTTCTTCAAGCTGTAGCAATAGGAATATTCAAACCTCTTGAGTTTTTTAAAAAAATACACACCATGATACCTTCTATGTGATGCTAGTAATCATCCCTCCCCCCCCCCACACACACACACGTAATAACAGGGGCCTGAGGAATTACCAGTGGCTCACTTCTTACTGCAAATTGTGAGGGTTACAATACCACAGACTCAAAAGCCCATGGATTTTTTTTATATTCCAGAAAGTATACTCATGCTTGGAAATCCAAAATTAGTGCATTCCTTTTAATCTATAAAATTGAGTAACTCTAGAAGGACCACATTCTTACTTTATTTATAGCCTGGGCCTATCACAGATTCCATTTTCTCTTTCTTGACTGGAATTAATACCAGTAGCTTCTTTGGAAGCTGACACCAGATGTTCCTGGTCACTTTTTTTTTCTTCCCCTGACAGCTAATTATCATAATTATGTGAACATATCTAAAATCTATCCATGACTTTGTCCTCTGTCAACTGCAAAAGTAAGGAATCACTGAAATGAGATAACGCATCTGAGTTCTAGAAATCAGTATGTGGGTCAGGCATTAAAGGATTCAGGAGTGATGACTGGGCAACTGTGGAATTTACATTCATAATCTTTGACAAGAGGTGTATTGAAAAGATGAATCTCACTGATACAATAGTGAGGAGTTTCCTTACTTGTCTGTGCTGGGTTGGGGGCTGTTGAGGTGCCTTAGATAAACTTCATACAACTAGTTCAAAGATTCATTGATTCAAGCTCTCATCATCATAATAAAGATTTGAAATTTTCAAAGAGAAATGGAGAGGAGAAAAAAAAAAAAAAAACCTGTGTAATGACCATTTGCTATGTGCCAGGCACTTCGCTAAGCATTTTACAAACATTATGCCATTTCTTCTTACCACAAACCTAAGGATAACATTCCTGATACTCTTTAGTAATTACACCCCTGGCCTGACAAATTAATGGGCATCTGACCTATCCATACCCCCTCCAGTCATTATGCCATACCACTGAGAACTGGACAATAATAAAACACACGGTACAGACAAAAAAACTGAGGTTTAGAGAAACTAAGAAACCTGCCCAAGACATACAGCTAGAAAATGGCAGTCAGGACGTGAACACAGATCCACCATGCTTCCTTCTGTTAGAGTGACCAGCTCCACACTAAGAGGTTTTTTTGTGACCATTAGGATGCTGGATGGCAAGCTATCCATGAAGAAATCATGCTGAATGCTCATATCACCTATGAGAGCATTGTGCTTTTGATATTTTGCGCACTACCTCCATGGAAAACATTTTCAGGGTCCTTCTATTTTCTATAGACTCTAAACTCCTTGTCTCTAGCCTCTCAACTTCGCAATCCACTTTAAATCCAGTGGCCCAGTGGGTCTTATATCCAATCACTCTAGACACCTAATTACTCCCCAAATATACTTGGACTTTCCTTCTTTCTTGCTTTTGTTTATGCTCTGCTCAAGCCAAAAATGTCCTCTAGCCTAGGAGCGCCTGGGTGGCTCAGTCAGTCAAGCGTCCGACTGTGGCTCAGGTCATGATCTCACAGTTCGTGGGTTCGAGCCCCATGTCGGGCTCTGGGCTGATGGCTCAGAGCCTGGAGCCTGCTTCTGATTCTGTGTCTCCCTCTCTCTCTGCCCATCCCCCACTCATGATCTGCCTCTCAAAAATAAAGAAATGTAATAATAAAAAAATTTTTTTTAAAAAGTCCTCTAGCCTTTACTCACCTATTTGAAATTCAATACCTCTTTTATTTATTTATTTAAATGTTTTATTTGCTTTTGAAAAGAGAAAGAGCAGAGGAAAAGCAGACAGAGAAGCAGACAGAGAATCCAAAGGGGGCTCTGCGCTGACAGCAGAGAGCTCACTGTGGGGCTCAAACTCATGAACTGTGAGATCATGACCCGAGCCAAAGTCAGACCCTTAACCGACTGAGCCACCTAGGCGCCCCTCTGTACCGCTTTTAATATTGAATTGCACGCTGCCTCCTATACTAGGCAGTTAATTTGCCTGCCCCTATCACAATCCCCACAAGGGGCAGCTCAATGGCCATGTGATGCCACCTTCCTGCACACTCATGCCCCTCAGCAGTGGCTGACCTGAGGGCAACCTATCTGCTGATTAGCAGCCAATCAGGTTCCTTCCTAAATATAGGAACCATTCGGAATGGTACTGAATACTGGACCCAAAAAGTTCTGGCAGGCTAAGGCTGGCAACACTACGGAGCCAAGTGAAAGGGGAAGCTAGCAGAAACAGAGAGGGACAAAGAAAAGCAGAAAGAAGAGGAATCACAGACGGCCTTTGCCTTTGTTCGTCTGCCCCAGGCCCTATTCCTCTTTAGCCTGGAGCGCATTTTCATTTTTTGTGACCTTCATACTGTTGCAACAGTTTCTGCTTTACCTGAGTTAAGAGTAGGTCTTAAGTAAAACAGGGAAAGTCAAATAGTGTCTTGCACAGAGATCAGGTTTGTCTGCTCACTGTTCAAGATGTAATATCTTCCCGGTTGGCATTTACTAACCCTTTTGATTTATACTTCAATTTTGGTACTTTTATCTCACCCTCAATTAATGTTAATTATGCATGTATCTGTCTCCTCACTTTTCGCTAGACCAAGTCCATTCACCTTCTCTCCCTTAGCACCTAGTAGAATCTGACAGGCTAGATTCTCAACAAATATGTATTGGATTGGGTAATGCTTGGTAATAACCATATTATTAACTTGAACTTTGTGAAACTATATTATTGATGTGCCATATAAGGTTTTACCATCACTACCACCTTCACATGTGAGGTATCTGCTCCTGAAAGGTGGCAAAGGGGGCGCCTGGGTGGCTCAGTCGGTTAAGCATCCGACTTCAGTTCAGGTCATGATCTCGCGGTCCATGAGTTCGAGCCCCGCCTCGGGCTCTGTGCTGACAGCTCAGAGCCTGGAGCCTGTTTCAGATTCTGTGTCTCCCTCTTCCTGTCTCCTCCCCTGCTCATGCTCTGTCTCTCTCTTCTCAAAAATAAATAAACGTTAAAAAAAAAATTTAAAAAAAAAAGGTGGCAAAGAAGGAAAGGGAAACAAAGACGTTTAGCTGAGTTGCTATTAAGTGACTTCCCAGCCATGGACCATATTTTCTAGTTTCCTTCAGATGGTTCATATATATTTCTTCCCCATAGAACATGATAGAAGCTTCTTCCAGACCAAAATAGATACTAAGTAATTAGGAGACTGGGTCCCTGACTCCCAGAATCCCACAGAAGTTTGCCGACCAGGAAACCCTTCAATGGATTGTGAGAGGAGCAAAGAGTAAACTTGTGTTGGGCTAAATTACTGGGATTTCAGGGTTGAAATGGCAACTGATATTGATTAAACAAATAAAGAAGACCGCTACCCTATTTTTTCTTTATTTTATTTTTTTTTCAACGTTTTTATTTTATTTTTATTTTTGGGACAGAGAGAGACAGAGCATGAACGGGGGAGGGGCAGAGAGAGAGGGAGACACAGAATCGGAAACAGGCTCCAGGCTCTGAGCCATCAGCCCAGAGCCCGACGCGGGGCTCGAACTCCCGGACCGCGAGATCGTGACCTGGCTGAAGTCGGACGCTTAACCGACTGTGCCACCCAGGCGCCCCCCTATTTTTTCTTTAAAGTCAGAGTATTCCACTTCTTCTAGTCTTTTGCTATCTCTTATGGTGTTGATTTGATAAATTGATTGATAGATAAAGTTTCCTCATCACCATTCTTTAACCTTCAGTGGACCCCCCTTACATTTATTTCTCCATATTCCTGAATTATATTTTCCTGATATATACCAGGATGTCTGAAGGGGAAGAGGAGAGTGAAGAGTAAAGGTGGAGCTAATAATTCCTCTGAACTTGATTCAACTCCTAGGGGCCTTACTGGCATGTGGACAAGTAAGAGTACCTGATTCAAGGTGATCCTGAATACTAATGCAGATTCTAGATGTCAATCTGATGGAAGCAAACCTTCACCTCATGAAATTTGCAACCTGCGTCTTTGATTCACCAAGCAGAATGTGGATGCTGCCTTTTTTCTTTAAATCATTAATAGTTGATTTTGATTCAACCAAAGAGGTTTCACTGAAGGGTTTCATCATAAACTACATATGCAGGGCAATCTTACAATAAGTCATCAAAAACAATTTACACAATTGTGGTTTCAAGACAGATGGTGCCACTCTGTAATATAAATAGTAAGTAGTAGAGCCCTTGTCATGGTGAAATTCCTTTTTGTGAAATTTAAACCTTTGAAGCATGATTATGGGTACTGAAGAGAAGCATGCTTTGGATAAACTCCCAAGTTCATCAGATGCTTTACAGGCATTGGCAGGTGTCTGGACCCCACAGACCATTAGGAACAGAGTGTGCTTTGGTCCAGGGTGCTTATTTGATTTGCAGTTAGGTCATAAAGAATGGCCCTTAGCATGTTAAGCTAAGGACACACGTCCATGGACATCTCACTCTATAATATGGCTCAGTATGTCCCAAAGTCATGATCTTAAGCACTAAGTTGGCTTATTTTCTTGGATGAAGGCTACGTTCAAATGTTTGTTGGTAACACTTGAGCATGGCAATAATAATTAACATTTATCAAGCCACGACTAAATGATAGACTTTGTCATGCGCTTTCCACTTGTTATCTGTCTGACGCTCACAGTAACTGTATGCAAGTGTCCTATGATCCGTGCCCATTCAGAGTTGAGAAAAGCAAGGTTTATGAAAGTAAATAACTTGCCCAAGATCACAGAATTAAATCAGGACCAGAGTCATGGTCCAGAATCAAGGTGTTCTAAATGCAGTGCTTGTACTCTCTTAAAAAAAAACAAAACAAAACAAACAAACAAAACAAAAAACAAAATACAAAACACAAAAAAAGTGTTTTAGGGGCACCTGAGTGGCTCTATGCTGACAGCTCAGAGCCTGGAGCCTGCTTCAGATTCTGTGTCTCCCTCTCTCTCTGCCCTTTCCCTGCTCACGCTCTGTCTCTCTGTCTCTCTCTCAAAAATAAATACACATTAAAAAATTTTAAATAACATTTTATTAATGCATAAGCAGTACATATGTAATGTGAAAACAAATTAAAATACAGAGAAGCACACATGAAAAAATTAAGATATCATATTCCTACTACTTAGAACACATACTTATTTTTATCAAAATGAGATATATGGTCACCTAGTTCTAAAAATCTGCTTTTTCAGACAAGTATTCCAGTAAATTTTTTCCTGATTCTGAAAGCATTCAAATTTTTCCAATGACCCAACGATGTCTTTTACAGTTGATTTGTTTAAAAAAATATCCGATCCAGGACAATATACTGCATCTTTTTCTATGTCCCCTAAGATTTTTTAATGTAGCACTACCCTTTTTTTTTTTTTTTTTTAAATAACATCAATTTGTTAAAGAGATTAAGCTAGCTGTCCTATAGAATGGCCCATGTTCTGGATGTGCCTCATGGTACCATTTAGCTTATTGTTTAATCCCAAGCTACTTGTAAATGAGAGATCAGAGATAGTAACAAGTGTTAGAATTCCAACCCATGACCAATTAGGAATGTATCTCTACATAAGATATTTAATATTATTGAGCCCCAGTTTTCTACCTATAGGAAATTATGAGGACTAAATATAACGTTAAGTGTCTTACAGAGAGCTATATTCCCAGCACATAAGTCAAACTCAACAAACATTAACTAGCATTAGGGAGCAGTCACACTGGGGCAGTATATAGTAAACTGAATTTGTTTTTAAATCAGTGATATTTGATAAATGATTGGATATGGGTAGAAAGAGAGCCTTCATATGTAATAATCTGCTTGCTTACAGAAAGTGCTTAGTTTTAAAATTAATTTTATAACATCATTATATATAGGACCACTTCTCAAACTTTAAAAACATATACATTTAAAGAAAAGCAGTAGCAGGACACCTGGGTGGCTCAGTTGGTTTAGGCATCCGACTTTGGCTCAGGTCATGATCTCAAACTCAGTGAGTTTGAGTCCCGCATCAGGCTCTGTGCTGACAGCTCGGAGCCTGGAGCCTGCTTCAGATTCTGTGTCTCCCTCTCTCTCTGCCCCTCTCCCACTTGCACAGGCGCTCTCTCTCTCTCTCTCTCTCTCTCAAAAATAAATAAACATTAAAAATTTTTAAAAAGAAAGACAAAAAAGAAAGAAAGAAAGAAGAAAGAAAGAAAGAAAGAAAGAAAGAAAGAGTGAACACCTGTTATTGCTGCCTTCCCCCTCTTCTCTAGAATCTGCCTGCCCTGTTCACTGGCTGGAACCCAAGCAGGCATGTCTAACTGCACAAAACTGGCCAGAGCTGATTGATTACAAAAACAAAACAAAACAAAACAAAAAAAACAGACTCCTAACCAATCAGATTCTCTCTGAGAGTGTGGAATCAGGACTCAGGAATTCCAGGCTGGTCTGAGCTGGTCTTATGGATGGAGATATCATAACTTAGGAGCTCTGGGTCACCCATATTAGCATAGCAGCTAAAACTATTCTACAGAAATGGAAGAATAAGAGACAGCTTCTGAAAGAAGCAAAGACTAGATATGAAGAAGACTTCCTAATATTCAGATCTATTTCTAGTCTCTTCCTGCACTTCAGGGTCTGTGAAATGTCCCTGAAGACGCATATAATAATACACTCTTTTTGTTTTATGCTTCTTGTTAACTTGTAAACAAATACAGCAACAAATGTCCTTGAGACCATTGAGGAGATACATATTTATATTTATGTAGACACACACATTTTATCTTCTAACTTGATAATGCATGGTTAACATTACAATGTTCTTAACAACCTATTAAAAAGATTATCAAATTTTTGGGTTTGGCTAACAAAGAGTCAGAAAATGAAGATAATATAGGCTAATATGTTTATTTCAAAAGAATGCTTAAATTGACACAAATTTTTATTAACAAAAAATGCAATTGTATTTGAAATAGAAAAATGGCAAGATATAGACAACCATTCTAAGATACAAAATACCACTCAAGCACTAAGAAAGATAAAAAATGCTAGTGCCTAATATGATAAAGTGCTGATTACTAGTAAACCTCCTTTAAAATGGTTAGAAGGGGCACCTGGGTGGCTCAGTTGGCTAAGGGTCCAACTTCGACTCAGGTCATGATCTCACAGCTCATGAGTTTGAGCCCCTCCTCAGGCTCTGTGCTGACAGGTCTGAGCCTGGAGCCTGCTTTGGATTTTGTGTCTCTGTCTCTCTCTCTGCCCCTCCCAGCTTGTGCTTTGTCCCTCTGTCTCTCTCAAAAATAAATGAACATTAAAAAAATTGAAAATAAGATAAAATAAAATGGATAGACAAGACTAATGTCTAATGAGTAGTCATTGAGGCCAAGCACAAAGTTTTATTTTTCTTAAAAACAAGTAGAATGGTAATACTTCCAGAGAGAGAAATACCAAAGATATCAAATTTATATTTTTCACTAAATACATAATTCATATGAAAAAGCAAAACAGCATCAAAAAGTTACTGACTTGAAGCTCTTGTGATGAAAATGTTTCTAACTGAGCATGCATCCATACATTTTCAAAAATTTGGAGCTAATTCACTTTATCTTATCTATCAAAACATTATTCATAGTAGAGTGCTCATTAAGGGAGCTTGTGGAAAGAAAAAAATTTTTTAGGGATGATGATTTTAAATGCTTATATAATAGATGCTTTGTTGAAATACTATAATTTAATAACAATCCCAAAAGCTTTTTGAAAGTTTGAGAATTAACTTTCTGAAGTTATTTGAAGGTCTATAACTATCATTTTGGGTAAAATTCCATGTAAGTATATAAGAAGAGTTACTGCTCAAATTCAAGAAAAAAGTTGCCAGCAAACCCACCCATACAATCTCTTCTTCTCAGTTACTTTACTGAAAATGGGATTCTCCAAATGCTCATTGTATCATGTGGTAGATATGCCCACCAAGATAATTATGAACACAGCAACTTAATGTGTTCTATCATTAAAAAAAATACGCATCAAGTTTCTACAATGTGCCTAGCAAATGTTCAAGGTAATAGGATTACAGGCATGAATAAAAAACACCAAAGCCCTACTCTTTTGGGGAGTTTATATTTAAGAGCAGGAAGAGTAGGTGTGTGTGAACATATACACGTATATATTCAGGTATATATGAAAAGAACTATGGAACTATGAAAAAAACTATGAAAAAAACAAGGCAAAATAAAGCAGATAGAGAGAGAAGTGGAAGGGAAAAATTCTATTTTAGCTATAAAATAGGTCAGGAAAGGTCAGGAAAGCCTTCAATGATGAGGCGACATTTGAGCAGAGATATGAGAGGTGAGTAAATGAGTCACGTGGCTGTCCGGAGGGAAACTCAGGTGGAGTGAACAGCAAACGTGCATGTTCTGAAGTAGCAACATTACTCTTCATGTTTTAGGAATAGTAAAGACAAACACGGCTGTGGCTGAGCACACAAGGAGAAGGGGAAAGAAATGAAATCAGAAAAAAATATATTAGAGGGCGCCTGGGTGGTTCAGTTAAGCATCCAAATCTTCATTTCAGCTCAGGTCATGACATCATGGTTTGTGAGTTCAAGACGTGCATCCGGCTCTGTGCTGACAGTGCTGAGCCTACTTGGGATTCTTTCTCTCCCTCTCTCTCTCTTTACCCCTCTTGTTCCTCGCACTCTCTCTCTCCCTCAAAAGAAATAAACTTTTTAAAAAAAAGATGAGGAACAAGTTGTGGTGGTTTTATATTTGTCTATAAGTTCTGTGATGCCTCTCTGTTCAAAAAAGAAAGCCTAATTCTTCTCCTGTAAATATGGGCCAGATTTAGTGACTTGGGTCTAACAAATAGAATGTGATAAAGGGATGTCCTATGACTTCTGAGATTAGGTCAGAAAAAAACCAGCTTGTGCTTGCCCTCTCTCTTGGGTCACTCGTTCTGAAGAAAACTCCAAGTTATAAAGACCATCAAGCAACCTAGAAAGACGCATATATGGGGAGAAATGGAGGCCTGTCACCAGCCTATCATGCCATGCACACGATTGAACCTCCTCAGAAGCAGATCTTGCATCTTCAGTCAAGCCCTTAGATGACCACAGTGCAGGTCAACATTGCCCAGAATGTCAATTGCAAACTCCACGCCAGAATCACCCACCTAAGATGTTCTCTATTCTCTGACCTACAGAAACTGTGAAAAATAATAAATTGTTACTGTTTGAAGCCACAAAGTGTTCAGATAATCTATTATGCAGCAATGGAAAACTACTACATAGATAATATAGGATCTAGTAGATAATAGTAAGGATTTTCCATTTTATTCTAAATGAGATGTGGAGGTACTACAGTGTTCAATACAAAAGTACATTATCTTTTTAAAAACAGCACCCTAGCTGCTCTGTGAATATAATGTGGAAGGAAATGGTGGAAGGAGATAATTACAGGATTCCAGACAAGGGGATATTTTGGATTATATTAGAGCAGTAACAATGCAGAAAGTGGCGCAGTATTTAAATTTCAGATAGACAGGACTTGTTAATACATGGGATATGGAGTGTGAGACAAAGAAGAAGAAGAAGAAGAAGAAGAAGAAGAAGAAGAAGAAGAGTAGTCACGTGTGACTCCAAGATTTCTGGTCCAAGTGTCTAGAAAAAAATGAAGTTGAACTTACTGGGATGGAGAAACCGGGGGTATAACAAGTTTAGCAAGTTGCTTTTAAATGTGTTAAAATTTAGATGTCCATAGGCATGCCTGGGTAGCACAGTTAAGTGTTCAAATTGTGTTCAACTCTTGATCTCGGCTCAGGTCATGATATCACGGTTCCTGGATTCCAGCCCCACATTGGGCTCTGTGTGATGGTGCAGAGCCTGCTTGGAATTCTGTCTCTCCTTCTCTCTGCCCTTCCCCACTTGTGTGTGTGTGTGCGTGCACACACGTGCACGCTCTCTGTCTCTCAAATAAATAAAACTTTAAAAAATTAAAAAAAAATTAGATGCCTATTAAAGTTCAAGTGGAAATGAGAAGAAGGAATTAGATGTGGAGTTTCAAGTTTAGAGCAAGATTGGTTTTAGGGATGTAACTCAGAAGTCTTGGTATATAGAGAAATATATATGTATATATATATATATATCAGAAAAAAATTGACTTTAAAAAACATTGCTACATATAAAGAGGAACATTTTGTTTTTTAAAAAAGGACAACTGTAAGATAGAACAATTATAAATATACACATCAAACAGAGCCTCCAAATTATATGAGGCAAGGATTGACAGATCTGAAGGGAGAAATAGATAATTCAACAATAATAGCTGGAGACATCAATATCCCTCTTTAAGTATGGATAGAACAACTAGACATAAGATCAACAAGGAAGTAGAACAGTTGAATGGCACTGTAAACCAACTAAACTTAATAGGTATCTTTATTACATCCAACAATAGCAGTATACATATTCTCAAATGCACACAGAACTTTCTATGGTAGGCTATAAAACAGCATCAACATATCTAAAATGATTTAAAATTTTTTTAATATATTTTTAATCCTTTTTAATGCTTTTTTCTCAGAGCACTATGGAATCAATAACAAATCTATAAAATTCACCAATACATGGAAATTAAATACTACACTCCTAAATAACCAATAAATCAAAGAAAAAAATCTCAAAGGAAATTCCATAGGAAACCACACAAAATAGTTTGAGATGAATGAAAATGAAGACATTACATACCAAAATATATGGGATGCAGATAAAACAGTGCTTAGAGTGAAATTTATCCATGTAAGTACCTACCTTATAAAAGAAGAAAGATTTCAAATCAATAACCTAACCTTCTACTTTTAAAACCTGTGGGTGGGAAAGAGCAAACTAAACTCGAAGCAAGCAACAAGAAATTAATAATAATTATCAGAGCAGAGATCAGTGAAATAAAGAACAGGAAAACAAATGGAAACAATCAATGATAGCAAGAGTTGGCTCTTTGAAAAGGACAAAACTGGCAGACTCTCCAGATTGACCAAGCAAAAAGAGAAGATTCAAATTAGTAAAATCAGGAACAAAAGAATGAACAGTACTACCAGTCTTACTGAAATAAAAAGAACTGTCGGAATTACTATGAACAACTCTATGCCAATAAACTAGGTAACTTAAAATAGGCAAATATCTAGTGAGAGATAAACTGTTAAAACTGATTCAAGAAGAAGAAAATCTGAATAGACCTCTCTCAAGTAAAAAATTGATTTAGTAATCAAAAACACAGATAATTAAGTTCAGACCCAAACTCTACAAAGCACTTGAAGAAGAACTAACACCAATCTTTTGCAAACTCTGCCAAGAAATCAGAGAATACACACCTCCTAACTCATTGTATGAGATCTGATTTCAAAATTAGACAAAGACATCACAAGAAAAGAAAAATACAGATAAAATACCTCTTACAAATATAGACACAAAAATCGTCAAAAAACATACTAGCAAACTGAATCCAGCAACCTATAAAAATGACTGTATACCATAACCAAATGGCATTTATCACAGCAATGTAAGTTTAGTTTAATGTTTGTTCGATAATCAATTAATGTAGCACCCCATATCAATAGATAAAAAATAAAAACCATAAGATTATCTCCATAGATACAGAGAAAGCATTTGACAAAATTCAATATTCCTTCATATTAAAAACACTCAACAAACTAGGCATAGAAGGAAATTCCTCACTCTAATAAAAGACATTTACGAAGAACCCACAGCTAATATGATACATAATGGTGAAAGACTGAAAGCTTTTCCCCTAGGATCAGGAAAAATACAAGGATGTCTGATCTCTATTTGCAAATAGCATAATCTTGTATATAGATCTTAAGGATCCTATATGTATACAGAAAATCCAAAGGAATCTGCTAAAAAATGATTAGAACTAATACAATCAACAAGACTGCAGGACTCAAAATCCATATGTGAAAAGTAATTATAGTTCTATACACTAGCAATGAATCATATAAAAATAAAATTAAGAAAACAATTTCATTTACAATAGCATCACAAAGAATAAAATATTTAGAAGTAAATCTAACAAAGTATAAAATTCATACTCTGAAGGAGACATTTTTGAAATTTTAAAGATCTAAATCAATGGAACGACATTGCATATTCACAAATTGGAAGATAATGTTACAAATGGAAATGCTCCTCCAAATTTGTCTGCAGGTGCAGTGTAATCTCAATTGAAATCTCAGGTGACTTCTTTCTAGAAATTGATAAGCTGATACTAGATTTAGTAAAGAAATTCAAGATATCCAGAATAGCCAAAACAATCTTGAAAAAGAACAAAGTTGGAGGACTCTTACATCTCATTTTCAAAACTTAAAACAAGGCAGTACAGTACTTCTATAAGGATACACATGTATATATATGTATACATACATATGTATACATACACATATGTATATATATATATATATATATATATACCTATATATGTGTATATATATATGTATAGGACCAAGACTCTGAAAATAAACCAATAAATCCAGAGTCAATTGATCTTCATCTGGGTGTAAAGACAATTATGTTTTTGTTTTTCAGCAAATTGTACTGAACAACTGGATATCTTTATACAAAAGAATAAAGGTGGACACCTACCTCACATTGTATACAAAAATTAACTCAAAATAAATAAAAAACTAAATGAATCAAAACCCACTAAACTCTTAAAAGAAATATAGGAATAAATTTGATTACATTAAGGGATAGCTTCTTTTCATATGACATCAAAAGTATACACAACAAATAAAAAATAGATAAATTGGACTTCATCAAAATTAAAAATTTCTGTGCTCCAGAAAACATCATTAAGAAAAAGAAAAGACAAGCCACAGTATGGAAACAAATAAATGCAAATCATGTACCTTGCAAGGAACTAATGTATAGGATATATAGAGAACCCTTACAACTCAATAACAAAAAGACAGCCCAATTAAAAATTGGGCAAAGAAGGGGCACCTGGGTGGCTCAATCTGTTGAGCATATGACTCTCAGTTTTGACTCAGGTCATGACCTCATGGTTGGCGAGTTTGAGCCCCGCATCAGGCTCTGTGCTGATGGTACAGCGCCTGCTTGGGATTCTCTCTCTCTCCCTTTCTCTCTGTCCCCCCTCCCCATGTATCTCTGTCTCAAAAAAATAAATAAACTGAAAAAAATGGACAAAGGATATGAATAAACATTTCCCCAAGGAACATATATGAATGACCAATAAACACATGAACGGATACTCAAAATCATTAGCCATCAGCCATCATTACATCAAACGTAAGTCACTACCACTTCCTAGTAACTAGGATGGCATAATAAAAAGACAGACTACAAGCAAGTGATGGCTACAACTGTTGAAATTGGAACTCTTGTACATTGTTGATGGGAGTGTAAGATGGTGCAGCATGTTGGAAAACAGTCTGGCGACTACTCAAAATGTTAAACATAGATTTATTATATGACCCAGCAATTCCATTGCTAGGTATGTAAATTATTTATTCATACAAAACCTTGAGAAATAAAAAAAGAAATTAAAATTTATGCTCACACAAAAACTTGTATATGAGTGTTCATAGCAACATTATTCGTAATAGCCCCCAAACAGAAACAAACCCCATGTTCATTAACTGGTAAATAGATAAATAAAATGGGACATATCCATACAATGGAATATTATTTGGCTACAAGAAGAAATGAAATACGGATACATGCTTCAATATAGATGAGCTTTTAAAATATGCTAAGTGAAAGAAGCCAGTCACAAAAGACCACATATTGTGTGATTCTATTTATGTGAAATGTCTACAATAGGCAGAACTATAGGAACAGAAAGTAGACTAGGGGTTGTTTAGGGCCTGAAGGTGAATTGAGGAAAATGGGGAGAAATGACCAATTAGGTAAAGGATTTCTTCTTGAAGTGATGAGAATATTCTAAAATTGATTACAGTCATGGTTGACAACTTGAATATATTAAAAATCACTGAGTGCTTTCAATGTGTGAATTTTATGGCATGTACACTACATCTCAATAAAGCTTTAAGTGAAAAGGGAGAGAGAAAATGAAAGAAGAATTCGAGAACATTGAGAAGACCAACTCTTTTGAGGAATTTGCTATAAAAAGACAGAGATATGGGACAGCAGCTGGGGAGAAATGTAGGGTCAAGGTATGGCTAATTTCTAAGTGGAAGACATTATATGTTTTTATTTTAATTTACGTTCCAGTGGGTGGTGATGCAGGAGAGAGAAAGCACATTTGCAAATAGGCAGGAGGTGATGAAATCCATTGCAGAAGTAGGGGAGTTGCTCTGAAGTCCAAGCCCTACCTTGCAGCTCAATTCATCATTGCAGTGGGGCAAGCAGAGAGTATGGTTACAGAGGCACAGAGGCTGGAAAACTGGTGCTGTTGCACTGAAGAAATTCTTTGTGAAAAGGAAGAGGGAAAGAGGAACCAAGAGATAAAGAAGCAGCAACAGGGAATCTGAGTGATGAGCCAGAGGGATCTGGGTGGAGGAAGTGGTAATGACAGAAATGTACCAACAGCCCAAGTCATTGCTCTTGATAAGCTCTCCCTGCCTCCGATCCGTAGGGATTGTGCTTTATTTATTCAGGGAGAGAACAGTGGCCAAGTTTCCCACTTCAAAGCAGTCAGGCCCCATGAGGGGGGTGAGATAACAAAGGCACTGCCAATGTACATCTCTAGCCCCACAGCACATTTTACTCACCCTGGTTTACCTCACCTGGTCTGCTTATCATGTCACCCAACCTCTCCCTGCCCGACCCTTATCCCAGCAAGGTTAATCTTAGATTCATCCACACACTTAGGCATTCAAATCTCTACTTGACTTCGAAATCTCTCTGCTGTGAGCTCACCATCTAACCCCAGCTTGGCCTGGCCTTGGTTTGCTGTTCCCAGCTTGGCTCTGACAACTCCTAGTGATCTCACCCCACTGTGGAGCCTAGATAGGACTGTGTTCTAAAAGGTCACCAGTCAATGGGGTGTTTGGAACTCAAAGAATTTCCCCATAGGAAAAAAAAAAATTATTATAAATAGTGGTGTGATTCCCAGGCCAATCTACAAAGGCCTATTTAACCAGTCATGGCACTGGCCTAGCTGGCCTAAGCCACGGTGTCCCCTAAGTCTAGCAAGGTTGGCCCAGAGGGGAATAGGCAAGAGAGTGAAAAGCCCTGGCAATTTAACAGCCCCCATGGAAACATGGAGAAATGCAGTGGCCGAGGAGGCAAGAAAGACGTTGAGTGGTATCTCCGCTAGGAACCAAGCAGAAGTGAAGGTTGCACAGCAGAGGGAACCCCTGCCAGGGGCGGGCTCGCAAAGTGGAACTATCACAGATTGGGAAGAGTCTATTGGCAGAGGAGCAAAGACCAGCCCCCTCCATCTTTTATAAGCAGATTAACATTGACAAGTCTCCCTTTAACTGCAGAGTACCTGCCCTCCAGCTAACTCTATCTCTTTCTTCGGTTCTTATGAAGTTCCTGATTTTAATCTGGCCCTTTGACCACCCACCTCATCCTGCTTACTGGAGGGCCTCTGACTGCTGGCTATTCACAGAATAAGACTGACTCTCCTTGGTTTGCTTCTTGCTTTTTGGTTGAAAGAGTAGTTTATTTTGACTGCCTCACATCCACTCCATTTTACAACCTTACTTTCAGCGAGTACATCCTGAGTTCCTCCAAGGCAATCCCTCTTTTCCATTGGTACAGACAGGAGGATGGTTGATAGAGGTACCATGCCCTCTCTCAGCCAAGGGAACTGCAAGAGAGATCACCAGCCATACCTTCAATTCCTCCGGGGCTAGCTCCCGCTACAGCTTTTCCTTCCATGTGCAAGTGTATTGTTTTGAGCTTGAGTCAGCCAGATTTACCATCAACGATCTCCAATACACATGGGATATCAGAATGTTCCATTCATCACTTATTTTCTATTTTCTAATAAACTCCCAGAAGGTTAGCCTGTCACCTGGCCCCTGTCTACTCCTGCACAGATTTTATGATTCCATATCCTGCTTGCTTGATACCCCCAAATCGCTGCTGCTCTGGACCCACTGTGACCCCTGCCATTGCTCTTCCCAGCAATGTTTGGGAAATGAAAGCTGAAATGAAAGCAAATATCCATAAGGTTTCCTACTTAGCCTCTGTCATGTCTTCTCCTTCAAATTACAAGTCCCAGTCCTCTGGGCCTACAAGTCTCAGAATCACCCGTGTGACTGAAAAACAATTGCAGATCCATAGGTCCCGAACTCAGGAATTCTATTTCAATAAGTCTGAGCATGGAGCCCAGGAATCTGCATCTCTACTGACATCCGAGGGGATCATGAGGCCCACGGTCTGGGAAGTGCTGCCGTGTGGCAACACCAGTCATCCCACACACCTGTCAGCCTCCCCATAAATCAGGGGCTGCTGCCCTGACAGAATCCTTCTGCCATGAAATCTGAAGGTTGGGGGTAAATATTTCTTTCAGTTTTCATGGATAGTGAGAGGGACCCACATAGAGAACTGAGAACAGAAATCACAGCTAACAGTTCCAACCCTATGAATCAATTGGCAAATTCTAAAGTTAGTTTTTGCCAAGTTGAATCTTGGTAAAAAATTTTTTTGATTGGTGAGGCGGGAAGAAATCTGCATATTGATGAAGTTGCAGACATGTTGGCCCAAAGATACACGCACTTACATCCATTCCCTTTTTGTCATCATTTGACAATCTGAAGAATAAGAGCCCTGTGCACAATGAGCTAGTAACCATCCCAACCTACCTGATCGAGAATAGAAATAAAAGAATCAGAGCCTTGGATTCATCAGCACACACTATATTAAAACTGCCCCAGAGAAGGCTTCCTGTATCAGACTATGAGGGACACATCAAAGCGGGAGTAGAGACCATCCCAGAGCACAAAAGGATTTCTAGCCCTCCATTCTGTCCTTCTGTGCAATGGAAAATAGCAGAAATGCTGGCAGCAAGACAAAGCAAATGGTCTTTCAGACTTTGGAAAAGTATTATATTACATGCAGTTCTTAATGATATCTAGCATTAATCTAAAACTAACACCCAAGGCCAACTCCACAGTGTGTTTTATGATTATTAAATGATACAGCAGTCTCAATGTCAGGGAGCAGACATTTTTGCATGGGAGGTGGCCGGGATTGCTAGCTAAAAGACTTGTTTTCTTTGTTTCAACATTTTCCTCTCTAACTTCCTATCACTCCCTTCCTTTAAAAAAAAAAAAAAAAAAAAAAAAAAACTATTTGTAGTAGCTGCTCTAGTTTCTGCCCTTAGAAATCTGCTCTATTTATTAACTACTCCTCCGGTGAAGAAATTCCACTGAAATTCCTTCAGGGCCTGGCTGCCTTTCAGCTTCTCTTTGCACATTCCTGCCTCTATGTATGTCACCATCTTAAATAGCTGAGCCTTCTGTGCTTTAATAAGGTCTCTCTATAATCTTTTTTTTAAGAACACAGACCTAGTTTTGCTCAGTTTCTGAATACCTTAGATTGTAAAGCCCCCATAATACTCTAATTAATTTCTGTTCCACCTCATCTGCATCCTCACTGGTCGGCTAATAACATAAGGACCAGAACTGACCTCATTACAATAACTTCTTACATTTCTTACATCGTAATCGAAATGATTCCTCCAGGCTGGTATTTGAATTACATCCCCCCACCCCACTCCCACCCACAACCCCCTGGAGGTGCCAAGTTAAAGATTTAGATGTGCATTCTTCATAGATTCCAATGTTCTGGGTTCCAAATTTGGGGTACCAAATTGTTTTAAAAGCATATTCTTTTTCTTTGCTAAGTTCATGACATGTCCAAGCATTGCATTTCTGCATAAAAGAAAACTAAACAACACAAAGCGTGGTTCTGAACTACCATCAGCTAGAAATTACCAAGAAAAAAGGAAGGAAGGAAGGAAGGAAGGAAGGAAGGAAGGAAGGAAGGAAGGAAACTACAAACATCCTATTGTCTTTTTTATAACAGAGACTTCCTTGAAAAGAAGATTTCAGAAGCTCTTAGAAAGAACATCCCACCACCCCATAGGGTATAAGCAGTCAGCAAATATTTCATCTTGATTTTACCCAGATGAAGGCTTTAAAGGTGTGGTCCTATAAGAAAATCCCAAAACTCTTTTCCCAAATTCAAATTAGTAAAGTATTTCATGAATGCCTCTTCCCCCTTTCCCACTCCTACCTCATTCCCTTTCTTTAGTTCCCTCCAAACCCTTGATTGTTAATTATAGCAAAACCAGTAATGGAGCACAGAATGTACTGGCTGTTTTTGCTGATTCCAGACAATGGCAAAAAGTACACTTGCCACTGTTGAGCCACCTTCAGTCTCCTACTCAAGTGGCGTTCTGACATCTCCCATCAAGCTCTGCATTCTCCAGACAATGGTGTGCTATATCCGATGTATACATCATCATCTTAAACAGTAATATAGCAAATGCTAACTTGGGGCTCAACGAGGCCCTACTCTGGCTCCTTGTGCCAGCTCTTTTAGCTTTCTCCCTCCTGGGGTTGAGATCTTCCTGTCCCTGTACAGAAAATTTCCACTGATTCCCAGCAATTTTTAATTTATGGGTTTGCACCATCATAAAGCCCAATATGGCTTGGGCAGCACTGTGATTCGCTTGCTGAATGGTGTTCTACAGTTTGCATTCCGCGTAAACCATATCTTAAATCATGTCACCCAGATGAAAACTGAGTGTTAGGGAGAAAATTATTTAGACACTTTATTGGAGGCTAAGTTGTATTTGAAGATCTCCCTACTGCTATTGGTCAGTGGCAGCTAGAGGTTTTGCCACCTAGCATGATTCCCCATCCCCTCTGAAACACAGCCCGCTTTCCTTTGGGAAGCTCCAATTCTCCCAGTGAACCTACAGGCATAGCTTCACCTCTACCCCTGAAACAAATGGAAAGTTCACATGGGCTGGGCCAATCACAAGCCTCCCAAAGTAGGCCAATCGGAACCTTTCCCTGTGAGTGACACTCAGATGTTGGATGAAAGAAGCCTTCTTGCTGTGGTGTTGGATAAAAGGAGATGAGGCAGCTCTGGAGCTAGCGATGGCAGTCTTCTCTGCCGTGTGGAGAGGGCCATGCTGCAACATGAAGCCAAGCATAGGCCAGAGTCAAGAAAGGAGTCCACAGTTCTTGTCTCTGAGACTCTGATGCCTAAAGTTCTACGAGCTACTGTATCTTCTTGAGCTGCTTCTGTGAGCTCACTTCTGTGAGCCTTCACTACCCTTAAAATCTACGAGAATGAATATATTATTTTATGCTTTAGATCATTTGACTTGGGTTTCAGCCACCTGCAACCAAGATTTAGATCAAGATTTTTCGAGCAAAATGCTCTAAAATCTATTCCATTGGGAATGGTGGCCAATGTTCAGGAGACTGCACTGTCCACACGGCCATTCCAAGAAACATAAAGGAATGCGGCTCTCGTCTAATCATAGTGAGCATGGAAGAGATTGAGTACTAGTAGAGACCATGGAAAGGTTTGTCACACAAGTATTAAACACTAACAGGCAAGAAAGTTAGCCACAAGACCGGTGGCTGCACAAAATGGCTGATGCGAGAAAGAGAATGAGGAGCAGGGACTACAGTGTTGCAAAGAAAAGTAGAATAGAGCAGCCAAGCAGAAAAGATGAAGATAAAAACATGCAAATGGGTTCAACCTGCAATAATAATAGTAATAGTACACATACCTCGCAGAATTATTGGAACGACTCAGCGAGTTACTACATAAAAAGAGCTTTGAACAATGCCCCCCACACAGTAAGCGCCATAAAAGTGCTAGCCAATGCTGTTTTCCCAGCTGGGTTGGAAATACTGGAGAGCTACTTGGCTATGAGGTAAGAGAGCAAGCAGGCAGTCTCTTAACCCCAGACAGGGCCAGGAAATATCAACTTTCACTGCCTCGACACACATCACATACCCCCACCCTACCTCAGTAGATGCTTCTGAAAATTTTTCAATTTTTTAACAGCAGGACTTTTCTGTTTCAAAGGAAGCCTGAAATGTCATCCCCCCCCCATGAAAAGCCATAAATATCCCTTTATTCCCCTCAGTCTCCAATTTATTTCCAGGCTGTGTTTGGTTACTTGGTTGATTCTTTTATTCCTTCATTGGTTTTACAGTTTCAAGGAAATCCAGATTACCAGATATAACTGTTGCAAATGGTGCTTCTTTTTGTAAAGTAAGCTTACATTGCATTCTTGGGAAATTCTTGAAGCAAACACAAATGGCAAGACAATGTTGAAATACGTGCAAAAAATGGCAATGTAATATATTAAGAGCGTGTTAGTTTTATTATTAATTTCAGTTAAAATATATTTTAAATAAATTCTAATCCAATATTTGTAGTACCCTTAATTCACCCCTGTAATCTTGTGGTAGGCAAAATTCTAATACGGACCCCAAGATTTCCATCCCCTGGTGTACACCACTCTATGTAATTTGAATATGAGAGGACAACACTCTCATAATTAGGTTAAATTATGGGGCAAAGGAGAAGAGATTTTGCAGGTATAAATAAGGACTCTATTCAGTCAGCTTTGAGCTAATCAAAAGGTTACCTTGGGTGGGCCTTACCTAATCAGGTGAGCCTCTAAAAGATACACAAAGCAAAAGCAGCTACTCTCCACTGGCCTTGAAGAAGTGGACATACTGTGAGAGGGCCACATGGAAGTAGCCACTAGATGTTAAGAGTAATCCTTAGCCAAAAAACAGCTGGAAGGGGGGGGGGGGGGTCAGTCCCAAAATCTCAAAAAGACTGAATCCTGGCAAGACAATCAAACAAACAAGCAAACAAACAACAACAAAAACTGACCTTGAAAAAAACCCTGAGCCTCAGAGCCTTGGTCAATACTTTGACTGCAGCCTTGAGAGACCCTGAGCTGAAGACTCAATTAATGCATACCTGGATTCCTGACCCACAGAAACCATGGGATAATAAAAGAATTACTCTAAGCCACCATGTTTGTACTAATTTGTTTCTCAGCAATAGAAAATTAATACAAACAGTATGGAAAACAGTATGTGCTAAATGTTGGAGGATGCCTACCTAGCAGTCAGGGTATTCTAAGAAACTGCCTTGAAGTTGATATGGTGTCTTCAGAAAAAAAGCCATTGGAGGAATAAAATGCTTGGCAGCTCAGCACTGGGAGAAGGAAGCCCGAGACATAAATAGCAGTGTTTGTAGCCTAGGGAGAGATAAATAGCCAGGAACCTAGCGGTGGTGTCAAAAGTACCTTCTGTGAGCACGTAGGTGGGAAAAAAAGGATATAAAACATGAAAGAGGGCTATAAGATTGTAAATAATATTTATCTTTTGATTCTCTAAGTATTACAATAATATATACACATTGATTAAAACTTGGAAATTGGCAGCAAAGAAGTATACAAGAAAGTTCACATTTTTCACAGAGTTGTAAGCACACGTAGTTTGTGTCTTGTTTCTTTAAACCTAATCAGTCTGTGTTATCCTGGGTTTATGTCATCTGCATCGTTTTTTTTAATGTTTATTTATTTTGAGAGAGAGAGAAACAGAGCACACTAGTGGGGGAGGGGGAGGGGGAGGGGCAGAGAGAGGGAGAGAGAGAATCCCAAGCAGGCTCCGTGCTATCAGTGTGGAGCTTGACACAGGGCTCGACCCGGGGCTCCATCTCACAAACCACGAGATCAAGACCTGAGCCAAAATCAAGACTCACATGACCAGCTGAGCCACCCAGGCACCCCGTCATCTGAACCACTTTTAAAGGTAGCGTACTATTCCATCTCATGCTGTCCACTATGATTTACTTAACCATTCCCCTAATTGGAGGTTAGAGTTGTCTTTAATTTAGAAATATTTATTCTGAACTTGGGAAAAGCCTTCGAGCATCAAAACCTGTAGGAAATAGCATTCATTTATAGAACCTCTTGCTCTGGCATTTGACTACATTCGCCACTTTAAAACAGTCTAAAATCCATCTAGTAGGGGTTCCTGCTCTGTAAAATCCTATCTTATCCTTAGAGTTTCCTCTGTCCTCGGGTATTCTTTTTGTTCAAACATGCTCTGGCTTGATCCAGATTACTTGTTCTCATTGCAATTTCCTCCCCTGGGAAATCTGTTCTTTCCTGCCCTCTCTCCCTCTGTCTCCTTTGTAAACATTAAGGTATGATATGAGATTTGTTCTAAGTAATGTTTACTTTCTCTTTTAGTAAAAGGCATCTTCCATTTCTGAGAAAGCCCTATTGTCGCTATCGCTAATAACTCACTCCTTGTGCACATGCAAAATAAGCCCTAGGAGCCTCCAGGCGACCCTCCCATTCTCTCACTGTACGACTTTCATTTGTCATGTTTTTCTTGCACTCTCTTAAATTTACTTTGTAATCTCTCCCGCTTGCCTGTGTCTATGGTGTCATACGTTTCCACACAGCGCAGGAACCCGTGGCTAGTGGCTTGGGCTTGAAGGCAGGCCTTGGGCTCTGGCTCACCTTTGATGGGTGACTGGTGCCCCAGATGGGAGAGGGGCTCTGAAAGGGAGATGCCCTGCACCATGTCTTTGGGAGGTAATGTAACATGGGTATTTGAGTCAGTCAGACTCGAGGTGAGGGGTCTGGGAGGTGAGGTCTGAGTAGCAATAATTTTAGAAGCTCCCAGGTGATGCTACCAAGCAGCCAAGATTGAGAACCTTACACTGGCTACTCCATTGTGCCGAGAAGGAGTTGACAAGGGATGACGGCCTCTCACACAGCTGTCTGCTCTTAAGCTCCCCTGTCTGCTATCTCCTACTTCTTTTCTGCCTAATGCTGAACTAACCTCAAAATCCTCTGGCTCCCTCACAGGGCATCCGTGAGAGCTCTTCAAAAGGCTGTCAGTGCTTCCCCATGGCCCTGCTCTGGGGGTCCACTCCTGCTGACCCTCCTCGCCCCTCCTCAGCTCTCCTCACCAACATTTCACCCCCCCCACCCCCACCCCCGCCACTGTTAGGATTCCCTCAGCCAGCCTTTCTCTCTCTCGGCGGAGAGCAATAGCCCAAAGGCTCCAGCTTAATGATACTGGTGTGATATTCCATGGTGCGTGGGAAATGCAGGCCAAACGGTGGCAGCACAGGCTCCTCCCTCTCACCCTCTACCTTTGCCCTGCCGTCCATGTTCCATCCTCTGTCGCCCTGCATGGGCAGAGGCTGGGTAAATCAACATGTCCTCTGCCTAAGCAGATGTCCACCTGGGGTCTTCCAACAAGACTGTGATATTTACACACAATATTAGAGCCCACCTCCCCTCTGAGCTTGGCAGAGTTTGGGTAGAAAGCACAAATAGCTCTCTTTCAGTCGTGGAGGGGGACAACCTCAGATGATGAACACTGAGATCCTGGTAACTTCTCGTTCTCCTCTCTCTCTTGCACAGTATTCTGCATATGTAACTGGCTTGGGGTTGGGAATAAGGCTGTTCCTTTGGCTTTAGAATAAGCCCCAGAACAGCATATGGCACCATTTTTACCAGCTTTTTTTAGAGTTCAAGTCTACCTGAACATTACATGCATCTGGGGCACTTTAAAATATATATCTATGTCCTAAGTCGAAGCCCTAGAGGACTTTTTTAAAAAAAAAATGTTTATTTACTGGGACACCTGGGTGGCTCAGTAGGTTAAGCAGCCAACTTCAGTTCAGGTCGCGATCTCTCGGCCTGTGAGTTCGAGCCTCACGTCTGGCTCTCTGTTGACAGCTCAGAGCCTGGAGCCTGCTTTGGATTCTGTGTCTCCCTCTCTCTCTGACCCTCCCCAGCTCATGCTCTCTCTCTCTGTCTCTCTTTCTGTGTGTCTCTCTCAAAAATAAAGGAATATTAAAAAAAATTTTTTTAATAAAAATATTTATTTATATTGAGAGAGACAGAGAGCATGTGTGGTAGAGGGGCAGAGAGAGGGGAAGAAAGAATCCCAAGCAGGTTCCTTGCTGTTAGCACAGAGCCAGACACGAGACTTGATCTTGCAAACCATGCGATCATGACCTGAACCAAAAACCAAGAGTTGGACAGTCAACCAACTGAGCCACCAGGTGCCCCGCCTACTGTCTAGCATTAAGCAAAATGACATGGTTCCTACACTTATGAAGATTTCAAATATCAAACAAATAACCACCCAGATGAATATATGGTTACAAATTTTGATTCGTGCAATAAAGGAAAATTTGTCTAAGAGAGAAATTAATGGGGTTAGAGGCTAATTTAGATGGGAAGAGGGATCAGGGAAAGGGTTTTGAGGGCTGTGGGGAGAAGTATAGCCCAGAGGAGAAGCTGGCACAGGATCGGGGGCAGGGGATTAGGACCATGCCAGACAGAGGGGGAAATATCTTCAAAAGACCCTGAGGAAAAAGGGGACTTAGTGTATTTGAAAAACAGAAGGAAGGCCAGTGTGGTTAGAATCCAGTGACAGGGAAGAGAGGTGTGAAATGCAGCTGGAAATGTGGACAGGAGACAGATCTCAGGACTTTGCAGGTCACACTAGGTTTTTTGGATTTTATTCCAAATATATTAGGAAAGCATTAGAGGATTTTAGGAAGAAAAATGACATGATTATCAGATACTAAGCCAATGAGGAAGTTAGGAGAGTGGTTTCTTATTTTCCTTCCATGTGTAACATTTTCCCATACATTATACTGCTATTTTTATCATTCTTTGTATAATCACTTTTTAAAACATTTTTCCTTCTCCTATCCAGATTCATGCAGTAGTATTTGCATTCTTCTGAATTGGGCTTATTAAAATTCATCATTGGTTTATTTTTATTCTTTCTTAGGTCCCTGTTTTTTCATTTGCCTATGCTCTAAAAGATGCAGAAAAACAGAGTGATTCATTCAAGAAAAAGAAATGGTTATTTAATGTACCACAATTTAAGACCAATGCCCAGTCTTCCTTCTTATACAACTATTATCAGCCTTGTTTTGTGATTTCATAGGGCTGCTACAAACTACAAACTTCTAGATTCATCACCAGCCTCACAGCCCCAAAGAGAGATGAAAAAGAGGGGTGCAGTGGGATTCTTGCAGCTCTAGCTCTGCTGTGGTTCCCGCATCCCAATTTGGATCTTGGCCCTTCACTCCTGGTGGTGACGTACTCTGGCCTGATGATTTCTGTGGCCTCGTTAGACTTCTGTTCCCAGGCTTTCTCTATAGGCCTAGGCAGGAGCCTCGATGCTGGCCTAAGGATCTCTGCTTCAAGCCTTGAGATTTTGGGGATATGTTTTTTATATTTTTAATATCTTTATATTTATATCCAGTCATCGTGAGTCTAGGAAAATAAGGAAAATTTTACTGAGAGAGCAATTAAAAGGGATAGAGGAATCAATTCAGATTGAAAGAAGGATCAGGGAAAGCATTTTGAGGACTGAGTACCCCCTTCAGGGGGCTGGAAAGAAGTATTGCTCACTTCCTTGTACCAGCACTGTGCTAGGTACTGGGATTCAAGAATAATTTGCCTGAGAGCATCAGGGAAGGATTCACATAAAGATATCTCTTTAGCTGAGACTTGAGGCATGAGCAGAGGTAACCAGGTGAGTACGACATGGAAGGAGATTTCAGGGTGGAAGAATAGCGTGGGTACAAGTGTATAGATGAGAAAGCACAGCCTGTTGTGGAACTGTGATGTGTGAGCATCGGCGTGGAAGGTTCAAGAAACAGAGCATCAAGATGTGAGACTGGAGAGCTGAACAGCACCTTGATATGGAAGGCCTTGCATGCTGTAGGTGATGGAGAGCAATTAAAAGATTTTAAGCAGGAGAATGAAATGAGAAAATCTGCATATCAGAATGAACTTTCTGAAAGTAATGTGGAAGAAAGACTTGAGGGTGTGAGCCTAGAAGCAAGGAGGGCAGTTTTTGAAGTAGTCTACAGAAGCGTTGGTGAAAAACTGAACTTGAGTTATGGTGGTAAGATTCAAGTTATTGAGGACAGCAAAATGGACACACCTTGGGGAATAATTAGATACGGAGTGTGAATGACAGTCAGGGGTCAAGGATACATCCTCAGTTGGCAGTTGGTGCCATCGAATGATGCTAATCACCATGTTAAGCAATAAAGGGAGAAGAGCAAGTTTGGTAGGAAAGATGATGAGTTCATTTTCAGACATGCTGAGTCAACTAATTTGAATGTTGAGTCAACTAAAGTTGACTTTAGTCCTAACCCACTTCTATTTCACTGTGGTTTGTTGTTGTTTGTTTGTTTTTACTGGATGTAAAGGCTAAGAGTAAAAGAGACTAGTAAAAAAGAAAGAGATCAGTAAATAAAGACCTAGGATATAAAAGCAAGCAATCACACTGCTATGATACTCATGGCTGGCCATTCATTTCACAAATATTCACAGAACACATACAATCTATAGAAATTCTATAGAAATTACATAGGTCACTAAGCTATATATATGAAGCATAAGCTTAAAATATAATAGAAATAGAATGCTAGCATTCAGTTAGGTATCATACAGGGCTACAAAGTGCCAAAAACAAAATGCACAAGTGGCAAATACCCTTATAATTGACTACTTATGAAATCTAGTAGTCATAATATTATTTAAGTGATTAAACATTTCATCACTCATAGTGGGACATCCTATAATGTTGTTTCCTGTTGTGACACAATATGAAATAAATAGCAACATCTAAAAAGCATTCTTGCCAAAAAAATTTAACTTGAATTTAATCAAGCCTTTATGCCTAACTTCCAGATAATAAAATAATGAAGGAAGTTTAGAAATAAGTCCAGCAGCAGCAAAAAGAAAAAAAAAATCAGAAAAAATCTAGAATGTGGAAAATTCTAGAAGACAACTTTTGGATCTCAAAAAGCCAATGTCATAGACGGGAAAAAAAAAAAAGCCCTGGAAGTGTTCTAGATTAAGAGAAGCTAAAAAAGACATAATAATCAAATGAAATGATTTAACATTGCATTACTTTGAAGAAATCCTATAAAAAGTATTTTGGAGACAAGGCAATGTTAATATGGACTGGAGTATTATATGATATTAGGGAGTTATTATTAGTTTTCTTAAGTGATAATGGTGTTGAGGTTGATAGAATACTTATTTTTAGGAGACGTTTGTCAAAGAATTTAAAGGCTGTGGTATTCAGAATCAAGAAACAGAACTTGCGACCCCAGTGAGAGTCCACCCCGTGAGCATAAGCCCCTACCCCTGGCCACCCCAGCGCCTCAGCTGCTACGCCTCAGTCTACACCATCACCAGTTCACTGAATGACCACCCGGCTGTGTTCCTCGTAGACAACGGCTACAGCAGGTGCTAAGGCCTGCTTCACAGGTGATGATGCTCCCCCCAAGCCTTCCCCTACATCGTGGGGTGCCCCAGGGCGTGATGGTGGACATGGGCCAAAAGGACTCCTACATGGGCGATGAGGTCCAGAGCAAGAGGGGCACCCTGACCCTGAAGTACCCCATCGAGCATGGTATCTTCACCCACTGGGATGACATAGAGAAGATCTGGCACCACACTTTCCACAATGAGCTACACGTGGCCCCCGAGGAGCACCCCATGCTGCTGACCGAGGTCCCCCTGAACCCTAGAGCCAACCGTGAGAGGAGACCCAGATCATGTTGGAGACCTTCAACACCCCAGTCACGTATATGTGGCCATCCAGACCGTGCTATTCTTGCACGCGTCTGGCTGTACCCCGGCATCCTGGTGGACTCCAGTGACTGGGTCCCCTATACCCATACTGCACCCATCTACAAGGGCTACGCCCTCCCCTAGACTTCTCGCCCTGGACTTCGAGCAGGACATGGCCACCGCGGCCTCCAGCTCCTCCCTGGAGAAGAGCGATGTAGGAGCTGCTAGACCCTCGGGTCATCACCACTGGCAACGAGACTGTCCACTGCCCCAAGGCGCTCTTCCAACCTTCCTTCCTGGACATGCAGTCGTGTGGCATGCACGAAATTATTTTCAACTCCATCAAGAAACGTGACGGCCACATCCTCAAGGACCTCTACGCCGAAAGGGTGCAGTGTGGTGGCACCACCATGTACTCTGACGTCGCTAATGGAATGCAGATCCCCGCCCTGGCAACCTGTGCAATGAAGCTCGAAATCATGGCACCGCCTGAGCGCAAGCACTCCACATGGATCGGTGGCTCCATCCTGGCCCCTACTGCCCACCTTCCAGTAGACATGGGTCAGGAAGCAGGATTATGCCGAGTCCGGCCCCTCCATCGGCCACCGCAGAGGCGGTTAGGCAGACTGTTGTTAGTTTTGTGCCTTACACCCTTTCTTGACAAAACCTAACTTGCGAAGAAAACAAGATGATACTGGCATGGCTTTATTTGCCTTGGTTTTGTTTATGTTGTGTGTTTTGTCCTTTGGTTTTTAGTGTTGGGGGTGGGGGTGGAGCTTGACTCAGGATTTTAAAACTGAAACAGTGAAGGGGACAGCAGTTGGTCGGAGCGAGCATCCCCCAAGTTCTACAATGTGGCTGGGGACTTTGAATGTATGCTGTTCTTTTTTTTAATAGTCATTCCAAATATCGTGGGATGCGTTGTTACAGGAAGTCCCCGTGCCTTCCCCCAAAGACACCCCATTTCTCCCTAAGGAGAAGGGCCAGTCCTTGCCTGAGTCCACACAGGGGAATGTGATAGCATTGCGTTTGTATAAATTAGACAGTCCAAAATGTTTTAATCTTCATCTTAATACTTGTTCTTTTTGTTTTATTTTGGATGGTCTGCCATCATGGCTCTCCTCCTTGCCCTCTCAACCTGAGATATATAAAGGCTTTCGGTTTCCCTGGGAGTGGAGTTGAGGCATGGAGGCAGCCAGGTTTTAGGTATACACTGACATGAGACCAATTGGATAAAGTGCACACCTTAAAGGGGGGGGGGAAGAAAAGGAAAAAGAAAAGAAAAGAAGAAAAGAAAAGAAAAGAAAAGAAAAGAAAAGAGAAAAAGAAAATAGAACCCACAAGAGAATTCATAAGAGGGGATTCAATACAGGGAACTGGTTAAAAAGGTGTTGGAAGAGTTAAAAGGGCAAACGGTAAAAAGACGCAGTCCAGGGATTAACAAAGGCAGAAAGCTCTTGAGTTTGAGGAACAATGGGAGGAAGTGGTGTTATCACAGCCCCAGAGCCAAGGCTGTTCAGGAATTGACAGGAGCTCTCCAGTGGAAGATTGGACCATGGAGAAAGGGGCTGTTTGACAGAAATAGACAAAGACGCTGCCAAAGACACTTCCCAAAACACAGCAAGGGAAGTAGAAATATCCTGTCTTCTTCTCTCTTTTTTACCATCTTATCTCCAGCCAATGCTTCCCATTGGCCAAAACCTAAACAGAACCCAGTCGCCAGAGAGAATGGGAAACGTAGTTTGCAGGCACTGGCTCTATGAGATACAGAACAATTCAAAGGAAAAGCAAGGAAGAGATAAAGCAGGCAAATGACTGGTCCCACAGGGGGGATTGTCATGACGCTTGCAACTTACTTGCAAGTAGTTCAGATAATAAAATGCATACATATAAATACACATAAAACAAATAAGTTGAAGTGTTGAATATGGGTTGGTATATGGATGTTCATTTTAACTATTCCTTCCATTTTTCTATACACTTGATATTTTTTCAGAATAAAAAGGTAAAAAATCCATTCTAATACTATATGAAAGAGAGGATAAGAATCTGATACAAGGTCATGGCCATGGGAATGGAGAGAGAAAATACTCTAAATGAATTTGACAAAGTTTCTCATTAAATCCTTGTAAACAAGATGGAAAAATTGTGGACCAGCGCAACATTTATCATCTGTTTTTCCACCACTACACACTTGAGAGTTGAGTTTTCTATTTGTCACTCTCCCAAGGACATATCCACTATTATTCTCATGCTAGCTCTAACCCCTACCATATTCATCATACTCAAGAAAGTTTGACAAAGTGGCAGTGAATGAGAGTGGCTTTAATTTGGTGGTAATCTTTAATCCACTCTATTTTTTTAAGAAGCAAATTAGTTATGAAACACCTCACAGTTGATTACAACACACCAGTATGTTGTGACATTAGAGTTGAGAAATCTTCAGCTAGAAAAATAGTATAATTATGAAGCCACATACGTCGTTGAGTACTACTATCAAAAGTTGTTGATTAATGGATAGATGTTGACCTGGAGGTGGCTTTGCATGATGCATCAGAGGGTCTGTCTTACTTTGGCCCTGTCTGGTATTACCTTTATGTGAGTATCTTGGATGAGATTTAGAAAAGAAGCTGATGCTGATGACTCGAAACCTAGGGTGAGAATGAATGTATCAGATGCCAGCTCAGGATCCAAAAATATCTAGATCAATCAGGGTGGTAAGCCAATATAAACTGATACAATGGAAATATGCAACCAGCCTTTCACTTGAGTCCAGAAAAGCCAACTCATTATGAGATGTTTTCTATATGCAACTAAAGAGCTTGAGGCCATTCCCTAGTTCTGCCATCAGTTCCCTGTATAACTTGAAGTATAAACTTCAGCAAGCACCTTGAATCTTAAGAGTTACTTCCTGCATCAGTAAAAGGGAGTAATAATAATAGCTAACTCATAGTAACTTAAGTGAGCTAATGTATGGAGAGCAGCTGAATATCCCTGGCACAGAGTAACAGAGAAAAATGTTAGTTGTTATTAGTATCGTGTGGGGGGGGGGAAACTGGTAGCAGTATTACCTAGTAAATAGTTGTGGGAAAGATTTAGTAGTTGATAAAACATTCGATAGGTTTCAGTTGTAGAACAGAGTTACCAAAAGGCTTTATTTAATTAGAATCCCCTGCTTGAAATGAGGCTGATAGAAATTCTGACTGACTGTGTTCTGCTCAGGCTGCAACTTGGAGCAGGGGTTTGAGATTGGATGCCATAGTCACAAACTGTCATAAACACATTGGAGTCTGTTCAACAGACCTGGAATGCAGGAGCTGTTGACAGAATTGGAGGTGTCAGTCTGCCTTTGGAAGTGTAATGCCTGTAGAATAGAATTTGGAACTTGTTTTGTGTGCCCCCTCCCACTGATTTTCCCAGAACCAATTAGTAAAAATTACCATGACATAGATTCAGAGTCCATATAATGAAAATCTTCCTTGTGATCAGAGTTAGGGAGATGTGCTAAGTTCCCTGTCCTCACAATGATAAGGCATTATACAACCACTTGGCGTGGATATAATGGGATTCAAATCCAAAATGGGCGATTGGATTAGATGTCTTGTAACACTGACCCTCAGAAACCCTGAGAGTTTATCTAATGCAGTCTGAGGATTCTAGATTTGTTTTTTAATTACATACTTAACCGCTTCCCAAACTGCTGCCTCTTGAGCTCTTATTGGGTTTTTTTTTTAGGCTTTGGGCCAAAGGTCTGTACTTTTTTCCCCACCACCAAATAGGTTAAATACTCTGGGTGTTCATTTTTTAGGAAATGAAGTTGAAATGATTAAACAGGAAATATGCACTTAGCTCCTAATGTTAGCTGCCTCAAAACAAAATCAATTCCATTTCAAATGGAATGCTATTGGAGAGCTATTCAGAAATCTGTTGATACGAAAGAAATATTGAAGGTGAACACATCAGGGACAGGAAATGAGAAACTTAAAGATATCTTTAATGCTAAAAGGCACTCTGTCTTTCCTGTCCTCAAAACCTTGAACAAATCTTTAAAATGCTCTGTTCATTTGAGGCATAAATATGTTGGGCTAAAAGACAATGACACCTGGATTTAAAAAAAAAATTCCTCTGCTAGATCTTCTATGGAAAGTTAGAAATTTAAATTCTGAAGATGACCAAATTACTAACCAGAACGGACTCCATGAGTATGTAGTGGGAGAAGAAGAAACAAAAACAAAAACAAAAACAGAAAAATTCTGCTGGCTCTGGCACCTTTATGTGAGCAAGCTGATTGCTCATATCCCACACAGCCTCAGTTTTTAAACAATAAACATTCTTTTTAAGCCTGAGAAGTAGCATATTCGCACATTATATGGAGCAATGTCTCGTTTCCTTCTCAATAACCAGCTCTGCCGCTTGGCCAAGGGAACATTTTCTAATTCTGTCAGTGCAATCAAGCGGTTTCCACCGATTGGTAGGGGGTTTTCAAGTTGGTATCATACAACTGCACCTAGGTTTGTGGGTCTTATTCAATAACAGAAAAACATGTTCAGAATCACTAACCTCTGGTCAAAGATGAAGACAAAAGCATGAAATCTAAATCGAATGTATTCTATCTTTACTCTGCATCAAGTTTTTGTTTTGCCGACAGGAAAAAACTAAAGTCGAATAAATATTATAAAGGGTTATCTTGAGGAGGGGGAAATCTTTAATCTTGAAGTTGAATTGGACTATTCTTTCAAATTTTCAAACATGGACTACTTTAACATAGCTTCCAGAAACCAGTAATAAATGAAACTGACAACTAGCCAACTTTTGTCTTGCAGTAGTTTAAACTATGATGGTCTTTTATGAGAAATGGATTCTTTGTTTTCCAGGGCTCGCATTTTTCACCTCTAGATCCAAAACTCTGTAGTTCACCACATCCTGGACCAAATGTCCCAGCTTCCTGCTTAGAAAGTATCTATGTCTTCAGTTCCACATGCCTTCATAAGGAATTGAGACATGCTTCCCCTACTCTCTTATTAAGGATATGGGAGGTTTTGTTTTATTTTAACTAGAAATTCTATGAGAGGTGAGGTGGAAACAGTGAAGAACAAGAGTGTAGCAATATTAATAGAAATAAGGTAGTTTATATCATCAAGTAGATCTACTTTTTAGAATTTTTGTCTTTCTGAATACTGCTGTACACAATCCTGAGAAATAAGTATTGGCCAGTATCTGTTAGACTGAATAATTTCTCTATGGCATTATTGTAACAGAGAAAATTTTGAAAACAGACAAGTGAACAACAAAGACATTCATCTAGATTATTTTTACCAAGTGTGTAGAATAGCACTGAATATTTTATTTTTTTTATTTATTTTTTTTATTGATTGATATATATTTTTTATATATATGAAATTTATTGACAAATTGGTTTCCATACAACACCCAGTGCTCATCCCAAAAGGTGCCCTCCTCAATACCCATCACCCACCCTCCCCTCCCTCCCACCCCCCATCAACCCTCAGTTTGTTCTCAGTTTTTAACAGTTTCTTATGCTTTGGCTCTCTCCCACTCTAACGTCTTTTTTTTTTTTTCCTTCCCCTCCCCCATGGGTTCCTGTTGAGTTTCTCAGGATCCACATAAGAGTGAAACCATATGGTATCTGTCTTTCTCTGTATGGCTTATTTCACTTAGCATCACACTCTCCAGTTCCATCCACGTTGCTACAAAAGGCCATATTTCATTTTTTTTCTCATTGCTACGTAGTATTCCATTGTAGCACTGAACATTTTAGAGGCCACCTCGAAAACTCTTCCTACCTCTTTGAGAGTCAGCTTCAACTTTAAGGCAATACCACTGAGAGAAAAATGTTTATTCTGAAATGGGTGGTTAACAGCTTCATCTTTTTCTTTATCTTGTACATCAGCAGCTTTCTTTGACAGCAAACTATGGATGTGGGCAAAGTGGACACAGTGCAAGGCAGAATAAAGAAAAGACATTTTCCTCTCCCTAGAATACTTTGCCGGTAAAGTGCTGTTAAGAATTTTACCTGCTTCAGGTCATGATCTCACAGTTCGTGGGTTCGAGCCCCACATCGGGCTCTGTGCTGATAGTTCAGAGCCTGGAGCCTGCTTCAGATTCTGTGTCTCCTTCTCTCTCTTCTCTTCCCCTGCTACGCTCTGTTGCACTCTGTCTCTCAAAAATAAATAAATGTAAAAAAATATATAAATAAAGAGAAAGAAAGAAAGAAAGAAAGAAAGAAAGAAAGAAAGAAAGAAAAAGAATTTTGCCTGCTTATTAACTTACCCTAGACTTCCCTGTCAGTATCACTCAAAAAAAAAAAAACCTACTTAAAAATATATTGAATGAAAAACAACTTATAATTCCCAAAGGTGACCATCCATAGAGTTAAAACAACCTACTCTTGTAAAGAAAAAGTCTTTTATTTATCTCAGTCCTACATGATTTGCAATAGAGTGGACACCCAATATATATTTGTGGAACAAATCAATGTGGAAAAAACAGAAGAAAATGATAGAAGGGACAAACGTGGAAATACCACATCAGGAGAGACTTTAAAAACCTTGAATTTTCAGGGCGCCTGGGTGGCTCAGTTGGTTAAGCGTCCGACTTCAACTCAGGTCATGATCTCGCAGTCCGTGAGTTTGAGCCCCGTGTCGGGCTCTGGGTTGATGGCTCAGAGCCTGGAGCCTGCTTGGATTCTGTGTCTCCCTCTCTCTCTGCCCCTCCCCCATTCATGCTCTGTCTCTCTCTGTCTCAAAAATAAATAAACGTTAAAAAAAATTTTTTTTTAAAAACCTTGAATTTTCAAAACGAGGGATCTTGTAGATGCCTGCAATGATTAGAAAAAAAGCAAAGAGCTATCCTAATCCCACATCATTGTATTTAGTAGGTTTTCTGAATTCTCTTTGAGTAAATGCCTAATAAGCAAATACTCTCCTGTGTATAGTCATTATGCACAATCCATACTTACAAGCTGCATGACCTGAGACAAGAAACTTAACCTTTCCACAACTCTTTTTCTTCATCTGCAAAGTGGGAATGAGTAGTGTAGCAAAGTTAAGCGATTTGTATTCATAAATCAAGTAGAACTGAGTCTGGCATGTGTTAAGCATACCATAATTATTAGTTACGATTGCGATTATCATCATCCTCCTCAGCGGATTCATTAGATGCAGAAAAAGTACTAAATTATTTTTAAAAGATTTTGAGAATCAGATCATTTGGTAAAAATGGTTTTAATCTGTGTTAAACTCAAATACATAATAATGGAAAGGGAGGCAAAATCCTCCTCTCCTTAAGAACAGAGTGTGTGCGGCATTTAGCTTTTATCTCCAATTGCATCTCCATAACTCTCTTCCGGTCACAGGTCTGTGGCAGTCAAGACGTTTGTGCAATGTATGTAAGAACCAATACACAATAGGGCATATTCTACCCCGACCTTGAGTTGACCTCACCCAAATTTTGCTCATGTGGCTTTACTTTTATATACCTTCTGCAGCAAAGTCAAGAATTTCAGTTCCATGTAAGAGACTGCTGAGTCAGTCTTCTCAGCCGTAATGAGAAAAGGGGAACCCGAGAGCTGGAAATAGAAAAGGAAGGTAAAGTATGTGGCAGAACTGGAGTAGAGAGTTTTGCAATAAAGATTTTTTGCAAAGAAGAAAAGAATGTTGAGAGAAAGTAGACCCGTGCTTGGAGTTACACACGCATATCTACAAAGGAAAGCAAATGGGAAACTAGTAAAGGTGATAGCAGACTTCATGAGCTTTGGCATGAATAAAGCCTCCTGTTAACATTTGCTGACCCTTTACCACGCACCACACAGATCAGACCATTTAATCCTTCTTCATGGCAAGGCTGTTGGAGTGGTACTGTTAGCCTCATTCTATAGATAAAGATGCTGAGTCATACAAAGTCTTAAAATGTGCAGAGGTCATGGCTAGCAAATGGCAAAGACAGAATTTGAACCCAGGCAGTCTGACTCCAGGGACTGTGGGCTTAAACAGTACAACACTATCCTTGTGACTAAATATATATAATTCTCTGTACGGGGGCAGAGTGTGAGATGTACCTCATTAGCTTTGCCAAAAAGTTTAAATCAAAGCTAAGTAAAGGTTTTTGCAAGCTGAGATTTCCGGTTATTCTTTATCTCTGGACCCAGAATGAGGAGAAAAAAATAAAAACTGAGTCAAAAATTAGAAAGTCATGGACTATTTGAAAAAAAGACAAAGAGCAGGAAAGGAAGGAAAGAAGGAAGGAAGGAAGGAAGGAAGGAAGGAAGGAAGGAAGGAAGCCTTTGTATAAAGACTATCCACAACAAAGGCAAACAAACTTAACAAGGGTCTTATTGAAAGTTTAAAGAAGATTCTAAAGATTTTCTTAAAATATCTTAAGTCAGTTAACGGAAACCAATTGCACACTACTCCATTTACACACTATAGCTGTGGTTTGCATTTGCCCATGATCTATACTTCTTTTTCGAAGTGAGCCCCTTGATATCCCTCTGAGAAATCACCCTCCCCCACCATCTCAGGGCAAACTGCACTCCGAGCTTAGAACCATGGACCAGATCTGGCCATTAAAAGTTCTGCATCCCTCTTATCAATGTGTATGGGGAGTCTACCAACCACAGGATTTTTATCGGAATTACTGGGAAAGAGAAGGGTTCTTCCTAGAGACTGCTAAACCAATGTATTCCAGGCCTGGCCTTGGTGGTGACCATCTTTTTGCACTACTGGGCAAGCCCTGTCTGAAACCATGACAACGCATGGGACATCAGGGAAGACATATGGGAGGAACACAGATTCCTGAAGTTCTTATGTGTGCACCTGGATCCAACCGAGCCCACCAACTTGATTTTTCAATTATGTAGGCCAACTAAGAAAAAATGCTTTAAGTCAAGTCAGCTTGGTTTGGCTATCTGCCACTTACAGCAGAGAGAACGCAGACTGAAATACTAACATGAGACATGCAAAATGCCCAATGATAATCCCTTTATTTAGCCCGATATCTTTATCATCTTTATTTGTGTTCACGGAAAGAATGCGTAATAGTTTCACACAGGACTTTAATCTTCCAACCCCTTTATTCCTTTAAGTTCTAAAATTTATTGCCTCTAAATTCTCCTTCTATGGTGTTTTTAGGAACCTACACCTCACAAATTGGGTGGACTCTCATATAACATGTTGAGTATTTACTCAAACAGCTGTTTTATTAAGGTGTTATTACTAAGTGCAAGAGGTCAAAGACTTTGTTAAAAACTTAATATTATAAAATTCCTTAAGCATTTCACTAGATTACTTAGAAAATTTCTCTTAAAAAATTAACATACCAGGGCACTTGGGTGGCTCAGTGGGTTGAGCGTCTGACTGCAGTTCAGGTCATGACCTCACAGTTCATAAGTTCAAGTCCCACATAGGACTTGCTGCTGTCAGCACAGAGCCCACTTTGATCCTCTGTCCCCCTCTCTCTCTGCCCCTCCCCCACTCATGCTCTCTCTCTCTCTCCCTCAAAAATAAAAAAGATAAATAAATAAATAAATAAATAACCCAAGAAATCTGAAATTAATGAATGTAGCTAAAAAAGTGGCCTCCAAATTTTACTGTGCATAAGAATCATGTAGGAAACTTGATGAATTGAACATTCCGGGGTTCCATCCTCAAAAATACCCATAAGGAAATTGGAGCATGAAATCTAAAAGTCTATGTCTTCACTAAGCTCTTAAAATGACTCTGATGTGAGTAGTTTCAGCCCAGCCTTGAGGAACTCTTAAAATTCTCATTGGACATCAGTGAAGATGTTACTTTAAGTTTATAAATTATGAATCTATGTCTCCAAAAGAGTCAAGGATCATTAAGGATAAACTTGAAAATTTGCCTAATTTTACTTCCTTCTAGTCTGGTCAGCATTAAACGACATAATGCATATAAAGAATTTCATCTAGTTAGCATGTGCTGAGAGCAATCTTTTTAACATGCTTATTATAATGGAACTAAAAGACAACAGATTTGTTCATCTTGAAATATTTAGAGTCCAGCTCTCTTCTCTCTCTAAAAATGTTAAGGTCCAAAAAGGTTAAATACTGTGCTGATTTTTAAGCTTTTGTCTCTTGGTACCAAACCTGGGAATCTCAAATCAGAGGAAAACATATACCACATTTGTGTGTGCTTCTCTGACCCATTTACCCAACAGCTTCTAAGCCTGCAAATTTTGAGTGGGCTCAGAGTAAGAAAAATCTCTGTAGCAAGTCCAGTCTGCAGTGTAAGCTGCTTTGTCTCTTGAGCTTTAGAAGAAAGACAGGCAGAAGCAGACTCATTTCACCCAAGACCATCAGAAGAAGACCCACCGGACGCCAAAAATTTCTGGCTGCCTCTCAGGTCTTTACATGTTTCTGGTCTTTAACTCTTGGGTTATTTTTTTCTTTCTTATTTCATTTAAGGTCCTAAATAGTTCACAGGCATCCCTGGCCTTTAATCACAATATTCTTAAGATCCTTACCCATGACGGTCAACAGATAGAGGATTGATTATTTGGACACTGGCAAAGTTGAATAATCCATACCCAAGTTAAGCAGAAATATCATGTGATTATAAATGGACTATGAGATATCTCTTCATGGCTCAGATTTGGAAGTCTAGTATTTTGTTTTTGAAGTACCGTGTAAGCTTTAATATTAATCCTTTTCTTAGTATTTGTCTGTGTTGCAGAAGCCAAACATGTGATCTCCAGAGTCTTGATTGTTGCTGTACAGCTGCTGCCATGTAATGTAATTCAACTAGCAATCTCCAACAAAGAGAACAAGAAGGCCTGACAATTAAAGAGATGAAAACAACTACCGTTCAAAATGCAGTCCACAACACAATAATGCCCTCTCAAAAAACAGTGCAGCTCTAGATTGACCACATCCTCAGAAGATAATGTTCCATCAGTCCATCTTTCAGAAAGGGAGTCTAATGAAGTAAAAAGCAAAACACAAGAAACAAACAAAAACAAAAACCCCAGATGGTAGCTGTAAGGAGATATCTGAAAATTGAAGCAGAGAACACAATTTGCAAAACTATACCAGGACTCACAAAACAGATGAACTATCCTAAACCATAACATACAACAAAAGCACTTTAAACTCATACTATTTTAGAACCTGGGTGGCTCAGTTGTAACCAACTGAAGTGGCCGACTTCAGCTCAGGTCATGATCTTATGGTTCGTGAGGTCAAGCCCCACGACAGGCTCTGTGCTGACAGCTCGGAGTCTGGAGCTTGTTTCGGATTCTGTGTCTCCCTCTTTCTCTCTCTCCCCCTCCCCTTCTTGTGCTCTGTCTCTCAAAAATAAATAAATGTCAAACTTACCCTATTTTAACATATCTCATTTAGATCCCTGTGTTCCAAGATAAGATCACTGTTGAGGGGCATCTGGGTGGCTCAGTGGGTTAAGCATCTGACTTTGGCTCAGGTCATGATCTTGCAGTCTGTGAGTTCAAGCCCTGTGTCGGGCTCTGTGCTGACAGCTGGGAGCCTGGAGCCTGCTTCAGATTCTATGTTTCCCTCTCTCTTCCCCTCCCCTGCTCACGCTCTATCTCTCTGTCTCTCTAAAAACTAAATAAACATTAAAAAAAAAAAGACCACTGTTGAAATGGTCCAACGGTAACTGCATGGATTCCTGTATTAAAGATAAGACCACTGACTGTCGGCAAGTTGACTGGTTTACAAATTCTTAACTAATCACTGATAAGATCATTCAATGGCTAACTCCAACTTCAAAACTTATAAAACCTCCGTGATTCACCCATTGTAATACACTCCATGGCTTCCTAAGGTGTGTGTTCTCCCTTGCAGGAACAAGCTAATAAACTTAACTTTATGCTTGTGATGATCAATGGCTGGTGGGATATAACCAAGAACCCATCACTGAGAAATGACTGGATAGATAGAACACTAAAATGACCTACTGAAGAAGATTCAGTTGCAGCACCAGTTATGAGACAATAATCTGAAATGTTTGCTTTGTCCCTAATAGACTACAGTACAAGCTTTGAATCAGTGACCATAAGGTGCTAGATCTCCCATAGCCAGAATAGATGGGTCCAGGAATCATGAAGGGGTAGAAGTGGGAGTGGCTCCTTCCAGTATTATACCCACCCAGATTATTTGATTCCTGTTATCCCAATTTTGAGCTCTACAGGTTTGGAAGTCTTAGAGGAATGCTTCCACAAAAGGGACACAACAACGACTCTGCTGAACTAGAAGTTTGAGACTACTCCCTGGCAATTTTGAATTCCTTATAGTATTGTGTCAACAGTGAAAGAGAAGGGGCACTTATCAACTGGAGTGATTGATCCTGATCACCAAAGGGGAGTTGCTCTTACAAAATGGGGGCAGGAAGGACAATGTATGGAACCCAGGTATTCTTTCAGGTGCCCCCTAGTCTGTCCATTTCCAATAGCAAAAGATATGGGAAAATTATAACAACTAGAGAAACGATGACCACTAAAGATTCAGACCCTTTAATAATAAATATTTGAGTCACCCGACCAGTTAAAGAATTTAGGCCTGTTCAAGTGCTGGCTGAGGGAAAAGAAAACATGAAATGTTTCATGGAAGAAGGAAGTTATAGATATCACTACAGCCTGCTGAAACTAGAACTATAACAACTATGTGTATTCTCCCTTGCTTGTTACATAAATATAAATAAATATATAATATATTACATGATATATTATTACAATGTTGCATTATTTTATTACCTTTTGTATTATATATATTTGCATATATTGACCTCTTTTTTCCTTATTATTTTGAAAAGATTATTGGTAGTGATTGACTTTAAAATTTAGTCAGATTGCAGAATATTTGTATGGAAGTGAGAATGAATCTCAAGACTAATCAATATCACCTAGAGATAGACACCATGATCATCTCCTTATGTTAAATATTAGATGTTAGGATATTACTTAATTTGACTCTTGTGCCTTTATATCTCCCCTTTTTGAGCAATGGTGAAAACAACTTCCTTTTTAGGGGGGTAGTTGCATACATTTGTTATTGTTGCTGTATGGAAATTCAAATACATTTAGAAGGTGTATATGGATCCCACGTAGCCCCAAATTTGGACAGTGCCCATTCTCCAGCGATTGCCCCTTACCTCCAAACCTACCCTTCTGTACTCTGCTTTGGAAACCTGTCAATAAAAATCTGCAAACTTTATTCCTCCTTTGCCAGCTGGCTCTTTGATAGGCTGTATTGATAGAAGACACTGCAGGGAGACAGGTAAGGCCAGAGGGGAGAGGATGGATTCCTCCTGTTTGCTTGCTGTTCTCGGCCATGTTACCGCAACAACTGCCCTTTACCTTGGCTGCAGCAGTTGGTGCTTCTCTGTCTTTTTCTGGCACTCCTGGAACCAACCTCATAACGCCCCCTCAAACATACCAACTCTAGAGGCGCCTGAGTGGCTCAGTTGGGTAAGTGTCTGACTCTTGGTTTCAGCTCAGGTCATGATCTCAGGGTTTGTGAATTCAAGCCCCACCAGCACTGCTGGTGTGGAGCCTGCTTAGAATCCTTTTTCTCTCCCTCCCTCTCTCTGCCCCTACCTGCTTGCTCTCTCTCCCTCTCAAAATAAATAAATAAACTTATAAAAACCAAAACATACCAGCTCTAGACAGGTAGTGCCATCTCTTTAGAGGCTTGAATTCCACCTCCCCAGGGTCTCTATTCATTTTTTTAGATTCTGATCATTCCAAACTCTTCCCTTTATTCTTCCTGGAATAGTAGCTCTTCTTACCATGGTTGCCTTTATCTCCCTTTTTGCTCTTTGATTCTTTAGCAACCATTTTGCAAAGGTCCTAGATTAATTTCTCCCTGTTATGACCCAACAATAGCACTACTAGGAATTTATCCAAAGGATACAGGAGTGCTGATTCATAAGGGCACATGTACTGCAATATTTATAGCAGCACTTTCAACAATAGCCAAATTATGGAAAGAGCCTAAATGTCCATCAACTGATGAATGGATAAGGAAGATGTGGTTTATACATACAATTGAATACTACTTGGCAATGAGAAAGAATGAAATCCTGCCATTTGCACCACGTGGATGGAACTGGAGGGTATTATGCTGAGTGAAATAAGTCAGTCAGAGAAAGACAGATATCAGATGTTTTCACTCATATGTGGATCTTGAGAAACTTAACAGAAGACCATGGGGGAAAGGAAGGGGGGGAAATAGTTACAAACAGAGAGGGAGGGAGGCAAACCATAAGAGACTCTTAAATACAGAGAACAAACTGAGGGTTGACGGGGGAGAGGGGAGAGGGGATAATGGGTGATGGGCATTGAGGAGGGCACTTGGGATGAGCACTGGGTGTTGCATGTAAGCGATACATCACAGGAATCTACCCCCAAAACCAAGAGCACACTATATACACTGTATGTTAGCCAACTTGACAATAAATTATGTTTAAAAAAATTATCCCTATTAAAATAACTGGTCTTTTTTCCTGACTGGACACTAAGAAATGCAAATGTAAACAACACTATTGGCTTAAGATGGCATTTAACACACAGGGTTCACCTATTAAGCTGAGAATTCCAGTACTAATAACATTTCACTTTTATAATACAGGTCAACAACATCCTCATTCAAAGTTTTCAGAGCCAGAAATGTTTCAGAATTTGGAATATTTCAGATTTTAGAAAGGCAATGTGTGTATACATTAAATTGTGTAGTAGCTGCAATGAGATATGGACTAGTCCCTCATTATTAAACACTTAAACAATAGTCTTTCAAATCAGTTCAGGTCAAGTTTTGCCACCAAATGAGTTTAGACACACACGTGCACACACACACACACACACACACACACAAACTTGTGGTTTTCAGAGCTTTTTAATTTTGAATTATAATAAAGCATTTTGAACTTATATTAGGAAATACTACCAAAGGACTAATCAAAGGACCAATTTTTGTTTTTTAATCTAAGATTGAATTAAAGTGCTTTCAGGAAAACTCTGAGTAAATCTGAGTAGGGAAGTAATATCTGACTTAAACATAAGCAGAAACAACAGAGAAAGCTTTGAACAGACCCCTCTGGTAATCTTCAGGAAATATTGCCCCCATTTACCTGAGAGTCAATGAATCAGTTCTCTGGCAGGAGGGAAAATCTACTCTGATAGCAAATCACGAGGAGTTTGTATTTGAGACTGGGTTAATGAAGTTTCTTGTAAAATTCACACAGTGAAACTCTCTCAGAGGAATTGTGACAGCAATCCACAGAACATGTTCTAACATGCCAATCTGTTATTTTGGTTTTTTATGCATTGCAATATTAACCAGAAAATAAAACCACACACATATAAATACATTCTTGATAATTTAAATACATCAAGGTAACTGCAAGAAGAACAAAGAAAAGAAACAGGTAAAAATGATTGTTCTTGAGAAGTGGGACTGAGGGAATTGGAAGTAGGGAAGGGGCAGAGGAATTTTTGTTTAGGCTTCTCTGTCTTATTTGATTTGTAACTTGGTGAATTAATATTTAATTAGTATTTAATTATTAAAGAAATAATTATTTAATAATTATTTAATTACTGCCCTAAAATGTACAAATTTAAAATGGAACATGTCCCTATAAATTGTGAATAACAGTGCTTAATTTATACTTTATAAAACATAAATATACAACTTTCTCGTTTCTGAACAGCAACTTAGAATTTGATTAATAAAAGTGATTTAAATCAAGTTGACTCAACCTCTAGCTTCAGATGACCTAGTAAAGACACTTCTACCCCTGCTCTCTTCCCGAAAACCAACCTAAACAACAAAACAATGATAAAAACAGAGACTAAAACTTCATCTCCAATGAAGCTGGAAAATAATCACAACGTCAAACAGCAAACTATGAAAACCAGCTGCCAAAAGACAGCAGATCCTGGACCAAATTGAAAGATAGAGGCTGGGAGGAAAGCCACCAAACTAACATCTTTTGCAGCAAACCCAATTCCCCAAATGCAGCCTGTCGCCGTGACGGGCTCAATCAGTGATCCCTAGGTTGGATCAGCAAGGTCTTGGAGTGTGCCCAGGAATACCCCTGAAGCCTTCTCTAACCTGCTAGCAGTACAAGATGTGGAGCTAAGTGAGAAGCACTGGGATGTGACATGTAACCAAGAAGTCTGCTCATGTGATCAGATGGAGAATACATGATAATAAGCAATCAGAGTTTGTAGCAGATAATCACTGAATTATTTATTTATATATATAAACACTTACTTCTTACATTTTGTCCAGAACTGTGCAGGGTATCTTACGAAACTTTGATCTACTTAATTCTGATAGTTCTATGAGATAGGCAGGTACTGTTACCATCACTATCCCTCTATTACAAGTAAGGACACTGAAGCACCGAGAGGTTAAGTGTCTTGCCCAGGGCCACAGCTGGTGAATGACAGAGCCTGAATTCAAACCCAACGTGGTTATAAGCATGAACCACCAAGTTATAGTCCCTCTTTGAAGGGAAATACGAGTGAATAAAAAAATGGAGGAAGGAAACATCATCACACACAAAAACTTGGTCATTATTGAAAAGAAAGCTGACCTGCTCACCAAAGGAGGGTACAGAGAATGCTACAAACACTGGGGAGAGACAGGCCCGCAGGTGGAGCCCTAACAGAAAGTGCTAGAAAGTGCTCTGAGACATTCAGAGGTTCCATAAACTCTACAATACTTCACGTCATTCCTACCTTAGCTTAGTCTGCTAAAGGTGAAACTGTCCGCTGCTTCAGCTCATCCTCTGGGCCCTTTCCTCCAAATTATTGAGGTCGAGCTCATTATGACTGGACTATCCTCCTTTAGAGATGAGTTATAATCAGAACTTAACTGTGCAACCAGTGAAGAGAAAAGGAATAAAACAAAACAAAATAATTAGCCTGCAGAGAGACATGTAGAGTGAACAGCTAAAAGAAAATAAAACCAATACAGAAAATAAACAAGAAAAAAAAGTAGACAGTGCTTAAAATACAGTCAAAGGTATGGTTGAAAAGGAAATCCAAATCATACACACACACATAAACGCATATGTCCTGTATCATACAGGACTTCACTGTGAGCCATAGAGAAATCACACTTAACCAGAGACCCATTAATGCCTGTGGGCCAGCGTGCTAAGAAAAGAGATTCCAAAAAATTCTACAATTTCTTGAATTACTTGCTACCTCAGCTTAGTCCCCTGACTCTTTCACTCACATTTCTGTCCAAAATGGCTTATTTAGGAAGACTGCCCCATATTTAGAAATCAGTAATTTTCAAAAACAAAATCAAGTTAGAATATTTACAAAAATAATTCAAGGAAAAGAGCTAACAAAAAACAGATGAAGAACACCCACATGAATTTTTGCCATAGAAAAAGCTAGAGTTCTCCATTAAGAGAACTTAGAAGAAAACAATGGTCTTTGTGCAACAAGAAGTCAAAACAGACAGCTAACATTTACTAAGTGATTAAGTCCTGGGCACTAAGTGAACTATTTAAATGTAAATAATTGAAAATATACTTCTGTGAGAGTCCAGGCAGTAATAACAATAAAATCACCTAAAGGATTAAAAAGAATTTTTTCTCCAAGTTTTTATTTGAGTTACAGTTAGTTAACATACAGCGTAATATTAGTTTCAGGTGTAGAATTTAGTGATTCACTTACAACACCCAGTGCTCATCCCAAGTGCCCTCCTCAATACCCACCACCTACTTAACCCATCCCCACACCCACCTTCACTCCAGTAAGGATACCTTTGGATTTCTCCACAGTAGTCCTTAATTCTAGAGAACAACAGAAGAATGTCTGCAAAGACCATAAGAGAAATATCCAACCAAACATTCACTCATGTATAAGAATAGCAGCTATTTTCAAACATGAATGAATTTAGGAATATAGTTCATCTGAATCTTCTTAAATCAATTTAAAGAAGAACTTTACTAACCAAGAGACAAATAGAGAAAATGTGGCTAAAGTACTGGCAGTGCTCTTTAAATTAACTTAGATGTAGAACTAAGACTAAACAATGGGGTTACAAAATAAAATGTAAATGTTAAGAACCAAGAGAATATAGAAATAATAATATTACTCAGAAAATCTACAAGTCGATAGGTAGAGATGGAATCAGTTTTCATGGAAAGGGGACATGGTTAATTATTCTGTTTAAAAACCAATGAAGTTAACAGATAATATCTTACTCAGCGATGAACAATTGAATGCTTTCCCCCTAAGATTGGGAACAAAACAAAGAAGTCCACTTTCACCACAACTATGCAATATTGTGTTAAAGGTTCTAGTCAAAGCAATAAAGGAAAAGATATATAAGACATACAACTTAGAAAAGAAAAAGTAAAGCTATTTTTATTCCCAGTCTATATTACCCTTATAATCATCAAATAAACTCAAAACTATTAATCATTGATGAGAGAAATCAAAGACATAATAAATGGTTAGATATTCTATCTTCATGGATGAGCAGATTCAGTATCATTAAGATGTCAGTTCTACCAAAACTAATCTGCAGAGTCAATGCAATTCCCAATCAAAATCCTAAAAGATATTTTTGTTGAAACCAACAAGTTGAGTGTAAAATTTATATGAAAAACCAAAAGCTTTAGAGTAACCAAAATGATTTTGAAAAAAGAAAAACAAAGTCAAAGGACTCATATTCCCTGATTCTAAGACTTATTATAAAGGTATTATAATCCAGAAAGCATTATATTGGCAAAAGGATAGACATATAGATAATAGAACAAAAAGTTCAGAAATAGACCCATGTATCTACAGTCAAATATTGACAAAGTAATTCAATGGACAAAAGATAGTCTTTTCAACAAATGGTGCTAGGATCGGGCATCTGTATGTTGAAGACAAAAACAAAAATAAACAAAAACCAAAAACTAGCCTTGATCCACATCTCCAATCTATGCAGTCAGTTAAGCATCCAACTCTTGAATTCAGCTCGGGTCATGATCTCACAGTTCATTAGTTTGAGCCCTGCATTGGGCTCTGTGCCCACAGCATGGAGCCTGCTTAGGATTCTCTCTCTCATCTCTCTCTCTCTCTCTCTCTCTCTCTCTCTCTCCCTCTCTCTCTCTCTCTTATAAATAAATAAACATTAAAAAAAGAAATTAATGCAAAATCTGAGATCTAAATGGAAAACTTAAAACTATAAAACTTCTAGAAGAAAATATGAGAGAACCTTAGGCTAACAAGTGTTTCTAGATAGCATACTAAAAGCACAAACCACAAAAGAAAAAAAATGGTACGTTGGATCAATATCTCATACCATATACAAAAGATTAATCTGAATCTTTCACCTAAATGTAAATCTAAAGTTATTGACAAAGAGTCTTTGCTGGACCAAACTTTTGTCAGGCACCCTCTCCTAGGCCTATCTGTGCTTTTTTTTTTTTTTTTTTTTTTTTTATAAAACCCAGTTTTAGCTACAAAGTCATTCTAACCAGAACCTCCCCTCTCCATATCTGAATATCTGATCACTCTTGATGTTTGATCAAGTTCCCCATCCTCCAACATCTCGCAGGTGATGTGATCATTCTGATTTGTCTTCAGCAAGAATTCTATTAGATGGGTTTAGCCAGAATCTCCCTTACCTCTAATATTTCCTCTTAGGAATTTTCTATCCACAGAATCCTTCTCTTTGCCTGACTTGTTCTATACTGAGGATCATTACAATAGTCCTGAATGAAATCTGTTTTTACCACTTAAACTACTGTCCAGCTCCCGTATTTCTTTGACACTATGAAACTATTAGGGGAAAAAAAGAAAAGAAAATCTTTATGATATTGGGCTACCAAAGATATCTTAAATAAGACATAAATAAAAAATGATAAATCGGACTAGTACCCAGAATATATAAAGATTCCCAAAACAAAGTAATAAGAAAACAAAGAACCTGATTAAAAAAATTGAGATTTAAATAGACACTTTGCCAAAGAAAAAATCCAAACGGCAAACAAATAAATGAACTTATTAGTCGTTAGGGAAATTCAAATGAAAGCCTCATGATATACTATCAAACACCTACTAAAATGGCTAAAATTTTTAAAGGTGACAATACCAAGAGGTAACAATGAATCAAAGCAACTGAGTCTCTCATATATCTCTGTTGGAAATATAAAGTAGTATGGCTACTTTGGAAAACAGTTTGACAGTCTCTTATAAGGTTAAACAAACTCAACAGTCCACTACTAGGTATTTATTCAAGAAAAATGAAAAACATATGTCCACACAAACACTTCTACACAAATGTTTAAAGCAGCTTTATTCATAATCCTTAAATTCTGGAAATGTCCCATATGTTGACCTGGGAATGGAGAAACAACTTGTGACATATCCATACTTAGCCATGTAAGAGAAAAACTGCTGACACATTCAACAACATAGATAAATCTCAAAATTATTACACTAAGTGAAAGAAGGCAGACACTAATGATTGTATAATGAATTACTCAATTTATATGACATTCCTGAAAAGCGAAATTGTAAGGATGAAAATCAGATCAGTGGCTACCAGAGGCTGGGATAGGGTAAGAGGTTGGTTACAAAGGCCTACAGGGAGGCTTTACAGTGTAAAGGAAATATTCTACCATATGTTAATGATGATGGTGTTTATACTACTGTATATATGTGTCAAAACTCATAGAACTATACACCTGAAAAGGATGAATTTTGCTATATACCTAAAGGGTAAATTATACCTCAATAAAATCTAATGTTCAAAAGACACTAATTTATAAATCATGTAAATTACAGTTATAAAGACGAATTAAAGAAAATATAATTAATTAAAATTAGGACTTGGCCAACAGGTGTGTAGAAATACACACACAAAAAATTTTTTTTATTTATAAGAGGGAGGCAATATCTAGTGTCAAAAATAGAAAAATTAAAAAAAAATACAAGCTTGGGTAATCACCTGGGTGGCTCAGTTGAGTGCCCAACTCTTGATTTCCACTCAGGTCATGATCCCAGGATCATGGGATCAAGCCCCACATTGGGGTCCGTGCTACTTAAGATTCTCTCCAATTCTTAAGATTGGAGCCTACTTAAGATTCTCTCTCTCTCTCTGTCATACTCTATTTCTCTGTCCCTCTAACCCTCTCCCCCACCTCTAAAATAATTTTAAGAATAAAAGAAATTTTTTAATCAGTTTAAAAAATACCACCTTATAAATTTTCTAAGTTATCAGAAGTAAAACACACATACACATTTGATAGTAAAAGTATAGATAATTTAGCAAAATAAAAAATAAAGAACAACAGAAATCATAAAAGATAAAAGAGAACTAACAGCTAACCATATGTGCACAACAATATACGTAAGTGGAATAAAGCCACATATTAAAAGAAAAAAATTTTCAGGTTGGTTTAGAAAATTAAACTCAACTATTTGAGTATGCAAGAGATACATTTAAAACAAGGTTAAGTACTCAACATATATATGAGAAAATTAATTTTAAAAGACTAATAGAGTGATTACATTATTAAGATCAAACAAAATTGAATTCACAGCAAAAAGCATGAAATAAGACAAATAAGTTCACTTCATAATGATAAAAGAGTCTATTTTAATGAAGGTCCATCATGGATCATTAATGCCAAACATCCTAGCCTGAAAATTCCTAAGAAAAACTGCATAAGGTACAGGGAGAAATAGAGAGAAATATAGAAGTAATGGAGAAAGTTCACTCATTCTCCTGACCCCTGAGAGATCAAGAAAACAGTAAAAAAGGTAAAGATATAGGATCAAATTATACAATTTATAAAAGCTCTCTAAAATTTTAATCTCTCTAAAATATATCATAGTCTTCACCCTGAAAACAAATAATACTCCATCTTTAAGTACCCAAAGACTATTCACACACACAAAAAATTCATTTGAGGAACCACAAAATACTGTGAATACATTACAATAAATAAGAATAGTATAGATCATATTGTCAAATTTAATAAAAGTAGACTTGATCTTTTAATAGAAAACAAAATTCCCAGCTGCTTAAAAATTGAAACTATTTAAAAAGTTGACTTACTGGCAATCGAAACTGAAATTGAAAGATATTTAGAAAATGATATTAATGAAAACACTACGCATTAAAATCCATGTGTTATGGCTTTGAAGAACAATTCAGAGACTTCATCAAGTTATCAAACAAAAAAAATGAAAATAAATGAGTTCATATTTAAAATAAGAAGTAAGAAAAAGAATAAGAAAATAAATCTAAGGAAAGCAGAAAAAAAGAAATTAAAGACAAAATCACATATTAATGATTTTGAAACAAAAAATATAAATGAAATAAACATAAATAATACTTGAAAAATATCAGCAAAATGAATAAAATGGTAGTTTGTCTCCTTTTTTAAAGGATGTATAAGACAATCATAAACACAAAATCGGTGCTTAAATGGGTTAAAAGGAAACCAAAATAATCATAAGAAATACTTTGCATAAAATTATGCAAATACACTTGAAAATCTAGATAAAATAAATCAGTTTCTGAAGAAATATACATTACCAGAACTGACCCTAAAAAAGATTCTTTTAAGACAAACAGACCATTTACTGGTAAAGATATTGAGAAGATTATTAAAGATTAACCCCTTACAAAAGCACCAGGCTCCATCAGTCTAACGACTTCATTCAAAACATCTAGGAACATATTATTTCAATCCTAAGTGGTACCTAACCATGGAGACAGAAAGAAAAAATGAGACTGACGTTGAATCTAACAATAAAGCAGAAGAAGGGAAACTTCATACCAATATAGAATTAATAACAATACAGGAAAGCCATAATATAAGCAAATAAACAGATTAATACATGATGATCAAATGAGGGTCATTCTCGGGATGCAAGGGATAGTTCAAAATTAGAATATCTGTTAATTTATTATCATGATATTAATAAGTTAAAGATAAATCCTATCTAATCATTTGAATAAATGAAAAGTATTTTGCAAAGTTGAATGTCCTTCCCTGGTTTAAAAGTTATATATATATATTCACATATATGTACATATGTGTTCATATATGTGTACATATAAATATACGGGCATGTATTATATATGAGTATGCGTACATATATTGCATGTACATACATGACAAAAATCTGGCATCACACATAATGAAGATTCATTAGAATTATTTCCATTACCGTAAGAAACAAGATGGATAATGACAGTCTGCATGAGAAGTGTTGGAGCGAGCTGTCACGGGGAGCCCAGCAACAGCTGGTTATAGTAAGAACAGCGTCAGAAGGCGAAGGACATGATTTCGGTGCCAGCCAGTACCTGTGTCCCACACAAGGACAATGTCGTAATGGGGCAGCAGAAACAGCTTGGCAGGATCAGGAAATTAGCTACATACAGATGACAAGACAAATAAGTAAATACTCTAAGGATAATGGGAGACAGGGTTCTCACTGATGGAAGGGAGAATACAAATGTGGAAAAAAAGAAACAAGAATGCATCCTGCGCTACCGAATTGGAATTGAAGCTACGTAAACTCAGAGAGATACGGACGTATAAAGACTTGCCTGTGCATCTCCTGCTGCTCCTGAGAAGGTCCAGGAGCAGTAACTTTCCAATAACCCTGAGCACAGTGCTCACCCAAACCTTAGTTTCTAAATTACACTTTCCACTAAAAGGAATGAGGACTTCTTGGAAAAATAGCAAACTTCAGGAGTGGGCAGGCAAGGTACAAGATACATCAAAAACACCGTGTTATGCCAGAAAGTAAGAAAATGCTCAAAGAGTGATGGGATATGTCAAAAGGATACAGAAGGCAGCTTTGAGGGATCTTCTAATACCCAAATCTGGAACAACTGAAGCATTAAAAGATAGTGATGAATTATAAGTAATTGAATAAAACAGGAACCCCTGAGTCCACTCTGACATAAATAAGTAAACAAATAAACAGGAAGGAAAGAAAGAGCTTTCTTACCATAGAAAGCCAGGAAATAAATGCAGAAGAAATTATGGAATTTGAAAATCATTTGGCAATCATCAGTAATAATTCATATAAGAAACATCAGTGGGTGCTAAAAGCAGTGGCTGGAAGAAGAATAAGAAATGGAATATTTACATACTCTCAAAAGTGTTCACAAAATACTAGTTACGGGGGAAAGAAAAGAAACTTAATAGTAGAGATATCTAGTGGACATCTCCTATTAAGTACTCAGAGTTAAGATCATGAGTAATGGTGTAAATGAACTTTGTGTAACACCAGATAGCATACAGTGAGGAAAACACAGCATCACTCCCGTGATATTTCTGCAAAAGATGCATAGCCTGAGTCTTATCATGAAAAAAAATACTAGACAAACCCAAACTGAGGCACATTAAAACAGGGACACCCTGCAATCAAAAATGTCAATGGCATGGAACTCAAGGACAGACAGAATACAAGTTCCAGACTGAGAGAGACTAGAAAGACAGACAACTGGGTGCAACACATAATTCTGGAATGGATCTTCTTACTGGAAAGGACATTATTTGAACTTGATTTGAGTTAAGCGTTGACAAACAGATTCACCTGCATAAAAGTAGAGATTAGCAATAAAGGTATATTAAGCACCATGAGTTAGTCCTTCTCCACAGCTACCATTCACCTAATGGTATTGGTCTTTACATTTAAGGATCATCCTGGCAAAAATCCATCATTTCACTGGGAATTGCAAAACAATGGTTTTCTAATTTTCTCATTTCTTCTACAATTATTAGCTGGCATCCTTCTATAAAGAAGAGCTTTCCCTTATCTTCTAAAACAATATGGTAAATGATCATTCTTCCCTTTTAATTATAGATTTTCAGAGTGAAGATTTGATGTAAAAGTCACCTTCAGTGTGACAAACGAGGCATGTGCTCTCTTTCCTTCTCTCTCTCACTATGGATTTATGAATTATAATCAGTTACACTTGATACTTTTTAATGCTAAAACTGTTCCACATTTGGCCAATGGAGCCTTCTCAATCTGGTTCTTACACAGTTTTGTCACATGCCTACTGCTCTGTGAGTACCTCTTTGCTTTCTATGACAACAAGACAAACCAGGCTCATTTTGTATTTTTCCTGTCACATGCCGGAGAATTAGGCGTTTCTCCAAGAATTCCTTTCAGCTCCAACCAAGATGAAGATTTTCACTGTTGTTATTGGAATGTCATTGATTCTAGACAATTTCAAGTTTAATATAATAGGAGGAGTTTTATATTGGTATTTCCAATTCAGATTTATATATCAGAGGTTTGTTTCCTTAACTACTTTAATTTTCCATTTTTATCTCCTATTGCTTACATTAAAAATCTGGGTTCCTAATAACGGTAACAAATTGCCTTATTTGCATTACCCTACTATAAATAAAATTGTTTCAAAACTATAATAATAATAATATTACTATTAAAAAAAACCTACTGAGTTAAATTTAATTTTCTTTGCAGTTCTATTTGTCTCTAGAATATCACACCAAGAATGTCAAGAGAAATGCAAATCAAAACTACAAGATGCCATTTCATACCCACTAGAATGGCTATAATCAAAAACACAGATAATGCAAGTGTTGACTAGGATATGGAAAAATTGGAATCCTCAAACATGGCTTGTACAAATTTTAAATGTTTCAGCCTTTTTGTAAAACACTCTCACAGTTCTTCAAATGTTTAATATAGATTTACCATATGACCTAGCAATTCTACTCCTAGGTACATACCCAAGAGGAATGAAAACATACATTCACACAAAAACTTCCACATGTGTTCATAGCAGTGGTGCTCAAAATAACCAAAAAGTGGAAATAATCCACTCATGAGTGAATAAATAAAATGTACCATAAGGGATTACCAGCAGCAGCAGCATAGCCATCATAATTTTTAAGCAACAAAAAGGAAGGAAGTATTGTTACATGCTACAACTTAGATGTGCCTTGAAAACATTATGCTAAGTGAAAGAAATCAGTCACAAAAGACCACATATATTGCATGACTGTATGTAAAATGTCCAGGATATGCAAATTTATAGAAATAGAAAGTAGGTTACTGTTTGCCATTGGGAGGGGTAGGGAATGGGAGAATGGGCAGAGACTGATAATAAACACAGGGTTTCTTTTCTGAGTAATAAAAATGTTCTATACTTAAATTGTGGTGACAGTTGCACAACTCTGTAATATGGTATATTAATTATATCTCAATAAATATTTTTTTAAATAAAAGAGAAATTCCCCAACCTGATAAAAGATATCTGTAAAAACCTCAGCTAACATCACATTTAATAGTAGAAGACTATTTTTCTCTTATGATCAGGAACAAAAAAGGATGTCTGCTCAAACTACTTCTTTTCAACATTAAACTGGAGGTCCTAGCCAGTGCCATAGGCAAACAAACTAATAAATAAATGCATGCATACATAAAATAAAGATTTAAAGGAAAGAAGTAAAATAGCATGATCCCAAAAATCCTACAAAGGAGCTACTAGAACCAATAAGTGTATTTAGCAAGGTTGCTAAATACAAAGCAAATATATAAAAATCAAGTGTATTGAGGGGCGCCTGGGTGGGTCAGTCAGTTGAGCGTCCGACTTCAGCTCAGATCACATCTCACCATTCGTGAGTTCAAGCCCCACATCGGGCTCTGTGCTGACAGCTCAGAGCCTGGAGCCTGCTTTAGATTCTGTGTCTCCCTCTCTCTCTGACCCTCCCCTGCTCATGCTTTGTCTATCTCTCTGAAAAATAAAGAATAAACATTAAAATATTAATAAAAAATTAATAAAAATAAAAAAGTGTATTGCAATATATAATCAATAAGCAATTGGAGGATAAAATTAAAAGAACAATTCCATTCATACTAGCGTCCAAAAATATGAAACACCTGGATATACATTTAATAAAAACACGTGTAAGATCTTTGCACTAAAAACGCAAAAAAAAAAAATTTAGATATCAAAATAAACGGGAAAATATACCATGTTATTGGGTTGAAAGACTCAGCATGGTTAAGATGTCACTTTCACTCAAATTGATCTATCAGATTCAGTGCAATCCCAATCAAAATACCAGTAAACTTTTACATAGAAATTGCAAAGTTCTAAAATACACAAAACGATTTTGAAAAATAAGAATGGAATTAAAGAACTTATATATCTGATGCTGTCTTATTATAGCTAAAATAATTAAGACTTGGAACAAATCCAAAGACAGTGTTATATTGGCATAAGAAGAAACGTATAAATAAATGGAACAGAACAGAGAGTCTAGAAATAGACCCACATATATATGGTGAATTGATTTTTGACAAAAGTGCAAGGTGACTCAGTGTGAAAAGCAGTCTTTTCAACAAATGGTCCTGGAACAACTGCACATCATAGAAAAATCGATCTTGATTTTTCCTTCACTCTGTACACAAATGCAAAAAAAAAAAAAAATTCTAAATGGATCATAGATCTACATAAGGGCTAAAATTATAAAACTTTTAGATAAAAACATAAGAGAAAATCTTTGCAACCTTGTAGTAGACAATGATTTCTCGGCCAGGACACAAAAATCATAAAGCATAAAAAGAAAAGCTTGATAAATTGAACCTCATCAAAATTGAAACTTTGACTCTTCAGGGGCACCTGGGTGGCTCAGTTGGTTAAGTATCCAACTCTTGATTTTGGTTCAGGTCATGAACTCATGGTTCCTGGGTTCAGACCCCATGTCAGACTCTGCTGACAGCATGGAGACTGCTTGGAATTCTCTCTCTTACTCTCTTTCTCTCTCTGCCCCTCCTCTGCTTGCACTCTCTCTTTCTCTCTCTCAAATAAACAATTTTGGAAAAAAAATTTCTCTTCAAAAGATTATCTTAATTAAGAAATGAAAAGGCTAGTCTCAGAAAGTGGAAAATATTTCTTGAATCTAAAATATGTAGGGGAGCCTAGGTGGCTCAACTGGTTCAGCATCCTGATTTCAGCTCAAGTCATGCAGATATCGGGGTTTGTGGGATCGATCCCCTGTCAGGCTCCATGCTGACAGCACAGAGCCTGGTTAGAATTCTCTCTCTCTCTCTCTCTCTCTCTCTCTCTCTCTCTCTCTCTCCCTCTGCCCCTTCCTGACTCATGCACATTTGCTCGCACTCTGTCTCTCAAAATAAATACATAAACTTAAAAAACTAAAGCATGTAAAGAAACCTTATTGCTCAATAATAATTTAAGAAGTAATCCAAGGGAAATCCAAATCAGAATCACAATGAGATGTGATGACACATCAAAGTTAAAATAGTTAAAATTAAAAACAGAGAAAACTAAATGTTGTTAGCATGTGACCTCCATACTTTGCTGGGATTCCATACTACAGCTACTTTGCAAACACTGTCAGTTTTCAACGTTTTTTATTTATTTTGGGACAGAGAGAGACAGAGCATGAACGGGGGAGGGGCAGAGAGAGAGGGAGACACAGAATCGGAAGCAGGCTCCAGGCTCTGAGCCATCAGCCCAGAGCCTGACGCGGGGCTTGAACTCACGGACCGCGAGATCGTGACCTGGCTGAAGTCGGACGCTTAACTGACTGCGCCACCCAGGCGCCCCATGTCAGTTTTCTATAGAGTTAAACAAATACTTACCATATGACCCAGTAATTCCACTTCTAGATATTTACTGAAAAGAAATGAAAGCATAGGTATATATATATATATATATATATATATATATATATATATATATGTTCCTAGCAATGGCTGTATTCACTTTGATGGAAGAAGTGGCCCAAGGTTAGACTGTATATGATTAAGAAGCAATGGCAAATGGCCTAGCTTTTTGAAAAGAGGCCAAGAACTGGTCAAATGTCCAGAGACCTGGAAAACAAAAAGTTGGAAGATTAAGTACAATGAGGGCTAAGGTAGAGGTATGTGGATAGATATAGAGGAGTGGACACTAAGTGTGAAGATCTATGTATCACATGTCAGCATCCACCAGAGAGCATCGACGTGAAAGACGCACCAACCAAGCAAGTAGACAAAATGACTTAGACAGCTGGCATCAGCCCCCTCCATCAGTGGCTACATGGAAGAGTCGAGATTTGTCCTACCAAGAGTAGACACATACTCCAGGCATATGTTTGCCTTTCCTGCCTGCAGAACCCCAGCCAGATGACTCTCTGAGGGTGAACAGTGTTTGGTCCAACAGCATAGATCCCACAAAGACTAGGGGATCCACTTCACAGCAGAGAAGTTGCCAGAATCTTCTAAGGCCATAGAATCCACTGATTGCAGCATATTCTTCATCACCCGCAAGCAGCTGGTTTACTGGGAGGATTTGCTGCATAATAGTCTTTCAGAGTTCTTGGTTTTGTATCCACAAATCAGGCAGACCTAGCAATAAGTCAAGTTTTGGTTATTTTCTCTTCCATTAGCTGTTTGTAATGAATTCCAATGTAATCATAGGTGACATCTAAGATGATTCTCCAGGCATGGGGTCTGGGCCTTTTGCTCACACAAATTCTCATGCCCTCTGGCATTCTACCACCTTATGTCGGATGGCGACTGTGCCTGCCTGACCTTATACTTAGTGGGACTGACAGAACTCAGATCCTGAGGGGCATTTCCAAATGCATGGTCTCTTGGTCAGGCACTCTATCTCTATCAGGGCTTTATTTTACTTTAATAAAGTGACATTTTTAATTATTTCTATTTTTTCATAAAGTAGTTTTACTTTGCAGTCTCCAATTTCTGTTTCCGTACATTTCTGAAACAACACTCACCAAAGTTGAAAAGTGAAAATCAAGCCACAGACTTACAGTTTTTAAAGGGTGCTGGTTCTCAGAAGCCAAAAAATATAAAAATCCTAATCTAATCTTACATTTGAGTCATAATCTTGTGCTTTGTTTTTGTTTTGCTTTTAATGTTTACTTATTTATTTTGAGAAAGAGAGGGAACGAGTGGGGAAGAGGCAGAGAAAGAGAGATAGAGAGTATCCCAAGCAGGAACTGCTCTCTCAGCACAAAACCCAACGTCACCAACCGTGAGATCATGACCTGAACTGAAATCAAGAGTCAGACGCCAACCGACTGAGCCATCAGGCACCCCATGCTTTGTTTTTGTTAATTTTGTTCTTGAAATTTAAAATAAAGTTTAAGTTCAAATATGATTAAAGATTTCCATTTTTTGGCATGCTCTATGGTTTGCATCACTGTCTCTATTTTACAATCATATGAAAGGTCCCATGATTCATATTAACACTTTTACGTGTCATTAAAATTGGGGCAAAAATAAAAATAAAATAATCAAATAATTATCCAATTCAATTAATTGACAAAAATCTCAATACTGCCAGAATGGAACTATTGATTAGTGCCCAGCATTCCCACAGAAAAGCTTAACATTTATTTATCAGCTAATGCACAAAAATCTAAATTCAATATAAAGAAGTTACATCATTTTTGAGTTTGACTTCTTGGACAACCTTAATTACATGTACAAGTTTAAGGACCTGGTGCTTGTATACATAAATAAACTTTATATATTAAATAATATATATAAATATATATAAACTTTATATATAAATAAAGGTTGTCCAAAAAAATCAAACTCAAAAATCTAGTGCCACCTATATTAATTTGAATTTAAAATTAAAAAATAAAAATAAAACAAAATTTGAATTGAATTACTGCCTTAATAAAAAATGTGATTGGATAAACTATGAAGCTTACACATGAAAAGTCTTTCTGGTGGAGAGTGGCTATGAGTGATTTCTCACATACCAATACTAAGTGCTGTGAATGCCCCACACAGATTCCCCCCAGGCCTAACCATTTCATTGAGCTGCAGCACATTTAACTGCTGGTTCAATACCATCTCTTGGCCTGAGGACATGAACACTGGAGTATAGAAAAATGAACACAATTCCCCCACCTCCCTCCCAGCAGCCCTCAACAACTGACTAAGGGGAGTTGGTATATAAATACCCCAACTCCCTTGCATTTCACTGGGATAGGCCTGGGAGTGGGGGGGTTATACCTGGGTTTCCCTGTGGGCTTAAACTCTGGTCACTCACAGTGCTAGATAATGCATCCTTTATTGACTGCCTTTCCTTTCTTGTCTTACTTCCCTACTCCCCAGTTAGTGTTTCCTGCTTTTCCCACATAAACTGTGTGCATTGGAATCCTCAGAGTGTGCTTTGCATCATCTGACCTCACAAGCACAACCACAACTAATTGGAACCGCACTTGGCCAGCCAGTGACCTCAGAAGTGACCTATTTTGAGATCCAGAGGGGCATTGAATACTGAATAGACTAAAGAACCCAACCAATCCTCTCTTGGGAAGTTTAACTATGAAATACATGGAAACAGTGTTGATCACTGCAGCCGAAAATCAGAGACACACAGGTGAGTAGTAAGATAAGAGGCAATGGCACAAAACATCTTCAACTCTAGCGGGAATGAAGTTTTTTACATTCAAGTTTTCATTTTATCATAAATACATCTAGAATTAAAATAAATATCTTCTGCCTTTAGCATATTAACTCAACTGTCTACATTTTTTCTATAAGTCATTAATATCTAATATAAATTTCAAATATATTACTCAAGGATCATCATATTCCTAAGAAATGTTATTCTCTGACATTCCAAAGATTCAATAAAGTAGGTTAACCTGGTATTTTGTCAATTACCCCAAAAGGCCACACATCAGTTTTTTAAATATATTTCAGGGCTTAAAAGTATAATCTTCCTCTTCCTCTTCTTTTCCACATTTCTGTGAGTGTCAGTAAAAAAGTTCTTCAATATAAAACAAAACAAAACAACCTACACTTAACTCGTAGGGAAAGAGATCAGATTTTTGGTTACCAGAGGTGGAGGGTAGGGTGGAAGGAAGGATAACTGGAGGAAGATGGCCAAAAGGTACAAACTTCCAGTTTTAAGATAAATGAGTACTAGGGATATAATATACAACATGACAACTATAGTTAACACTTCTGTATCACATATAGAAAAGTAGTTAACAGAGTAGACCCTAAGAATTCTCATCGCAAGTAGAATTTTTCTTTTTATTTATATCTACACAAGATGACAGATGTTAACTAAACTTATTGCGGCCATCATTGATTGTAGATCAAATATAGGTAAATCAAATCACCTTAAACTTGCACAATGCTATATAGTCAATTATTTCTCAATAAAACTGGAAGAGAAAAAGTTCTTCAAAAAAATCAGCATTTTGCTTCTGGTTGGAGGAGTTATAACTTACATCTTCCTCTGAAATCAGAAACCAAGTTGCAGCTAAAAACAATTCTGCAGACTCTTAAATATAGAGAACAAACTGAGGGTTGCTGGAGGGGTTGTGGGTGGGGGGGGGTGGCTAAATGGGCAAGGGGCATTAAGGAGAACACTTGTTGGGATGAGCACTGGGTGTTGCATGTAGGGGATGAATCACTAGATTCTACTCCTAAAATCCTTATTGCACTATATGCTAACTAAGTTGGAGGTAAATTTTTAAAAAAAATTTTTAAATAAAAAAATACATTAAAAAACACAGTTCTGCAGTTTGGGGTTTTATAGAGATTTTTCAAGACTGTACAAATTTTAATGATGTTTCTTAAAGCTATTTAAAAGGAAATGCACATCTCTTTGCAGTCTTTTTGAGCCTAATATAGATCATAAGAATGCATTAGAATTTTTAGGAATGTTTATAGCCAGTATCCATACAGGAACCCATGAGATAAGGTATTATTACCTTACCACTGAAGGATGAGAAAACAGAGATACTAAACATGTATTGAATTTCAACAAGGTTCAAATGAACTGTTGGTAAGGTCAGGCTTCAGCTTTCCAGCCTAGTACTTTGTTCTCCGCCACTGAGGTTGGGTTATCTAGAGTCTATGATTTTTGATTTGTGAGTCTGCGAGGGCAAGGATCAGCTTAATGGCTTAGAACAATATGATACACATGGAAGGCCCCAAATAGACATTCATTTATAATCATTTTAAAAATTTCTAATTGGCCCAAAATATGTAAACAGGTCTTTGAACAAGAAATAATCCTTGAAACTCACATCAGTTTTGAGAGAGAATGGACTTTGATTTTTTTAAGTCAGAAATACTCCTGAGATCAGTCTCTGTCTTATGTTTTATCTAATACTTTCTTCTTAAAAACTAAGAAAACAATCTTTCTTTTAAAAAAATTTTAAATCTAGTAAACGTACTAGTGTTTAATATTAGCTTCAGGTATACAACATAGTGATTCAACAATTCCATACATCACCCGAGTCTCGTCACGACAAAGTGTGCTCCTTAATCCCCATCAGCTATTTCACCAACCCCTCACCCACCTCTACTCTGTTAACCATCTATTCTCTATAGTTAAGAGTCTATTTCTTGCCTTCTCTCTTTCTCTCTTTTCCTTTGTTTGATTGTTTTGTTTCTTAAATTCCACATATGAGTGAAATAATAAAGTATTTCTTTCTCTGGTTTCACTTAGCAGTATACTCTCTAGCTCCATCCATGTCATTGCAAGCAATTTTTCATTTTGAAAATGAAACAAGGCTTTTAAAATTTCTAATTCTGGGGGCACCTGGGTGGCTCAGTTGGTTGAGCATCCTACTCTTGATTTTGGCTCTGGTCAATGATCCCAGGGTCATGGGATCAAGCCCCATGTTGGGCTCAGTGCTGAGCATGGAGCCTGCTTAAGATTCTCTTTCTCTCTCTCTCTCTGTCCCTCCCCCTATCTCTCTCTCTCTAAAACAAACAAAATATTTAAAATTTCTAATTCTGGTAGTACTGTGTCCCATTTTGTCTTATAATACGGCTAAGCTAATGAAGATAATCATGAGTAGAAAGTATTATTTTTTTAAGTTTCATTTAAACATGTATATCACAGTTTACTATGACTTCATAGTATAGAGCCCGTGTGCTCTATTCTGAGCATATTTGAAGGGTTTGGGAGTTTTGGGGCACATTTAAATATCTAGCATTTATGTCTGTATTTATTTATCAAACAATGGAGAAATAGAATGACTTCTGTCAATGCTTCCTTCTAAGCATTTGCGAGTGAAAGTTCAAGGCCTCCCCTTCTCCTGTTCCTTCATACTTAACACAGGACAGAGATTTCCAGCTGAACTGTAAGTGAGATGACCTTTATTTCTAGCTAACAGCAGCATGAGAGCTTAAGAATCTCATGATTATACCCTGTAGACCAACTCCAGAACCAGCTTCCAAGGAGGCCATTGGAGAGTCATTTCCATGACAGTCTGACTTGCCTGCAGTGGGAGCACTGGTGAATTGTTACAATAGGTGAGTCTTTTCATTGTTCTTGCAGGTGATTGGCAGGGGCCACCATCTGATTTCTAGTCTTCAGATTCTCCGATACTTATTGCTGAGATGCCAGCATTTCAAACTGTATTTCCATAGCACTCATCTGGTAAAATTTGAATTTGTTTTCATTTTGAAACAAAATGTATCTGTGTATCTTTCTAGGCAATGTTTCTCACCCTGTATTCACTGGGTGAAGATTGCTTTCCCCTCCTCACTAAGGTCACCTTTAGAGCCCCTGTGAAAATTTTTGAATGTGTTTTGGGTTTGGGCTGTCAAAGCATATTCCCCAGATCACAAATCATTCCTTTTTCCTTTTCCTGCACAATTCCTAGAGCTCAGAACAAGCTTCGTGTTGAGCCGAGAATTCTTGAATTAACATTGATTTTCAATATGGGCTTAGTATCCTGATAACCGAGAACAAATTCATTTGTGAAGGTTATCAGCAACCTCTGACAATATTGTTTCTTGGAAACGGCTGATGAGAGCATATTTAGATGTGAATCTGATTCATAAATTTCTGAACTTCTTGCCATGTGTATATTTGCTTTACTTGAACATTAATATACTCTTGGGTTGACAGCAGTGATATCCAAGGAGCACATCTTGGATAACTTAACCAAGGGCTCTTGTTTAATTGTAGACTCACAAGAGAGATCAATAAATGAATGAGCAAATAATTACATAATTAAGTGAGCCACTTAACCCCACCACTGTTTAAGTTCATAATGTATTATAATAAGCATTTATGAAACAGTATGCGTTGAACTTCAAGATGCCATCGGTCATCTCTGTTTGATATCCACCTCTCCTTATCTGCCTAATTATCCTATGGATGCCTCATATTTCAGAAGCCAAATGATCCAGATTCCCTCTCCCCTTCCCTATCACAGCCAGGAGATGAACCCATGACTGATTTCTTGGACTTCAAATGCTGAGTCATGAATAAAATTATTTGGGGAGGGTTCAAGATTACCTCGAAAGCAGACGCATATAAACCAGATCATTCTCAGTGTGACCATCGTGGCTTTTGTTGCTGAGAGTGGGGGGGTAGGGGGTGAGGAAGAAAGGAGGGAAAGTAAGAAGGAAGGAAGGAAAGAATCATTTACAAAAGCATGATTATCAGACTAGTATCAGAATTCTCATCAGCAAATAAAAGATTTGGAAGATTATCTTCAATATTCTCATATATATGAGAGAGAGGTTTATTTGAAGAAATTGGCACATGTAATTATAGGGGTGGCAAGTCTGAAATTTGTAGGGCAGGCCAGTAGGCTGTAAAATCAGGCAGGAGTTGACACTGCAGTCTTGAGGCAGAATTTCTTTTTTTGCTCTTAAAGCCATTCAACGGATGGGATGAAACCCATTCACATTATCAAGGGTAATCTCTTTAAAACTAACCAGTTGCAGATGTTAAGGACAACTCAGTTTTGTGTGTTGATCTTGCATCTTGCAACTTTGCTGAATTCATTTATTAGCATTAGTAGTTTTGAAGAATTCTTTAGGATCTTCTATATATAAGATCATGTCATCTGTGAATAGATAGTTTTGCTCCTTCCTTTGCCATCTGGATGCTTTTCATTCCATCTTCTAGTCGAATTGCTCTATCTAAAATTTCCAGTACAAAGTTGAATAGAAGTGGTGAAAACAGACAACCTTGGGACCCCTGGGTGACTCAGATGGTTAAATGTCTGACTCTTGGTTTCGGCTCAGCTCATGATTGCGTGGTTTTGAGAGTTCAAAGTTGCATCAGGCTCTGTGCTAGCAGTGCAGAGCCTACTTAGGATTCTTTCTCTCCCTTTCTCTCTCTGCTCCACCCCCCCCCACTCATGCTCTCTCTCTCTCTCAAAATAAATAGACTTAAAAATTTTTTTGAATAAAAATTAAATAGACAACCTTGCCTTATTCCCAGTCTTTAGGAGAAAACATTCAGTCTTTCACCATTGAGTGTGATATTAACTGTGAGTTTTTCATAAATTTCTTTTATCACATTGAGGAAATTATAATAAAATGCTTTTTACAACCTAGAATTCTATTCATCCAACCTCTCACTCAATCAGGGGTAAGAGCAGATAAAAGACATTTTCTTTTCAAACTGGTAACGTCTCGGAACATTTGCATTTCGTTCATTTTTTTCATGAGCAATTGCTTGAAAATGTACAACAGCAAAACAAAGTGCAAAGCAATCAGAAGGAATGTATAGGATCCAAAAACATAGGAGATCCATCCAGTCAAGGAGCACAAGAAAAGGAAGCTCTAGTAGAATATCAAGTCTAGAAGCAATCCACCCAAATTATAATACTATTAAGATGAAAGGATCCCAAGAAAGAGATCTATGGTAAGAGTTGAAAGTGAGGGTAAGTGAAAGCATTGGCCAACAAATGAAGAAACTCGTCAAATTAAAACACAAAGTCAGGAACCTTAAGGAAGAATGAAATGAATTTCACATAATAAAGAGTAAGAGGGACTATTTAGTGGGGAAGGCTCCATGAGAAAACTGTCTGAACTAGACATTATGAAACAAATTAAACTGTGGACTGATTTTAAGCAGCAGGTAACATAGGAAAAGCACTTTCATTTGAAGTTAACACAAGAAACTATCTTTGGAATGACACCAACGTCATGAAATTGTACTGTCCAGAAGCCTCTAAGTGACCACTATTTACATACTCATGATAATGTTAAAGCTGCTTATTGGTTGTCAGTGTTCATAAAGGATATCAAAGTCAAGTTTAATTACGGTTATAGGACAGAATAAAAAATATAACCAACAGTATAATGAAAAGACAAAAGAAATATTTTGGATTATCCCTGGCTTAAGAATTTTTCCCAACTGTCTCTTAGGTTGAGTTCTTTGTGGTAATGGACTCTACCAACAGGCCCTTCCAGATGTGTGGGAAGAAATGGAAAGTGTGAAGATTGGTGACATGGAGTCGCAAAAAGGATATGGAAGGAAACTTTTCAAAAGTATTGGTTTATAAACGGAAGATATTCTGTCATCCTTGAGGGAAGAAAGATAGGACTGGTCATAATTCATATATTTGAAGTGGAAGGAAAGAGCGTTCCAGGAGAAGTTGCCAGATTACTCTGAAAGTTCCATCACTATTTAACTAGTTTCTAACTTTTGCCTGAGAACCGAGAATGATATATCACATCCAATTCATTTTAAGCATAAATTTGAATCCATGAATAAAGTTTTTCATTTTTGCAGACACCACACCCTTTTCCCGTCCTCTAGTTCTTTCCAATTTTGTTCCATCAGACAATTGTGCCATTATGTTCTGTGGAGACCATTCCATGCATTCTTGGCATTAGTGTTTGGTCCTCTTGGTATCTATCACTCCTACAAAATGAATGAACATGACATCAGGATCAAAGGGTCATTTAGTGTGGCCTACAACATGAGATATCCTCATAATGAATTATTTTCTGTGCATGTGATATATATAATTCAAGGCTTACCCAGAATATAAATAGTTCTTGAATGTATTCTGTCCTCTTTGAAAAGCAATGCTGTATTTATATGCATAAATCCCATGATTCCTTCTAGCCATTTTGGAGATATTATATGTGACTTCACCAGAAAAGGAAAATGGAAAGTTAAGCAATTATCCAATGAATGTATTTAATGGAGACAGTCAGTCTGGACCACATAAGCAGTAAAACATTTTCTCAGAATCACTTTTTGAGATTTGAATGATCAATACAGGCTCCTCAATCCCTCACTTATTTGTGTATATGCTGCAAATTACTTGGAATAGGGATATTAAAAGGCAATCTTCTGCCTACTTTCACAGATGAAGAAGTTCACCCTGCTTAAATAAACCTTAAAACATTTTTAGGTAGACATTGACAAGTTCAATTTTTTTTTCAATGTGGTAAATAATGAGTCATGAGCTTTAGCTGAATTATAAAGATTGTTGCTCCTCTTGTGGACCAAATACAACTTTACCTAGCACACTAGAAGTGGAAGAGGAAAGAGAACAGATTCCCCTACAGATTTCCTTGACTTGCCTTAAGTGGTCTTTCACATGTCTGTGTGCTTATAGTTAAGAACCCTGGGGCTCAGAGTGCAAATGTGCACAATACACAAGTTAACATCTTCAGTGAAAAGCCAAGGTATGATTTTCAACCAGCACTGAAATATAGATACGCTCTCCCCTATTCCCACATTTCTGCCCCCTTAGAATGGTCCCACAGGAAGCAGAAGGGAAGAGTACTTTGTTTTCCACTCTCTCCAACTCTCCAGTTCTGTCCCAAGCAAAAGATAGCTCACTGGAGTTATCCCAACCAGGCTTGTGACACTTGAGAGTGAGGAGCAAGCAGACGAGGTCTGGGCTTTGATAGCTTCTTGTTTTCTGGAGCAGGGCATGGGTGTGCTATGAGTAGTGAGAGGACATCAATTATCAAAGATAATAGAGAAGCTCACTTAGTAGTACATACAAGACAAAGCCAAACAAACACTCAGCTGGATACAGATCTACCACCTGTTACTAGAATCGAATGGCGAAATAAGGTAGTTGAGAGATCTCCACAATAAGTTCTTAATCTCCAAAGCGCTCTTCCTTGTTTCATGGGGACTTCAGTGTTCCTCAGCATGTGTGAGTGCCCTTCATGTGCCACCTGCAGCATTACACATCCTAATACTGACCCTGCAGTCTCTTAACCAATGAATTTGCAATTTCTCCCATCTCTGCTCTAACCCTCATGAGACCATGTACCGCAACTTCCAAAGGTTTCTACCTTGAAAATCTCCTCTCTAAAAATTCCCCATGGCAGGAGAACCTCCCATTGACATCTTCCCATCCCTCATTTCAACACCATCTGCATCTGGTTATCACTGAATCTGAAATATGTGAGCCACCACATTTTCAGCATTTTCAGGTTTTCTCTCCGTCTTATACTGTCTGGTCCATCTGGGAAACCATTTAAAATTTGTTACTTACAAAAGCTACCCTTTCTTTTTTCTACTTATAAAAACAAAATACACTCATGAACACCTCATTCTTTAGCTGCACACTATTGCATAACAGAAATATATCTATCAGACGCTTGACCATTTCAACAATGTGTTCTTCTGGAAGCCTTTAGATATTTGCTATTTTGTCAACCACTATTTTCTCTCAGGCTGTGTTCTGTTTTCCCTTTACTACTTCCAGACTGATAAAATACCATTAGGGCAAGTCACAAGAACCTGTTGGTGAAATCCGTTTCTAATTCATGGTCTCCAAGTTCAGCTGGATCCTTCTCGATTTTTGACAATCTTTTAACGTCCTTTTTGCCAAATTGCTATTTGAATCTCAACAACTACTATTTCCTCACCTTCTTCACTTTCCTTAATTCCCAACTGTGCCCTTGGTTTGAGTTTTTCTAGGAAGATTATTTAGCATCATACTTTACTGAAAAAATAAAGGTCATCTGATTTGACGTATCCCTCAGAATTCCTTGTGGACTTTTCTCCCGTCATCCTTCAGTAAATGCAAATCTGAGCTTTTTTTCCCCAGGCTCATGCCCCATAACTTCCTTTGCGACCTTGCCCTCCTAACTTAACTGCTCTTCTACCAAGAGATTAAATAGCATGTTCCTTTTCACGTAGCTTGTAGGCAACAGAGCTGGGCTTCAAAGCCAAGCAACCTGGCTGCAGACTTCTGTGCTTCCCCGGCACGCTTTACTGCTTCTCCCTGGTGCTACTGTCTTCTCTCTTCATCCTTCATCTCTTAATTTTCAAAAAAGAATACATAAATAATCTTTGCCCTTGATTCAAAAACTTTTTAAGTTTTTTTAAATTTAATGTATATTTTGATGGAGAGAGAGACAGAGACAGAGACAGAGAGACAGAGTGTGAGCAGGGGATGGGCAGAGACTGAGGGAGACACAGAATCTGAGGCAGGCTCTAGGCTCTGAGCTGTCAGCACAGAGCCCAATGCAGGGCTCAAACTCACGAGCCGTGAGATCATGACCTGAGTCAAAGTCTCAACTGCCTGAGCCACCCAGGCGCCCCACCCTTGATTAAATTCTTACCATTTACTCTTTAATCCTTTGTAACATCCTTTATGACCCCACCCACTACTATCCTGAAAAATATTCTTTCCAAGATGACCTCCTCAAACTATGTTTTCTTGTTTGCATCATTCTCAGCTTTTCTAGAGGATTTGAATCTATTGATAGGGGAAAGGATATGGGAAGAGAACCTACATTTATTAAGTGGTTATTAGGTATGAGAAGCTTTGCCCATTATCTAGTCTAATTTAATTCTTACTACAGCTCTGTGCTGAAAGTAATATTATTTCTTTTTCATAGCTGAAAAAAACACTACAAACACACTGAAGAATTTGTTTAAATCAGACTTATTTTAAAACAAAAATAACCTCTTGGGACTCAAAAACTTTTTTAATGAGCACAAGATTTAAACACACTACACCAAAGAGTGGCAAATGAATAATGAAAAGATATTTAACATTATTAATCATTAGGAAACTGCAAATTAGAAAAATACCACCAATGCACACACTCGAATAGCCAAAATTAAGACAACTGACAATACAAAATCTTCACCAAGTGGGGTGCCTGGGTGGCTCAGTTGGTTAAGCATCAGCTCAGGTCATAATCTCTCCAGTTCGTGGGTTTGAGCCCCGCATCAGGCTCTGTGCTGACAGTTCGGAGCCTGGAGCCTGCCTCAGATTCTGTGTCTCCCCCTCTCTCCCTGACCCTCTCCACCTGCACTCTGTCTCTCTCTCTTTCTCTCTCAAAAATAAATGTTAAAAAAATTTTTTTTTAAATCTTCACAAAGATGTGAAATAATAGTGTACATGGGTGGTGGGAATGTGAAGTGGTACTTTTGAAACTGTTTGGCAGTTTCCTATGCAGTTAAACCTATATCTACCATACAACCCACCAAAGTCACTATGAAGCATTTACCCAAGGAAAACAAAGACATATGCTCACACAGAGACATGTACTCCTATGTTCATGACAGTTGTTTTCATAATCGCCAAAAGCTGAAAGCAATTCGAATGTCCATTCAACTGATAAATAGATAAATAAATTGTGGTATATTAAAAAAAAATGGATGACTACTCAATAATAAACAGGGATGAGCTATGATGTCTGTGACAACATGGATGAATCTCAAATGCATTATGCTAAGTGAAAGAAGCCAGGCACAAAAGACTATATATGTGAAATTCTAGAAAATTCTAGAAAAGCCACAATTATATTGTTAAGAAGCAGGTCAGTTGTTGCTGGAGGCAACAATGAGAGGAGGGGACTGAGTGTAAAAGGGTATGAGGGAATTCTGGGTGGTGATGAAAAGTTCTATATTGTAATTGTGGTGGTTGTTTCACAGCTGTTAACATTTGTCAAAAATCATCAACAATTCACATAAAGTTGGTGAACTTATATATTATAATCTGTTATATATTATAATAAAATATAAATTATATTATATATTATATTATAGTAAAAAGATAATAAAATGAGTAAAAATAAAATAGTAAAACTTAAAATGCATTTTAAATTATACCTCAAAAAAAATATAAAAGCAGGGGTGAGAAAATTTAAAAATAATTAGCAATTAGAAAAGCTACATTGACCTTAACTTTGTTAAGGCCTTCTCCTCTTCATTATTTCTTTCTTTCTGGTCTCTCTGTATTCTTCCATAGTCTTTTTCCCATCGGTCAAATTTTTATTTCCACAAGTGCTTACTTGTACAAATTATCTAGTAATTTTTAGTCATACAAAGTGTCTGTTACATGAAAAGGAGAAGGAAACAGGCTTTACAGAATCATGTGTTGCAGAATTTCTCATGATTAAATAAGCAAAACTGTGTTAGAGTGGGAGGTGGGCATAAGTGTGACATCAAAATGACAGCTGCCAGAAAGGCAGGACCAAATGTGATGCTCAACCACAAAGCCCCTATTAGCCCTTACAATTGACATATTTGCTTTCTACTCCTTTCCATCATTTTTTTTTTTTAGGTTTTTTAATTTACTGTTGAGAGAGAGAGCACACGTGAGCTGGGGAGAGGTAGAAAGAGAGGGAGAGAGAATTCCAAGCAAGCTCCACACTGTCAGGGCAGAGCCTGTTACAGGGCTCCATTTCATGAACCACGAGATCATGAACTGAACTGAAATCAAGAGTTGGAAGCTTAACCAACGGAGCCACTCAGGCATCCCTTCTATCGTCCTGACATTCTATTTCAATTTTATCATCTTTACAATACATGTCTTCTTCAAAAGCTGCCTAAATTCTTTTTGAGAAAGAAAAGGAATATAAATAAGAGTAAAATTACAGTAATGATAATGATGCTTCTGATAATGGGATTATTTCTATATATGGAAAGGACTATGGTGGTTTGTACTCTGTTTATAATTCTTTTCCCAAAACACACAGGTAATTAGTATTTCCCAGTACCAGTGTGTAATGGTCTGAAATTACAGGAAAAAGTGAAATATGCTCTCGTTTGTTTTTTACATATAGAAAAAGTTAAATGTACTGCCACATTTGTGAATGTAACTTCATTTGAACCTCTAATTTGAGAACTTTTCTATTTCTCCTCTAGAGTGGTAATGTCCTTGTGTTTTCTGTTTGCCCCTCCAGATCCAATCTCTACTGCTCTCTTTGAGGGACCGCATCATTGAACATCTTTGTGTCTGAGATCCATTTTAGTTTTGCCAATGAGAGGCATCAACACGAGGGTGGGAAGAGAATAAAGTTGGGTATTTATTTTCCCTGCCTTCTTTATGTCAGTCTACACATTGAGTAAAATTTTCTTTTAAAAGCCACGTTGCTGTCAGGTGCCACATTCTCACCCTACAGTTATAGCTACTGGCTCTGGATTTCATTGAGTGCTTCCTCCCCTTTTTCCTGCAGCCCTAGTAAAGACAAACAGTGAATGGCTTCACTGTCCCTTGTTGCTGTCTCCCAATCTTGCTATAATGGGTTGAATGGTAACACCCAAAAAGATATGACCACGTCTTAATCCCTTATTTGAAAAAATAATCTTTGCAGATGTAATTAATGAGGATTCTGAGATGAGGAGATGATCCTGGACTATTTAGGTGGGCTCTAAATCCAACAAGTGTCATTATAAAAGGAAGGCAAAGCAGACAGAAAAAAAGAAGGCAATGTGAAGAGAAGAGAAGAGAAGAGAAGGTGATGTAAAGGAAGGCAGAGATTGGAGTGATATGGACACATGTCAAGGAAGCAAGGAATACCAACAGCTACCAGAAACTGAAAGAGGTAAGGAAGGACTCTCCCCTGGAGCTTCCAGAGGGAGTGCAGCCTTACTAACAGTTGGTTTTGGACTTCTGACCTCCAAAATAAATAAGTTTATGTTGTTCTAAGCCACCACCTTTGTGGAAATGTGTTATGGCAGCCCTAGGAAACAAACGCACCTGCCCATATCTTTGTAAACAGACCCTCTTAAAACTCTTGCCCCTGACCCAGTTTGTGTGTGCTACCTAACCTCTGCCACAATCTGCTAGGTATATCTGACAATGACTTAGTGCCTCATTATTATAACTCTGAACCCTAGGACTATTCAGGTGACATAAATTCAACATCCAATGTTACTATTATTATTATATATTACTATTACTATTATTAAATAGCATTTAACTTTGCATACGCTGATAACTTTGAATTCATTATGAGGTAGGTCTAGATCCATAAGATACATTACAAAGTCCCCAAATGACCTTACTGTGGGGTTGTTTCCCCTATAAGCTAGTTCCGCAGAAAGGATTATAATGTTTAAAACGTTCTATGAAACATCCTGTGCAGTGGGAGTTGATATCTGGAAGAAGAGATTGTAACTTCGTTTTATGAATAAGAATTTTCATATCTATTTCTAAAACTATGATCAAACCAAGAAGAGAGTCATCAGGTGGCCTACTGAAAAACACCCCCTGTAGGGGAGATCAGGCCAACAGAGACTTGTATGAACGTGGTTTATTGAGAGGGAAAGTCATGGCACACTGCAGGGGAACTTAGAAAAGAACCCCAGAGCAGCTTCTTGGGATGCACCTACATGTAAGGTGCAAAAGGTTGAAGAAGAAGCACAGGAGGAGAACGAGGAGAGTGGGGAGTTTTGAGGTACCTGAAAACATGGAATGTTTCTAAATCTGAACCTCAAAGGTTCAGAGGAATGCACACTAATAAAAGGCCATTAATTTGGGGACTTGTAAGAGAGTGCCTGGGACAAAAGCCAGATTGCAAGAGAAGGGTCTGCTGATCGCTGATAAGGGTCTACTGTGCTGGGGCCACTTTTAAATACACAAACAGCAACTATTTCACAGCCATGGCTCGCAACATTGCCTGTACATTCTAATCCCTGGGGAGATTTTAGGCACTATGAACACTAGGGGCCCCTTCAGACCAATCAAATCAGAACTTGGGGGAAGGAAGTCCGGGCAATATCATCATTTAGAAGCTTTTGGGTTCCCCTAATGAGCATCCAAAATTGAAAATCACTGTTGTAGAGGGGTCCACAAACTACAGCGCAGGCCCAAATCCAGCATGCTGATGTTTTAATAAAGGAAGTTTATTGGAAAATAGCTCTGTCCGTAGTCATCTGGGATATTGTCAGTGGCTGCTTTCATGGGACAGTGGTAGAGCTGAATAGTTGGGATAAAGACCACACGGCCAACAAAGGAGAAACTATTAACTATTTGGTCTTTAAAGAAAAAGTTTGCAGACCCTCAGTACAGAGCATGGTTTCTCAGCCTTAGCACTGTTGACATTTTTAATGGTATAATTCTTTGTTGTGGGGGGTTGTTCTATGCATTTAGGAGGTTTAACAACATCCTTGGCCTTTATCCACTAGCTGCCAGTAGCACCATGATCTCACAGTCTGTGAGTTCGAGCCCCGCGTCAGGCTCTGTGCTGACAGCTCAGAGCCTGGAACCTGCTTCAGATTCTGTGTCTCCCTGTCTCTCTGCCCCTCCCCTGCTCACACTGTGTCTCTCTCTCTCAAAAATAAAATAAAAACAAAACATATTGTTTTAAAAAGCTCCTCCACACATTACTAAGTGTTCCAGGGTGCAAAATCATGATGATTGAGAACCACTGATGTAGAATATCAGAGAATAACAGTTCATTCTTATCCACACTAGTTAGGTTCTATAAAATCACTGGAAGCACCGAATTGGTAAATACTGAGCCATTATTTCTAGAGCAATGACAGGGTAAGTTTCCTGCAAGCTTCTGGTCACAATAAGACCAATACACAGTCTTGTTTTATGCGTGTTTCTGTTTAAAAGCAGCATATTTAAGTCATGCCTGGATGGCTCCGTTTGGTTAAGTGTCCAACTCTTGATTACAGCCCAGGTCATGATCTCACGGATTGCAGGTTGAAGCCCCACGTTGGGCTCTGTGCCAACAGCACAGAGCCTACTTAGGATTCTCTCTCTCTCTCTCTCTCTCTCTCTCTCTCTCTGCCCCTCCCCTGCTTTCACCCTCCCTCTCTCTGTCTCTCAAAATAAATAAATACACTTTAAAAACAAACTAACAAACAAACAAATAAATAAATAAAAGCAGCATATTTAAAATATGTTTCTCAAAAATAATTGTATGCAGTGGTTCTTCATAATAAAACACTAGCTAAGAGGGGTTTCACGTTTTCCTGACCCTGAGTGATGTGACTATAAATTTCTTTGGTTTTCAGCGTCTCGTGGATCCACAAATTCAGCCATATTTTTATCTTTTATCATCATGCACTGTGGATGGTAAGGTAGCAGTTTCTGGAGTAGTCTCATGTACAGATTAGTGAATTCCCTCTTCCTTTTTCTGGATGTACAATATTGTTGATTTATTAACGTTGTGCTTACAGCCAACAGCACTGCAACTCCTGCCCAAACAAAGCTTATCTAACATACGTGCTTTCTGCATAAGGCACAGCACGGTTTTGTGCTTAGGAGCACTAACCAGCATTTCAACACTACACCTGGAGACATTTTAAACAGCAAAATCACCAACAAAAAGCCCAAAAATGCAAAAAATGCGGCAACAAATAGACCACAAAAAGGACACTGTTTACGTATGAGAGCCAAAACAAGAAGGCAGAGCATTGCCTTGTGCTGTCTCAAATAAAAGCGTGCATGACAGGAGACTCAAACTTTTTGCTTCTCTGTGCATGTCCACAAATGACCACAAAAACACCACAGGTGTTGATTGTAAAATTACAAATAAATTTTAGTGGGTGGATTAAATAATAATGAGGATCAATTATATAGGAGATCGACACTAAACTACCAGAGTATAAACCCAATATGGACAAGGACCATGGTTTACTTATCCTTATATGTCAAGTGCCTAACACACACTAATGTTCAACACATATTCATCTACTAAATTAATGAACACTAGAAACAGAAAGCATTGTAATATGCTTGTAGGTTTTTTTTTTCTTTAAGCAATTCTTAGATATAACATGAAGAATAGGGAGAATTTACAAATGATCTAGTGGCTTTTGCTGACTATTCCAATGTCATCTGAAGAAGTTTGAAACTTGACAAGTGGTTACCCAAATGTGGAGGACACAGATGAAACTTGGCGACAACACCATGGGACAAGTAGAGAGGCTGACAAGGATGAAGTTAAGGCAGTCTGCAGGTCCCCTTAAACTAATGGAAATTTGGAACATGGATCTCCCTCCATCCTGACTTCTGTTAACTGAATCAGGTCGTGCCAGCTTTAGACATCTCAAGGAAGTCATAGTTGCCTCTATGTCTCTTCCTGACAGTTAACAGATTTGTTCCGTAAAGAGCAAATTCTTTCCTCATGTTTGCACACCATCTAGGAGTTCTGTGTTGTCTGGAATTTCTATGAAGAATTCCTCTTCTTAGGGGCATCTGGGTGGCTCTAGTCGGTTAAGCATCCGACTCTTGATCTCAGCTCAAGTCTTGATCTCAGGGTTGTGACTTCAAGTCCCACGTTGGGTTCTGTGCTGGGTATGAAGCCTACTTAAAAAACCAAAACAAGGAAACCCCAAAATTCCTGCTCTCTTGGTAATCATTTCCAAACACCACGATTTTTATGAATGTCCAAGATCAGTATAAAGAATCCCAGCAATGAGGTCTTGGATTTCAAAATTAGCATAAGTGGGACACCTGTGTGGCTCAGTTGGTTAAGCATCAGACTCTTGATTTCAGCTCAGGTCATGATCTCACGGTTTGTGAGTTTGAGCCCTGTGTAGGCCTCTGTGCTGACAGCGTGGAGCCTGCTTGGTATTCTCTCTCTCTCTCTCTCTCTCTCTCTCTCTCTCTCTTTCTCTCTCCCTTTCTCTCTGCCCCTCCCCAGCTAGCATGCATATGCTGGAATTTTCTCTGTCTCTCAAAACAAATAAACTTTAAAAAATAAAGATAAGATAAAATGAGCATAACAGCTAACATATATAGTGCTTATTATTTATCAGGTCTCTCAGTGATATATACATATTATATGTAGAACATATTAATACTTATAATTCATAATATTCATATAATATGAATAAATATATTCACAAGCAATTTGATAGTGACACTAGCTTATGAGTAAGAACAGTTATTATCTTCTCCATTTTATAAGGAGGAAACAGAGGTACACAGAGGTTAAGTACTTGTCCAGAGTCACACAGCAATTAAATGAGAGAGCAAGGTTTCAAATCTAATTTCATCTCTTGACTTCCACTCACTGAGCCACCTGTAAATGTAAAGAGACTCCACTGTAGTTTGATATGATCAGCAAATATATCTATTGCTACATTTTCTGAGAACTAGAGTTCTGCAGAACTATTATTCACTTAGTAATATTTGTTGAACATACATCTACCGAACACTAGTAAAAAACAAAATTTCATTGCACTTGAGGAGTTTGTAAGTTTTCACCAGAGCCTGATAAGAAAGATATCTTGCTTTCTGCTTTGTTCTTATTTTATTTTATTCTTAGATTCAGACTGTTGTCTTCCTTTTTTTTTTTTTGATGTAACTTGCCTCAAAATTAGTTATAATATAAAAAATAAAATCATGTCTTTGTCATGGGGACAAATTCATGGAGGAAGATTAAGACAACCTGTCAGAGTGATATTAACCATTGTCATCGGTATGAAAATATGATCCTAGAAAGTCCAGAAGACAGCATGAATGGGAGAAAACCATTGTTTCAACTAAGACATACTCTATTTTACGACACATAGACTAAAGTGATTTAAAGGCAAGAATAGCTTTATACAGTGACTGCCAGAGCAACCTTGAAAACATACTGTGTTGCCCATAACAAAATTAATCATGTACAGAACGGCTGAATCTGATAGAGAATTCTTATCTAGCCCTTGTGGCTGCATATCAGCCTCAGAGCCAAAAAAGAAAAAAAGGAGACTGGATGAGGGAGGCACATGCACTCTTGTTTACATTCTTCAATATAGAAATCTTCTAAGAAGAAGAAAGTGAGGAAACCGAGCCTGTCAGAATGTTGATATCAGAGGAAAACAATCTATTTTGATAGGGTAAATTTATTAAATAAACTAACCAAAACTACAGCAATAACACATGATACTTCAGGAAATCATGTCCTTTACCTAAGAAAGATTCCCATGCAATGCCAAACAAGCAGTTTGGGCTACACGGAAAACAAAAGCAGAGAGGCTGATCAGGTACAACTTAAAGTAGCCATTTCTAGCCTTGATTAACCCCTTGTCCTCTTTTTTTATTGTATTTTTTTTTTCATTTTTAGAGAGAGAATGAGAGCACAACTGCGGGGAAGGAGGGAGAGAGAGAGAGAGAGAGAGAGAGAGAGAGAGAGAGAGAGAGAGAATACCAAGCAGGCTCCACACTCAGCACAGAGCCCAACAGGGGCTTGATGTTGTCAGATCATGACCTGAGCCAAAATCAAGAGTCGGATCCTCAACTGACTGAGCCACACAGGCACCCTTAATCTTTGTCCTTTTAAGTCTCCTCAAAATCTTCAGTTTCCTAGCATTTAAAAGAATTACATAAAAGCTGATGGGACACAATTAGCAAAATACCAACAGAATGGGAAATAGTGGTTTTTCTCTGCAAAGCGATCTAACCCATTGAGCAAAAATAAAACTGTATTTTGTAAGTGGAAGGAGGTAGAGTGGTTCTTCAATATCATGTATCTGAAATATAATCTTGCTCATATATAATCTTGTTTAAATATAATGTAATCATGGGGCACCTGGGTGGCTCAGTCATTTGCACAATGGACTTCAGCTCAGGTCATGATCTCGCGGTCTGTGAGTTCATAGCCGGTGTTGGGCTCTGTGCTGACAGCTCAGAGCCTGGAGCCTGCTTCAGATTCTGCGTCTCCCTCTCTCTCTGCCCCCCCCCCCACTTGCTCCCTGTCTCTCTCTCCCTCTCAAAAATAAATAAACATTTAAAAAAAATTTTAAAATAGGACAGAGTCTCATCTGTCTGGGCTAGTTGGGTGTGGTCCCTACTGGAGACCGGAGGATGAACTAGAATAGATGACCGCACTCTGTCCCTGACGTCCTGGGGACACTATGATTCCAGAAATGCTTGGACTCAGCACTGTCAGAATAAATGACTGGCAAACTCTTCTGAATTTTTATTGAACTATGAGGGCTCAAGAAGTAAACACATCCTTCATTCCCATAGGTTTCTGTAACTGAAACACCTAGAATGTATGGGCAGCCTCGTTTTACCCACTCAATGTAATAGACATGGTGATGCTAGAAAGGATCCCAGAAATTAGTCAGCCTTAGGCAGACCTTCACAAAAATGGGTAACTCTTAATTTTAGGAAATTGAATCCCTGGGGATTCAGGGAAGTGTACTATTTAAAGGAATTCTATATTGAATCCTTTCATTAAGAAAATATTCACCCTCGGTTTTGCCCTTTTTTTTTTTTTTTTTTTTTTGTCCACAATTCTGGGTTTCCTAAAGTGAGATGTAGTTGTAGAGTGCTGTCTTAATTTTCACTACTACGTTAAGAATTTTTTTAAGTATTTTACAATGTTTATTCATTTTTGAGAGAGAGAAACAACACAAGTGGGGGAAGGGCAGAGAGAGAGAGGGAGACACAGAATCCGAAGCAGGCACCAAGCTCTGAGCTGTCAGCACAGAGCCCGATGTGGGGCTCAAACTCATGAACCAGGGGATCATGACCTGAGCTGAAGTTGGACGCTTAACCCACGGAGCCGCCCAGGCACCTCTACATTAAGATTTTTTTTAATCACTGAATATTTACTGACTGCACTGTTGTGTAGCTATTAAAATTATAACTGTAAAAACTATACAACCTGGGAAAGTATAAATGAAATAGTATATGAGAAAGATAGAACTTGAAATTGCACATTTGCTGGTTATAAATATATAAAAATCTTAATTATACCAGAATTAGGATTAGAAGCAGCTTTTACAATATAAGGGCAGAGAAAATTTACATAAATGTGCCTAATGATTTCAAAATTAATTTAAATTTAATTAACTGCACCATCCATGTCTTCTGTTGGCTCTTTGCTTTATGTGAAATAAGGAGGCATACTTCACTAAGAACTCAGTTCAAATCCTGATTCCTTCACTCTGAAGCCTTAGGCAAGATGTAACCTCACACAATCTTTGTCTTCTCATCTGAAAATGCAAAGATAGTAACCTACAAAGCAGGGCGATTGAGAAGATTAAGTGAGATAACATTTAATAAGTGGCATTGTGCAAGAGCTATCAATGTAAAAGATTTATGGAAGTCAAATGTAAGCCTGATCTCCAGGAAGTCAACTGGAAAATGGATGTTTAGCAGGCTGGATCTTAGTGGGGTAGGGGTGCCCTGACCCAGCCAAACTTTGCCCATTCCCCCCAATGCCAATTACGCCCTAGGCAATCTAGTCTTCCTGCACAGCTTTCATTAGGGGTGTCAACCCCACCCTTTGAGCACGTAAGAGACCCATCTTTCAAAGTGTTGGAATATCCTGATGATTCCTCAGCAGTAAACACCACTGCCCTATAATCACATTATCCAGGAGTCTAACTTACTTCCTTCTAGACATCAGGGAGTAGGTACTGGTCTTCTGAATGTTAGATTAGATTTCTTCCTCCCTCAAGGCCAGACATCTCCTGAATACAAGGAAATCCTTCTAAAACATCTTGACAGCACAGGACTGCTCGCATTTCATTATCGTTGCTGTGTCAATCACGATATATACCAAACACAGAGTCCTGACAAAGATTGGACAGCTTACAATCACTGCATTCTGCATTGCACATACAGGAAATGGAAATGACTAAGTTTCATGTGAGCTGGAATTTAGTCCACTAGACAGATTTACAGTCTTGCTTATGTTGCAGTACCCATTAAAGTGGGAAAGTCCATGCAATCCTAGAAAGATAATTTGATGGAAAGTAATGTCCCCCAAAAGTATAGGTGAACAACTTAGTGTCGGTCTAATTGAAAGTTACCCCACTGGGATAAATTGAGATCCCTAATGTTATTCAATATTCTTTATCAGTGATGAAATGGAATTGGGAAAATTCTCAGTTCTGGTTGTGATATCGAATATGGCAAGGTTATCAACACTTAAAAAAATATAAGAAGATAATTGAAGGCATTCTGTATAAATTAGAGATACGTGTAAACAGAGAATTTTGGTGGAAAAATGCAAAGGCAACATTAACATGTGCCCTGAAATTAAAATACCCTCTGCTAATATAATAAGAGAAATTATTATCTAGACATAAACATCAATAAAAGGGTTTGAGGTTCCAACAGAACACATATTGAAGATATACTAATAATTCAATTGTGGATTTGTCTTGTTTCTTCTTATAACAATAGAACGATACTATCTTAAAAGAAGGGTAAACTGTAAAAGCTTGGTAGAGCCCATACTTTATTGAGCATGAGACAGTGCTTTATTAGACCATCCAATTGAATCATGATGTAGTAAATTATTGGAGACCTAGAAAACGCATCTAAATATTAGAAAATATTTAAAGAGAAGATGATAGGCCCGAGATTATTTAGTCAATAGCAAAGATGCCTCAGTTATCACAGAGCGCTGACTAAACATTATTCATCTTCCACAGGGCAGGATATGATTTCTTAATGTTAAAAATTGCAATTTAAGCATCTAGAAGGAAGTGATTTCTTGATAATAAAAATGACTGTATTCTTGAATAAGTTTTTGAAGGAAGTTCTGTGACCCTACAAAATCTATAGGTCAGTGACAAATAGGAAGCTGTGCCTAATGTGAGCTAGTTTGATGCTCATGAGATTCAAGCTGTTAGACCAGAGCATGTCTAGAGGACTTAGCCAGTCCTATGCGTCATTAACATTTTGACTTACTTCCTGCTTTCAGTCTGCTTCTCTCTTTTCTGTACATGCTTTCCTTAGGTGATGTCATCCCCAATCTTGGTTTTGACTATGAGCCATATAGAGTGCTGATTGCAAGCTTACCTCCAACTCTGACCTCTCCTCTTAACTTCAGACCCATGGATACAAATGAATACCTGCTGGGGCACCTGGGTGGCTCAGTTGGGCAAGCCTCTGTCTTCTGTGCAGGTCATGATCTCATGGTTCATGGGTTTAAGCCCTGCGTCAGGCTCTGTGTTGACAGCTCAGAGCCTGGAGCCTGCTTCAGGTTCTGTGTCTCCCTCTCTCTCTCTGTCCCTCCTCTGTTCATGCTCTGTCTCTCTCTCAAAAATAAATAAATAAATAAATAAATAAATAAATAAATAAATAAATAGCTGCTGGACACATTCACTCGCACCATTCACTGGCACCTCAAAATCAGCACTTCCCCAAACAAATATTTTTTATAACAGCACTATTCAAGATTGCCAAAAGATGGAAACAACCCAAGTGTCCATCAATAGATGAATGGATGAACAAATTGTGGTATAAACATAAAATGGAATATTGCTCAGCCATGAAAAAAGAAATACTGATACATGCTACAATGTGCTCAAAAACATGCTTAGTGAAAGAAGCCAAACAAAAAAGATCATATGTTGTCTGATTCCATTTATATGAAATATACAGAAATGTCAAATCTACAGAGACAGAAATTGTTAGTTGACAGAGGCTGGGAAGAGAATGGGAGTAGGAGTGATCGCTTAATGGGTAATTTTCAGATTTAACTTTCATGTAGCGTACAATATTTATTATATGAGTAAGTAGAGTAGATAATAAGAATATGTTCATTTGAACTTTCTAATGCATCATGGTACATAATGCATGTTGTATGTAGTAGTCAGACTCCAAAATGGCCTCCAACAATCTTCACTCCTGGTAGTCACATCTTTTGTAGTCAGTCCCTTGTCACACTGTAACTAATAAAATATGGCAGGGTTCATAGTATGTCGCTTCTGAGATTCGGTTACAAAAGATACTATAGCTTCTGTCTTGGTTGATTGTTCTCTCTGGCACATGCACTAGCTCTCTTTCTGGGTGTGTGTGTATATAGACACACACAGCTGTCACGTTCTGAGCAGCCCTATAGAGAGGCTCAGATGGAGATTAACTGAAGATGCAGCCAACAGCCACATAAATGAGTTTAGAAATTGATCCTCCAGCCCCAGTCAAACCTTCAGGTGACTACAGTCCCACTTGATAGCTAAATCTTATGAGAGACCTTGAGCCAGAATCATCCAGATAAGCCACTCCCAAACTCTTGACCCTCAGAAACCATGTGAGATAATGAATATTTGTTATTTAAGTTGCAAACTTTGCAGTAATTTGTTAAGCAGCAACAAATAACTAATGCAACTATTAAAACTCGACAGAAACCATTGGCAATTATTTGGAACTTAGACCAATGAAAGATTTTTTCAGGGAGGAGTGTTTTATCACTAACTTTGTTTAGTGACAAAAGGGTGCCTAGTGATAATATAAAACATGCTGACGTTAGTTAGCTTTCTTATTGCTTTGAAATTCTCCACAGCTATTGCACCCGCTTATTGCCTGTACCCAGAATGAAATGCTCCCAACTGCTCTCATATATCCTGGCTTAGCTTAGCCATTGTCATCCTTCTCTGGAATAACTGGAGTTTCTGATTCTAGCCTCACCCATCCACATTGAATGTATCTACCACAGTGATAACAGTGTAATCTTTCTAATCTTAAATCTGACCTTATAGCTCAGATTGTAATTCAGGGTGTATAAAGCCCTTTAATAACTCTCTTGTGGCTACAGAATAAACCTCAGATGATTCACAAAACTCTTCATTTCTGCCTATGCAGAAAATACTGTAAAATTTCACTTATTACACAGTAGTATTCTAACTAGGTTGTCATGATCCGGCCCTCACTTAAGCCCCTCTAACCTCAATCCCTACTCACTTCTGCATGTACTGGTAGTTGTAAGTCATGATGAAAGATGTGTTGTTCATTAACTATACATATACTCTTCTGCACATGCTGATCTTTTGCTTGGAATTTTCCAGTTCTCCTCCAGCTCTATCCCTACTCCATTCCAATTGTATCCCTATTTACTCGGTAAATTCTTCCCCCCGCCCCCCATAAACTATAGCTAAAAATGTCTCTTCTTAGAGACGTTTCCCTGGACTTCCTTAGTCCAAATAACGTGCTTCGTCATATTCTATAGCAATCATGTATTTACATGTCTGTTTTCTCTACTAGACTGAGAAACACTCAAGGACAGGAACAATATTTAATTTACCCTTAGTGCTCTGTTGACTAACAGTGTCAGCCACCTAGTGTGCATATGATAAACAATGGAATGACTAAATATTGAAAATTAGAGCAACAACAGCAACAAAAACTATCCACTATCACAGCATCCTAGCTCACATACTCCTGTAATTTTTACACAAGCATTCCCATATTTTTACATAAATTATCAATTTATAATCATAGTATTAACATGGTTCAGCATTCTGAATTTGTTTTTGTTTTGGATAGCTTTTATTGCTACCTGTTCAAGTTCACTAATCTTTTCTTCTGCAGTGTCTGAGTTGTTATTAATCTTTTCAGGTACACCTTTCATCTCAGGCATTGTTTTTTATGAACAAGTAGAGGTCATAATTGCTAGTTAAATATACCTCATAGTATGGTTGTCAGCTAAACTGTGCCCCTTCATGCCATAACACATAAATCATCTTTCCTTTCTTCCTTCTGTCCCGCCTTCTTTCTTTCCATCCTTCATCCTTCTTCATCAACCTGTTAAAGAGAAATTTCTCAACACAAGTTCCTTTTAAGTTTGAAGCAACATTCCAGTATTTCTGGTGGTGATGTTGGTGGCAACATACGGTGGTAAAATATACTTTTATAGTGTTTAACCTGTTCCAGGCACTATTCTAGCTCCCACTTGTATATTAAGTCATTTAATCTCTCAACTACTTCATTTTACCCTTTCCCAGCTAGGGAGTCGAACAGCCACCTTTTAACCAAGGTAGTCTGACTCCAGAGTCTGTGCCCGTAGTAAAAATCTCAACCTGGAAGGATTTCAGTGAAGACCAAAGGAGGTAACTTATGTGAGAGGGTTTGTAAACTATAAAGTAATTATGATGTTAAAATAATTTCCAAATAATGGTGATGGCAATGATGGTGACAAAGTCCAGATAAGACCACAGGAAGTCCTAGGAACAAAAAGAAAGCATTGCTGAGAATCCAGCTATAATTTCAATTTGGGAAATGTACAAGTGCTAGAGAAGCTGAAGATGATGTTTCCTTTACGTGTTCTTTCCTTCTTTCCTAGCTTTCTAATTCCACAGCAACATCAAGGAAATAGAATTACCAATGCCTTCCACCCTGGCTTGGCTAATAATCTACAATGCCACAGAACCCTGACCTAAAAGATAAAAATTGATGGAATTTATAGTGTTGGGTTTTTATTTTTATTGAATACTTCTATGTGATCTTGAAACACGTTACACCTTTTCATTTCAGGACCACATTGAAGAGTATTTTTGTGTGTGTATACACATATGTATGTGTATATACAATGCGTGTACACACACTGGTTAAATCTCAGCTTTGTTTTATCTCATTTCTAATTTTTTTTAAAAAAATATCTAATATCTAAGAATTGAAATGACTAAATAGTTGCCTTCAATGTTGAGGAGTATAATTTAAAAAAAAAAGAAAGAAATGGGGGAGAAGCAAAAATTCTATCTTAACTTTAGATACTTCTGTAGAACTTCTGTCATTGGAGAGAATATTGGAAATATCCTCATTAAGGTATTTGGAGCACATGCACCTTTTCTTGACCTCTTCTGTGAAATCATGAAATCACAGCCTACCTCACACAGGCCTCTAAACATATTGCTTAACATCAGGATATTTTAAAAATTGAAATTACAGTTGAAAGAAATAACCCTCAGTAGACACATGTTTTGTTTGTTTGTTTTGTTTTGTTTTTGTTTTTGAGTAGTTCTTCTTTATGTTGATGTAAGAATCTTTGAGGTCTTATGTATAAGCACATATCTTATTTTTTTTTAGGTTTGAGTTATTCTTTAATAAAAAGCTAATATTTTATAGTAGTCTATATCATTACACAATGATGGTTACAAATTTGGATTTCTTTTAACAATACAACTATTCAAGGAGTAGACACATGTTTAATGAAACGATTTTGTTGGTCCTCTTAAAACATTAAAAAATTATCCTGTTAAATCATTTTTTTGTCAGAAGCATTTTATAAACCTGGAAAGCAAAGGCCCAAAAGTTAAAATCTGTCTCTAGGAAATGTTGACCTGCATGAAACCCAAATGTCTAACAAATGTGGCTTGACAACTCCTGGCCTATAGAAAAGAAATCAGACAATAAAGTGAGAGCAATTTGTCTCCTTCCCATTCCACTGGCTTACACCCTTGACTCTTCAACATTTTAAATTATTTTGAGTTTTGATGTCATCAAAGATTATAATAATACTTATCAGCAACCTGTGAACAAACATACTGTTAAGATGAGCTAATGAGTGCAAATAATCGAGCCATGGTTCCTTAAGGGCAGGGTCCAAATCTTTACTTGCCTCTAGAGTTCATCAACAAATAGTCTCTTGCATACTGATTGTGCTTACTGAATGCTCATTGGATGAATTAATTAGTTACTAAATTATTTTATTTGTCCCTTGGTGGATATGATCATCTGACTTAGGTTAGTTAAAGTGAGAAAGAGGTGAAATCTTTATGGACCACCCTTTCCAAGCAGAGCTTTTTGGGGGAATGCATGTTCTTGATAGTCAACTGAGTCCTTAGTTCCATCACATTCTTAGATAGCAGCATCCAACTCCATGCATTACTTGCTAAATTTAGGAGTTAGTAGTCTGTCATTACCAACATTAATAAATATTCACTGTAATGGAGTTTCCTCAACTGTGCCCATTTTTAGCTTTCATTAATACGTTTATCAAAAACAATTTTTAAATCATGTGTACTGTTTGTCTATTTCACTTCTTGGAGGAATTTTTTCTAAAGTTAATACCTACTGTTTGAAATATATGTGTTCCTTTTATCTGTCCAAAATACGTTGGGCCAAAGAGGGGACAGGTGGATGGTTGTTGCTGTCATTCCTGCAAGTAACAAAGTCGCTGAATGTCTAAATTGGAATGGATCTTTGAGGACTTTAAAATATTCACTACTAAAAATTCTGGAGGATTCCTAGTGTTGAAACACTTCTCCATGTGCCTCCAATGGATTTGCACGTTGATCAGATAATTAGATAATTGGTGCTTGGAGAGAGGCTCAGACTGGGTTCCATAGGATGGGCATTTGATCCAACATGGTGGGAGGAAGTTGTGAAAGGGCTGAGTCATAAGGAAAAGAATAGAGTGGACCAGGTGAAGAAAGGTGAAAGGTATGGTTAGCAGACAGATCAGAAAAAACTGGAGTAACACAACAATACAATGTGAGTTGAAAGGAGCAGGAATGGAGGGGAGGAAAGAACTACAAGCCAACAAGTAATATAGTGGAAGGAGATGAATCTGGAAAAATGGGAAGGGCCTGGTCAAGAAAGGAGTTATGAGCTGTGATAAAAAGTGTGAACTGAACAGTGCTTCCCAAACTCTGGTGGGAGATACGGGACACATTCTGAGAAATTTTTAATTTGTGTTTTGTTTTGATGAAAAAAAGTTAAAAAAAAATTTTTTTTAATGTTTATTTTTGACAGGGAGAGTGAGACAGAGCGTGAGCAGGGGAGGGCCAGAGAGAGGGAGACACAGAATCGGAAGCAGGCTCCAGGCTCTGAGCTGTCAGCACAGAGTCAGATGTGGGGCTTGAACTCACAGACCACGAGATCATGACCTGAGCCGAAGTCAGATGCCCTAACTGACTGAGCCACCCAGGCACCCCTGATGAAAAAATATTTTTGAAGAATATTCCACTTAGAAAGATAATAAGATTTGGGGCGCCTGGGTGGCGCAGTCGGTTAAGCGTCCGACTTCAGCCAGGTCACGATCTCGCGTTCCGTGAGTTCGAGCCCCGCGTCAGGCTCTGGGCTGATGGCTCGGAGCCTGGAGCCTGTTTCCGATTCTGTGTCTCCCTCTCTCTCTGCCCCTCGCCCGTTCATGCTCTGTCTCTCTCTGTCCCAAAAATAAATAAAAACGTTGAAAAAAAATTAAAAAAATAAAAAAAAAAAAAGAAAGATAATAAGATTTTAGTTTCTTAGGGCAGGGGTCTACAAAACAAGGTCTAAAGCCACATATCTAAGAAATAGCAAGCTAGAAGATTTATACTGAACCTCTTAAAAAACAATTCCTTATTCATGACAAAATTCTATTGTAGAGTAAAACCACGGGTTCCCTTGAATATACATTCTTATTTGTTTAACCCACTCGGACTTCTAACATATATGTCAGTCATACTTTCACCTTGCAAAAACTGGCCTGTTTTAATATTCAGTAAATGTATTACAGACATCACCTAGTTATCTAATGTGGAAGCAAGAGAACTCACAGCCAGTAATTCTCCAAGTTCTGTGTGAAGTCTTTCTAAAAATTCTAAATCCCATTTCCAATTTGCTGATGTTCTACTACAGGGGTGTGTTGCAAAATTTCTAACTTTATCCTTCAATTATTTCAATACTCAGGCAGATGGCATAAGAACAAAGGCATTAATGAATGCTAACTTGTTTGGTCCACTTCTGATTAAGTATAATAAAAAATGTTTACCCTTGGTTATAAGTGAAACCAGATTAGAGATCTTGGATGGGATAATTGGTGGTTCAATGTCTAACTTGCTGCTGCTTCTGCAGGGACACAGTCCCCCATCTTTCACTTCATACAAGCTTCTTATGGCTGACACATCATTCTCTTCCAGCATGTCTCCTTGAAGAGATTTTTCCCGACAACTCTACTTAAAATTTCTAACCCAACTCCCACAAAGTTGCTCTCCTCTCATTATACTTTCTTCATAGAGCTTACCACAGTTTAATGTTGTTTCATTTGTGTCTCTCTCACTAGATGGTAAGCTCTGTGCAGGCAAACACCAAGTAAACTACATCCCCAACGGTACCTACGCGTGTCCTGAATATAGAGTATACTTCTTAAATGTTAGCGAAGGTGTAAATGTACAGCTTCTCTTGGGGAACATCACTCAATGGCTCATGCTCTCCTAAGGGTCATCTTGGCATCAAATTCATTAAGAATCTTTCATGAGCTCCTTCTACCAAACGTGATAAGTATGAAGAACACATTTTAAAGAATTTGTTATTATTTAAATTTTTTTTTCTCAGCAAGCTGACATGGGTTTATTAGAGAAATAGCTGACCCAGGCTTGGACACAAACTATACAAAAACCTGGGACAATTTTATCATGCTAGAAAGCAAAAAAAAAAAAAATTGATCAGAATATTGGGATCTGGTAATAATAATAATAATAATAAAAGACATAGGAGTCAATTCAAAGAGTCTTCCATTGACCAAAGATGGGGCAATTTAAGCACCAATAAGAATAATGACTGTGATTGATTGAAATAAAGAAAATATATAAAAAGCTGTAAGTTCAGAATATTACTTAAAATTGGTTAGGTTTGGAGTTTCCTATGGCATCAATTCATTATTCTCAAAACTGGTAAGTAGGAAGAAGGAAGTATCTTGCTTTGCCAGTGCTAATTGTATTTCAAGTTAACCAAAGAGTTGAAGAAAATTCTTCTCCATAGACAATTTCCAACTAACAAGTGCAGAAGAAATGATAAAATTATAAAACCATAATTTTGTAATACCTAATGAAATAATGCGTTGAGGTAACACTCATGAACGACTTTTTTTTAATTTTTAATATATGAAATTTATTGTCAAATTGGTTTCCATACAACACCCAGTGCTCATCCTAAAAGATGCCCTCTTCAATGCCCATCACCTACCCTTCCCTCCTTCCCACCCCCCATCAACCCTCAGTTTGTTCTTGGTTTTTAAGAGTCTCTTATGCTTTGGCTCTCTCCCACTCTAACCTCATTTTTTTTTCCCTCCTCTCCCCCATGGGTTTCTGTTAAGTTTCTCAGGATCCACGTAAGAGTGAAAACATATGGTATCTGTCTTTCTCTGTATGGCTTATTTCACTTAGCATCACACTCTCCAGTTCCATCCACGTTGCTACAAAGGGCCATATTTCATTCTTTCTCATTGCCACGTAGTACTCCATTGTGTATATAAACCACAACTTCTTTATCCTTTCATCAGTTGATGGACATTTAGGCTTTTTCCACAATTTGGCTATTGTTGAGAGTGCTGCTATAAACATTGGGGTACAAGTGCCCCTATGCATCAGTACTCCTGTATCCCTTGGGTAAATTCCTAGCAGTGCTATTGCTGGGTCATAGGGTAGGTCTATTTTTAATTTTTTGAGAAACCTCCACACTGTTTTCCAGAGTGGCTGCACCAATGTGCATTCCCACCAACAGTGCAAGAGGGTTCCCGTTTCTCCACATCCTCTCCAGCATCTATAGTCTCCTGATTTGTTCATTTTGGCCACTCTGACTGGCGTGAGGTGATATCTGAGTGTGGTTTTGATTTGTATTTCCCTGATGAGGAGTGACGTTGAGCATCATTTCATGTGCCTGTTGGCCATCTGGATTTCTTCTTTAGAGAAGTATCTATTCATGTTTTCTGCCCATTTCTTCACTGGATTATTTGTTTTTCAGGTGGGGAGTTTGGTGAGCTCTTTATAGATTTTGGATACTAGCCCTTGGTCTGATATGTCATTTGCAAATATCTTTTCCCATTCCGTTGGTTGCCTTTTAGTTTTGTTGATTGTTTCCTTTGCTGTGCAGAAGCTTTTTATCTTCATGAGGTCCCAATAGATGAACGACTCTTAAAACCACAGAACTTTTAAATGGATAAATCAGACTGATAATACCAAAACTTCTGATCAATCTTAGTATCACTAAAAATGAGACAATCAGTCATCATGTGTCTCCTGATGTACATCACATCACCTGTGTATGTTTAGCACCATCTATGAAGCATTCTTTGCCAAAAAAAGTGAACCTGAATGTAATTAAACCTCTACAACTAACCATCACTTTATGTTTTATTAGTAGTAGTATTTTTAAATTTAAATCCAAGTTAGTTAACGTATAGTGTAATAATGATTTCAGGAATAGAATTTATTGATTCATCACTTACATATAACACCCAGTACTCATCCCAACAAGTGCCCTCTTTAATGCCCATTGCCCATTGAGCCCATCCCACCACCCAACACCCCTCCAGCAACCCTCAGTTTGTTCTCTGTATTTAAGAGTGTCTTATGGTTTATCTCCCTCTCTGTTTTTACATTATTTTTGCTTCCCTTCCCTTGTTAGAACTAATCATCACTTTAAAAGACACCAAGAGGTTGAAATCAGCCATGTGGGACATTCTATGGAACAAACACCATGATTTCTTTAACAAACAAACATCAGTTTAAAAAGTGACTGGGGGCTAACTTTTATATATTAAAAGAGGCTTGCGCGAGACATCAGCCAAATTTAATATGTGGACATTGTTTCAGTCTGATTTAAATGAACTACAAACACAATTTTTTAGATGATCAGAGAAAAATGAAAGAACAGGGTATTAGTAGATCTTAATAAATTATGAATTTTGTTAGATGTGATCATGATATTGTGTTTTAAAACGTTCTTATTTGCTTGAGGTAGATATTAAAGTAGTTGCAGGTGAAATGACATGATGTTTGGGATTTGCTTTAAAATACTCCAGAAAAATAAAAGCATGTTGGTGTATGGGTGAGTGTGTGAGTGGGTGTGGGTGTGGGTGCATGTGTAACAAGAATTACAAATGTTAATAAGTATTGAAGCTGGTTCATTATTCTCTCTGCTTTTGTATTTGTTTGAAAATGATCATGAGTAAAATTAAAAGCTGAGTTTTGTTTTTAAAGTGTTTTAGTATAAAATACAGCAAACATACAAAAAATTCTCTGAACCACTTACAGAAAATATTGAAATATATTCCTACATATCCGCAACCCAGTGCAAAACATGAAAAGTTACCATCTCTACCAGTCCCCTTTGGTGCCTCTCTGAATATCTCACCTTTCTCCTTCAGAGATAACCACCATTCTGAATTTTCTGTTATCTCCTTATATTTCATGTACCTGTTCTTACACAATATACTTTTTGTTATTTTTTGTTTTTGAACTCGATACAAATGGAATGATGCTTTATGTTGACTTGCTTCTTCAACATTCATTTTGAAAAGATACATGTTGATGCTTTTAACTGTAGTTTATTCATTTTCACTGCTGTAAAGTGTCCCATTGTGTGCAAGTACCATAGTCTTTTTATCTATTCAATGGTTGACAGACATTTGAGTTGTTAGTATATTGTGAACATTTCTGTATATTTCTCTTGGGGCATATATTGAATACTTTCTTTGAGGTATGTATGTACAAGTGGAACTATTGTGCCATAGTATACACGCAAATGAAACTGGGCAATGACAAACTGTATTCTAAAATGGTGGTTGTACCAATTCACACTTTCCCTGGAAAGTAGTTTTCAAGAGTTCCCCCTTTTCCACTTCTTCGCCTACACTTAACATTTTCAGTACTATTTTTTGCCGCTCTGGTAAGTGTGAAATGGTATCTTATTATTTCAATTTGCATTTCCTTTATTATAGAGTGTATCTTTTCAAAGTTATAGGAACATTTATCATTCCTCTTCTGTGAAATATGCATCCGTCTTTTGCTCATTTTTTCTTATCGATACCAAGGAATTCTTTACATTATTCTACATATTAACTCCTTATAGTTTTGTGGATTACAAATAACTATTTTGTGGCCTGCTTTTTCACTTTCTATACAGAATCCTTTGATGAACCAGTGTTCATAATTTTAATATAGTCAAATTGATCAATCTTGCACTTTTGGTCACCTTATTAAAGGAATTTTTCCCTTCAAAGCTATAAACATATTTCCCTAAATTGTCTTCTAATAGTTTTATCATTAAAATTTTTTTAATGTTTATTTATTTTTGAGAGAGAGAGAGAGAGAGAGAGAGAGAGAGAGGCAGAGAGAGAAGCAGAGCATGAGCGAGGGAGGAGCGGAGAGAGAGGGAGACAGAATCTGAAGCAGGCTCCAGGCTCTGATCTATGAGCACAGAGCCCTACGTAGGGCTCGAACTCACGAACCACGACACCGTGACCTGAGCGGAAGTTGACGCTTAACCCACTGAGCCACCCAAAGTGCCCCATTTTATCTTTTTTTTTTTTTTTAATTTAAGTCTTTAATTCACTTGAACTTTTTTCTTTCCCTTTTGTGAGGCAGGGCTCCAATTTCATTTTTTCCATATGGATAGCCAATTGACCTAGAATCATTTATTGAGAAGCTCATTCTTTCTCCACTGCTCTGCAATACCAATTCAGTCATAAATCAAGCGTCCACATAATTGTGTGTGTGCTTCTGTGTTCTTGAACACAGGCTGAATTGTCATCATCCAGAAAAAAGTAGAACAGTCTAAGTTTGGTAATTTCCCTTATCACCTCAAGCCTTTCAAACACAAGTTCCTAAAGCACAAGTTAGTTCATGTCAGTTTTCTTCCCCAAAACATTAAAGAGTCCCACAATGAAACATGTAAGGAACTTTTTAACGTTTGCCTAGCCAGATAGTGAATCATTCTGACCTTCAGATTTACAATAACCTCAACAGTGCCCACCATATATCAGAAACCCAATAAACACTAGTTTCTGTATAGGATTTTTACATAGGTTAACTGTTAATTTTTTAAAGAATACATGATTTGCCTCCTAGCATATCCAAAATGTTCTCATATCAGCTTACACTTATTTTGTTTTGTCAAAATGCATAACCTTAAAATTTGTCCAAATCATGTAAAGATTGTAAGGGTTTCATGACACTGTTTCTTTGTTTTAAAGTATCTAACTAAACCTGCTTTGAAATGTAATGGTAAAAAAATGTAACTTTAACGAAATCATGCATTCCATTTCAGTTTGGTTTACCTTTTGTGCTGTTAGGAAAACAGACTCTCAGAAAACCAAAGTGACAAAACAAAGTAATCAAGGTCTATTTAATAACAAACGAATTTTTTATTACATTTTATTAGATGTGCAAGGACTCCAATTTGGAGGTGCTTCCTTACTCTATTTGTACATTTTGGTATTATCTCTTTTTGAGCTAGAATATAAAAGTCTTCTACAGGCTGCTTCAGGGACCAATTAACTCCATTAAATTATAACCAGTTACATAGTGAACTGAACCACTGCTGTCTGGGGCTGTCTAGAACTGTGACAATTAGGAGATGGAGACAGGCAGAAAGAGAGAGATTGATTTTATATGTCACTGAAGCACGCTGCAACAATATGCCAGTGTGACTTTCAAAATGGCCTTAAAATATTCCAAACTCAGGAGTTTCCTTGCTCCTGAGTGGGAGTTGACAGACTGTCTGGCAGCATTAGAAAGAGGCAGAGAAGAGCTGATGTCTATATTGTGTCCTCTAATAATAACATTCTGCCTCTTTGCGGCATCTCCCCCTTAGAAGGATCCATCTATTTGTTGTGAGGTGTGTGTGTGTGTGTTTGAGAGAGCTTTGCTTCCCCTTGTGCAGAGGGCACGATTTCACCCCTCACATCTGGGAAAACCAAACCAAAGGATACTAACCCTCACAAGGTCACCTAGAAAATTAAGTGTTGTGGCCTGGGGGTTGGGAGAACAGAACCCAGGTGTCCCGACTCCAGCTTTGTGGTTGGACACTAAATCATTTTCGATTTCTTACGAAAAAAAAAATCATTGGGCGGGTGGGGGGGGGAGTGAGAAATTGATCATATTTCCTCCGCTTTCTCCTTACTTCCCCTCCCCCTTACGGCGATAAAAACTCAAGAAAGGAAACGAGGTGTCCACTTTGCAGTTCTTAAACTGGGTCCCCCAAGTCACCCCCCACCTCCCATCGCCCACACAAAGCGACCCGGGTTCCCAAGGTTTCCGCTCGTCCAACAGCGAGCCCTGGAAGTGAGGAGTGGTTAAAACTCAGCCCTCACCTCCAGCGGGTCCCGAGCTCCGCGGCGCCCAAGCCCCGCCCCGCCCGCCCTTCCCCCCACCGCCTCGGCGCGCCAGCCCCTCTCCCCTCTCCCAATCCGGCGCACCCACCCCAGATGCCGCCTGGCACTGAGCGAAGCCGTCGTCGCCGCCGCAGCAGCACTTTCCACTTGTACTGATCACCTCCCAGCCCCGCTCAGCCTGCTCGCCGGAGCGGAGAGCGGCCCGCGCGCCAGCCCTTGGCAACCTCGGAGCAGTCGGGCTCCGGGAGGCAACTCCTTGGGAGCGCCCTGTCCAGGGTGCCCTCTGCGCTCTGCAGTGTCTTTCTCTCTGCCTGGGAGGAGGAGAAGAAGGAGGAGGAGGACGACGACGACGACGTCTGGTCCGGGCTGGGAGGTGGAGCAGCGGCAGCCGCCGCCGCCGCCGCCGCCGCCGCCGGAAAGGGAGAGGCAGGAGAGATCGAGACTTGGAAACCCCAAAGTGCCCGCGACCCTGCACGGCAGGCTCACGGCAGGCTCCCTTCCAGCTTCATGGGCAAAGTGTGGAAACAGCAGATGTACCCTCAGTACGCCACCTACTACTACCCCCAGTATCTTCAAGCGAAGGTAAAGGGGCGCCGGGGGCGGGGGGCGCCGGGGGCGCGCGCGCCGGTCGGGGCCCGTGCAGGGGCGCGCGCGGCGAGCCCCCGCCACCCCCGGCGGAGTTGATGGAGGGTTGCTAACTATAGCGCTGGCCTGGGCGGAGCGGGGCGGCGCGCGGGGCTGCGGCTGCCCGGGGAGCGGAGTGCGGGGATCGGGTTACAGAAAGCCGTGGGGGGAGAGACTAGACAGGAAAGAGCCGCCAGCCCCTTCCTGGCCCGGGAGGCGGGGAGGGTCGCGGGGCCGAGCGGCGCCCCTCACCGAGCGGTGGCTGCTCAGCCGCCGACGCCTGGGGCTCCGCGGCAGGACCCGCGGCCGGCGCGGCTTTTCGACCGCTTCTCCTTGGGCCTCGCCCTGCGAGCAGTAACTCTTGCCTTCCCTAGGAGTGGTGCGCAGCCCCGGGGCCCCCAGGGACGCCCCTCAACCTCCCGCGCGCGCGATGACTGGGGCTTGAAGTGGGGGGACGGGACATTTTCTTCCCCGCCTACGGCCTTGCGCGCCCGCCTCTCGCCTTGATCTTTGTGCGGTGTGGCACTTCACCTGGTTACTGATTTCTACTTTTACGCTGGTGTTTTGGGTGAAAAAGTGGCCAAAGTTCACTCCCCGTTCACTGATGTTCCTTTTAATCTGTCCTGTAGGTTTTGCAAAGGAAGGACAATGGGCAGATTTCAGTGCAAAGAAGTGACTTTATATTTAGTTTAGAAAAATGCTACCTTATATGTTGACCACAGTTCGATTTCCAGTGGTGCTTTCTCAAAAGTGGCCTTGACATACTCTTAGATAACACAGCTGATGACATGTAGCCATACACATTGCGACTGACTTTCTGGGGACCCCGGGTACCTTGTTAGTGGGCCTGTCTTATTTTTTCAGTGAGATTTGAGGTATTCCGAACTCATTAAAATAAATATATGTATATATACATATGGTGGGCCCATGAAGAGGGAAGGTTTCACTGCTTTGGAAGCTTCTTCCATAATTTGGGAGGGTTGAAGTTGGATGCAGCAGCCTTCTTCAGCGATTAGCATCTCCTATCACTACCCCAGGTGCCTTTCTAGATCACAAAAGAATCAAGTATGGATGCAGTGTCTGAACTTTCTTTGGTAGGTTGTAATCATGTCCTCCTTGCTGGCAGAGGACATTCCTGGCCTGATGCAAAGAATCTCTGATTCAATCTTGATAAGCTTTTCTTTCTTACAGTATGTGTGGTCCGCGTTATGTACCTACAACATAGCTCTGTATTTTCTCATGTAAAAAAGGACACTTGTCAGCACTGAGACCAGAAATTTTCGAGTAATCAAGGACCTCCTTTTTGTTTCCCTCAATTCTCATCTTACTTTGGGTGGCCAGAAAGCAGCAAGATGGTAGAAGCAAGAATACTCATTCATTTCTGTGTGGTCCCCACATATTTGTTTTCAGAGACCCAAGGGAGGTGCTCATTTTTTTGTGAGATACATTGTAAATACAGGTTGTTCAAAGAAATTTTGAGGTATAATCAATGTACTACCTTTTAGATATCATATATGTTTAATGCACTTGTTTAAATTATGCAGCATCGGGTGCCTAAAGGACAGGCTATTCAACACTTAACTATATGAATAATAGATACACTCAGGTGAAGAAGAAAAAGGGCCATGTTTCTACAGGCACATTCACCTTAGTAATTTTTATGTACCATTAGTAAGTTAGAAACCAAGTACATAGCATTTAATATAGCTAATGCATTGCCATTTGGCTCTTTTTGCCCCGTAAATAATTGAAGAGAGAGACAAACGGCAAGAGCCTGCTCCAGTAATTAGGGTCGGATCCCAGAAAGCTTTAGGGCCCATTTTCTGAAAGTGTGCTTCCTGCATAAAGCATTTAATATTGATTTGTGTTACTGTAAGTGACATTCTCAAAACATATCTTGCTGTTTCTACTATGAAATTTGAAATCCTATTACTCGGAATTTCTTTGTTTCAGGAGAAAGACACACATACCGACTTGACCTATATAACGTGGTATTAAAGTCCGATAATTAAACCTAAATTCCCTACTGTACGTATCTTGATTATCCCAGAAAGGGGTATCTCCTAAAATGTAAAGTGACCAGATGCAGATTTTAGGTAAGCACAGTTTGAAACGCATAGCTCTGTTTTTTCTCCTTGACGTATTTGCTGGTAACATGGTAGTGTGAGTCATTAAAAAAAAAAAAAAAGTGACTTTGTTTGATTGGTAGTTAGTTTAAAAACAAGTGTTGCCTAGTCTACCTAAAGAATTAATATTCTCACTTAGAATCTGTTGTCTACGGTGATGATCCTTGCCTATGTGTGTCTTTTAACCTTCCTGAAACATGCGATAGAAAACATCAGTCTGTTTAAAGTACAGTGATGTGTTTGCTGGTCAGGGTTGTTTTGAAACTTCCGTTTGGAAACTATATCAAAAACTAAGTAATGGCATGGTTGTTTACAAAGTGATATTTGACTTAAACTTGCAATTGGGAGATGGATGTGATGGTTTTGAATCAAGAAAGAATACATGGATGGGATTTCTTTTCAGCAGGAGGAATACATACCAGTTAAAATGACACTTGAGAATGAGTTTTGTTTTCCTATGTTAAGAAATTAACATATGTCAAATAATTCTTGAGTTACTCATCCAATTAGAGACTGTTGTAAATCTTATTTCATATTTTTTCCCCATAAAAACATCTTGGTCACTTCTCCAGTTATTAACAACAACAACAACAACAACAACAATCTATGCAGTTCTATTACAGCGTGACCATATCAGCATGCTTTGTACTTTGACAGAAAGAGAAATAATTTGACAGAAATCATTAGAAAAGTAGTACAGCTGCATTACACATAAAGTAAATCGGAGGATGGTATGGAAGGGCGGGCATGGGCGGAAATGAGGAGATTGTGAAATTTTCTTAATATCTTAGTGTGGAGTAACATAGATTAGAAGTAACCTGATTTTACATGCTTGTTGGGTTTTTTTGTGTTTCTCTGTCAGGGTGGTCTTATCCCAGCAGGCTTTCTTTATCACCTGACACGTTCATTCTACGAGGTAGTTTGATGTAGCTTCGTAAATGTAAGCACATACCGTTCTAAAGGATTTTCTGAATTATAAATGACCCGTGGTATATTATGAAAAATTAAATTTGGTATCCACTTTTCAGCTACACAGGAAAAAAAATCTGATAATTTAACATATTTTAGCCTAAAGATTTGTATGTGCACATTTTCAAACATTGGCTGTATTAATTTCACTTAGTATAAAGTCACTCCTCACGGTCTGTTTATTTCAGAGATCCTACAACCTACATTACTGCCAATGCATGTATGCAGATATATATGGGAATTGAAATACTTATTATTTCTTTTGAAGAAAGGAAAGTACAAAATGTTCTTTACGTGCTTAGCTAATATTTTGTACCAACTAAATGCAGTGTACACATTTGTGATGTATGTTCATAGTTATCGAAAGATATTTCTATAAAACATACCATTTTGAAAGCTTGGTTTTTAAGTTTTTATGCATAAACAGTATTGTTGTCTATACGATAAAGAAGTCTTTCTAAAACAAAAACTTCTTTCAAAGTTATCTTTATATAAGTGTATGCTAAAGAACGTATCACCTAGCTTCAAAATATGAAAAATAACGAGTGATATAATTTGGGATTGTGTTAATAAAGGCTACCAGAACAAAGTAGTTTTTCTGTATTGAATTTTTGTGTGCATTAACATTTTGTTGAATTCCTTAACTTTTACTTGGTACCCATATGACTGTTGTGTCAATCTGTTTCTCTAGGGCTTAGGGTTTATGATTTGATACATGGAACGACTGAGTATAGTAGGGTGGTTTGGAGATACAGAGGCATGATATTAGAACTTAGGGTGCTTTGTGTCCTAACAAGTAACTGCGTTTATACAGCGAATAAAGTTTGCTTGAATAGATCAATACAGCCAAGTAATATTTTATACCCTGAATACACACCTTCGTTCCTTTGGTGAATGAGATAGTGTGGCTATCTAGAAGTGGTATTGGAATGCTCAAGGTCATGGGATGGTTAAAATGAACATGCATTGTAATGCAGTACTGTAGCATTCTTCCCCCGAGATAGCTGTTTCTTTTGGATTTTCCATAGCATCTATTATATTTTTATATGCTGGGAGCTAAATCTCAAGCTACTGGAAAGGAAAAGGAAAAGAGAAGTGAAGTAGGAAAGTTTTCAGTCATTTAGTATTAGTATAACTAGATATACCTTACATGGTTGGCAATCTTGGTTTTGAGTTTAAGTTCAAATATGGGCAATTTCCATGTAATGCAGTTTCAAGAAAAAACATTTTAAAACTTTACTGATATATTGCTCAGACTTTGTATTTGGTTTAATGGTTTATTGGAACTTTAAAATTACCCCAGCTTACTTAATGAGTACTAAAATTTTAAGTTATGGGTCTTTTACCTAAAGACAAAAGGGTCTTTCTTTCTTTTATTAAATTGAGCATTTCCAGAAAATAAAATATTTCTCCCCATGTCTACTTAACCAGTAAATATCATGTGAGAGAAATATGTACAATGGAAGGATAAGTGCTTAGTAAAAATGATACAGACACTTAAATATTGTTCATTGTTTTTAAGGATGAGGAATTTTTTTGTCCAGTTTGTTTTTTATTGGATGCTTAGTCTCACTAATGTTTACTCTCCCCAAGCATGGTCTTCTCGCCCACTGTAAGTCTCTCTGCAAAGGATATCAACACCTCCCTAGTTTCTTGCTTGATTCACAAAACAGTAGGTGCTAAATAAATGCTTGTTAGTGACTATTATTATTCAGAGCAAGTACATGTGAATTTTTTTAGACCAGGAAAAAAATGTAGACCAAAATGTACAAATATAATAATCTAGTCTGATTTTCTATAGCAATCTCATTATAGTTTGATTTGCATTTTGATTTATTTCGTTACCATTTTGACAACTTTAAATTGTTTTATGGATTGAGTAAGATCCCTGGGAGGAATCACATATCAGTTGGTCAGTGCTTCATTTATGGAATCAAAAGTGCTGTTTTGTACATTCTTCATTAAAGCCTATGGTGCCAGAAAAAAAATCTCATAGTATTATATTGAGGTGGGAAATGTTACATGTGATGAATTGGTGACTCAGAGCCTGTCTTTGTTTCCTATCAGTGGCCCCCACCAACATAATTGAAACTTTTTCCTGCTCAGTTTTCAAGAAAATCAGCTTCTTAAAGAAATGTATTTCAGACTCGGTAAAAACATGTATTCATTTAATGGATAACAACTAAAATATAAACTAGCATTGAGGTGTTCAGAATTAGTCCTCTCTCAATTACTGACTGTTGCATAACCCTAAACATGACATTCAGCTACCTAGCTTGTTATCCCATTCATTGGGGTTAGAGGAATGAGCAGGAACATATCAAGTTGCTCTGAAGTAGAAGTACTATATTTAATGTAACGTAGCTTTATTAAATAAAATGTAGTAATGGTATGTGAGTGATTTAAATGTAATGCCATAGTATTTGGTGTCAGATCAAACCATATGTTCAAAATTGAACATTGGACTTGGAGATTTTATGTGGAATGAATTTAAATGTTCTGGCTTTTTTTTCTCTATTGTTTTAATGGGTAGATAGTCAAACCTAATGGAAGTTGGTTGTGCCTCATGAAGGCAGCACTTGGATGATACAGACTTTCACCAGTGGGAGCTTGGCCGGGTGATACACAGCAAAATGTCTTCTTAGAACCGTGTGTGTGAAACATACATGCAAACTTGAGCACACACACTAATTTGGTAACAGAAACTAAACATTTCTTCCTACGAAGGGCAAGTGTAAAGGGGATGGTGATGGTTAAGCTAATAACAAACTCAACACATATCTCCCATAGTTGAATTCCTTACTTTTTCTTAATGTATTTTGTCTCCTTAACATAATTATATGAATATCTTAATTTTTCAAATAAGCACTGGAAAAGAAGTGTGTCAAAGGTGGTGAGAGAGAGAGAGAGAGAGAGAGAGACAGGGAGAGAGACAAAAAGTGGGGGGGGCAAAAATCAACACCCAGTCCTCCTGGGGGAGAAAACATACAGAACTGAACACTGTCCTTCTCTATACATTGTCTTTTAGCTAATTCTTAAATGGATGCATTTGTCATTTTAGAGGATGGAGAACAGTTTTCTAGATGATAAATATGAAAACCTAAATCCTAAAAGAGATTAGATGTTAATATAAACAGTTAATTTACTTTTCAAACTCTGGCATTTTAAACACAATGCCTGGTGGATGATTTCTAACGTTGGCTGTAACATCTGTATTCTGGAATTAGGTTAAAGTTTTCAGCTGGTAGCTTGTTGAAAAATTGCTGAGGTTCATGAAGGACTGACATACCAACTAATCGGTTGTATTTTTCTGAGTGATCCCAGAGCACCATTCTCTGCACTTGAAATTGGGAAAGGTTAGGGAGTATAATAGCTGGTCCTTGCTCTCTAGCATCTCATCAGCTACCAGGAAAGACAGAATAGACACAATACAAGAAATAAGTGAAGAAAAATATTTACAAAATAGTACACCCAGGAAGGTAACGTATCAACCAGAAGTCTGAGCGACAGAGAAAGCCCTGAGATATACATCTGTGAGATTAAAAACACTGCCATTGTGTTTTGTGAGAAAAAGCAAAGGGCATATAAAGGCCACAATAAACCTGGGAATTTTAGAAAGAAATTGGGGCTTTAGATTAATGAGTGAAAATGTCTTGAATTGATAATCAGCATTGTTTTGTATTTCTTGTGCTTTATAATCCTTTTATGAGTGCTTAGAATGTTAAAGAATAACACTTTTTTTTGGTACTTTATGTTAACTCCTTCCCCACAAAGTTTCATATGCAGTTACCGTATTTTACATTGTTATTTTTCAAGTTTTAGGCTTATAAGTGTGCTACGAAGCCAACCTATTTGGGTTGTGACAGGCTGAGAATATCATGCTTAAGTGATGACATAATGGTCTCACAGATTTGTTACTCTCATTGTTTTAAACCATTTGAAATGATGTTTATTTCTTCTAATTCATTAGGTGTGCTCACGGCAAAGGGAGAAAATGTTTTGTTATGCTGCTAATTACATCATTGTGTGCCTACAATCTACAAGTTGATAACGTATCTATGTGAGCTGTTATTTCTTTAGAAAATAACAGATTTTTTATTATTCATGATCTTTCATAGGTATAACTATTTTTTTCTCTAGCTTTAATTCTTCTAAAATAAGCTTTCTTCGCCTCTGCAAATGAAACGATGTGCCTCGAGAGTCACGTTGTCCTCTGGCCTCACTGGCCTCACTGGGGAACATAGAACCCTCCCCTCTCTGGCTGCCCACTGAACAACAGGTGCTACTGGGCTTCCTCCCAGATGAAGAGTGATTCCAGGGAAAGGTTTTGTGCAAAAAAACGAAATATTTTCACAGATATCACAAATAATTTTTACCGATCTTGTAGGAAAAGTAAAGTGTGTGGATCTGTTTTAGATGATACCAGTTTTGTTTTTTTTAATCAATTGAAAATTTTACTAATTAGAATGGGAAGAATTGGATGGATACATCATCATGGAATACTGTGCTCTCTTAACCTGAGTTTCTTGGGGGAGGGGAGAAATCAAAGTTGCCAAAAGTGAATTTTAGATTTTAACACTTTTTTTTTTTTTTCAACGTTTATTTATTTTTGGGACAGAGAGAGACAGAGCATTAACGGGGGAGGGGCAGAGAGAGAGGGAGACACAGAATCAGAAACAGGCTCCAGGCTCTGAGCCATCAGCCCAGAGCCTGACGCGGGGCTCGAACTCATAGACCGCGAGATCGTGACCTGGCTGAAGTCGGACGCTTAACCGACTGCGCCACCCAGGCGCCCCTGAATTTTAGATTTTAAACTTCCATTTTTATTATGCTTAAGCTCTTCAAATGACACTATGCCGTTTCCCTTATTTAACAATTTTTAAACATGGTGATTTTGAGAGTTACCATTGGTAGTATATTTGTACTGGAGAACTTCTAAATCCTTCCTTACCTATAGAATAATACTAGCTGCTTGTAAAGTCTCAAATAAAATATTTGGTTGTAAGCAAGAGTGACATTTTATTAAAAATTTGTAATACCATCACCTTTACCTTTGTCTTCTCAACAGCATTTGGGTTCATCAGTGAATAGACTTTTGACAAATACAGATATTAATAAAAAGACAAATTTGGCAGTTTTATTTTCAGGTCATTAACTGATATATTCTCAAAACTTTCTTTGCCTCCTGCAAAGCACAACTTTGATTAATTTCATTGTTTTAAAAATGGAAGCCTTAACGAAAAGAGGTTCCTAATCTCAGCCTCTTCTAGGTTTCATTCCACATGATTGTTTGCACTTTTATGTAAACAACAACAACAACAACAACAACAACAGCAACACAAAAGGAATTGGCTACCAGAACACTTTCTATAGCAAAAATTCTATAGCTGAAAGATGATATTTTTCTAGAGCTCTATGTGATTTGTTCAGTGATTGGGTATGACTTAACCTACAAGTGAATTGTTTTCAAGTTTGTTCTGAAAAGTTCACTTATCAGTTATGTAGAACTTGAAACTCATCTAACATATTTCATACGTAAATTGTTATCCTTAGTGGTAGGGCCCACAGCCAACCTTTAAGAGCCTGTAAAAGTAATCCACTTTATAATTCACAGGTACTTGTTCCAGTACTAATCTCATCATAGAACCAAAGCACCCTTTTGGGCAATGTTTGGGGGAGGGACGCGGTGCATGAGTATTCAGAGTTCAAATTCCAGGTTCCAGGAACCCATCTTTGTATCCTTTAGGGGGGTGGGTAGGTTTTCCTAACTCCCCTGACAGGCTGTGGGAAGACAAGAGCTCCCTACAGTCCTTCAGTAGGGCTTTGAGCTTCTAGGACTTGGGGACTGGGTTCCAAGAAGAGATGGGAGGTGTGGCTTGTGAAGTCGTTTGAGGTGTGGACTCTGGAGCTTCTCACTGTGTGCGAGGCCCTGGGAGCCTGATTTATTCCTTATTCCCTGGGACACTAGCTTCCTACTCACCTATTTTCTTATGCTGGCCTCAGCGATAACACCCCCCCCCTCCACCTCCAGCCCCAAAACTCACTTTAAAAAATGCAGTCCAAGGCTTTCTGCGTTTCATCCCTTGCCCCTCATTGACTAGATGATTACAACCTCACTGCTTTGCTCGCTCTCCTCCAGCATCAGATCAAGCAAACACCTTGTGAGGCTGGAAACAAGAAGGAAACAAAATGACAAAGAACAAACTGTCCTGTTCCATCACTTCTCTTATTTTCATCTAGTTCTGGCCCAACAATGGCTCATAACTCATAGGGGAACTCTAAACCTTGAGAATTTGATGATGGCACTTTCCCATTAACCTCAAATATTTACCAGGACAGCCTGTGGAGCACAGGTTAAGAATCCTACCCTGAGAGGAAGTCAGAACGGAACCAATCTGTGCTTAAGAGGATGATTCAGACCATGGATCCCCTGGTATTTTGTTTCTGGAGTGAAGAGCCTGCAAAGTGGGAATGTGTGAGGGAAAAGCCCATGGGTTTGGGCATTCTCAGGGTGTTTCCTCTTTCTTTTCTCCTTTTCCCCTACCCCCTTCTTCTTTTCCCTTCTCCCCTGCTCCTGCCCCCAGTTTTTCTTACTGCACATTAAGAGTAGTGTCAGTCTGGACTTACTTCTGACTAGCTACTGGTGTGTGTGCCACGCTCCTGGTCTACCGGGGTGATTGTTGCATACAAGCTATTCCCAAATCAGGGACCAAGTGTGTCTAACTTAACCTGACTGAAAAAAAAAAAATCTTTATTAACTCTTAATGCTACAGATTATGATTAAGAATTTGCTAACTACAATTGCCTCTTTGAATCAGATTTTCCTTCTGAATCTTTATCCAATTTTATGTGGAAATTTAAAATAAAATTTTATTTGGCAATGTATAAATGTTGTTACAGAAGTGCAGACATGATGTAATACTTTGAACAAAAGAGAACATAATTAGCATAATAGAAAGTATTTTGATGACCAATGCTACTCCTAATGAGATTAGAATTTAATTATGAGATAGTGAAATGGTAAACTGTTTACATTTTTCTTCACCCATACTGATATTTAAAGTCATACATAATCGTTTTTTTCTATTTCTTGGATATTTCACAAACTGATTCTTTATCTATAAATAATTGCAAGACTATTGTGTGTTTTTTACTTGGCTAAAGACTGAAAACAAGGTATGTTTCTTATTTGGTAGTAGTTCCTCAGATTTTCATTTTAGTAGCAGAAATCTTAAATGCTGATTTTGATTGCTTTTTTAAGGAATAGATGATTTCTTAACATATAAATAGGATTTCAAATGACAGTGGGTGATCTGTGGAGTTCTCTTTTACCCCTCTGTCTCTGTCACAAAATTCAAATTCATGTTTCAGCAGTACAGGATGTTCTTCAGTGCACATCCTTTGAGCCTTCAAAATTTGATTTGACTGTGTGGTCTGACGATAGCATGTGCAGATAAGTACATTGTGATAGTAATCTGTGTGTCTGGGCCCTAATGAACATCTGCTTTCTAGGGCGCCACGACAGCACCTTTCTTTGTTTTTCGTCCTTTGCCTTTTTGATTTGAATCTTGTTAAACCCTGAAAATGGGGCTGGTTTTCAATATGCAAATGTTCCTGTCTCCCTTTTTTTTGGGGGGGGGCGGTGGGAAAGCCAGATATTTTAAATATGAATGAATTGGGAATTTAAAAGGAATCTGCAGAAAGCACTAAGCTATAGTTCTACCATTGACAACTCAGACTTATTGTACTTAAAATGATGTAGTTAAGATCATGTAGTTGGAACTACCTGGCAAATTTAATTAACTTCAGCAAACACTGAGCAGGCATCGTATTAGGCTCTGGGAGGTGCAAATATGTAAATAAGACATGATTTGTGCCATCATGGAGCACAATGGGATAATTTTGTTTACTTGTGTGTTTATTTAAAATTTTTATTGAGGTAGAACATACAGTGCACACATTTAAAATTTTTTTTAATGTTTATTTTTGAGAGAGAGAGAGAGAGAGAGAGAGAGATAGAGCATGAGTGGGGGGAGGGGCAGAGAGAGAGAGACACACACACACAGAATCTGAAGCAGGCTCTGGGCTGTCAGCACAGAGCCTGACATGGGGCTCGAACCCACAAACCGTGAGATCATGAGCCGAAGTCGGATGCTTAACCGACTGAGCCACCCAGGTGCCCCATATAGGACATGCATTTTAAATATATAGATTAAGGTATTCCTTAATCTGGGTGGCCACCCAGATCACTATATAATATTTCTGGCACCCAAAAGGCACCCTCATTTCCTTCCCCAGTTTGTACTCCCCAAAGGTAACCACTAGTCTTACATTTATCTTTACATATTGGTTTTACCTATTCTTGTACTTCATAAAAGTGAAATCCTGTAGTATGTATCCTTTTTTGTCTAACTTCTTTAGTTCATTATTATTTTGCTTTGATTGATTCAGTCATGTTGTTATGTGTAGCAGTTGTTTGTTCTTTTCTTTGTTTAGAAAAATTTTTTTTTTAATTTGAGAGGGAGAGAGCGAGTGCGAGTAGGGGAGAGGGGCAGAGGGAGAGAGAGAGAATCTTAAGCAGGCTCCACGCTCAGTGCTGAGTCCAATGTGGGGCTGGATTCCACGACCCTGGAATCATAAACTCAGCCAATATCAAGAGTTGGACACTCAACTGACTTGAGCCACCCAGGAGCCCCAGTTCTTTTTTTAATAGTAATTCCTTCATGGGGTATACCACAATTGACTTATCTGAGTGTTTTGATTATTTCAATTTGGGGCTAGTATGAATAAAATTGCTATAATTATTTTTGTTCATATCATTTGGTCAATATATGCACGCACTTGTAAGAGAGAAACTGGTATGTCATAGGGTATTTGTATGTTTGGCTTTGATAGATATTACCAGTTTTCTACTCCCACTGGCAAAACATGAGAAATGTATTTGCTGTGTATGTCACTAATACTTGGAATTCTCAGCCTTTAATTGTAGCCCCTCCGGTAGGTGGTATCTCATTATGGTTTTAATTTGCATTTCCCTGATGATTCATGATATTGAGAACTTTTTCATGTATCTGTTGGCTAATTGGTTATCTTTTGTCTTTTAAATGCCTTTTAAATTTTCTGCTCATTTTTAAAAAATACTAGGTTTATTGAATATAACTTACATAATATACAACTGAACCTCTTGCTCACTTTTTATATTGAGTTGTCCTTTTTATTGGTTTATAGGTTTTAATTTTTTTTTTTCTGAGAAGGAGAGAGAGAAAGAGAGAGAGAGAGCCGAGGAGGGGCAGAGAGAGAGGGGGACAGAGCATCTGAAGTGGGCTCTGCACTGACAGCATCGAGCCCCACGAGGGGCTTGAACTCGCAAACCATGAGATCATGACCTGAGCCAAAGTCGGATGCTCATCTGACCACCCAGGTGCCCCAGTTTGTAGGTTTTTAAATATAGCCAGGATGCAAATCTTTTACCAGTATATGTATGAGAATATCTTATCCCAATTTCCAGTTTTCCCTTTAAGTGTCTGGTTAGTATTTTCTAATAAATGGAAGTTGTTAATTTTAATGAAGTCCAATTTGCCCACCTTTTATGAATATTACTTTTTGTGTCTGTTTAAGAAATCTTTGCTTATTTTAAGGTCATGAAGATTATATTCCTATATTTTCTTCTAGAAGGTGTATTTTACCTTTCACATTTAGGTCTGCTATCCATTTCTAATTAATTTTTGCATTTAGTGTGGACAGGGTCAGGATTCCTTTTTTGCTCCCCATCCCATATGAATATCTAGCTGATCCAGCACCCTTTATGGAGAAAACATTTTCATTTTCCCCTTTGAATTTCAGTGTGGCCTTTGTTGTAAATTAGGTGACCACATTTATGTGTTTCTTTTTCTGGACTTTCTCTGTGATTCCCTATGCATCCTTGTGTCAGTACTACAGGGTCTTAATTACTATAGCAATAAATTAAGTGTATATACTTCAAAGTGGTCTTAACTATCCTAGATCTTTTGAATTTCTTCATAAATTTTAGAATCAGCTTTTCAATTTCCATAAAAAATAAATACAAGATTTTTATTGGAATGGCATTAAATCTATATGTCAGTTTTTGGAGAATTGATATCTTCCAAACTGTAAATATATCTATTCTTATTTATTGATGAACTTACCACTTTGAAGTAATTGACAATAAAATACAATGGAAAATATTTTTTAAATGCTCGTTCCAATAATTTTTTCAAGATCTATAGTATGATAGTTGCCTTAAACTCTGTTAAGAAAATTTTTTTTGAAAAGGGAGAGAATATTTATGGACACCTGGGTGGCTCAGTTGGTTAAGCCTCTGACTCTTTTTTTTTAAAAATTTTTTTTTTTTTCAGCGTTTATTTATTTTTGGGACAGAGAGAGACAGAGCATGAACGGGGGAGGGGCAGAGAGAGAGGGAGACACAGAATCGGAAACAGGCTCCAGGCTCTGAGCCATCAGCCCAGAGCCCGACGCGGGGCTCGAACTCACGGACCGCGAGATCGTGACCTGGCTGAAGTCGGACGCTTAACCGACTGCGCCACCCAGGCGCCCCGAGCCTCTGACTCTTGATGTTGGTCATTTCAGGTCATTATCTCATGGTTCGTGGCTTCAAGCCCTGCATCGGGCTCCACACTGACAGCACATAGCCTGCTTGGAATTCTCTCTCTCCCTCTCTCTGCTGCTTACCAGCTGATGCTCTCTCTCTCTCTCTCGCTCTCTCTCTCTCTCTCTCTCTCTCAACATAAATAAAACTTAAAAGAATTTTTTAAAAAGAGAGAATATTTATTAGAGATCAAAATTAATTTTGAAAAGTAGCTTACTAAAACACAATTTAAGAACAGATGAGGTTCTTTTTTTGATTTTTCTTGAATGCATTTCAAAGTATAACTGCATTTCTCCTTAATACTTCTTATTCTCCTTTTGAGACTTTATTTGACATGATGTGCCATCATCTCGTCTTATATATTTATATGCATAATAATCTATTGAAAATTGGTTTTGTTTGGAGAATTTTCTGTCACCACTTGTGATTTTGTAAGCGGCTCTGGAGATTGTGAAAACAGAGATTGGGAAGTGCTACTTAGGTATGAACTTCTAAGCAACAGGACATACTGCTCCATGGACCTTGGCACCTTCAAACTTTTTCTTAGATGTTTTAAAAATCATATACATATTTTTTCATGCTTTATTATTTAAGTTTTTTAAGCTTTGATTATTGCTGTATTCAGCCAGCCAAGAACAACTCCATAGAACTTTCAAAGCTTATTAGTTCTGGCTAGGTTAGCTTAGGTTGAGCAGGAGGTTGAATAGACGAGATTCTGGGAATTTGTAACATCCAGGAATTGCAGAATGTTAGAACTAGAATCAACTTTTAAGATAATCTGGTCCCGGCTACTCATTGTGCTGATGAGGAAAGCTACCCAAAGTAGAGAGACAGAAGCTGAGCTCAGAGGGTCCGAGTCGGGGTAGGGGGGGTGGTGAGGCCTGATCTCACATGATTGGTCAGTGCCGCGGCCAGAGAGAAAGAAAAGAAAAGGGAGGCCACACACAGTTCTAGCAGTCATTCCAGGAAGTTAATCACAGAAGTCGATGAGTGTGAATGGGCCAGTGTCGCCAGCTGGTGCCTGATCAGAAACCAGTAGTGGTCACTGTGTCCGAGGTCACCCCAGCCGGGAGGGCCAGCGAGACTTCTGCACTTACTTCCACTGGCGTGGCTGCTGCTTCTGATTTGCCAGAACAGTATCCAGAGCCGATTCTGCTTTGTTCTCAAGTTTCTAACCTTGCAGATTGGCTAGGAAGCCCATAGCCGGGCTCTGCTCATCCTCCATGGCGTTTGGCCTTTTCGTGGCTTTGTTCTGCTTCTGGATTCCTCCATGTTCCTGAGGGTCTTTGTTTTTATAGCCCTGAGTCTGGAGCCATGACCCTCTCACTTTTTCAGCATGCCTGGAGCCTTCCCATGTTAGCAAAATAGACGCTGAACTACTTCATTCTTGCTAACCTTTCTCTGTCCTGCCATCACTACCTGCTGTGACATGTTTGGTCACCACAGGAAACAAACAAACAAACAAACAAACCAGAGAGACTCTGATTAAACATCTCCTTTTTTGTTGAAGGTCAACCACTCTGATGGGAACTGCCTTCTTCCTAATGTCAAGCACACCCCACTAGTCTCCAGCGTGTCTTGTTTTTTCACGAGGTATTTGAATATAGTTGGAAGCCTTCAGTACTCATCATATGATCAGGCTTCAGCAGCTCTGTTTTTCGTCAATTATGTGGGGAACCTTGGAAACACAAAATGCACAGTAGGTGGCATCGACAAGCCCATTATACCGCTTGGACACAGCTTTTTCCTCATCCTGTTTTATCATATACTCCTCAAGTACACTAGCTGAAAATATCATGCCTGGCTTTATGCCATGCATTAGAGAAATCAAATACAGGAGAAATTGGGATATATTAAACAAATAAGAGAGAATGATTTTTCCACAGTTTACAAAAAGACTCACTGGTAAAATGATCCTTAGTTCATTTACATATTTCAGAGGTTGTTACAGGTACCTAAGTCTTTGACAGAAGGTATATTTAAAGTAAAGCCGTCAGGAACCATGCCCTATTAAAGATGTATTAGATACCAAGAAAACCAATTTGTGAAATAATTTAAGTCAGTTGGAAAGGATGAGTTTATTTTGTTATATTTGGTTTACACCCAACATCTTAGGAATGCATGGTTGAGTAAAGCACGGTACAACCATAGCTAGTATTGTTTTTTCTCACTGTTTCAAGAATTCTCTGCACTGATTGGTTCAAACCTTTTTGTGTTTCTTCCTGTAAGTATGTGGAACCATAACTGGTAAACCCTGGAAGCCGTGGGATGCACAAAAGGAAATGGCAGAAAAGGCTGTGGGCGATTTAAGATCCTGTTAGTGCCTTTGTATGATCTGTAGGAAAACTTGGTTATTTGTGGACCGTTGTTAGTTGACTGTCACAATTAGGGAGGTTTCCAGACTGGTGGTATGTTTAAAGGTTGGGGAGACACGTGTGTTTTTAGACATTTTAGGTGTTTTGTTTTTATTGTTGTTTTTGTTTACAGAGCAGTTGACTCCTCGGGCTACAAAGTTCTCTGAGGTGGATTGAGCCAATCACCTTAAAACATGTTGATCCAGCACGTTTTACTGTGAATAATGTTTGTGCATAAATTGCTCTTAACTTCTCCCCAAACACAGCAGTAGCCTGTATTTGGATTTCCTTTACTTACTTAATATTCAGCAGTGGAAGATGGATGGGCATGCTTGACATTTTAGAAATCCTGTGCATTATCTGCCTAAGTTAAAACATACATGTTCGGGGCACCTGGGTGGCTCAGTCTGTTAAGTGTCCAACTTCGGCTAAGGTCTTGATCTCGCGGTCCGTGAGTTTGAGCCCTGCGTCCTGCTCTGTGCTGACAGCTTGGAGCCTGGAGCCCACTTCTGATTCTGTGTTTCCCTCTTTCTCTGCCCCTCCCCGGCTTGCGCTCTCTTTCTCTCTCAAAAAAAATAAATAAAAATTAAAACAACAACAACAACAACAAAAACCATATGTGTTCAATGAGAGTAACTTAGAATATAAAAGGAAAGTTAGGATTCCAGTAACCATATGAGTAATTCTTATCCCTCCATAGACAGGGAGTTTCCTTTCTGGTCCACGTTTACTTCCTAAACCAAAAGTTTCTGGTTTTAGTAGCTTTCATCTAACTTCCTGAACATATGATGAAGATTTCGAGCACAGTTTTTTCACCCAGATTGTTAAGAATATACAGGCAGAGAATATAAAGGCAGAATATACAGAAATTGAGGCAGACATATCAAATTCTATATTGGTTATGTACTCACTGTTAGGCAGCTTATAAAATGTCTTTTTTACGATGTTTAAAATGAGACATGAGAGTTTACTAATTCGATTTTTCCTTTTCTTATTATATTGTAAATCCCACTAAATGGGATTTCATTTAGACTATACTGTATAATAAATTTGCATTAGAATGTAATATAACTTGCATGTTATAATGGAAAAAAATGGAAAATGTTGGAAGGTATCAGGAAAGAAAAAGTGTAGCATGAAATTAAAGAAGTAGAAATAGTTTAACATAATGTTTTGTTAACAGTAATTTGTATATCTATGGTTTCCTTTATAAGAATGTAAGATTCTAAGACAGAAAATATATCTTATTCATATTTGTGCCTATTAAATGCTTTGCGTATAGTAGGTACTTAATAAATGTTGATAAAACTGAATCCATATCTTGTGTCTAACATGACAAAGAGAAATATGAAGCATAGACAGAATGCTTTAGGGATGGAATGCTTCTGCTTAAAGTACACATATGATTAGGATAAAAATGGGCTGTTAGTCTAAATCACCTAAAGAATTTTCTCAATCTTTAGCTTTACTATTGGACTCCTTGTTCGTGCCCAGACTCCATCACTGCTATTAAGCTAGTTTGTCATTGTCATATAAGCACTTCATGAAGTACAAAAATGAAATACTCAATGACTGCCTTAAGTAACATATAGTGAATATCATGCGTTTAGAAATGGAAGGCACATTAAAATGTCTGCTCTTGTCAGTATAATTATGTATTTATTTTATTTTTTTAGAGAGAGAAAAGAGAGAGCACGAGTGGGGGACAGGGAGAGGGAGAGAGAGTCAAGGAGAGGGGCAGAGGGAGTGAGAGAGAGAATCCTAAGCAGGCTCCACACTAAGTGCAGAGCAAACACGGGTCTTGATCTCATGACCCTGGGATCATGACCTGAGCCGAAATCAAGTGTTGGATGCTCAAACAGCTGAGCCACCCAGGTGCCCCCATCAGTGTAGTTTTATAAATAATAAAAGGATGGAGCATTATTATTGAAAAGCACTTAAATTTTTTTGAAAGGGCTGCATTTCTAAGAAATATATTTTCTTAGGATTAGCTGGAGGTCTCCCAGGGCCTAGAACTGTGGGTGGAAGGATGAGTGTTGTATTTGTCAAGGTTCTCTGGCAGGAAGCATAACAGTATATACTTAACATATACTTAAACTTGATATTTAAAGGATGTTTAATAAACAAGAATGTTTGTAAATGTGTTGGCAGAAATTAGGGAAACGAAAAGGAGATAATGACATATTCTGAGGCCAGCAAAAGATGGGCACCTTTACTAAGCTGGGTCTGAAGAGCTAGGTTGGAAGCTGTTACTGGAACTTAGAGGGATAGCCCTGTGAAGAGGGCTTTCAGAGAGGAGCAGTGACCTTCACTGGAGGACCAAGGCCAACCCATGTTGGGCAGACATCCCTCACTCCCTTCCTATGTTGGGATCTCCTGCCTGTGCCTTCTTTTGGAACTAGTAGGAACCTGGAGGGAGGAGGAACAGGGGGAAGGCATTATAAGTCAGCCTCCCAGGGCATAGAAGAGGGTGGAAAGGCCAGAGGAGGTTTGGAGTTCCTTCAATATTTGTCGAATAAATGAATGACCGCTTATTACTTATCTTAATGGATAGTTTTGTTACTTTTACTTAGCAGTGCTACTTATTGCCTTCTTAAAAATCTGCATTATTAGTCAAATAAGCTAAACATTATTTAGTAGAGTGGCCATATGCAAAGCATTTTACCAGACCTGTTGCTATCAGTAGTGGATAACTTAATTTTTTTTTTAATTTTTATAATGTTTATTTATTTTTGAGAGAGAGAGAGAGTGGGGGAGGGGCAGAGAGAGAGGGAGACACAGAATCTGAAGAAGGCTCCAGGCTCTGAGCTGTCAGCACAGAGTCTGATGGGAGCTTGAGCCCACGAACTGTGAGATCATGACCAGAGCTGAAGTCGGACACTTAACTGACTAAGCCACCCTATAGTGGATAACTTTCTAAGACATTAGCTGCTAGTAGAGTTGTACCTTGCTTTACATAACGGATAGATGCCGAAAGCAGCGAAGCAAGTGTTGATATTAAATAGTTTGAAGTGGCATTATAAAGTAATACAAAACACCTCATTTCAAGTAAATTTGGGGAGCTTGCTCTTTGGAACAACCCTGTACCGCAGCCCTGTCCAGTACAGCTTTCAGTGATGATAGAAATGTTCTGTATTTTCACTCTGATACGGTGGCCACTGGCCCCATAGGGGCAATTAGGCACTTGAAAGTTGGCAAGTGCCATGGAGGAACTGAATTTAACATTTTTGGCCACATTTGGACAGTGACTCTCCTATCGGACACTGTGCATAACAAATTGTTAAATGTGCACCACCTGATTTAATTCTTGTATGAAATCCATTTTGAAGTAAAAAGTTAGGCACATAGCATTTTCAGATTTTCAGATTACTAGCCTCCATATATAGGAGCCTTGCACATACTGGTCACTGGACTGTAAAGAGAGAAGTTAAAAGTAACCAAGATGGAGCAGGTCCTAAGGCTTTGGATAATAAAAGCGAAGCAAAATATACCAGAACCCTTTATGTTATATAGCATATGCTTTACAAATGTAGGTTATATTTGTTTAGAGTGAGTTGTATTTTAATTTTTTTTTTAACGTTTATTTATTTTTGAGACAGAGAGAGACAGAGCATGAACGGGGGAGGGGCAGAGAGAGAGGGAGACACAGAACTGGAAGCAGGCTCCAGGCTCTGAGCCATCAGCCCAGAGCCCGACGCGGGGCTCGAACTCACGGAGTGTGAGATCGTGACCTGAGCTGAAGTCGGACGCTTGACCGACTGAGCCACCCAGGCACCCCTAGAGTGAGTTGTATTTTAAATGACACCTGTGTCCAGATTTCTTACCATTAAGATGTCTACTTCAATTAAAAAACAATGTATTTCTATGATGTAGTTATTCTGGATATTTGATCCTTAATTGCCGTACTAGTTGCTTCCATGTGAAGGGAATTGGTTACAAAGAAATATTCAAAGAATGAAGACAGGAAATTAATATGTACACAGCTAGAAGAATATATGACTGAATATATACTGAAGGCATATATATCTTCAAGGTTTTGATATGTAGTAGCTTAATTTTTTTGCTTATTTCATTGAGTTTATTGGATATATGTATGTGTATTTGTATGTATTTGTGTGTGTGTGTGTGTGTGTGTGTGTGTGTGTGTATGTGTGTATTCAGCTTTATGATAAAATGTCTTTACATCTGATCTGAGAGTTCTCTTGGAGTTTATCTGAAAAAATAGTCACTTGATGCTCATAAATATTCCATAAGGAAAAGCAGATTATCACATCATAATATCATATGTTACCTGTAATACAGCTGAAAATATTTTTCATAGTGTTAAGTTCATAGATACTTGTTTTCTGATTATTCTTATTTTACTCAACTCTACCTTTTGCCTACCTTTTTCCACATTATACTTTATTTCATCTGTCTTTAATAGGACATGAGGATTATATGTAAGACTGTGACTTTTAAAAGGAGCAAGTTTTAAATTCAGTATGACAAAATTTGAAAATGGCTTTTGCTCTACATACTCAAGAATGTTTGTGTTTTGTTTATTGTGGTAACATACACATAACGTAACGTTTGTTATTTTAACCATTTTTTAAGTGTACAATTCCATGGCATTAAGTACATTGACCTTGTGTGCAAGCATCACCACTCAAGAACATTTTTTAATCTTTAATATTGAGAGGTGAAGTTTCCAGTTTCATGGAGATTTTTTTCTTTTCCAAAAAGAACAACAAAATCACCCACAAATTCTCCTTCATGTCAGTAAAGAAACATCTGCTAAAATCCTATCTAATGGCATTTTAAATTAGCAAAGCTATTGTAAGCTTTGTAAGAACTTGTTGAAATAACTTTTAAAATGAAAATGGCACTTTGAATAGGAAGATGCCGTTATTCTTTCCATTTCATTTTTGGAGGAATTTTGTCAGAACCCCAGCTCACACTCTGGAACAGCGACACAGTGTGCTAGAGAAAGGGTGTGATTTAATTAATTATGTATGGCGTGTATCACACTTTGGACTCTCCTTCCTTTATTCTCAAATTTGTATAATAGTATTCAAACTTAAGCTTCCTTTCTTTTGTTCATTTAATTCAGTTCTTGAGATGATCCTCACACAACAATGAAGTTTTAGCTCTCCCTCTCCCTCTCGCTCTCTCTTCTCTCTCTCTCTCCCCCTCTCTCTCGAGTGATAAAACACATAACTAACTCATGAAGTTCTGTGTAAGTACGAAAGATAAAACCAACTTTTCTTCCACAACAGGGGTTCATCCTACTTCCCTGTTGTCATAGTAACCAGGTAAACAAATAAAACTACATGGGCATCAAAGTTGCTCATGTCATTTGTGTTGAAAATTCTTTGTAGGACCTTTTAAAAAATATGTGAGCTGGAAAGGGGAAGGAAAGGTTCAAGTAGTGGAAGAGAAGGAAGCAAACTTTATTTGAATATAGAAAGAGAGTTGAAGGAGTGGAAATCTGCATTGCTGAGAAAAGAGTTTTCAGAGCAGACTGTTCTGGTATTTTATACCAATTATGTGCAGCTATTGCTTTGAATAAATTTTGCTGCCCTGCTGAGATTTCCTTTTTACAAATCCTAGAGCAATTATAAGATGGAAGTCTGGAATGTATAAACAATGTCCTTTGAACAGTAAATGAGCCTCATTCTTACAAAACGAAAGGGTAGTATTGTAGTACCTTTTATCCTATGGTTCTCTGCCTTTTTTTCTTCCTTAATCATGGCACTACTGACTAGAAACTGGTGACTACTTCGAGAATGTACAAAAACATGAATTTTTGCCTAAAAGTGCTTTTAAAGTATAATATTCATAATTAAAATTTCTCTGTTGCTGTAACACAGTAGTCAGTATACTTAATACCTGTTCAGTATAGCCATTGATTATCTATTTCTATTACATTCTCTTGTATTACTAACCTTAACACAACTGTAACATCAGTTTGTAATAGATTACCTTTTTCTATAGACATGGAGACAAAACACTGCACCAAGTCAGTGTTCACGGGGTAAAAAAATGACACTCTTAGAACATAACATTGGTCTGAGATCCACATGACAGCTTGTTTTATGTGACAAAGCAATCTGCACTAATCATGGCAAACAATATATAAAATCCTGAAGAGAAGTCAACTGTCACTTGGAGTTCACTGTGAAAAGCCTGAACTCCATTATTTTGCTGAACTTACAGGCCTTATACAATGTTTACAATAAGGCTTGGAGAGTTGCCTAGCATTGGAATATATACAATTAAACAACACAGTTGAACGGCCCTTTTATGTCGGTACTGCTAAAAGACCGCCATTATACTCACATGATAGTCATTCTTGGAACTCTTAACCTAAACAGGAATAGAGAACATTCATTTGTAATTCTGTCTAAGTGCATGTGGGATTTTACTTTATTTTATTCACATGAACCCCCATGGAAACCAAAGATAGCAATAATAAAGGGATCACTGAATGAGAATTATTTCTTCGACTGTCAAAGAATTTAATATTTTTATTTTGTTTGCAACTGAGCCTATGCATTCAGCTCTTTGGACTTTTATGTAAGCTGACATAAACAAAGGAGATTGTGTTTATTACGAAGTTTTATTTGTTTGAAAATAACTTTACACTAGAAATTAGTACAAAATATATTTACTGGTTCCTTCTTTCAGGCATTTACTAAAAATATCAAATGCAAAGAGGCAACAGAATATCATAGATTTAAATGAAACCAAACATAGACTGTTAAGTCCACATCTTGTTTGTTAAAGTTAGATTAGGCTAATTTAATAGTTATAGCTAATACCTGAAGAGTTGATCCTTCAGCATTGATGATAACAAGAGGTAACAAGATGGTAACAAGATACACAACTGGAGTGATAACTCTCTCTCTCTCTCTCTCTCTCTCTCTCTTTTGGAAAGGGGAAATATTTAAAAGATTGATTTATAGTTCTGTGCTTTAATAATATATGTATATATGTAAAATATGTAAAATACATACTGGGCTTTCTCTGTAATATTTTTCCTATCAGTTTCCCAGGGATGTTTGGCTTTGTAATAATGAAAATTCATTTATATTGACACAAAAATAAAGCATAGCTATATCACAAAACTCAATACAGAGAGGATGGTTTGAGTTCAGTTTAGACCAGTGGTTCCAACTGTTTTTGCCTCCTTTTTCTAGTCTGTTGTCTAAAATTTGAGAATTTGTCAAGCATATTCCTAGAGAGGTTTGAACCACTTGACAGAAAGTTAACCTGTTATATGGCCAAAAAGTTTTTTTTCAGAAGAGGACTGTCAACCTGAAAAATTGGAAAATGGAAAAATTGAAAATATGAAAGGTTTGCATCATGATATTTGAATGGCTGAGTGTTAGAGCACCTCAAAAAATTAAAAGGTTATCCAAAGTATTATTTTTCAATAAAAAATTAAATGTTTGCCTCCCCCTAACCCTGGCCTGAAGCGAAACTGGGTTTAGAGCCCTTAGTACAAACAATTTTCTTTATAGCCCTTTACTTTCTCTTACAGCATAAACCCATCTGCCTACTTCTCAAAATACTTGGTAAGCTTCCATTTACAATTAGAATATATGAAAGGTTACGTTGAGTTAGACCAAGGATTTTTCCAAACATGATTCTGACCCTACTTTGAGAAATAAGGGAGGAACTTTTTGGAGCATTAGATGACAGTTGGATGAGGTCAACCAGATACCCCAAATATCTCTTAAATAACCAATGGATCTAACATCTGTGAGTATGACTAGACCATTCTTGGGCCTGTTTATGTGTTTAGGACACTGAGAGCTATGTAATCCACACACATTTGTGAAGTACTTTTGGCTTTTTTTTTTTCCCCCAAGAAAATACACATTTCAAATCTTTCCTCTGTTCCTAATTTTCCATGATTTGAGGAATGAGTTTGGTTATGATTTTATAAACTTTAAAAATATTTCCTTCAAATTAATATTTTTCCACACTGAAGAATCCTGATTTTAAAATTATACTTGCATGGAAATATCTCTATTCTTTGAGACATTTTAGTTGTTTTTCATTTTATTGGAAGGGCAGTAGTTACAACTTCCTGTAGCATCCTGGATGCACTTGAATTTTGTACATACTAACATTAGGTTTTTAATTTTATTTCCAATAAATAATTTCCCATGCCCAGTGTTAATTGCTCTTTTGGGTTATGGTTCATGTAGCTACTTTTCACGTAGTCCAAAATGAATTCCAAATATTGTTCCAGTTGTAACTGATAGTTTAGTGGGATGTCTACTTTACTTTAGTCTGATTTTTATAGATACTGGACATCATCAGTTACCTCTTTTATCCAGTTTGCCACAGCTTGTCCTCATCAGCTCAGTATGTCAGTGTGACGAAAGGGTAGAGAGTTATATTTAGATGTGGCTGTTTCGATGTGTAATGCTTCTTTTAAATGCTATATAAAAATGTTAAGCCCAACATTAGTCCGAGAGAGACCATTCTTGGAACTTAAAGGAATTATGTTATGATTCTTATGTTATTTTCTGGTTACGTATCCTTCCATAATAATGTTCTTTGCACAAGTATTCTTGACGACACATATGGAGGATTCAAAGGTCGGACATATCCCCACTCTTGGAGAGAGTATAGTGCAGCTGGAGGAATTGCTGCATGATCAGTAACCGTTAACAGCCTAAGATGAGGGCCATGGATGGTATGAGGGGAATGGTGTGTGGAAAACTGGAGAAACAGACCTTACTTCTCTTCAGGGGAGATCAGAAAGATTCTGTGGACGGGTCAACATTTGTGTTCAGCCTTGAAAGAAATAATGATGAGGACGAGTGATGTTGGTGGCAGGAAAGCCTTGTTATATTTGAAGCTAATAGGAGGAGCAGTGTGGATTCTGTCTGGCAAACCGTGTAGGAGGGTGAGGCAAGCAAAAAGTTCTCGTTTGTCCTTGCAGCAATGGGAGCCATTAAAACTTTTTAGCTGAAGAATGACAACATTTTAGGGAGATTAATTTAGCAGGTGCATGAAGGATGGGTTGAAGGTGAGGGTAACTCCAAGCATAATAAGGCTCTTTATTATCTTAAAGTTGATTTTCTGGGAATCTTGTCAAAGGTTTCTTGAAAACCCCTAGCTGAGTTGCCTTCTATATACTTCAACTAAAATTAGTGTTAAACAGCTCTTTTCACTACCGATCACAAAAATATTTAAGTATAAAATCAAATGTGCCTGCGATGTGTACAACAGATACCTAGCCAAAGTGATTCTACGTTCTTGCATTATATGAATTTGGAATCTACTTTATAAGTCTCGAGTACTGTGTAAATCCATTCTGCACAGTGTAGGAATTTCCTGGCGGGTATAAGCTGTGATATAATTAGAATTCATTATACTAAGGTAAATTGTTTTTAACAACAATAACAAAAATAATAATGACAATGATTACAGCTAACATTTATTGAATATTTGCCGTGTTCCAGGCAGTGTTCCAAGGAGTTTATATGTATATGTATGCAAATCACTATTGTTAAAATATAATATATAGCAATTAAGTATAAATGTATCTTAGAGTAAACAATAAAAAAAGGGAAGAGAACAATAATTGATGTGGTTGATAAACAGAACATATTTAATCTATAAATATTGTCCCTTTTCATATAATCAAGAAAATACTTATGTACGGGGCACCATAGGAAATGAATAATGACACTGTTTTATATTGACTGTTGAAAAAAATCTATAATGTAGTTAATACATGCTAGAAAGTAAAAGGAAAGTGGGTGTACAGAATAGTATTTGGGGATTGTGAGGGGGAGCTGTTCCAAGCAGAACACCGGCTTGGATTTGTTTTTCTTTTACGTCTACACCTGCACCTCATGGATTTAAAATGTATCTGTGCGATTTTACCATCTTGGTCCAATAGTACCACACTCAACGAAGATCATAGTTCTCTGCATTAGGCTTCAGATGCTGCCAATGCAGGTGGAGCATCTTTAATTAAGAATCTTCTTTTTCATTCCTCCTTTCAGAAATTTATAACCCATCCCTCCTCCCTACTTTTCATGGTTTTATCTATTCGCTGTGAGGTCAGCTTTTCATTTCTGTAACTGTATTTTTTTGAAATCTTTCTTTTACTCACTTATGGAGTTACATTGTAGAATGTAATTATATAGGTTTTCTTGTGACAATTCTCTCAGTGCCTCCCCAGAATAATTTTCAAGTTGTTTGCATAAGTCTGTGGCTTGAGAGAGAGTTATAGGGAGACCAGTAAGATCCTGAGAGAAAACAGAAGGTCAGGATTTAAATGCTGAGATTACCAACTCCCTGAAGAAAGTTGGTCTTGAGGGGACGCATACCAAAGTGGGCAACTAGAAACCTTGGGGTATGGGTAGTGATTCTGGCAGAGGGTTGTCCCACTGTGAGGAAGCTAGCACCTACTGGCAAAATGACGAGTGTAGAAAATGCTTGAAGCCTTCAAAGCCCTGTAGCCCCGAGTTGCTATCAGGGACCACATAACTTGTATGGGCAGAGTCCAAGGAAACTTGGAGTCAAGGCCGTGGTGGCAGCAAGGACTCAGGGGATGAGGACCAGACCCAGGCAAGAACTTTTGGGTCCTTCGTGTCGGAGGAGGTAGACAGAGGTCTCTGGTTCGAGTTAAGGTTACCTGGAGAAGAGCCATGAAAGAATGATCTAGTGTGAGCCAGCTCATGTGCAGTGTGAGAGTATGTATCTATATGTGTATAATTTGGGGGTGCCTGGATGGCGCAGTCATCCAAATTCGGCTCAGGTCATGATCTCACGGTTGGTGAGTTCGAGCTCCGCATCAGGCTCTGGGCTGACAGTTCAGAGCCCGGAGCCTGCTTGGGATTCTGTGTGTGTGTCTCTCTCTGCCCCTCTGCCCCCTCCCCCCAAATAAATAATCATTAAAAACATTTATGATGTGTATAATTTGTATATAGTTTATTCTCTGGGAGTCTTCATGTTTGCTTGTGAACAGTTACCAAGTCAGGCATATTGTCTGTTTTAAATGACTTTCTGAACATGTCTTGCTGAGGACTCAGAGAGGGGGTTGAGGGTATTGTTAGAAAAGTACCAAGGCATGAAACCAAGTGACTGTCTTTGGAGGAGACTATATTCCTTCGGGTGGTGATAACAGAACATTTCCCAAGAAGTGGCATCTGACAGAGACTTTTGTGTAAGGTTCCCCGGGGCTGGGTTTTGGCATATGTGCACGGAGTAATTGCAGCGCAGGTAAATACTAACTCTGTCATGGGTAAGGACAGAACTAATGCTAACAATTTTTCAGTGGGTTGTTACTAAGCTAGCCCTGCTACCTCTTTTTATGCAAGAGTTCAGATCTCTCTTGCCCAATAAATTAGATGTTCACTTTTCAAAGCTGAATTAATGAATAAAAGTTGCTGTAGTGATTTCTGACATTTACAGGTTTTTTAAAAAAAGCCTTAAAGGTAAGGTTCCTTCAAGCTTTCCTATCCAATGTAGAAGTTAATCATATTTACTTATGCTATAAATTTTAACTAAATGATCAAAATCGCATATCCCACATGCTGCACCTAGTACTGTTTTTTCAAGTGAAAGCTAATCAAAGTAATCGTAAAGTATCTTGTTTAATCAATTTTGCTGAAATTGGAGGAATGAAAACGGGTTTACTTCTGATTTTGTAAAGACACCATTTCAATGCTAGACCATGATAAAAAGCAGACCCAAGATGAGGGGCGTGTGCATTTACCCCTCTAACCATTTTGTGACAGCACTGCAACCATAATAATCCAAAAGTAAATCAGATAGAGACATGAAGCTCTGTTTCCAGAGAGATCGTTAGTAAGCCGCTTGGGAGCAAGGGTCATGCCTTCAATTGCTTTGAAACCTCTATTATGCACATAGTGGATATATACTAATAAATACTCGAAGAGTGACCCAGATCCAGAAATAACATTGTCTTATTCTTTTTAAGAAAACAGGTACTGTGTTTTAAAAATTCCAAATGCACACATTTCATTCCCCTCATCCCCCAACACTTTAACTTCCCTGAAATTGGAGTGCATTGTGTAGTTGGTGGCATGTTTGAGTGCTTGTTAGCCTGGATTAAAGTCCAGTCCTTCCAGAGGGGATTTGTGGACTTTTGTGTACTTGGGACAACCACCTGGGGACACTCTCAATTTGAAGCCACTTGAAATTAAATTCTCTGTTTGAGGTTTTCTTGTGCCATACTGGTTGTGTGGGTGTAGGACCAGTTGGTAGTTCAAATTCTCAGCGGAGATTTCTTCTCTTCACCTAGTCACAAGCTTGAGACATGCACCGTTCCTTGCATGTATGGTTCTCTTTCAGCATGGTAGGTTTATTTCTTGTTGGCCCTTCCCCGGAGGATGTGACTCTTGGGTGTCCCAGTTGTCTGTAGTGCTCTTCTATCAGATTCCTGGAGCATCTTTTATTTCTAAGTGGCGCATAAAATAATGGCGTATCCTGCTGTTGAGGGATCATCATCTAAGATGAGGGGGCATCTTAGATTTGATGAAACACAGTACTTGCTCAGGTTGCAGTTATCCACCTGATCCCGTGGCATTTGAAAGCCCGGAGGTTCTGCGTATTGGCCTGCCAGTACGCAGGGGGCCAGAAAGCTAATTTCGTGTAGAAGATGGTTAGGATGGATGCCCATGTAGACCTGAAGGTGTGTCAGTCTAGATGACAACCGGTGCCTTAGCACTGTTAATTCTGCTAAGACTATCTGGGGTTTGGAAAACAAGGTCCCACTGTAGTTGCTTTATCATGGTTCCTTGCTATGCCTAAGGTTCACTCGAAATTGGCACTCGAGTAATACAATCAGGAATCCAAGTGGTGTTTAATCAAAAGTCCTGATTCTTCTCATTAGCTCTCACTAAATACCCTGTCCTTTCCTTAATGGCCACACTTCTACATTACACGCTTACTGGTCAGCTGCATCCCTTTGCATTTCTCATAGCAATTAGTCCTCGTCCATTTTTTTTTGCCCTCACACGTGTGTACTAGAATGCCCTCCTGAATTATAATCTCCACTTGTTAACAGACTCTCTGTTTCTCTCCTTCATGAGTGTTGCCAGCATGCCTTTAATGTGTCTGTCCCTAGGTGATTCTCTTCTTCTTTGGGAAAAGAGACCGGAGGAGAAGTATTAACATTTTTTTATTGCCTACTATTGTCAGGTACTTTATGAAATCATTTGATTTGATCCTCACAGCAATCTGTGACAGATAATTTTTATCCTATTTTACCTAAGAGGAGACCGAGGTTCATGGAGGTCAAGCACCTGCCCAAGGCCATAAGGCAGGGAAGGAGCAGAACCAGAATTTGAAACCTGCGTCAGACTGCAAAGCCAGACTACTTCACTTTATCTCATTGCTTCCCTTGAAGTCAGAGCTTCACCTGGTTTTTGCTTGTTTGTTTAAGCTTCTTTCTCTTAGGTTCGCTTAAGTGATTTGTTTATAATAAAGATTGAACACACAGAACTCAGGTAAAACAGATACTGCGTCTGACCACATCATAGGTATAGCCAAGTAAAATTTGGGCCTTCATTTTGAGGCATGTGTGGCATGGGGGGTTTGTGGATGTTGTATACTTACTGGTTTTGGTTACTGTGTTAACATGTGAGGAATGAGTACTTTTACTTCAGTTAGAAACAAAAGCTGAGGCCTTGCTGATCCAGTTCTCAAATTTAAAAATCTTAAAATTAGCCTGATAGCCGCTTTGGTGTCTCATTTTTACATGGATGACTGATTTAGAGTTTTTTCCTCTTTAGGATTTGGTAAAGCATCAGTGGAAAGCAAACAATATTTTATATTTACAGTTAGCTATACTCTGAGAATCTCTGGAACTTAATGATACAATTTATTGAGTAAATTTAATGTCATAAAAGGAAATGATTTTAGAAACTTTTGTTTTTTTTAGGTATGATTGACAGACATCATCTCACTCACCTGGAATGACAATAAGTGAAATAAAATGATAAAACACTTTGAGTGTATACATACCATATGATGATAACACATGAATACACTTTAAGCAAAAAAGTCATTTCTTTTTTTTTTTTTTAATTTTTTTTTCAACGTTTTTTATTTATTTTTGGGACAGAGAGAGACAGAGCATGAACGGGGGAGGGGCAGAGAGAGAGGGAGACACAGAATCGGAAACAGGCTCCAGGCTCTGAGCCATCAGCCCAGAGCCCGACGTGGGGCTCGAACTCACGGACCGCGAGATCGTGACCTGGCTGAAGTTGGACGCTTAACCGACTGCGCCACCCAGGCGCCCCTCTTTTTTTTTTTTTTTTTGAGAGAGAGGGAGAGAGAGAGAGGATGGGGAGAGAGAGAGAGGGAGAGAGAGAATCTTAAGCACGCTTCTCTCACTGCAGAGCCTGATGTGGGGCCTGATCTCACGACCATGAGATCATGGCCTGAACCAAAATCAAGAGTTGGATGCTTAACTGACTGAGCCACCCAGGCACCTAAAAAACCCTTTTCTGATAAGTGTTAGAATTACTCAAAGAGGGAGGTTTTGTGGAAACTAGGTAACATAATTACTAGGTAAAAATTGAAATTCAGAAGTGTAAGAATGTGTGTGTGTGTGTGTGTGTGTGTGTGAGAGAGAGAGAGAGAGAGAGAGAGAGAGAGAGAGAGATACTGTAGCCCTACGAAGTCCTAACTTATTTACCTGGCATCTTGATCCATACTGGTTGATCAGACCCAGGCATAAATAAATTGGGGTAATCTGTACCAGCCTCCTAATCTTATGGCTATACTGTGAACTTTGATGATTGACGATACTATCAGAAGGCATTAGAGAGAAGACAGAATCCAGTCCCACAGTCCTCACTCGGGTTCTGATTAAGCCTGTTTTGATGATTTCCATGTTGATCAATCATGTTTGATGATTCCTTACTCCTGATACTGGCTGTGATCTGGTTAGTATTTGACTTTTTCATACCCTTAGACCTGGTCTTCCTTTGAAAGTAAATAATAGGGTAGCCTTACTGTAGACCTGGGGGCTGACAGGTGATGACTGAGAGTGGTGCCTTTCTCATCTTTATCAAACAAAAAAGTTGAATAAAAAATGTAGAATTGAGTTGGTCAGTTGCAATAACTGAGTTACCGTTGAGTTAGCCAACAAATTGAGGACTGATTTTTTCAGTATAGATGGCAATGTATATTTGTTGCACAAAGACTATATACAGCTACCTTAGAGAAAAACGAAATAGGCAATACTTTTAGTCTTGAATGTCTACAGAATTGAGCCGTAAGATGTTGGAAGTGCTATTGTAGTGTTGTAGCAACTATGACAAATTCAGGTTTCACCCTATCACATTCTGTTGTCATTAGCAGTGACAGGTTAGCCAATTAATCTGTCTCCTTGGAAAACCTTCAAAGAAAGATGAATTTATTTGACTTTTTTGTCATTATAATTGTCTGTTTGATAATAACTTACTTTGGAACATCTTCAAAACTCATTTGCTTTAATGCCCTTTTAAAAACTCATGGCAAGAAGATAGTTAAAGGTAAATATTGATAATTATAGTTTTGGCACTACAGTCGTATGCTATCCTGCAAATAAGCACCTTGCAGTTACTCTTGGGCAATTGCAAACCTAGCGGGAATCCTTCCTTACTATATACAGAAAACTACATTGCAGAATGTGACAAGATTCCTAAATAAGAATTAGTCCATTCATGTGGGCCTTACAAGGGCACGATTTTTTCATATTCTTCATATCCCAGGATTAATGACATGTTCAACAAATGTTTGTTGAATACATTGAGCAAATAGGCAATTGAATGAATTTAAGAAAATGTACGACTTTTAAAATAAAAGGTAATCAGAGGTGAACTATTTTTAAAAATCAACATCTAGAAAGCTGCAAGGAAATAACATAAGAACTCATGTATCTTCCTTAAAGTATTAATAGTTATTAACATTTGCCTCATATGCTTAATTTCCTTTTTTCTTTTTTTTTTTTTTTTAAATTTTTTTTTTTTCAACATTTATTTATTTTTGGGACAGACAGAGACAGAGCATGAACGGGGGAGGGGCAGAGAGAGAGGGAGACACAGAATCGGAAACAGGCTCCAGGCTCTGAGCCATCAGCCCAGAGCCCGACGCGGGGCTCGAACTCACGGACCGCGAGATCGTGACCTGGCTGAAGTCGGACGCTTAACCGACTGCGCCACCCAGGCGCCCCACCTTTTTTCTTTTTAATGAAAGACATAAAATATTGCCTTCCCTACTTCCTCAGGGGTACCTTTCGTCGTGAATTTTGAGACTAGTGTTCACATTCATGTCCTTACTTTTCCTACATTTATGTGTGTTAATAAAACAATATGTAGTACTAGATTATTTTGTGTTTTTAGATTTATGTTTATGGGGTGCCTGGGTGGCTCAGTCAGTTAAGTGTCTGACTTTGGCTCAGATCATGATCTCATGGTCCGTGAGTTTGAGCCCTGCATTGGGCTCTGGCTGACAGCTCAGAGCCTGGAGCCTGCTTCAGATTCTGTGTCTCCCTGTCTCTCTGCTCCTCCCCCAGTCATTCTCTCTCTCTCTCTCTCTCTCTCTCTCTCTCTCTCTCTCTCTCTCTGTCAAAAATACATAAACATTAAAAAAATAAATTTACGTTTATGATAGCATACTGTGTGATAGAGTATCATTCTGTAGTTTGGTTCATTCAGACTTAGGTTTTTGAAAAATGTCATGTTGATTGCGTATTATATATTTTATTCATTTTATTCCTTAGTAATTTTCTGTCTTATGTCATAATTTATCTATTCAATTTTTGATGCATAATTAGATTGATGCACATTTTTTCACTGTTATGGAAATATCCCTGTGAATATCCCTATCTGGATCTCTTTGTGCACATGTGCAGAAGCTTCTCTGAGGAGAATTCTGGAAGAGGAGGAGTGGAAAGTCGCTCTCTGAAAGGGATGTCTTCATTTATCCTTCCACCAGCATGCAGGAGAGGACCTCTCCTCCATATTCTTTCAAAGGGGCTTTAGTATTTTGTAAAATAGGCAAAGTGGGTTTTTTTTTTAAAGTTCATGGTTTTTTTAAAGTAGATGGTTTAAAAGTAGATGGTTTAACTGCTAAGTCAGTTTCACAAAATTTAAATTCTTTTTCATAACCATAGAGGAGAAAGGAAGATAACATAATAGACAAAACACTTGTGAATGAGAAAAAGGGGTAACTGTGGAGTGAAATAGAAGATATTGGGTTAAAAACCCTCTTGTGACCCTCCCTCTGGGTTGCGTGGAACCACACTGAAAGTGCATCCGTCTCATTCAGAAAGGGTCCTGGCTAAACCTCCGGGTGACATTCCCAGCTGGCAGGAATCATTTTTCAGCCCTAAATACGTAGTCTTGTGGCAGCCAAACTGATGCTTTTTGAGAGGCGTATTATGAAATGAAAGTAGATATCTAATGAAAGATTCTGGATTAAATAGCTCAAGTGAGTAAGAATCAGCTTTCATAGGCATTGGTTTCACCATCCTGACCATTCTGAACATCTTTGTGAACCTCTTTTTTGTAGAAAAGATGGCATCTTTCTTATGGGAAGCTACTGTTAGCAGAAATGAAACCCTAGTTCTATCAGAATTTTTTAAAAAAAGGGCGCCTGGGTGGCTCAGTTGGTTGAGCGACGGACTTTGGCTCAGGTCATGATTTCACGGTTTGTGAGTTCGAGCCCCGCATCGGGCTCTGTGCTGGCAGCTCGGAGCCTGGAGCCTGGAGCCTGGAGCCTGCTTCGGATTCTGTGTCTCCCTCTCCCTCTGCCCCTCCCGCACTTGTGCTCTGTCTCTCAAATAAATAAACATTAAAAAAAAAAAAAGCATTCTGCCTAATTTTATGGATCATGTTTGTTTGTTTTCTTTACCTCTCTTCTCCTGACAGTGTGCTCCGTTTTCTTCTCAGTTCTGCAGGAAAAGCCCATTTCCTTGCCATGCTTTTCCTTTAATGTATAAATAGCAAGTGTTAGATTGCCTTTTAACCTCCAATCTCTGCCATTCTGCTCAGATTCTCATTCTTCCACTGAAATGTCTATCTAAATCTAGCAAATGACCACGGCTAATATGATGTTGTGTATCTTTTGTTCAAATTCTCTATTTTTCTTGCCAAATATTTTTATTGTTGAGAGTGTCATTTCTCCGTACTCAGTACTAGAATCTCAAAAATCACGTGGTTGTCAAGTTCCTCCTGGGTCTACTCACTGCTGTTGTCCTCAGAAATCCAGCCTTCCTCTTTGTCAGCCCACCCTTTCCTGCCCTGATCTGACCAGTGTGATATGTAAATTACAGGTCAAGAGGTTTTCTCAGGGCTGCTACCTTGAAACCCCTGGGCAAAGAGCATATATAGGAGCAAAGAGCAAAGAGCATATATAGGGCAGAGATCACCCTCCTATTTCATTATAGTACTTAGCACAGTTGTGAACTCAGTAAACATTAAGCAGAAACTCTTCAGTGTCCATTTGCTAGTTATCTGTGGTAAACAGCACAGAACAGATTGGTTTTCCTCACGACACAATGTGCATTCAGGCCACTTGAATACCCTCTCCCAGATGTATTTGATGCCAGTTCAAGTTTGGGGCCCTTTGGGCTAAGTGGAGGAGAGCTTGGGAAGGAAGTCGGTGGGGGTAGAGCATGTAAAACAATAATAGCTAAAACAAAATAATAATGACATGTGTTATCTGTTGTTCTAGATCATCAGCTCTGCCACTTGCCTTCCATTGTCATAGAAAACCGAATATAGAAAAATTATTAAATCAAGAAGGTGACAATGGTGATTCCATTCAGCTGCCTATTAGCCCGAGGAATTTTTTATAGCTAAGCAGAAGGCCACACGGCTAATGCCTAGAAGAAACGAAACAGCAGTCCAAGGGAAATTAAACTCTCTCCTTTATCTGACCCCTTTTCTATTATATTCTACTGGAAATTTGTGAAGAATTTCTGAGTCATTTGCTGTAGGCAAATACTTGCGTGGGCCTAATCGACTATATAGAGCAGTGAGAAGGGAGGTTATAACTCAGGGAGAAGGGCAGTGAGTGGCAGTGATGGATGTGAGCTAGGGAGGGTGTCTTCCACAGTCTTGGTCATCCTGTGTGTTCACAGCAGCCCCAGAACTCTCACAGAGCCAGACCAGCCACAGGGGGCTCCCCTTCCAGAGGTGATGAGGGTGCAGGCTCGGGCTGGTCGGTGACCATAGTGCTGACTTTAAAAAAGTAAAAAGAAAGGGATGGGAAGTCGCACCCTGCCCCTCCACTTACTTGAATTGGATCGAATAAAGTTCTAGAACTGCAGACAAAGCCACAGCCACCCTGCCTATCTCTGATGTTGGTAATGCCACCATTTTGTTGATTTCCTTACCTTGTGGCAACATGCTGAGTGATGAACGTACCCACATGTGGTCACCGCCTCCTTTCCTTTCTGCTCCTCGCACTTGGTGCCTTCCAGAGTCATTAAGTGGCCTCGATTTCCTCTTCTCCACAGAAAGCAGATGCATCCCAAAATTTATGACCAGATGCAGGACACTGATTGCCTTGCTTCGGGTTAAGATGGAGCAGTTGGGGGCAGGGTGATCACCTGTTTCAGGTCATCACCTGTTTTAGGGAGACTCCACTTTCTGTGGGCCTTCTTGTTTTAACTTACCCACAAGGTTAATGGATTTAATTATGTGTTAGATTGTAATTAAGGATTCTTCCCAATTAATGATGCTGGTGTAGGAAAAGCCATAAATTCTCCCATGTCTTGGTAAGCTTAAACTTGAAATAAAATAGTGTTCAGAGGAAGTTCTGCTCTCTTGATATATACTTTTGTGCACACTGGGTTCAATCAATATTGACGAGCTGATCTTTTAGAAGGAAGATAAATGCATTAAATCTTATCTCATCTATCCAGTAAGTCAGGGGCTATGCTTCAAGTATTAGTGTCAGGCACTGTTATGAAACTTTACTTTTCAAGTAATGGAAAAGTGGAATAAATTATTTACTGATAACTTTGGTCATAAAATGCTCGCTGATCACCTGAGGCAATAAAATCAACCATTTATCATATGAAATAATATACAGTTTGGTCAATGGTTAATAGTGATTCATGAGTTGAAGAAAGGAAAACATTTGAAAATAGGGCTGAAATGTAATGCTTATATTAGTTTGTATTTCTGTTGAAATTTTTAAAGATAAGCATATGTATCATTTGCAGTTTTTTGAAATATGCCATTAAGAATTATGGATTTAAAGTTTCTCCAAAGTGCATTTAATCATTTAAGCATTTGCGCAATTAAAAAGATCATGGAGGATCAAGTAAAAGGTTTTTAAATGTAAATCTTTTATTTTTTAATTTTTAAATTTATTTATTTCAATTCAAGTTAGTTAACAGATAGTGTAGCATTGGTTTCAGAGTAGAACCCAGTGATTCATCACTTACATCTAACACCCAGTGCTCATCCCAACAAGTGCCCTCCTCAATGCCCATCACCCATTTAGCCCATCCCCCCACCACACCCCCTCCAGCAACCCTCAGCTTGTTCACTGTATTTAAGAGTCTGTTAATGGTTTGCCTCCCTCTCTGTTATCGTATTTTTCCTTCCCTTCCCCTGTGTTCATCCGTTTTGTTTCTTAAATTCCACATGAGTGAAATCATATGATTTTTGTCTTTCTCTAACTGACTTATTTCGCTTAGCATAATACACCCTAGTTTCATCCACAGTGTTGTAAATGGCAATATTTGATTCTTTTTGGTCACTGAATATTCCATTGTATGTATGTACATACACATTGTATGTGTATTTGTGTGTATATAGATAGATAGATATACATGCACATGCACAAGCACACACACATACACATAATCCATTCATCAATCGATGGACATTGGGACTCTTTCCATAATTTGGCTGTTGTTGATAGCACTGCTGTAAACATTGGGGTGCATGTACCCCTTTAAATCAACATTTTTGTATCCTTGGATAAATACCTAGTAGTGCAATTATTGGTTGTAGGGTAGTTCTATTTTTAATGTTTTGAGGAACTTCCATACTGTTTTCCAGAGTGGCTGCACCAGTTTGCATTCCCACCAACAGTGCAAAAGTGTTCCCTTTCTCTGCATCCTCGCCAGTATCTGTTGTTTCCTGAGTTGGTCGTTTTAGCTATTCTGATGGGTTACATGGTATCTCGTTATGGTTTTGATTTGCATTTCCCTGATGATGAGTGAAGTTGAGCATCTTTTTATGTGTCTGCTAGCCCTCTAGATGTCTTCTTTGGAAAAGTGCCTATTTATGTCTTCTGTCCATTTCTTCACTGGATTATTTGTTTTTTGGGTGTTGAGTTTGAGAAGTTCTTTATAGATTTTGGATAGTAACCCTTTATCTGATATGTCATTTGCAAATATCTTCTATTCTGTTGGTTGTCTCTTAGTTTTGTTGATTGTTTCCTTCACTGTACAGAAGCTTTTTATCTTGATGAGGCCTCAATAGTTCATTTTTACTTTTGTTTCCCTTGCCTCCAGAGACGGGTGTAGTAAGAAGTTGCTACAGCTGAGGTCAGAGAGGTTGCTGCTTGTTTTCTCCTCTAGGACTTTGATGGTTTCCTGTTTTACATTTAGGTCTTTCATCCATTTTGAATTTATTTTGTGTATGGTGTAAGAAAGTGGTCCAGTTTCATTCTTCTGCATGTCAGTGCCCAGTTTCCCCAGCACCATTTGCTAAAGAGAATGTCTTTTTTCCATTGGATACTCTTTCCTGCTTTGTTGGAGAATACTTGGCCATACATTTGTGGGTCCATTTCTGAGTTCTCTATTCTGTTCTATTGATCTGGGTGTCTGTTCTTGTGCCAGTACCACACTGTCTGGATGGTTACAGCTTTGTCATACAGCTTAAAGACTGGAATTATGATGCCTCTGGCTTTGGCTTTCTTTTTCAACATTATTTTGGCTATTCGGGGTCTTTTCTGATTCCATACAAATTTTAGGATTCTTTGTTGTAGCTCTTGAACATTTTTTTGCAGGGATTTTTGTAGGCATTTTTTTGATAGGGAATGTATTGAATGTGTAGATTGCTTTGGGTAGTATAAACATTTTAACAATATTTATTCTTCTAATCTGTGAGCATGGAATATTTTTCCATCTCTTTGTGTCTTCAATTTCTTTCATAAACTTTCTATAGTTTTTAGTGTACAGATCTTTTACCTCTTTGGTTAGGTTTATTCCTAGGTATCTTACGTTTTTTGGTGCAATTGTAAATAGGATTGATACTTCGATTGCTCTTTCTGTTGCTTCATTATTGGTATAGAAATGCAACCGATTTCTGTACATTGATTTTATATCCTGCAACTTTGCTGAATTCACGTATATCAGTTCTAGCAGTTTTTTGGTGGAGTCTTTTGGGTTTTCCATGTAGAGTATTATGTCATCTGCAAAGAGTGAAAGCTTAACTTCTTCTTTGCCAATTTGGATGCCTTTTATTTCTTTTTGTTGTCTGGTTGCTGAGGCTAGGACTTCTAGTACTGTGTTGAACAACAGTGGTGAGAGTGGATATCCCTGTTAGGTTCCTGACCTTAGGGGGAAAGCTCTCACTTCTTCCGCATTAAACGCAAATCTTATAAGCAGGAAGAATGGCAGTACTGGTGTCCTGTTTATTTTTCTAAGATGAAACTAAATGTCATGTACTTGGGAAGTCTACTAGAATTTTTTGGAAGGGAGGCAACAATTTAGTAACCCTAAGAAAGAGTAGATACTTATGGAAAATAAGAATACATATGCCAATGTTAGAAAAGAGACAAAGCTCAAAGCTACATGAATGAAAAGTCTCTAAAGTGCCATAGATAGTCTATTAGTAGGATTGTTTGGAACAAAAATGCTGATCAGCTGAAAGCCAAACAATTTCAAAATATAATTGCATCACAAAAACAGTTAGACCACATGGTGGGTATTAGGTCTTGTCTATGAAAGGTGCTGCCTGAACTTCTAAGGAGCTGTTGAAATTGATGCAGTTTTTCTAGGGTGCCTCTGATTTGTGGCTTAGAAGAGTCAAAGCAGCAAATAAAGGCTGTGTGAGTCTAAAGTAGTGAAACACAAGGACCTGCCCCATCCAAGAAGCCATTTTTCCACAACTCCATGTACTATCGTGTGTATGTGGCTTTTGTGTTTAAAAGTTTCTCTGGAGATTTCTTTCTGAGACCCAGGACCCCAAGACATAACCAACAGTGCTTACAACAGGTCTAAGGATGTTCTTTTGGTGTGGTTGCTGTATAAAGGCCTTTCCACTCCATGTAAAGACTTTAGTAGCTTCCAATATTAGTAAATTGAGTAAATTAGTAATTAGTCAATTAGTAAATTGAGCTCAAATTAGTAAATTGAGCTTCCAATATTAGTAAATATTAGTAACAATTAGTAAATTGTTAAAATGTAATTTCATGTATGAAACAACTCCTGCGGAAGTTTCTTGAACTTTGTAATAATTGATGATTTTATGGATTACTGGGAATAAATGAAGGTGCATGTTAATTCAGTTACAATCTCTGTACCTAAGTAAACATCCAGGGTTATACACCATAAAAAGAGTTACCTCTGTCTGCTGTTTTACATAATATGCAGCACAGATTATTTGTGTCAAAGTATCTACTTAATAAATATTGGTTAAATGAATAACTGAATTTGGACCACCAGGCTGTAATAGAATTAGGTCTAAATAGGAGAGGTAAATGGGCTTCTGAATAAAGTGATCAATAAAGCTGGAGTGTGATGATATGCAAAAATTGATGCTAGCAATATTTTTATTCTAAGAGATAATGAATATATACTAGAGAAATCTTTATATCTTTGCATAGTTGTTTTACTCTTATGCAATAATCTGCCTCGAAAGTTGTGGGTTGCACCCAAGAGTGCCAGGAAATCACTAAGGAAGTCACGTGATATGTGAAAGTGTGATATTCAGGCTAGCACTGATTCATGCACAACTCAAATATTATATGCTGCCTATTTAGTAAATCTCTGGTTTGTGCTTTGAATCTGGTTTGTGTTTTATAATTTCAGTGTGGATTTGTGATATTATTCAATACTTAATTTATATTAAAGATAAAATGCAAACTGTGGCGATTTCTTCAGGCCATTCATATGGCAAAAAATTGTTGTGTCTTTCTCCCCCCATTTGTGGCAGTGAAGCTTAGGAATCAGAAAGACCATGTGCAAATGTGAGCTCTGCTACTTATTAGCTGTGAAAGCCTAACAGAGTTGCTTAACCTTTCTGAGCCTCAGTTTACCACTTTGGAAAATGGGGACACTGCTACTGATTCACAGGATTGTTAGTCTTCTCAACCTCTATTAAGCCGCACAAAGCCCCTGGGAACTGGATAGCTGAAGTTTGTGGAAAGGAAGTACAAGTTTTCTTGGACTGGCACAGCGTCTCCACTATTATTGTTGATGAAATAGCCCACAGAGAACAAATACAGGGCAGAATAGACTTTAGGAAAATGTGTCAAATTGAACTGGTTGGAATTCAGAAGACAGTGGATGGTGCAAGAGGAGTTTGGAGAAGCAAGAAGCAGCTGAACTGTGGGGAAGGGTGTGCGGACAGATTGCTACTAGAACTCGGTGCCCGATGGCAGCTAGCAGTTAGAGCTGATAACCTGGCAGTGAAGGACTAGACTAGTCAGAATGTGATGAACAGGAACAACTCAAAGAGCTTTGGGTCCCATTTGGTGTAGGAACAAAATAGTCCTGCATATCTTAGTATCTCTTGAGGTTGCTCTTAGGCAGAACATGATAGCTAATGTTTAAATTATGCTCAGTATATTATGTATCATTAAGAGAACCTTAAATCATGCTTAGGATATTGGGTTTAAGAGAGAGGGAAAATCTAAAATATGATTTAGAAAGCTTGTCATTAAAAGAGTTAAGGTAGGGGCACCTGGGTGGCTCAGTCAGTTAAGCGTCTGACTCTTGGTTTCAGCTCATGATCTCATGGTTCGTGAGTTCAAGCCCCATGTCGGGCTCTGCACTGATGGTGTGGAACCTGCTTGGGATTCTCTCTCTCTCCCTCTCTGTCTGTCTCTCTTCCTCTCACTGTCTCTCTCTCTCAAAATAAATAAACTTAAAAAAAAATTTTAAAAAGACAAGGCGGAAATCTGTATTGTATTTCATTAAAGCTTTAATGATCTAGATTAAAAGCAACAACAGAGCTACCTGGAATTCATTTGCACAAGCTCCAGTCAGACAGAGCTGACTTCCCATTCACACTTCAGCTTAGTGATATCTGAGTTAGCACCAGGTTCCTCATCTTTCAAATGGAAATAAAATTACTACCCACTACAGAGCTAGTAACCTGATAAATAAAGGTTAGCTTTCATTACAGGTGTTCTTACTATGAATGTTACAGCTACTGTTTTACCTTCTCCAGAGTATTTTTCTGAAATCATTAAATTCCACTCCTTTTATATTACCTGGAGGTCTTCACTGTCTCCTGCTTTGTTTGGTCTAGATTTCCTTTTCTTTCATCCATTTCCCAAACATCGTTTTTATATTGGGTAACTTGCTGCACATTAAAAGCTTGGGAAAGGAATTTATACTACATTGCGTGTGCTCTCTTTCTTTTCTTGTCTTGGCTGAATGTTGGATATATCTTCACCATGTGTGTTCACAGTTTTCCTTCCCAAGCTGTAAGTAGTGCCCAGTCACCACTGCTGCTTGCCAGCCTAAGTCCATATGCTGAAGTGTGCAAGTATGTTCCGTTCGTTTTTGTTCAATCTGCAACTATATTTCTCTTCTTCCCTCCTCTCCCTCTTTCTGGTTGTAGTATTTCTTTTGGTTTAACAAATTGTCACAGAAACATTCTTGAAATGATACTGTGCTTCAGGGCACCTGGGTGACCCAGTCGGTGGAGCGGCTGACTTCAGCTCAGGTCATGATCTTGAGGTCCGTGGGTTTGAGCCCCGCCTTCCAGCTCTGTGCTGACAGCTCAGAGCCTGGAGCCTGTTTCAGGTTCTGTGTCTCCCTCTCTCTCTGCCCCTCCCCTGCTCGTGCTCTGTTTTTGTCCCTCTCTCTCAAAAATAAATAAACATTAAAAAAAAAAGTTTTTTTTTAATGCTACTGTGCTTTATGCCCTTTTTGTGACATAATTGTAACTTAAGTGAATTTTTTCTCAACAGAGGGAAGGATTGTGACATTTCTACACAAACAAAAATACCGGCTTTCACTGTTTCTTATAAGTGTCAGCTCAGGTAGAAAAGGCCAAGTCTTCAACTGAAGTTAAAATGAAAAATTTGAGGTTTAGTCCAGTCTTTATCTCAACTAGAGGATTTACACACTTTGGAATGACAGCTCTGATTAAACATTTGTTGGCATGTACCATGTGGCATTCTAGGAACCAGGATCTCTCTGTACTATAACTTTGTACACCTAAAGAATACTATTCAGGGAAGTCAGAGCTATAGGGGTGGATTGGGTTTAACTTTTGAGAATGATTAGAGACAAATATTTGACTGATGGATGTTCACATAACTATTACCTCAAATGTACTGAAAAATCAAATAAATGGGCAACTTTTCCATCTCGCTAGTAACTCTACCTAAAAGGAATTTTAATTCCTCACTTCAGAGTGATATTTTAAAAATGTAAATCTGATGCCATTATACCCCCAGCCCCAAACAGACAATACTGTATGCCTAAAATCTTTGGTGGCTTATAGGTGCCCCGAGAAGAAAGCACAGTCTCTTTCATAGAACCAGGATGCCTTAGAGGAGCTGACCTATCATGTTTCTTCTTCACCATTTTCCCAGCATACTGGCCGTCCTTCATTTCCTCGTGCTCCCCATCCCCCCACCTCAGGACCTTCCAGGACATTTCCCCTCTTTCAGAATGGCTTTTCTCCCGTTCTTTGCACGGTTACTTCCTCCTCGGCCTGTGCTTCTCATTGTCACAGTTACTTTCCGCTAGAGGGTGTTCCTCATTCCCTGATTTAATTTGGAGCCTCAAAGTTGCCATTTTTCATCGTCTCCTCTTCTTTAACCGTATGACGTTTACCACAGTCTGTAACTGTGTATTTATGTGTGTGTTTCTTCAGGATCCATCTCACAAGTAGATCCTTAGCCCTGTGAAGGGGAAGACAGGGGTTTTGCTTTATTCACAGCTGTATACGCAGTGCTTGGCCCAGTGCCTGACAAATAGCAAGCCCTCAATAACTCTGTGCCAAATTGGTAAATACTCACATAAGGTTGCAAGAAATAATTGAAATGGTTTGCATGTGTCTTTGCTTCTTTTCTCTCTCTCTAGTTCACTGTCAATATCCCACCTCTCATGTGATTTCCTCAACAAAAACCATTATAATATTATTTTAGTTTGAGTAGCAACGACATTTTTTGAGTTATGAGCTGGGTGTTTCTATGTGCAAAGATAAATTAAATATAGCTTCTCCCTTAATGGAACTCATAATATAAGCGGAGAGGTAAACATTTCACTCTTTGGAGGGCAGCCTGCTTGTGTTTTGGGGAGAGGTGGATAGGGTTGGAGAAACTCATAAAAGAGGTGACATTGAAGCTCGTTGAGTTTAGAAGAAGGAGTAGAATTTTGCTAGAGGAAGGTCGGAAGACTGCTCTTGCCAGAAAGACTGAGCTGGGCTAAGGCAGAGACGCTTCAGAGTACATGCTGAAGGAAGTTCTTTGTGGCTGGGAGTGGGTAGAAAACAGGCTGGTAATGGAGGAGAATGGCAGAAAATGATCATGGAAGGACTGATTGGGCTTAGATTGTGGATCATTTGAGTGATTTTGCTTAGAGGTTTGGATGCTATTTTATAGGAGATAGAGGCCATGAAATACTTGAAGTATATGAGTGAGAGCGCAGATCTGTGTTTTAGAAACAAAATGCAGGAGTTCTATCTGAAGACTTTACCAAGAGAGCTGTGTCAATTGAGTGGTAGCAATGAGTTGCCGAGGGAGTGAGAAGGGACAGAAGAGGGCAGTGAATAATAGCCAAACTTTGCAGAAGTTAGGTGGCTATGGAAAGAGAAATAATGATGGGATCTCTTTTAAAATCTTTCTTTTTTAAAAAATTATGACACTGATATGTACTAAATTTGGGAATTTGGAAAGAGGGAATTTGGAATTTAGATTTGGAAAGAGGGAACTTGGAAAATGCAGCACATTATAAAAAAGAAAATAAAGATTACAGTATGGTTCCTGGAAGAGAAAGCAGAGTCAAGGGAGGATGCTCTTAGGATGGTCAGGGTGAGAGGAGGAACTTTTGGAAAAGATCCAGAAGGATCTTCCCTTATGGAGATCCCTTTGTTTGTTTGTTTGTTTGCATGTCCTTCCTAATTTTATCCATCTAGAAGGTCCATAACCTTCTTGGTCTCAGGGTTTTTGCTTTTATTTTTTCCACTGTCTGGAGTAGTTCCTCTTGCTGTTCCTCCTCTCCTCCTTTTACCTGGCTAAGTTTTACACCTTCGAGCTAATAATAGTATTAATAATAAGCATCATAATAATAACAACAGTTGCAGAAACATATGTTGATAACTTGCCACATGCTAGGCACTATGGTCAGTGCTTTCATTTGTTATGCAATTGAGTCCTTACAAGAGTTCTGTATGGTGGGTACGATGATGTCCTTCTATAGATGAAGATACTAGAACACTACCAAATTAAGTGACTTGAGCAGGTATAAATATCACTACTTATCACTCCTTCAGGGAAGCCTTCCCCAACAGCTCACATCCCTGACCAAGTTAGGAACCCCTGTAATGGGATCTCATAGCCGTTAAGTTCTCCTGGAAGACTTTTATCACATTAGAACTTATTTGATAAATGTGTATCTTTCCTGTTCGACTCTAAGCCCCATGAGGGCATGTTCTGTGTTTGTCTTATTCCTAGTTGTATCGTCCAGTGCTTAGCTTTGTGATCACATGGCGCACAGTATGGTGTTCATTAACCAACCACTTGACACTGAAGACTGCTACTCTTGTGGTAAGTTTCGTTTAAGCCTATAATGTACCGACCTGGTAAAATCACCCAAACTGGAAGAAGATCCTTGTTAGCTGGGCTCCATGATAGTCCTGGGGCCTTGAGATATGAGGGCTTTGGGATTTCCTGGAGCTTAGATGCCTCTAGATCAAACTGTATATCTTCTTTTCCAAATCGTCTCAGTTCCCTTTATTCCATGCTGCCATCTTATAATTGACACGATTTTCTAGTCATATCCTCATGCAAGTCTAGACAACAGGGACTCTAGGCGTGCCAAGGTTGATGTTCAAATTCTCTGAGCAGCTTATTTTAAGTCTTCAAGTTTGCTTTTATTTTTTTTTTAAGTTAATTTATTTTGAGAGAGAGAGGCAACACAAATGGGGGAGGGTCAGAGAGAGAGAGGAAGAGATAGAGAATTCCAAGCAGGCTCTGCACTGCCAATGCAGAGCCCAACGTGGGGCTTGAACTCATGAACTGAGAGATCATTACCTGAGCAGAAGTGGGAAGTTTAACCAATTGAGCTACCCAGGTGTCCCTCAAGTTTGGTTTTATCCAGATTTTATCCATCTGATTTTCATTGAACTTTTAAGGTTTTACAATTTGAAAAAAAAATAGATGGAGATTGTAGAAAGATGATTTTTCAAGGTAATGCTGCATTAAAATTTTCATTTTCATATTTTGTCTGATGGATCAGATTTAAGTAGACTTGCAAATTACCAATAAAGAAATGGATTTCTTTAATACAAAAAAAAACAATAAATTCTTAATTTTTGCATTTCAGTTTAGATGTGGGTTGCACTATACATTCTAAAGTAAATATGGGAGTCCCTCCTTATCCACAGTTTCACTTTCTGCACCATCAGTTACCCACGGTCAACCCTGGTCTGGAAGCAGATGATCCTCCCTCTGACCTATTGTCAGAATGTCAGTATAGTCTAATGCTACATCACAATGTTTATGACATTCACCACACCTCTTCTCACCATGTACTGTACTTACAGTACAGTAAGATCTTGAGAGTCTATAGTCCCATCACTTTTATTATAGTATGTTGTTTTCATTGATCTATTTTATTATTAATTATCGTTGTTAATCTTTTACTGTGCCTGATTTATAAGTTAAACTTCATCATAAGTGAGTGTGTGTTTTTGTGTGTGTGCGTGGTGTGTGTGTGTTTGTGTGTGTGTGTGTGTGTGTGTGTGTGTGAGAAAAAGAATTTGGTTTGGTACTATCCATAGTTTCAGGCTTCCACTGGGCATCTTGGAACATATCTCCTGTGGATAAGGGGAGACCACTGTATATTTTTGGACCTGTTGCTTATTTATTCTATTTATTGAGAGATAAAAACTATGAAAGCACTGGAAGGTGGACACTCATTAATCTCTGCTATTTTGAGCACAATAACAAACATCCAAAGAGCAAACATTTAAATGAGTGTTGACATAAATAAACTTAAGGATCCTCACTGTTTAAGAGTTAATATATGTCAAGGAAAGAATTCATTTTTTCTAGTTTAGACATTAGTTGAGTGTTTTTGGTTTTTAATTTTTGTTTTTGTTTTTCCCTTGAAAATTGTTCACAGTAAAGGCATTTAAGGCAGGTCAACATGAGTTTCAAAATACTGGCTTGGGAGCTACTTTAGTCTTTATCTTTGTCTTCCTGTTTATTTATAGAATGGAAGAGGAAGACAGCCTTTCCTGCTTTTGCAGTTTCCTAATGATGATATCTCAGCTTGTAATGAATAAATCCAAAGGAGGAAGGCAGTCTTTATACATCTTCAGAAGAAACCACCACTTCTAAAAGCTGGGGGTCAGGGTTGCTAAGTTCAAGTAGTTAAGTGATTTTCACCATTTCACTTTATTTAAAAAATAATGCAACTTTCTCAAAAATTTCTTAGCCTTAAAATGGGTATTACAAAAAGAATATCAGAGTAGAAAGTATTATAAAAGGATATAAAGATAATTTCTATAAACCTTATTAAAACTAACTCTTTTGGCATTTCATGGTTGGTCCTGATAATTTTGTTATCAGGCATGAAATTAAAGTTAATACAGCCTATGATCTGACTACCCTATTTATAACAATATTTTGCATTTATTCATTCAACACTTTCTAAGAGTGCTGAGTGCTAAGGACTCCTAGATGAGTAAGACCTAGTTTGTGCTTTTGGAGAGCCCATAGTCTAAGGGAAAAGGACATAGTTTAATCTTCTCTGAAATTGCCAAAGGCATCATCCAATCTACTGTGAGACCACTCTAGCCTCTGTTGACACCCACCTCTCTCCATGGTCAAAGGAGCCATGCTGCAGTGTGTGTTGATCTTTGGGTCTTCAAAATATCAGAAGTTAGGAATGTCAGGAAGAGTAGGCAAGACTCCTTCATTAATCCATTCACTCATAAGTGTAAATGACATTTGTGGCAGAAATGTCTTGTGCCACATACTAACAATATAAAGATAAAAGCCACATTGATGTCTTCAAGGAGCTTATAGTTTAGTTGGGGAAAAAAACCAAATTAACTTGTGTAATTTCCCCAGCCATAGCAGTAAGTGCAATGAGATCAGTAACCATAGACTTTCATGGACAACAAAGTAGAATCATCTAGAAACAGGCCTATGGGTTTAGCAATCCTGTTTCAGTTTCCTCAGGCAGCTGCATTTCTCAGCTTCTTTTGCAGTCAGGGTGGAGCCCTGTGACTGAGTTTTGAGTGGAATGTGGGCAGAAGTGATGTACACTTCTGTGTACGACAAGCGAAATCCTTCGCTTGCTTTCTTCCCTTTCTAAGATGACCTTGGAGGCTGGATTTAGAAGATGGCAGCATTATCAGATAGAAGGAAGGAGTCTGGCACCTTGAAAGACTGTGCAGTTCACTCACCCACCTATAAACACTGCCCCTCCAAACAGTATTGAATTGTAATATAAATGAAAAATAAACTTTTATTGTGTTACGTTCTTAGATTTGAGGTTGTTTTTTATAGCAGTTAATTGTACCGTTTAATGTACTCTCTCTCCACTCTAAGGATATCTGCCCCTAGTAAGCATTAGTTATATGAAGAAGAGAAGGAGGGGGGAGCCTAGGTGGCTCAGTCGGTTAAGTGTCCGACTTCAGCTCAGGTCATGATCTCACGGTTCATGGGTTTGAGCCCCGCGTCAGGCTGTGCTGACAGCTCAGAGCCGGGAGCCTGCTTCGGATTCTGTGTCTCCCTCTCTCTCTGCCCCTCCCCCGTTTAGGCTCTGTCTCTCTCTCTTTCTGTCTCTCAAAAATAAATATAAAAAAGAAAAAGAAGAGAAGGAGGAGTGTTATAGGTGGATAACAACATAGGGGAAGGAAAAAGCTTGGAGCTTTCAGGAAACAGAAGTTTGGTGTGGCCAGGTGTAGTGGGAGTGGAGAGCAATATTTAAGGATGGGACTGGAGAGTAAAGGATGGGAATGTACATCAAGGACAGATGACAGAAAGCTTTGTGGGCCAACCTAAGAGAGGAGAACCACCTAGACTTGAGGGACAAGCAGTGTAAGAGATGAAGGGTGTAATGGAGATATTCAAACAATAAAGAAGAGGAGCTAACCCAGATGTGCTAAATCGTTTAATAATAAAAACACTTTCTCATAATTGAGGTAATTTTTAGTAATGGACATCGTTTTAGTGGGTTTTCCTGCATACATGATCTTCAGAAGTTTGGGATCGTAGACCCCTCTACTGATGCCAACATGGACATGGACGGAACATGAGAAAAGTGAAGGAGTTGGGAATGTGTCACTTGAAGAAGAGGGAACCTGTAAAGGCAATAATCATTATCTTCAAGTGTGGACAGCAGGTGGAAGAGGCATATTCTTGACTGAGTGGTACCAAACGGCTAGTTCAGATAATAGGTAGAAAGGTAGGGAGATTTGGGTTCAGCATAAGGGAGAACTTTCTGTCATGATTGCCTGAACAGCAGTTGTTCAGTCCTAGAGAAGATGGCAATGAGTTTGATGAACAAGAAGGGTTGAAATAGACTGGTGTCACAACTCGGGAGATGCTGTGATACAGATGGTTCAGGTATTGGATGAAACGGGGATTAGAAAACTTTGGATGTCTTTGCTAATAATATTCTCATATTCTTTGATATTTATCTGAAATTTAAAATCTTATGAAGGCTAACTACTTACATTCACCCTGATTTCAACACCAAGGAAGTGTATAACGTTAAAAAACTTCCAGAGAGAAAACTATACTTGCACAAAGATGTCTTCACCCAGAGATAACAACTTGGCACTTGATACGTACTTTTTGTTGGGGCTGATGAATAGGCATTTAGTCTGGTTAATATGGCTAAAATGACCTTGCAATGATATCACTGAATAGTATCTCCAACGCAGTGCAGAGTGTCAAACACCAACAAGAAGACAGTAGGGTGAATGAAAAGGCAGATACCATCTTCCTCTGAGATATTGGGGGAAGAAACTTTCCCTTAACTCCCTTACTTGTCAAAGCCAGATAGCCCAGCTGTTCCTCTAAACTGTCAGAATTTCTCTCATCGCTGCCTCCGAACTGAAGGATGGGATTGATTGGTCTTGCTTACCAGTGTGCACTGGAGCAAGACACAACTTTATTTAAAATACCATTAAGATGCAAACACATTATGGCCCTCTGAAGGCTTTCTTTTACAACATGAATTATTTAAATAGTTTCTTAATAATTGCATTGATTTCCACAGTTAAAAGCAGATCAGATTATGGAATCTGCTCAATACCACTTAAATGTGTATAGATGTTGAAGTTGACAAAGACCTTTTAGACACTGATAATTCCTTGCACTAGATTGGAATGCTGGAGATTTAGCATTACCAGTAGTGCTCTGTGATTATTTTTAATAAATCAGGAACACTGTAACAGCAGCCATTTAAGGTCTTCATTCTTATTCCATTTTATTCCAGAGTCATTGCCTGAAAATCTAGTTATGCTAAAAATCTGACCAAAAAGTTTTACATTTATATCGATCAGAAGCTTTGATGTTTCTTGTGCAAAGATCAATATAGTAAACGTGTCTTCACCTGCATGTATTGATGCATATATTTTAAAACTCTATGAATATTTATAGTAATAAAATCCAATAAGATTTCAGTGTCTTAGATGCTTTTGGTACCCTATGAAAGAAGGGTAAGTTTACTAGTTTGCAAAGAAATTATAGGTGAGGCAAAAATTAGATTTTTTCTTCTCTTTGATTCTCTCCTTATTTGGAAGTGTCTGGGAAGAGTGATGTCCATGGTCTCTTAGTCTGCTTCGGTTGCCATAACAAAATACCATAAACTGAGTGGCTTAAAAACCAGTAATTTATTTTCTCACATTTTTGGAGGCTGCTAGTATGAAGTCAGGGTGCCAGCATGGTTAGGTTCTAATGAGAGTTTTTCTCCTGGCTTGCAGATGACTGTCTGCTCGCTGTATGCTCACATGGTCTGTCCTTGGTGCATGCGCTTGGAGAGAAGTTACCAGTCCTACTGGATTAGGACCCCATCCTTATAACCTCATTTAACTTTACTTTCGTCCTGAAAGCCCCTATCTCCAACTAGGATTACACTGGAATTTGGGGCTTCAACATAATGAATTTTGCATGGGGGATACAATACAGTCCACAACACACTCGCCATGGGAGTCAGACTGCTTGAGTTGGAATGTGACCTAAGGCAAATTACTTACCCTCTCTGTTTCTTAGTTTGGTGTGTAAACTTAGAATAAAGATGGTAACTATTTATTTTATGGCTTTATCGTGTTGAATAGATGAATTAAGATATGCAAAGTACTTCGTGTATGACATCTAGTAAGTGGTTAATAAATGTTAGTTATTACTAAATATCTAATAAGATATTTGTACCTTTAGCTAAGACTTTTGTGATTCTATATATGTGGTAGTCAAGTACGTCATGTTTACATATCCAATGATTACTGGCATTGGGAATTCACAGCATGCTTTAAAAATTTTCCCGCTGTGGAGAATAGAATATGTTTTATTTTATAAAATTCTTATAAAGAAGTGTTTCCCATCAGTGTTGATCTGGTCTCCCTACTCCTCTCCATCCTCCAGCACTACAGAATGTCCGCTCTCCAAAAAGATTTAGGACCTTCTCAGTTTATCACTTAACGATTTCAGGATGACATTGTGTACATTCTACCTGAAAAAGCAAGGGTAGAGTAACTTTCCTAGCAACAGAAAAAGGAATTCTCTACATTTCTCATTTTTCTGCTTAGCCCTTGCACGTGCATACACACACACACACACACACACACACACACACACACACACAGAACTTTCCTTCTTGTACAATTAAAAATAAAACACATGGTTATATAACTTATTGCTGTGGAAATCAAGGTACTTCATCCATAATAAGAAATTCAGTAGTCTTTCAGTTCTCCTTATAGGGAATTTGGGGTCAAAGATATCCTCAATTAGTTAGTGTCTGGGAAAGTTAGGTAGAAAACAGTGGACAGCTTACCAGTAGCTCTATGGTAAGGTACAGTTCTCTAATTCATTGACCAATATTCTGTTTCCTGTGTTAAATTGAACACTGACTGGAATTTGAATTGAATTAAAAGGGTAGAGAAAGTACACTTAACTGATTCTCAAATAATTATTTTTTCAAGATTTGTAGCACATACTATCAGATAGTCTCCAATCCTTTGTGGCTCTTTCTAAGTCTAAAGGAAGAGCTATATTTTCTATAAACATCAATCAAGGTTGTTTCTGTTTGGTAGATAGGATTTAAAAAGGGTGGGGTGGGAGGCAGGAAGAGAAAAAAAGCAAGCAAAAAAATGCCTATGAATTCTCTTAGCCCTCTTCATAGCAGACAGTCTTTTCCTGCCTTCTGAATTCATGTTACATGAGTTGGGCCCATTGCTTACCTCCTATCCCATTTGAGTACATGAACAAATTATAGATATTTTACACTAATAAACATTTCATCTTAAATAGTCATACTTATGAGTGAGACTATAAGACTTTCACTCTGATTAGAAACCTAAGAGTCTTTATATCTGAGCTCCTGCCTTTAAAAAAAATGAAATATTTATGTAGTGCAGTGTCTAGCTGCTGTAGGATGTGTAATTTAAGTGATCTATCCCTGTAATACTTTTCAGAGTTGGGATGGCCAGTTCAACTAGAATATTGAATGCAGTAGAAAATAAAATTAGCATGGAGTGGGCATGTACAACTTGCATGTAAACTAAGGTGTATAAAAATTATATTTAAATGTACCGGGATGCACCTATTTATCAAATTATGGGTAAATGGTAAATATAGTATCACGGAATAGTATTGAATAGCATGAATGAATGAATGAATGAATGAATGAATGAATAAGTAAATAAATAAAATTCTTATTCTGGAAAGAAAATGAACATTGACAGCTATCGCCATACTTTAAATTATTAGTTGCAATGGAATCATGGACCCAAATGTAAACCTAGAACTATAAATCTTCTAGAAGACAAAAGAGGATGTGATTGTGACCTCATACTAGGCAAAGATTTCTTGGGCACCACACAAAAAGCACAAATCACAAACTTAAAAAAATGATAAATTGGGCATCATCTATATTAAACATTTCTGCTCACCAAAATACGCCTTTAAGAAAATGAATGGAGGGTGCCTGTGTGGCTCAGTCGATTAAGCGTCTGACTTCAGCTCAGGTCATGATCTCGCAGTTTGTGAGTTCGAGCCCTGCGTTGGGCTCTGTGCTGACAGCTCAGAGCCTGGAAACTGCTTCAGATTCTGTGTCTCCCTCTCTCTCAGTCCCTCCCCTGCTCATGCTCTGTCTCTCTCTTGTGTCTCAATAATAAATAAACATTAAAAAAATTAAAAAGAAAATGAATGGACAAGTACCCACTGGGGCAGTATTCACAGCATGTATTCATATGACAAAAGACTTAAATCCAAAATACATAAAGAATTTTTACAAATGTATGAGACAAAGACAACTCAATTAAAGACTTAAGCAGTTACTGCACAAAAGAAGATACGGGCATGGGCCAATAAGCTCATAAAAGGTGCTCAACATCATTAGACGTCAGGAAAATGCAAATTATAGCCACGATTGGATGCCATTTCACATCCACTAGAATAGCTAAAAGAAAAAAAGACTGGTTGGGAACGCTGAACACTGGGGAGGATGTGGTGCACGTGGAATTCTCAGTCATTGGTGGGAGTAGAAGATGGTCTAACCACATTGGAGAACTGTTCTGCAATTTCTTATAAAGATAAACATACATCTACCATATGACCCAGCAGTTTGACTCTTAGGTATTTACCAATGAGAAATAAAAACATAGGCAGTTTTTATAGCAGTCTTGTTTATAAAGCCAAAAATTGGCAACAGTCCAAATGTCCATTAAAAGGAGAATGAATAATCAAATTTCTTTATAATGGAATACTAGTCAGCAGTAAAAAAGAATAAACTACTAATTCAAGCAACAGTGATGAATCTCAGAAATGTGCTGCATGGAAAAGCCTGTCACAAGAAAAAGGCCTTATTGTGTTATTTCATGAAATCCAAACACAGGCAAAACTAATCTATGGTGATGTCAGATAGTGGTTGGAGAAGGAGATTGACAGGAAAGGGGTATGACGTAACTCTCTTAGGGACAGACATGATCTATGTCTTGTTTTGAGTTTTGGTTACACAGCTGCATGCAGTTGTCAACACTCATGAACTAAACATTCAAGATCTGTGTATTTTATTCTATGTTAATTATATCTCAATTAAAAAGATAACAAGAAACTGTCATCTTCCAAAATGATTGCAGACTGATGAATGGCCTAAGATGGGAGCTTAAAGAATGTGAGAAAATGTTATATGTGAGATTTCTTGGAAAAAGAAATTGGCTGCCTCCAATGTGCACATATGTGTCTATGCTTTGAGAACCCCTCAAAAGAATATAAGAGAGGAGGACCTGGAGTGAACAACCTACTAAGGAAATGCAAATGGAAAGCAGTGCTGTTATACCAGCAGATCTAGGGATATCATAGAACAGGCTGTTTTAAAGCAAACAGATTTTGGTGGGGATTAAGTGGGGAGCAGGGGTGGGCTTTGCCAGGAGTAAAGATGGCGACTATTGTGTTTCACCCAGAGAAGACTATGGTAAATGGGAATCCTTCTGAAGATACCTCTGGTGTTCCTTGGCTTAAGAGCCGATTGACTGAAAGATCAATTAGTCAGTGTATGTGGAAGGTGGAACTGAGGTAGAAGCATCCGGAAGTTAGGGATGCTGGATTGGTTTTGGTATCAGAATTATACCTTGGACCCAGTTGTGTTTTTTTTTTTTTTTTAATTTTTAATGTTTATTTCTGAGAGAGAGACAGAGTGTGAGCGGGGGAGGGGCAGAGAGAGACTGGAGATAAAGAATCCGAAGCAGACTCCAGGCTCTGAGCTGTCAGCACAGAGCCCACCGTGGGGCTCAAATTCATGAACGTTGAGATCATGACCTGAGCAGAAGTCGGACGCTTAACCGACTGAGCCACCCAGGCACCCCCTCTTGGACCCAGTTTCTTCAGGCCAGAAATGTTGGGTTCCTCCTCAGACATGAGGCTGGATCCATGTGCTCAGCCTTCCTGATGAAGAAGGAAAATTCCTTTATGTTGCCAGTTACTGGAAAGCATTGATTCTCCAAAGATTGCCTTCCATCTGCATAAACAATGGGCTTTATATAACTCGATTCCCCTACAGAGTCCCTTACAGTGATCGCAAAGAGTATTCTTGAGTGCTGAATGCTTTCAATGCTGCTGAGAAGCAAAAAGGACTTGATAGGAAGTCAGAGAGGGCATTGACTTCACAGTAGCTTATCCTTTTCTGTAATGGTAGGAACAGCAGGACCCTAAGGCATTTCTTATTTCTTGTCCAGGTCCCGTCAAAAGTCTCAGCTGATCACAGGAGTGAAAGTGGTGGTTCTCTTGCATTTTTTGGAGTCAGCTCTTGAAAACTCTGTCAGAGAAATTTACTTATGTGTCCTTAATCCCTTAAATGGAGAAGTATCTCACAGGGCTTGGTCTGGAACTTGTTTTTAGAAAAACTATAAAGTATCACTTGCATCCCTTAATAATCAATGCCTGTCATTTTTTTCCTGAATGACAGCAGTATGTACTGCATGTGGTATGGACTGCTCCTTTGTACCTGGAGCCCTCAAAATTTGAATCTTTCCTGTTATATATTATAAGGTACAGAAATGTTGTGAGACACTGTCCAAAAACCCTTGGGAGTTTGACCTAGAGGAAGTGTATTCATGGGATGCCTTTGTTCATGTGGATATAGACATTTCAAGATTCATCTGTCAGCCACAGAATTGGTCATATTTCAACATCTGTTACTCTGGCACATACTGATGGAAAGATGAAGATTCTGTGCAGTGAATACTGGATTGGAGTGTTGGCATTTCTGACAGATCTGGCAATTTTTCAAATTGAGTGAGGCATTAGGGTAGACTTTGCTTTATGGATTATATATCACTTTATTATGGATTATATACTATTCTTGCTAATTGTGCTAAACTCAGAGAGACTGTAAGAGAAATGAGATCAGGCTGTGCTCTGTACCTCTCCCTTCCCAGAATGCCTTTAGAAGGGCTCAGGTGGGAGCCACAAACTATACAAAGAACTAAGCGGGTCGTTGTGGTAAAGTTAAATCAGTGTCACTAAGAATAACCCTAAAAGTCTGGGATGATGGCCTTTAGGATAGTAGCTGCCAATTTGCTATTCTATTTTTATGTAAGTTTTTTCCCCCTTTAACATCACTGTTTCAGGATTCAGTCTAAGTGAATTGGGAACTCTCAAGCAGGTTTTGCCTTGGCCAGCATTCCTTTTGCATTTTAGACTTCTCCACCTATTTTGTTTCATACCATTCATACTGATTTTGCCTATTAAAAATATTTTCCCAACATCATTTCATTGTAGGGAAAGGGAAACAAAATGGAAACGAGATTAATGTTTAAACTTAGCACTTACCTAGTTACATCTCTTAATGACATAAAGTTCTAATCCCATCATCGAAGTAAATATTCATGGTAAAAAGGAAAAGATAAGAAATAGAGTGAGGGCAGGGTGAGATTCTAGGATGTACTCCAGAGATGGACAGCCTGGCTGCTTGATCTCAGTTAACCTGGCCTTTTTTTCTTCATCGTCCTTCAAATTTCAGTTTAAAGGTCTTAGCTGAAGATCCTTTTGCTAAATACATTCATTCTGAATAGTATAAACATGTATGCTAAGTTGTCCAGAAACCCATTACTCTGTTAGCTCCTTTTTAATTTTACTTTTTTTTCTTTACTTTTTTCATCAACTTAGTGATGGCAGTAACACCCTCATAGATATACCTTATTTAAACATGGGTGAAAGTGGACAGCCAAAATTTTCAAGATATTTCTTTTATTCAGAATAAAAAGTAGAAGTATAAGTTTGGTACTAAAGTATGGAGTGGATAACAGATCAACCCAGAACAACAGTAATTTATTCTTTCTCATGATTTGGTGGTGCAGGAATTGGGACAGGGTCAGGGTTGGCCCTTCTACATGTTATCAGCTGGGTGGGGCACTGGGCTGTGTATTCAACTGGGTTCACTCCCTCAGCTGCATTTAACTGGTGGCTCGGATGAGCTAGGAAGTTGTGAACATTTCACTTTGAATAGCTAGTGTCTCTTGCTTTGCTCTTATCCTTTCTCTGTCTTGATAGCTTGGCCTTTTCTCACAGGACGGTCCTCTCAAAACCGCTGGACTTCTTAATAGTGGCTAACTCCCAAGAGGAAAAGTGGAAGCTGCCAGGCACAGTGTCACTTCCACCATATTTTGTTGGCCAAAGCCAGTTACATGCCAGCCCACGTTCGAGTTGAAATGAGATAAAGTCCACCCCTTGATGGGTGGAATGGCAGGTGACTACGGGAAGGGACGGGATTTGTGATGGCTATTCTGAGAATACTTTCTACTCCACCTACCTACCTCAGGGAATGTTTATGAAATTTAAATGAGGAAAAGCATTCAGGGCCATACTTAGGGTATGATAATAAAAGAAGTGTTGAGATACCAAAAAAAGTGAGAAAGAACTCAAATGTATATATATTTATATATATGTATACCTACATATACATATCCCTGCCCCACAAGACTTGCATCTCCTTAGAGTATTTCCGGTAGGATATCTAGTTAAGGCATAGGGATAGTTTAAAATAATCCTAATTATTTCCAGAAAGAACAGAACTTTTCTTTTCAGTTCTGTTTGGTTCTGCTGGTTATGTAGAAAGTTTTGGTCAGGCTAAACTGTCCTGGCCAAAATATCAGTTCCCTTTAAATTTTTTTTTAATGTTTATTTATTTTTGAGACAGAGAGAGACAGAGCATGAATGGGGGAGGGTCAGAGAGAGGGAGACACAGAATCTGAAGCAGGCTCCAGGCTCCGAGCTGTCAGCACAGGGCCTGGCGTGGGGCTCGAACTCATGGACTGTGAGATCATGACCTGAGCCAAAGTCGGATGCTTAACCGATGGAGCCACCCAGGCGCTCCTGTCAATTCCCTTTAAATATCTAATATCTAAATATCTAATATCTAAATATCTTTTCTCTAAAAGCTGGGCAGTATGGCAGAACAGTAACCACAGGACTCAGGATTGAGTTTGTCCTTTCTGCCCTGCTTCCATCACTTCTGGCCTTCCTTGACAATAGTTTTCCTTATTTTTTGTCAAAGATCCTTTTCATGACTAAAGTAATAAAGATTTGAAGGGATCATTAGTTAATCATCAGATAAAAATAATTCTAGACTGCTGCTGGCCATAAAGTAATTGCCACATTTATCTGATGGTATATAATAGTTTGCTTCTTCATTTTTCAGGGATTCAGTAAATTATAGGCCCTTGCCGTCTAATATGGAAGCCCCTAGCTATGTGTGACATTTTAAAGTTAATTAAAATACAAAATTCAGTTTCTCAGTTAACATTAGCCATACTGCTAGTGCTCTGTAGCCACCTGTGTCTAGTGGCCACCATATTGGACAGTGAACAGGTAGAACATGTTTATCATAGAAAATTTTAATGGAAAACACTATTGTAGACTTTCCTAACTTACGTTGCTGTTTTTCTTCTCTTGCTGTCTCCTTCAAAGGCTCTTTCTTTTGTGCTTGTTTGTTTGGGGTGAGCAACAGTGAAAAAGATCAAGCTCGTGTCCAATATGTCTGGTTTTTAGTAGCGTTGATGAAATAGTTGATAACTGGGTGGACTGGAACTATTGACTAGAGTAAGGTTTTTGAAGTACCTTTGAATTCAATTTATATCTATTGCCTGCAGCAGTGATCACAGAGGTGGCTATAGGTGGTGGTAAGTGGACAAAAATCATGTGTTAGCTAAACACTTCTCATGAGCTAGTGACTGCACTTTTCTTATGAGTATTGTTTCATTACTTCTAAAAATTTCGCTTGACTACAAACTCCTTTACTAGGTGAAAATTAGGTCACTATGCTCATATCTAAGACATTTGAAGTAATACGTGCCCTTTTCTCAGTTTAAACAAAAATTTCTAATTCAGGGTATGTTCAGATCTTGATATATACCAATTAAAATATTGACTTTAAACAAAGGGGTCATAAAAAACGTGAGATTAAAATGATTAGGAGCTGAGTCCTTATCATAAAACCCAAAGTAAACGAGGATTGCACAATTCTGTACGTAAGAAACACGATTCAGTTGCACAGGCATGCTCCTGGATATTCCAGACTGCTTTTAAATTTATAGTGCCTCATGTTGAGAGATTGATATTGAAATATACTGGGAATTAAAATTCAGTTATGATGAATAGTTGCTAAAAAGGCTTTAAGATAGCACTGTGGAGCTGTGGTGTAAAAAAGAACAGTCTTCAAAGCCAAGCCACATTTCTTAGGATTCAGAACCAGAAAAATTGGTCTAAGTCGTGTTATTTGCCAAATGGATCTTCTGTAAAGGAAGCCTGCTTTCTATCTAATGTTGACATAATTTATGTAAAACCTGGAAACAAAGTATACCTTAATATCACTTAACATTTGCTACATAGACCAGATTTTAGTAATTCTAGTTGTAAAGCTAAAAATGAAGTTTGGTTGCTGAAAACTTGAATTCTGTCAACAGAATTGTTCTAAGCATATTTTCCTATCTTTATATCAAAACCGTGAGAGTAGATACTCACCCAGGAGATCCAGCCAGTTAGCCAGGAACCTCGAATCTCAGAAGGGAAGAATAGCTCATAGCTTATCTCATTAGATTTCCTTCATGATGTGAGTTGCTTGAGTATTGAGCAATGAGGGTGATGTCCCAGGTCTAAATCTGCTTTGTTCTAGGTAGTTGGGCAGGCTACTTAGCATATCTGTCCAGCATTCCAAACCATTAAATGAAATGCTAGTCCTGTTTCCCAATCACTGTCATGACTCATCAAGGAGTCACAGAGATTTCCCTGCAGTGTTGCAGCAAGCCTAACTTTCCTCAAAACTCTGGCTCTTTCTTGGACACACTGCCATTAGGCTACCTGCATGTCCTACATGCTATGGTGTCTCTCACAAACATTTTATATCCCTAGATCTGGATCTAGCTAAGAACTTTTCTTGGTCAGGATTGATTTGCAGCTCCTAATCTGAATTCCCCCACAGATGCCACACTGTCATTGTTGCAAGGGGTTAAATCAGTCTTTACACCTCTGTCGAATAGTGTGGCATTAAAATGACATTTCTTTGAGTTAATCATGGCCAATGTTCTATGAAACTACCATTTTCTATATTTCCTAGAGTTTAGAAGGCATTTGAGACACCAGGTGCTAAGAAAAAGCAGAGAATAGAAAAGTGTTTGTGAGAATGACAAACGCTTGTGAATTTTACTGTTTCTAGTGGGCCAGAAAAATGTGTGTAAATCTTACCTATTCTCACAGGCCCTTTCAGAACCTGTCCCACAGAGCTCTTTATAGTCACCATTTGGAGTCAATCTCCTTTTCCCTGTTCTCCCACTGTATGTTATCTAGATCTCCATCTATTACTGGTCAGGTTCTGCTTTGCCACTTGGCCATCTGTGCATGTCTCTTTCTTATTGAAACTGTCAGATTCTTTTTTGTACCTTTAGAAGCACCTATAACAATATATGTTTATACATACATATATATACATATATATATTAGTTTCTTAAATATTATAGATTCATATTCAATAAATAGTATTGAATATCTACATTATACATGACACTGGTGAAAAAAAAGCAACAAACAAAAGAGATATGATCCCTTCTCTCAAGGAGGTTTCAACAGAGGATGGATATTGAAATAATAATTTAAATTACAACTTGATGAGTCCGGAAAAGGAGCTGTACCCTGTACTCTATGTGAGATTATGCAACAGGAGGGTCTAGGCCTCTTCTGCGGGCGGGGGTGGGGGGGATTTTCTGGTAGGAGCGCTGTAAGTTGAGATAGGAAGGATGAACCAGGCAGTAGAGGAGGAGGACTCTATGCAGAGGGAACAGCATGTGTGAAACACATTGCTGGATAGATTGCCTTACAGATCGAAGAGCTGAAAGACCAGAATACCTGGAACTAAGTGGGTGAGGAAGGGAATGGTGCAGGAGGAGGAGTGGATAGGCATCAAAGCTCCCAGGGATTTGTGGGCCATGTGAAGGATTTGAGTCTTTAGTGTAAGATCAAGAAAAGGTATAAAGTGGAAGATGCTTAATCTACATTTATTCAGTTAAATCCTAACAGCCTCCAGCTTCCAGCTTCTGTAAGTTACATTTGCACTCAATCTCATCTGCACTGACTGTTGGGAGAAAAGAGGAAAAGGCATAAGTTATACGGGCAGTTGGAACCTCTCTACCGAAGGATAACAGGATGCCTCTTTGGAAAAGAAACTGACTAGTAGGTTGAAGGACTATCAGTCTGGATCCAGGGTTTTCAGAATTTGAATCTTATTCTATCTTGGATATGGACCACTCAGTTTATTCTGAAAAACTGATTTCTAGCAATCATCTTCCTCTCAGTTTACTCTTAGATTTTTGTCTAAGTGAACTAGGCCTTTCTTGAATTCTGAAACCATTCCTCCTGCCACAAACAACCCCCTCCCCACCAACACTTAACCATCAAAGGATAAATGCCAGTATTTTTCTCTCGCTGGAGCTGTGTGTCCATATCACTTGTATGAGCAGTCTCTGCGGTAAGTCTGGAGGAGACAAAGGAAGAGGTGGAGGGACCAAAATGCAAAGGAGCTGGGCTTGATAGCCAGTGATTATTTTGTTGAACTGGAACTCAAGCAGACAGCTGAATGTAATGAGAACAAAAAGGCAAGGAGTTTTAAAGAGTTATTTCAGATTTAAAAATCCAGTTTCTAATAAATAGTGCTTGAAGATGCCAGTGCTTTGTGCATAGCACTTTTAAATGATTAACATTTCTTAAACATGGAAACAAAAAGGGAAGTGTGTACAAAGAGGCACAGGTTCAGAAAGGTTATTTCTGCTTTTTGAATCCTTTGGGCAAGTAAAAATACATAAATTATTTGGATTGATCAGTTCTTACTAAAAAGAAACACTCGAAAGAATAGTTTTAAGTCAGTGCTGGGTTATTTGATAATTACTAGTATACTAGATGGAAAATAGAAAATTAGAGGTGTGTTTGTGGTAGTTTCTTTTTTTTTTTTTTAAGTTTATTCATTTTAAGAGAAAGAGAGAGTGTAAGCAGGGGAGGAGCAGAGAGAGAGAGGGAGCGAGAGAGAATCCCAAACAGGCTCCATGCTGTCAGCACAGAGCACAACACAGGGCTCGATCTCATGAACCATGAGATCATGACCTCAGCCGAAATCCAGAGTCAGACGCTTGACTGACTGAGCTACCAGACTCCCCGAGGTGTTGTATTTTCTTATGAGAAAGATCTTTTTATTATCTCCTTCACTTAGGTGTGCCTCATGATTTCTCATATTTAAATACATCCAGTTCAATTTTTTTTAAATTCTGTTTTTATTGACGTGTAGTTGACACACAATGTCACATGTGTTGAGGAGAACATCTTTTTTAAATGTAAACTCGATTTAATTTCTCGCACTCGCAGCTCTTGGACAGGGTATTTAATCTCTGACACAGTCTCATGCTGGGAAACAGAGCCTCTGGTCAGGCTCATAGAAGACCATGGATGTGAAAGGGCTTTTGAAAAACTATAGAGAACCATAGGAATGTATTTACTAGTGTTATTGTTTCAGTCATCTGTTACTAAGGAACGAACCATCTCAGATTTAAAACATGATCTGTTATTTTGCGTAGTTCCCTGGGTTGACTGGGATCAGCTGTGTGGCTCTTCTGCTCCATATGACTTTGGGTCACTCACACAGCCACATGTAATTGGGAGCTTGGCTGCAGATGGAATGTCCAAGATGGCCATAGTCACATACCTTATAGTTATCTGGCTCTTGGCTGGAGTGCCTCCATTCTCCTCTGCCAGGCTTTCTCATTCTGCAGGGCTTCTCTTTCCATGTAGGCTCTTTTCTTGGATGGCAGACTAGCCTTGACCTCCTTACGTGGCAATTGGCTCAGGGCTCTTAAGGGCTAGACCTGCAAGTCACTCAGGTGACTTGCACTCTTTCGTTTTAGTCACAGGACCATCCCACTTTCACGGGGTTAAAAATAGGTTCCAAGTCTTGACTCAAGAGGGCAAATTCATATTGGGAAAGCATATGCAGAATGAAGGGATTGTGGCAGCCATCTTTGGAACATTCTATCACAACCATTATCATTTTTTTATTTTTATTTTTATTTAATTTATTCTTTTAATTTACATCCAAGTTAGTTAGCGTATAGTGCAACAGTGATTTCAGGAGTAGATTCCTTAGTGCCCCTTACCCATTTAGCCCATCCCCCCTCCCACACACCCCCCCCCCCCGTAACCCTCTGTTTGTTCTCCATATTTGAGTATCTCTTATGTTTTTCTCCCCCTCCCTGTTTTTTATTATTTTTGCTTCTCTTCCCTTATGTTCATCTGTTTTGTATCTTAAAGTCCTCACATGAGTGAAGTCATATGATATTTGTCTTTCTCTGACTAATTTCACTTAGCATAATACCCTCTAGCTTCATTCACGTAGTTGTAAGCAGGGGAGGAGCAGAGAGAGAGAGGGAGCGAGAGAGAATCCCAAACAGGCTCCACGCTGTCAGCACAGAGCATAACACGGGGCTAGATCTCATGAACCATGAGATCATGACCTCAGCCGAAATCCTCAGCAAATGGCAAGATTTCATTCTTTTTGATTGCCGAGTAATATTGCATTGTGTGTATACCACATCTTCTTTATCCATTCATCCATCGATGGACACTTGGTCTCTTTCCATACTTTGGCTATTGTTGATAGTGCTGCTATAAACATTGGGGTACATGTGCCCCTTCAAAACAGCATACCTGTATCCCTTGGAAAAATACCTAGTAGTGCAATTGCTGGGACATAGGGTAGTTCTATTTTTAATGTTTTGATGAACCTCCATACTGTTTTCCAGAGTGGCTGCACCAGTTTGCATTCCCACCAGCAGTGCAAAAGAAATTATCTTTCTTTGCATCCTCGCCAACATCTGTTGTTGCCTGAGTTGTTAATGTTAGCCATCCTGACAGGTGTGAGGTGGTATCTCATTGTGGTTTTGATTTGTATTTCCCTGATGATGAGTGATGTTGAGCATTTCTTCATGTGTCTGTTGGGCATCTGGATGTCTTCTTTGGAGAAGTGTCTATTCATGTCTTTTGCCCATTTCTTCACTGGATTATTTTTGGGGTGTTGAGTTTGATCAGTTCTTTACAGATTTTGGATACTAACCCTTTATCTGATATCGTCATTTGCAAATATCTTCTATTCTGTTGGTTTCCTTTTAGTTTTGCTGATTGTTTCCTTCGCTGTTGAGAAGCTTTTTATTTTGATGAGGTCTCAATAGTTTATTTTTGCTTTTGTTTCCCTTGCCTCTGGAGATGTGTTGAGTAAGAAGTTGCTGTGGCCAAGGTCAAAGAGGTTTTGCCTGCTTTCTCCTCAAGGATTTTGATGGCTTCCTGTGTTACATTTAGGTCTTTCCTCCATTTTGAGTTGATTTTTGTGTATGGTGTAAGAAAGTGGTCCAGGTTCATTTTTCTGCATGTCGCTGTCCAGTTTTCCTAGCACCACTTGAAGTGACTGTGTTTATTCCATTGGATAGTCTTTCCTGCTTTATCAGAGATTAGTTGGCTATACGTTTGTGGGTCCATTCTGTTCGGTTGATCTGAGTGTCTGTTTTTGTGCCACTATCACAACCATTATTGACTGAAGCTTGATAGATGAAAAGATTCCATACTAGATGGGTAAGAAATTAGAACCAAACTCTTGGGCTGTACTACTCCTGGAGATTAACGTTTCAACATCGTTTTTAATATAAATGTGCCATGCATAATAACCATCAAATAAATCCACAGTAATTATTCTAATTGAAGGGGAAAATATATCCCCTAAAAATGTAATTCCTGATTTAGTCTTATTGTTTAATAAAGAAGAAATGAACTACAATCCTACATTTTATTGTTTCAGAAGTTAAATTCATTCTAGACGTTTATTGATACAAAGGGAATTTTGATCTCCCTCTAGTGGCAAAAGATTTCATTTCTTTCCCAAAGAGCTTGCTTGAAATAATAAGATGGCTGACATATATAACAGAACACAGTTTCAAGAATGACTGATTCTTACTGAGATGTATGCTTTCTCCTGTGTAAATTATGATAGGATTTTTTCATCTCTTATGAGAAACTTTAACCTTCCTAAGAAACTTCGATCATATTTTATGAAAAAAATGGAAAGGAAATTTCCTCTTTTGAAGTATAAAAACTAAAGTCTGAAGTAAAAATTATTATAGTTTGACAACTAAAATATCCTGATCCCTGATTAGAAAGTAAATTGAATTTTTAATTTTTGTCTGAAGAATATTTTTTGAACAGATATATGTATTTAATTGCAAACATTTTTAGAAAGAGAGCAATAGATAGCTATTAAAATATGGAGCTTGGAAAGCACTGATAGCCAAATTAAAAAAAAAAATAGAGGTGTCAAAACCTTATGGTTCCCTCTTAAATAAATTTCACGTTTAGATTTTCATAGCCAGTTGGGAAACAATATTCAACGTAGCTATCACCATCACTCTACCTAAAGGAAGCATGTCAAAGGGTGGGAATAGAAAAACAGCTACTATGGACTTTGTACATGAAGTTTTCCTATCCCCACCCCTCACCAGAGAGAGTTAATAATGCTCATTAACTTACTCTGTTATCTATCCATTCACAGGCAGATTAATTCCAATTTCTTTTTAAAAGGACATTTTCTGTAATGCTGTCAGCAAAGACATTCTTACAAAATGCTGTTTTCTCCACTATTTGCTGAAGCTGATCCAGATTACTTTACTGCATTGTCTTGTCTGGCAGGCTGAGACCCTCATCCCTCTCTTCTTCCAGGCCAGGGATGGGAGGTAAGAATCCAGAGATTTCAGGGTGCCTGGCCGGCTCAGCCGGTAGATCATATATATGACCTCAGGGTTGGGGGTTCCAGCCCCACGTTGGGTGCAGAGATTACTTAAAAATAAAATCTTAAAAAAAAAAAAGAATCCATAGATTTGTTTTTTCCTTTTAAAACTTCAGAAAGTGGAACCCAGGATTATCATAATTCCCAGAGATTTTGTTTAGTTTGGGAGTAAACTATGAACTAGTAAGATTTCATAAAAACAATTAAACTATCCAATAAAAAGTTAGACTTTGTTTCTTTCCAATACCTCTTTTTAGTTCGACATTTATAACCCAGTATGTGTCTCTTGTGGTCTCGATTACATCCGGTGTTTTTAGCTGGCAGCGTTTCCTCTGTTGAGGCCCCACTTTATTTGCCAGACTTCATTTCTGTGAATATAAAGAGAGAAAACCAACTTGTATTAGAGAGTGAAACTTGAGAAAAAATTAAGTGTTAGTATAACATTGATTTTTGAAACAAAAAATGAAGCACTAAATCTGTTATAAACAAAGTGGTGGTCTGGTTATTAAAATACATAGCCTACAAAGTACATGGTAAGTCTTATAGCCATCTTCCAACCACCCTGCATGTTTTCTTCTGAATATTTATGAAAACCTAATTTAACTAACAGAGACCAAAGATTCTCCTCCCATTTAGTTGCACAGATTTGGAATAATGAAAGTGAATTTGCAATTCTTAAAGTAGTGTTTTCTTCCAGTTCTCATAGAAGTGTTTTTGGAACAGTGGTCTGTGCTAACAGCTGTATTCAATCTTGAGTAAAAGTCACTTCCTGAAGAGAATGAAATTCAACTTAACATGCGAACTTGCCTGGAACATAATCCTGTAGGGCGAGTGTACTATGTGATTATGAAACTGGACACGGGCACCCTGCTGAGGTGATTTCTTGTAAACGGTACCCAATAGAAACCATTAATCAGAGTCCGTGTTTTTAACTAAAAATTTAATAATTTAAAAGCATTGCCTCTTCATACACATAACCATATTAATTTTCAAAAACTTTACCCTTTAGTATTTTGAAAATATAATTTCCTTGTAGGATTATTTTATATGGAATCTTTACCTATGTATCTACACACACTCATATATACATATATAGATAGAGATGTCGATATACATACATATACATACATACATACGTACATATTTAGGCTTTTCAGAATTTTTAAATTGTGTTTTTCATGAATTTCAGGCCAAATTTATTTTTGATTCAGTTTCATTCATTCATTTGTTTCATGAAGCCTAATTTAAATAGAATCTTTGTTCCTGGCTTATAAGATTAATTGATTATACATAAATAGAAGAGATACAGCTTTAGATATTTAATATCCATTTAAAAGTATCTTTTGGATAGATATTATTGACTTTTATTCTCTTAAATAATGTACTTTTTAATTTTTTTAATTTTTTGTATTTTTTTTATTTTTTTTTTTAACTTTTTTTTTTTTTTTCAACGTTTATTTATTTTTGGGACAGAGAGAGACAGAGCATGAACGGGGGAGGGGCAGAGAGAGAGGGAGACACAGAATCGGAAACAGGTTCCAGGCTCCGAGCCATCAGCCCAGAGCCTGACGCGGGGCTCGAACTCACGGACCGCGAGATCGTGACCTGGCTGAAGTCGGACGCTTAACCGACTGCGCCACCCAGGCGCCCCAATTTTTTGTATTTTTTTTAAAAAAGATAATATTGTATGAATATAACTTGAATATTGCTAAACCCAAATAGAATCATGCCTGAAATGGAAAGTTTTTACTTGAGTCAGTTGTTTATGTCATAGATCACTCTTTTGCTGTCTAAACCACGAATGTATAGGTTTCAATCAAGACCATCAAAGTAGAGATAAAGTCTAACACATTAAGCTAGAATTAACAAATAAGCATATATAAAAATTCTGGACTAGTCAATTTGTAGGAATCAAAACCATTTCCCACTTTACTTTGGTAACAGAGAAGGAACTAGGCTTTTTTCATTCCCTGACAAAATCACTAAGTTGCCTTGAAGACCTTTGTTTATAATGTTTTTGTGCATTCTCTTCCTCTGGACATGCTCCCCTCCCTCTAGTGAGATACTAATTAAAGAGAGGCCACTGTGACCCTAGGTTGTTTAGAAGTCACCAGGGAATGAGGCGGCAGCAGAAATCTGGAAAGGAAGTGCTCATTCCCAAAATATAACACGACCCTTAAGACCATCTTATCAAAAATCTGTTGGCTTTTAATAGCAAAAAGATGTCTCCTTTGATTTAAAACATAGATTTAAAACCAAAATAGAATCTCCAAGACTGACTTACTTAAACAATACATAGTACATACACTTTTTACAAGAATTTGTAGCAAATAACATTATCTCTTGAGACATTGAAATATATAAACATTGAAGACATATTTTAAGTTTGATGAAGGTTAATCTAATTTGTATGTGGGTTTTGGGGGGGCTGGAGGGGTGTAAAATTCTTTTACAGAATTTGAGATAACTCAGATTTTCTGGGTTTTTTTTGTTTTTTTTTTGGTTTTGTTTTGTTTTGTTTTCTTTTGTTTTGTTTTGTTTTGGACACCAGGCAACACTTTAATTGGGATGATAAGAAAGATGAATGTGATACGTGCTGATCATACAGGTAAAATTAGGGCAATTCCATTAGTAATAAATGATTTGAAAGAAAGTGGAAATAATTTAGGTATTTAATAAGCAGCTGGTACTGCCTGACATCATATTATTTCCCTCTTGAAATGACTTGATATTGCTAAGTGGTAACTTCCAAGAAGCAATTTCTTATACAACTATGTTGTTTGTGTTCATTTACTAAGATGCTTTTGATTGCAAGTAATAGAGACCCACTATTGTTTGTGTTAAGTAATAGGGTTGTGATGGTTCTGAGAATACGTAAGGGCATCAGAATCTCAGCTCTGAGACCAGACCTCACGTGAACCCTGGAAATCTGCCTTCCTGGGCCTCAGGAAGGGCAGGAACCATAGTAGCTACGGCCTCATGGAGACCAACTGGATGACCGCTCTCAGTTCAAGGCACAAATTCAAGAACAGCAGGTTTAAAGTTTTCCTCTTCGAATTCCACCATTTCTGTCAGCTGGTTTCTGTGTCTGGCTATTTTGCTTCTTGCCGGCATCTCATTCCTCCACTCCTGTGAGTCTCAGTGTTGCTGAAAACCCCTGCCCTGTGAGTCACTATTCTTCTGTCTCATTGTTTCTGCATCCTGCCAACTTCAGCTTAGTCACGGCCCCCAGCGACTTCATGGCCTCCCTCCGTAGGCCCAGCACCCCGCAGTTGGACTATGGTTGGCTCCCTGTATATATTCTCTCTGAATGAACAGACGAAGAACATCATTAGATTTAAAGAGTAACTCATCGTAATGAGCTAACAATATACCAAATAACTAAAAGGCAGCTGGAAGGGGAAAGATTTTTTGAAAAAAAAAATCTTTTTTTAATGTTTACTTATTTTTAAGAAACAGAGATAGAACATGAACAGGGGAGGGGCAGTGAGAGGGAGACATAGACTCCGAATCAGGCTCCAGGCTCCAGGCTGTCAGCACAGAGCCCAACACAGGACTCTAACTCATGAACCAAACCGCGAGATCATGACTTGAGCCGAAGTTGGATGCTTAACTGACTGAGCCACCCAGGTGCCCTAAGATATTTTGAAAATTTTAAGAGACCTTTGGCTCAAAAAATATTCACTGTAATAATAGTAAAAAATTACTTGTTTACAGAGGCACTGAAGGATTTTATATGTTTAAGCTTGAGAGTCCAGACTATCACATTAAAAGATACTTTATTTTTAAAATATTTATTTATTTATTTTTGAGACAGAGAGACAGAGAGAGAGAGAGAGAGAGAGAGTGCGTGAGCTCAAGTACGGGAGGGGTAGAGAGAGGGAGACACAGAATCCAAAGCAGGCTCCAGGCTCTGAGCTGTCAGCGCAGAGCCCAATGTAGGTGAGATCATGACCTGGGCCAAAGTTGGATGCTTAACCAACTGAGCCAGCCAGCGCCCCCCCCCCCCCGCTGGTGTTTTTTCAATGTTTGTTTATTTATAAAAGATACTTTAAATTCTCCTACTTCTGTGTTGCCCCATTTAGGTAGCTAAACGCCTAACTGTTTGGAATGGAGATAATTGGGGGCTTCAGATCTTAATCTTAATTATTTGTCTGTGAATAGATAGATTTTCAATTCCCTATTGCCTTAACACAACCATCCCTTTTATGACAGTTTTCAAAATCCCATGCCTACCTATAGCTACTCATCTTTTAACTTTTGGTTGCTCAGGGTACCACAGTAAACACCAGGAAGGAGTTCTCAATTCTTCCCTCCTTTGCTTGCTTTTTTTTCTTTTTAAATAGGAAAGAATGGTTTTGAAGTTCCTTCCGTAAATAAAATCGTTGCTAGTTTCTGCCATTTAAATGATAGTATAAGTGGACAGCAAATATAATTAGACCCAAATGTGTAATTTTTCTTTTTATTTAAAGGTTTTCAACTAAATGTTGGGTTGAAGCATTTTAAAATTTAGTTGCTCAGCAGTTGTCAGTTAATGGGGCTTCCATCCCCACTGCATTTTGGAAATAATCAGCATTCTCAAATGCATTTGAGTATTTTCCCTCATTAGGGTAAAGGTGCTTTTCAGATTCTGAAAGTTTTCTGTGTGAAAACAAAACAAAAACAAAATAAATAATAAAAAGTGCCACATACATATGAAGAAAATGTTCTCTTTAATTTTATGAAAACGGTACTTTTTCCTAGATTCATAAGTCAATACATTTAAAATAAGTTTGGTTTATAGAGTTGCAACTGTTTTCAAGGCATTAAGATAGACCCCTAGCTCTTGACAAGCTTGCTTTCCAGCGAAACACACAGATATAATCAAAGTACAGCACAAGTGGCCATAGGAGGGAGCATATTGATTTCAGTAGTGACACCAGATTAAAGCAGTGAATGCTGACTAGGGGAAATAGAGGCTCAAGGAAGTCTGAACCATGGGTCTGGATCCCTAGAGAAAAGCTAAGATTGGATTTCTAGATGTGGACTCCTTTGTCCAGGGTGATTACTGGAGCACTAGTTGTGAGTAAACTTGTATATGGAAAAAAGTCTAGAGCAAGGTAACAGATAGGACCAAGGAGGATGACCAAAAGGGGTGACATCTTGGAATTCCTTGAAGATGGGTGACAGAACTAAATCACGTTGGATAAGAGGATGAAGAGGTGATGGTGGGTGAGTAGTGGGGGGCATGAGCCAAATTACCGTAGTCTGTAACTAGAATGGGAAATGAAAACAAACAAACATCCACTGATGAACAGTCTTCAGAGAACTCTGGCAATGAAGGAGAGAAGGAATAAAACAGCTTAACCAAGGAAGCATTTCTCTTCTTTTAAGGTAAAGAAGGCACAAGCAAGTTACTTTACAGGGAAAAGAAGCCATTGCATGCGCTGTTCTTCTTTCTAAAAGAAAAATATATTAATGTATTACTTTTATAGTGAAATAAACATGAAGTAGCCCCCCAAAAATTAAAGAAAGAAAGAAAGAAAGAAAGGGCAAACCATTACAGAAATTGAGTTGGAGAGACAGGTGAGGGTGATGGGGAGAGCAGGTAATAAGGAAATTCATTTGAAATCAAGGACACACACACACACACACACACACATGCACGCACACTGGAGAAGGAACGAGGGAAGTTCACGCAAATAATGTTAAATGATCTCTACCTTATCATTTGGCAATGAAGAGTGAGATTGAGAGTTTGAGGGAAAGAAAGAAAAGGTTTGGGATTCATTCTCTGTGAGAAGGGGTAGGGAGCCCCTTGGAAATGAGTAAAATGAATGCTAGTGAATTATTAATGAAGCCTATAGGCGTAGTTATGATTTGTAGTTGTTAGCAACTCAGGAGAAGGAATAGAAAAATCTGATGGTTAGTGTTCATCTGAAAGATTAAAAGGGCTGTGGATACTGGGTACTAGAAATAACAAACTTGGGATACCTGATTTGGGGATCTAGATTGGTTGGAAGTACGTGAAGTGTGGGGAAGGGTGCTGTTGGTGACAGGAGTGACATGATAAAGCAGAGGAATGGGAGCATAAACAGAATGAAGAGGAAGCTGAAGTTTCTACATCTGGGATTTAAAAAATACAGGTGTTATGGACAGTAAAGAAACAATGCCTGTAAAATACTAATAACAATGTTTGGCACATTGTGCACTCAAACAGTGTTATCTAATACCATTATTTTTCTATTAAGAGTACAGGATAGATGGAGGAATGGTAATTTCAGACCTTGATGCCATGCAATGACATTAGTCCTTGAGGCAAAGTGGATAGGCAGGTGTGGCTGGAGTGGAGTTCAAGGATCTGTGAGGTTGGGGTTTTAGAGGATGTGGTATCACCTACAAAAAGCTCTTAGTTATGTGCTAAATTCTCTGAAGGTAAGTAAATGATAACTAGTCTTTGTAATTTAACAAACTGATGTGTCTTACTTGCTTCTCCCCAAAACTGTAAAGGAGATACTGTTATCTTTTCCCTTTTTACAGTTAGATTGAGATGAAGATTGCTAAACTAGCAAGTGGTAGAATGATCTTTTGAACGTGGTAATTTTTATTGAAAGTGAATGCCTGTCCACTACTCCATATTATAAGTGGCAATGGCAACCTATAGGTGATAGGTGGAGATGGAGTGCATTTTGAGGGCTGTGCTGTTTTGCATTGAAGAGGAGCAAGGAAGAGGCAGGTGCCTCTTGGTGTGGGAAGTCAGAGGAATCAGCCACTGGAGTTTCAAGGAAAATTGTGTCATCAGGGGAAAGTCCTTCCCAGCTGCTCTAATCATTCTAAAACATATTTTGGTACCATTTTGGGTTTTAATAAATACAAGCTCGCTTGAGAAAACAGCCATCTCTAAGCCTTCTTAGGTCAAGAGGCTGTAATTTTCATACACTTTATAGGAAGGCTTCTTTCTCTTCATAGCAAAACTTTATATGTATAGTATGTTATAGGTGTATCTATTATATTGATATTTATATATCTATATAAATTGCTATATGTATTGTTATATTTGTACATAGATACATCTGTTATATATCATGTGTATGTAGAGAGAAACAGAGACAGACAGACACAAAGCGGGGGAGGTAGAGAGGCAGAGAGGGAGGGAGGGGAATAAAGAGAGAGAGTAAGAGAATGCATGCACATGAGCACAGGAGTGCTGAAGTTACATGGTTATCTTTTCTGGGTTCCTGTAACCACTCTCTGTTTCATTCTTTATAACAATGCTGTTCAGATAAGGATGGGAGTGTGTGTCCTCATCATTTCTGACTCTGAATTGTGCAGAGTAAGACACAGTGACTGATGGGAGTATATATAGCATTCTTCAGGTGTGCTGGACTAGAAAAGACGCTGAGAACAGCTGACTTATGGTGAAGCCAGGTCAGTAAGGACTTGCTGAGCTCTCCGAAAATGCCTTTCAGTATAGTAAATAGTGGAGAGGACATGGCACATCTTGGCCATAGTTTCATCAGCTGAGGAGTTTATAATGTAAAGACACTAAGTTGACCTAATTCAGGCATTACTACGGTCGTTAGAAAATATAGTGAGAGATCTTGGAAAATAAATGAGAGTAGGAAAAACTCAGAGGGGGTGAACCATGAGCTGTGATTTCAACAGAGTAAACAGGGAGGGATGAATGTGGTTTGGCTGATGGAAAAACAGAGGCTATTTCCTGGCAAAACTCAGAACCAGAACAGAGTGAGTTCGTGGGCAGCCAAAACACAAACAGTCATTGGAAGAGAGGTAAAGGCGGAGAGGAGTTGGAAGTAGAGTGCTTTATAAGTGATATTCAGAAATTTGCATTGGATGTGGAGATTTTAGGAAGTAGAAAGAGAGGACCAGAGGGGTCATAAAGAAGATATTTGGAAGTAATATATGTAACAATTTGGAATTAATAGGGACCAGTCAGGGGGAGAAACAGAAGACATCCCAGCATTTCTAGCTTGAGGAAACTAATAGATAAAAGATACAAAAAAAGAAGAGTCAGTAAGAACCGAAGAAATGCTGCTAATTTAGAAATCATGGGTTCTCACCGTCAAGTGTAGAAACTGGCTGAATCTTACCTGTTTAATCACTTGGATTTGTAGTATTTTTCTAACAGATTCAGTATTACCTCTGTACCATCTAGATTTAGTCTCATATCTCAACTTTTGAATGTTTTTTCTTTTTTAGGAGCGATTCATGGAGGAAAGGGTAAAATGGGTGGATAAAATAGTTATTTAAAAGTCCTTTCTAGGGTGTTGGAGCCCCCAAAATCCATTTGCTTTGGTTTCTGGATCCTCTGAAAATCAACCTCACAGGCTTTTAATACACTGATATCACCCAAAAATACTCTGGTTATGGGAATTTTCAAACCTACTTTAAAGTAGAAACATTAGCTTCAACAATTAACAATTTGTCCATTCTTATGTACTGATAGAACTATTAAAAATGCTGTGTGACACAATGAAAAGAATCACATGATATTCCATTATAAGAGCCTGTACACCTACTTTTAAAAAAAAATTGGTAATCAGGGGTGCCTGGGTGGCTCAGTCAGTTAAGCGTCCGACTTGGGCTCAGGTCATGATCTTATAGTTTGTGAGTTCGAGCCCCACGTCAGTCTCTGTGCTGACAGCTCAGAGCTGGAGCTTGTTTCAGATTCTGTATCTCCCTCTTTCTCTGCCCCTCCCCCACTTGTGCTTTGTCTCTCTCTGTCTCTGTCTCTGTCTCTCTCTCTCTAAAAAATAGACAGTAAAATAAAATTTTTTAAAAAATTTGGTAATCATCAAAAACTTAAATTATGAGTTTTTAAATAAAGGGGGCAGAGAGATGTAGAAACAGGGGAAATCAGTTTCTTCAGTGAGTTGCAATATTTTGTAACCTGATATACTTCTCAGTATTGCTTAAGTTAATTCTAAGTCTTCTTTAAAGAGGCCCTAAAATAGCATATATTTTCAAATCACTCAAGAGATCATGAATTACAGATCCTGGAATGATATTCTCTAATACTTAAGAAGTTTGGCTGATAAATTAGAATTTATAATTTGTCATTGAATTAACATGTCTCAAAATTATAAGGTGGTTGGACTTTTATGAAATTATAGTGTCTGTTCGAATAGGACTTACCTGCATTTGAAGACATTATTCATTCATTCATTCATTCATTCATTCATACGCTCATTGAACCAATATTTGAATGCCTGATATGTTCTAGGCCCCGAATTAGGGGCTTAGGATATATTAGCAGTTTGATGTGTTAATAATTCCTATAAGATGATTTTCATTGTGAAATCAATTACAGTTTTCTCTTACTACAAGGGAAACATTACAGATAAGTGAAATTCATAGGTGGTTCCCAAGCTTATGGAGACTGTAGGTTGGCCCAGACAATAGGTTAGTTTAACCTGGAGACAAATAATAGACTGACCAGTTTGTCTCACTTTTTCATTTTGGCTTTATCTTCACACCAGCAGTGAAATGACTAAAAGGAAAGCTGCATAAGGAAAAAGGAAATACAAGGTGACTAGTCACTTCCTGAACACATACGAAATCAGATAGTAGCATCTACTAGTAGTCATTGCTCCGAGTAAACCATTTGGACATTTTTCTAAAATTGGGTCATCTTATCTGCTAAGTTATTGTTTTCAATTCATGTTGTAATTTCATATCAATTTTAAGGATTATGACAACCATTTTAAATATATGTCTTTTTATATTTGACTTACCTGATTCACATAAAATTACTTTTCTGAAACCCAAAGAAGACTGAGAACTGGCACTCCAGGTCCTGCAAAAAGATGGAAATCCATTTGTAAGACATGTAGGTTCGAATTGATGCCGTGTGCCAAAACTGTACTGATGCCTAATCTTGGGAATGTGTGTGTATGTCTCTGTATACATCTGTGTGAGTAAAACCTGATAGAGACGTAACAGTCCAGGATGAATGGTCTGAAGTCCTGTTTGCAACTGACAACTCTAAAGCACCACCAATAGCAAGAAGTGTGGAATGGAGAAATCTGGTACATATCTACAGATTGAGGTTCATCTCCATTTACCCTTTCTTATTACATAAATGCACGGTATAAAACACTGTGGGCGTAATTTGAAATGATTGTAGGGAGATGGCTGACGAGAGGAGCAGACAGTTGAGTTTGTTCTTTTGTAATGGATGCCTTTGTGAGATAAGGGTAAAGTTTCTCAATCTGACACTGGGAGACTGCTCACCGCTTGTAAGACATACTGTCAGATCGCCTTGGAAGAACGGAGTCTGTTCGTCATTGACTTGTAACCTCTTAGTAGCTCTGTGTTCTTATGAAGGTTAAAAATGAGTGTTTGAAAAAATAGATTTCTCCAGTCTAGGCTATGAATAAAAAGAACATGCGCATGCATTGTGTTCATGTACCTGTATGCCATCTCTACAGAGTCTAAGACTCGCCTTTTTCACATTTCAACGTCTCTGAAGTCAGGATCCATCTTATAATTTATGATGTCTTATAATTACTGTTGTCCATTTTTTTTCAAATGTTGACATGTAATTATCAAGCATCTTACAATCAGTTGCATCTTAGATTGCACGCTATACTGTTTATATCCAAGTATTTCGAGGACACTGATCTGAGAGAGATGAGTAGGACCTTTCTCTTCCCCAAGAAGTAAAGCAAGAAGATTTATTCTGACAGTAACAGTTTAGGTCAAAAGAAACCATTTGGTTATGGACTTCTACTTCCTTAATAAGTCACACACAAATGCAAAATGCATCATTTATTACAACCCCTTTTATAATCCCAAGTGATCTAAAAATTAGGATGAAAATTCATCGTGTTTAATCATAATTTGTAAAGCTTATTCTTTTTAAAAAATGTTTATTTAGAGAGAAAGAGAGACAGTGGGTGATGGGGAGAGAGAGAGGAGAAAGAGAATCCCAAGCAGGCATAGCACAATCAGCATAGAGCCCAACACGGGGCTCAATCCCATGAACCGTAAGATCATGACCTGAGCCGAAATCAAGAATTGGATGCTTAACTGACTGCGCCACCCAGGTGCCCATATAAAACTTATTCTTTAAGATTTGATCACTCCAGGGGCACCTGGGTAGCTAGCTAGTTGGTTAAGAATCTGACTTCGGCTCAGGTCATGATTTCATGGTTCATGAGTTGCAGTCCTGTGTCAGTCTCTGTGCTGACAGCTCAGAGCCTGGAGCCTGTTTCAGATTCTGTGTCTCCGTCTCTGCCCCACCCCCTCCAAATAAGTAAACATTAAAAAAATTTTTTTTGAAGATTTGATCACTCCCTTTTTCACATTCAGCTCTTTCTAACTTCAGATAATCATGGTTTTGAAAAATGGTTGAAAATCATTATTTCTGCTACTTGTGTATGTGTGTGTATAAGAAGGCTGACTTGCTTCATCCATTCATGACTCCAACAAAACCTACTATATACAGGACAGTGGGTTAAGAAACTCATCAGAAATTTACAGACTCTTTAAGTCATCTTATAAGACTTTTAAAGCTTAAAGTAAGATGACTCTGCCCTCACTTTTATGGGTAGGGAAGTGTGGAATACAGAGAAAAAACACTATACCATCTTATAGAAGACATAGTCCTGGGGTAGGTTCAGATTTGGAGGCCATGAAACATAGAACTTTGTAATAGATACGGCTAAATATGAGTAGATGGAATGAGTTTATTATTGGTCAGGATGTCCAAGAAGAGACCGTAGAATTCCTTCCATTATTGCAATATTTATTGAATGATTATTATATGCCAGGCACAGGGACTGACCCTTAATAATCCTTTCCTACCTTGAGATTCTACATTTCCGGGCTTCATGAGCTTGGGCATGTTGTTTAACCTAGTTGAGGCTGTGTCACCTGTTCAAAAAAAGTAGAGAATGCCTGCCCTGCCTCCTTCCCTGAGATTTTAATATGGTTACATACAGTAAAGCATTTTGTAAATTGTAACATTTTTATATATTCATTTTTTCTTTAAGTGTTAAATATATTTATACATATATAAAATATTATATACATTGTGTGTGTGTGTATATATATATATACATATATATGTGTATATATATATATATATATACACATATATATATAAAACGAATTTGCAGAATGTCTTCAGAAGTTATCTGCTTCCTCCAGCTTAGAAGAATCTAACATGATTTTAACAATTAATAATCCTTTAGTTGAAACATTATCGTATTTGCCATGAGATCAAGTATTAGGTGGGAAGCTGAAAGGAGGGTGGTTCTGGGAGGATCCATTTAATATGTTGTCAGCATTCTGGGAGTGTTCTTTATAGTTTGGAATTAGGAATTGCTGATGTCATGATCAGTCATATTGTCCTGACAACATCAGAATTTCCTCATTCGCCTTCTCTTCGCTTGGGGAGTATCAATTTGTGACAGGTTTGTCATCAGTTTGCCCCATGTATTAGATAACCCAGAACTAGTCATTCTTAAGGACAATTAGGGTGGGGAATTTTTATAAGCTCTGTATGTAGCCCATTCCAGAACTTTTAACGAAATACTGTAATGTTGAAAAGTTTGCCATCGTACACATTCAACTGAATAGAAATTCATTTCTAATTCTTTATTTTCTTATTTGAACCTTTACATTTATAATTCAGTGGAGAATGAAAAGCTTTTCAGCATCTCTATTTGGACATAATTAATTGTCCTCTCATCCTCTAGACATAGTTTAATGGTAATCTTAGCAACAGAGGAGAAAGGAAATTGTTTCATTGGGTTTTTTTCTTCTGTGTTTTAAAGGCTTGAAAACCTCTTTTGCGCTATGGATCCCAGGTTTTGGATGAACATTGGTTATGTCCCCCAGACACTTGGGGAAGTCTTAGGATAACCTTTTGTGAATCTGAGCTTACATAAGGATTTTGTTTGTCCCATGTACAGTTGTTCACTCTGTACTCTCCACGTTGTCATTTCAGCAGTTGATTTTTACTTATGGAAAGGATATGGTCATTCCAGGTTCAAACTTTGTTTTTCATTATTTTAGAGATTTTTTTTGGCCCTACTTCTACAAATTCTGTTGATACCCTAAGTCCTTTCTGTCTCTTCCCAAGTAGCAAGAGGTGGATGTGATTGCTGTTTCCACAGCATAGAAGCTTCTCCCTTCCTTGCCTCAGCGCTTTGCCTTGACCATAGTTTGCTGACATACAGTAAATGATTATGTTAACTTACATCTCTTTAGGAAAACTGTAACTTCAGAGATCATCTAATATCCTTCATAATTTGTATGTTTTACTATAATTCATGGACAGTTCATTGAATTGAAGTATTGTGAAAACAAACACTTGTTTTCTTATAGGCTTGCTATAGAATGGAGAATAATAGCCCCAATTCTACATTTCCACAGTGCAAGAATATAGAGGATTGAGGCATCCATCCAGGTAATTTAGGAAAACAGTAATCCACAGTAAATGAACAGAGCTCTTTGTCCTGGTTTTCCAAATAGTTGACTCTCCTTTATTTAGTTATAGAATTTGATGCAAATTCAATGTAGTACAAAATAAAACAAAAATCCTTAATTTTTAATTTGTATAACCTTCCCCTGTCCCAGATTGTATTTTTTTTTGAAAAGAATAAGAACCCATATACCTGTTTTTTTAAAGAAACTTTTAAATGTTTATTTTTGAAAGAGAGAGAGAGAGAGCACGTGCGCACTTGGGGGAGGGGCAGAGAGAGAGGGGCAGCCCAATGCAGGACTCCCAGCTCATGAACCGAACCGAACCGTGAGATCATGACCTGAGGCAAAGTCAGATGCTTAACCAACTGAGCCACCTAGGCGCACCCCCCCCACCCATATACCTATTTTTATAGAAAAACTTTGGAAAGAAATCTAACTGACAGAGAACCATTATTCCTGAAATATGAGTAAGCTTTGAATTTTTAAACTATTCTATAAGAGCAAGGCAGTAACTAATTTATGAACAGATTATATCCAAAAGTTTTTTAATGTACGATTTGCTTCAGATTTGCAGGATGTTTCTTCGTAGAGAGGAAGGTCCTAAATGGTGATGAGGATTTTAGTTGACCTAGAAGCATCTATGAATCCCACAATGAAACTAATCACTAATATTGTCTCCCACTACTTTTCAAGGGAAAGTTTGTTTTCAGTTCCAGTGCAGGTTTCTGGAAGTACCTTCCACCTAAATACCATCCTAGCTTCTGGAAGATAGTTCTTCCTGTATCTCTTCCAACTCCTTCCTACCAACTATCCCAGAAAATAAAACTGGTTCAAGAGAGGAGTTACATCTTAGTAACCATCAGTTTGATTTTTTTAATGTTTGTTTTTGAGAGAGAGACTGGGGGTGAGGGACAGAGAGAGAGGGAGACACAGAATCTGAAGCAGGCTCCAGGCTCTGAGCTGTCAGCACAGAGCCCGATGTGGGGCTCGAACCCACAGACCACGAGACCATGACCTGAGCTGAAGTCGGCCGCTTAACTGACTGAGCCACCCAGGTGCCCCAGTAATCGTCAGTTAAAAGAGGTTTAGGAGCTAGTTTATGTCAGAGTATGTATCTGTACCATTTACTGTATATTCTAATACTGAAAAGCTTGCCTACATATTTAACTGAATGAAAACTCAACATTATTCCATAGCCTTTTTTTAAAGTTTATTTATTTATTTTGAGAGAGAGAAAGCATGCACGTGCAGGGGAGGGCAGAGAGAGAAGAAGAGAGAGAGAATTCCCCGTGGGCTCTGCACTGTCAGCACAGAGCCCAACACGGGTCTCAGGGCTTGAAGTCACAAACCCAGATATCATGACCTGAGCCGAAATAAGGAGTCAGACACTTAACTGACTGAGCCCACCCAGGCGCCCCTCCATAGCCTTTTTTATATTTTATTTATTTATTTACTTATTTTTAAATTTATTTTCAATATATGAAATTTATTGTCAAATTGGTTTCCATACAACACCCAGTGCTCATCCCAAAAGGTGCCCTCCTCAATACCCATCACCCACCCTCCCTTCCCTCCTACCCCCCATCAACCCTCCGTTTGTTCTCAGTTTTTAAGAGTCTCTTATGCTTTTCCATAGCTTTTTTTAAGTGACTTGCACAAGGTCACATAGATGGTAATTGCGGAAGCCTCAATATACGCTGAGGTGTGGGCTCTTAAGTTTTCCCGTATGGGGTTTGCACTTGATCCTTAGCTAATAACCATCATTAGTATTGTTGAAGGCAGAGGACTTTGGAGTCAAAGAAACCAGAGTTCAAACCTCAGTTCCATTACGTTTTGGATCTGTGGCCTTGGGAAAGTTACTTAAACCTCTAAGCTTCAGTACTTCCATTTTTTCTTCAGTAAAGTGGGATAATTATTCTTTCTTCATGATTCTGTGTGTGTGTGTGTGTGTGTGTGTGTGTGTGTGTGTGTGTGTGTGTGTGTTTGCGTGTGTGTTACAGAGAGATGGGGCAGAGGACATGCTGAGAGAGTGCCTGGAATATAGTAGTCACTCAATAAATGACAGCTATTATTTATTAGCCCATGCAGAGAAGCAGTAGTAGGGCAAGGACTGTTCTGTTTTGTTCCCCAGAACAGATTTAAGAATCGTCAGGTTATTGCTTGTGGTCAGACTCATCAGGCTATGTTTATGTTGTTCTGTATACCTTCTAGGATTATAGCTGTAGAGCTATAGTTTTATTTTATTAGAGTGGTTTCATTTTTATATACATATGATTTTAGGTATGTCTAGGGAGGCTTTAAATCTAGAATAAGAATCATAGGTTTTTAAAAAGCAAAATAGTAAATTATAGAAAATATTGCAGCTACTTTAGAAATTGGGTACTTTATCAACTCCATTTTGTACGAGGAAAGAAAAGAAATTTAAAGAATCTGCTGACCTCATATTTTTTCTTTCTTTTTTTTTTTTTTTCTCTTTTGCTGGGAGCCAGAGGCTTTGTGAGCTTTTAAACCTAGAGACTCTCAAATGTAAATAATTTTTTAGTGTGAACTGCTTATGCTAACCAATACCATGTGGTTATATTTTATTCATTAAAGATTGTAATTTGAAATAATGTTGGGTGAATTTTCCCTCAATTCCTTTCTGTTTTTAATGTGATCCAAATAAAAAAAGGTGCCTGGAGTGCTTTAAGCAGTGATATAGGGATAGAATCTATTATAAATCTATTCTTTTGTTGATAGAGGTGTTCTTTCTTACCTCATTGGACATCTTCTCTGTCCCCATTTTTTTATTTCTTGCAAAGCTTAGCTTCTTCACTATACTTTCTTTGTAGTAATTTCATTCAAAGGCTCCTCTCTGCTGTGGGGCTCAGTAATGTGCGTGTTGGAATGAGGGGGTTCCCTGGCCTTTTGATCATTTGTCATCTGCTCCCTTCAGGGAGTTCATCGATTAGCAATGATTTCAGCAGCGATTGCCCCAAATCTGCATCCTCTCTCATACAAGCTGTTTGTCTCAAGTTCTGTTTTTCAGACCATCTGCATAGTGCTTCTTTCTAAATGTCCCTCAAACAAAACATTTATACATCTGAGCTTCCCACACCCATGTTATGTATCCTGTATTGATCTTTCTCTCTGGCGGACTCCCATAGCACATACTTGTCTAGACCACTTGGCTGGTACTTACCACTTAATGCCTTGCATTATTAGTGTAGAGCAACTCGGGTGCTGTAGGGGTTACCAGTACTCACCTGGGAACTGGAACATTACTTATAAGGCTTTGTGGAGATACAGCATTATAGAGTTAAAGGAGCACAGGATGAAGTCTTTTAACCCTAGCCAGATCTAGATTTTAACACTTGCTAGCTGCTTACTAGCTATGGGTAGGACAGTCAGTCCTACTCTTTTTCCCCTGTCATCTGTAAATGGAGCCTAGTCACCCTTCCCACTTAATAGGGTTGTTGTCAGAGCTTTATAAATGAAAGTCACATTTTCAGATTGTTTCTTAGGACAAATGTCTCCTAAATTCAGATTCTCAAATTCTAGTTATATAAATGCTTGGAAGTCACAGGTCCTATGTCTTCCATGAGATTGCAGGCTTCTGGTTCTACTGATGGATGACTCCATCCTTATTGTCCTCATTTGCAGACTCCTCCTGCCTTACAGAGTGTGATCTCTGATGCTGGCTCACAGTCTCCCCATTCATACAGAAATCGTTCTGGTCCAATACAGAACTTCTTTAAAGGAAATGGGACAAAAACAAATGTAGGAGAAAAACTTCAGGGCACCTCGGCTATTGAAACAGAGCTTTGCCACACTTCTTTTTTAACCTCTAAAAGTGAAGTCTGTGGTATACACAGTCATAAGAAAGCTCTTTTTACTTGTTGTCCTTTCCAGCTATATACCCTTGCTCCGGCTCTTTGATGGTCAGCCAGACTTGCTAAGCATCAGTTATTTATACAGTACACCCACTTAAATCTACAAACCACCACTATAAAACCTAGAAAAACAATAAGAACAACAGGCATTTATTGAGTTTGGCCCTTTTGTTGGTATAATGTATATATACTTAAGACAATCTGTTCGGAGTCTGGGACTCAGAGAGGTTAACTAACTTGTCCCAAGCCATGTGGCTCGTAAGTGGGAAGCTGAAATGGGAAGCCAGATCTGTCTGGCTGTTTAAATTTTCTTCCTTGGATTGTGAAATACAGATTCACTTAAGCCATCTGAGGAAGGGGGGTGGGGTTAAAGTATACACACGGAGGGGCTGGCTATTGGAAGCCACAGCAGCTCCAGGGACTGCTGCTCCCTTCATCATCTCACGGCCAAGTGCTCACCCGCTCCTGGCATCTGCTTTACTCTGCTTGCTGCCAGTCAGCTTCCTGTTTACTCATAGTTTCTGCTGCTTCATAACCTTGGCTTACATATGGCTTTGGCTTTTTGTCGCCTCAATTCTACCCCCTGGCGCTGTTGCAGTTTCTGCCCCTTTCCTCACTAGTTCAGCCTTTGGAGTTTTCTGAATCAAATTCCCAAGGGTGAGAATCTGATTGGCTCTGCTCCTTTTTTTCAATCCAAGCCATGTCATAGGTCACTGGCCTGTCTCTGGATTGGCTGCTCCTGGGTCAGATTCTCATAACTTTACCCACCAGCTGAGCTGGAGGTGGAGGGTGTTGTAGCAAAGTCTCAGTTTCCCTTTCAGGAGAATGAGCATTTACAGGACAGATTCCAATGTTCTTCCCATGATAACTTGCAGTTTCTCTGGAATGTTTCCTTGATTTGTCTGTCTTAAAACATATTTGTTTCAAAGGTCAATAAACTTTTCCAGATGAAGCTCACTAGGATCTATCCCTGTAATCATTTACAACTAAGCACTTGTAAATATCTATAACTGATTATGTATATACACATGGTTTCATATATCTGTTATTTCTTTTACATTGGAATCATTTGGGCTTTAAGCATCACTTCATTACATTTTACAGTCTTTGGGGCTATCTTCTCCTTTCTTTATAATGCCTTGCTTAGTTAAGAGTACCTACCTAAGTCTGAAACTTTTGAACCCTGGCTGGTAGACACCGTTTTAAAAAATGGTCTCTCCTTGTATGCCATTCATCATTATAAGATGCTATGTATTTTTGATATTTAGATATCCTTTTCATTCTTAGAAATACAGTCCTTTTAATGTTATTTATATTTAATAAGAATACAAATGTATTCTTTAATTACTTAGTATAAAATATTCTAAGTATATTTTAGTGTTCTAATTTAAAGTTTGTTATCACTTGAAATTTTGCCTTATCCCTGTAAAACTACTGCAGGGTTTCAAATCAAATCTTAGCATTCTAGAATAGCACAACATCAAAAATACCTTAGAGCAGAGCCATAGAAAAATTAATCTATGCTGTTCTTTGTGGTTTAGATTGTGGTTTCCTAAGAGACCAATCATGACAACTGAGGTTGTACATGGAATTTTTTCCATAGATGACCTGCCTCAACTGCTGGGGTCCTGGGCATTAAGTTCTCAGGAAAAGGTACCTATAACCTGAACAGTTCTACCTAAAACCTTATATTTTATACCTGTGGTTAATAACTTGCAGTAAAGTGTCCTAGTTACAGGTGACAGCAAAGCAGCGGCTGAGACAATTATAAACTTATGGAGTAGGAGGAAATAGTTCTAGCATATATATTAACACGCAATTGAATGTTAGTTGTGCTGTTTTTTTAAAGCACTTTAAAAGGACAGATATGTTTCTGTGAATTTTATCTAGCAAGTTCTTACTTGTCTATGGTGTACCTAGTACTGTGTCTAGAATAAGGTCCTTTGCTGCTGCTGTGTATTTTGTGTATATGGTTGTTTTAAATTGGGTTAAACTTGCGAGTCATCACTTCTGCTGGAGAGCATTGGGAGCATCTTGGAGTACGGAGGTAGCTAAGTCACCAGCAGGTTATTGAAGATAGATACTTTCAGTTCTTTGTTGCTGAAAAAACCTTTGGCCTCAGTTTTTTTTTTTTTTATTTTTTAAGTTTATTTACTTAATGTAGTATCTCTACACACAATGTGGGGCTCAGTAGCCACAGCTTTGCTAGTAGACTCACTTTGTTTTCCTTATGGCAGCCAGAAGTTGAGTGCCTTCACTTCTTAGAGGAGTTAGGATTTTTCATTTTCATGGCAGATGGCCCCTTCCAAGGCGTTAGATCAGCGGCCAGGAAGAACTTTGTAATACCACCCTGATACTACCCTGTAATACAGCTGAACCGGCCATCGTGACAGATGGCAAGCCTACTTCAGTGGCCTGTCCAGAGCCTGCGGGCTCTGCCTGTAGGACTTGCTGTAGAAGCCTTCTGCAATGCACAGGTTCTAGGCTTGATACACCAAAGCGAAAGTGATCAAGAAAAGGGGCATCTTGAGACGAGTTAGATAATTTCAACAGGGAAACAAAGGAAACTACCCCCACCCCCACCCCGTCCCTCTTTTACAGTTTCTGTGCCCTCTCAGAGCACGTTTGTGTGGCATCTAGTAATTAACGTATAGAAGGATTACACTATTCCAGTTTAAAGGAAGGCTTACCAAACCATTGGCCTTAAGTGATTTTTGCTATTTGATATTGTCATCTTGAAGGTAAGCTTGTAAACTCTGGCAGAACTTTACCGTGCGTATTTGCGTTAAGAGGGTTGGGAGTGTAGACCTGTTTTCCCGTGCTAAAATTTTAGCGTTGTGAATTGGGGAAGCGCGGATTTGCAGAGGTTTGGTGGAAGGCTGGTTTGTTGAAGTACGAGGGACTGCCCGCACCCTTTGGAGAGATGGCGGGGGCGGGGGTGGGTGGTAGTTTGGAAGGATGAAAGAAAAGAGAGACCCGGGACTGGTTCAGTTCCTACCCAGGTGTCATTGTGCTCTCCGAAGCCATACCCTTAAAAGGGGCTTCGAGCAGGGGTGCAAAGCTGCCTCTGGTGCTTAGGCAAAGAGCCGAGGGGAAAAAAAGAAAAGAGGAGGGGGGTGGCTACTCCAAGGAATGTGCGGCACGCGGGGAGCCAGACCCAACCATTGCACCGGAGCGGGGGCGCCGGCGGCTACCCTGGCCGCGCGGCCCCGGCCCCGGCCCCAAGCGCGGGAGGGAGCGTGTGGGGGCCGATCGGCCGGCGGGGCTGCGGGCGCCGCGCCCAGAGGGCGGGCGGGGAGGCGCGGGTGGGCCTGGGCGCGGCGCGAGGCGGTGCGCGGCCGCCTCCCCGCCCCCGGCCGGCGCGCTCTCGGGGCGGTGGTTGAGGCCGCGGTAGGTGGGGACGCGGCGGCGCTGCTCCTCCGCTGCCGCCGGGAGAGTCCGCGGCGCCGCCAGCTCCGCGCGCGAACTCCCGTCCATGGCACGCAGGGCGGCGGCCGCCGGAGCTGCCCGAGTCTCGCTCGCCGCCGCCGCCGTCGCGCCTCACTTTTAGGCGAGTCCGGAGGTTGAGGGCGGAGGAGAAGTCAGCCCCGAGCTGCAGCCCCCGCCGGCCGCCGCCGCGCGGCGAGAGGGAGTTCCCAGAGCGGCCGCGGCCCCGGCCGGCCCCTCCTGCGCCCTCCCCCTCGCGGCGAGGCTGCCCCGCGCCCGCGCCCGCCGCCCGCGCCCGCCGCGATGATCTTCCCCAGCAGCAGCGGCAACCCCGGGGGCAGCAGCAACTGCAGGACGCCCTATCGCAAGCAGGTGAGGCGGCGGCCGGGATGCCGCGCCGAGGCCGGCCGCCCGGCTTTACAAAGGGCGCCAGCGCTCGGCCGGACACCGCTCTCCTCCTCGGAGGGACCGGACTGGGCGGTGACCTTGTTTCCGAAGGAGGCGGCCCGCGGGGACGGCTCGGGCCGGTGACCTTAGCAGGGGAGATGCCCTCGTCTCCGCCGGGCCGGGTGGGACGAGGAGGAAGGGGAAGGGGCGGTGAGGCAGCCGGAGCGGAGAGCGCGGGGCCAGGGTCTTCTCCCAGCTCTGCAACAAGTTTGGTTTTTTTTCCCCCCCTGAAACCTTTGTGTGTAGAAGAGTACGATAATAAGTGGTAACATTGGTTTGCAACAGTCTTCACTCGGAACCTGAAAGAACCTGCCTGATTCATAGCAAACCCGGAAGACCAGTGTGTGTGTGTGTGTGTGTGTGTGTGTGTGCGCGCGCGCGCGTCCCCCCCCCCCCCCCCGATATATATTAAAAAAAAAAAAGACGAAACAGGAACTTCTGTCACTTTCTCAAGGTTTTCAGTTTTCAGAAGCACAGGGAAATCCTGTGACATCCTAGTTGCAGAGATACTTGGATAAGCCTGAGTCATACACATGCCTTTTCCTATTTTAATACCGTTTCATACATTTTTTAACAGATTGAACTCCAAAGGCACTTTAGTGGTTAGATCGAAATCCCCTGCCGGGAAATAGGAGTGGAGCTGGGAGCTTATAGTTTTGGCCTTTTGTTTTGTTTTTCATCTTTGTTTTTAAAAGAAGGTTACTGAAGCCATGTTGTGATAAATCTCACAGAGCCTTTCAGCAGCAGCAATAACAAAACCTAGCTTTAAATTATGTAAAAAATGTGCAGGTCTGTTTAGAAAAGGTTAAACTGATTTAGAGGTCAGTGGCAAGAGGCTTGTTGAGAAAACAAAAACACGATTGCAGATATTTTTCTTCCATAATAAATCTCTTGTCTACATCCTTAGCTACTGAGACAAATCAATTAAGTTATTATCCCAATAATGATACAAGTGAACTCTATCCTTCCATCCAGACCGTGGCTCTGTTAAGATCATGACAGATGCCTGGTGATGCCTGGTGGCTTTCCTAAAGACATTCACAGGATTATTGATTATATTTAGTCCTTTTTGTTCTCAAAGTCATTTGGTGGGGGGGTATGTCTTAGCATAAGTACATGTCAAAGTAGGGCTAATTTGATCAAACAGTTATGGTGTCACAAAGTATTGTTTTCCAGTCTTTGGTTCTTTTACTTGTTAGCTTTCCCTTGAAAAGGCAGTAAACACACCCTTGTCTGAATGCCCTGGTTGCCCAAGTCAATGTAACTTTTACCTGGTTTAAGAAAAGCTCTCTCTCTTTTTTTTTCATGAAAAAAAAAAAGTGCATTTCTGATTTGTCTGAAGTATAATGCTAAAATTGTCGAGATTCAAAACCAGGCATCTCTAAACTCATTTCGTGTGGCCTCATTTAAAATAAATGTACTGGGATCTAGCACACTTACATCAGCTTCACCCATGATGCCAATTCACAATAAATATTCTTCTCTTGAACCCTCCCCCCCCCCACCCCTCTCTACCTGAAAAGATGGCTAATTATGTAAAGGCCTTGTGTATTCATTTATTTATTGTCAAAACCCGGCGGGGTGTTAGCTCTGAAATGGGGAAAAGGCTCTGAGGGCGAGGCCCTTTTGCTGTGAGGGGCTGGAGGTTTTGTGTGTAGAGGGGGACAGCCTGCTGGTCTGGAGCACGCTGATAAGATGCTCTTCTTTTCACTGGGCTCTCCTTAGATTCAGAGACTAAAAGGGCTGACTGAATCAGAAAAACAAACAGACTTTCTTTTTTCTATAGGCAAAGAAAGAAATGAATGTGTAGGCATTATACAGACACAAGACCCCGGGTACCAGTGGTATTTGAGTCAAAGGTTTCTTTTGTTAGTATTTAGCCATTCACTGGGAAAGCACACTTCCAGCGTGGGGACCTGGTTACCATGAGTGACTTTGTGATCTCATCCTGGCTTCGTCTAAACGAGAAGTGCAATTAATGCTTTTTGTAAGATTTTGCGATGTTAAGCTTGCACCTTTCAGTTCACATTAATTTGTTCATTCTGATGAAAGAATAGGTAAACTTTAGGTGTCTAATGTGGTTTGATTTTAATCTAGAAATATAGCTGATTTCAAATAATTTGCCTAAAGAAAAAATTGAGTATGAGGAATACCTAAAAGTCACCTTTGGAAAATGATATGAAAATCATTTTTTTCCATATATGTTAGTAGTAGCTAACCATCATTGAGCACCTCACTGCCTGCTGGCCAATGTGTTAAGTGCTTTAGGTGGATTAACTAATTTTAGTCATCTTGACAGTCCTATGAGGTGGGTAATAATATCTCCTTTGCAGTTAAGAAAACTGAGGCATAGCTTAAGTAGCTTGTCCAGTCTGGACAACCCAAAGGCAGGATTTAGATAGACCCTGGCAGTCAAGCTCTTAAAACCACCACACTGCAACTGCCTGCTTATGTGCACATGTCAATAGAAACTCACACGGAGCTCATCTGCATCACTGCCTATTGCCTTTCTCATCTCCAAAGTTCAGTTTAGGGATTCCTCCTGCCTCTTTTTTTTTTTTTTTTTTTTTTTTTTTTTGAAGGGAAAGGGTGGAGGTTGTGAGGTTGGAAGCAAAGAATGAGGTGAATGGATGATATGGATGATGGGTTCGTGATATTTGAAAGCAGCATTTGTGTCAAAGTATTGTTTCAGTGGAGACTGTACAATGTCTTTAAAAAGTTTGTATTTGACATGTATAGGAGTCAGGCAGTTTTAGTTCAGTGCTCATCTCCCTCCTGCCCCATGTTGTATATCGAGGGCATCAAAAAGCACTGATGTCTGTCATCATCTCGGATAAACAGGATTTTCCTGCATCGCAGGCCTAGGAGCGCATTAGAAGTACACCTGCTTGGCTCAGGTCAAAGTGAGAGGCTTTGAGTGAAGTGATAACCCAGTAGGCAGTATGTGGACAAAGATGGTTTATTCAAGTCTCGGTGGAGAAGTGTGTACATCCTGTTATTGTTGCCTATGACTTTCAGATACACAGTATTTCTTAAGCATATCCAGTCTGTATGAAAGTGCCCCCACAGTCTAAACAAAAAACATTTATCAGGACCTCTGTAGCTGTGAACCTATTTTATTGTGTTTCAAAAAAAGAAAATGCTTTATGCTACAGCCTTGAAATAGAGAAAATGAATATTTCGATTTTTCTTTGAATTCTTTTATTAGCCACTTCTCTCTCCATGTTTTGTGACTTCCACTTTAGAACTGCCTTCTCGGGGTAGTTGACTCAGTTATGTCCTGTAATTTGGCTTTTACAAACTGGCAGGTAGCAATTCCTTTCTTGCTGTATGCCCTAGTGATTTGCATTGGGGCCTTTGAGGTAGAGGGGTGAACACAAGAATTTGTGTGTGTGTCTTTTTCTTTACAAATGATATTGCCAGCAAATAGCTGTACTTGTTAAGTGTTGCTAACTTTTGATGAGTGAAGTGCTTATCTCCCCAGTTTAAGTAGATTTACATAGTTTGCTGCTTTCTTGAAGATTAACTGGGTGTAGCTGCACGTGAAGAATCCAACAGTGATTCAGTGTTTGGCCTTGTTGGAGGATGACATACAAAGCTGTTGATTAATCCTCTTCAAGCACTTTCTGTTCACAGCAATCGATGTGTAGTAGATTGGGTTTTGTTAAGTTTGAAGATTAAAGTTGTGCATAGAAATACTTAAGTTAAAAAAAAAAAAAGAAATATTCAAATGAACACTCAGCTACTCCCGGTTTGTTGCTTTGAGAAGAAGGTAAACATACTCAGGCCGTAGAGATTGGCAGTTTAGGGGAAGGTAGCAGAAAATTAAATTGGCGTGCATAAGTAAGGTCCTACACTTTTTTTTTTTTTTTTAAGCTATGTCAGCGTCTTGGTGATTCAGTAGAATTTATGAATCAAGGAACTGTGTTTTAAACATGTATCCATAGCCATTTGAAAAGTACAGAATTCTCCATCTGTGATCACCCACTTTTTCTGCTGGGCATCCCTTTTGGCAGCTCACTACATTTTCTGTAGTTCACTTCGGGTTTTGAACACATCTCTTGTTTTCGTTCATTCTTCCCTTTAGAGACTGATGTCAACTGGGCTTCCCATCTATTGGCAATACTTGTCAAGCCCTTTCTTGGTGGTGTGTGTGCGTGGGGGGATGGGGAGGAGTCTGTCTTTCCCACGTTTCTGAGAATATGTTTCCAAAGCACTCCACCAAAAATAAGTATTTAAAGATATATAGATGATATTCCCTCCCAACCTCAACTATATTTAATCTTCACAACATCCATAGAAAGTAGAGAAGGGTCAGGAATTTGGAGGCAGTGAATTTCAGTGGCCTAGTTGGTGAAAGCTAGGTCTCTGCCATCAAAGCTGTGTCTGCCACCAGGAGAAGGAGAAGGAAGCCCAGCTGTAGCCCCACTACACTTCCCTTTACTTGGCCTCCCAAAGACATGTGGCACACAGAGCGTCCCAGATTTCAGCTTTGGGAAGTGTAGCTCTGTAATTTATTCGTGTTTTTTTGTTTGTTTCATAAAGGCCTTTACTCTAGGGTTGTAAGATAACATATAGGATGCCAAGTTAAATTTGAATTTCAGGTAAACCATGAATAATTTCTTAGTATATGTATGTCCCAAATATTGTGTAGTATTGTGTATTTTTATTCGCTCAGTCCAGCAACCCTGTCTCCTGGACTTCTTACAACTAAAATTCATAAAATATCATATAAATCGTATAAATATAAAAAATCATAATGATAAGCCCTATTATTCCTACTTTTTCCACTAAAATTTTGTCTCGTAGCCTATACTTTGAACCCTGATGATAAGGCAGATTTCCCCTTGTAACTTCTTTAACTGTTGCTCAGCCTAATTGAAAGACCCTGGCTTATGTGCTGGCTCTCCCACTTGAATGCTTTCCCCTTAACCTGTCTACGTCTCTGTTTCTGTTAAGGAGAGAGTAGTGCCCATTCCACAGGGTTGTTGCTGTCAATCCTTCTGGGAGGTGCTATTATTATTAATGTCCCCACAGAGCAAGCAACAGCGGGTGGTCCTGAGAGGCTCTGTGTGATCTGGGAGACCTTGACACAGCCTCTAAGAATGGACTATGTTTAGAAAGTGGGGATAGCCTCCAAAATGGTAAGGACCTGGAGCTTGAAGATGAGATTCTTTAACCACTGGAAGGAAAGAAAAAGAAAGAGAGGAAGGAAAGAAGGAAGGAAGGAACCACAAAAGTAGAAAAGTGCATTCCACCATATTTTAAAACAACTATTTCTGTATTGTGCTCTTATTAGCAGAGTTTGCCTTCTCTTTGGGAGAGAAAGCCTTCAATCTTCATGTCTTTATTTATGCAAATATATGATTGGAGAAGGAAAAAAAAAAGCATTGATCACTTTTATCAGTGAGAATTGCTACCTTTTAATTTGAGAACAGATTTGATTATTAGTATATGCATGATGATTTCCTGAATTCTTTCCTTTGTCTTGTTTGTATATTTGGTTTTCAAAGACGCCATCTCTGCATTACTCAGAAAAATAAACATTTTTTTTTTTTGTCCTCGGACGTCTGTAGGTGTTTGGTGGGTGTTTGTTTTTAAACTCACATCTGTAGAGAATGCTTTGCTTAACACATTCTAAAAGCTTAGTAAATTTTGAAATAGGATAGACATACCATGAGCAAGAAAGCAAGCTTTTTCTGGAGTAAAGACAAGGTGAAAAATTAAATGGAGCAAACTAAATTCTGTGTTCAGGTAATGAATCAATATAGCTATTGTTTTTGTTTTAAGCTTGCTTATTTTTTAAATTTAAACCCAAGTTAGTTAACATATAGTGAAATAATAATTTCAGAAGTAGAATTCAGTGATTCATCACTTACATATAACACCCAGTGCTCATCCCAAGTGTCTTCCTTAATGCCCATCACCCATTTAGCCCATCCCCCACTTCCCTCTCGCAACCTTTAGTTCTCTGTATTTAACAGTCTTATGGTTTGTCTCCCTCTCTGTTTTTATATTATTTTTGCTTCCTTTATGTTCATCTGTTTTGTATCTTAAATTCCACGAGTGAAATCATATGATATTTGTCTTTCTCTTGCTGACTTATTTCACTTAGCATCAATATAGCTATTGTTATTTAACACTTATTAAATGGCATCAGGGACAGAAAAACTTGATGTGATACAGAGTAGTACCCTAGTTAAATAGAATGATGTTTTGGTTCCACCTTATTTATTTAAACATATAGAATTTCAAAACACTGTAGTATAAACACTATAGTATAAGATTATATTCATATTTGTTAATTGTACATACGCTACAGTCTCAAAAATGAATTTTAAAAAAAGGACTGGAGGGAAATTGCCAAAATATTAACAAATATTTTCCTGTTGGTAGGCAGAATCACTAGTGACTTATTTTGAGAGATTGTTTACATTTTTTTCAACCTTCCAGTCCTTCTTGCTTCCCACAATAAATATATAATTCTTTGGTTGTCAAGAAAAAAATAAATGAAAAATGAAAAAAACTTAGAAAATTGTATTATTTTTCATGTCTAAAACTTGTGAACATCCAAGAAATTGATGTCATTGAGAATTTCAGCAAGTAGCATATAGGCATTATTTGTTTCTGTGCCTGAGCCTTGAGATGTGGTCCTTTCCTATTTTTTATGAATTTCTATTCTTATTTTTACTGAAAATTATTAATAGCATCTTTTTGGAAATCACTTTTACTGATGGATAGTTTTTTTATATTTATGAACTTAGTATTTTCCTGTTTCATTTATTTTTATTTTTTTATTTGTAATTTTTTAAATGTTTATTTTGGAGAGAGAGAGCAGGGAAGGGGCAGAGAGAGAGACACACACAGAATCTGAAGCAGGCTCCAGGCTCTGAGCTGTCAGCACAGACCCCGACGCGGGACTTGAACTCACGAGGTGCGAGATCATGACCTGAGCCAAAGTCAGATGCTTAACCGACTGAGCCAGCCAGGGGCCCAACTATTTTATTTTTTTAACTGACTCCTTTCTTTTTGTTTTTAAGTTTATTTATTTTGAAAGAGAGAGGCAGAGAGGAGATAGAGAATCCCAAGAAGGCTCTTCACTATCAGTGCAGAGCCCGATGTGGGACTCAAAACCCACAAACCATGAGATCATGACCTGAGCTGAAGTCAAGAGTTAGATGCTTAACTGACTGAGCCATTCAGGCACCCCAATATTTTCCTATTTTAAACACACTTAAAATACGCTTTGTATGTTCTGATGTTTTAAAAACATTTATCTACACCAGTTTATCTACATGAGTCAGTAAGGGGAAAATGTAGCTATATATATGAAATTTCTTATCCTAGATTATTTTTCCAGAAAATAGCTATCCTAAATATTGAGGAATTGACCATTATCGTCTCTGTTTTCATTTGACTTATAGTTGCACTTAAACAGAGCTGCTTTGGGGGCAGATTCCCCCACATTTAACTTCTACGTAAAATGTGAAAAACGAGACTGTTCTACTACTTATGTCAGAATCCTTTGGATTTATTTTATTATGAATGCTCATGACTATCTTCATCACATACTTCCTTTTTAGTTTTAGCTTTTTGAAAGGGCAGTGGAGTGGGAGGTGTGGCTTCTTTACAGTCGTCTTTAATTTATAATGGAACATGAGGTTTCAGTAAGAAATACACTGTTCAGATAATGTCAGCACTTTAGAAGCTGTTGTTACTGTGTAACCCAGGGGGATTTTCAGTATATCAGGGGAGTTTTAGATGTGCACCGTGTAGAGGCTGCGAGGCTCCAGAGTGAGAGGAGGAGGGAGCCTGAGGGAGGAAGGAAGAGGTGGGGGCTGAGAGAGAGAAGGAAAGCAGTATTGCCTTGTCTGGTTCTTACCGTGCTAGTGGGTAGGTCACTTTACAACATCTGCTCAAGTCTCATTGTTTCGGTGCTGTGTACGCAGGCCGAGCGCAAATATGTAGCTTTGTGTTTTGTATTATCTCAGATTATTACATTACGTTGTTTTCTTCATGTCATTCTCATCACGTAGAATTTCCTTCAGCTGTGTTCGAAGACAAGCTCTCTGTCTCTCCCTCTTCGGACAACTGCCTCCAAATGGCCATTTTGGAAGACCATTCATGATCAAACCAATCCTACCTAGTGAAAGATTCTAGAAATGACATTGTCTTTACTTTCTCTCTGTGTGTTCTCAGTTTTATAGGTCAGATGCGTCAGACCAATTCCAAGGGAGTGGATATGTTCTTTAGTTTAACTGGAAGTTTAACAGACTCCAAAACATAGAGTTAAATAATTATTGAGTATGTAACCTAACTTAATTGGTTTTGGGAACAGACATCATTCTGTAGGAAGTAAGCTGGTGGCATACAGGGGATACACTGCATCAGGGGAGAGGCTGTGCAGGGAAACCAGTCAGCTAGCTGTTAAAATAGATGGGAGATAGTGAGGACCCAGAAGAAGGCAGTTAAATTGTAGACAAGAGGAACAACCAAATTTTATAGACATTTGAGTACATAAAGCCCCTAAAATTGTATGTAAAATGTAAAACCTGGGGAGAGGTTCCCAGCTTTCATCAGCTTGCCAAAGGGATCTGTGTCCTCCAAAAGATTTTATGACCACATGTGGAAGGAGAAGAAGAACTTAAAGATGATGCCAAATTTCTAACTCAGGAGATGGGATCGTTGGTTACATCACGGACGGTGACATTTCAGGCGGAAGGAACATTACAGCAAAGATGGAAGATGGAAAGCATGGGCTTTATTAGGGGAAGAGTGAGCATTTCAGGATGGCCAGACTGCAGGGTACAGGTTGGAGGGCAGAGGGGGATAGGGTCTAGTTTGCTAGAATGGCTGGATGGGAGAGCCTGAGTTTAGCAGGTGGGGCCCTGGTTGAAATAAAGTTGTAAAAGGGAGTAGTGGCAGTGTGGGTGTATTAGATGGGATGGATTTAAGATACTGTACACACAAAAATTGACGAGAATGGCTGGTGACTGGATGGGAGGTTGCTTAGTAAAAGATCCTAGGTTTCTAGTTTTAGATGATTAGGAAAATGAAAAGTCACTGCAGCCTTGCTTGCTCTGGTCTCAGTGGTAAGGAAGAACCCCACCATTCTGATACAGAGATTTTCTACATTTTTTTATGTGTTAAAATAAGTACAGGGAGGGGTGTGCTAAATTCCAATGCTCAGACACCAGGGATGCAAAAGGCCCTTGCGTGTGCAAGTCAGTCTCATTAAGGAAGAATCGTCCAGCCTCAAGGGCTAATAGCGCCCACAGTGTGAACCACTGTACGAACACACTTTGCATCAAGGAGATGGTTGTAAACTTTTTTTTTTTTTTTTTTACTACTCTCCTCCTGGGATTGCCCTAAAGTCGGTATAGAGGCTGTGTCACATGGGTGCATGGATTTTCATGTTTGACTAGACCCCCACATTCTCTGGAGTGCAGCATTTATACAGCAAATCTTTTCCTTGATGGTACATGTCATCTATGCTGTGGAGTCATCAATACCATCTATAGCGTGGCAAGTACATTCATTTTGTTAAAAGATCTCTCACTTCAACCACTTCAACAGAAGTACGGAAGATGGGTGGATAGGGTGCTTCAGGGGTTAGGATGTTCATCCTACCACACTAAAACTTTCTGAGGAAAGCCAGTGAGCTCGGTTTGCCCATCACCCTGTCACACATTACCCTCCCCAGGTAGAACTGGAGCTGTGGACACAATACTCAGAACCTCCTGAAACTTAAGAGGTGGAGCACTGCGTATAGGTTAAAGCACTCCGGGGAAACAGTATGTCCAGAGGAGTCTGGATGGACCTGGGGAAACAAAGATTCTGTAGCGGGAAATGTTGGGGGAATCCAGAGTGTCACAAAAGCCCAAGAAGAACAAAGCTTCAAGAAAAGATGGTCAGCTCTGTTAACAGGTTTCCTGGAGGTCAGGGAAGACAGAGGCTGAGTAAAAGGCTATTGGAAATAATCTATTGGGAGGTCTTTGAAAGCCTTTGAAACAGAAGTTTCAATAGAATAGTATGTGTGTGGTGGGGCAGGGAAGGGAAGGCAGGTGTGAGGGTTGTAGAAAGCACATTCCAGAGGGTTTAAGGAGTGAATAAGGGAGGAGGCTGTGTCTTTAGAGAAATTAGGTGTCCAAAGGAAAGAGTCCCTTCAGACCGCCTTGAGAGAGGGTTATCTTAGTATCTGACTATGGATGTAGGGTAGAGCAAGGTAATAGAAAACAGAGGGAATAGGTGGAAATAGATCTTTAAGAAAGATTGACTCAAGGTTAGTCTTAAAGGAAAGGGATCTGAGTGAGTTTCAGGTCAATGATAACTGGAAGGAGGAGGTTGGGAATGCTAGGGATGTCAAGGAGAAGTAGGAAGAACAGTGAAACTCAGTCCTTTAAAAAGCTTACATTTCAGTAAAGAGGCTAGGTCATCTGTTAAGATTGAAAAAGAGATGGTGGGGGAGGGATTGTAATTCTAGGCTTAAAGAGTATGACAAGATTTGGAATAATTACTTTTGGGAATTTGGTGAGTATTCAAATCAAGTAAAAAGATGACTGAGCTGTAGTGAGGGCCTCTGGGAGTTCAATAGTCTGAGTTGGCAAGATATTTTGACCCTTTTCCAGCAATAAATGGGGGAAAAGAATCTGGGTAAAGAGGGTTTGGCATTGCTAAGGTGAATCTGTACAAAAATTGAAAGCACTGTTATGGAGGTTAAAGAGACAGGTGAAATGAAAAGACATAATAAACTTTGGGAACAGGGAAGGGCATGCAGGTTGTAATAAGATAAAAAGACAAGTCCTTTGGAGTGAAGGAAGGAGAAATTTGAGAGGATGTTCTGGGGTCAAGATCTTGAAGGTGGAGAAGTTTCAGGATGTTACCTTGTAGGGCTGCGGGGAGGATTAAATGAGATAATGTGTCTGGCAGGCAGTAAATGCTCAGGTGGTTATAATTATACAGATGTGGCTCTTGTATAGTTTATACCTCCCTATCTCTACTGTTATAATATTTGTGTAAATCAAATCATATTTCAAACAGACTTCAACGAACCATGAACCACAAACCAAAATAAAATACTGATTTTTTTTTAACTGAACCACAAGTCCAGCTTAAGTTTTAAAATACACTGTCAAACTGTTTCAGAATATCTGAGTTGCTTTTGAAGAAAAAAAGGTGGAAATGGGTGTGGATCCCAACTCCATCACTTCTTGGACCAACTCGCCGGCCGGCTTCCCTCCTTCCTTTCCTTTTCCTTCCTCCCTTCCTTCCTTCCTTCCTTCCTTCCTTCCTTCCTTCCTTCCTGGGTCCAAACTTAGATTCTTTTTCACTTCAGAGTAGAAAGTCAGGTGGATTTCTGGCTCTGTCAGTGCTCTTTCTCACCATCACCGCTTTGTTAAGACCTCTCCTCCAGGAGCCTTTACACACCATTCCAGATACACCTATATGTCTTTCTCTGCCTTTCGTTCTATTTAGTGTCTTAGCATCTGAACTATCTAATTATTTCTTCTCACAAAGCATGTGAGTTCTGAAGGGAAGGGGCTAAATTTATTGGGCACTCTCTGTGCACTGGACCTATGGCTGAGTACTTTTACATTTCATCGTCTCTATTCTACAACACCTCTGTGAGGTATTTCCTCTTGTCCTCATTTCACAGAACCTGGACAGTTTCAGTTGTTCACTCCAAATCCCTGAGAGAATGGATATATAACCTGGATCCTTACCCAGCTTCCAGGGCTTCTCTCTCCATTCCATCAGCGGGAAGGATCTCATGTATTGCTTTTACAGAAAAAAAGTGGATATGGGTGTGGACCTTTATCCTTTATTAGTTCACAGTTATAAAGAACACATTTCTTTTTTATTTTAATTCTTTTTAATTTTTTTTAACATTTTTATTTATTTTTGAGAGACAGAGAGAGCATGAGCAGGAGAGGGGCAGAGAAAGAGAAGGAGACACAGAATCTGAAGCAGGCTGCAGGCTCTGAGCTGTCAGCACAGAGCCCGACACAGGGCTCAAACTCACAGACCGCAAGATCATGACCTGAGCCAAAGTCGGATGCTCAACTGACTGAGCCACCCAGGCTCCCTGTGAACACATTGCTTAAACTTTCTTGGTCTTACTTTCCTCAAAGGCAAAACTAGATGTAATAGTTAATGTTATTGAGATGATTAGGTGAATCGTGTATGTGACAGTTCTTAGCACAGTACTTGGCACAGGGGCTCTGTCTGCTTCTCTCTTTCCTTAGAGTGTCACCTAACAAGTCAGTTTACACAAGAGGACGTTGGAAGATGGGTCAAGGAAAGCCTGGAATGATAATAGTGGTGGAAGATGGATCATTCTGTTCATTAGCAGAAAATACTTTGTGATGAGAAAGATCTAGAAGTGAAACTGAGTGCTCATTGGTAAAATGGAAATGATTCTTCTCTCCATCCCTGACTTCTAGAGTGAAGGGTCAATGAGTTAATGTAAGATAAAGTGCTTTGTGACATGTCGACACTGTAGTGATATTACGGTTTCTGAAACGGATGCCCTAAACTATTATGTGACCATCTTGCTTCTTTCAGCGTCTGATTTTAAATTCATGAAGTGTATTTAGTTTAAAGCTGCTTTCCCCAAATTGTGTTCACTAAGATACTCGGATTCTATTAAATGTTGAAAGTGTTCCAAGAATTAAAATATTCAGTGTTCAAAGAAACTTGGGAAATACTACATACTATATGGTATTGTCTGGGAGAGTAACGGTATAAATTAGCATAAAAAAGTCTCTGAGAAGTCCTGCAATAAAGACATTTGTCCAGCTTTGTGCATTTCATCATTTCCTAGAATTACTTGATCTTGGAACCACTTGTCCTAGAATAGTTACTACCTATATTCTGTGGGAATGTTTAGGAGACATTTATTTAAGGAGCCTTTTGCATTTGGAGTTGGAAGGATCTTAGATGCTGTCTAGTGCAACCTCTTTAACTGACCCACAAGGAAATTAAAATCCAGAGACAGTGAGTGATTTGTCCAATGTCTCACAGCTTGAAAAGTCTCAGTCTTCTGATTCTTAGTTCTCCACCACCTTACCTTAAAAGTCTTGGCTGTTCCAAGTGTGGCACATCCTTATAACTGTGTTTTCATACGAGGTTTTTAAAAATCATTTTCTGAATAAGTGGGCTTTTAGGGATGGTATGCTTCACAGTACATTCGGACAAAATAAACTGGAATCTACCGGCTATCATCTCTTTTGTTTTTAATTTCTTGTCTCTTAGGGTTCATTTTTCCACCTATTTTATTGCTTCTTGAAGCATTTATGAAATCATGATTACTGACTTGGGAAATCAATCTAGTTTAAAATATCAGTGATCTAGAAAACCCACACATTCTAATTATTAATGCCCTCCCTTGCCCTCTAAATTTGTTTTATCGTTTCTTTCTTTCTTTCTTTTTTTTTTTTGGTATAATTGGCTGTGGGTAGACAAATTTACATATTTTTAGCCCCTTCCTGCCTGACTTATTACAGCATGCAGAATTTGCTCTGTGGTTTCTAGGTTAAGTTCCTGTATAGAAGAAACCACAGTGAAGACTTTACAACCCCGCTGTGCGGAAGGCCCCTCCAGGACATGCTTCTCTGTGTTCTTGAAAAATGTGAACGGCCAATTTATTCCCCTTTTTTATAATTAAGATATTTCAGTCACAGTAGTTCACGTGGAACATTTCTCTTTTTATGTATTTTAAGGTTCTCAGTTGCCTTGTGGGCAGGTGTCTTTCGGAGACCATCATCGATTCTTTCTGTGTCCACAGCATGAAAATTAAATCCTCAATGAATCCAGTGATGTGATGATACTAGTGTTTTGGATGAAGTGATATGAAATGATGTCTGTTATATCACGTGTACCACAAAAAAACAAAAACAAACGTAGACTATTAGTGCTAAAAGAATCTTAAGATACCAGCTTTTCCCAGTCCTTATTTTAGAGGTCAGAATGTTTCAATATCACACCGCTTATTTATAACAAAACCAGGACTAGAACCCCTATATCCTGACAGTGCAGTTTGGGATCTTTTCAGACAAATCCAGCCTGGATCATTATTCATTCATTTAATTTTTTAGAGTCCATTATGGACCAACCGCTATGTTAGGCCTTGAAAATAATACATAAACGGTCCTATTCTCAACTTTACAGTCCAATAGGGGCTCTGGGGCAGGTATATAAATAAGTATATAAGGTGGGAATTAATGCTATATGAAGGGCAGGTATTTGAGAAGTTCATAGTAACAACATGTTTAACCTACAGCTGTCATGTTCCAGATGACCTGAATCTAGACTGTTTGATTTCTGGGTACGTTTGATTTGATTCCATGGTAGAAATAAGATTCTGAGTTGGCTGATCAATTTTGTCATTGTGTTGATTGTCACCTTAGATTTCTTCTACCCTTTAACTGACCATATTGAGCTGCTTACTGGGGTACTAAGGCAGAGTAGAGAAGGAAAGAAAGTATATCTTCCACTTTCCTGGCATCAATTCCTTGCCAAATTTGGTTTTAATTCTTTAAAAGGGATGTGGAAAACTAGAGAACATTAAGACAAATTCAAGCAAAAAAGATGCTATTTCAAGTTCAAAGGGGATCTTCTTTTCATTGTTCTCTAGTTCAATGTGTGGATTAGGAATGGAAAATATTAGTGGAATTGGGATTGTTGACAATCAAGGTAAACAGTCAAGAAAGGTTTACATAGGAGTTGCTCACACATTTCATAGCACTGTGGGTAGCTAGGCTCAGCAGATGTTTTTCTGTGAAGAGCCTGATAGTAAATATTTTAGTCTTTTCAGTCCATAAGGTCTCTCTTACAGGTACTCAGCACTGCCTTTGTAGCTCAAAAGCAGCCATAGATAATGCATATACAAATGGACATGGCTGTGTTCCAGCAAGTGGCAGATGGGATTTGGCCTGTGGACAGTAGTTTGCAGACCCCTCATCTATAGAATCCTTTGTTGGCTCTTTTACCAAAAAGTACACAGAAGGAATTGGAAGAAAATGAAACTCAAACCAGATAATAATGATACTTATTTGCACCATCAAAACAGGTTAGACAAAGAAGGAAACCAAGTGAATGTAGGTCTGATTCATAGCTTTGACCAGAAGGTTTTAGATTAAAGGCTCAGTCTTGACTAAGTATTTTATTTGATTCTGTTTGGGTAGGCATCCTTCATGTATCTGTGTCATCAATACTTCCTTAGTCATTTTTTTGTATTTTGAATCGCTAAGGCTTGGCCGTAATTCTGAAGTGATGAGACAAGAGCCATGGTAAAATAGAAATAGCATCTAGGGAGTAACATGTTAATTTTTTTCTTTAAAAATAATTTTTGGCTAAATTTGTATTTTACTAATTATTATCAGAACAACCTGGTCCAAGCAAAACTACTGTTGCACTTGTGTAATTAGTTTGCTAGGGCTGCTGTAACAACATTTTATAAACTGAGTTCTTAAACAACAGAAATTTATTTCTCACAGGCCTGAAAGAGAAGTCCAAGATCAAGGTGTTGGCAGAGCCATGCTCCCTCTGGAGGTGCGAGGGAAGAATCTGTTCCAGGCCTCTCTCCTAACCCCAATCTTTACATGACATGCTCCTGCCTATGTGTCTGTCTCTTTGCCCGGATTTTCCCTTTTTGTAAGGATCTAGTCATTGGATTAGGGCCCACCTTAGTAACCTCATCCTAACTTGATTATCTCTGTAAAGACCCTATCTCCAAATAAGATCATGTTCTAAGATACTGTGGGTTAGAACTCCAGTGTTATCTTTTGGGGGGGAGCGGCAATTCATCTCATAACAACCTGGTACCAGACATTCATTCATCTTAGTCAAAACTCATCAATTGGGCACCCAAGATAAAGCCAGAATGCTTCATGACTAAAAAGAAGTATTATACTGGTGGCCCTGTTGTGCACAACATATAAGGAAACTTTTTGTTGTTGTTTTCAACCTACAGGATAAAAGAAATTTCTTTACAGAATTAACCATGTAAAATAGCTATGGAAATGTCCATTATGAACCATAGTCTTCAAGGACCTTGAGTAACTAACATGCTCCTTCCTCTGATTGGCTTTGCCCAAGTCTGTACCTGGCATTCCAGCCAAAAGTCTTTTCCTTGCTTCTTGCAGTCTGTTTTTCCTTCCTCTCCTCCAAGCTTTCGTTAAGCTGTCACAAATGGCCACAGAACTCTATTCTCTCCTCTTCAAGTTCACATTACTCTCTTCTTTAAATTGAAATTTAAGGTCTGCCTTTTCCAGGAAGATGATCACTGTGCTTAGTCTCCTTTTTTTTCAGTTCCTGCTATTACATTAAGACAGAATTCTGATGAGATGGTTTTCTATCAACTACATCTCAGTTGGGGTTTGTGTGTAGGCGGAGTGGAGAAGCAGTAATGCCCTTTCTATTGAGGAGAGGATGATTTGCACCACTACCCATTAAGGCATCAGGTTACCTCTAGGGACTTGGAATGGGAATGAGTTACTGTAGTTATGAGGTAAGTCCTTCATAACAGCAAGGTTCTTGTCATTTGCAAGTATTGTTTTGAAAGCTATTATAGAGCTGTAGTTCTGTGGAAATATGAAGTGATATTAAAGCCTCTTGAGTCTTATACAAAAATTTAAAGATGTTCATAGGCTCCATTAGAGGTACCTCACTTTGGTTATTCTCAACCTTCTCTTGTTCTCCCTTCTTTTCTTTTTTTTTTTTTTTTTTTTAATGTTTATTTATTGCTTGAGAGGGAGATAGAGTACTCGCGAGAGCCAGGGAGGGGCAGAGAGAGAGGGAGACAGAGAATCCCAAATGGGCTCTGTACTGACAGCAGAGACCCCAACTCAGGGCTTAAACTCCCGAACCATGAGATCGTGACCCGAGCCCAAGTCGGATGCTTAACAGACTGAGCCACCCAGATGCCCCTTTTCTTCTTTCTTTTCTTTTTTTTTTTCTTTTTGCTTTTCTTTTCTTTTCTCTTTGAAACCTAGGACACATCTTGAATGCCAGCAGTTTTTTTAAAAAACAGTAAATTAGTTTTTTCTCTTTACAAAAACAGTAAATCAGTTATTTCTCTTCCTTTTGTAAATTATATATGAATTTTGCTTAATTGATGAGTTGTTCTTCTGTTTGAGTGTGTTTCTCATTACCAACTAGTTTACTTCATATTTTTGAGCACTGGAACCTGTATTTCTTTGTAACATTCAGTCTATGTAGCGTAGCATTTTAAATTCTTTTTTTCCAACGTTTATTTATTTTTGGGACAGAGAGAGACAGAGCATGAACGGGGGAGGGGCAGAGAGAGAGGGAGACACAGAATCGGAAACAGGCTCCAGGCTCCGAGCCATCAGCCCGGAGCCTGACGCGGGGCTCGAACTCACGGACCGCGAGATCGTGACCTGGCTGAAGTCGGACGCTTAACCGACTGCGCCCCCCAGGCGCCCCTGTAGCGTAGCATTTTAAATATATATTCGGGGCACAACATTTGCTGGTTTTCTTCTCAAGTTTTCTTTCAAAGTCCTGTTTCCTTGCTGCATTTAAAGCTTGGATTTGGTCATGTAGAATTTTTCAGCAACACATCCAGTGTGTGAAGTTGAGCATACTTATTAGTCATTATTTCAGCAAGAATTTATCAGTGACTGCAGTGCTGTGTGTCAGGGAATGTACATTTCTGCCCAAAATGAGGTTGTTGGGTTTACAAAAGCAACCACCTTCTGAGGTTTTTGGCCACAAACAGTCACAAAAACTAAAGTAAGGATTGAGACGGCTTGTAAAATGAACACGTGTGGAATTCACTGCATGACTGAATAGGAACAGAAAGGTCTTGTTGTGTAGGAGGGGCACTGTGGAAGACCTCCTCCAGGGGCATCATCCAAGGTGAGGGTTTGTATTTGTTTGTACCCAGTGAAGTACGTACCTAGAGTCGTTAACCTAGAACTGGACAGTGAACTCTGCATGTCAATTAGTGAAGAGCCAGGAAACCCTCTCACATCTGAGGGAGGGTTGGTCAGAACTGTCAGATCAAGGAACCGGAAATTGCTCAGATCAGCTGATGCAAAAGAGGATCTGGAGGGTGTGGCCAGAGAGTGTGCAGTTTTAGAACCAGGAGACGCCTTTTCCTGTTGGCTAGTGAAAGGATCAAGTGCCATTTGGATGAGTTGAAAGATAGACACTGTGGAGAGCAGGGGACAAGATGGTGGCCACTTTGGCAGTGGCATAGTCTGCATAGTCACAAAGTCAGGGTGCTGGGGCATAAGGGAGTAGGAGAGCCCCAGTGCCTGGAAGATTCAGATCAGCTGTAGAGACCATAGAATAGACTTCTCCCCCCACCCCCCAGTAGGAGGAACACCAGGACTCTAAATTCCAAAGACACACTATCTTGGTTCTACCCTTTTTAGAGGCATTTCCTAAAGTGTGGTCCCAGGGTTACATGCATCAGAATCTCCTGGGGTTCTCATTAAAAATGTACATTTTGGGGTCCCACTGCATCAGGCATCCTCAGACACTGTGGGGCTATTTTAAGGTCTCCAAGTGATTTAGAAGCTCACTGAAATCTAAGGACCACTGGGGTAAAATAATCCTCAGAGAAGCTCTGCTTGTTTGAATCTTTCAGTGATGAAGAATGAGCTGTCTTATAAAGCAGTGATCTTTTAAGTCCACAGATGATGCAGGCAGGAAATGTAAATGGGTGCCAAGTAGAGAATGACAAATTTATGAGTAACCAAGTCAAAATTGGGTCCAAAGAAAAATTGGGATACATCTCTTAAGACTGACGTCAGAAAAACTAACCACGCGTGTCCCTTGGAAACTTGGTTGGCCAGAGTACTGGACTTAGCTGGGCTGATGCATTTGAGCCGTTCTGAATTTCTATAAGAAACTGGAAGTGGTTTCGCAGGCGTCTGTTACTGTGTTGAGCCAACTAGGATTCCAGGGTCAAGCAGAAGCCGTAAGGACCAGATGGAAATCTTTGAAATTCAGGATACAGACAAGCTTTTTCTTTTTTTCCTGTCAAATTTTTGCCATGGATTCCTTTCCTTTCCTTTCCTTTCCTTTCCTTTCCTTTCCTTTCCTTTCCTTTCCTTTCCTTTCCTTTCCTCTCCTCTCCTCTCCTCTCCTCTCCTCTCCTCTCCCCTCCCCTCCCCTCCCCTCCCCTCCCCTCCTCCCCTCCCCTCCCCTCTCCTCTCCTCTCCTCTCCTCTCCTCTCCTCTCCTCTCCTCTCCTCTCCTCTTCTTTTCTCTTCTCTTTAAAGTAACTCCCTGTGGTGTGTTTGTGTGTTGGGGGCTTGGGGGAAGTAGATACCATTTCTGTCTGTGTGTTGCCTTGTTGGGGGGGGGGAGGAGAAATTCTGAACATTTCAGAGCCCGAAATATAGTGCGTGATGAGAGTCAGTTTCCATTTTCTGTCTTTCTTTGACCCTTTTCCTTACCCTCTCTGCTCTACACCCCGAGTGGGCAAGACTGCCATTGACATCACAGACGGGGCTGACACCACTGCAGAGACCCCCACCGCCACCCCCATCTCCTGCCCCAGTTGGATGGATGTATAATCATCGCCAGGTGAAGGACTGTCCCATCAGGGACAGTGGCACCTGCACAGTCCACAAAACTTAGCAGTTACTGTTAATATTAGGAAATAACATTTACTAATAAAAAGCTCCTGCTAAAATTTGAGATTTTCCCAATTCTTCCTCCTCCCTCCTAAGGGAAAGAATACAAAGAGAATCAGTGTGATAAAAAGAATGGTTACTGTAGTGCAGTTTTACTTGCCTCAGCCTTTTCTCCACTGTTAACCACCTCCCCAGCCCTGCTTACTGTAGCGAGTGACAGGATTGTGATAATTTGAACTTCTGTATTGACAACTGTATACAGGTTTATTGAGTAGCTAGAAAAGGAAAAGCAACCAGGAAAATCAAGAGATGAGGGCAGTGTTAGGATTTGAAAAGCCAGACAGTGAATATCCTGTGATAAAATTTGTTGAAAACAGCAACTTGTATGCCATGTAGGAAACATGCTTCTCGGTTCTTCAGATGATGTCCAGCTAGGAGGCATGGTGATCTGTGTAGAATAGCAATTAGCATGAAGATACCAGCACACTGGAAAATAGGCGCAGTTTAACAAAAGGAGGGTTAAAAGGAATAAATAATCAAAGTCTTAACAGTTCAGTGAAAAATACTGAGGGAAATGGAGTATAACTAAGTGTGTAAAAAGGCGTGTGTGGTTGGTTTGGCCATAAATGAGTATTAGCCAACAAACTGACTTCGCTGCTTAGACCATTAATATAGCTTTGCCTACATTTAATAAAAGTACGTATTTAGATAAAAAAAAATGAGATCATCCTACTGCATAGACATTAAAAGTTCTAATCCAAAAGTTCATCTTTTTTTTTTTCATTTGGACACTGGTGTTTTTTTTGTTTGTTTTCACAGAAGCGTTGGATTTGGTAGTTTAGTTCTCAGGTTTTCCTGTTGAAGTATTATTAATAGTAGTTAGAACCCCGGGTTACCTTCAAAGCCCGTAGTGTTCTAATGGAATTTCAGAACTGGTAGTGACAGCTCCAGTTATGCATCTCTGTGAGCAAAGCATTGTCATGTGGTACATTAAGTAGAGGGAAAAAATCGCTTTCTCACTTCTAATAATCATAATGAAAAATGTAAATCAGATGGCCTTTTGTACTCTTCCTCTTCTCTCTCCGAAGATTGAGAATAACAGAAGTTATTCAAGTTGACTCAAACGGAACATAGGCCCGCCTTTAAATTGTCTTGCCGATGCTTTTCTCAGCTGTCCTAAGTAATGACTCTCTCCCCACATTGTAGCTTGGAAGTTCTGGTATTTCAAAGAGGGGCCGTAACTTAATGCATCCCTAGTTAGAATTTCAAGTGGTAAAACTAACCTAAGTAAAAAAGTCCAGGGAATATGAGGACTGATCAGATTTGATCAGGCCAGCTTTTCCAGGGAGCCTTTCCTGGGAAATCCTCCCCAACTTCCCCACCCCCCATTTTACCTGCCTTTTGCAGCAACTTCCACTTTGAACTCATTTTTGTTTTTAGTTTTCTCCATTTTTTCCCCTCATTTTTATGGGCGAAAGAGCCTCAGAGTAGCAGGAGAAGGACTGAGAAAACTACTTATTAGTCAGTTTTAAGATTCAGTCTAGGGGTGCCTGCACTGGGCTGAGCCCTCACGGCCATCTGGATATTGAGAAAGATGAACCCAAGTGCAGCTGGCAGTTACTGAGCACTCCTTGTGGGTTGGGCATTTTACCCTGATGAACTTGTGCAATCTTTGTAACCATTCTGCAAGCTAGAATAGATGCTATCGTCCTCACTTAACAGATGAAGAGATGAAATGTGCGGATGTGAAATCATTTGCCCAGGGTCATGGTGAATGGCAGTGGTGGGATCTGAACTTAGGCAGTCTGATTTCCGAATCCATCCTTTCAACTCTAATTGCTATATTGCCTCCTTAGAAGTTGTTTTGACCAGAGTTGTTGGTTATTGTCATTTGTCTGTAGCCTTAAAGGAGTATCACTGGAGGGATAATAGCTATCATTAAAGATTTAAATTATGACAACTTATATGTTGTAGCAATTAGAAATGTCAAATTGGGGCATCTGCTGGTCTGTAATGATGCCCTGCCTTCACCCCCAATTTCTACACCATAGGAAAACATCTTAGTTTGGATATGAGGCTGGGCAAGATGACCCATAAGTTTCTTTCTGGATCTAATTATGGTTAAAGAATTATTGGTAATATAACTTGGTGGGTGCTTATGTAAAATAATCCTCTACACTTTTTTTTTTTTTAATGCTTATTTATTTTTTGAGAGAGACAGAGTGTGAGCCGGGGAGGGGCAGAGAGAGAGGGAGACGCAGAATCTGAAGCAAGCTCCGGGCTCTGAGCTGTCAGCTCAGAGCCCGACACAGGGCTGGAACTGACAGACTGTGAGATCGTGACCTGAGGCAAAGTCGGACACTTAACCGACTGAGACCCCCAGGCACCCCTACACTTTTTTTGTTTTTGTTTTTTTTTTTTTTTTAAGTTTTATTTAAGTAATCTCTATACCCAACACGGGGCTCAGACTCATGGCCCTGAGATCACGAGTTGCATGCTCTCCCAACTGAGCCAGCCAGGTGCAGCACTCTTACGTGTTTTGATTATGTATCCCAAGTTTTTAAAAGTAAGGTTAAGAGAGTCAAAATCGACCTTTAGAGAAAGCTGCTGTAGTAGATTGAATACTGTGCCCCCAAATTCATATCTAACAAGAGCTTCAGAATGTGATTTCATTTGGAAATAAGATCTTTGCAGATGTCGTTAGTTGAAGTATCTTGCTATGAAATCAAAGTGGATTTAAGGTAGGCTTTAAATCCAGTGGCCAGTCTCTTTATAAAAAGAGGGTAAGACACAGAGAGACACAAAGAGATGGCCATGTGACGTAGAGGCTCCATTGGGATTATGCCACCAAGAGGCAAAGAACAGTAGGAGCTGCCAGAAACCAGAGGAGCAAAGAAGGATTTGCCCCTAGAGCTTTCCAAGAGAGCATTGACACCTTGATGTCAGACTTCTGGCTTCCATAACTGTGAGAGAGTAAATATCTGTTGTTGTAAGCCACACTAGCCCTAGGAAACTAATACAGCCATTTCCCACTTTCTCTCCACTTCTATTTTATCTTCTAACTTTTGAATAGCTTAATGCAGGTATATAATGTTGTAGTTAGTGTACAAACTGAGTTTTAAATTTCCTCATGGAAACTAATTACATTAAATTGTATTAGCATGGCTACACTTGAATTAACTTTATATAAAGAGGTGCAGTGCATCTCAAGGAGTAGCGTTTTTCTTTTTCTTTCTTTCTTTTTTTTTAGAGCCCTGCTGGAAGGGGCGGGGGTATCATTCATCCGAAAGAATTTTACCAGACCACTTAGATGACTCCATTAAGAAGTTAGTCTTCTAAATAACTCTTTCGCTTACACTTCTCTAAGGTTAAAAATCAATTAAAAGGATTGGAGCGAAGGTGTCATTTTTCAATTGAGAGTCTAATAAAGCGAATCCTGGCAAGAATGAATAACAACTGCCTGACCAGATGTGGCCATTACCAAAGGCAGTAGGATCCCAAAGTGATTACATCTTCTTGAAGGTTTATAGTAATTCTGATTAATCTGTTTTGAAAAGACAGATTCCCACAGATCTGATGTATCCAGAGGCAATACGATTAAGATTATTAGGACTCCTATTTTTCTCTGAATTATAATTCTCACTATCAATCATAATTTGTCTACTGTCCCTGGTGTCTTGAAGTCTAAACTAGGAATTTTAAAAGTCATAGAGTTGGGCCATTGTTCCCGAGATGCTTCAGTCTAGAGAGGAAATAGAACAGAATTCCAGTGTAAGTAGAGGTCTTGTTTCAGTTAAAAAAAATGATATGATTGATGTATTTCTGCCTAGATGTCAGACTCCTTTCCAAAATACTTAGGTTCCTCCCCCATCTTACTCTTGCTGACTCCTCTTACCTCCTTGTACCAGAGAGCTGTTCAGCATACAGTGTTTTAATCCCTGCCACAGTTACATGCCACAGTCTATTATTTCCTCATCAAATGCACAAAGCCCTGGGTCCGAGGTGCAGAGTGGGATTATCAGACAGGGCATGACCATGTGTACTCAAAAGGCTTACAGGTTAATGGGGGAGATTTGTTCTTTAATTCAAACGTAGAAATATCATATTAGAAAGTGTTAAACATGTATTGAGATTACATATCCTCTATTGAGAAGATCTAAAGGAAAGCAAGTTGCCTGAGTATTTTCCAGCAATATTCCTTCACAGTAATGTTGTACTGTTAGTTTTGGAGTAAAGAAGGACGTGTCACTGAGTTTCGCTGTTTGGCAACCACTTTCTTGAGCCAAACCTTTTGGTTTTGTTTTACTGATGGGTGTTAGGAAGATTTTTAGTAACTGTGACAGTAACCATGACCAAAAGCCTTAATTAGAGCAATTGTGTATCAACCAGGCCACTGAAACAGTGAAACTTAATGGCATACGTCCCTTATTACCATTTTCCCTTCTGCTTAGCTCCTAAACATGTAGACCTTATCTCACTACCAGACTGCTACCTCCTCAGTGACCTTGGGAAAGTCCTTTATCTTCTGTTTTCTTAACTGTATAATGGTGATAATCATACCTACCCTGTTTTGGTTAAATGAAATAATATATACAAAGCACTTAGCTTGGTACCAGAAACGTGATAAATGGTCAACAATGTTAATGATTAGTACTATGAATAACACACATTTCTCTAGGGGGAAAAAATGTTTTCAGTTAAGTTGTCTTGGCTTAAAATGGTTTTTCCCCCCTTTGGTTTTTGCTTATCTAGCTATGTTTAAAGATTACCTAGATTACTTTGAGAGTAAGAAAAAGATAAAATAGTATAGCTCCAACTAAAATGAGTAAGCAAATGGCTACAACCTACCCCCTTCAGTTAAGGGGAAAACATTGGTCTTGGCTTTTTATCTATTTCTGGAAAGCCCGCTAGCAGGGATTTGCACATCAGTTGTCACTGCAAGGTAAGAATTGGGTTTTGCAGTAAGGAAGAATGGAGATGTAGCTAGTGTGTAATTCAGGCAGGGTTCCCACATGTATTTCCAGGGACCTCAGAGTGAGGTGACCTGTCCAAGGTTTGATGGATACATTCTGACCCCGATATTTATAATTTACAGAATTGCCTTTTAAAAAACATATCCAGCCAGACTAAACTCTCCTTTAGATTTGTATCTTCTCAGTTTCCGTGGTGATGGAAGTTCTTCTGAAAGTAGGGTGACGTTTTACTTTGAGCGGTTCTTCTGTACTAGAACCAACTGCTGGGTTGCAAGAGAGGAGCACAGGGTAGCTGCTGTAGTCCTCCACTGCCCTGAGGTGTGGGCCTGCTGCATCAGCTTCCTGGCCACCGTGCAGGCAAGGAAGGCTGCCTGTTCGTTCCTGATTTTTCTTCCATGTGAGAAGGTACATTGCCTGATGCTGATCCTTAAAATAAAACCCACCGTTCTTCTTAGTTCATTCTTTTGCTCTATGCTCTGATTTTTAAATTGGGAAGAGAGTACCATTCTGAGATTAGATCTGGATCCAAAATGTAAAGAAAACATCCAAAGAACGTGAATTTTAGGGCTTGTGACGTCTCTGTGGAGCAAGAGAAAATTAAAAATTGTGTTCCCCTCTGGCATTTATTTCTTTTTTAGGAAAATGATTTGATAATGTAGGAGTGCTCTGAAGTTTTGATTCCACTGCTCAGTGTTCACTGAATTCAGTGATCTGGTGTAGCTGCAGGCCACACCTGGGCCTTTGTTCCTCTCTGCTCTGTCTGGGCAGGGGGCCACAGCGGTGTTTGGGCTCTGGCCTGTTTTTCCCTTTCCTGTGCTGGAAATGCTCGCTGGCTGCTTTGGATTAGGTGGGGAGGTGAAGAGAGCTGGTCTCCTGTCACTGGTCATTGAGTGTGAGTCTCTTAAGTCAGTTTCCATTTAGACATGATTTTCTTCGTAAATGTTTCTTTGTGGTTGGTGGGAATGGGTGGTGGTGTTTTCTTGTTTTGTGCATTTGGAAGGCCAGAGACTTGTGAGACCCAATATGGATACCTGTCACTAATTAGGTTAACCTGGAATTATGACTGGAGTGAAAGATTGCATGTTTGATTATGTGCCTCAAAGGTAAAAGATGTTTTATTTGCTATTATAATGAAACCAAGTATAATGAGAAGAAAAAGGGATTGTAGAACCCAAGTGTAACGTCTACGTGCTGTGCTGCTGTGGGGCATGTGATCCCCACATCTGACCCCGCCACACACATGGAAGTTCTGGGTCTCCATGCCAGAGAGCTGTAACTTGATTGCCCAAGTTCCTTGGAAAAGAAACTTCCTCTGGAAATGTAATAACTAGCAATATGTACATTTAGCTCATTTTGGTAGCAGTGATGGAGCTGGTGCATTGTGATTAACTTTAGCAACAGAAAAAGGTGTTCAGGAAGATTAATAGCCTCACTCTTTTTCATCTTGAGTAATAACTCCCTACTGTAAACAAAGAGTGTTGTGAAACAATTTGAAACTGAAAGAAAAACAAAATTGCATCTGGTTTTTGTAAATACTGAAACCGTTTCCCAGATTCTACTTACCGCAGAATGCACTTCTTCTTCAGTTTATCTGCTTGAGGAAAGATGAAAAGAGGGGTGAACCTTGCCAGGAGTTGGTTAGATTCCAACGTGTCTTGGTACTCCAAGGTTGATAGCATCACTCCTGAAATGATTAGACAGTAGTGCATGGGCTGGCTCTGTAAAAAAAAAAGGGCCGGTCTCAAGCTCTAAGTAGCTGTGGGTACTCAGTCCGAATATGCAGTATCGATAAAGAGAGATAGGACATGTCTGAAAGCTTGTACCTGCAAAAATGGGGAAATGCTTAGTCAGATCAAGACAGTAAGTAACAGCTTTCCAGAGTATACCAATGAGCTGCTGGGAGCAAGGTTTGCATACCTTTTTGGACTGTTGAGGAAAATCAGCTCACCTTAGAGAATAATATGAACATAATCATGGCAAACTTCAGGATAAAAGCCAACGCTGGAATACACAAAAGGAAAAGTTGTACAGATCTCTCTTTTTTCTTTATAAGGAAACTGAGAGGCTGAAGTTACTTGTTTTAAGTATATGAATTCTGTGAATATATAAGGAAATCAGACAGTGAGGGGACAATTCTGATGATTCTTCAAAGGTTTCTAATCTAAGCCTATTAAATTGCCAGTTGACCCTAAATACACTTCTCTGACAGAAAGGCAACAAGCTGCTGTAATTAATCTGTTTGATTTTTGTATCTTCTTGTAGATAGATGGTCAGATAATGGTGATGCATGCTATTCACAAGGTTTTAATATGTACAGATAGAAATGGTGCCATTCATAATTTTTTAGGAGTTTTGGATTATAAATGTAATAGATGCTGTGAATTTCCTTTCCTTCTCTTTTCTTTTTTTTAAGCGGGAATCTAAATGTCTAACACAGACATGGGCATCCAAGTAAGTCATCTAGAAGTTGACAGATGAAATATGAGGGATAAAAGAGGCCATACAAAATACATACTTTTTCTGTGATGCCTTAATAAGACTACCATATCAATTTCCCTTTTTAAAACTCATTAAGAAAACTTGACATGTGCCATCATTTTTTGTACAATCCTTGGAACAAAGAAGGGCTGGTACCTTTTGACAGTAGTGGTGGGAATGGAGACCTAGTTCTGCCTTGAATTAGCTGTATGACCTTGGATATATGCTTTGACTTCTCTGGGTTGAGGGGTTAGATTAGATCATTGTTCCTCAATGTTATTAAAGCCAAGCTCCCTTTGATAAAAATTAAAATACTGTAAACCCCCACAACCATTTCTCAAGATTCTGTTATGCTTCCAATTGAGAATTACTAGATTGCATTATCTCTGATGTTTTCTCTCAACTCTAACATTTTGTGATCCTGAGCAGATACTGAATTGGAAATCAAAAGTTTTTATCTCTTTTAGTGAAGAGATGTAGCTTGTTCCTTCTTAAAGCCAAAAGGAGACCTTTCTAAAATCCATCCTCACACACCAAGAGCACGGTCTTGAGTCCTGCCTTGTGCACGGACATTGCCTAGAAGCCTGGTAGAAATGCACAATCCTGACCTCACCTGAAATAACTGAGTAGTGGTTCGAAAGTACATCAAGGTTTCAGAAATGCAACACAACCTTGGTTTTTAACCTGCTAGGGGCTATATTAGTGGGGTCTCAAATTAATTTAGTAGGTCACTACCAGCATTTGTTTTTTAGGGAAATAGACGAGAAAAGAGAACATGAAGGTGCATTGACAATGGTAAAGGAAGATAACTTTCACAAAATTTTTCTTTCATTTTTATATGGTTTCGCCTCAGGCAAAAATTTCATTTTTGAGGTGGAATTCAGGCAAAAAAAGATTCTTTTTTTTTTAAAGCCACGGTGCTTTGTATTAGAGACTAGGTATCTCAGAGACAGCAAGACAGTATATCTCAGATACATCAGAGACGGTGTATCTTAGAGACAACCGGCTCCTTCCTTCTGTGTACCCCCACACAGTCACATATATACACAGACATTTACATAGAGATACACAGAGAAACATAATAAAGAGCTGTTCTACACTAATTACCTACTGTGTATCAGATATAAGCTGCAGGATTTTATCATGAGAAAGAAATGAATATTCATTAATTTTTTGAGTTAATACAACTCAAAAAAATTTGTATTAACTCAAATTTTCCTGTGATGATGTTTTACTTTGGCGATATATAGATGACAACAGTGTGAGATTTCATTTTTAAAATTGTTATGAGATTTCAAATACTAGTTGTGTAGTTTCCTGAAAGTACAGATAATGCTTTTTTCTCTAGGGCTGAGTTTATGAAACCCATGATGCTGCATGCTCATTCACATGGCAATTCACATCTTAAAAAAAAAAAAAAAAGTGAATAAATTCATTGGGATTTCCTTGGGTAAGCTGACTTGTATAATTTTTCTAACTTTAATGTTCCATTAACAACTTTACAATACTTTCAATAAGTATTGTTTAATGTGAAAAAGGAGTATTTTAAAATGTTTCCCACCCTGAGAACTGTGCAATCTCAGCAGTACGTCTCTACTTACAAGAAATACAAACTGTACTGTACATAGATTTTTAAAAACAGCTGGAAGGAAGTTGTCGATGCTGGAATCCTAACTCCGTTGGGGTGAGGCAGGAAATCAGAACATTGCAGAGGTGTTCTGAACTGTCATGATAAAGGCAATGCTGCACTTCCCTTAGGAAGTTTTCTGTTTTTCAAGTTATTTTGAGTAAAAAGGAAAAGAAGAGTTTGTTCTTGTCTTTTTCACAAGGCTCTGTGTTGAGGAAGAAAACTGGTACAGATCTGAAAATTCCTCATTTGGGGCTCAGAAGGAGGGAAAAAAAACCCACCCTCCATACCTGCATTCAGAATCCAGAAGGGTAATTAATTTCACACCTGAAGTTGGGCAGGATTTTAAGTTTACCGAGTTCTAATAGCTGGTTTTTTGGGGTGTAATTTGTTTATTGTTTTGAATTTTCTTTTAAGATGGTCTTGGAGCTATTGCATGACCCTTTTCTGTAGAAGAGATTAAACAGAATTGAAATGCAACTTTTTGTACCAATGACATGTTGAGACAAAAAGATACCGGCCCATTAACCAGCATAAAGTCTTGACAGAGGTGTTATTAAAGCGATTTCAGCTGTAATATTTTCACCTTAAGAACACCCTGGTTTGGGGAACTCTGAATATTATGGCATTAAAAAAAAACAAAACTGTTCCTTTAAGCTTTGGTTTAATTTTAGTATAGCTTTACATATTCATAATATTTTCTCAGAATCATGTGTGACTAAACAGGGAATCAGTGCTTGGCCTGAGCAGGGTAGGAAAAATGGCAGCCAGGTGGGTGCTTGCTGTGTCTTCCAGCTGCATGACTGGAAGAAGTCTTCCAGACTTCCCTCCGGGGTCTGCCTGTTTAGCTTCCTCCATTTCTCTGGCTGTTGGGCAGATGGAGCAGAGTATCTCCAAGGGTCTGACTGGGTTCTGTTTTGATATGTCTTAGTTGGAGCAACATTACCCAGCCTTCAAATTCTCAGGCTGGAAGGGAAGATGGGAATCCTGTAGTCTCACCTGTCATTTCCCAGATGAGGAACAGAGTTGCTCCCAGATGATGTTCTAGTTACTGGCCAAGGCATGATTCGAATCCAGATATTCAGACTATTTCATCCACTCATTTTTTTTTCCCCTTTACTATATACCTTTTCATAGAGAGGATGGGCAAGAACTTCCTCATTTTACTTTCCCCATGAGTTACCCTCTTCATTGACCATCTTTAAATTTTCTTTTCTACCTGGGACACTCTGAATAATAATCTGTGATATCATGTCCATATTCTCTCTCAACTTCTAGATTATCCTCCTGCCTTTCTTGTACCATCTTCCTGTCCCTTTCCTTCCCCAAACACCAGCTTGTCCTAGATGCCCTCTCAGCCAACCAAGGTTGGTCTTTTCACTTTCACGAACAATGATCTTTCCTGTCTTTGTTTTTGTTGGTTCTTCTCCTCTCCCCAAATACCCCCTTCTTTATAGACTGCCATTTGCCACCAGTATTCAGCTCACTCAGCCATATCTACCCCTCTTGAAGCCCTCCTCAACATTTCTGTCCTAGACCCTTTCATCCTCAATCTTCCATTTGTTGAACTCTTAGTTTTTTCTTTTAGAAATTGTTCCATACCAGACCATTATATGTGAGGCAGGTTATACAGCTAGGAGCCCACTGTTAAAAGTGTTTCCTTCCCAGACACAAGAAAAGCTGCTCAACATCACTAATCATCAGAAAATACAAATCGGAACCACAAAATAGTGTCTTGCATCAGTGAGAATGGCTGGTTTGAAAAAGACAAGAAATAACCAGCGTTGGTGAGGATGTAGGGAAAAGGGAATCCTCATGCAGTATTAGTGGAAATGTAAATTGGTGCAGCCACTATGGAAAGCCATTTGGAAGTTTCTCAAAATACTAAAAGTAGAAGTACCATTTGATCCAGTATTTTGCTTCTGGATATTTACCTGAGGAAAACAAAAATGCTAACTTGCAAAGGTATATCTTGCACGCCTGTGTTTATTGCAGCATTATTTACAATAGCCAAGGTATGGAACCAAGCTGAGTGGCCATCAGTAGATGAATGGAAGAAAATGTGATACACATGCGCACACACACACACAAGAATATATTATTCAGCCTTAAAAAAGAATGAAAATTTGGCATTTGTGACAATATAGATGAACTTAGAGGGTATTATGCTGAGGGAAATAAGTCAGAAAGACAAACACCATGATTTCACTTGTATGTGAAATCTAAAAAACAAAACGTATGAACAGATAGACCAAAAAACAGAAGAAAACTCATAAATGTGAAGAACAAAATGTTAGTTACCAGATCAGAGGCAGGTGGGGGATGGGTGAAACAGGTGAAGGCGATTTAAGAGATACATACTTCCCATTATAAAGTAAATACATCGTGATGACAGATATACCATAGGGAATATAACCAGCAATCTTTTAATAACATTGTGTGGTGACATATGGTAACCTCACTTATCCTGGTGAGCATTGTATAGTGTCAAATCACTATGTTGCATACCTAAAACTAATATAGTGTTGAATGTCAACTATACCTCAATAATAAAAATTAAAAAAAAATTATAAAAAAAGTTTTCCCTTCCTGATGAATATATTTTCTGGTAGGGAAGTTTTGAGCTGATTGCCTAAGCTCCTCACTTACTTTCTTGTCCCTACAGTTTTCTGGTGAATAAGTTACGTCCAATGCCTCCAGTCTGTCTTAAAGACTGTTTTTTTAAGAGCAGTTTTAGGTTTACACAAAATTGCAAGGGAAGTACCCGGATTCCCTATATACTCCTGCCCCCACAAATGTATAGCCTCCTCCATTATCAGCATCATTCACCAGAATGGTACTGTTTTTTTTCCCCAAGGGTGAATCTGCGTAAACACATCAGAGTCACTCAAAGCGTTCAGAGTTTACCTTAGGGTTCACTGCTGGTGTTGTACATTCTATGGGTTTGAACAAACGTATAATGATATGTTTCCACCATTTACTATCATGTAAAAGAGTTTCATTAACCAAAAAAATCCTCTGTGCCTGTATATCCCTCTGTCCTACCAACCCCAGGCAACCACAGATCTTTTTTCTTGTCTCCATTGTTTTTGCCTTTTCCAGAATGTTACATAGGGGGAACCATATAAAATGTGGCCTTTCAAATTGGCTTCTTTCCCTTAGTAATATGCATTTAAGGTTCCTGCATGTCTTTCATGGATTGATAACTCATGTCTTTTTAGCACTGAATAATGTTCCATTGCCTGGACGTACCACAGGTACATCCTTCCACTTACTGAAGGGGCTCTTTATTGCTTCCACGTTTTGACAATTGTGAATAAAGCTGCTATATTTGTCTGGTGCAGGTTTTCGTGTGGGCATAAGTTTCCAGCTCCTTTAGGTAAATACCAGGAAGCACAATTGCCAGATGGTATAATGAGAGTGTGTTCAGTCTTGTAAGAAGCTGTCAAACTGTCTGCAGAGTGGCTATACCATTTTGCATTCTTGCCAGCCTGTGCAAGAATTCCTGTTTCTCCATGTGCTCCCCAGCGTCTGGTGTTGTCAGTGTTCCAGATCTTTGCCATTCTAATAGCTATATGCTGGTATCTTTATATTGTTTTAATTTGCAGTTCCCTGTTAACATAAGATGTGGAGCATCTTTTCATATGCATATTTTCCATTCATATATCTTCCTTGGTAAGGTTTCTGTTAAGACCTTCACCCCACGTACTGGGTTGTTTGTTTTCTTATTGTTGAATTTTAAGAGCTCTTTATATATTTTGGATAACAGTCCTTTATCAGATCTGTCTTTTGCAAATATTTTCTCTCATTCTGTGACTTGTCTTCTCATTCTTTGAATTTTTCTTTGCAGCACAGATGTTTTTAATTTTAATGAAATCTACCCTATCAGTTAACTTATTTCATGGAGTCTGTCTTCATATAATACCTAAAAAGTTATCACTATACCTGAGGTCATCTAGGGTTTCTCCTGTTATTTTCTAGGAGCTTTACAGATTTGCATTTTAAATTTTGGAAGGGTGTAAGGTCTGTATCTAGATTCATGTTTTTGTTTTTGTTTTTTTAATGTTTGTTTACTTTGAGGGAGAGAGAGCAAGGGAGGTGCAGGCAGGCTCCCAAGAAGGCTGCACTCTGTCAGTGCAGAGATGGATGCAGGGCTCCGTCTCATGAACCATGAGATCATGAGCTGAGCCAAAATCAAGAGTTAGCCGCTTAGCGAACTGAGCCACCCAGGCATCCCTAATTTGCATGCAGACATCCCATTGCTCCAGCACCATTTGTTGAAGAGACTATCTTTTGCTCCATCATACTGCCTTTGCTCTTTTGTCAAAGATTTGTTGACTGTATTTACGGGGGTTTCATGCTGGTTTTTAGCATTCTCCCCCTTTATAAACACTGTTACAAACCCTGGAAGGAACAAATAGCTCAAGAACTCTGGTGTGTTCCTTGGCCCAGAGTTCTCAGTAGGCAACTTGGGGCATCTGTGGTGTTCTTGGCAGAACCTTGGAGAGAACCAAACAACTGAGCTGATTTGCATGCTGGAGCACAAACCAGATCTTTAAGAGATATTTGGATGATAAGGAAGCTAGTTTTTGTTTTGTTTTGTTTTGTTTTCAATGAGATCTTGAAAGAAAATATGACCTCAGAATTCACACACCATATCTAAGGTATGTTTTCTACCGTGGATTTTCAACACCTGCCTGTTCGTTCTTCTTCTTAACCTCCTTCACAAACACCAACTCCACCCCTAAAAGCCTTTCTATGCTGTTGTTGTTGTTGTTGTTTATTTCTAAGTACTTTTCTCTTTGTTTATATTCACTTTGCAACATGGTCTCTGTCCAGTCATTCAGTCATGTTGTATACAACAGATATTTATCTTATTCAATGCAAGTTTTAAATTTGTTTCTTTTATCCGAAGCCTAAGGAAATGATGCTTTATTCATGGACTTAGGTAAGGAGATTTCTATGCAAAGAACGGGGCTTTACATGCAAGGATCAGTTTGATTAGTGTCTTGGAGAATACTAATTGTGAAGTATATTGGAGATTTTTATTTTTAGATTTTATTTTAATAGCTAACACAAAAACATGGCCCTCTCCTTTTTAACCATAATCCAAGAAAGAACTAGTGAATAAATCTGTTGCTCAGATTCATAGTCTTAGAGGCTACAAAGCTTGTTTTCAAAGAAGGGACACTGGCTCTAGGAAAACCAGTTTCATTAACTAATTAGCCATGTGATTTCAAGCCCTGATATCCTGGCATCAAATGGGACTAATTGATATTTGCCCTTTGGCTGTCTCTCCCACATTATGGAGAAGTAAGAGCCTGCGTGTGTGAAGGGGCCCTATCGCTGTTCATTAATATAGGTGATCTTTCACATCCTGGCCTACCCGGAAGAGCATCTGCTTCCTGGCCAGTTTCTCATCTCTCACTAATTCACCTCCCACTTCTCAGCTGTGTGTACTTTCCCAGCTCCCTGTGCCAGGAACTTTATCTCTGACAGCCACTATTCCTGGCCCTCTTTGAGCCACTCAGATGTCTAAAAGGAAACAGAGAAAATACCCTAACTGGTGAAACTGGCCCATTTGGATGCTCCTCCTCCCCCTTCGATAGTTCCCTTAAATTGTTAAGTTTCTTTTATACCTTGAAAGCTTATGGAGCAGAGGAGCAGAACCAGTGTGTGGAGCTGGTGTGGTATGTAGTGTCTTTACATGGTACTCAGTTCACGTCAGGTTTGATAATGTGCTGTTTCCTGGTGGAAAATGAGACTGTTCCATAACTTCTGTCGGCTCTCAGGAGCAACTGTAATGGTTATGCTGCTTCTGGATTGTAGTTGATGTGTTGTTTGGGCTGGTGATGGTGGTGGTGTTGTGTGCATTTGTGAGCATGTGTGTGCAGGGGGTGGCAGGATGGAGATGGGGCTTATGGATTTTGGATCATAGCCTCCGTAAGCTATAAGGATGATAGCCTTAAAGAAGCCTTGAAGGCAATTAAGAGGTAGAGTCTAGGTTTCCCTTCAGAATGTACTGGAGTCCCCAGGGAAGTTAGAAAATAAGGGGGAAGGGAAGATGACTGCAATTGTGAGGTTGGTGGGAGCACAATTCTTGTAGCCTATTAGTATTAGGGAGGAAACGAGGCAATAGAATTATAATGTCAGATTTTCATTTTTATTCATTATCTTTGCTGAGCAGAAATCTACAACAATGCATGATTACTAAATATTTTAGGTCACACATGGTGAGTTTTGCCTTTTTTTTTTTGTAAACACCCTTTAGACTTTTTTATATACAGAAGAGTGTACTTAGTGTGGCATTGGAGTGGGGGTGATGTGATGGAAAGGGAAATAGATTCATTTGCTGTGTGTGTAGTTGCCATGTGCCTGTTGTTGATCATCCTGTGTGAGGGTGGGAGACCAATGGGCCTTCCTGGCGGGATGGCGGCCTCAGAGCCATCCACTCAGGAAGTCCTCCCTGATTGCTGACAAGCACTCTTCCCACTGGTGCCCACGCTCACTCTTGCAGGGAGTGCAGTGAGGGTCTGCATGCACAGCCATTCCGCTTGTTCACCAACTTTGTTTCTCTCTCAATTTTGGCATGCAAATTAAGCCCAGGTAATGTTGCTGTGAAAACTAAATTAGTTTGTTTTCCCTGCTCTTGGATAGAGAACTTGATGGGTAGCTTGTTGACCTGATGTGAAGCAGTGAAATTAGGCCAGAGAAGGCTGAGCTAGACGGCAAGGCTCTTGTGGGATGGGTCAGCGCTTACCTGTGGTCAGCCAGCCACCCACCCGGTTCCTTAATTAGGTCCAATTTGTATAAATTAGTGACATCCAAGGGGACAGGGGATGGGGACAGAGTCCTTGTCAAATTCCAGGGAAGTTTTGGGGGTTTTGAGAGGCAAAATATAAAAAGACAACCAGTAATGAAAACGGAGTTTGGTAAAATACCATCTGTTGGTAAGCATTTTTTTTTAATATATCTTTTTAAGTTTACTCTTTGTGTGATTGAGCACATAGCTACAGTGTCACTGTTTTCAATTGATCAGAGCTCTGAAGTTGTGCTTAAAGACTTATCAGTGTTTACATTTCAATTGCGTTTTAATCTGGGAGTCGGAATTTAAGTCTTCCCTGGTTAAGTCTAGCTGTTCTAAAATGATGACTCTGGTATTCAGCTGTAATGTGCTGTAGCTTTCAAAAATTTTTTTGCAGAATTCTTTTGTTAATGAAAATATAAAGTAGAATTTTAAAAACTAACGTTTTAGAAGCTGACTTTGTTAAACACACGCACACACAAGCTACCTGTGCACTCATTAAATTAACTTAAGGGCACCTTTGTCTTTCTCAAAAAAAAAGAAATATATATAATATATATAGATATATATATATGGCCACCAGTGGTATTAGAAACTTGAATTTAATATTTTAGATTGCAGGAAGGATGGGCACAGAGAAATGAAATAATACAAATAGCACATTTAGGATATAGACGGTTCTGGTGTACCATGTAGAGTACTGTTTGAGGGCTCTGGCTTTGTTGTCCATTAGACCTGGGTTCACATTCTAGCCCTGACGTCGAACCCCTGTTGAGACTCAAGTTTCCTATTCTGCAAATAAACCCAGCTTTTTTATGTTTGAATTTTCTTCTTTATACATGTGTCCAGTTGTCATTAGGATTTAAGTTGTTAATTTCTATGCGTTTTATAAACCTAATCTTTGATCTAAAATTTTCTACACCAGAAAATAGAACATTGGCAACCTAGAACAATTGAATGCTTCTCTCTTCCGGGTATCTTGGTCTGTCTTCAGCTAGTTCTGAGAAATAATTGGTATCAGGATAACGTTTGAATTTGAACTTGTTCTGTATAAGATTCACCAGAGGGCATTCCCCCTCAGGGCGCATTCAGAAACCCCCTTCTCCCAGCTGGGATCAGAATGTTAGAAACTTTCTTCCACCACTGGACAGACTAGGGGGGAAGCAGGGAGGGACAGGCTGTATAGGCTCCACACCGACTTCCCAGAGTGAGAAAATATTACTGTAATAAATAGGGAGGCCCGTCAAAGATATATTAAATCAGCTATGTAAATTCCAAGATGTAAATTATGGTTTTGCTTCTGCCAAAAATAAATACATAAATAAAAACCTACTCCTTTCATGTCCAAATAATCTCTCACTAAATCATACCCCCAAATGTGTCTTTTACTTCTGCAAGTCCACACCTGGCACTCCACTTTCCCCCCTAGAGAAGAGGTTAGAGCCGATGCAGACTTGGCATGCAGTCCTTAAACCATCTGATGGTTCATTTGCTTCATGTTGGTGTGATGCCCCAGAGGGGTGGGGGTGGAGCGGATCCACGGCTTCTCGCAGACTTGTCCAAGGCTGATCCCAGGTGACCATGTTTCATCCCCCACCAGCTGCACTGAACATACTGGGTCCTACTGTGAGTGACGGTGTGTTTTGTGGCAAGGACAGGTTCTCTGACATTGATCAAAGACGATTGAAGAAAAAATTCAGCCTTGCCTAGCTAAAAGTTCTTTGTGCAAATCAAAGGCTCAGGACAGGGAGGCAAATGTGTGTCTCACTTCCCCGCACCTCTGTACTTGACTGAAGTGAGAAATAGGGGGTGCCTGGCTAATTGCAAGTAGCAGCTCGCGCAAGTTGTATCGAGTGATTTTGGAGAAGGAACACAGGCCTTTGTGTGGCACGCCTGGGAGATGTGAAGTGCCACCTGAGGCAGAGCAAGGGACAGGCTTACTCTTTGTTTTACTTCTAGAAAGCAGAGTCTTTATCCCCTAGAGAAAAACCAGAGATGAGAGAAAAGGATGGGAGTTCAACTGCTTCTTATGGGCATAACTCAAATACATTTGATAGGATATGATCTCGGGTATGTTTTTTCTTGGGGTAGGCAGCATGGATATTCCCAGTTCAAGTTCAGCCTTCATTTGTACACTGACTTTTGTTAACCCTTCTTGCTGTTGTCCTTCTAAAAGAGAATCGCTTGAGATCAAGCGGTGTTTGGACTTCATAAAAATCTTGGCAAGGCCCCTGGGCAGTGAGAAGAAAAAAAAAAATACATAGTATGGGAATGAAGAAACGGTTACATGTGTAGATTAATGAGGACCCTGGTGTATGGGATATTGTGGAGTTAGGACAGTCATGGCAGAAACTCGGTGCAGAGCCAGATACCTGTAGTGAACAGGTGAGATTGCCGACAAGGTAGCAAGGTGACATTTATCGCAAGGAGTCTTCTGCTTTCGAACTTTCCAAAGTGGGATTTAATCGTGTCTTAGAGGTGTGCCTAAAATTTTTGTTTGTGGTTGTAAAAATCAAGCTGTAAGATTTGAAAATATTTTTAATATCTAGGGACTAATTTTATATTTTCAAACTGTTACTCAGTATAAGTAAAGTCCTTAGGTTAGTCTATTTATTATTTAGATGTGAGGTGACAAAATTCCTCTCCGGGTCTGAAACTGCTGAGCATTTGCTTTGAGGACACTTCGGGGTGTGCTCACTGCCGTCTCAGACTGAACCATTTAACTTCCTCAAAAGTCATGTGTGTGGCACAGGGGCAGAGAAGTGTGGTGTCTTTTGATTGGTTGACAGAGAATTATCTGGTGCGAGTGGTTTCAGACAGTCTTCCTAGGTGCCTACTGACTGTGAAACCACACTGAGCCCTAGGTTCAGGCTTTACCCAAGTTCTGTTCCTTGCTGCGCGACTTGGGAAGATTTCCAGCTACCACACCGTTCTCACAGGGGTTAAATTTCACAGGCTTAGCCAGAACGAAAGGCAGCATGCCTGTGAATCTTACAGAGCGAAAGGCAGCATGCCTGTGAATCTTAATCCAAATGTCTCAGTGGAGCTGTGTGCCAGACTTAGAACGAGGTGCAGGCTTCCTTATTTCAGCATTGTGATTGAACTCAAACTTTCTTACACTCGAAGAGTCATCTTTTTCCCCCAAGAGTCTTAATAAAATTATCGGCAACTTTCAATCAATTTCTGTTATTCAGAATTTGAAAACCTTTTCAAAAGTCTAGTGATTTCTGAATTACTAGAAAATTACGGTACAGTAAAATGATTATCATATAACTTCATGCAAGTTAATTTAGAGTCTCAGTAGATGTGTTCCTTAAAATGTGTGAATACGTTAATCTTACATAAATTTAGTCCTATTCAAGGGACACATGGAGAACATTCTACTGAATAAAATTCTACAATTCATTGCATGTTGAAGGAGAGAGAGGGCTTTTTGTCTACACAAAAAATGGACAGACCTTTTTTAAGGTGTAAATTAAAATATATGTATTAAAGTCGCTTAAGATGATCTGTATGTGTATTCTGTTGCGGAGCTCTTATAGCCTCTGAATGGTGCTAAATACCTTGCAGCTAGTGTTCTGACACTCCTCATCTTTGTTTCTCAGCAGTCTCTGGTCCCAGCCCACCCCATGGCCCCTCCCAGCCCCAGCACCACCAGCAGTAATAACAACAGCAGCAGTAGCAGCAACTCAGGATGGGACCAGCTAAGCAAAACGAACCTCTATATCCGGGGACTGCCTCCCAACACCACGGACCAGGACCTGGTGAAGCTGTGCCAGCCGTAAGTACCGGTTACTCTTGGTTGTTTTTAGCTGATAGATATTTCTTTGATCCTTTATTGTATTCTAAAGTCACATCAATTGTGTTAAAGGAGAGGTTTAGTACAAGTGTAAATCCTCACAGTTTCCAAGTTCTAAGTCTTTGGACACAGCATTAACATCAGCAAAATGCCTGTGTAACAAAATAAATTGGAACACCTTCGCAGTAGAATTGGACTTCATTGGCATATGAGAAGTAAAATGAGAATTTTTTTCAAAACGTATGGCTGGATCCTTTTTAGGACTGCTCATTTTTTTAGGAAGCATCTGTGGAGGCCGGTCTATCCCATAACAAGAGAAACTTCAGCTGTTACTGTTTGTCGGGAAGGTAGTTACCATCTAACTGTATCTTAAGCGTGTGTAAGAGTTAATTTTGGCCAGGAAATAATAGTGTGTTCTCACTAGCACCTGCAGCTTTGTGGTCTGGGTTGTTCACCCTTATCTCTTTGGGAATTCTTGCTTCCAGAATTCCAATTTCCCTTCTCGCTGCCACCCTTTCTGAGTCTTGTGAAGAAATGTGTTCGTGTGCATGAAGTTCCAAAGTAAATATGCATTATATGCTAATGTGGTCGATGAACAGAATATAAATATGTTGCTTTGCTGCAAATTACGTTAACTCACTAAGTAAGAAAGCGCTAATTTAAATCAAGGAGCCAGAAGCAGTATACAGAGTGCAGGGATCATTGTGTAAAGACTAATCACTTTGAGCTATAAAAGCCTACACAAACAACATCTTTTATTTACCCAAAGACAGTAATGTCCCCTTACAAAAAAGGAGTTTTACATAACTGCGGAAGAAAATGTCCACTTGAGAATGGTTTCTGTTCCCTGAAAAACATTCCCATTTCTAAACATCTGATTAATGGCATCTCATTTCTGTTGTCTTGGGTAAAATACAGATATATTACTTATCATTTTAAGAAAAAAAAAATGTTTCAGAACTTGAGCAGTATTTCCAAACTGGAACTAAAAGTAACATCTGGCCTTCCATAAGGAGGTGGTGGTGGTGGTTTTGCTTTGTTTTGTTTTTAGAGAGGAGGGTGGGGTGGTGGGTGGTAGTTCTTCAGGGTCTGGAGGGTTTCTCTAAGGCCACCACTCCCAGCACCCTCCCTGTGCCTTTCCTGGGTTACCCTTTTGATCAGCCTTCTTGGACTTTGACTGAAGCCCTTTGCTTTAGGGGCAGTGAAATCATGAAATAATGTCCTGTGCTAGGGACTCCTCCGAAGGCCAGTCCAGCCTGTGGGGTTTGTCATTCCTGGCCAGAGTCAGAGGGAACTTGGCCAGGCGTGCCCTGCCCCATTGCAGCTGTTCGAGACCACAAATAGGCCTTTTGCTATCTTGTCTGCTGCTCGTCTTTACTGGCGTCTTCTTATGCTTTTGCAGCATAATTACAGGTAGATAGAGCGCCATAAAGTCTAAGGAGCTAAAAATATAACTGGAGGAAACAAAAGAATGAAGCTAGCCCTCCAGTTCTTGAGGTATAAGAGGAGAGAGGACTTCAAAAGACAAATAGTTCCTCAGCTAGTTTTGAATCATGTAAGGTGAGTTTTAATATCAAGGACACAGAGGTTAAATAACCATAAAATAATAGAGGAATGCCATGTTTTATGCACAGTAAGTATGTACTTGAAAAATTAGGCCAGTAGTTTTTTTTAATTGAGTCAAATCATATTCCAAGTTCAGTAGAAGATCATTTTCTCACTTTTCTTAGACAATTCACTCCTTTTTTTTGTTCTTGGTCTCTTTAATGTGTGTGAATTATCTTAATGTGGTTCACTCTCTTCGCTATTATCAATAACAGCAATAAACATTTGCCACTGTCACTCCTTCCTGTTATCGGCAAAACCCCTGGTTTGATACTTAACTCTGATGATAGTGCTCCTGATATGTTTTATACAGAGGCAAGACATACATACGCCAGTATCTGCTGAGAGCTTCATTCCATTTACCACAGAGCCTCTGAAAAGTACCAGTTCGACTTGCTGACGATTTTGTGTCTTAGAATGTAGAGAGAGAAAAAAGGGCATTCCTGTTCTGGATTTAATTGTTTCCAATAAAGAATACTAGTTGGTGACATGGAAGTGACTCATCCTATGGGAAAAGTGACTCATCCACAGCCTAAAAAACCCAGTGGACATAATTAGAGATTTTTTAGAAAGTAGGTATCAAAACTTCTCAGAAAAGATGGGTGTAAATTCATAAGTCTAAAAATGAAAAAATGTTTTAGAATTAAAAATTTAGCACTATATTTATAAATTGACCCTAAGGGATGAACTGCAGGAGGGGCAACAATTGAAACAAGTAACTTGGGGGGCTTATTTTAGAGTATTATCCAACAGAAAGATGGGAAAAGATATCTAAGAATGTTTGTAGTAGTGACCTAGTTCCATACAAACAATGCACAAGTCTAAGACAAGAATGATACAAGGGCTGTGAGAACAGGAGAGGAAAGCAAAAAATATTTTTAAAAAGCTATGTTTGGAGTCGAATATATACATGCTATGTTAGAAGAAACGAGAGTAAGAAAGCAGCCTCACCCTAGTCAGAGAGAGACTCCTGACCCTGGAAAGTATAGATCAACATGGTTAGGGTCACGGGACAGGGCTCAGATTGGAGGGAACTGGTTACGGATGGAGATCTGCATCAAGAACCAGGCGGAGATGTGCCTGGCCATAGTGGTAAGGCGATAGGGGTTGAAAGTAGATACATTTTCCAGGAGTATTAAATGAGAAAAGCAGACCAGGTAACTTCTAAATTGTGGCAGGTGTGTAGGAAATCTGGTTGGAGCCTCGTGACTATTGCAGGCTGCTGCAACTTTGCTTCTGTTTCTGAAAGGTTATCTGCTCGGAAAGTACATCAGCACAGTTAACAAGCAAGCTTAGGAAATGGAATGATCTGAGTAACAGAAGGGATTAATCTATTACCCCGTGACCTTCAGACGGTCTTAATTCCCTCCCTTCTCTAACATCCAGCCAAACAAATACTTTGCCTGACTTTGTTACCATTTTATTTCTCTCATTCAGACTTCTCAGGTGATTTTTCGAGACAGATGGGCTGAGGGCTCTTGTCGCTTCCACTTTCTTGCCACCTTAACCCTTTGCATTTTGCCTTCACGTTCTCAAAGGAAACTGCACCGGCATCTTCTATCTATCTTATCTTCTCTGGCTCTTTTCTACCCTTGTCCACTTCTCAACTTTTTGCTCTTTTGATTTTATTTTTTGGCTCATTCTTCTATAGCCTCATCTTCTTGTAAGGCCACTATTTTCTACACATTTTCCACTCTCATATTATCACCTCAGATTCAACACTATCTCCTTCCTCTCCAAGCTATCACATTTCTAAATTTACTCTTCTCAACTTGAAGCTTTGGAGCAGTGGTGACTATTTCCCATTACCCTTTCAGTCACCAAGTCCTGCAGATTCTATGACCTTTCTTCTTCCTTCTCACTGCCAGAAGAATTAAATGTTTTCTTCCCTCCCCCCCACCCCCACATTGTGACAAGTGAGAATGATTTGCTCCTGCTGCTGCCTCACCTCAGGGGCCTCCCCGTTTCCCTTTTTTGATTCTTCAAGGCTAAGTCCAAGCCCATCCTGCCTCCTTCATGCTTGGACCATACTAAACTCTCCTTATTTCCTTTTATGTGTCACTTCCTCACAGTCAGCCATCTTTATACTGTTCTGTTCTCCAAGAGCCTGTTCCACTGTTCAGCAGTGTATCTATGATAGATACGATGCTGACAGTGTATCTTTTTTTTAAAGATTTTATTCATTTATTTTTGTAAGTAAACTCTCTACCCAACATGGGACTTGAACTTATGACCCTGAGATCAACAGTCACATGCTCTACCAACTGAGCCAGCCATGTACCCCAGTGTGTCATCTTCATAGATTTCTCACCTATGCTATAAAATCATGGAGGTCAGCATGGCAAGTGTTTGGTACCCTAGAGTTCCCAACCACAGTGGTAGGCAAGTACCTAATTCTCAGTTAGGAGCCAGTAAAATGGGTCAAATATGGCTTATATCACGAAGTTGTGATTAGGATTAAATCAAGTAATTTGAGGAATGGAGCTGGTCTGCTGCCTAGAACACGGTCGTCATTGAACAAATATTAGTCTCCCTCATGCCCATGTCTTTATTCCTCACAACCCTAACTAGTAGAATAAACTTAAATTATATGTAATCCTACATTTAAAACTAAGGGTGGAAAAAAAACGACAAACAGCTTTTCTGATCCTGAAGTCTGCAAAAGCCAGGGAAGTGGGTTATGTTAACATAGTTAACATAACTGCCCGCCTCCTTCTTGAGGCTCTTTTTTTTTGGCACTTAAAAAAGACTGGTTTCGGTTTCATGATTTATTTCTTGACTTAATAATGACTATAGCATGTAAAATTTTCCATTGTGTCCAAACTATCTTTTTTTAAGATTTAGAAACAGTATTTGTATGTAAGCTTTGGTATAGTTCTTCCTGGTTTGCAGCAGGAATAGATGTGTGAGTCTCTGTTGGCTGTGGCTAGGTAGCTTAGAGGTTACTGTGGTATGACATCTCATGAAAAGGTCTGGATAACTCAGTGTATCCACAACTTATTTTGAAGGAGAAAGAGTCTATTGATACTAAAACAAAAGAGGAGGTATTGGGGTGCCTGGATGGCTCAGTCAGGTAAGCATCAGATTTCGGCTTAGGTCATGGTCCCGTGGTTCGTGGGTTCAGACTCCACTTTGGGTTCTGTGCTGACAGCTCGGAGCCTGGAGTTTGCTTCAGATTCTGTGTCTCCTTCTCTCTCTGCCCCTCCCCTGCTCATGCTCTTTCTCTCAAAAATAAACAAACATTAAAAAAATGATAAAGCAGCCTTGCAAATAAAGGCAAATATACTATTAAAAAAAACAAAACAGGGGGCGCCTGGGTGGCGCAGTCGGTTAAGCGTCCGACTTCAGCCAGGTCACGATCTCGCGGTCCGTGAGTTCGAGCCCCACGTCGGGCTCTGGGCTGATGGCTCAGAGCCTGGAGCCTGTTTCCGATTCTGTGTCTCCCTCTCTCTCTGCCCCTCCCCCGTTCATACTCTGTCTCTCTCTGTCCCAAAAATAAATAAACGTTGAAAAAAAAAAACAAAAAAAAAACAAAAAAAAAACAAAACAAACAAATGAACAAAAAACCAAAAGATATTTCCACTCCTCTTATGTATCCTTTCTTTCATTCCCAAACCAATCTTGGTCAGCCATTATTTTTGTCCTTTCTTTCAATAGATATCTAATGCATGTCAAAGTGCAATAAAACATGATTTCAGGGGTGCCTGGGTGGCGCAGTCGGTTAAGCGTCCGACTTCAGCCAGGTCATGATCTCGCAGTCCGTGAGTTCGAGCCCCGTGTCAGGCTCTGGGCTGATGGCTCGGAGCCTGGAGCCTGTTTCCGATTCTGTGTCTCCCTCTCTCTCTGCCCCTCCCCCGTTCATGCTCTGTCTCTCTCTGTCCCAAAAATAAATAAAAAACGTTGAAAAAAAAAATTAAAAAAAAAACAAACATGATTTCAGTGTAAATGTGAAATTAAGTCTAACTTATAATATTATAGCCTGTTACTAATTAAAAGGAAATGTTTTTTTTAATGTCATCCATGTCCCTGGTTGTAATACCCAATACTTTTTATTTCCCGTCCCTTTGTTTTCTGTTTTCTGCAAGTTTGCCGTATTTTTTTTCAAATATAACTTTTACAAAGGCAAAACAGAGAAGCAAGATGGTCCACAAAGGTAGACATAAACAACCAACCCCAATGAAAACAGAACAAAGTTAATGTTGTAATGAGTGCGGTGTTCTGTGAGAAGTCAGAGGAAGGCTTTGTTCACCTTACTGCCAGGGCATTGGGATTGCTTTCAGGTAGAAGGCGTCTCGACTTTAAAGGACAGGGAAGATTTCATGCAGCGTGGAATAATAGGTCCTCCAGGCCTCAGAAAGAGCCCAAGAGGTGGGACAGCACTTGGGTGTTTAAGAGAGCACTGGGGCGCCTGGGTGGCTCAGTCGGTTGAGCTTCCGACTTCGGCTCAGGTCATGATCTCACCGTCTGTGAGTTCAAGCTGCGCGTCAGGCTCTGTGCTGACAGCTCAGAGCCTGGAGCCTGCTTTGGATTCTGTCTCCCTCTCTCTCTAACCCTCCCCTGCTCATGCTCTGTCTCTCTCTCCCTCAAAAATAAAAAATAAAACATTGAAAAAATTTTAAAAAAAGAGCACAATGTGTAGCTGTCATTCAACAATTACTAGTTGGCAAGGCTTCTGGTGACCAGAGTGGAGAGTGTGGGTAAAGACAAAAATGGGGCTGGAAGTACAGGTTGGGGGCATATTGTTAGACCTTGAATAATAGGCTAAAAAGTTTGGTGTTTATTCTTCAATTACAAAGTGCATGTAATGGAAGAGAAGCATAATCCAGTGAGTTGTTTTGTTTTTTCCCTCTCTTAGAATTATAATTCTACCAGAAGTAGGAAGGTTGGCTTGGAGGAGGAGACTCTTATAGGTGAGAGATGATGCAACCCTGACTTAGGGCAGTGGTAGGAAATGAGAAGAGGAGAAGGTAGTGGAACTGCATAGGAGATAGGAATATCGGGACTTGAGCATGATTAAAAATGACTGTAAGGTTTTAGCTCTGAATAAAGGGAAAACTTGAGTTGTATTAAATGAGAGAAAAAGCACAGGAAAAAAAACTCGGGCAACTATCAGGAAAATGGGCAACTTGAAACTTTTATATTATTTCCCTATACATCTTTATCTCTGTAACTCGAAATTTTTTTTTAGAAATCTATCTGCTAAAGGTGTTTTTCCTCTACAAATGGAGTAATCATCCCTTTAATCCAAAATGATTAGGTTACTTTTAGGGTAAAAACTAAAAGCGACTCATTCTGTGATGAATATTAATCAACTTTTACCCAACAATGTTACCTTTGGTCTTTACTCTGAAAGTAACAACGGGCCTGCTAGATCTAATACCCTGAAATCCCAGGTAAATATGAAATCTTCTGAAATTTACAGAAATGACATGAAATGAGAAGGACCCTAAATTCAAAACAATGATCCTGTGATGAAGTAGGAAAAATCATTCCATTCAAAAGAGAGCTGGTTCTCATTTCCACATTGAGGAGAGACTGTTGAGCCAGGTGATCCAAGGTCATTCAGGTATTCCCAAATGACTCAGTCCAAGAAGCCTGAACATACCGAGTTACTGCATTTTTTAAGAGAAGAAACGCTCACGCGGTGCACTCTCTCTCTCTCTCTCTGTCTCTCCCTCTCTCTTCCTCTCTATCCCTCTCTCTCCCTCTGTCTCCACATATGGATTCTATACTGGAATATTCCGATAGCTATACAGACATGAAAGACCCAGACCAAAGGTTTTATTGCCTACATTAAGCATCATTCTAAAGTCAGGCGTGTGAGTCTCCCAAACGCAAAGCTCTTGATGTAGGGCTAAATTAGAAGCTGATACAAGGAGATGATCTCTCTTTAATGTATAATTTACTCTTTAAGTGTTGTCTTCCAAGCAAGTTGAAGTAGTGTCTTAGTGATTGTGGTGGTGTTTTATGTAACTCACACACACTGAGAATGAAAGACGAACAGATCATTTTTTGTTTGGTATTGTCTATGTCAGACAATTGAGATTTGGACCTGTTGAACTGTATTGTATTCGTTGAGCTGTATTATATTCCAAAGCCATCTGAATTTTTAGTATTTTTTTAATTGCATTTTACAAGAGTACTGAAAACTGTTATCTAGCAAATTTTTATTTCTCGTTCCTTTGAAAGACGAGGAATGAAAAAGAAAAGTCAGCAGAAAGAAAGCAGTAGAAAAATACTTGTTCTCTCATTTAGTGCGTCTTTTTAAAAACAGACAAACAAAAAAACCTTTTCTTTATTCACTGGTACACTTTTTAAAGTAAAATCTTCCCAAAAAGTGAAATTGAGTTATGACGAGTTTTCTGAAGTTAATCATAGAAAATGCATGCCACATTTGTTTTTATTACTATTGTATACCTTCTTGACCATATACAGATTTTATTTGTATTATGAATAACAGAATTTCTTTTAAGTTTTAAATGTTTTTGTGCTATAAAGCAGCTAATTTTTATCCTCTCAAGGGTTCTTTCTTGGTCTAGAAGATTGTTTTAAACTTTTTTTTTTTTTAACGTTTATTTATTTTTGAGACAGAGAGAGAAAGAGCATGAACGGGGGAGGGTCAGACAGAGGGAGACACAGAATCTGAAACAGGCTTCAGGCCTTGAGCTGTCAGCACAGAGCCCGACGCGGGGCTCGAACTCACGGACCACAAGATCATGACCTGAGCCGAAGTTGGCCGCTTAACTGACTGAGCCACCCAGGCGCCCCTAAACGATTCTTAAAACATAAAATACCAATAGCAATAGTTTCAGGGACTTGGCATTTTTCTATTATTGCTAGCGTAGTAGGATGTCACGTAATGAATAACTCAATGAGGACTTATGCTGAGGAACTTGGGCATTTTGATGAAAAGTGTGATCTAAGATGTGAAGTTTTCAGACTTTGTCTCGTCCTTTTAAAGACATCCCAAATTACTTAGTCAAAATGTTGCATTACTAATTGTAATCTAAGTCTCTCTTTATGGTCAAAATTCCCGTAAGTTTCTGTGTACTCAAAGAGCAAAACACGATGTATTGGAGACTGAGCCAGATTTCATATTTGTGATCTTTTTTTCTAAAAACAGCAGTCAAAACAGATTTGAGAGTTTCAGACCAACAGTGTATTTAACTGAATCATCTCCGTCTTCATTCATCTCTTGGTTTTCTTGTTCAGCATGTTAACTGTTTGATTTCCTTTCATGGTATGAAAGAATTCTGGCATGCACAGTAGATCTTTGACATACCAAGACATAGTCTGAAGACTTGGAAATCCCAGAATTTCACAAAAATAATTTCAGCATAAAAAAAAATTCCACACAGGTACCTACTTTCTAGTAGAGATCCATGTCTTTCTTAGACCTCTCTTAGCTCTCCCTTCACTTTTATCATTAGAACTATCAGTTGGTTTTTATTGGGTGGTGGAAAATGTTCAGAAATTAACACAGTATTTAATCCCTTCTCGAGAGTTACTGCTACACAATTAGAACAAAAATCTTGAAATATGGACTGTGGGTGATAGACTACATGACTCACTTCCCTCTGCCTAACCCCTCCATGATTCAAATACACACTGCAGCCAAATTAAAACTAACTATAGGTAAGAGACTTCCAGTTTCATTGTCATGAGTACATGAAACTGCAGATGCTAATTATTGCCAAGTACCTACTGTATGCATATGTTTGATATTTCGGCAGAAAATCTCAGTGATGTCTGTTTTCAAATTTATCTCCAGTGTAACATTGGCTTGGTAAGCATGAATCTTTAAAGATTTAACCAATCCTCCTTATTGTCAATTGACATTTTTCTTTAGGATTTGTTATTCCTACACATGATTAAAAGCCGTTCTCCCCTGCATTGCCCAAATACTGCACAAGCTGTCGGCACACCTATTTTAATATTAGTTTTAGCAGCATCTAATTGGGAAGCCAGCACTGAAGATAATGGCCATAACCACAATAATTTTTGAAAGAACAACCACTCCTTCTCTCTGTGAGCAGATGGAATTTGCTTTATGTTCATTCCATGTTCCTTTATAGGAACCTTAGATTTCTGTAGCAGTAGGCTGGGGTGTTTAAACATTATATGAAAGTGACGATAGTATCATTGGGAATAAAAGCCTCTAAAATCTTGATTTGGCATTTGTGCTTAGTTTGACTTAGAATTTCTTTATTGGGTTACCACGGATCTTAGAAATTTATAACCTCTTTCTTCACTTTTCCTCATCTTCATTCCACAAATGTCCATGAAAAAAACCCTGTACAGTGTGTAAACACCTGAATGATGCCAGCAGCTAATCAGATGTGTGCTTACTGTGTGCCAGGAACTGTGCCAAGTAGTTTGATTATTTAATTGTAAGAACAACTCTCTGAGCAGTAGTAGTATTCTTGTTTTAAAGATGAAGTTGAAAGAGGGTTCTTTCTCTTATGACTCAGGAGTACAGTGGATTTTGGTGGAGCCATGGCTTGCACTCAGTCTCACTACAGAGCCCATCCTCTGAACCGCTGTGTGTCCTCCCTCCCCAGATACGCTCTAAAGGCCAGTTCATCATCTCTGTCCTCCCTTCCTTAGCATCCATGTTCCTCTGTTTACCACAGGCTACAAAAGGGCTCCCTTCTCCAGAACCCTAAAAGAGATACACAGCTGTGATAGTTGTAGTAAGATTTTGTTCAAAAAAAAATCAGCTTTCCTTAAGTCCACATGAATAGCCAAGAGGGTCAAAGTTCAAAGTAAAGGCAGAGGAGGAATAGTGGAGGAATTCGTTTTTAGAGGAGAAATTCGTTTTTCTTGACATCTAACCAAGTAATCTGTTTTAATGTAGCTAGCTGTACAAAACTCAGCTCCTGGTTAGCTGAAGAGTGTGCAGCTCCCCCAAGATCACACAGCACAGAGGAGGTATGTAATTTGTCATCTGCTTGATGCCTGGGGTTAGCGCACATACAGAAAGAAACATTCTTTTAGGGACCACTGTCTGACAAATCCAAACAACATTGTTTTAGATGATAATGGACACAACATAGTGTTATAGTTTTGCTACAAGTATAAACCTCTTTCAAACATAAGACCAAGCTACTTGTGAGGCGAAATTAAACAATTGGAAGTGAGTGGGAAATTCCATTATTTATTAAGCATCATGCTTTTGGTTTTGCTAGATGGTGCCCCAGGCATATTTCTGGCCCTCAAGGAGGTTCTTGTCTCACATAGAAAATAAACTTCACACATCATATGGGCCAGAATGTGATGTGTCATGAGAGAGAGAAGAAAGTGCTACAGAAATTATAAAATAGGGAGTGACTGCATGTGGTTTGGGGCATCAGGAAAAGCTTGGCATTTGATCAGGGTGGGAATGAGCAGCTCAAACTCAGGTTTAAAGCCAGAACTAGCCTGGCTGCCTGCCTTTTTTTCACTAGGACCGTACGGTGGGGGATTTTAATGCCAGAGGAAGGCTTGTACCTCACTGGGAAGGTAGGGGATACATGCCGCCTTAGGATTTGCCCTTGATGGAATGTAAAACTGGGAGTGGCTCCAAGGAGGAAGATGATTCAAAGCTGAGTGTAAGATTTTGAGTGTAGGAAACTGGGAGTTTGGTACCATTGCAGATGAGGGGATCAGGAGAAAGAGCTTATTTTTATTCTTGCCTGGAAATTCTCATCCACTCACAGGAAGCTTTTCAGATTGAGTGCCCATTTGCTTTATGAGTTTGTGTGCTTTTGGTGTGGTTATTAAATGGAAATAAATAGTGCATCAGTTCCAAACTAGTGAATCTTCAGTGCAGAAGAGATACTAGTGATTAAACATGTTTATTCATCAGTGGAATCGAGTATAATAGAAACTTTCAATTGATACAGCCCTCATGGTCAACAATAAGGTCTATATATATTCCTGCAACATGTAACTGTTTTCTTAAATTTTTCTAGTTGAGTATTAGGGGCTTAAACTTTTTAAAAGGTTGCTTTTTGTTTGATAACGTGCTTTGCCATGCCCTTGATAGGATCGTGTGGTTTCATGTTGGAGACTTTAAAGATGAGATTTTTTAAGAGAGATGTGGACTGAGTAGGAGGAGAAGAGGCTGAGTTTCCTTAAATGGGGCATCTAGAATTAGTGAGGAAGTACACTCATAACACAAACAAACCTGACCAAGTTCATGGCTCTGCCAATGGACATGGGCTCTTTCTCCTGGCTGTCTTTGTACTCACTGACCTGGCTAGCCCAGGTTTAAGCTTCTCTAAATTGCCTATGAGACCGGCATCACTTGTCTGCTTTATTTTGTCTTTGTGCCATAGCTTCTTCCTGCCTCTATTAAGTGTCAAATGTGAGAGAACCTTTATGAGAAACCATTTGAGTATCCACATTTACATGCATAGTTTCAGACTTCCAACTTTGCAAAAAGGCCAGTCTCTGATAACATAAGGACTGTTTCTTTAAAGATGAAGCAAAGAGGCAATCATTTGTGATCCTGGAAACAAATTATGCTGCCAGCCCATTTGGATAGGAGCATAGATCCTTTCCAGGGGTTTTTCCAAAATGTTTCATCGTCACCCCCAAACCTAAGCCATAAATTATGAAAATAATATTGTTATGGCCCCTTTATAGGCATAACTTTTGCTCCAATAGTTCATCTACTTAAATGACCCTGTGTAAGTCATTCCTGCTTAGCTGGCTAGCTAACATTTTGTTTCTTCAGTTTTTCCTACTATCCCTTTATTCATTATCTTTTTTTGTTTGATACAATGCAGTTAGCTATTAAAGGCCATTTAATTTTGAGTCAGATTGAGACAAAAAAATATGAGCGTTTATTTAATTAAAAAATTTATTTATTTATTTATTTATTTATTTATTTATTTAATCAATCTCCAGTCTGAATCACAGAACTTTACATCTCCTCTAGTCAAGGCTGTTAACAAGGAGTACTCACCAGAATTAAAAATTGCATGCCCAGGCTCTTCAGGAGATTGAGTCAGAAGATTCGGAGAAATAGATTCGGAGAAATAGAGAGAGGCAGTGTAACGTACAATTATACTGAAGAGCACAGGTTCTGGAGCCTTCCGCCTGGCTCTGCAACTTCCTTAGGCAGATTTCTCAACCTCTGTGTGCTCCAGTTTCCTCACGTACAAAATCAGGATACTAAGACCAGGTTCGTGTGGGGACTAAATGGGTTAGTGCTTGTGGACTGCTCAGAACATACCCTGGCATGTATTAATGTTACTGCCAACTCCTAGAAATTTCTGATATTCAGTTCCAGTTAAGAGCTTCTGTTTTAGTCTCTTCATGTTAAAATTGAGAAAACTGGGGCGCCTGGGTGGCGCAGTCGGTTAAGCGTCCGACTTCAGCCAGGTCACGATCTCGCGGCCCGTGAGTTCGAGCCCCGCGTCGGGCTCTGGGCTGATGGCTCAGAGCCTGGAGCCTGTTTCCGATTCTGTGTCTCCCTCTCTCTCTGCCCCTCCCCTGTTCATGCTCTGTCTCTCTCTGTCCCCCCAAAAATAAATAAACGTTGAAAAAAAAAAATTTAAAAAAAAAAAAAAAAAAAAAAAAAAAAAAAAAAATTGAGAAAACTGAGGCTCAGAGAAGATTAAGTGACTTTCTTTGAGTCAAAATTAGGTGGTGGCAGTCCTAGGATAAATCCCATTGGCTCCTGAAACACCCACCCATCCTGATTGCCTCTTTTCATGAGCGAATGTAAACTCTACCTTCAACTCTGTCCTTACTCATGAGTAGGAAATATCTGTACTTCACTGTCTTGCCAAAGAAGTTAACTTTAACCTCTCCACTGCCAGCTCTTGTCAAAAGCTATTGGAAGAAATTAGATTTATGAAGGATTGCCTAAAGGATTTGTAGTTCTTTTTTGCATCACCGAGCTTCCCAACCTCGTCATGGCACACACAGAAAAGAGTAATGTTTGTATTCAATTCTATTAGGATTAGGTCAGATTAGATTAATATATCATCAATTGGTGAGGCTGCTCGTCTGTCCTCTGGAATGATAGGCCTCACCCAGTCTCCAGGGACTGATGGGTCACTATCTCCACATCTGTAATAGAACTGCTCCAGCAAGGGAAGTTTAGACATTTTTCTTTAGTAGGAAAGCCCCTTAGTCAAATGAAATCTTTAACAGTAAAAATGTTTCAAACTAATGGGTTTTTTTTTAAGTATATATTTTGTAAATACAGAATTATAACGTTTATAAAATTGACCAGGGAAAACAATGAGGCAGTTTTGATGAACTCAAAAATTTGAGATTGAGACTTCGGGTTGACAGTTGCAGAACAGCATTCTGTTAACCTAACATACTTCATTTATTTCTATGTTCCATTTTAGTTGTATAGCATTCAGGAAAATGCTTACTTATACCCATAAGCAGTTGCACAGGTGACAGTTTCTTAACAGTGCATTTTATCTCAGTACCCTCTTGAATTAATTTGATCCAGAAGCTAGAGAGAACTAGAAATGTTTTGTTTCTATGTTGAATCCCTAATAATACAGCTATTCAAATGCGTCATGATAGACCGAAAAGTCCAACCAGGAGCACCTAAAACTTAGAGTCAGTACCAGTCGTAGTGACGTCACTTCATCCTGAGTCAACATGGTAGGCAGCTTTATTATACAATTGGCTGTTAGGTCATGGTGAGGGTGTATGCCAACTAGTTGTACCTGCTCTTGGTCTGTCATTTGTTTGAGCGTGATGTGTGTGTAGGTTGCTTGTTATAATTTTATATGAATGGGCATGCGCAGACTTGAGTTTCCAGAATGCCAATGCAGAGTTACAGCTTTCCTAATCAGTGATTCATTTTGAAGAAGCTCAAATGTACACAAAGAGATGGCAGGAGACACATTGACCCAGCGTCTCCATTTGGAGCGACTTAACATGAAGGCTGTTACCTGTGTTTTAAAGTTGTTGTGCCGCACATCTGCTTGCATTTCCTGTTTGGTTTTTTTCAGTGCTAAGATAATAAAATCCAAATGGAAAATTGGTGGAACTCCTAAAGCATCTCTTCAAGAGCCTAACTTGATAGTCACTGTTCCAGGGAGTGTGAATTTTATCCCTAGATACAACAGAGTCATCAGGGAGAGTAAGCAGTACATGAACCACATAGCTATTTGCCCTTGCAGAATCGCACACAGGCACTGGGGAATCTCAGACTCCAGGTGCTCTTCTGACCGAGCATTGCTAGGGGGTAGTAGCCCTTAGGAAGACCCCAGGAGGAAGTTCCTTCTGGCCCTCAGGCTGGGACAAAGGGAACTTCTCCTAAGTCCTGGGCTTGCTTTTATTCTAGTGAGCATTCAGTTTCATAATTATTGTATTTCCTTCTTAATTTTGACTCCTGTTCCTAGTAGTAGTCCTGAGCCAAATTTACATCCCCTGTTGGCAGTTGGCAGGGGACTCGCCTGTGTAACACTCTACTCCTGGCTTTTTTTTCCCCTTCACCTTGAGCTCTCCATATCCATTTCTGTCTTGTAGTGTTGCTTATATTTTTTGCCAGCAGTCTCAAACTTCTTTTGGAAAGAGGCAGAAATAAATGCTTCTCGTGCTGTCTCTTTGACTACCCCTTTTAAAATCACAGCATGTGGAATGTCACTCGGTCTTCTGTTGTCAGTTTGTACAGCAATCATTCTTGTCAGAGTGGCTCATTTGAGGTTGATGATATTTTAAAATATCTAATGGCATTTCCATTGTAAAGGAAAATCTAGTCCCTTCTCTTGTGTCCCTATAAAGACAGTAGTTCCTCAGCTGTCATTAAACACTAAAATCAGCAAATACGCAAAATCATGATTTTCAGCAACTCAGCTTGATGGACATCTTTTGAAAAAGGAAGGGTTTTGTTTTGTTTTGTTTTAATGTGCTTTTCTTCTACCCATTCTCACTTGAAATTCACTTTGGCCTTGAATCAGTTGTCCTTCTTTTTAATGTTTGAAGACCAGAAACATTCAGTAACTTGCCTGAAGATGTGTTTTAGCCATAGGAGTTTACTTCACTTGTGTTTTGGTGGCTTTATAAGTCACACTTTGAAATATCTGGTTCTAGATTCTAAACCTCGTGTGGGCTGTGTGTCTGTTTTATTCTCTACTATGACTTCCTGACAAGTTCCCAGATTTGATCTTGAAGGAACATTCTTCTGGAAGTAGGTCATCATGCTAGAGTTTCTGCGAGTTTCCTTCTGTACTCTGCTTTCCTCTCTGGCTCTCTGTGCTAATAGCACCAGTCTTTACTCAGCTTCCACAGACAGCAGTGATATATTGGTTATGAGTTTTTGGGGACTGGTTTTATTTTTTTTATTGGATCCACGAATACCCTGATCTTACTCTATAGATTAATGGTTTTCTGACCCCTGATACAGCTAGACCAAGGTTTCGGCCTTGGGTCCAACACTTACAGATGTCCAGGAGGAAGAATTTTAATACCACATTGAAGAGAAATGAGGAGGTAGCACTTCATACATGATCTCAGACAGCAGCAAATTAGGCAACCCTCGTTCCCCTCTTGTACCTATGTATCTCCCCAGCCACACCATCCAAGGAGTGCTGCTGTCACACGGACGCAGTTGCCAGAATGTGTCACAATCTGAGCCTGTCTTTTCATGTTATGGACCAATATGAACCATAAAGATAAACATCTTTGGGTGTGTGCCTAAAATCTGTGTACTCTACTGCTGCCCACATCTGCACGAAATGGACAGGTTGGCCCTGTCTCCAAAGACAGGTAAACTTACTTGTCCTGGCTTATTGACTCCAAGTGGCTTTTTCACTTTACATGTCATTCACAAGTCTTACGATGGCTATGAGACCCTGTGTTATCTACTGCCCCCCTGCCCCCCGGCCCCTATTTTTCTGACCTCACCACCTCTTCACTCCAGCTGTGGTGGACCCTTGGGTATTTCTGCAGCCCACCAGATCTGCGTTGCCTTCCAGCCCTGCGTTGATTTTTCCTCTCCTACCTGCATTGCTCCTCCCCAATCCTCCTGACTCATCTAAGCTGCCAGCACAGAGCCTGGTGCAGGGCTTGAACTCACAAACCACAAGATCATGACCTGAGTTGAAGTCGGATGCTGAGCCACCCAGGCGCCCCAGGACCTGTCCCATTTCTGAGGTGCATATTTCACTCACACACACACACACACACACACACACACACACACACACTCGCTCCCTCTCCCTCTCCCTCTCCCTCTGCCTCTGCCTCTCCCACTCCCTCTCTAATACATCACTGAATATGGATTACTCAGTGCTGAAAAAGGCCATAGTGAAAATGTAGGCTTTAGAATTTGCCTCAGGGACAAACTTTATTATCCCCCAGGATATGTATTTTTTTTCTCTCTTACCCTGTTTTTCTCATCTGCTTACTATTATTATGTGTATTTCTGTAACACATCAAATAGTTTGGTAATAAGGCAGGCTACAAATTAATAAATCTAAAAAGAAATGGTAAATAAATAACCAACTGCTTTAAGCCTCATTGGTAACATCAAGCAAATTGAACTGAGATAAGGAATAAACAGGTAAGTGGCAACCTGCCACCTCAATTCCTCTTCCCTGTCAGAATCGCCGACAAATTGATGAGAATGCCCTTTCCTGCGAGGCCTGGCTGGCCCTCAGAACCCTTCCCCACACAATACAAACGTCAGAGTTGGGATGTGAGATGAAACCTGTCTAAAACCCTTGGCAGATTCCTTTCAGCCCTGTGATAGGGAGAATTAAAGGGTTACTTTTTGTCTTTCTGGGAACCTAGAACATTGCTTGCTTCTGTTTTTTGATATTTAATATCTATGCACAAAATGCGTTAATAAACCAGGGATTCGTATCTCCAAATAATCAATAACTGAGCTATCTTCAGTTTAGTCAAGAAATCGGTTATAGTAATTAATCCAATTTTCTGACTATAGATTTTTACTTTATGTGTTTTATATGAATTGTCAATTCTCATAGCAAAAGGATATAAGGGAATACATTTCTCTATCATGATTCAGGTTACACTTAACACTTGAATTTCAGAGTCATCATTAGGGCCAATTATCAGTGAACTATGCTTGTGCTGAAGAGCTGCTTAGGATAGATTTCTTGTCAATCAGATACTTCCTCTCCAGGTCATTCACTATGTTTGCCTGGTGACAGTCATTAGACAAGCTCTTCGGACTTAACCACCACCCATGAGAAGTGTGGCACTTGAAACAATTGACCTTTGTCAGTAAGCCCTTTCCTTCCTGCCTCATTTTCCCTTGCCTCCTGTCTTCCTTGCCATTGATTTGTACCTTTATTCTATCTGGTAGGGTATGCCTGTTTATAAGCTCCCTTGAGCCCTTTCTACAGCAGGTCAGTTTGTACCTATGCACATGTATGCACACATACATGCACACAGCTGCTTCTATGTCTGAATGCATAGATGGATGGATAAATGTGCTATTTACTTTTCTAAGTAAAATAATGAAAAACATCAACTAGAAATCTGTTCATTCCTCTGGTGAAGAGGATGTTTTGAGTGAGATACCTTTCAAAAATGTCTGTAGGGACTGTTTAGATTGTCAAATGCATACACCCCTTTAAAAAAAAAAGTACTTGGCACCTGGGCGGCTCAGTTGGTTAAGTGTCCAACTCTTGATTTTAGCTCAGGTCATGATCTCATGGTTTGTGAGATCAAGCACCACGTCGGGCTCTGTGCTGACAGCACAGACCCTACTTGGGATTGTCTCTCTCTCTCTCTCCCGCTGCCTCCCTCTCTCCCTCTCTCCCCCCACCCCCCAATATATAAGTAAACATTTAAAAATTAAAATTAAAAAAAAATATCCAATATTGGTTTTGGGTAGATTTACTTAATAATGTCCTTTCATATGATGTTTTAAGTGCAGTAGATACTAGCGTTCTTTAATTGGATCACAATTAGAAAAACTTGTTTCAGGTAGTAAAATTTGAGATAATGACCGTGCAGGCCATTGTTCTATTTTAGAATGGTCAAAGTTCAGAAATATTGCCCTTGACTCTTCTCCATGCAATGGACAATGTCTAATTTGTTACCCTTTATTTTAGCCTCCTTTCTCAAGCATGAACTCTAAATTAAGATGGAGATCATGAGAAAGCACTTTGTAAGTATAAACAGTCTATTCAAACAGAAAATCAGGGATATCAGAGCCTCTGTTGGTGTGCTGTTAGGCTAGATTTCAGATATGACTCGTGAAATGCAGCAGAGTTCTTTAGTTTAGAAATGTTATGATTCCTGTGATAATATTATATGGTGTTAGAGATCAGTAAAAATGTAACTCTCAGAATCGCACATTCCATGGATGAAAGTGGTGGCCAGACCAACCTTTGATTCAGGGTTGGTTATTTATACCAATACTTGATGACCTCCAGTGAGGAAACAGATTAGTCCACCATTCTACAACAAATAATTGTCCAGTTCTACAGCCTTACTTGGTCTTTTGCATCAGTGAAATCCATTCTTGTGACTGTCCTCTTACATCAAGATATTGGATATTATATGATTGTTATACATGGGGTTAAAAATAAGGTAAAAATTGTGTTTAAATAAGCCTAGCATGGTGTTAGAAAAATTATTATTCAAGAATGTTATGTTTTTGCAGGTTTGTATTTACTTTGGTAGTTAATGTGGTTTGAAATGCCTTTTGAGCAATATGCTGGGTTTTTTCACTGAAACTAAACCATTTGAATTAATACAGCTACCAAGGCTAGAATATTGTTTAGTATTTTGAGCAATCGTTGGCCCTTAGAAAGGGAGATATCATCCATGGCTCCACCTCTGTGTTAACACTAAAAGTGATTTATGCTTTTAGTTAGAAGTCATTCATTCTTTCTCTGATAATCATTTCTTACGTGATTTAAGTTAAACTGCAAAGACCCATTCTCTGACCAATAGTTCTGCACTTATTTTTTTTTTCCACTGGTAATAAGAAAGGATCTCTTTTTCATAGTACTTCTGGAAAAGCAAACAATGAGTTTTCTTTTGTTGCCATTCTTTTGCATAGTTAGCTTTTTTTAAAAAGGAACTTTTGCATAATAATTACATTTAGTTTAAAAATTTTTTTTTTCAACGTTTATTTATTTTTGGGACAGAGAGAGACAGAGCATGAACGGGGGAGGGGCAGAGAGAGAGGGAGACACAGAATCGGAAACAGGCTCCAGGCTCTGAGCCATCAGCCCAGAGCCTGACGCAGGGCTCGAACTCCCGGACCGCGAGATCGTGACCTGGCTGAAGTCGGACGCTTAACCGACTGCGCCACCCAGGCACCCCAATACATTTAGTTTAAATAGATTGAGGAACCCAATTGAAAAATAAAAGTTCTCTATGGTGTTTTTGGAAGCTTTAAGAAATTTTGTTCAGAATTCTGCAGTGTTTAGAAGGTTTTGTAATTGGACACAAGACCACTAACCTCTGTTTTTGGTTCGTCCATTGCATTGTATTGCCTTTGAAGTCTTAACTTTTAAGAATGACTTAAAACAAATGAAAGACTTGGGGCGCCTGGATGTCTTAGTTAAGCTTCCGACTCTTGGTTTTGGCTCAGGTCATGATCTCATGGTTCATGAGTTCGAGCCTTGCATCGGGCTCTGAGCTGGCAGTGAGGAGCTTGCTTGGGATTCTCTGTCTCCCTCTCTCTGCCTCTCTCTCTCTCTCTCTCTCTCTCTCTCTCTCTGTCTCTCAACATAAATACATACACATTAAAACAAACAAAACAAATGAAAGACTCAGTCATAGCATTAATCATCGAGAGAGTTCATGTGTAGCATCTCTTGCTTGCTGTCTGTTTTCACTCTAACCCCATTTCTGTGTTGATTTGTTTATCTTTAATTAGAAGTAAGGGACAGAATGGAAGCTCAAGCTAGTTTATAACATGGCAATTCAGGTCAATCTAGGTTAAATTTAGAAGTAGATAGGAAGGAGAGTTGGATATTTTCTATGATTTGTCTGTATTTTAAGGGTATGATATGATTCTTGATGTAATTTTAATGAAAAAAATTGAACAAAAGGAACAAAATCTCCATTTAGGAAAACAAGAAAGTGGGCTACTATTCTGAAGGAGTGATCAGGCTGGCACAGGTCCCACATTCAGCCCTGGGAGGGCCCACTGGCTGCTGCACATTTTGATTGGTTGGTGCCTATGTCTTATTGGCTGTTAAGTATTTTTAACATCACATGTGGGTTGTCATATCTGAATTAAAAAGTACATTCTGATGGTGACTAATATTATAGCCCATCTCTGATAAGAATTGTAAAGACCCATGCCAAAAGAGGTCAAGAATGGAATTGCTGTTGTTTTTAAATGGGCAGGCATGGGAGATGTTTTGTGGTTGAGGAGACCTTGTAGACTAAGAAGGCTTCCGAAATTGGGGGGAAATGTGTTTATCAAGTAATTCGCCAAATATGTATCAAGAGTATTTTCTGTGCTAGGTTCTGGGAAATCTAAAGTGAAGGTAATACCACAGTCCTTTACTCTGAACAATCACTTTCTGCTTAGGATACTATTTATGCCACCAAGCTTGACATAGCCTGGACGGTTAAAGGGATTGATATCTACCCTTCTGAAACCTTTACACACGGCATTATAAGGGAAAGATTATTCGTGCTACTTACCATCCCCTTTTAGAGTGACAGTCAAAATATTTAACAGTTAAAAGAGACTCTAACCAGTCGGAACAAGCACTGGCAACCTGATTCGTTCCCATTCTGCCCATCCATTGGGCATTTCCCTACTTTTTTATTAGGATTTAAAGGGATACAGTTTACCTGGGCTGTCTTCTCAAAGAATAAATGAGAAACAAAGCATATGATTTGGAGTTGGTTTAAGAAGCACAAGACCTGTTTTCAAGGCCTGCACCCACCAGTTACTAACAAAGGTTGGTTACAGAATCATCCTAAGAATTCACTAAACATTTAAGTTTCAGTTTCTTCATCTTTAGTATGGAAATTATGTTACACAGACTGTGACATTCTGACCCTTATTACAGGCTTTCTCAGGAATGGGTAGTTTCAGGTCTCCCTTGAGAACTTACCCCTGTCCCCTTTCTGTTAGCCTCCATACAGGCTGTTCTTCCTGCGTGGAAATGTTGATAACTCGGTCTTCCTTCCCTCTCCTGTATTTTCAGCTGCCGTTTTTAAACTGATTATTTCTGGTGTGACAATGTCTGGTATAGCACTCTCCTGCTCTCCTGAGCAACTTACTGTCTGATGTTTTTGTCTACTAGTCTATAGGACCTGAATGTCCTACGGGTTACTCACCTTAACATTGTGGGTTTTCAATGGGAAGAAGAAGGACTCTACTTTCTATGTCATTCTACTAAAATTACTGTATAATCTTGGGTAAATTTCCCTGAAGCTTAGTCTCATTTTTTTGTAAAATAGGGGTAGTACCAAACATTCCAAGATTATTTTTTTTTCCAAGATTATTTTTAGGAGAGATAGAGACATAGCCTAGCTGTCATATAAACTATCTAATCCATGGACACTCACAGAAGGAAGTTTCTATTACTATAACTATCGTCATCATGTTTTAAGTTAAGAATTAATGATGCATCGCCTAGCCAGTTGGGGGAATCATTGTATACTAGGTTCAGTTTAATAAACTTTTATTTGAATATCTACTCGTATGTCAGGCACGGTGCTAAATAGACGGGCTACTAAGATGATGCTAAGTGGAACAGACGGACACCCTGTAGCCCCTGTAGCTAACACCTACCTGTATTAAACACTGGGTTTTCCTCTCTGTCCTCTCTAGTCCAACATCTAGTCCAGCATTTAGACTGAGTGCTAGCATATGGTAAGCACTCAGTACATAACCATGAAATGTCATAGTTGTGAAGTTTTTGCCATCCCCATATAAATGCCTCTTGAACGTTAAATTCTGACCTCTTCCTTTTGAATAGCTTATGTTTGCATCTTCATAGAACACATTAATGTTTCCATATATTGTTAGAGTCCTACATTAAAATGCTTCTCAAGGCAGGCAAGCATCATTAGATGTGGAAAGGAATATAAAAATGCACCTGCCCATGTTCTGTCTTTGAGTAAGGCTTTGAACTTATTTCAGAAAGGTAAATGTTTGATTGTAGGTTAAAATTTGTAGAGAATGAACTGTTGCCTTTTTAGTAATACATGCTGCCCCACCTGTATTAATGCTTACCAATTACCTTTTTTTACCTATTTTACTAGCTGTTGTGAGGACCATGTCAGTAATTAGTTATTAAGATACCAGAAATAGGTCAATTTTATTGATTTCATGTTGACTTTTTTTTTCTTAAGTTTATTTATTTTGGGGGAGGGGAAAGGGAGAGGGAGAGGGAGAGAGAGGATCCCAATCAGGTTCTGCCCTGTCATTGTAGAACCTGACTCTGGGTGGGGCTCCATCTCAGGAACCAACCCTGAGATCATGACTTGAGCTCAAATCAAGTCCGACGCTCAATTGCTCAATGGACTGAGCCACCCAGGCGCCCCTCATGTTGACCTTTTGAAAATATAACATTCAGGTTAAAAAAACAAAAATGTCCATTCAAATGGTACCTGTTTTCTTAATTCCAAGCTGTTTGTTTTGGCCAACAGATACAGTAGGAAATAAAACATACGTTGGCAAGTCCTACAATATTGTTTTTGACATCAGTCTAATTTCAGTCAGTAAATCCAGTTTCTAGAAGCTTATGTTCTTGAACTTTGAAAAAAAATACTATGTAAAGAATTTATTGAATTAATAACACACATGAAAATTAGAATAGATACACTGTGGTCTCATCTTCAGGATGAATTATTTTTAGGTTCCAGTTGTCATTATTCTCCTACTGTCAAAGCAAAAATTATAAAATAGTATTTTACCATCACAAATGCTTCACAAGAAGGCATCTTGTGTCATCCTTAACTCCTGTTTTCTCTGGTTGATTATTTTACTCCAGGTGACTCATAGCAGAAGTCAGAATGTCCAATAATGGTAATAATACACACTAATAACTGTGATAGCCAGTAACACAGTCCTTAATTAGAACCAGTAATCCGATAGGTTTAGTAATGAAACAGGGGACCCAAATAAACTTGTTCCATTTCCATATGCAAACCTAGAACAGAGCCCCTGCTATGATTTGGCTATAGTAAGACAATGGGGTCAATGCTGCAATGCTAACTAAAGTGGGTTTGTCATTTTAATGTGGATTTTGATGTTTTTGTTTTTCTTAAATTTACGAGATTCAAAGAGAACTTCTGAAATGCTAAACACCCAACTTTTGAAGGTAGGAGTAAAGGACACTTTTGATTTTACTTTGAGTATTCACTGGAAATCAGGTTCTGTCTTGCCTGAGGTTCCACAGAAAGGGGAATTCCTTACCCTGTGAGAACTGTGCACTGTCCTTCCTAGGATACAGCATTTGACTGCAGTGAGCATTTTTGACCCAAGTAGTAATCTACTTCCTGATCATAATTTGGTTTCATCAGTCAGTTTCTGTGAGGTGTGTTCCATGCCATGATGGCTTCTTAGGTCCCTTACTCAAGTTCTTAGGAGAAAATCATTTTTTCGTATATCACTTGACGATCCCTTGTTTGGGTTGTGGTAGACTGATGACAGTGTAAAATTTTTCCTAAAAAATATTCCCTTCTTTACTGCTAATTTGATATATGCCTCTTAAGGACTCTAATATGAACAAATGGTGTGGATGTTTCAGAGTGGAAGGAGTGTCTGACCTCTAAAAAACCTTCTATTTCTGTGTGACCATTTAAATAAATAGGCATCTGGCACTATTAAGAAATGAGTATAATGAGTGAAATGAGTGTAAAATAATGCCAGGTTGGGTTTTCTTGCTTTGCATTTACACATTTCGAATCTTACACATTTTGCATCTTTTAGTAGCTGCAAGGGGCACTAGTGGTGTCTATTTAGATGTTTAAACGTATATAGAAACCTATGTCTCAGGTGATTTTTTATTGAGATACAATTGACTATTAGTTTTAGGTGTACAACATAAAGATTTGATATATGTATATATTGTGAAATGATCACCACCAGAAGTCTAATTAATATCACCACATGTAGTTCATTTTTTTCTTATGATGAGAATTTTTAGGATCTACTTTCTTAGCAACTTTCAAATATATTTTATCTTAAAACTGGAAGTTTGTACCTTTCAATCTCTCAGAAGAGAATTTGCCTCCCAAAGAAAAGCAAGGCATGATACTATGCCAACCATGAGTAGACGTCATTTTCTTCAAGGAGAAGGGGTCAGATATTTAAGACAAATTTCTGTAAATGACAGTAATAAGGCAGCTGCTCAGAACCAGGGCATCTGTAATTAGCCCTTTGAATAACACGTTACTGTCACTAGATTTCACAGGCAGTTCTACTAGGTTTTGAGATCAAACATAAGGTTGTGAAATGAAACTCATATATCATTGCTAGATTGAACAAGGGTTTAAGGAAGTTCTTGCCAGGTTTACTGAACTTTTCTTTTGGAGAGTAAATTTTTTATTGAGTTTTCTCAATCTTACTAGTGGACCACATTATGTATTTCAATTTAGTTGTAAATGTTTGAAAAGACATACATTGGAGGTGAAATTCCAGCTTTAGATCTTGCTCACATTTCATTTATCCACTCAAATATTTATTGTGAAATTTGGAATGGAAGGGAAATTGAGGTCTGAGATAAAATTATTTGGTCATTTTAATGTACTCTGCTGGTTCAATTTAAAACAGAAAACAGGGATGCCTCTGGGGCTCAGTCAGTTAAGCATCGGACTTCCCGCTCAGGTCAAGATCTCATGGTTCATGGTTCAAGCCCTGCGTTGGTCTCTGTGCTGACAGCTCGAAGCCTGGAGCCTGCTTCAGATTCTGTGTTTCCCTCTCTCTGCCCCTCCCCACTCATGCTGGCTATCTCTGTCTCTCTCTCTGTCTCCCTCAAAAATAAATCAACGGGGCGCCTGGGTGGCGCAGTCGGTTAAGCGTCCGACTTCAGCCAGGTCACGATCTCGCGGTCCGTGAGTTCGAGCCCCGCGTCAGGCTCTGGGCTGATGGCTCAGAGCCTGGAGCCTGTTTCCGATTCTGTGTCTCCCTCTTTCTCTGCCCCTCCCCTGTTCATGCTCTGTCTCTCTCTGTCCCAAAAATAAATAAAAATGTTAAAAAAATAAATAAATAAATAAATAAATAAATAAATCAACATTAAAAAAATGTTTTAAAAATAAAAACAAAACAGAAAACAGTTGGTACTCTAGCTCAGCTGTCTTATCCCCTCTTCATTTAGGGATGTCCATCTCTAGGTCTCCCCAAGAACAGGGAGAATATTCTCAGGTGTTATCTAATTAATGTGTCTGTTTTTGTGGCAATGTAAGTAGATTTATGGTTTGTTTTTCCAGTTCTGATTTCTCTCTGGACTCTTAACCCTCCCCACCTCATGGTGAACATGAGATTCCCCTGCCCCTTGTCCGCTGTCAGAAGGGAGACTTTCTATTCTTTTTTTTTTTTTAATTTTTTTAACATTTTATTTATTTTTGAGACAAGGAGAGACAGAGCATGAACAGGGGAGGGTCAGAGAGAGGGAGACACAGAATCTGAAACAGGCTCCAGGCTCTGAGTTGTCAGCACAGAGCCCGATGCGGGGCTCGACCTCATGGACCGCGAGATCATGACCTGAGCCGAAGTCGGCTGCTTAACCGACTGAGCCACCCAGGCGCCCCTGGAGACTTTCTGTTCTTGACAGTGGTACCAGGCTATGAGCTTCAGTGTCAGCACTAGTTCTCAGGGCTCAGTGCCGAGTGGAAGGAAGGTAATCACGGGGCTGAAGAAATCACTAAAAGGATGTTTATCACAGTACTATTTATAGTATTAAAAAATTGGGAACAAATTAAATGTTCAGAAATAATGAATTCATAGTGTGCCCATTAAAACATGTTAGAATCATTACACATCTTTTTTCTGAAAAATACTTAATGACATGCAAAAAATTCTCACAGTGTATTACATGAAAAAGATTGAATACTTCGACATGACCCTGATTTTGTTAACAATTTTTACTTGTCTACTCAAATGTGTATTTTTTTTAAGTCTAAGAAAATCAATGTTTCCCACTTTATAAGAGCATCTGCCAGGTTTATAATCTTTTTAAAAAATGAACATTTCACAGAGAAATAGAAAAAATGAGAGTAAGCTATGAAAATGTCCTTATGTTCTTAATCATTGGATTAAGGGTCATCCTCGGTAATAGTTGGGTGCTTAAGTCAGCTTGAAGACATTGATCTTCCCTCAGACTTCCATGTGTTTTAGGATAGCAGTTTTTTAAAAATATCTATATATTCTGTATATTCACTGACAACACCTGTGAGTTATCCCAGTTTTCTAAAGGATTAAATTGGAAGGTTTTTTTTACCTGTTCATCAAGGGATGGACACATACTCCTGGTTTTTGCAGCTCTGACCTTAAGGTTTTGGGTTTTTTTTTTCTGGATGGTGGCCAACAGTTTTGCCCATCTTTTGTAATTTGTAATTCAGAAAATTCTGGTTATCTACATTTCTTCATTATTGCGTTTGCATCTGCTTCACATGTTTTCCAGGAGTTGTTGATTTTTCACACTCTCCAGCCTCCTGTAATTTTTCATTGTTTCCTTTGAGATTCCCTTTCTTTCCTCCTTTTCCCCTAAGTACCTGGAGGTCAGCTGTGTTTCTTCTGTTACTAGATTGCTCCTTGGTGACCCAAAAGCCAGTGTCAGACCTCTTGGGAGTATGTTTTCAGACATTCTTGCTTCCACTGTGTTCCACAGTCTCACATTCACCATAAGGACATAACCCAAAGATGTCCCTTTTTGAATCCTTCAGTAGAATTCAATATGAATTCCAGCAGAATTCAGCAGAATTAAATATGTCTTCAGATGATAATCTCACAACTATTTTAATATCTTGGCTAATGTTCTTTAATATTGATCCATTAATAAATTACAGCAGAGGTTTTTTAAGAACGGTATGGTTTAATATTTTCTCTCAAAAATAAGATCTGCTTATTAAAAAAATGAAAAACATGGGGCGCCTGGGTGGCACAGTCGGTTAAGCGTCCGACTTCAACCAGGTCACGATCTCGCGGTCCGTGAGTTCGAGCCCTGCGTCAGGCTCTGGGCTGAAGGCTCAGAGCCTGGAGCCTGTTTCCGATTCTGTGTCTCCCTCTCTCTCTGCCCCTCCCCCGTTCATGCTCTGTCTCTCTCTGTCCCAAAAATAAATTAAAAAAAAAAAAAAAAAAAACGTTGAAAAAATAAATAAATAAAAGTGATATTTAAAAAAAAAAAAAATAAAATAAAAAAATGAAAAACATACAAAAGTTTGAAGAAACTAAGAATCCAAAGTAATCTCATTGCTAAAGAACCTCTCCTCATAGTTTACTGATTAATATTTAATCAGTATATTTAGGGGGCACCTGGGTGGCTCAGTTGGTTGAGTGTCCAACTTCGGCTCAGGTCTTGATCTCACGGCTCTTGAGTTCCAGCCCCGCGTTGGGCTCTGTGCTGACAGCTTGGAGCCTGGAGCCTGCTTTGGATTCTGTCTCCCCATCTCTGCCCCTCTCCCACTCATGCTTTCTCTGTCTCAAAAATAAATAAACGTTAAAAAATCTTTAAAAAAAAAGTTAAAATACATGTGTTTAGTTAACCTAAACTGATTCATTAAGGTCTACACAACAGAGCACCAAATTTACCTGGGGAAGGAGGGGAGAAGGAGAAGGAATATGATTGAGAGATGGGAACCCAAACAGTACAGGCCTCTAAAGGGCAGGGACAAGGACTTACATAGTGCTTTGAATATTATGAACATTTGATGAGCATTAATCATTGTCCATACAGGACCAATTCAAGGACAGAATCTGTGCCTTTAAAATATATTTGTGTCGGAGCAGCAGGGTGGCTCAGTTGGTTGAACGTCTGACTTTGGTTCAGGTCACGATCTTGCAGTCCCTGGGTTCTAGCCCCACATCGGGCTTTGTGCTGACAGCTCAGAGCCTGGAGCCTGCTTCAGATTCTGTCTCCCTCTGTCTCTACCCTTCCCCCACTCACACGCTGTCTCTCAAAAATTAATAAAAGTTTTAAAAGAAGTTTTAAGAAGAAATAAAATATATTTTTGTGTAAGAAAATATATATACGTGTGTGTGTGTATATATATGTATACATATATATATATATATATATTTCTATGTAATAAGAAAACCCATAAACTAAAAACTAGTCTTTTACAAATGTTATACCTTATTACAGTTTACTTTAGTCACAAGGCTATTTCATATATATGTGTATATATTCATATATACACATATATATATATTTAGTTGATCACACATATACACATGTGTAAAGATGTGTACATACACTTGAGCATATACATATACTTATTTTACTATTTTGGACGCTTTACTGAAAACCTTGTTTTAAGCTAGTTCACGGTGTATAATAAATAAATCCTTGTGTTTCAGTTCCCAGCACTGTGGGAAAAATTAATTTACGAATGTTGTTCCATTTTCGATTGTCACAAATAATTTTAGAGCATCAGCATAGCTTTGTTTCCAGCTACATCAGAAACAGGGAAAACAACAGGTAACAAAACCATTGTTACCATAAACTTCAAAGGCTCGAAATAATTTGTTTTCCTGGAATTTTATGTTGAATATTATTAGAGTAACTTGATCATTAATTTAGAGTTTATGCTCAGATTGTAATGTTGCTCATAATGAAAATAAACTTGTTTTCATAGAACAGAATGAGATGTGTGACAGGCAAAGGAGAGAGAAGAAAAATAGTTACTTAGTGGAGCACAGAACTTTTCTCCAGAGTCCGTACAGCTGGGTCTTGGCTTGTTCTTTAATGGCTCCTCCCCTGGAGCCGAGAGCACAGGGAAAGGGATGTGATTCGGCACAGACAAGCCAATTTCAGTCCTGGCTCCGTGTGTAATAGGTGGATGACCCTGGACAGGTTGCTTTTCCTTTCTGGCCTCCGTGTTCTCAGTCATAAAGGGGCGGGGGGCAGGGGTGGATTCAGTGAGTGATATGTGTAAAGTTCTTCCACCAGTGCTTCACACAGATAGGTCATGATGGAACAAGTACAGCTCCTTTCTTTCCTTTCCCTCTCCTGTTCTCTTCTAACTGGTGAGTGGTTATTGGGTATTTCTCTGTGTTCATTCTGTAGTCTGTGCCTTATGGCCGCTACCTTACCTTTTCACAGTTTAATGTTTTTTACATTAGTTCAACCACCGTTTATTGAGCACCTGTTATGCGACAGGCATTGTGGTAGATACAGGACATATAAATGAATAAGACATGCTTCCTGTCTTTAACAAGATTATAATATATATGAGAGAAAAAAGATAGATCACTAGATAGGTGGACTGATAGACAGCAGGATGCTCTGCCTGCTTTTCCAATGTAGGAGGACTATTGGGTTTGGTTAGGAGACAGTGAATTTGGCTTGAAGTGATTGTAGATTTTCATTTAAACCCTATTGAGTGCTCGCTTCGGCAGCACATATACTAAACCCTATTGAGATGGACAGTAGAATGTACAGTAATGTTTTTTTATAGCACACATGTAAAATTAAATAGAATATTCTATATTCTGTTATAATCAAATTATTGTAGCAAAAGAAGAATGAAAAAGTGTGTGATCAACAAGTTCCGGTTTTCCCATTTATACCATTAGATGGACTTTTTCAGAATCATTTATTATGCATCTTATAAACATTTGTAGAAAACATCTTTATGAAGTTCATCGTGTGTTTATTCATACTAAGAACTCACTTAACTTCAGAAACTTTAATTTCCAGTGTATATCTTTAACAGCATTTTTACCTTTTGAAAATCTCGATTTCTGCTCCTTATCTCCTGCTTCACCTGTCCATCAGGAGGGGTTATCCCCATTTTACAACATTCAATAAGGATGGCATTCTTAGTGTTTATGCACCTACAGGAAATATGCAGCCTACATATTGAGTTCATTGTGTGTCCAGAGCTTGCTACCCAGATCTGCTATTGTATGCATTGTTCCCAGGACTTTATGTACAATTGGGGACATTGCCACCTGTACAAAAAATACCTGGCCCGGGGGTATGTGGGGCTAAACTCTGTCTCCCACTCAAGTCACAAAGTCCTGTGCGTAAGTGATTTCCTCCTCCAATAGAGAATCTTTTTTTTTTTTTTTTTTTTTTTTTTTGAATTGCATGAAAGGTGCTCTAGAGGCTAGTATCTGCCCTGGTTTTTCCCTAACATCATGTGGTGTAGAATAAAGCTAAAATATGATACTTGAGACAAGTGCAGATCTCAGATATGCAGGCCAATTGGCTTCAGATTTAGTCAGTTCCTTGTTTTTAGACAGTGATTAGACATGTGGGTGCCCCCAGATTTTTTTTCTTGAAATGAGGCTTCCCAAACAAATGTTTGAGATGGCATTCTGATGTGCAGTCCTGTTTCATATGTGTCGTTCATTTCATTTAAAGTATATGATTTAAGCTCATCCAAAGCCCCAAGAGTTGGGGATGGTGAAGGAAGAATTATAGAATGTTCTGCCATGTATGTGCCATGAGACATAATTTATACTGTGAGAGTAAACGTAAGATCTTACCAAGTAAGTCAAAAGAAAAATCTTTCAGGATGTTTCAAGCATATCTTGTTGTTCAGACATTTGCAAAGATTAGCCCCCCCCCCCAAAAGTGAATGATTGGTATTTCCCTTACAGCCAAGTTTAGAAAAATCACTTGAAAGTACAAAAGTTAGATTATTGCCCTAATTTGTGCCCACTATAGGCAGCTACCATAAGAAATCTAAAGTAGCAGTTGCCAGTTGCTGTAGCCGTGATTTAAATAGTGTCAGGCTACTATTTCCCATGGCGAGGGAAATGCTGAACTGCAGAAGAGACAGCAATACATAAACATCCAGATCTGTGCAAACAGCAGGATATCCACCAGCCACAGGCGTCTCCAGAGTGCTCGAAATGTGGCCAGTCCAAATGGAGACGTGCCTGAGGTGTCAAACACACCCTGGATTTCAGACTTCGGAAAAATGTTAGACATCTCATTCTGATGTTTGACACGGATTACGTGTTGAAATAATATCTTCGATATGTTTGGTTAAGTAAAACATTGAAAATAATTTCATATTTCTCTTTTTAGTGTGGTGACTACAAAATTTAAAGTTACATATGTGGGTCACATTTGTGGTTTGAATTCTGTTCCTATTGGATAGAGTTGGTTGAGGTATTTCAAGAGAAAACAAGGGAGGGATATTTGTATATGATTTCTTGACAGTCTATAGCTCAGGAAATACCGTATCTTGTTCCCTCTTTGCTTGGGGCAAAGTAACAAGGGTATTGTAACAAGGATATACAATATCGTTGACTACATGGCTTTTCCATCCCAGGCTGTTCTGCAGTTTAATTAATATTTAGATTATTTATAATATTTCTATGTAATCTTTGCCACAGAATCTTTGTGCCTACTCTCAATCTTTTCCATAAGAGAAATGGTTTTAAGCTTTGGCTCCAGAGTGTCCACTGCCCTGTGAGCATGGCCAGTTTGCTCTTAGCCAGAGGTGTGTGCCTTTCTGGCCATTTTGTCTGCAACCTGGGGGTCTTTACTTTGTTGTTGTTATCATCGTTGCTGGTTTGAGAGAGAGTGTGTTTTATCTCTATTAGAAAAGGAAAAACATGGGGCGCCTGGGTGGCGCAGTCGGTTAAGCGTCCGACTTCAGCCAGGTCACGATCTCGCGGTCCGTGAGTTCGAGCCCCGCGTCGGGCTCTGGGCTGATGGCTCGGAGCCTGGAGCCTGTTTCCGATTCTGTGTCTCCCTCTCTCTCTGCCCCTCCCCCGTTCGTGCTCTGTCTCTCTCTGTCCCAAAAATAAATAAAAAAAAAAAAAAAAAGAAAAGGAAAAACAACCAAATTTTATACCCCGACATGAGCTGCCCAGTGTCAAATAAGAGGAAAGAATGACGGACAGCTTATCCAAACCCAGTTGGGATGGAGGCTTGAATTAATTTGTAGTCTGTGCAGAAGTACATCAGACTCAGTGACCATCCCAAATTATAGTTTTAATGAATGTCTGGTTCTCTTTGCCAGCAACGAAGCCACTAAGACATAAATAATTTAAAAATGCATGGAATACCTGTGGGATGAATCTTGTGGGAACTGATCCATACATGTGCCCAAGGAATGAAAAGAAACCAAGAACAGTTAACGTTACGTGTAGTTTTAGAAGTACATAATGAAGATCCTGGGGAGAAGAGTCCTCCTCGACTGGGAAGTTTTTAATTGGCACGACTACATGGGATACGGTTACATCAGGATTGCAAGGCCAATTAGCTCAGAGTTTATGAAAATCCCTTCTGAGCCTTCTGCAGTTGAGAGCAAATGACAAGAAACGCTGAACACCCCTTTGCTTTCCTTCTCTTCTTTTAGCAAGGGTAGGAGCTGGTTTATGTCAAGACCTTGATTGTCACTGTTGTCTCGAGCACATTAACGTTTTTCCCACACAACAGTGTGAACAGTTCCCTAGGAGGCTGCTGTCCTGCACCTGTCATGTGTCAGGTTTGCTGTGCGGATGTAACAGTAAGAGGCTCCACCAGTCGAGGGACTGGACACTCCTCGGTATTTGTGACACCTTTACTCTCCCTACTCCTCCACATTCTGACCAGAGCCCAGTGGTACTGCAGATCCTTATACCTTTGCATGTTTCCACTTAGTGATTGGTTTGATAATTTAAAAAATACGATTTAAAAAATATTTTCCCCCAAAATAATGTCCTGCGCACTCTTTCGTCCCTTTTTCAGGTGACAGCTAGGTCCCATGTCATTTCTCTTTGTTGAGAATAAACACCTGTGTCTAAAACATACTCTTTAGATTCTAAATGCCTTTTTCTTTCTATCTTCTGCACCGTGGGTTATAATGGATTTTAATCATCATTTTGCTTTTTGTTATGTGATTAGCTAAAGAGCTTTGACCTTTTATTTTTTTATTATTTTTTTTTTTTACTTTATCCCCCCCATTTCAGGATAAAGTCTTAGGTATACATTAGAATTTTTTTTTGTCTCCCCCAAATTATCTCCAGTCTCTACTAATAAAAGTAAACTTAAAACTTGTGCTTTCAACATAGCCTAAAATGGTGACTTTTAAAGAGATGGATTTTGGCCTTAAATGTTTTGGTTTCATTTTCCTAAAGAAGAGGGTTGTGTTGCGTTATTTCCTTGGCCCAACACAATCTTCATGGCACTGGTCCAGTCTTGGCTGTAGTGACAAGCTCTTCCCATTTAGCCAAGTTTCCTTAAAGCACATTGTCACTGGAAGTGGCTATTCGATGAGTTCCAGGAAGAACCTGATTCAGACTCCTTTTTACTGAGCACCTACCAAATAACCTGACTTCCTTTTCCAATTCATCTCTGCTGCAGTGCAGTGGAAAGATGACCCCCTTTCTTCCTCGGTCTTCGTTCCTTTCCTGTGTCCCGTTCAGGACTAATCTCCTTTGCCAGGTTGTCATGAGGCTTGGACAAGATATGTGTGTGAAAGTCCTTACAACATATCGAATGTGACAGTCCTTTACAAAGTTTATCATAGAAATCAAACACGTGCTATCGCTTCTCTCCTAGTTCTTAACTGCCCACTTGTCCGTTGCACACTTGGTAGACGTACCGATTCCCCATTTATTAGCTCATTTGCTTACTCAAGAGTAACTTGTTATCTGAGTAACATCTTATTCTCCTTCTCTGCAAAGTCTCCTTAGGTAAAATGATGTCAGAGAAATGGAAATCTTCAGGTACTGCAGATAAATCCTCTCTGAGTAGTAATTCAAAGTAGTTGTTCTCATTGAAAAGGATGAAAATATTTATAGAACTGAGTGTTAAAAATTATCATCCTTGCCGAACACAAATGTGGGCAGCTCATTACACATGTGACTAGAGCAGGTCCCGACCCCTCAAGTTTTCATCTATTTAAAACCAATACACTCTGTCTCTGTTTTCTTTAAGGCGCACCATTTAAGGTTCATGTGCAGGAGTTTCATGGTTTCACATGTCTCTGAAGTATTTGTTGGTTTTAAAAAATGCTGGTTTGTCATTATCTCCGGAATTTCCATTGCAACTTTTCTCTGATTTCTATAATTGGGTATCTCTTTGTGTTGTATGCTCAGCCACCAGAAGGAAATGTAATTTTTCATTTACTGGACCGAAAAGTGCTTATTTCCTTCCCCCCACCCATCCCCTTCTTCACTTGCCCTTCATTCCTGTCGCGTTGCTTCTGAAAATGAAGTGTATGGTTTGGAAACCCTTTGAAGTGTGAGGGCTTGGAGACAGATCTAGAAAGCAAGCTGCAGCTTAAAGACATTCCCTGATTTCTTTGGGAGTTAGAGTGTTGTAGTAGAAACGTTCAAGGTCATGGAGCAATTGTGTGCCCAGTGTAGGCCCGGGTGTTAAGGGGACAGTTATCACCTTCGTCAGATACAGTTTGGAACAGATACTGGCCTGGTGGGGACCGACCCAGGTAAAAGAAAAACAAATACTTTGTTAAGCTGAGCTCTGAACAGTTAAGTACTGAGAAAGGGTACTTCACTTTTACTTAACACTTTGTATTTTATTTTATCTGCATTCTAAAACAGTCCCATGTTTCTTACAAGAGAGTGGGAATTATCATTATTAGGATCATCCTATAGATTGAATGTTATGTGTATTTTTCCAGTAAGCACAGGAGATAATCATGTCGTATCCCTACGTTTTGCTTTCAACTCAAGCTCAAAGAAAGGCCACCTCTCCTCCCCCCACCCCCATCTCCACCCACTAGGGCCTGGAATGGCATCTGGGGTAAGTGAACTTTACATTCACCTGAAAAGAACTGTGTGCGTGCGTGCATATATGTACGTGTTTATATATGTAAGACTGTGTTACGTAGTGAGACTTTCTGGTGACTTCCTTTGACTCCCTGTCTTCAGTAACTTTCTAGTATCACTAGGATTTGGGCTCTCTTACGAAGATCCTCTCCTAGCAGATTCTACAGGGTCTTTCTAAAGATACAGGACATAATACAACATTTACATTCGGAACCTGTTTTACCTTGACAGTTGAAGCATTCAAGGTTAAGTAAGCCCTGAACAAAGCAGGAAGTCGGGAGTGAGGGTTGTGTTCTGCTAATTCAGCAGGATAGTTCAGGAAGTATAAGGAGGCATCATTGCTGGTAATAGTACCCACTTCAGCTGAATCCTGGAGAAAACTGGAGAGAGGGAAGCTAACCACAGGCCTTCTCCCCATTGTCTCATTTTTTCCCACAGGTATATCTTTATTGGGGGCATGGTAAATTCCTGTATAATTTTACAGAGTTTTATTGGGCTGTTTTTGTCCCAGTTTATAACTTAAAATTAAAATGAGTGGAATGCTGTGAACTGTGGGTTTTTTAAAAGATGTTTTTGCCATTATTCTTTTACCCAGTGATTCTGTCCACATAACCATTATTCTTATTGACATTAATTTTCTTAGTCATCCAGATGGGTCCCTTTTTCAAAGCAGAGATACCAACCTCCTGCTCACCAACCCAGCATGTTTTAGTGGTTCCCCAGGTTTTTGAATTTAAAAAAAAAAATGTTTATGTTTTTATATGGAGAGAAAGAGAGAGAGAGAGAGAGAGAGAGAGAGCGAGCGAGCAGGGGAGGGGCAGAGACAGGGAGAGAGAGAATTCCAAGTAAGCTCTACGCTGTCAGCACAGAGCCCAATACGGGGCTCAGTCTACGGATCTTGAGCTTATGACCTGAGCCAAAATCAAGAATCAGATGCTTAACTGACTGAGCTACCCAGGTGCCCCAGGTTTTGGATTTTAAGGGCCAGTATAAAAAACAAAAGTAATTAAGGTTAGAGAATCGGTACAAAGTTAAGATTATATTTTGTCAAAAAGGACACAAACTGAAATAACCACCACTCTTCACCACTACTTCCTAAAAAGAAAGGCCATTTTAAAACTAATCTTAGAATAAATTTAACTTTTGGAAGAATTCACTGCACTTATTTTTCTGTTGAGTGCTGGTGATCCTCTCTTCCTAGGTCAGTTTTTGTGAGATCCTTCTCTGCTTCACCACTGCTAGTGGTGGCAACTCTCTACGTCGTGTTTAGAAAGGCCTTTATATATATATAGTCTCCCTTTCCAGGCAAGCATCTGTAAGGCTCTCAGCTGTGCCTGCCTCAGAGGCTGTGATTTCTGGACTTGGCTATTGTGCTCATTCTCTTCCGAAAAGCGCCCAGACTGGGGAAGAGGAGAGGTTTAGAACAAATACGTTCGATGTAGAAAGCAGGCTCTTGTTCCTCGTTCTTTTATTCCTCCACTCCTTTCTTCTGAATTTTGACTGCTGACTATTCTGGAGCCTGATACACAAAGGAAAGCAGTTGAAAGGTACCCATCTAACGAGGACGCAGACACGCCGGCCGTGCGGCAGCTTGCTGACTGCCGCACAAGATGCACTGAGGACACGCTGCCATGGACGTAGTGCAGACACAGCACTCCACTTCATGGGGAGCGGGGGAGGGGGGGTGCGGAGAGGGACGGTCAGAAAGCCTTGCTGCCCGAGAACACCATGAAACTGAGTCTTGCAGAATGACACTAAAGTTCCCCGAGCGAAGTAATAGCTTAAAGGTCAGGAAATTAAGACCAAGCAGGGCAGGCACAGCAACGTGTATAGCGATAGGCAAGCTTGAGTTTTAGGAGTTTGCTTGGGCTGCTCTTACAAAGTACCACTAACTGGGTGGCTTTATAAGAACAAAACTATTGTTTCACAGTTCTAGAGGCCAGAAGTCCAAAATTAAGGTGTCAGCAGAGCTGTGTTGCCTCCGAATCCTATAGGGGAGAACCCCTCCTTGCCTCATTCTAGCTTCCAGTGGCTTGCCACCAATCCTTAGTATTCCTGGCTTGTAGCTCAGTTCCCCACCTGTCATCATACAGCATCTCTCTGTGTCTCTGTATTCAAATTTCCCTCTTATAAGGACACCTGTCACATTGGATGAGGGCCTGCCCTAATAATGACCTCCTCTTAACTTGATTATATCTGCAGAGGCCCTATTTCCAAGTAAGATCACATTCATAGGTACTGGAGCCTAAGACATCTTATGGGGCACACAATTTAACCCATAATGGTGGATTTTGGGGATTGGTGAGCAAAGAGACCCAAAAGCATAATTTATCATTATGATCAGGATCATGTATTTTTCTTAGTGCAACGTAAGTCTGTTTTATTCAGAGAACTTGAACTTGTTTGTTCCTAATCAAAAAATCATGTATTTTCACATGAATATGTTGAAGCATTACCTAAATTTATACAGTTGATTCCCCCCACCCCCGCCCCCAGAATAAGTCATATACAAATGACTTACTTTTCTCTGTTAAATATTATAGTGTTGGCTTTGGCCAAGGATTTATTCTAGCCTGTTGAAACAGTTTCAAAGTATTAATTTTGACAGCTTACATCCACCATCCTCCCCTGCCAGCTTTGGAACATGTATATATGTAATTAGCATGGTATTAGTTACCTGATTTATGTAGTTGCTTACGTGTTGAGAAAGTGCTGCCAGGAACAGAGCCGTGTGGCACAGCACTAGAGCCTTCCCTCCATGCTGTGATCACTGACCAACAGAGTTCAGCCCAGACACCTGTTTAACCCTTTACATACCCACTCATCCAGACCAAACTTCTCTTCCCAGGTGTCCTCATCTAGTTCCATGAGCAAATAATGATTTTTATTTAGCTCAAATAAAAATACGCTGTGTGGCATTCCCAAGCAGCTCTTTCTTCCTTAGCACCCCCCCCCCCCCAAAAACAGAAAGAACAAAACTTGAATGTGTACAGTTTGCTCTTCAGGACTTCACTTGTATTTGTTCTTTTCACAAGCCTCTCTAACCTTCTGTTTACCAATCCACTCTGGAATTTTGCTTCAGATCAGTATTAGCCTTCATTTCTTGAATCTAGTTTTTTGTTATTTTAGAGAATCTGAATGGCATTTTCACTTTCCATTAGTACCTCTCTTATTGTGCAAGATTTCTCAAAACAACCAAGATGGGAAAATTATTACAAAGTCATGTAAACAGTCCTAGCCTTCATTTCACAGCCCCCTTACTCGCAAAGGAGAATGAGAACATCTTCTGGAAAATGCAGTGAATTCAGCCATCTTGAGAGTGAGGTATAGCCCTTTCATTTGGGATATGGTAATTTCGTGAAACTGATTCTGAAGTAATTTACAGCATTTGGTTCTCCTTAGTTCCATTCTTTTACATACAGATGATTCCCCTCTGATTTTCTTAAATGTTAAGACTATAAACTTTCAGAACCACACTGCTCTGGCTCTGGAATGACTGCTTATCTTCAGCTACAGTGTCTAAGGACGGTTTGCTCAGAGGCAAACCAGTAGGAAACCCACGTGGGAGAAACCAACATTCCTTTTCCATCAGATCCACTCAGAGCCGTGACCATGGTCACATGTGCCCCTTGAATGAAATATCTGAGTTTAGGAACATCAACTGTGCTGGCAGATTACATTAGCATTCTCTTGCTTATACTGTCCAAGTGTATATACCAGTGATGCATTTATACTGTGTCCCCAGATTTCTTAGAGCTAAAAATGAGTAGAAGAGATATCATTTTCCTTTTCAGTCTGTTCTCCAGACTGGCTTTTCAAGGTCCTGGGGCAGTCAAGACATCTTACTTTAGAAAAGGATGGACCTACTGCATTTGAAAATCAATACGCTGGTGCTGTGTTTTGGATCAAAGCCAACACTAGTGTTTGGTCTAGGAAATGTCCAATTTGACTCTTGCCTCTTTTGCTTGTATCAGAATCAAAAGAAATTTCTAGGTAATTTGCACACTCTGTTTTAATAGTTTCAGATAACTCTCTGTTTTGCTTCAGAGAGCATTGTTTACTTTTAGTCTCTGTCACACTTTTCTTGTTTTGAATGAAGCAGTTTGAATTAATGAAAACATCAATATGTTTTTCAGTGTTGCAGTTTAATGCATTCAGTTTCTGCAGATTCTGACATAGTTCTTTGGTACTGTGTGTGTGTGTGTGTGTGTGTGTGTGTGTGTGTGTGTCCGAAAGATTTCTAGTTTTGATTTCTCTTTATAAGAGCAACAAATTTAGAGATACATGAAAAACAATCTAGGAACAAAAATTCTGTTAGTTTTTTGGGTCTTTCCCCCTGCTAACATTTTACAGTTCTCTTCTTGGTACTAATTTTTACTTCGTGTTAAACTGTTAAATTACCTCGCTTCCCTCCTTGGTGTTCTTATAAACTAAATTGGAATAAAATACAAGGCAGTGTTCATTTTCCAAGGCAAAATGTAATATTTCCCTTCTCCCTACTACTGCCAACCTCCTTCAGTTCCCTACACCAAACACTTTCAGGGGAAAAAAATCCATATTACATGTTTATGTTTCACATATTCAACCAGTATATATTGAGTGGCTACATTATGCAAATGACTGTACTGAAAAGTCACGATAAAAAGTGGTAGGTCTACATTTTCTCAACATTTGCAAACCCAGGATCATGTCGAAATTAAGGTAAGGAGGTAGTCTAGCTTAGTGCTATCAAGTGGTAAGAATTAGAAGTGCCATTATTTGGAGTGTGTTGGGAGAAGAGAAAAACATTTATTAGTTATTGAGTATGTATTCTGTGTCAAGCACTGTGCCAGCCCCTTAGCAGTGGTCCTGTGAGGTTAGATGTTACCATTCTGCTTTATGGGTAGGATTACTGAGGCCAGACAACTGCTACACCAGAGTCCCCGAGCTGGTCATTGACCAAAGGATCCCTTGAGCATAGACCTCTCTGGCTGCAAATCTGTCTACTTTCTAGTATAATACTGTCTTCGTTACGATACAGTAACGTGAAGTCAACATGAAGGTGACATTGTCAAAGCAAAGAAAATACATTCCGGGTTTTGATGGGAGAGGAAGAGAGTTTTTAAAATGCTCTGTCATTGTCAGTGCATAAATTCAGTTCAGAAATAAAAGACCACTTTCTACAACCAAGCTGTCTTTGTTTTAAAAGTTAGACACTAATCAGTGTTTCAGACTGATAGATAATCTCTATTTTACATGTAAAATTCTGGTTTCCGTTTTCAGGGAGTATTATTTTCCTCTGACATATTAGTATTGGGAGCGCTAACGTAGGTCTGTGACTGCATCCATAAGTGCTGTAGTACAGTGACTTGTGGCAAAAATTCTGTCATAAGATAATGTAAATGACACTTTGCATGCTGTGTGCTCTTAAAAGACCATAAAATAGTCTAAAGCTACTTTACCTTGATTGCAGATCATAACAGATTTGATATTAAACTACAATAGCAAATCCGTGTAATAAATCAAATGCTTTATAGTGTGCCTTTTATTTAGAAGTGTAATTTTTTCATAGAATATGGCAAAAATGCATCTTAGCCACTTCTAATGAGGTAGTTTTAATGTCCATTCTCTATGACTTATTTAGTTCTAGCCATATATGCAATAAACAGACTGAACTGGTTACTTTTGTGTAGCAATTATAATAGATGAGCTGTGCCACCCAGAAATGTTGAAAAGGCAGATGAGCAGGCATGGCTCTAAATTTAGTCAGAAGAGGTTATAAACCTCAAAAACTGGGTACAAATAGCCAATTTTATTTGTATTCCTGAAGGGCATGTTTATGTTAACATGTTAGTGTTACGAAAAATCAGATCCGCAGGTGTATATATTTTCTCTTGAAAAATGTGACGCTTTGTTCCAGAGCTTCTGTAATTTATTCTCCACCAGTGCCTTTGCCATGACAGAACCAGTGTAGAGGAGGGATAGACTGCCCAAGGACAGTCAGAGCTTCTGCCAGATCATGTCTCCTCAAGCTCTAGGTCTGGGACAGGGTCTGGAACCCCTTGTCCTTTCCAGGACAGTGTGGAAAAGTGAGCTGCAGTGGCTCCTTTTCTCCCTCTTCTCTGCATTCACAGAAACAAGCCACCGGCTTTCCATAGCACAGACACCATGGATTATTTTTCTCAGCTGTCAAGTTAAGCATTTAAGGCTAGTTCACAAAAGTCCTCTGTCTTAAAACTTTTCTGTCCTTTGGAACCTTTCCAGTCATCTCCTAGCTGCTCTGATCCCTCCATTTTAATTTCTTGAACGTGAGTGTTATTGCTTGAGTACCAAGAACAAAAACAAAAATAATAAAATGTGGCATCTCTCTGCTGATCCTAGCCATAAGATTTTCATTAATCTTACTAAACTCTTGCTTTCGTCATATCACTGTGCAGTTGCAACACCTCCAGCCTTGTCCTGTTCCTTGACTCCTTTTCCTGGAACTCCAGGCCCTCTAGGACCTTTGCACACTTAGCGTCCCTTGCTCCTCCAACACGGGTTGCATTAGACAGGTTCTTCTGTTTATTGAATTTCTGCTTTCCCCAAAGTCTTTCTTCATGAACTTGACCTTTATCCTATGTTTTATGCCTCCTTGATTTAGCATTCATCAGACAACACCTCAAGTTCTCTTAGTTCTTTTTTAATATTAAAGATTCCCTAACATTCCCCCAACAGAGTGTCCCCCCTTTGATGACAAGGATGGCATTGTGTATATTCTTCATAGGCCTTATATGGTGAAGGGCATGCCAAAGACATGCTGTGTGGGTTGGTTTCTTGGTCTGATCCCTTTCTTGACTGTTCTTGTCTTTCCTGTGTTCCGTTCACCTTCAGCACCAGGTTTGTTCCTGACCTTTAGGGCTGTAGCAGCTTTCCCTTGCCAAGCATTTTACCTCCTTCAAACTCTGGCTCCAATTTCAGCTGCATAAGATGGGGAGATTTCTGTTCTGTCCCATGTGCCAGAAATCATTTATCCACAAAGGCACACCCAGCCTTTGTTACACCCAAGTAACAGGGACCGTTAAGGCAAAACAACTGAAATGAAAAGTAGAATAACTTTCTCTACCTTTCATATTTTTAGATCTTAGAAGAGTCTTGCAGAAACATTTAAAATCTTCAGTGCTGGGGCATCTGGGTGGCTCAGTCGGTTGAGCATCTGACTCTTGATTTCAGTTCAGGTCATGATCTCACAGTTTGTGAGTTCAAGCCTTGCTTTGGGCTCCTCACTGACAGTGCAGAGCCTGCTTGGGATTCTCCCTCTCTCTCTGTTTGCTCCCCCCACTCCCCACCACTTGCACTCTCTCTCAAAAATAAATAAACTTTAAAATAAAATCTTCAGTGCTAAAAAGGTAAAGTCTTATAAAATTTGCTTGATATTGGTTGCCTAATTTTAAAATGTAAAATGTCACATCTTCAAATGCTTACCACTTCCTATACCAAGTAAATAAAGAAAACATAACGAGTTGAGTTATTCAAGGTAGTGAGGATTCAGAATAACATGGATAACATATCCATGGATATATATATATATATGTTATGCATGTTACATACATATACGTATATATATATCATATATCCATGGCTCTGTTATCCATGTTATTCTGAATCCTCACTGGAAAACTCCTACTTTTTTATTTCATTCTCCAACAAACTTTTCTATTAGCAAAATGAGTGTTATCTAATACTTTTTTTCCTTCCTCTTTTCAACCCATTGTTAGAAGAGCTAAAACAAATTTTAGGAAATTCTCTTTTCCTGGGAGGCCACTGAAAAAGTAAAGCAGCGAAAAGAGCAAGGTAGAAAACAGCATATACAGTATGATCTCTGTGTGGGTGTGTTTGTGTGTGCATTGTTTTTCTTCTCCCCCAAAAGTCCAAAATGACAAGAGTTACGGCTTATAGTCCCAAATCCATTATTACCCAGTAAATACATGAATTATTCCTTTTCAGCTTTAAAGCCAGTCATGCCTCCTTTCCACTAATACATATGCTCTATTGGGCATTTTATTCCAAGCAGAACAGTGTTGTCTGTTTTATCTCAGAAAGTGCAGTAACTCCCTTCTGAATGTTATCAGCATCTGTCCTGGAAACCTTTGCAGTTAGAGTCTGCCCTCATCCCCTCACTCATTTAGAGCCGTGCAGACTCAAGACGGGAATTGCTTTGAACCTATGGAACAGCCTATGGTTGGTAACCAGTTTCTGCATCTGTCAGCATGGCTGTCCGGAGCAAACTTCCTGTCTTCCATCTTTACCACTTCCTGGCTGTGCTACCTTTACTAGGCCCCGTGCTCTGCTCTCTAGTTTCACATCTACAAAGTGGGAAAAAGCCCTCACCTACTCCAAAGGTGGTTGTTAAGATTAAAATGACTTAAAACACTTAGAGTAGTGCCTGGCATAAAATAAAAGCTGGATAAATGTAAGCTGTTGCTTTTATTAGTCTCCTGAATTAACTCATTAGATCATATTGTCCAGTATTGATGTTGAACTGATAGTCGTATACTCATACGTCATTTCAGTTCCCTGTCCCTCCTCCTTGCTGATTATTGTCCTTTGCACAGGCACAGAATCTCACAGGATGCATACTCAATCTGTCCTTCACTGGCAGTTCAGCTATTAAAACAAACAAAAACCATGGGGAGCCTGGGTGGCTCAGTTGGGTCAGCATCCAACTCTTGATTTCAGCTCAAGTTATGATCCTGAGATCAAGAGATTGAGCCCCACGTCAGGCTCTGCACTGGTAGTGCGGAGCCTGCTTGGTATCCTCTCTCTCCCTTTGCCCCTCTCCCTGCTCACTCGCATGCTCTCTCTTTCTGTCTCTATCTTAAAACTTTTAAAAATTTAAAAAATAAACAAAAACCAATCATCTTCTATACATGAGCAGTATCCCACCTTCGTCAAACTTAAAATACATTTTTTGTTCACATTATAAGTGTATACTTTTTCTTCCTGTTTTCCACATACTCATTGCTTTTTCAGGTTTAATAATGATCCTAAAATATTTCAAAACAGACACTGCACATAACCCTGTGGTATCTTAAATAAATTTACAACTGGAATGACCAATGTTAAAATAACTTATCAACCACTGTCGCCATCTGTTGGTGGTGGGTGGGTTGGACTCCACTTTCCAGAGCCTGGGCTTGTAACTTGGAATGTGATAAAAGCCATGAGTTCCCTAGTACAGGAGTTTGTGCACACACGTGTGTGTGTGTGTGTGTACACAGGTTGCACACATGTGTGTTCCATATGTGCCTGCACGTTGGACAAAGTCTAAAGATAGGCACTAATGTGCTTTAACATTCCTACCCAGGACTTCTGGTGATACTAACATTTCAACCTGCTTTTCTGTGTCTTCTAATTACATGTATGCATTTCTGTTGTAATTAAGGTAAATTAATAAGAAGTTAGAGCTTAGGAGTGACTGATGGGGGCAGAGGAGAAAATGAAGTTTTATTTACTAAGTACAGACTGAAACTTACTGAGATGAAAGAAATTTAAAAGGAAATGGGGGAGAAATGTCTAAAGCTGTGATAGAAGCACAAGAAATGTTGGTAGATTATCAGCAGAAGGTTTTATCAGCCAAGTTCACTTGGGCCAATAGGTTGAAATGTGAGTCTTTACTTGTTATCCTCTCCCTTTGAAATTCTAATGATTCTGTAGTCACATCTCCTAATTACTCTTTATCCTTTTGCTTCCTCTGGAGTGGATTATCTACTCTTAGCAAAGAATATTATATTTTGGGTACCAGAGCTGTGGTCTGAGCCTTGTTACTTTGAATCGGGTGAAAACCCAAAGAATCTTCATATTCACATTTTTCCCATAGAAGTCTATGCTTTGCTCTCTTCTCCTTGGTGTTGTCAGAATATGAATTCTGCCAGTCAAGAGGCCTGTTTTTCCCAACATGTCCCTGTTAATTAATGAGTTTTTTTTTTTTTTTAAGTTTATTTACTGAGAGGGAGCAAGTGCATGCAGACTTGCAGTGGGAAGTGGGGAAGGGGCAGAAAGAGGCGAAGAAAGAATCCCAAGCAGGCTCCGTGCTGTCAGCGCAGAGGCTAAAGTGGGGCTCAAACTCACAAACCGTGAGATCATGACCTGAGCCAAAATCACCAGTTGCACACAAACAACTGAGCCACCCAGGCGCCCCAATTCATGATTTTTTTAAACAAAATGCATGTTGGAACAAGGGTAGGTGAATAGTTGCTTTAAGAATTTTTACACCTGGGCCCTGATGATCAACAATAGAATGAGACGAAATGTTAATCATCTATAACACCCCCATCCCTGGCCCCACGTTAGTAAATCTTACTGCAGATAGAACCAGTAGTGGGAAATGGTGACTGCTCTGAAGCCCTGCTATACTTTTTCCTGTTTCTTGAGGTGCCATTTGATAGACAGTTCATCCCCATGTTCTAGATCCTTTCACCTGTCATCAGAACTACTTGTCCCGTACTCCCTCCCCACAACATGCTGACTTCATCATCCGCTAAGAAGCTACCTTAGCCAGGGCCTGAGTGATGGCAAGTGTGACATGTTCCAGCCTGGTGATTTTAATGAGGTACCTCTGACACTGTGGGAAGTGTAGGTGAGTGGATAGCCCCCAAAAGAAGACAGCTTATGAGAGGTAAACCCTGCTGCACCCCTCAGGTAACTCCATACGGGCAGTCCACTGATCTACTGCAGTGCCGGGAGACGATATGGAATACTAGCACCACAGACTGAGTGGAAACTGTTTTCTGCCTGAGAGTCACAGTCTTTCAGGCTTAACCCACAAATCATGGTAAAGACTGCAGTAGAAAGCAAAACTGATACATTTTAGAAATATCTCTTCTCCCACACCCCCCCTCCCATCCCTCTTTCAGCCAGGAACCACATGTTTATTTCTTGTGTTTAACACAAACAGAAGCTCTGCTTTGGCTTGAAAAGTAAGTCTATTCCCACTTGATAAGAAGAGGTCTTTGCAGGTAAAATAAAATACAAAGAGGGCTTCTGCTTGGTTCCTCTCCTTTCATACCCTCAGTGTATAAAGGAAACTTGTTTCTCAAAATTATTTCATGAGTAAGTTGCAGTGAAAAATGAAACACAATTCATTTAAGCTTTGGGGTTTTAGGTGAGATCTTAGGTTTAAAATTTACAGGAGCTTTTCGTTTTCCCATTTGCAAAAATGGGAATAATAGCACCTACCTCCTAAGATTGTTGCAAAGTTAATTAAATAAGATCATGCATACAAAGTCCCTGGCACAGTGCCTAGAACATAAGTAGGAATTGAGTACATGTAATCCCTTTTCTGGTTTCTTACAAAATCACAACGGATTTGGATGAGGAGATTAGGGATGGGTTCATGGAAGAGAAAATGTTTGAACAGGTTCTTCAAGTTGAAGCATGGGTAGAATGGGATAATGGTGGGATGGATGGGAGAGACATGTTTAAAGTGATGTATAAGGTAAATAAAAGCAGACAGGGTTGGAAGCACCAGATGCTGGAGGCAAGGCAAGAGCTATTATGTGTTTTTTGCTTGGGTCTAGACACAGTGAAGGGAAAGGATGAATATTAGAAACACATCAGAGACAAGTCAGAAGAGTTACTGACTGCCTGGATTCAGGAATGCCTGAGTTGATGGTGTCTGTAAGATCTCGAGCTTGAGGGGAGATTGGGAGTGAGATAGTGCTATTGAATGAAAAAGACAGGGAAGATGTGTTTGTGGTTCTTTGGGGATGGGATTTAGAAAATATCGGGCATTAGGTGACATTGAATGAGATATTAAAGTATCTTAATTAATAACATACTAAGATATTTAAGTTGAAAGCGGAGGAGACAAAAACTAAAGTCGGGGTGGGGGGTGGATAAAACAACAACAAACAACTCCAAAAGGAGACAGGCACCATCAGAGAAGATGCGTTAAACAACCCCATAGCACTGGATGGATTTCCTAGGCAAAGGAAGGGTTGAGATGAGAGTACTTGGTTAAGGAGGGAGAAGAAGAGGCTGAATGGGCAAAGAAGAATGGAAAGAGTGCCCAGAGAAGTAGAACAAGATCTGGGGAGTCAATTCAGAGCAGAAGAGGTGTGGGTTTCATAGATGTGGAAGTGGGGAGTGACCTCAAAGTAGCAAAGAGACCAGAGAGAACAGAAACCCGAAGAGAGTGTGGCATGGATTGAGTTCCAGGGCTACCGGGAGCCTTTTCTTTTTTCCTACTTCCCACTCCTCTCTTTCCTTCCCATCATTAGTGTGGAGGGCAGGACCAGAAGGGTAGAAGGCCAGCCCCTGACCTTCCCTAAATTTCCTTTCTTCTGTGTGGTTTACAAAAGACCCTGAACTCTGTGACCTCAAGCAAAGTCTCTTAATCTCTGTGACTCTCAATCCGCTTAATCCCAAATTGGAGCTGTACTAACTTTCTTCTTCCGTACTTTTGGAATGGTATGAGACAGGAATGCAGTCTAAAAATCTTTTCACCCAAAACTTGAGCAAAAGGAGAGAGCACTGGTAAATATCAAGCATGTAAATAACCTACGTAGAGAAACGGTTGCTAAAATCACCTATTTTTTCTGATTAGCAGATTCTTTTTAATTATTACTTTTTTTTTTTTTTTTCCTGGTAAGCATAGTGACCTGTGTTAATGTTGTTATAAATACTCAGAGTCTCTACAGGGAATTGAAGGTGTTTGTGCAGCATTATGCCTCTTAGATGTAATTGTCTTTTGAACCTTAAATTATCTTTACTTTCATGCCTAGTTAGTAATCATTTGATTACATGATTACACAGAGTAAAAATTAACTGAGGGAAAGAGGTGGCTCAAGCCATTTGTTTCTTCTTGATAAAAACATTTCAGCTTGTTCAATGCATAAACTAGAAACCTACAGTGTTCAGAATGGTTTAAAGTGCTGCACAGATGCTTCATTTCCTAAGCTTTTAAGACTTTTTAGCCCTCAAGATCATGAGAAAATGTGAAATTTTAAAAGTAAAACATAGGAAAGTAAAATCTGAAAATTGACCATGTATAAATGAGGACACAGGTTTCAGATCATGAAGTAAGTTATGTGCATATCTGAGTCCCAATCATTTTTAAGAATTATTTTTCAAAGCGTTTTTTTTTTTTTTTTTCCTTAGGGTTTTGAAGACAGACATAGATAGATGGCAGCACCTTACATTATGGTCTAGTCACTATAAAGGATATAGGATCAGTACATATATTTAAGCCATGCTGCCATTTCATCTTCAGTAGCAGTGCATTCTGGACTTTTTCCCTTCTTCCCCCAGTGTCTACTGTACATTAAGGAATTTGAACACATTTATACAAACCCTCATTAGTGTTCATTTCTTATACACACATGCATGTACACACACATTAGCGTGTATACTATATAGCTGTTACTGCTCAGTTAAAAGAGATATTAATGAATGTGTTAGTTATATATTTTTATAGATTTGTTTATATAGATATAAACAGCTATCAAAGTCTTAGGTAAAAAAAGACCTGCACTAAATACACCATCAGGCATGTTAAACAAGGACATGCGTGCACGTGACGATGTGGAGCCATGCAGTGCTGTCTACAAAACCAAAATGAATAGATATAATACAGGCAGCTTTCCCCTCATGTCAGTTTATAAAGTCTTTGTGGATCATAGTACTTCAGTAATTTTGTAGCCTTACATTTGGCTTTGTATTCACATAGTGTTACTAGAAGAAACTTTTTACAGAGCTCATGTTCCTTTTTCTTTTCTTTTTTTTTTTTTTTTTGTCCCAAGGTTGTCAGGTAAGTACCTCTGATTCCTCAAAGTTCAACATCCAACTGTAATCCAAAGATTCAAATAGCAGACCTAGTCATTCCCCTTTTTAGTTTAGAGTTTAGAAGTCTCATTTTCTGTCCTCTAAGTATAGAACATTTTGTATCTTAAAGTTTGCAGATGTTTGAAAAGTACGTGTGTTCTCTGGACTTAGATGTTAACAAGTGTTCCTTGATTTTAACTTCTCCTTTTTTTTTTTTTTCCTGTTTATCTTTTAGATATGGGAAAATAGTCTCCACGAAGGCAATTTTGGATAAGACAACGAACAAATGCAAAGGTATCTTCCCTTGGATGATAATCTATTAAATCCTAGCTTTAGGAAAATGATGGAATTTTAAACCTGATCTTTGGTTTCAAAACTACCTCCATTCTATTAAAAAGCAAGTCTTATGTGTCATCCAGTTCCCGTCTTGCACAATGTCAGCATATGCCTTTACATTTGTCCCTGGCCAAGTTTTGGCTGGAAACCCTAAGCAGTTAGCAGTTTGCCAGAATCGCAGATCGGACACCAGTGGAGCTAATGTGCAGGATACTGGTTGGCATTTAGCCGCTACTTTTAAAAGGGAAGTAAAGTTAGAAAATAGCTTTTCTTTCCTGAGCCCAAGGAGATTAGAGCTGCTTACTGAAGACCATTGGACTGCACTAAAGAACTGAAAAGATTACATATTGTGCAAATTGGCTCTATTAATTAGAATAGAGTAGTTTTAAGCAGTACTTAATTACATGTTTCAATACTCCCAATTGTTCTGTGCTGAATGCCTGTTGACAATATTGGCAGCGGGGAGGAGAGAACCATTTTCACTGACCAAATTGTAATAGGGAGGGGAGGTCATATCCCCCTTTGAAATATGCTGCTGCATTAATTTGATGCACTGACCTTCAGTTTTCCATGTAATTAGGATGAGCTCATCCAGCTCCATGAGCTGGAAGAGGAGGCGTCTACAGTAGGCAGTGCTGATGCTCTCCGGTTCTGACTTTTAATGATCCAGCATCTTAACAATGGGCATGTGATTTCTAGGAAAGGGGAAGAATGGAGTCAGCTGACTTTGAGTCAAACTACTGACCCCATGAATTGAAATAAGGTTGACAGGAATAGGCAGAGAAGGCAAATCTCCTCATTAATTAGACCCTACTTTTTCAAGTAGTGGTGATGGCTGTGGTTTAGCACCGTCTGAGAAAGGCAAAGAATGTAAATGAACCCTATGGTAAGGCCTCGCCTTAGAAGCCAGCCATTTCCTTTAATCTAGACGTGAAGTGGTTCATTGTATTTGACTCTTCTTCAAAGCTCCTAAATTTAAAGAAGCCATTGTGGCCAATATCTAAGCTCCTGTTGAAGCAACATAGCACATTAAGACAGTTTTGCCTGGGGACAGGGAATAAAGCATTGCTTTATGTAGAGAGGTACTCAATAAATATTTTAAATGAATTAAACTAGAGGGAGTCAAATTGTAGACTGAACTGTTTACATTTAGTTGCCAAGGTTAGCGTCACTTCACATATTTGTAAATGGTTTGGGAAAGCAGGACACAGAAAAAAAAATCTTTTAGTTGTATAAAGCAAAATGGGTTTTTGCAGGCATAAAACAGGAAGCTGATCTCAAACATTTGTTTCAAACTGAGAGAGAAATCGCAGTAGACCAGTGCTTTTATGGCTTTACCCTATCTTTCCTCCCATCCCCACCCCCCCCAAAAAGAATCTTCCATGGCAGATCAGTGTGTTTAAAATTAGCAAAGCTGCCCCAGTTAAGTAAGGGTGAATTCCTCACTACGCCCCTGCACTGAAAATTCCTACGTATTATGCACTCTTCTCCAATGAGAACTTATTCCCTAGAAACCAAAATCCATAAAATGCTCAACATGGTACAGAAAAGGTATAAATAAAAAATACTCCTGCTAAATGTAAACTATTTTCATAATACAAAGCCCTAACAGTTGGAAAGTGTTCAAAGGTAAGTGGAGAGAGTTGTGGTGCTTTTAGAATAAGAGAAGGAATAATTCGGAACTGATTTTCTATACGCCACATCTCTTAGAGACCTTCTCTTGAAGTGAATCGAAGGAGATACTGCTTTGTGTGCGGGCAATGACAGGAATCTTTTAGGGCTCTTTGTTTCACACAGACTCTCAGGAATAGATAGATGTCAGCATATGTGAGGGGTGGATAGGGAGTGAGGGGATCAAGGAAGCAAAATGGGTTTATAAAATCCTGGAAGTGAGAATGAGAGAGCTCCTGAAAAAAAAAATTTTAGGACAGATGAGAAGAAATAACACAACATACCTCATGGTAAAGACAAATAACATGTTAGCCACTGATAACTTGAGAAGGTAGGTAGGTGAATGGATGGATAGATGGATAAATAGGTAATGCTAAGAGATTATATTCACATAAATGGAAAGTTCCTGTGTTATATACTAATTTTTTGAGGTTGACTGTATCAAAGAATTTTACACCTAGAAATTAAGAGACCTTAGAGGTCACAGAACATTTTTTTTGGTCACAAAGCAGATTTTATAGACACTATCCAAGAAAGAAAATTACACTGAAGGGAGAAACATTGCTCTGAATAACATGTACCTTAGTTATTAAATGTGAAAATTCACGAATCAGTTGCTCTCCTGCATTTCAATTTTTGTCCGTTTTTAGCCAACTAAAGGTATTTAAAAACTTGCCAACACTGGTATATATGGCAATTCAGGACCAAAAGAAAAAAGAAAAAGAAACAACTTACAAAGTATTGATGATGACACTGATTAATTACTAATGCTTACAGAATTACATACAGGACTAGAACACATGCACGCAAAATAAAAATGGGTGACCAGTGAGAAACTAAGGGTAAGAGCAGGAAACCTCAGGTTCCTACAGAAATGGCCTGCCTATGTTTCCTAATAGACAAAGCAAAAACAGAAAACATAGCTATTCTCATGTATCAGTCACTACAGTGTGGAGGAAAATCCAGGAAGCAGGACATGCCTGGTCCTGAGAGCTGAGACCCCTCCTGGGGACCCAGTGTGAGGGTGTTGTGTTACTTAGTGAATCCCACCTTCAGAAACATCTTTATACATATATTTATAATGAAACCCATAGAACCTGTAGTTCAAATTTGCATACTCTCATATTTTACTAGAAAGTGATACAATAGAGAAAATGGAAAAGGGCACGTGGTTGCATGCCTATCCGTTAACGTTTGTTTTAAAGCAAATATTTATGAAACAGCTATGTGGTTAGAAAAGGATGTAAACAACTAGCATGCAACCATTATGGATTTTTTCCTAATAAGAAAATAACAGATAAAATGATACTAATAGTACTTGACTGGTAATAAATTCAACCACAGTTACATCAAAATTGAGATCCTCTGTCTCTTGTGATTTATTGGCAACAGCAGAATTGTGCAGAGGACACGCTTAAATATCCATGAGTAGGAGTTACATCATTTCATTGTAGTTGGGTATTCATTTATGGCCTGCTCAAGTTGTATTTGGTAATAAAATACATACAAGGGCAAGAGAGTGTGTGCCTGTGTGTGCCCACGGAGGGATGCGTATTAGCGTTAACTACAGGTTTCTACATAACACTCGGAATATGTTTAACCTAATTTCTGATGTGGTAATTGAGTAGCATTCTCTGCTTTTACCTGAGCTAACTCTTCTTTTTCTTTCCAACCTGGCTATTTCTCCACTGTCTAAATCAAACTAGGCTTTATTTCAGTCCAATTCCAAGTAATAGAAGGAAGCTGCTTCATATTTCAGCTTTAATCTAATCTCTACTGAAACATCTATTTCTATAATTGATGGCTTACTCTGTTTCATTACAACTTGTTTTGTTACCAGACAGTATTTTTGTTACTAAGAGTGCACACTGACCTTTGAACCTTTTCCAAGCTTTGCATTTGGCCTTGTTGATCTGTATGTTGGTCTGTTTTGGCACTAGGACTTCATGGTCTAAACTATCTTTACGATATCTACACGTCAATGATAGGACTGGCCCTTCTTCTGTGCAGCGTCCTAACAGTGTTTTTTTTTTTTTTTTTTTTTTTTTCAAAATACTCTTACTCATTGAAAATTTATTTTGTAATAGGTTTGAGTTCCAATAAAATCTCTGTTGGTATTTCTGCCTGGTTTCCCTGATCTTTTAAACAGTGTGTTAAATACAATTTAGCTTTTTGCCAATAACTTAAGAGTGATCACAGGGAAAAATCAGAGATTGCCTATTTTAGTACAGTGATAGTCACTGGATTGTGCGAAACGCATGGAGCTATTGCTCTACACTGAGTAAGTCCTGTTCTTTGTATAGTTTTCCTCTTTTATCACTTGTTGCCAGTTTTCACTGGTAAGTACCATCCATATGCTTCTTTTGTAGCAGCCCTACCCTTAGCCTGACACCCCCCCCCTCCCTTTTTCTGCTTTTGATACATTGTGGCCAAGGAGTAGCTGACCAGCTTGTTAAAAATGTTTCTAAAGCTACGGGTAAATAAGCTTTAAATCAGAGCCTCTTTGGGGAGGTTTAGTTTTAGGTTTTAGAGCATGAACTGCTGAAACAGCTCTTTTGGGTATCTGGAGGCATTTTTTACCCCCTTTAAGTGAAGGGGGATCACAAGGTGTATTTTAAGTAAACAAGTAATCATATTTTTAATCAAGTACTAAAATTTAGATTATTTTATATTTGGGGTATTTAATGGGTATTCTTAATTTCTTTGAAAAATATAGTTTAGTCTATGGAATAAACATTTTTGTTCCTGTCATGTCTTAAGTTCCAAAGGATTGTTCTATCCTTCTCGCCAAATCGTTAGAAATGCTATTTCTCTGAAGTTGATTCCCTCCCCTTTCTTTTCTTAACTTTGGTTGGTTAACTTAGATGTCTTTTTTTTTTTTCCAGTAAGTATAGGACACCTGAGAAAAGGGAAAACTGTTTTGTTTTCTTTTTTACTTTGAAGGGACATTGGTCTAGCTCATGAGAGACGACAAGGAAAGACAGCCTGAGAAGGACGCTGCATTTGCAGCTGTCAGTGCTAGACATCTGTCAGGACGTCAGGGTTTCGTTTCTGCTGCCCACATTGGAAACCAACTAGAGTCATTTTTTTTTGCTCTTTACATTATTACAAAAGAATGGCTTAATAACGAAGTGTGTTTTGCATTTCAGGTTATGGTTTTGTCGACTTCGACAGTCCTGCAGCAGCTCAAAAAGCTGTGTCTGCCCTGAAGGCTAGTGGGGTTCAAGCTCAAATGGCAAAGGTGAGTCGAGAGCCAGTCGTCGCTGCTCTGGTCCCTGGCTTTGGTTCTGAAGCCTGGCATTGGTGCTTTGCCTGTCACTGCGAACATCCTCCCTCCATCCCAGACAGCCTGGGTCACTTCTGAACACCCGTCCTGTGCCCCCACATCCTCAGTAGTACTTTAAGTGAGGTGGAAGCCACAAATGCTATTTCGAATCTGTACACAAGTCCAACATTTTCAGACACTGGTTATTTATAGGTTAGAAATCTCTTCTTTAGTAGTTCTACAGTGGCTTTACTCAAGGGTTGTTTCTGATGAACTTTTAGCATTCTAGATGAAGAATATTGTTAAAGTGAGGTTTATGCCCCAGTCCTTTTATTGCCCAAATGTAAACTCAGGTTATGTCATACTTAGTACCTGTAGGGGGCACTTATTCAGAAATTCATATAATTATATGCATTTTTTTTTTCCATTTGTGGTCCTTGAATTGCTGTGGGAAATATTTTCAAGCCTGAAACTCACCAATTTGATATTTTGTATATCCTTTTCAAAAGATCGATAGTTTTATATTCTCTGGCTTCTTGAAGTACAAAGGAAAGTAATTTTGTGCTGTCCTCTGCTACTTCTGGCTAGTAGCATGTGATCATTCCCTCAGGGACATTCCCATTTCCAGAAGGAAAGATTTATAGAAGTTAAAGAGTTCTAGGAAAGAGATAAGTTACCTGCTAAGACCTTGAGGCCCCTGAAGGACACAGGTGCCCCTACCAAGATAGACATTTACCTTGACTCAAAGATTCAACATCATGAAAGATGTCAGGAATTACTGAAAGGAATCACCTTTCTAAAGTAGTCCTTGACTTTTAATATTTTTAAAGCTTTGAATGGAGTTAGATATATTTTTTTATGTTTGTTTATTTCTTTATTTTGAGAGAGAGGGAGAGAGAGAATCCCAAGCAAGCTCCACACTGTCAGCACAGAGCCTGACACAAGGCTCAAACTCACGAACCACAAAATCAAGAGTCGGACACTTAACTGACTGAGCCACCCAAGCGCCCCAATATTTGGACATAAGTTGGACATATTTCAGATTTTCTCAAACTCCAGAGTAAGAAGTTAAAATAAACTGAGGGGCACCTGGGTAGCTGGATTGATTAAGTATCCGACTTAGGCTTAGGTCAGGAACTCGTGATCCGTGAGTTCGAGCCCTGCTTCGGGCTCTGTGCTGACAGCTCAGAGCCTGGAGCCTGCTTCAGATTCTGTGTCTCCCCCTCTCTCTGCTCCTCCCCCGTTCACGCTCTGTCTCTCTCTGTCTCAAAAATAAATAAACATTAAAAAAAAAAAAACAACAAATCTATAAATATTAAGTATCATGATTTTCAGATTGTCTATACTATAGAGTAATTAATTCCCTGTGGCATTATTGAAAGATCATGATTATGAGGATTTTAAATATATTTTATTATGATTGTGCAGTACCTGTGTTGTATAATGATTTACAGAATGTTTAATCTGCCTCTGTAAACAATGGATAACCATACATTTTATAAGCAGGACTTTCAAGACACAGTCAAAAAGACAACTCTATTTTTCCCTCTACTCTGTCCATTTCCTCTGTTCTATAAAGTTCCTGCTTCATCCTCTCATGGATAATATCCAGGGCAGGTCCCATGACTTTTCCCGCCACTCTCATTATCTTAAAACGTCCCTTCCATTGCTTCTTTCATTCCAGGTCTTTCTGATAAATTTTTTTTCGGTAGAATGCCTCTTGATTTTTTTATATCCAAACGTCACGGAATAGAATTATCTTTCGACACATTTCCAGCCATTTCTAAATGTACTTACACCAAACTATACGATATTTTAAACAAGATGTTGTATAGGGAGTCTCAAGTTACCTTCTAAATACAGTTTGTAAAATGTCAGAATCACATGGAGAGGTTTTGAAAACTGCTGAGAGTGGGCAAAAGAGATAGGTGTCTCGGCTGTCACTGGTGCTAAAAGAAATCACAGCTTAAACTGCAATTGTCTGCTAACAACTGTATTGATTACTTGGTGATCAGGAAGCAATGTTTTAAAGGTTTATATCCCAATACAACCATCTATTACGTGGGTATATACATACATATGTAACAAATGTATTTAAGTCACATTTTAGGAAATTGTAGAAAAATAGGAAAATAAGTAATGACATTTTAGGAAATTGAGGGTGGTGATTCATGTGTAATACATTATGATTTTTTATTATTTGAAATAATGTAGAATGGGATCCTAATTAACATTTTGATGCTGAACATCTGATTTTTAAGAACACGTTACTGATGTTGTATGTGTGATGCCTGTAATTTAAATGTCCAGTCCTGGTGGGTTTCGTTGGCTTGTTTGGACTTTTTTTTTTTTTTTTTTTTAATGAAACTTTGAGTATCCCATTGAAGCTTCTCCCTTTTTCCAGCTCAGGTCTGCCCTAATTTGTAAGCCTACAACAGGATAGGAGCATGATTAGTTTCTCTCCTGTTTCCCAAGCTTGTTTTTCCTGTGCTTCCATCAGCTAACTGTGATTTCTTGCCCCCTATGCCCCCGCCCCACCACCTTGGAACAGTGGTACAGGATGGGAAAGTTTCTTGACCTGACAGTGGTATAATCTGGTATTAATTTCTCTGGCCAGACAGAGGGCTAATGTTTTCCTTCGTGGAATGCTTTGGGAGGTTTTCAGAGATCTCTTACACCACCACCACCACCACCCCTAATTGATCTTTCTCCCGTGGTTCCTCGAAACTGGTAAATATATGCCTCAGCTCCTGATAATCTAAGAGTCTAACTTCAACCCCTTTCTGCTGAGACCTCCTTGCCCTTCAAGGCTGCCTTCTTGGAAGGATTTAACACAACCCTGGGCCAGTTCTACCCTGCGTGGCCCTCATCTGATCTGCGTTTGGCAACTGTCTGTGGGAGAGTAGGTAACTTACTAACCACACTTATATGCCCCTTCAACCAGCCTTTTGCCTTTTAGATTCCTCAGGTTTAAGTCGGACATTGATCCATTGTATCCACCAAGCTCCACGGCACACAGATCAAGCCTCCTGAGTGGTCTGTTCAAGCCCCTCTTGCTTGACTCGCAGTGATAGGGAAGCAGCCCACATGGTGAGACTCAGAACACATCAGCATTTCTCTCCACATACATGTTCATCCTCAGCCTCTCCAATCTCTCGTAGCCAGACGGAGGTGGGTGGTCAGCTAAGCACCCCAAACCAGTTCTCAGCAGCTCTCTTTAGGTGGTCTGGTTTCTCACTCTGGAATGTCAGAGTGCCAACCGTTGTTTTGTGGCTTCTGCTGAAACCAAGTTAGAAAGAGGGCTATTGAACAACCTGTTACAAATGCAAAGTCCTTCTTTAAAGCAACCCTAAGAGCACTTACCTAGGCATCTTTTCAGTGCCAGTGATATTAAGCAGCGTGGTCTATGAAATAACCACTGTTTTGAAGGACTCTTTACGCTGCATTTAGTCAAAACTGGACTGGGTCTAGATTGGCACATGTCAACAGTGCACCTGAACGCCACTTTCCTGTGGATTGATAATGAGCACTGTTCAAAGGCCTCCTTAGGAGACTTGGGTAGTGTAAATTGGCTGGGAAGAGTGATCCCGCTCTACATCATCTGTCGGGAAGGAACAGTACGTAGGTTCAGAGATGCTGGCAGTGTGCCAACATCCTGCACTTCATGAATTTCTGAATTTCTTTAGGTCTCTGTGGAAAGATCGAGTTTCCTGGACCTGATTTATTTTTTATCATATCATTAAAGTTACAAAAGATATTTTAAATGCTAGAGGGTCCATTGTTCTGTAGCATGGCACCATGGATTTGAAGATCTGGAATTGACTTCATCCCTTTATGCTGTCTGGATAAAGGAGCACCTGGCATGCACCTTTTGTGGAGACAGTTTTTTAAAAGAAGTTAAGGTCTGGCTCCCATGTTGAGTCATAAGGGACCCGTTGCCATCCACTTTTTGCTAGTGAATTAATCAGGATACTACATAAGGTTTTGAAAATTCATGTTGTTACATATTAAAGTCTTGATTTCTTATGTAATTAGAAAAAATTAAAGTGCATTCCAGGGAAATCAGGGGGTGGGGTGTGGGGTTCAGGGTGAGGAAGCATATAATATTGTTTGACACATTGGGTACCTGGGTTGAAAAAGGACTCCCCAGATACTCAGAACTGAAGTGCAGAATTGAGAGTGGAGAGCATTCAGCAGCAGAAATGGTTTCTTATTCATGTTTTAACTTTCAGTACCTTTCTTGGTACCTGGCATAGGGTAGATACTAAATGTTTATTTTGTTGATGACCAGAGAAGCCAACTAAGTGAGAGAAAAACTTTCTTCCTAGCTTGAGCAGATAGTGACAAGAATGGGACATTTAAAAATTAGATTTATTGAGCTCTGTCTATAGAGTACCCTGATGAAACTTATCAAAAGCTTTTGCCAAAGGCTCAAGGCCATTCCCGTTTCTGTTAAACTTGGCTTTGTTTCAGATGTGTTTGTTTTTAGAATAGAAGACTCAGAATCAGTAAAGAGAAGAGAAAATTTCAGATACCAAGCTGAAAAGACTTAACAACCAAATCAACATTGGTAATATCTGTTAATAGAATGACTTCTCCAGGCCTTTCAGCACTACCTCTTAAGGCCTGCTGGGAGTCAGCAGGCCATCATATGTTCTTTGCCTGGTGGTGAGCGAGCACATTTTTTTCCCCCAGTAAATAGGCAAAGGAGCAGGAATTTAATCCCCCTTCCACACAGAGTCCACCATGCTTCAGGCAGTTTGCATTCACATGCCTGTAAGCAGCTCTCGGCTGGTTGGTGAACCTATTCAGTACAAGGGAAAACAGATGTCTGGTCTTCCTGCCAAGTCCCTTTCTTGCATGTTAGGAACCATTCCACATGCACAGGGAGGTTTTTGTTAATTTCTTTCAGATGATGACTGAGTGCTTTACACCACACGGGACCTCTGAGCCCTGCTTTTCTACTCAAGTGAACATTAGTGGCCATTTATCCCTCTCATGGCCAATGTGGGAGCTAGTTTTCTACTTGTTAGAGAAGCCATTGAACCTTTTCCATGCCTAAGGATGGATATAAAGAGGCCTGTTGGCCCCACTTTATGTTTGGCCACCCATAATTTACAGAATAATTGTTTTTTGGGACATAACATTGTATGCAATAAAACAGAGTTATGGTTGTCACTGATTTTAAAGAAACTAAATTACCCTCATTCAAGAACCACTCCCCACTCACTGCAAGTATTATATATTCCATTCACTATGAACGTGTGGTAATTAGGATCCATGGACACTTTGGGGATTAGATATTTTTGTGGCCAGTCCTGCCAGCCTGGAGTTTCTTCTCTTTTCTTTCTTTCTTTTTTTTTTTTTTTTTTAATTACTGCAACTTTGTAGCTAATGTTTGCAGGATAAGTTGACCATTTGAAAAGAAAAATAAATAACATTAGCTTTAAAGATCATCCCAAATGAAAAAACTAATTGAGTTGTTGCTGTTGAAAACAAATGTATTAAAATCATGGGAAATATTCACTTGTGTTTAGTCTACTTTTAGCTCACTTTTTACCAATGAATGGGTTAAGAGCTCAGTTTCTTTCTGGATTCTGATTTTAGTGCTTATTTTTTTCTTCACTGGTGAATTTTCAGGTTGAATCAAGACTTTAAAGAATGTAGTATTTTACACATATTTTAATCATATTTTAAAACATGGATTTAGAAAGTATTTTGTACCTACATTGTTAACCCTTTTAAAAATACTTCACATATGACAAATATCCTCTGAACATTCTTAAATGTTAGTCATTTAATTGTTATAATTGTAACTTATAGAGAAGTCTCCACAATATTTGTGGTATATGTTTCTTACGTAACATTTTTTAGGCCATATCTTTGCCCAGGGAAGGTTTTAATTCTTTTTAATTAGGGGGTTCCCAGCTTTATTCTGAATCTGACTAAGCATGATTCAGAGATTTTTCTCATAAGATAGGTTTGATCATATCATTTCCTTGTTTCCATGCTTCTGAAACCTCCCCGTTTGTCAGACTGTGGCTTTCTAACTGCAGTTCATGGACGGCAGTCCCTCCTTCCTCCTGCTTCCCCTCCCCCACCCTAGTACATGAAATCACAGGATAAACACAGCTTATCTCCCCAGAGTATCAGTAGTACTTGAAAGTATGAGGTCAGAAATACTGTTTCTATACTAAAACAAACCTAAATAGTTAGGGAATAGATTGCAACATTTACATGACTTTTTACATGACTTTTTTTTTTTTTTTCTAAGATACAACACAAGGCTTCAAAAAAATTTTGCACTCTGGCAAGGTTACTTTGGCCTCTGCCTGCCGACTCCTCAGGATACATAGTCCTTCTTGCTGTTCGCAGCACTGAAATGGAAGTTTCAACAGCAGTGACTGACCAAGTAGAATCAAATTCTTTAGAAAGCCTTTCACAATCTGATTTCAGCCTCAACGACTTGTTTGTTTCCCAAGTCTCAACTCAATGTCCTGCCCTCCGGAAAGTCTTCACTGTCTTCCCAAGACATGTTTCCCCCCATCCGTCCTCCCATTGTGATTGGTACCCATCTCTGTCATAGCACTTATTACTTGTGTTTCTATCTCTCCTACTTAACTATAAGCAGCTGGAAGACGGGACTGGAGTCAAGGCTATTTTATGCGAGTCTGGGATGCATGAAATGTGCTGTACACATCATTTGGCTGTAGGAGGCTACGGGGCTCATCAGGACCCACCCTCAGAGAAAGGACTCCATCTGTACTGGCCAGTTAAGGACCAGACTTCCATAGGAACAAATAGAGCCTTCTGCACCGCAGGAAATCTTCAGGGACTTGGGAGGGTAGAGCCCACGTGAGATGACTAACCCAGGAGCTGTGCAATTAATGGGGCAAATGTAGTAAGTGAAATGAAAATAAGGAGAGAACATTTTACTTCTCACCCTACTGCAGAAGCATTTGAAAACTTTCATACCTAAGACCATTTTGCTTTTCTTTATATTTCCACTTTATCTGTTAGTGTTTTTTATTTATTAAATCACTTTCCAATTTTTATACCTTAAAGATATAAAGATAGGTTTTGTTCAGCATAAAATAATCAGTCGTTCCACATTGAGCTGATCCTGATTTCAGCTAAAAGCAAAGCATTTTGTTCAGTCTGTGAAGGGTTAATGAGGTTAAGTATTTGGCTTGCTAGTGAGCATTTGAAAAATTTCACTTTTTTTCTTGGATCCACCCACACTGACACACCCCAGGGACTCCCAGGCCTGGAGCCTCTGCTGCACACGTTTGGGACTGGTCTGGTTCCATGTTGCTGCCCACTGTCAGAACCAGGAGGTCATAGGGACAATACTTTTTGCCCATAGTTTCTCCAGATTTGATAAGTTGAATGCTTGGAAATACCAGAGCATTTGCCATGTCCTAGGATACCAGGTTGTTATTTTAAATCTTACCAGGTAAGTATATCACGAAAGGTCAATGTTCACTTTTACTCCAGATGACATAAAAGGACGGGTTTCATTTCAGGTTTAATTAATGATAGGACAAATTTAAAAGTAGAGACTTTTGTACAATTCAAATATGTGTATGCTTCAAAGCACTGTGCATTTTGGACACCTAAAATATGAGTTTGCCATTCTGTTGCCTAATGCTAAAATATCAATGAATGACTACTAAAAGTGCTCATTAAAGAAAAGTCATAAGCCTGCATAGTTCAGTGTGTAAAGATACACTTGGTTAGTAAGATCAAAGGAAAGCCTGATTTAAAATGAAATTAAAATTCCAGTCTTACAATTGCAGAAGTGATCCTGCAGAAGTGATTAGAAGTGATTCTAACGTGGTCAGAAAATATTCCAGTTGTCATATAAGCTTTTTCTCTGATGATTTAACACTAGACTCTTAGTAAATATACCTAGTAGTTACTGGTTCTCAGAAAATTCAGTTGCGTATCTTTGGTTTCAGCTGATTCTGTCTGAGCAAAGGAAAGGTGAGTGGGAAATGATCTAATTATTGCTCCTTAAACATCATATGCATATGAATTACCTGGAAATCCTGTTAAAATGCAGCTTCTGATTCTGTGGGCCTGGGAGGGCGCCTAAGATTCTGCATTCCTGATAGGTTTGCAGGTAATCCCATCACTGCTGGCCCCTGGATCCCTCTTTGAGGAGCAAGGATTTAGCAGAGCTCCCTTCCCCCATTTACTCTTGAGTTCACCTTTATGCAGATTCTAAAGTTTGCTCTGCCTAGAGTTTATCATTTTATATGTCTTTGAGTTTATTTGTCTTTGTGAATTTACGGGCTCTCCTTTCCCCGTTGGTGATCACAACTCAAAAGTAAGTAGTAAGGACCCTGCCATGGAGCAGAGGAAGGGGATTGAGATAAAGCCCCAGTGGACTTTAGACGCCTTGGTTCAGAATCCGTTATCTGTCTCTGGATTGAATTATTCACAGTATTACCCTTGTGTGCAATAGTGTGCCTGAAATGGACTCCTAAAAATAGTAGTGGAGGAGAGGTTGGTTATTTTTGGGAGCGCTGCAAACAGCTGAGAGTGTGGTTCAATGAGGGCTTCCTCTCCAGCTCCGCAGTGCATGCCAGCAATTCCACCCCCAAATCCGCTAAGAACGACGCAGTGGAATCATGTCCGACCTGCACAGATTGTCCAAGCTTCAGACACTGTTTTCAAGTGTCCAAGGTGACCTGGGTGTTCTGTAGCTCCCATGCTCTCTCTAGGTAGCGCTCTAAAAGGACCTGAGCAGAGAGAGTGGCTCAAGAAAAGTAAGTGTGTTAATGTAAATACTTCAACTTCAGTTCGACATTAACGGACAATTCTCTGTTCTGTTTTAGCAACAGGAACAAGATCCTACTAACCTATATATTTCTAATTTGCCACTGTCCATGGATGAGCAAGAACTTGAAACTATGCTCAAGCCATTTGGACAAGTTATTTCTACAAGGATACTACGTGATTCCAGTGGTACGAGTCGTGGTGTTGGCTTTGCTAGGTAAGCACGCTGCTCTGTCTTTATCGTGTCAGTGACAATAGCTCTGCTAAGTTTCCTGCAAAATAAAAGTCGAGCAAAAAGAGAAGAGGCAGGGTTATGGGAGCCAGCTCTACCATGAATTTAAATGTGTAAGTTTTGGTTGGTAGTTTTTCCAGATCTTTTGGGAGTTCATTAGGATTCTTGAACCGGAGGACACTAAATATTCGGTGACCCAGGGCAAGGAAATACCACATGAGCAATAGTTTTGAAAATATGTGTCCTTAATGTTTTGATTAATTAGACCAGATGCCTATAACTTCGTAAAAGTAACAATCATAGGCATCTAGATTTCATAAATAAATTGGTATGTCTTTTTCTTATTAGATGGAAATTTGATTCATCATAAAGTCAATGGATTAGATTATTTCAAACATTCAGAAAGTAAGACAATGATTGGACACCTGTCTAACCACCAATTGCTACACCAGTTGTAACATTTTACAGTTTTGCTTCAGATTAGTTTTTTTTTTTTTTTTAAGAAATATGTTACAGATATATCTAAAAGTGCTTTCACTTCTAGCTTTTTTTTAAGTTTATTTATTTATTTTGAAAGAGAGAGTAGGAGCAGAGCAGGGAAGGCAGAGGAGAGAGGGGGAGAGAGAGAGAGAATCCCAAGCAGGCTCCCATGCTATCAGCGTAGAAGTCTGAAGCAGGGCTCGATCTCACAAACCTGAGATCGTGACCTGAGCTGAAGTCCTGAGTCAGACGCTTAACCAACTGAGCCACCCAGGGGCCCCTTACAGCTTATTTTCATACCTTCCTCCCCAGAAAGGATACTTCAGTGTATTGGTTAATTTGGTTTCCAACAGAAAAATCTTAAACAGAAGGAGCTTTGATTTTTGACATAGTTCTAATTTGAAAGCCCATGCACGAAAACTGATTTTACATTATTTAGGAACCTATTCATACTGTGCAGGAACACATAATGTCTGTATCTTTCAACGTGTTGACTTTTATTTTAGAAGAAGAACTGCTGGCATTTTACTTTCGTATGCAGTATCCTATTTGGTGACCATCATGTCTCCCATAGACCTGTGAAATCAACATAAACAGCATTGTTTACTATTTTCCATGTTAGAAAATGGAGTCAAAGAAGAAATGTTTGCATTTTCACCAGACTTCCAAGCACTGGTCTGGGACTCGGTTCTTCTGGTTTTTATCTAACAGCTCTTTCTGTTCTGCCAGATAATTTTAAAACAAAACTAAAATTTCTACGGGTGGAAAGTCACCCAAACTTGCATTTCCAGTGTACCCTTCATTGCCTCAAAGGTCCAAGGGAAACAGTGAAAAGCTCAGCACCATCTAAAAATCCTTACCTCTGTGGGTGTTCGGAAAGCAGATCAAGCAGTTTCAGTTTTGTATCCAAAGATGGAACCCAATTAAATTCTATGGCTTTTTAAAACTGTTACTACCCATTAAAACCAAGATGTAACTCTCTGGGTAATCAGGAGTGTAGTGCATTTTGAATAGATTATTCAGTGTTTCTTCCATTTAAAAAAAAAAAAAAAAAAGTCAAAATAATGTAATTTCCCTGAAATGTTTCTCAAACGTTTTTAGCCACCTGCAGATGTAGAATAAATTGTGAAGTTAGGCTCCGTCCTCTGCTCATTCTCTGAAGCCAGGGTGACAAAGAAGGTACATAACTGACTTTGCTGACTTAATTTTAAACCTAAAGCTAACGTAAAACCATACAAGGAGTGTCCTGTGATTTTCACTCGTTCTTATCATGACTTTTGAGTCTGTCCTTTTGTGACTATATAAAAGGAAAGGTCATCAAATGACTAATATTCTGGCAGCAATAATAAATACAGTCGTATTTTGAGCTGGCATTTCTGTTTTAATTCAATATCATGACCAAGAAAGACTATTGTGTATCGATTGCCACTTTTCCAACAAGTAGAAAAAACTGACACATTTGATGTGCTTGATATTAAACTCTCTGGGTATAATGTATTTCTTTTATGATTCAGAAAGTACTCTGTGGAGACCAGTTTTCATTTTATGACAGAAGTACACATACAACAATTAGATAAAAGAATAAACCCACTTTTTCTTATTCACATTTTTGCTAGGTTTCATTTGTATCTAGTAAACCTGTAAGAGTGCTCACATGCACAAAACCAAATGACAACTAAGAGATCTCTAAACGTGTGTTTTATTTTTATGGATGAATAGGATGGAATCAACAGAAAAGTGCGAAGCCGTTATTGGTCATTTTAATGGAAAATTCATTAAGACACCACCTGGAGTTTCTGGTATGTTGTTTATCTAAAATTTTATCAGTAGTTTTTTATGTAATGTATCTATAATTTTAGCACATGATGTATCAAGAACCACATACTCTCATTTAGCTCTTAAAACTTATTTCTTTGATCGTACAAATAAGACTTAAAAATGTGTCTCTTCCAGACAATGGGTGTTTAAATAGGAATGGAAGCCATCCCAGTAGGACAGAGGGTCTGACTTGTGGAAGCCCCTCCTTCTCTGGTAGACAGGCCGTCCTGTAACTCCCCATCTTACCACTACCATCCTCAGTAAATCTTGTGTCCTGCAGTCCTGTCCGTTGAGGGCCGAGGTACTTTCCATCTTAGCTCCTGCCTTTCTCGTGGAAGGTTTCAGCATGTGTCACCGTGCACCCCTTCTGGAGCCCGGACCTCAGTCCCTACAGCCCTTCTGTCCAGTCCATTCTAACCACCTCCTCCCAGCGCTCTGCCTTGTGTTGTCATGACCAAGAATACCACACCTCAGGAGCTTTTCATTCCAAGATCGTTCTCATTCTAGCTCCCACTAAACCTGATCCAAAATACAGAGGGATCTTCCTTTACCACTTTTCCATCCCTGCCAAACCTCATCTCCGTTCTTGAGTGCTAAAACCATTTCTTCAACAGTATCGTGACTTCTCTTGTACCCGTACCTTGGTCACACCTGCTTTGCAGAATGCTAAACCTGGATTAATTCTACAACAGGCCACCTCCTCTGCCTCTATTAAATCCAGGCAGGTAAATGTTGTCTCCAGCATGACCAGACCCCCAGCATCATTGGTCCTCATTCAGTTTTCTCATCCTTCCCTGGCGGCAGTCTCCACCCACCTGCTCCGTTCTTCCTTAACCCCCTGTCAACTCTGAGCAGATGACTTTGCTTCTTACTTGATGAGTAAAATTGAGATCACAGGTGGAAACACCATCAACTTCCTGCCTGTTCCCAACAAGGACCACCTCCATCCCCATTCTTAACTCCTTCCTTCCCTGAAGTCTCAAAAAACAGGGGGTCCCAAGCTGTGGCCTTGATCACGTCCCATCAGGACCTTGCTCTGCCAGTTATCCCCTCCCTCTCTTATAATTTCAAAGTCTTTTGCCTTTATTTTTTTTTTCCAAAAAAACACAAAAACCTTTATTTTCAATTTGTAACATCTCTGGCATGACTAATTGGTAGAGAAGTTGAGAAAATGCACAAATAATACTAGGAACAAAAATTGTGACCATTACTACAACAGGCCTTTTTTTAAATCACAGAATACAGAGAACAAAACTATGAACTATGCCAATACGTTTTAAATTTGAAATAGTTTCCCGGAAAAATCTATCCATTTGTGTTTGAGATCATTCACGTGTCTCTGATCTTGAAACTAAATTAAACCAAGCACTGTGTTCCTCTCTAGCTTTTTTCTCACATAAACCTTGTAAGAGTGTAGTCCCCATTTCCGCCTTACATTCATACCTCAGCCCTCCCCAACCTGACTTCTTCCCCTTGTGTCTTGCGTGGTAAACTGTCCATATTAGTCTGCTGGGCTGCTGTGTCAAAGTACCACAAGCTGGGTGGCTTAGACAGTAGAAATGTGTTGTCTCAGTTCTGGATGCTGAAAGTGCAAGGTCAAGGTGTTGGCAGGGAGGGAGGGGCCTCCCTCCATCCTTGGCTGGTAGATGAGCATCTTCTCCCTGTGTTTCTTCATGCCTTCTTCCCCCTGTGCATGTCTGTCTCCATGTCCAAATTTCCCCTTTTTTACAAGGATACCAGTCATTCAATCAGGGCCCACTCTTTTTAACCATAAAGACTCTATTTGTAAATAAGGTCCTGTTCTGTTATTATGAGTTACCAAGGGTTAGGATGCCAGCCTTTTGGGGGGTGGGAGCCATGAGAACACAATTCAGCCCTTAACACTTAGCTCCTGACTATCCAGTTTGAAGCTTCTCTATCTTTGTGATGCTGTCTGTCTGCTATACTTGATGCTGCTGGTCCATTACTCATCCTTGAAATGTGTCCTCCTTTGACGTCTCTTTCACCCATCTCTCTGTTTTCTTCCCATCTTCTGTTACTTCCTTCTCTTTTTGTGGGCTTTTTTCTTCTATCTAAACCCTAATTGTTGCTATTTCCCCAAATTCCACAGTTCTAATAGACGTCATGCATTCTCAAGGTTTCAGCTGGTATGTACATTCAGAAGCGCTCATCTCCTACCCTGGCTTTTCCCCTGAGCTTCAGGCTGCCTGGTCTCAGTCACCACACGTTCACTGTCTCCAAAGAAGAATGAGCCCCCTTTCCCGTCTAATCCTGCTCTTCGTCAGTTAGGCATTTCTCAGTGAGTGGAACTGGTACCCAGCCAGGCACTCAAGCCAGAAACTCAGGGTCGAGTCACCTTGGGCTCTGCCTTCCGCACCATCCGTCATCTCTCACCTACAAAGCCATTCAAGTCCTTACTTTTTTTTCTCTTGATAACTTCTAGAACCTACCCTCTCCCCTCCATCGCTCCCACCGCAGCCTAGTTTAACCCCTTCTCTGTCACCAAGGCCATTACAGCAGGCTTCTAATTGCCTGCCTGATAGCTAGCCTTTCCTTTCCCAGATACCCTCCCTGCCTGCGGCCAGCGAGTTTGATAAAATACAGGCCTCTGTGTCATTTTAATGGCGAAAAGCCCCCTTCTCCCTTCCAGGCTCTTAGAATGTCATTGAAGGCCAGAGGTGAAAGGGCTCTTGCCTACTTCTTGAGCCCTCTCTCTGTTCTCTGCCTTACTATGTACTGTCCTCCCAGGCCAAACTGCAGATGTATTCCAAACATGCCATGCTGCCCTGTTCCTCTCTGCTTTCTCTCATATGGTCTCCAAGTTAGTTCCCTCCAGTTCCCTTTAACCTGGCTCTCCAACCCTCACCCTTCAGGCCTGTGTTCAAATCTTGCCTCCTTGTGTGAGAGCCTCCCCTGTTCAGTTGGGTTGTCCTCTGTGTCCCCTTAATATGTTTAAATGTGTCAGTTGACTAAACCAGAAGCTCCTTGAAGGCAGAAACTTTTCTCATCTTTCTGTTTTCATCCCGGCACAGTACATCAGCCATATGTTTGTTGGTTTTGTATGAGTTTCACTGTACTGTTCACCAAGACAATACTACATGTTCACATGCTCGTGTGCTAACGGCCGACCACCAACTGGAAGAGGTTTCCATTTTGCCCCATACACTAGGCTGTGCATGTGTAACTGGTGTTGAGTATTTATTCTGCTGTAGCCCCAGTATTCCATGCTTCACTGGGTGGCTGGTAGTGGTGATTAGAGATTTACTTTAATTCTCCGTATCTAGTTAAGTCTCACTTCGTGGAAGAACCTATTTGTAAGTACATATGATACCACAGACTGCACTTCATCTTGGCATGCTAAAACCCGACAGCACACAGTTTGCAGGGCTGCATGTGAACTTGAACTGCCTGAGGGCACAAGTTTGGAGCGTGCAATAAAAAGACCTGGAATACACTATTCCAGGGAACTCAACCTTGTGAAGGAGCTTCCGTTTTGTTTTTTAAGTTTGTTTTGTTTTCCATCAACAGCACTTGAGTTGAAAGAAAATAAAAAGCAATGTCTTTACCCTCCAGCCAAGTAAAGACGAGAGAAATTTAATACGTGGGAGCTTTCTGTAAAGCCTACCCCGCGGGGCCTTCTGAGGTTACCACGTGTGCACAGCCGACTCCTGGTGTTCTCCTCACTTCCCCATGTCATCAGTGTCAGGACCCCACGCTCTTAGTCCCTCTGAAGGGCTGCTCATCCACCCACCAGTGACCACTTTACTTTCTCAGCTCATTTTTACGTACAACAAAGAAAGTTCGAGAAGGAAGAATACCCCTGCACACTATTGTTTTGCTATTGTGTGAGTCTGAGATGAGATAAGATCTACCAGTTTCCTGAATGAAGTAGATCTCAGGGTGTCACAGATCGAGATTGGACTTCATGGTTGTATGATTTAAACTGTTTTCTTTGAAGTGGGTTTAAAGACTATTGGTCATACCTATTCAAGGAAAAAAAGACCTTGATTTCCAAACCACATGTAAATGATTGTAGGAGTCTCTGTACCTTTGCAACTAGTAGAGAATAGTTTCTTCTAAGTTGTGCCAGGTGTCACCGGGGGGGTAAGAAACAGATTCCTTCTGCTTCCAGAGAATCACTGCTGGGGGGGGGGGGTGCAGTCAAGTCACTCTCTCTGTTCTGAATCAGAACTTGATTTTGTGCCATTTTCTAACGTTTCCTGATTTTTTTCTATGTATTAGTTCCCAACTAGACTGCAAGTTCTTTGGCAGCAGGGGCTGTTTTATTTTTAATTTTGTGCTAGGCACAGAAAGCCTGTGCATCGCCCTATAACAGCAGAGGTTACCAAGTGGTTTCCAAGAGCATTTTTTCACGTAGGGCTCGCTCATCACAGTAATCATGGCTATTTTGAGGGTTTCTCTGAATACTTCTTTGCATGTAAACGAGTTTGAACTGCCTTTAGGCAGGAGTTTGAAATGTATAATGTGGGCCTTGGAAGGATAGTTCCAGTCAACTCAACTTTTCCCCAAAACAAGTCCCAAGTGGATTTGAGAGCCACAACAGAATTTGAAGCAGTTTTGAACTTCTCTGGATTTTTCCCCTTTTTTGGTACACATAATACGAAAATTTTCTTTGACTACCAGTCTGTTTATTAGATACTGCTCTCTCAAATTGCCTAAATGGCTACTGCATACCATGGGTTTCTCCAAGGAATGCATATATTATTTTCAGTAGAGCCAGATGAAAAACAAAAATATTGTCAGGCAAGGGTAAATTGAATGAGCCTCCACTTTAATGTCTAAATAATGTAGGCTCATTGCTAGGCAGACATAACGTCTCATAAATACAGTCAGAGGATGGTTTAATCAGTGATGCAAGTTGTTGAGCCGGCATAAGCAGAATTACCCAGGATGGTTTCTGTCAGAGTACTCAGATTCTTGCACAACTGGCAATTTGCCTGTGACATTGGAGCCAAGCAAGTACAGAAAAGAAACCCACGTTAGATGCATTCCCCAAAAGACACTATGAAAATTAACAAACTGAATAGTGAACTCATCTTAACTGTAGCGGTCTTAAGAAAGTCTCTAGGTGGCTAAGCAGGAGGTCAGATCTGCACATAAATTGTCACTTATCACGTGCCACCCACCCTTCTGCCAGCTCTTTTCATACCAGAGTGATGTGGCTGAATTCCCCCGCACCAGACATATTCCACCCTGTCCTGGGGGCATGTGCATAATGTAGTACGTGTTTATGGCTCTGTGATAATCCACATCAGGATTTTCAATCTATTTTCAATCTATTTTCTGAAATTGCTTCTTAAAAATCTTGTGCTTTGGTGCCTAATGTTACCATATATTTTGTTTTTTAAGTTTATTTATTTATTTTGAGAGAGAGAGAATCCCAAGCAGACTCCACACTGTCAGTGCAGAGCCTGATGCGGGGCTCAAACTCACAGAACCATGAGATGGTGACCTGACTGAAAACCCTAGAGTCAGTCGCTTAACTGACCGAGCCACCCAGGTGGCCCTGATGTTACCATATTTCCAAAGAGGCTTTATCTTCCAGCAAACTTTCTTAAATATACATAATAGTTTGTGTTGGAAAAAAATTACTCATAAGGCCATCCCCTCGATCCTTCCCCATCCAGCCTCTTGTTTTCCCCTGAAAATGTTGAAGCATTGTCCTTTTATTTGGATTTGTCTTGATTTCTATCTTGGTTTTGAGTGCTAGCTGGTTTGCAGTACATCAGATTTGCGCGGAAGGTTCCGAACCAGGGTTAAAGAACCAATGACTGCTTTGTCAGACAATCCAGGTGAATTTCACAGAGGTTTGAAATAACTTAATATTTACTTGATAAAAATTCTGTTACGGGGAAATCATATGGTGGTGGTTTCCCACACAGTGAATGTTAGAAACAAGGGATGGGGAGCTTTCGTTAGTTAGACCAGATGTTCAGATTAGGAGACATGCCCCAGGCAACAACACTGTCACTCATGGTCATGATTCAGGGTTCTGTCTAAAAAATGCTCTTCCTGTACCTGTCTGGAAGAGAGTACAGTCTCTGAGAAGACTAATGAATGCACGTTGGCATGTTAGCTGGAACTGTCCTAGAGTGCTTGCTCCGTGCCTTCTGTTTTTGCCTACGCATACACACACACACACACACACACACACACACACACACACACACACAAAGTCCACATATATGTTCAGTGCTGCAGGATGCAGTGTGATTACTCATCTTTCTTTCTGGACCTCTCCATGATGTTCTCGGAGTCTGAATACGTTCCTGTGTGCGAAGGGCGAAGAATTTTAAAAGAGAAAAATGTGTCTAGCCCTGGATATGTGAGTCATTATATTCTCGGTATTGTGCTGGCATCGTTCTGCCACAGCCCGAAGCTTCGTCTGTCATGGAAGGGCTCCAGTGAAGTGCATAACTGCTGGCCAGGTCTGTCCAAAGACCTCAGCTTGTTTTACATCTGTTTCTGTGTTATTCTGACTTTTCAGACTCGGTATATGCCCAGCAGGGCTTGAGAACTGCTCCTACCCACATTTCATAAGTCTCTGTCTATAGGTGATATTATTTGGGCATTGTCCTATGCCAGGAGGCAGAAAGGTAATGTTTAGAGGAAAAATTACGACTCTAACGAAAAGGCTAGAAATCTTTCACGGGTTTTTATTGCCTATTTTGTTCCTTGAATGTTTGTCTTAAGCTATTGTTACTCTGTAAAAACAGAAAATGTTGACAGCTCTGGACAAAAGAAACCCTTGAAGACGTGTGTGATGCTCCTGGTAGTAGCTTTAGGACAATGTGATCACACCCCTGGGATTGCGATGTGTTCCTGTCTCCCTTACCCAGTGTGTACATAGAGCAGAGTCTAAATATGTGTATTGTCAAGACAGCCGCTCCAAGGGCTGTGCTCTTAGGAAGAACAATCACTGCCATGAAACTGCTGGAATACTCCTGGGTGGCCCGTGGGGAGAGGGCTGTCTTACAGCTCCAAACGCAAACTCATTCTCTACTGTGGAGGGGAAGTCTAGCTTTTAAAAAGTAACAAGGGATCTCAACTGGAAATGTGCCACTGTTTCAGCCTCAGATGCTTGGCGTGCCATGCCAGGCCGGTGATGGGGCTCCATCGATCATACCCAGCCTACAGCAGATCCCTCAGATCAGTTTTATACCTTTTCACTATCAGGTTCTGCCAGGGAGGAACAATAAATAGCAGAGTAAAATTTTATTAAAGCATAAGGACCTTGGGTGGGAAGTGTAAGTGTTACTGTGAAACAGTTTTCTGAAAGGCATTTGCCAGTAACTTCATCCTTAACTCCAACTTGAACATTTCTTCATTGTATGTGAAGCCAAGGCGGCAACCCCTGGCCAGCTTGTTAAAATCTCACAAAAATCAAAGTCCACGGAAAACAGGCCAGTCTCTAAAAATGTTTCTAACATTAATAAACCAGAAGTCCCTCTCCTGAGAACTTGTTTTAATAATTCAAAGGCGAGAGGAAGAGTCATAATTCAAACATTTGACTTCCTCCTGTCGTCATAGAATGATAACAATAGCTACTGTGCACTGAGCTGTTCTGAGCATTTTGTATGTTAATTGTAACAATCCTCTGAAATAAGTACAATTACTATCCCCATTCCACAGAGTATGAAACCTCAGACATTGAATAACTTGCCTGGAGTCACTAAGTGACAAATGGCAAAGCCAAAATTCAAACCAGGGAGACTAGTCTGGAGCCAGTGTTACCATACAACCTGACCACCATTTTAGCAGTCGGCATTAATGCGGTTAAAGAGAGAAATAAGATACACACACAGATGTTCATATAGTGTTAGTTACAACAACAAAGAAACTGTACATAAACCCATTTCAAAATGAACCTTATGTAGCCACTTAAAAAAAAAAAAAGATTCCATAATAAGACAGGGAAAGGTCCACAATGAAAACGGTAGGAGAAAAAGACTTACCGTTGCAAATATGAAAAGTTTAGACTGCGAAAAGCAGTAAATATAGAATAGTAAAATATTTAACTTGGAGTGATGTGGAAGGACTACATTTTTATTTTTTATTTAACCTGACTTTTATGTTGTTAAATCATTATTTTACTGATAGGTAAAGCTGAGTGGGAGAAGGAACCACTCTACAAGGGTCAGGAATGTGGGAGAGAACCTAACAAAATAGGCATTAGGAGGACATGCGTCTACGGAGAGAGGCTGTGGCTCTGTGTGGTGCTTAGACAGGACAGCAGGATTTGGTTAGAAACAAAGAGGAAGCTAGGCAGGAAGTGATGACGTGCACACAAAAAATGGATAATATGTATTAGATCCCTACGTCGAAATTTTTAAAGGAACAGCCCCAGATAGTTACTTGTGTGTTGCTAGTTGAGGAATTTTGAAAGTAGGCAATGTTATCAGAAAGAAAGCTAATTACAGTTGCTGAGTGGGCTGGTTTTCCACAACCGATGGAAAAACTTCCATCGAGGGCAGTTCACGTTTTACAGAATGTTGATTAGGATAAATACTGCCTAACTAGAAAAATGGGAGTTTGGAAGTAGCAGTTTCTCCAGCTGTTAGAACACAGTGAGGAAAAGGTCCACTCTGTTACAAACGACAGACAACTCTAATTCTCTGAGCCACTGGATTAGGATAGGTGAGGAAGACTTCTAGGAGGTCAAATTATGAGCCACAGTGGTTAGTCAAAGCAGGCATACCAGAAGTGATTTTTAGTGTGGATGTCAAGGGAAGACATTTTAGCCTAAATAGTTACAGAGTTTGAGCTTCAGAAGATAGGTAAGCAAACTGTTTGGTAGAGATGGGCAGTGAATCAGCAAGGGCATCACCCATAGAGCTCATTGTCCCTTACGATGGGACCAGATTGTTAGTACCACAAAATCAGGCATTCATAAAAGGTCATCCCAGCTCACAAGGCCCTGTGGAGGGCGCATTGGAGAATCCTACAACGCAGTCACTTTAGATGGCTCTGAAGAGGTGGCAGAAAATATCAGGTAAGTGTTTGCGTTTGTGGCATCATCTCTGGAAGGTTATATACTACAATGGTCAAGCTTTTGGAATTACATGTTCCTGTTGGTTCTGATAAATAAGTAACTTTTCTGTCTTGGATAGTAAGAGAATTTGACCTTCTCTCACACCCTTTGAGGCACACCCTTTACAAACCCAAAATATGGTGGTTAATTAAATTCGGCTAAGAATTCTCTGCATATTTGGCAAAATCAATCGAGTATGGCTAATTTGATAGAATTTTTATATCACTTTAATACAGGAATATATCTTAGGTCACAAATCATTTGTTAGGACTCTTACCAATTACTGTTTTGCATAATAGGATAAAATAATGCTAATCTAGAAAATTGACCATGTAAAAGATATGGGGTGACTGTTACATATGAATATTTTTGAGGTAATATGCCCAAATCTACCTGTTAATCATGGTCATATTGCTAGTATTCATGGCACTTCCTTTTCTGCATGTCAGTCCTCCTCAATATCTCCCTTCTGAAAAGAACAGCCAAGCAGGCCACCAGAAGTATCTGATGTGTAGAACAATCTGACATCCCATGGCATCTCTCAGTATTCAACCTGGAAACTGTGTATTAGGCTTCAAAACACAAATGCTAGAGACTTCTGGTCTGGCTTGAAGTAAGACACAGGATATGCTAATCAAATAAGGATATCTCATTTTGCAACAGCCTCCCACACACTTAAAAATAAGTGAGCCATGACACAGATCTGGGTGTATTTGTTTGCTTTCAATTCAGAAATCTAACTGAAATCTTCTAACCCTTGCTCAGCTTCATGCTAACATAAATATTTTAAAGAAATCTTCACATAGTTGCTTTCCTGAAGCACACGGTACAATTCATGTAATAAATAAGATATCGAGAACGCAGAGGGATAACCTGCTTTTCATAATGTCACCCAGGTACATAAAGCAGCCACTGTAAAAGAAATAACAGCCATTTCAGTATCAGAAGTATCTCGCTTCTGGGTGGCATTTTTATTAAAAAACGGACATCTCTCAAAACAATATTCTGTCCCATTAATGGCTAAATGGGTTTTCATAAGACTCTGCACTCTTGTTCCCATTAGATTGCCAGAGCTGTGTGAGATAAGACCCTATTTTAGCCACAATTGTATTCCTCATTCTTAACACTATACCTTACACATAGTAGGCACTCAATAATAAGTTCCAACTGCTAAACAGACCAAAGAGAATTTTTAACAGAGGAAAGAAGCTGTTAGAATTTTATTTTGCCTCACATGGAATCCTGGGCACTCCCATTTCCCTAAAACAGGGAGCCAACAACTATGTTTAAAAAAAAAAAAAAATCTGTCATTTCTGCTGGTTGTAATTCTTTAAAATAAGAAATTTGCTTTCCAACAATATGGGATACCTGCCAGTATCAAACTGTTTAAACTTACCTTTTTGCTTTTGGAGGGAGAAAAATATCCTAATGACATCACCACATCATGTAGTAAACATAATTCGTTGTTGAAAGATTCAACTACATCCTATTCCGTTTCATTTTGAATGATATATTTGCAAACGTGTCATTGCTTACCTGATGTTTACCTCATCGACTTTTACCGCATCATTAGATGTTTTTAGCAGGCTTTATTGTTGCATGAGATTGCTTTTTTTTTTTTTTTTTTTTGGCAGAGCATAGTCTAGAAGAATGAAAATGTATTGACAGCATCTTACCACAGATAGGGACACTTGGCCTTTGAGCAAATGTAGAGCTTTGGTGCTCCCAGGGATTGCTGCCTAAATACTTTTGTTCACACCTGCCTACTTAGGCAGCCCAGAGTGAATTTCTAGAATGTGTCCAACTTGGTTGCCTTCTTTCTCTGGATGAAATGATGCTCATGAAGGAAAATGGTCCATTTGCATTACTCAGTGTGCCAAGTTAAAAATCTTTTTTGGAAAACTCTTAAATCTCTGTCTAGGAGCTAGCTGGTCTTTATAACGCCTCTAGATAAAAGGGTGTCCTCAAAGTGAAGTCCCACAAAGGGCTAGCACTGCAGAGTTTATTCTACTCACTTGCCCTACAAGATTATGGGGAATAAAAATTCTAAAACATCATTGGAGGAAACATTCGATGCCAGAAGGACTTTTAGATCTGTGAAGAATGAGATTGTGCTTCTGAGCTGTCTGTTTGTCCTTAGACTTCAAGGTGAGACATCCCCACGTGTGGCAGAAGGAAAATCCTAACTTTCAGGCAGGTTTGCCCTTTATCCCTTCCTTCTACTCGAAAGCAGTGTTCTCCTGGCCCTCGTTTCCACCTGTTGCCAAACGCGTGGTTATAGAATTAAAAACATCATCACCTATGAGAAAGCCCTCTTGCTCCTTTGTATCCACTTACTTTACCTTCTGAGATTGTTGGTGGGTATAGACATTTCCAAAAGTCAGTACATTTTTTTGAAAAGACAGAGTAATTCATCTGCAGTCTAGGATTTGGCCCCAGTCTGTCTTCCTTCACGCCCATTTGTCTTAAATGGAAGTTCCCTGTTCAGGAAAGCCTGAGGCCTGGGGGTGGAGTCAGAAGGTAAACAGTGGTAGGGCCAAGATTCCCTGGTATTCTCCCCAAACACCTCACAGTGTTGTTCTCAACTTCTGGTTCCCGTAGTACAGCTGCCTTTCAGAAGTGAGCTCACATTCCAGCCTGTCCCTCTGGACTGGTTCACACCGGGGAGAGGAGGAAGCCATACCAGATGACAGCCTAGATCCCTCACTGAGAAGGAATTAGAGTTGGGTTTTTTGTTGTGTTTTGTTTTTTTGGCAGAGAAGTGTTGAGAGGCACTCTTGCTTCCACCCTGTCATTAGTGGGTGGGTAATAGTGATATAAAATAAGAGATGAATTAGGATAATAAGAGGCAAAGGAGAAAGGAGTAAATTTTCCATAAGTAATATTTTTCTCTTCCTGGTTATTTAACTTTGAAACAGAACTTGAAAGTAGTAATCAGAGTTCTGTAGTAGACAAAGGACAGAATGTGAGAACCAGACAGGAAGGTATGATTGCCTTTATTACATTAACCAGAAACATATCAAAATATGCACAACTTTCAGGAATATACTACTATTTTCATTGTGGAAAAGCAAAGAAAATGAAAAGTCATGGGTAGACTACTATGCCGTCACCTCCCCCCCCACCTTTTTTTTTCTTTTAAGCTAATGAATACTTATCCCTGTGTGATAGTTTCTGAATCTTTTGCTTTTCTGCGTTCATTTCTTGAGTTGTTCTTTGGGTCATTCTATGATGTGGATATACAGTAAAGCAACCCCAAGAGGGATGATTAAAGGAACAGGAAAAAAAACTTTAAATAGCTTGGGTAGGTGTTTTTGCGTTTCTTACAACAGCTGTCTTCAAGGCTGTACTTCACAAATAAACATATGAGACCTGTTTTTATTCATCCATTGGTTCAACCAAGGTGCCATGCATGCCTACAACATGACAGATACTTGGGCACTGGGGATACAGTGATGAAGAAATAAGTGTCACCACTCCCCACAGGGCTTACATTCCAGAGGGGGAAACAGACACCAAACAAATCACCACAATTCCAAGTTGTTATAAATGCTAGGTATAAAAATACAAATAAAAATTTAAAATTTTTTTAAAAATATAATATGAGCTATAGTATAAAGGGGAACTTGTTTTCTCCTGGGGGAATTGAAGGCCTCTCTGAAGAATGAATGATGAGATGCTAAGGGAGCATTTTTAATTTGGAGGTGGGGGGAGGTGATACAATGTTATTTGCATTTGGAGATTCATCAACAGAATTGAAAACTAGTGGGTCTGCACGTAAAGAAGTATAAAAGTGAATGAAAAGATTCCTTTGGTTCCTTAGAATAAATGTGTTCATCACTCTGTGGTTTGAAAATAATAACTAATATATTTTCTTTACTATCTTTTTCACCAGCGGATAATCATATAAGGGTCTGCGTAAACCTTTGGCTTAAAGTGTTCTATCAATTCCCTTATGGCACCTGCCACAGCTTCTATTGAAGGGATAAAAATGGGGGCGCCTGAGTGGCTAAGTCGGTTAAGCGTCGACTTTGGCTCAGGTCATGATCTCATGGTTTGTGGGTTCAAACCCCACATCGGGCTCTGTGCTGACAGCTCAGAGCCTGGAGCCTGCTTCAGATTCTGTGTCTCCCTCTCTCTCTCTGCCCCTCCCCTGCTCATGCTGTCTCTCTCGCTCTCTCAAAAATAAATAAACATTCAAAAAAAATTTAAAGAAAAAAGTTGAACTACATTTTGTCATGCACACACATACAATTTTGTTTTCTGTTTTTTGTCCCCATTCATTCAGCTCCCACAGAACCTTTATTGTGTAAGTTTGCGGATGGAGGACAGAAGAAGAGGCAGAACCCAAACAAATACATCCCTAATGGAAGACCATGGCATAGAGAAGGAGAGGTGAGACTTGTAAGTCCCTTCTTGAGACTTCAGTGTGGGTGTGTAATCATGAGAGCCTACTTGACTGGGCACACATGCAGCATCTTGACTTGGCCGCTGTACTTCTGAAATAGGTGCCAGCATTCAGGCTTTATGATGCAGATGATGTCCCATTAAAACTCTTCCCAGTGAAAATGGTGCTAAGAGAGTGATGACTCTCCAGATGGACAGATAGATGGTGGGTGCAGTTAATGGTTCCCAGTTAGCTGCATATCAAGTAAAAGAAAATTTTTAATTGCTTCGAAGAAATGGAACAACTGTTTGGTATTTTTTTAACGTCATGGTCTCTTCAAGGTTTACATTTATAATTACTCAGAAATTATCCTAAGTAACATTATTAAAACAAACAGTGTATTTGTTGTTGAGTTTTTTGCCTAATTCTTTTGAGTAATGTTCTTTAAAAAAAAAAAAAAAAGACAATAAAAATATTGGATGTCCATTTCTCCATATTTATTTTCAATGAATTTTTTTTAAGTAACCTACTAGTTCAAGAATGTCTAAGGAGGTGCCATCCAGTAGAAATGTTAGAGTCTTCAGAGACTCAGACTCAGAGAAATGTTTAGAGTCTTCACTGTCCAGTGATAACCACGAGCCACATGTGGCTATTTGAGCACTTGAGATATAGCCACTGTGCTGGAGAGACGCCATGTTTCAATAACTGCATGCAACTAATAACTACCAAACGAGACTGTGCAGGTGTAGAGCTGAATGCTCATATTGAGTTTATGTTTGCCTAAAGGAAACTCTCACTTTTATCAAATGCTAGTAAACTATCTCTATTTTATGTTGCCATGACCTAAGAAATGGAATTTGTAAACCTTGCCCTTGCAGTGAGTGATTCTTTTTTTTTTTTTTTTTTCTTTCCCATAGGCTGGAATGACACTTACGTATGACCCAACCACAGCTGCTATACAAAACGGGTATGTCATTAAGATCAATGCATAATGGCTTGAGGGAAAATGTGAAGGTGGAAGATATCAGACATTTGTTCCGGGAATTATTCTTTTTAAAGGATTACTTAATAAAGGCTTTTGTGTTTGTTCTAGATTTTATCCTTCACCATACAGTATTGCTACAAACCGAATGATCACTCAAACTTCTCTCACACCCTATATTGCATCTCCTGTATCTGCCTACCAGGTTTGTACCTTTAGGATTCATCAAGAGTGTGACAACTTGCCGGCTGTGAATCACTGCTGCGTTTTTATGTGTCTTAAAATTTTAAACACTTATAATGAAATTTAAGTCCAATGTTATGCAGCTTGGATAGCCAGTTTAGAATAAGCTGCTTTTTATTTGACAGAGAGACTTACTTTTATGTAAGAGAATATAAAACAAGAGAAAATGGTTATCAGCTGTCAGTCCTTGAAATCATAGCATTTTAGAATTGGGATGAACCCACATACTTCCTCCACAGCGGGCTTTGCTGTTGGACACCACGTGTCCCAGAAGTTGAAACTTAAAAAACGTTGACGTTAGGTAAAATACAGAATAGGTGTGCACCGTTGCCTTTGTTTATTCCTCAGCAGGAACTAAGAAAAGAGCAAGTGAACATGCTAATGAATAAAGATGTGTCTCCATCAGGTAACATTAAATGAGCAATGCAATGAGATTTGCAGCAAAAAAAAAAAAAAAAAAAAAAAAAAGGAGGTGACTCCCTGTTTAAACAGGTTATTTTGAGGAGGCTTTATCTTAAATTCCCAACTTAGCACCAAGATCTCATGAAGTACCTTGTTCTGTGATTCGGTTTTATTGCAGGGTTACCTCCTATTCGCCACGAACCCGGTGGTGTTCATTTCTCCTCCTATAGCAGAGTACCTCTAACAGGGTTACCGCCTTGGTCCAGACAGAAACATAACAACAGTTCAATACAGACACGTGGGAATATAGTTCTCTCTTTTGTTGACTGTTGAGATCCTGTGTGACTAAACTTTTGTGTATTCTTGTTTGTTTGTTTTTTTTAAAACAATTGAATTAGATGTTGTAGCCCTGATTTCTGGGGTTAGGGAACTACAATATCTAATAACTGTGTTATTTTATTTCTGTAAGCCTCAGTTTCCTCATCTTTAAAATGGGGATAATAATAGTTTCTTTCTCATAGGCTTGGTATGAGGACTAAATAATGTAAAGAGCTCAGCACAGTACCTGGTGTATCATGAGCAGTCACTACATGTTAGCCGTGATTATCATCATCATGTTAATACATATACAGGATTAGCGGGCTGATGAGAGTATATTCATTATACTTTTTAAAATAATGGATTGGTCAACATAAGCAATATCATTAAGGTGGTTCTGTCTGAAAACATAAAAGTAGCTTCGAATAATAAAGAGAAGTGGTTAAGTGCACTGAAACTGAAGTTTTAATGGAGCATTCGTAGCTTCCCTCAGCTTTTAGGTCTTCTTTCTGCCTTTTCCTGAGTTCTCACTCATTTTTTCTTTTATCTGTCTGGGTTTTCAATGTTACTTGGGCTAGTCCTTCAATCTGCTGGGCATGGTATTTGCTGATTTCATGCCTCTTTCATTATTTTGGACATAAAATTTTTCTATTTTCCCTTACTCTAGAAGCCTCAGTGAGATCTGCTCTAATGTGTTTTCCCTAATTAACAATTCCCTAATGAAAGGTAGTTCTTTTTAAAAATCCGAACTTGGAAACCTCTGCCATTTATGTAGATCATTAAAACTAGGGACAAGTAAGCTTATTCTCGGGTAAATGATTGTGCATATTGATTTGAATTGTGCTGCTATAACTATTTCAGCTACTAATGCATGTCCCTACCACCTTTTTCCCTCTTTACTGTAAGGCAGTGAGCATTACGGCCACAGAATTGTTTCATAGAATAGAAAAAAGAAATTAGGAGACCTGACTGTGGAAACAGCATTTCATTTCAAAGGCCTGATTTCTTCTCCTGAGCATTCTGTGTTTCCCTAAGATGCATCTGGAATTTCATTCCATTTGCCACTTAGTGCTGTAACCTGTAAAACTGAGGTTCTTAACCCCATAAATTCAGGGACACAGTGGGGTCAGCAGATGAGCTTCAAGTAGTCTGAGATTCCCTTAAATTGTTTGCAAAATGTTGCTTGTGTGTATGCAGTTAGTTGGGGTTGGGGGGCGGGCGGTGGGAGGGAGACAGAGTTCTATTTCTTTCATCAGGTTTTCAGAGGGAGCCATGACCCAAAGGAGGGGAGAACCAATGGTGAAGAATTCAAAGAACATAGATTATTATTCCCATTTTATAGTTAGGGAAAATTGAGGAATAGAAATTGACAGGAGCTCGTTTGCTGCTTCAGAAAGAAAATTGGATTAGGTGTTATAGCTCCCTAACCCCATAATGCTGTAAGCTGTTAGATTATTAGGACCACTGAAAGCATACAAAAATGAGAGCATCTTGCCCCAATTGGGGGCTACAGGGAGCTGCTCTCCTCCCCACAATTTATTCAGTGAAGGCCTCGCACTCGTGTTGGAGTGGGCCTTTCTCCACTAAACCACCATATGCTTATACAATTGGATTTGAGAAATTGGCATCTGCAAGAAACCACCAGTAGTACCCCAGTGGGGAAAGACTGCAGTCCAGATAACTGAAATGTTAACAAGGCAGAAGCACTTAACTTTGGTCTGCCTTAGGTGGCAAAGGAAACCAGAGAAAACAAGTATCGGGGCTCTGCTATCAAGGTAAATCACAATACATTCTTCCCCCCATGACTTTCCCCCATATCCTCTCTATAGAACCTTTGAAGTTAACAGTAGGGGATAAGATACAGGAGGGTTTTGTTGCTAAGAATTAGAGACTGAAACTTAATTTTTTAACAGTTGTGTAGCCTCTGTAATGCTCTGGGCATCAAGAAATGGACTGATATTTTTTTCTCTGGAGTGGCAGACTGCACAGGCTTTCTTTCCTGCCATGGAACCTGACTCTCATGGCTTATTCCTGAACCCAGAGGGTCTACTGTGCAGGTGCCCTTTTGACTGTACATGTCAAGATGTAGTTACTGGAGTTTAATTTCCTAAATCTGATTTTCAGATTTTTATTTTCCACACTAACTAGAAATTGTTGACCACCAGACAAGATTCCTGAAACCTAATGTCCTGGTATCAAAGAGGGATTGAATTTCGTTATTCTTTTTAAATAAGCACATACTTTAAGGATTAGTTTGTAATGAGATGTGCTGGAATTAATTCTCATTCATCTGCATTCCTAAAGTGCCTAGGTCTTAACACTTTCACGATTTGAGTTGTTTACTTGTTTATCTCCTTGCTTAGACAATAAATTGCTTAAGGGTGGGGCCCATATCTTCTTTGCCTTTTTCTCTTTGATGCCTGGTACTCAGTTAATACTTCTTGAATGGGCACGTGGAACTTGGTTTTAAATAATCATTTCATCCTATTCAGAGTGACCAGTTTGCCAAGAACTCTAACTGCCTTGATCTTTTTAATCATTGATAGTATTGCTTCCTTATTTTCCTCCTGTAGATTTTAACATGATTAAAAGATCTCTAGAGAAATCGCTAGCATTCCAATGAAAATCAATGTTTCTTTCAAAATCCTCCCTTTTCCAGGTGCAAAGTCCTTCTTGGATGCAACCTCAACCATATATCCTACAGCACCCTGTAAGTTTTTCACCTTCATGGCCTTGTGGTTTGCAACATTTAGAAACCCATTCTCTGGGTTAAAACCTTTTGCCAAAGATGGTATGGGATTTGGGATATGTTAAGCATGGCATATGCGAATGTACAAGTTCAGTATAAAGCGTCCACTCGCCTTTGTCTTAAAACAAATTGGTACTTGACATCAAATTAAATTTGCAATGGTAAGAACTTAAAATGTATCATATTTGAAGCAGGGTACCATTTTCTTCTTTATACCAGTTCTATAGAGGACCACCCAATTGAATTTTAAAATTTTGAAGTTTTAAAATTACTGTTTTTAACAGTAGTTGGGATGAAACAGTTCATTTTTTTAAATTGCATTCTGTTTAATGCAGGTATAAAGCGTTACAAATTAGGCTAGAGATTTTTATCAGTGTTACTTTAGCCTCTCTGTAGAAATTATAAATACTGAAATAGTAACACTTTCTTTGATAAATGTGATTTCTTTAGTGGCGTGAGCATTTGTTATATTTATGTGCATATTACATTTTTTAATTGAGTTACACTAAGTGTATTTATGTGTTTTTCAAAAATACATAAAATCCAGTTTGTTGAATTAAAACATGCCTTTTAAAAGTTGAAAAATGGGGGCACCTGGGTAGCTCACTGGGTTAAGTGTCCGACTGCTGATTTCACCTCAGGTCATGATCTCACAGTTTGTGAGATCAAGCACCACATTGGGCTCTGCCCTGACAGATGTTTCGTGGAGCCTAATTGGGATCGTCTCTCTCTCTCTCTCTCTCTCTCTCTCTCTTTCTCTCTCTCTCTCTCTCTCTCTTCCTCGTCCCCCAAAATAAATAAAAATTAAAAAAATAAGTAAATAACAGTTGAAAAATAAAAGTGGAGAACAGAATCACCAAAAAAAGCTAACAGCACCCAACACAGTGGCCTATATGCTCATCATAAGAAGGCTACAAATTTGGCCCTCTGCTTTTAGTCACTAAGGCAAAATGGGAATTCTGATAAGCAGAACAATTCATGGTACTTGTAAGATAATAACAGATCCGTTGTTTAGGAAAAGCAAACCATTGTTGGCCATAAGAGGAGGTAGGAATTTCTCTCAGGACAGCTCCTGAAGGATAGCATGCAATATGAGACCATGTGTATGAAACAGTAATCCCAGGACATGTTCTAAATTGGAAGTTGCTGAGATGACTTTGAAGTAGAGAAAACAAGTTTCGCTGATACCACAGGAGATGAGCTCTCCGATGACACGTGTATGTGTCTATATAAACACGCACACATATTTGTCTCTGTGTGCACAGTCCTGGACAGTAGCTCCTACCGATGAATGAGAAAAGGGGGCAGGAAATTCCTTCAGCATATTCTGGGCTTCTGAATCATTTCCATGTTCCCACATACTTTTTGGTGATGCACACCAAAAATTTAAAAAGAAATTTTCAATGACATGCATTAACAACAAACAGTGTCTGACACACATCTATATCTTTTTTGGGCAACTTTTGGAGACAAAGCCTACACATATCTTAGTTTAACATCTTAGAGGAGACAGTGGTAGTGTGTGCAGAAGGTTCCTATCTGCCTTTCCCTACCCAATTTAGACTGCAACCAGAATTAAAGTGCCCACATACCAGTCTCTGCCTTATTTGTGCTCTAATTATCAATAAATAACAGCGTATTTATTGAAGGGGTAGATCAGTTGCAATGATACCAAAAATGTGACATTAATATTGGTAGGATGTGTCAGAATAACTGCATTCTCAGGTAATTGGGTGATTGCAGAAGTGAGAGGAATGATGTAATCCATAAGAATGTCACATAGGATAAATTAGAGAAAATGCAGAAATGGATTTAACTGCATTTCGGTTTAGACAATCTGTGTATCATTATGCATTCATTAAAAATGATGATAGGGGCACCTGGGTGGCTCAGTCGGTTGGGTGTCCGACTTCGGCTCAGGTCATGATCTCACAGCTTGTGAGTTCAGGCCCCACGTCGGGCTCTGTGCTGACAGCTCAGAGCCTGGAGCCTGCTTCGGATTCTGTGTCTCCCTCTCTCTCTCTCTCTACTCTCCTCTGCTCATGCTCTGTCTCTCTCTGTCTCAAAAATAAATAAACATTAAAAAAAAAAATTAAAAATGATGATAATGATGGCTATGCACTAAGTTAGATAAATATTTATAATAGAATGTTACATTCAAAGCAAAAACCTAGGATATGAAATTGTTTATTGTGTATTAGGGAGAGGCTGGGTTATGGGCGATACTTTTTTTTGTTCTCCACCACCCCACCCCATTTAATCGTATTTAATTTTATGTTTAATGCCCAGAATTTTTTCAAATGAAAGCAAAGAACCTGAAATTGGAGTATTAATCATATCTGGATCTGCTTCCCTCCCTTGGTGCCAAATTGTAGCTGAAAGTTCTGAGAAACAGAGTGAATGAAGAATGTGATCTTGATCCTAACAGCCTGATGTTGAGTCAAGTGACTGTCCAGAACATTTTCACACAAAGACACCGTATGATATGTGTGCTGTTTTGTGGCTGCATAGAACATCACCTGTCATTTAGTTTTTAAAAAATTAAGGAAGCATTTTTGTAGCCTTATCCAGCCAAAAAATAGTTTGCATTTCCTACTACAGCTCCTCCTGCTGGACTGGCCTGCTTTACAGCTGAGCAAAAGGAAAGGGGAAGATGTTCAATGCAGTGATTTCAGTGAAATGAATGCTCTTAAGAAAGCTTTAGGAAGCATTAGCTAGAAGATTTTTAGGCAATTGTTAAGGAAACTGTTTGCAAGTGTGAGAGGTTATTTTTGCTTCACATCTCAACAGACTAGGGCATTTCCTTTGCAAAAGGAATGACAGAATCTTCATTCCCTCCTTGAGTTTATCTTACACTGTTCTTGTCTCCCGACTCCCCAGGGGGCCGTGTTAACTCCCTCAATGGAGCACACCATGTCACTACAGCCTGCATCTATGATCAGCCCTCTGGCCCAGCAGATGAGTCATCTGTCACTAGGCAGCACCGGAACAGTAGGTGGCAAATTAATATCCTATGTCTCAGCAAAGGGAGGGGGGTAAATTAATGCAGCCTGTGTCTTATCTATCAATTACAGGCTCTGTGACATCAAAGGTTATGTCCAAGCCCTTCTCACCGCCCCCCAACATTGCCTTCCACATGATTAATTGATGAACTAAATGCCTGTCCTTTGGGTAGCTCTCCTTTACCAGAATCTGGCAACCACACTTGACCACATGTAGCCCTAATCACTGGTGTCATTCATTCATACTGCAGACCTGGTCTCATGAAGCAAAAGATGAAGGTGGTATTTGGTGATAAAGGCAGGAGATTGTTCCTCACTTCTTCTTTTATGAAATTTGGAGGCCCTGTATTAGAGTCTTAGTATTGACTTATTTCTCCAAAGTCCAGGGGACTTAGTTGGGTACTGAGGTTGAGCTGGTGCCAGAGGAACTTTCGGGGTTGATATATATCAACATAGCATTTAGACGGTAAGATGGCCAAAGGCTTTTAATTCAGACCATATCGATGGTGGCAGAAAACAACAAAGGGAGGTATGTTTTCCTTGCTTACATTCAAAACCAGCAGCAGCTTCTTGTGAAGGCTCAGCCGGTTCGTACACATTGAGATCAACAAGAAAGCTTTGCGGCCTTTGGAAAAGGATGATTGTCAGCATCAGGAAACCAAGGGTCCATTTCCTGTTCTGCGGTGACCTGATAAAAACTCAACACATCATTTACTCCTTAGGTCTCCACCTATGGAAATAACTCTATAGATACTAGTTCAGGGGGCTGCTGGAAAGTAATGAGGTCGTTTGAGATGAGATCTTCTAAAATTGCACATTAGTGATATTGAATTATTGAGAATGAGAAGCCCTAGTGATCTTCATGTATGTATTTCTTTGTTAGGAAATCCAAAGACAGGTGGGAATTTTAGTTTGACAAATTCAGAAAGTAGAAAACATTCACTTTGCCTTCCATACGACATACTTACTAATTAAACTTTGCAGTGGCTTATTTAAATTTCTTCTTTGAGAGTTTCAAATACTTGACACCCATCTCAAAATTTCCCAAGCACTCAGAATTTTGCATGGCTTCTCCTTTCCCATCCTGACCGTATTCTCCTTTTCAGTACATGCCTGCGACGTCAGCTATGCAAGGAGCTTATTTGCCACAGTATACACATGTGCAGACAACGGCGGTTCCCGTTGAGGTTGGTACAGACCCTCCAGTGGCCATTCTGGCAATGAGTAGCTTTAGAAACGGGTAAATTAGGGGCGCCTGGGGGGTTCAATCGGTTGAGCATCCAACTTCAGCTCAGGTCACGATCTCGTGGTTCGTGGGTTCAAGCCCCGCGTCGGGCTCTGTGCTGACAGCTCAGCCTGGAGTCTGCTTCAGATTCTGTGTCTCCCTCTCTCTCTGCCCACTCACTCTCTGTCTGTCTCAAAAATAAACATTCAAAACAATTTAAAAAAAAAAAAGAAATGGGTAAATTAGATAGGACTCAAAGATCCATCAGAAGTCAAATATTTGCATAAAGAATTGAGTTTAGAGGGCGTGTATAGCTAGGATTATTTTCAACTGTGAAAGATAATTCTATGCATACCGATTAGTGTAGCAACATCCAGGCCACACACACCCCAAAACTCCCAGAAATATTTTCCCAAGGTTGTAGCACATTTCATACCCTTCAGGAATCTATCTTGTGTCCTGTAAAGTGATACTTACAGGCAAATTAAGATAAAGTTGAAGGGGTGCCTGGGTGGCTCAGTCGGTTAAGCATCTGACTTCAGCTCGGGTCATGATCTTACAGTTCGTGAGTTCGAGCCCCGCATCGGGCTCTGTGCTGACAGCTCAGAGTCTGGAGCCTGCTTTGTATTCTGTGTCTCCTTCTCTGTCTGCCCCTCCCCTGCTTGTGCACTGCCTCTCTCTGATTCTCAAAAATAAATTTAAAACGTTAAAAAAAAAAAAAAAAGATAAAGCTAAAGATTGCAATCCTAGTACCAAAGATTGTCAATAATAATAACTACAAGAAGTAGTCAATTGCAAGTAAGATATTTCGGATGTTTTAGAATCATAATAGGGATGAAGAACAAACCATACCTTTTTTTTAATAGAGGCTGTTAGTATAGCTAAATAACTCTTAGTTTTTATTATAGAAGATACCGCTATGATAATGATCATGGAAGAAGACTGACACTTGAATGACGATTGAACAAAACATAGCATTTTTCTGCACAGTACCCTTAAAATTCCAAGGAAATTCGTCAACCCAGTCAGCCCTACCCACTAGGCAGATCCCACAAGTTCCAGTTGCAGAAACACCCCTAGGCCTGTGTTTGGATCATTTGGGGCATTCTTGCTTTGTTTTGTTCTCCTCTGATTGATTTAAATTTGTGTACATATTGACAGCCACAGTTACAGAACCCACAGTCCCTTATCTGCAATTCTGAAACACAATAAAATCTGAAAGTAAAAATTCTCTTTGTAACCACTTCAGCAAAAACCTGACCTGTGGCAAGACTGAACCCGAATTTATGGAAAGCAAGAATCCTAGCGCACTTACTGGGCATATTTATATCCTTCAGTGTAGACCTGTTCATGTGTTTGGTTATGAGGTGCAGCCCTAGACCCCACTGGATATGTTCTGTGATATACAGCATGTGCCTACCGTTTTTCAGATTCTAAAATCTGAAAATACTGAATTCCAACTCACATCTGGCCTCAAGGGATATTTGTTTGATAAGTTATAGCTTGATATGAAAAGACAACTCATAAACGTTGGGGTGGGAGGTTCTTTGGGTCTGTCAGACATGTTAACTCCTTAGGAAAATAATTAACCTTGAAAACCCTACGTAATATGAAGAAAATCACTTTTAATGAGTGCTTGCTTTTTAAGATGTGGAGCTCAGACCTGAGTAGCAGAGCTTGGATGCCATTGCTCATGTGTCACCTGTTCTGCTTTCTCGTAGGAAGCAACTGGTCAGCAGCAGGTGGCTGTCGAGACGTCTAATGACCATTCACCATACACCTTTCAACCTAATAAGTAACTGTGAGGTATGAAGGCAACATCTTTGTAACTGTAGGGCTCACGTCAAGGAAAAAGTCTATAATTCTTTTATCATAGTGATACTTAGCATAGCTCAGATTTGGTCACACTGCCTTAATCATGGCCAAGGAATCCAGTGTTACTGAAATGTTAAATCAGTGATTTTATGCAATTTCCAGGTTCTGTCCAAAAAGAATAGTGCCTTGTATTGAAGTCAAGTGTATAGTTACTCTCTCACCCTCCTTACCCCTCCCCACCCTAAAAATCTGTAACCTGTCAGAACACCAGGTATCAAATTTGACCTATAGTACATGTACCCAAATTTATATTGCTTTACTCCTCACAAACTGAAGGAAATACGAGATTTTGCCTCACCTAGCATTATAAGATTAGCAATATCTTGACTGTGAATTTAATGTTAGTATCTTTAGATGGGAGGATTGCATTCCCAGCTCTCACCTGGACCACAAGTCTCAAAACTTTTTACTTGGTCATGTAGGTCGTAATAAAATAGCTGTGTGGAACTTAAGACACTTGGGTCTCTGTTTGTTCTGGTGCAAGTGCACCAGAACTGGTGCAGGTCCCAGGTTTGACAGGTGGAGTCAAGGCATCGGAACGACCCTCGGTTCCAGCATTTATTGGTCTGCCACCAGAGATGCCCACCACCTTGCCTTCCTCAAACACCTACACCGTTAAAACAAGAAGGAGGTGCCGTATTATACCAAATGCACAAAAGCATTTATCTTTTATTTTTCTCTTCCAGATGTACAGAAGGGTGTTCTTACATGAAGAAGGGTGTGAAGGCTGAACAATCATGGATTTTTCTGATCAATTGTGCTTTAGGAAATTATTGACAGTTTTGCACAGGTTCTTGAAAACGTTATTTATAATGAAATCAACTAAAACTATTTTTGCTATAAGTTCTATAAGGTGCATAAAACCCTTAAATTCATCTAGTAGCTGTTCCCCCGAACAGGTTTATTTTAGTAAAAAAAAAACAAAAAAAAACAAAAAAACAAAAAAAAAACAAAACGAAAGATTTTTATCAAATGTTATGATGCAAAAAAGAAAAAAAAAAAGGAAAAAAGAAAAAAAGTAAGAAAAAAAGAAAAGAAAAAGAAAACTTCAATTTTCTGGGTATGCACAAAGACCATGAAGACTTATCCAAGTGCATGACCAGATTTTTGTGGTTTTGTCCATTTTTGTGTTGAATTTGCGTTTTCTTCAGCTGTATGAAATGGGCTCTGAAGTTTAAGTAGTCCGACCTCCCCCATGGCGTTCTGTGCTTGCCGTGTGAGTGTCCCTGTACTCAGTGTTGCCCTCCGCGTCTCTCTTCTTAGCTTTTCCGTTTTACTTTCAACGTAGTGTGAAGTGTCTTCTCCTTTTCTATGAATTCCAATTTGCCTTAACTCCTTTGATGCTGTAGCTGTTTCAGTAAAAGTTAGTTCAAACTAATGATGTAGAACGCTTTGACCAAATGAGCTGGTCTATTATGCCTTGTAAAACAGCAGCATAGGGCTTTTAAAAGGTAGTCAATAAAAGTTGCTGAAATTTTGGCTTTTTTAAATATGTAGTAGGTGTTTTTAATGATTTTTCACATGATGTGTAAGGTAGTGAAATGCAAGAAGGGAAAAAACGTTTTGTGTGAAACACATTTTCTGACTGGGGAACTTTTAATAGGGTAAATTGTTTGTAAGGCTGTATGCCAACAGTTTCCTCTGATAGTTTGACTGATTTAGGATATCTGCTGTATGATGCAATGTAAAGTCTTTTTTGCCTTTTTTCAGGAAAAAAAAAAACTAACTCGATGTTCTAGATTTAGTGTAGGTAGCGTTGGGGCTGGGGGTGGGGGGCGGGGGCGGGGAGTCACCGAATGTTTTGTCCTTCCTTTATACTAATGATAGTGCTTTAGAATGAGAATTCTGCCTGAGATCTGGCAAAGCGAAAAACGTTGCTATTGCAACTAAATGGCAAAAGCTAAAAGTAAGGATTTTATCTTCAAACCTAAGCTGAGATATGAATAGAAGCAAAACGATTGGCTACTCGCTCTCTCTATTACATAAATTTGAGAAATAAAAATTACTTGGCACTTTTAAAGGTAACTTCACCAAAGACCGAAGAGCCAGTAACCAGTTGCTCCACCTTGTCTCAGCGTCATATCTTCTGTGCTCTTTATTTTTGCCGGACCAGTTTGCGGTTAGGAGAATGTGCCTTTTTTGTACCTTTGCATTTAGGTTTTATAATTTTAACTGATGTATGGACACACCCAAACAAAAAAAAAAAGCATGAAGGAAGATTTGGATCCAAGCAGTGCCACACTTTACATCATCACTACAAGTATTCAGTGTAAAGAGAAACCAATTTTGAAACTATGAAATTCCTGATTCATAAATACACGGTTATTTCTACTTTAGTACATCTAAGGTGATTCACTGTTCTTAAAGCTCTTTTAGTGAGACGATTGCATACGTTTGAAAAGCAACGGTAAATTAAGTTGTCTTCCAAAACTGTGTACTTGTCTGGTCAACGGTGTGTGATCAGTTATCTACCTCAGAGTCTATTTTCTTTTGTGCTGGGACAGGTTGCTGGCCCTCCCTGTTTCCACAGACCAAATCCTCCTAGCTCAGGAGCTAGGGCTGAGCAGTTATTTCTTTCGAGTATTTTTTAGTTCTTAAATTTTATGCTTGTATTTGATTATAGATGTCAGTGACATTTCATAGTTTCAAAAGTCCTTGCTGCTCTGAGAAGTGTAGATTCTAGTGAAAATTACATAGTCCTAAGAGAAATGTGTTTTGTTTTTGTTTTTGTTTCCTTTTTTAAAGTTGTGGTATTAATTGGTTCTATGCTCCCTGGAATATTACTGCTTTGTGAAAGTCCAGACTGAACGCAGCGCCCTCCTTGTACCTAATACATTTATAAACCTGGGTCTCTCACTACTTGATATTTTTGCATTAGTTAAGACAGAAATTTGATAGCTCGGTTAGAGGGGAGGGGAAATCTGCTGCTAGATATGTCTGAACTAAGTGCCATACTCGTCTGGGTAAGATTTGGGAAACATAACCTCTGTACATAAAAAAATAAAAATAAAAAAAAAATCAGTTAAACATCACATAGTAGACAGCCATTAAATTATAAAAAAAATTAATTTATGAAGAAAGACCTTTTGTACAGATTGAAAAAAAAAGATTTTCATAGAGATATCTATATGATCAAGAGAGTTAATTTTTTATTTTTGTTTTACTAGTGCCACAAACTTGCCAGTGGTAACTTATTTGTCCGGTTCAAGATAACTCTGTAGTTTTCTTTCCTAGGACTTGTTGTTAAACGCCAAAAGACATTTTTGAACTGTACATTTGATCAGATTGTTAGCTTTTTCTGTTTTATTTCTTTTGAAAACCTTTGAATAAAAAACATCTGAAATTTTATTTTTCCTGTCAATTTTTTTTTTAATTGGTTCATTGTAGATTAGAATTTCATGCATTTCACTTCTGATCTCTTTCTTCAGCTGAGTTAGTTGGTCTGAAAGTGAGTTGAAAATTACTTCAGATTCGGTATGTACTCAAAATACATGTCCTTGGAAAGAAGTGGGAAAACCTTGCCGCCACCTTCTTTTTTGATAGGAACTGGAGACATGAGCCATCAGCTGACCACAGTCCTTCTCAGCCAAAGTCCACCTTTGGTCTGTTCTAAAAGGCCAGAAAGCCAGACCCGTCTCCCTCTTTCCTACCGCTACCCTTTGACTGTGGTGCTATTTGTCATTGCCCAGAACAGAATAAAAACTGCCCTGTCGTGTTAAGCAAGCACATGGGTAAGGATTTCAGGGTGATCTTATCCGTGCCTTGATGACCATGGGCCTCCTTCAGTGACCTCATTTGGCTAAGAAGCTCTTGTTCAGCATTGATGGGGGAGAGAGAACTCTTCTCTGCCACACTAAGTAAGGTGCTTTATGGGAAATACTCGGAACAGGAAATTGAGTCCTTTACCCAAGGCAGATTAAATGTTCTGTGTAGTCCTACAGTATTCTTTTTCTGCTACCCAATGGCTCGGTGATGAGAGAAGTAGGCAATAAGAACCCACACCCCCCATCTCTGTACACCTCCCTGCCGTGGGGCCATGTGGGGTGTGAAGTACATAAGTGGAGTTTAGACCACATAACTTGCCAGAGCCAAGAAAACCCTGGTACCGAATGGCTCTTTCAGAAAAGGAAATATGGCCCTTTGATGATAATGAGTGCTTGAGCCAGAAGGATGTCAGGGCAGGAGGAAGTGTGGCCTCGCCAGGATGAACACGGTCTGCTAGGACTGTAAGCTGCATGGTCTCCTTTCTTTCCCAGCCTCACACTGTCCCAGTGCTTCCTCATGTGACCAGTGACCAAAGGCAGGAAAGATCTGCTATTTGGGCTGCTAAGCATCTTAGGTTTTGTTAATTTTATTTTTGTTTGTTCTTTTAGGAAGGCTTTATGTCACTGGAGTCCTGAGACATCCAGTGGCTGCCTTTAAAAGGAAACTGAGGGTGCCTGGGTAGCTCAGTGGGTTAAGCATCCAACTTTAGCTCAGGTCATGATCTCACAGTTTGTGGGTTTGAGCCCTGTGTTGGGCTCTGTGCTGATGGCTCAGAGCTCTGCTTCAGATTCTGTGTCTCCCTCTCTCTCTCTGCCCCTCCCCCACTCGTGCTCCCTCTCACTCTCTCCCTCTCTCTCTCAAAAATAAATAAGCATTGGGGCGCCTGGGTGGCGCAGTCGGTTAAGCGTCCGACTTCAGCCAGGTCGCGATCTCGCGGTCCGTGAGTTCGAGCCCCGCGTCAGGCTCTGGGCTGACGGCTCAGAGCCTGGAGCCTGTTTCCGATTCTGTGTCTCCCTCTCTCTCTGCCCCTCCCCCGTTCATGCTCTGTCTCTCTCTGTCCCAAAAATAAATAAACGTTGAAAAAAAAATTTAAAAAAAAAAATAAATAAATAAGCATTAAAAACAAATTTTTTTTTTTTTTTTTAAGGAAACTGGTAAACACTTTTTCAGGAGCACCCTTTCTGTCACCGGAGTGATGGTGCTTTCGAAAGAGCCATCTCTCATATATAGGGGAACTGTGGTGCCTAGCTAAAAGGTCATGGCTGCTCTGGTCGTCCTCGGAAGCCAGGATTTCACCTTTCTCTGAGGTGGACTGGGCCCATCCTCTGAGATTGAACTTTTGGGTTGGAAGGGAGGGCGGACGAGCTGACAGTTGCTCCCTGGGATGCATATATATCCCTCTCTATACTGGCTGGGGTGAAGTTGGCCAGTGACACTAGGTAAATTCACAGGAGCCTGAATTCGACCTCTTGCATTTCACAAACACTGATTAAAAATTCACTAGTAGAAATGCAGTGCTTCCCAGCCTGAGTGGGACTCAAAGTTCAGATCTGACTCATGCCTTCATTCCACTCGAGTAGCCAAAAAGGAAAAGCTCTAGCTACCTTGAGTAAAGGTCCCTTCCCTACACACAAAGCTTCAGAAGATGTCACGTAGGTGAGGAGGGAGGAAACTCGGAGCTCAGGGGTTAAGAAAAGCTGGGCAGTTTCTTCCCTCAGATAGCAACGTGATGAGACAACCACCCCTCCATCACGGAACACGGCTCCCACCCAGGGCCCGTGCCAGATGGCAGCGGGGAGTGGGTCTGGGAGATGGGTGCCCACGGGTCCCAGCAGGCAGCTCTTGGCACAGCTGAGAGGCGCTGCTCTGTGCCTATCCCTTTGTTCAGGATAAACTCTGAGAAGCAGTGGAATTTCAGCCCTGCGAGGTGGCTCCAGAGCATCTCGCTCTGGACCTTTGTAGGGCCAGAGTGTTTTAGTTTGAGCCACTAGAGGGAGGGTTATGTTGTTCTTCACCTTCAGCTGTGAGCTCTCCTTTGGGAGACCTGCATGCACAGACACAGTGTAGCGCCTTAGAGGGCAACTAAGGGGGGTGGGTAGGGTATTCTGAAGCTCCAGGCACAGGCTGCTGGGAGTAACCGGGCTCTGAATCGGAGAGTAATTTTAAGAACAGACACACAGATAACCACTGTTGCCTGCTGCTGGCAGAGCCCTCTCCTCACCAAGAGCATTGTTGCTCAGACCTGGGGAGTAACAAATGTGACTTTAAGGCTCAAGGAAGCTGGGGGCAGGGGAGAAAGCCAAAAGCCTTGCCAGACCTCATGACTTGGAGGCACGAGAAAGCACTGGCAGGTCTCTGGGCTGCTCAGAATTGAAAACAGGTGGCTTTGGATTAAATAAAAACTTTAATGCTATTATTCATTTCATTTTAAATGTGATTCTGAGAGGCTGAGATTTGAGCTAGGTTATTCCAATGCTCTTTTACACAAGATTCGGATCATAAATGAGGCTGCAGATATCTTCCACCATCTAGTATCCCTAAATCCAATTTCTCTGCTTGAATACCTCCAGTGACAGGGCACTTCCCACCTTACCTGGCATCACGTATGTTTTTGGAACAGATCCCAAACTAGCTTATAACGAAGTCAAATTGCATCTTTGTAATTTCTACCTATCACTCTTAGTCCTGCCAACTGAGATGCTGTAGAGTTAAGTCAGTCATTTCTACTCTTGAAAAGACAAAAGTGTATTGACAGACATGAGAGTGATTGCCAGGAATTAAAGAGGGAGAGGAAGATGTGATTATAAAGGGACAGCACAAGGGAGTTTTTGGAGGGTGGTGCTGCATGGAAACCAATGTGACAATAAATTTCATATATTAAAAAAAAAAAAGATACTGCAGCAGACATCAGAAAACACAAAGATGACATGATGTGGTCCCGGTCCTCCAGGGACAGTCTTGCAAGGAGACACAAGCATATGAATGACAATCTAGCAAGGAGAAGTAACAAAAGCATGACCTAAATCAAGAGCTTTGGGAGTTCCGGGAGGGGCCAAGACGACATAAACACTCTCTCCTGATACTCTTGTCATTTCCACATTACCAACCGTTTCCGTTTTCACTGATCGGAATTCACGCCAAAGCAGCCGTTTCCGTCATCGGCCCCTGTGCCTTCTGAGAGATGAAATTGTCAGGCAGACAAATGAAGTCTTCAATAGGTCTGCTAGTGCCAGAATGAGACTTGGAGCAGATGTCCAAAGAGTTGATGTTCTTTGTCACTCCTGCTCTGAAAATATTGGAATGTAGGAAAAGCAAGTGTTGGTTTGGTTTGTTTTAATCAAGCAGGGTGTAGGATACTTTTTAAATAGCATCACTTTGACTTTGTTCACCCTCTGTCAGATGTTCTGCACAGGCCAGATTGTGGATTTGCAAACACCTGCGTGGTTTTCTGACCCGCCTCCCTACCCCACCACAATATCTTGAGAACTCTTATATTTATTACTTTCTTCTCAGAAGTCTAGGCAGGCATCCCATTGTACCCGCTTGTCACACACTGTGCTTTGACACATGCTGGAGACCGTGAATATTGTTCCTGGCCCTCTTACCTCTTCTTTTCTTAAGAAATACCGAAGGAACTTCTTGCATTCTTGCTGTGTAATTTTCTTCCTAATGTTTAGTTCTGTCTTACAGAGGAAATTTTCTGTTTCCTTCAACTTTTACTCTTCCAGTGATCCTTCTGTCCCTTTATTTGGTATACAAACCTTTAATTTACAATAGTTTAAAGCAGCTTATAGGAAATACAATAAAACACATTTAAAAATCAGGGCTTGGGAGATTAACAGTGAAGAGAGAAGGAGAGCACAGAATGTAACTCTGCAAGCCAAAAGGCCTCCACTATCCCTATAGTTGAACCTCAATAATTCTGAGTTTCCTAGCAGCCAAGGTGAAAAGGGAGAAAGTACATCTACTCTTGTCAAAGGTAGCAAAGCCTACCAAATCCTCTGGGAAAAGATAGTATTTATTACCTTTGTATAGAGACCTCTGCAGGAGATACTGGGAAGTAGCTGCCAATACTAGGACACTTTCCCAAGGCTGTTTCAGGTAGGGCCCCTTAATGGAAGCCAAGGACAGCACTTCAAAGCCCCACTCCATGAAAGTGACTCTGGAAGACTGTAAACTTGTAATAAATGTTCTCAGTTAAGTCTCTTCTCAAATGTTCTTACATACTTCATCCCTCCTTCTGCCCTGATCCTGAAGGACAAAATGTCTTGCAACAGCACAAACATTCCAGATGCTCCTTTCCCGTCCAAGTTCAGCCCCTCAGATGGAAAAAGAGATGTAAGCCACAAGTTGTCCTACCACTAACTGAGCACTTCCAGTGATAGCCAACACATGGTCCGTTCTCTTCCACTTCCCGTGAAGCAGCAGCTACAGCTCAAGTCTCTGGGCTCAAGTCCTCTGGCAAGGCCTGTGACTTGGGAAGGAGAATCATGACACTTGCCATTACCTAATACTTCAGCTCTCCAACGACTGTCAACAATAATACATCTCGCTTTTTCTGTCAAACGACCCCTGAGAGCTGAGGAGAGAGCATAGGGGACTCCAAGGATGTTGAGGCACAGCCCTGCACGACCCCTGATAAACACAAAAATTTTCATGTTTTCTTCCTCAACTAATGGGAATTTTGTGTTCACCCTATAACATATCTTTCTTTTTCCGCCAACATGGTTGTGCCATTTTATTTTTTAATTTTGAAACAAAAGTGGCAAGTACACTACAAAGGAGGTTTTTTAGCCTGGTTTGTCTGAGAGCAAATCACCAGCCCGGTGCTCCGTTATCCTCTACAAACGAGGACATTCTCCTAGATGACAACAATACAACCACCAAAATAAGGACAGGAATGCCAATGAGAGCACCATTGTTCTTCATAATAAAAAGGTCCGGTTCAAAATCATACGTTGCAGTTACTTGCTGTGTTTTTAGTCTCCTTCAGTCTGAAATAGCTCCTCAGTCTTTATTTGACTTCCACAACTTTGACACAATTGAAGATTACGTGCCGGTTATTCTGCAGATTGTCCTCAGGTTGGTTGAAGTTTCCGCGTGGTCCTGCACCTTTGGCAGGAGTATCACCAAAGTGAGGCCGTGTTCTCCCCACCGGATCCCTTTGGGGGGTGCAGGATTTCCATTTTTCTCATTACCAACAATGCTCCCTTTGATCACTTAATTAAGGTGTTCTGCCTGGCATCTCCACTGTAAAGTTATTCCTTCTCACTTGGCCGTTAATAAGTGTTTCGTGGGGAGATGCTTTGCAACCATGTAAATATCCTGGACTTCCTCAAACTGAATTTATTCATTTACTTATTTACATGAGGATGGGCTCAGGGTTTCCTATTGTATCCGCTGGGTTCTAATCTGTTACAATCGTTATTTGTTTTAATGCTCAAATTGTCCCTAATTTGGTCAGTGGGACCCTGTGCATGCCAGCTTCTGTGTTTTTTTCAAAACATGTCCCCATTATTTTTTAAGCGTTTCTTTGCTCCCCAGTACCAGTAGATGTCCCATGCTCCTCTCGTGCTTTCCCTGTCCCAGTTCTGGCTTCGGCCATTTCTCCAGAGTCTTGGTTCCTTTTAGTTGAGAATGGTCGTTGGAAGGTAAGATTGGAGGACCTGGTGCACTGTGCTGCTGATATATCACTGTTCCCAAGCCCTGTCAGCGAATGGGGTTAGGGAATGTATATGTGGGGGGAGGTGTCCACATGCCCACACTCACATCCGTGTTTTCTACATTATCCATATATTTTGAAAAACGTGTTCACACGTTTATACCTCCAGTTCCAATCCAACACCTCCGGGTTTATTTTCCCTTCCCATGTTTGTAATTCTCTTCTCTGACAGCAAGTAACCTGGATCCCGATATATTTACTTGGTATATTTACTCATTTGGTCAGTTCCCCTGTGTATAACCAGCCTCCCAGCTCCGACATCACCATCTTGGCTGTGCCAATGCCTCAGCCTTGCTCCCCTGCTCAGGCTTTGTGTGGGAGTCTGGGGGGTGGTGAGGAAGTTGGTCATCCTCCAACTCTGCCCAGGAGAAGACACGAACTGTATGTCAAGGGGCAGGAGTCTCTCTGCCATAACGGGGCAGGTGCTCCCCCAAAAGAAGGGGGCCTTCTGTGATGCCATAAATTGGCCCCATGAAGTCTGCTTACCTCTCATTGTCAGATGGAATGTGGCAAAAGGTTTGAAGCAGAGACTTGAAGTGCAGGAATGGTGTGGAAGTGGAAAATCCAGACAGGAGATAGAAGGAGAGGATGTCTGAAAGAAGAGAAGGAACGGAAGCAGGAAAGAGAGGCTTAGAAAGGGAGACAAGAAGGAAAATGCATATAAGATGGTTTGAGTGCGGGAGAGAAAAGAAGAGAAACTGTTGACTGACACCATTTTCCTGAAGCTGTCCCTCGAGGGCCTGGCAGACAGACTGGTCTCTTGCAAGCTCTCAGCCACCAACTCCGGTGTGCATTAAATTAAGGGAACAGAGACGTTTCCATCTCTGAGTTGCCATCTCTGAGGCCACAAATCCAACATCCTGCAGAAACTCAGGCGCAATAGTCTCCTGAGACTCCCAGGGATTTTTCCAGCGCCTCCTAAGTGAATGTAGTCCAACCTCACAGAGCAGGGTGATGCTTCCTCATCCGTTTAACCATCTCATTTCCCATGAGTGAATTCTGAAGTCCGAAATAAATGCCTTTGAGACTTGGGGAACCAAAGAGCTACATCCTTTTATGGTCATGGAGAAATAGTGAGTTCCCCGATCTAAACCTCCTCATCTGTTCGCCTTCTCTGCAGCATTGGTCAGGGCTGCCAAACACATCTGTCTCCACTCCCCCACCTCCCCTCCCACCCTCCTCCCATTCCAGTCTGTTGTCCACTGCCAGGCCCCACTGCACAATTCCCACCCGGAGGCCAGGGACCTCCTTTCCCAAGTCAGACACCCCTCGGTCTTTATCTGAATGACCTCTTTGTTGCATTTGTCCCTGTTACTAGCCCTCCTCTACTTGAAATTCCATTCCCTTGCTTCAAATCCCTCTACCAGCCCACCACGTCTAAACACCTGGCTCCCCAAGACCTCGCTTCCACCTCCAACCACACCTCCATTTGAACTTTAAAATCTCAGAAAAGTTCTATACTTTGCACCTTTGCCCCTTCTTGTCTGAGTCTTCTCCATGTGGATAATTCTTATTTATCCTTCAAGATTCAACCCGGTACTTAATCTTCCTGAGAACAACTAGGCAATAAAGAGTTACTTTCTTTTTCACTTTTTTTTTTTTTAATTGTGCGATAAGCTTAGGAAAGTGCATAAAACACAAATATACAGCTCAAATTTTCATTGCAGAATGGGCTCCCTATGACTTCGGCCCATGAGAAGTAGAACATGGCCGCCTGCCTAGACATCCCCAATGATGCTTCTTCACAATGAACCCCTCCTTCCACTCAGCGGGTCACACTACATAGACAGTAGAGGATTCCATGCCTTGCTTTTCTTTATGATTTTACTACCCAAATATGTGTCCCAAAAACCCACAGTTTAGTTTTGCCTACATTTGAACTTCATATAAATGGAATTGTGCACTAAATGTTTTGTTGCATCGGGGCGCCCGTATGGCTCAGTGGGCTGAGCATCCTGCTTCAGCTCAGTTCATGATCTGATGCGTCTTGCGTTCGAGCCCCACGTCGGGCTCTGTGCTGACAGCCCGGAGCCTGCTTCGGATTCTGTGTTTCCACTATCTCTGCCCCTCCCCTGCTTGCTCTCTGTCTCTCTCTCATAAATAAGTAAACATTTTAAAAATGTAAATATTTTGTTGTGTCTTGCTTCTTTCACTCAATATTATGTCTGTAAGATTTAATCGTGTGTTTTCGCATAGCGGTAATGCGTTTATTTGTACCACTGTATGGTGGTAAAAATTGTATAAACAGATCGAAATGTGTCCATTCCATTTCTGATAAACATGGGAGCTGTCTCCAATTTTTGGCTAGTGTGAACAAGAATGATCAAAAAGGCTTGTACATGTCACTTCATACATGTGCACATGTATTTCTGCAGGGTATATCAGGAAGGGGACCGCTGTACCATGAGGTATGCCTAGCTTTGGCTTTATAAGATAATGTCCAAGTATTTTCAAAGTGGTAATCACAGACCCTCAGATTATGTGAAATAACTGTCTTTCTCACAAAGAATACCTCTACTTAAGATTTAAGTGGGGGGGGTGGGGGAGGGTGGGCGGGGAAGCAGTCGTAAGAGCCCAGAGGTAAGAGGGTGAGTGTTGGCAAAGATCAGCAGTCGGGGTGAGTAACCACAGCCAAGGGGGCCCAGTCTCCATGGGAAGGGGGTAGTGCTGGGGCAAATGCATAACTAGTATAAATGGCTTCCCACTGAGAACACTGAAAAAGAGTTCCCCTCCTTTCTCCTAAAAAGAAGGGCTTTCCTTGGGCTTTGCCAAGCAAGCTGCAGTTTATTGTTAGGATGCTCTGGTGCCCGGGTTTTGTTCTGGTGGTTTCCACAGATGCCCACAGCTGCTGCGGGACCAACCAGGTTGCTCCTGGCCTGCCCCGCACGCCCCCCTCCCCCTCCCGCAACCAACATCCACCCAGTCCTACCAGCTCTCACCCTTCAGCTCCAGTAGTTCTCCACTCCCAGCCTGGCCATGGCTGTCAGGGGTCTCTCACAGGCTCAACCCTTTGAGCCCAAAGAACCCAGGCAATAGCCTAATGTCGCCACCACCTGGGAGGGATGCGGAAGTTCTCCCTCTGGACCTTCCACTCCTCATTTACTGTTAGAACTTGAGAGGGTGGGACAGAGAAGGCGGTACATCTGGACATTATTCTGAAGCTGAAGCTCTTGAGAGGATACCCTTCTGTCCTCCTCTTCACTCTATGGAGTAGTTGGGACCATGTCTTAGTCTTCCTTGGGTCCTTCCCTTTCCCCAGGCCCACTCCCATGCCTAGCAGAGTCCCTCACACACAGGGCACCCAACCGGTCACTTACCCAGACAGCAAGTTTATAGCAACTGGGGACAGAGGAAGTACCCTCTCTTAGAACTCCGTGTGTACCATTTTTAGAACTCTATGCTGCCACCTGCCAGAAAATTGTCAGAACGACCATACAAATCTGCAGTGACTATGTGAATGTGTTCCCCCCCCAGAGTTGTTCTCACCGTGAGCTGCAGCCTGTCTGATGGATAGATAAAACTCCAGTGCTTATACTCAGACCTCATGTTTGTCAGTCATCCCAAACTCTTAAAATGGGGTTACCAAGAGGTGCTCACAAGGAACAATTGTCTAAAAGAACACTAATTACTCCCTTTAGGTGGGAGAACCACCAAAAGATCAGATCAGCCAGAAACTGCCAGCAAAAAGGGCTTGATGGATTTCATAAAACAGCCAGTGATCGATGTGAATTTTGCCATAGTTTAATGATTTTTTTCCATGTGGAACTAGAGCGGCTGCCAGTTTGAAGCAGCCACAAATCAACAGGTCTCCTTCCAGGTGTCCGCGGTAAGGGTCTGGAAGAAGGGGACTGAGGACATGTTGACCATGACACTGAGCCTGTGATAACGGTCACTGCACAGAGTCATGCAGGGTGTGTTTGGCTGAGGAGGACAAATGAGGATCCCAAAAGCTGGGCATTGAAAGGACTGCTCAGCCCACGGAAACTACTTTTCTCTAATTTGCCCACAGCGGATGTCTTTTTCTGATTCTCACCAGGGCAAGTGCTATGCAAGACATTCAAACTGTTTCCGCAAAGCCAAGCTACCTAGTAACTGCAGTTCTCTGAAGCTAGCATCTCGGTGCAATCCCCAAAGCTGAGTACCCTGGCTTCTCTGACCATTACTTCTTTCCTTCTATGTTAAATTATTGATAACCCTATAGGCCAATGGCATTTCTGTTTTCTAAGCTCAGCACTGTGATTTTGTGAGCTGGGTATTCTCTGTTTTTTACCCTTTTTAACTCTGCATGTCCTGGGACACTGACCTTTGGGTATAGCATCAAGCAGGCTCCCTGTCCTCTGGCTTCCACCTGAATTTGGTCAGTGCAAAGTACATGCAGAGAACGGGTGGGCTGGAGGGAAGATCCAATGAGCCTTATTGCCCAGGCTTCCTCCCTGTGGGCCACGGATCGGCATGTCCCTATCATGGATTGAATTGTGTCCCCACCCCATAATTCATATGTTGAATTAGATGTCCCCAGTACATCAGCACGTGACTGACTGTATTTGGAGGCAGGGCTTTTAAAGAGGTGATTAAGTTAAAATGAGGTCATTGGGTAGGCCCTAATCCAACATGACTGGTGTCATCATAAGAAGAGGAAATTTGAACACGGACACATGCATAAAAGGAAGGCTATGCAAAGACCCCAGGGGAAGAGAGTCATTTACAAGCCAAGAAGAGTGGCTTCAGAAGAAACCAACCTTACCAGCCCCTTGACCTTGGACTTTTAGCCTCTAGAATTGCAAGAAAATTAATTTATGTTGTTTAAGCCACCTAGTCACAGTACTTTGTTAGGGTATTCTGAACAAACTCATACAGTCCCTCTACCAAAATCACAGATACAGACCATGCTCCATTCCTAGAAACAATTTTCTCCCTGGGCATGGGTTATTGTTTTGTCCCCAGACCCCAGGCTTTGGGGAAGGAAGTAAAGGCTCCTTGGTCTTGCTGTTTCATCATGGCTGCTTCACTTTGCTACCCACCTTCGCTAAACTCACTTCAAATACCCGATTCGCACACCAGGAGTTCCTAGCAAGAACTTCAACCCATCCACTTGTTGCCCTCACCATTCGCCCAAATTGTTCCTAAAATCTAATCCTACCTGGTGGAAACAAACCACAACTGTTCACAGGGTCACTGGGTGAGATGAACCCTCTGCCGCTGTACTTCTTAAAGAAAAACAAACAGGGGAGCCTGGGTGGCTCATTTGGTTAAGCGTCTGACTTCGACTCAGGTCACGATCTCACAGTCCGTGAGTTAGAGTCCCGCGTCGGGCTCTGTGCTGACAGCTCAGAGCCTGGAGCCTGTTTCCGATTCTGTGTCTCCCTCTCTCTGCCCCTCCCCCGTTCATGCTCTGTCTCTCTCTGTCTCAAAAATAAATAAACGTTAAAAAAAAAAAAAGGAAAACAACATTTTCTGAAATGTCCTATGGTGACAAGAAGCTGTTGGAATATGCAACCCAGCAGTGAGCCTTGTAAAAAATAAACACACCAAATCTGTGCAAAGGTAATGTTGACATTGTACTGGTGAGTGAGAGGGTGACTGCCTTGAAAAATTCATGCCTTGGAGAGAACACTTTGCAAATGGACATTTAGAATAGCTTCCATCATTGTATATGTTTGCTTCTGAAAACAATGCTTTCTCTGTTAAAAAAAAAAAATTCTGATATGTACATATTTTTAAAACTGGAAAGTGGGATTTTTCTAAATTATTTAAAAATATTTCAAATGAATAATTTCAGAGAGCTTTGAGTATATCTATCTATCTATCTATCTATCATGTATCCATCTATAAAAATGTGCATTAACTAGTCTCCCTTGCCTTCTGACTTGCTCTGGGTTTGGCCAATGGGAAGCACTTTTGATTGGATTACAAGAGCAAATGACTGATGCCGAGGAAGATGGAAACTTATTAGTGAACTTTCAACAGAACCTTTGCATTAGCTGGTAGATGTGGCTGAAACATGAGTCAGGATAGAGTAATTACAGACAACAGTGCACTTCTCCCATTATCTTTGTAGAATTGTTTTTAGCCACAATAATCACTAAGACCAAATATTAACATAAACTGCCTTCAGAATTAAATTTCTGAATCCTATCACCAAGTGGTCAAGCAAGATTTTCAAGCAAGGCATACTCAGTTCAGGCACATGTAAATATAAAATGAGCACATGACATTAATAGCATAGTAAAAGTAAAAAGTTTTTTTTGTGTGTGTGCCAGGGAGAAAATAAAAGAACTTAATATTGTTTTACCTTTCAAAATGTTGTCTTTGTGTGTTTTTATTTTTTTTTTATTTTTTTTAAATGTTTTTATTTATTTTTGAGACACAGAGAGAGCATGAGTAGGGGAGGGGCAGAGAGAAAGGGAGACACAGAATCCGAAGCAGGCTCCGGGCTCTGAGCTGTCAGCAAAGAGCCCCATGTGGGGCTCAAACTCCCGAAGTGTGAGATCATGACCTGAGCTTAAGCCAGATGCCCAACCGACTGAGCCACCCAGGCGCCGCCCCCCGCCGCCTTTTTTTTTTAAATGTTTGTCTTTGTATGATTTTAATGAACAGAATATATTAGTTCAATAGTACAGTATATATGAACAAATAACAAGTATTGGGAGTATCTCCTTAAAATCTTTTACTTATTCTGGCGAGCCATCCAAAAAGCGTGGAGATCACTGAGCATCGAAACATAAGGGGCTGGAAAAGCAACAACACAACAACAACAGCAACAACAACAGCATATATACCACTGTACCCAGAATCTTAGAACTTCAGAGTCACAATTCTATTTTGTTCAAACTGACTTTAAAGAAAATAAAGAGGGAAAACGTGAAAGAATGTGTGACAGAAGGAAGCCTGCGCCTACAGCTTTCCACGTGAGTGAGGACAGTATGCTCATTCGGTTGAACCACCACCTCTCAGAAAGTTTTGGAAATATTCAGAATGTAGTGGGAGGCCCAGGGGACCACCCAGTAGTGAAAACCTAAATGAAAGCTTCCAAAAACAACAGGCAAACTGAGGGCCAGCCCCTCCCTAGCTCCACCTCCTGGCCAGGGCTGGGCGGGAGGGGTTCAGCGTCTGGTCCAACTCTGCCTGCATCTTACACAGAGTGTCACGGACGGTACGGGCCTTGGAGATCAGTGTTGTCACAGTGTGTAGTGTTTGGAGGTGACAGAAAACACTCTAGTAGCATCAGAGAGAATAGCCATTTCACTAGAAAGGGGAAAATGCCCCTGGTAATCTGCTCAGCGTGTCTTCTCTCTATGCCTTCCAGCAAAACAAGAACCCAGCTCCAGGCAGAGCTCTGAATGTTATGCATATTTATTGCCTGGCCTTTCAGGCAAAAGGCTATGAAAATACGTTGGTGGAGTGGAGACATCACTGAGAAATTTTGAAATCAAAGCTGCTTCCAAGCTGTTTTCTGTTATTGTTTTTCAGGATTCCTCACTGGTTAAAACTATAATCTGGTTACAAAACCTGGAGAGACGTTCACTTGTCCACATCTCTACAAATCCATCCTGCTGCCTCCCGCTTCTCCCCTTAAAGCACAGTGAATCCAAATCACCTTCTCAGACAGAAGGATGCACCAAAGCACTTTCAGCTCCCTATAGAAGCTTCTAGAGAAAATTGTCCGAACGCTTGGAAAATCCAGACCTCTTTGCAATTATCTAAACGGAGTTGTTGGGTGATGTTAACAAGGCATCCTTTCTGCTATCCACGGTCAGGGTCATATCTTTGTGAAATAAATATTGGTGATTTGTTGTTTTGTTCTTAATGTCCATTAAATAGTAGTCCGATTAGAGATGAACAGGATTTGTAATCTAGGTAAGATGAGGCTGTCTCTGAGTTTTGTTAAACCCCGTTATTTAACCTCCTGCTCAGCTTACAGGGGACCTTCTAAATCTCAAGAACCTCCAGCTGGAAAGACGCACAAACTGCTCTGCCCAAGCCACACTCAGCGGAGCCAGGACTGACAGACATTGCTATCGTATAGGACTGTGACCTGCAAACTGGGTTTGCCTTCTCTTCACCCCTGCAAAGAACAGGAAGGCCACATGGTTCCAAATCATTTCTCCATTATGACCTTCCAAATGGGTACCTGAGGCATCCAAACACCTTCTGACTGGGGGGCATCTGTCATTTCCTCCACACTTGCACTCTGCCCCTTTACTCCACATTTACATGCCAGCAAAACCCAGCTTATCACTGTAAGGAATGAAGCACACACTTTCATTCATTTGGCTTTTTGAGAAATGAAGGTGACGCCTTGATTTACTGGGGTTTGCCTACCCTATTCTGTAATGCCAACAAATTTTTGGGCCTCGTGGCAGACCTGTCTGTCATGTTTTGTGGCCGGGGCAATTCTCATCTTGGCTGGAGAGCCAAGAGTGGAATTTTAACGATGCATTTCCTTGTGTTTAATAGGCTAAAGTCAAAAGTCCACATTCTGCTTCAGATATGCATGAACAACTTCCACTGAAGTTACTCATGTATATCTGAGTTTAGTTAAAACACTCCAACACTCAGGCACTATTAAATAACATTCCTTTTAAAAAAAAAAATCTTTTTAATGTGCATGTGGGAAGGTGAAACAGCATGTGTAAATTAACCAAAAATTCACTCAGTTTGAGGAAGTATTTGGTTTTTAAAGGAACAAAGCCATTTGGACAGTCCTGCTCATTTCCATCTTGATACATACCACTCATGGAGCCTCTCCAGGCTTATCTTGGAGGCTCATTTGCCTAAAGCTTCCTGGTTTTAGGGGCAGCTGTGGAAGAGGGCAGCACTCGGACCTGGGCTCAAGGAACAAGATCAAGTCCCAGCTCAGATAATAGTTGTACGGTCTTGAGAGAGTCACTTAATCTTTCCCCGTAGCTATTCATCTGTAAACCTTTGCAAGGTTATTGTGTGAATTGCATAGATAATGAGCATTAAATTTGTTTTTTTGATTCAAAAGTATTTTGCCTGTTTTAGGCAAACGTAAACAATCAAGAGCCCAATAATGATAGAGATAGTAGGGAGAAATTTATAGTCAGACAATGGTTGTGCAAGTATATGTTGGAAGCAACTGCAATGCATATTGCATTGAGTATTTATTTATTTTTAAAGTTTATTCATTTATTTTGAGTGGAAGGGAGAAAAGGAGAGAGTGAGAGAGAATGTGGGGGGCCGGGCGGCAGAGAGAGAGGGAGAGAGAGAAAATCCCAACCAAGCTCCACACCATCGGTGCAGAGCCCGATGCAGGGCTCAAACCCACAAACTGCGAGATCATGACCTGAGCTGAAATCAAGCGTCCAAGGCTTAGCCAACTGAGCCACCCAGGTGCCTCTGCATTGAGTATTTAAATGAAATATTTAAATGAGTACTTAAAACTGTCTTCTTTGATCCAATAATTCCACATGAGAGTTTGTCATAAGAAACACAAAATTAACAATAATAATTAGGGGCATTCTCTTTGTGTAAAGATTTTTTTATAGCATTTCCTATCATGGAAAACAAATGGAAACAACTTAAATTTTAACCAAATAAAGGAATGTTTAAGCACACCATTACAGTTTAGATGATGCTTAGATTAAATTCTTACAATGTTAAGTGAATAAAAATGGATTCAAAGTATATATTCTGTATGATCACATCATTGTAACAAAAAACATAAGCATTAAAAAGGATCAGAAGGAAAAAGAACAAAATTTTCAACAGTAATGGCTAGAAGAAAGCCAGAAGGTGCTTTAGACAGAGGGATTATATGACCTTTTGACCCTCTTTGCATTCCTTATACATAGATGACACTCAGGATATATTAAATGAATTTTTTTAATGTTACACCTTAGTTCTTCATTAATTAACGCTCTGCTCAACTCACTTTCCAATTAATCAAAGCTTTGCTTTAATTAGCCCTGTAAAATAGTCTTGAAATATTTTTTTCCAGTGGTTTCTTCTTATTTTTCCATCCAGCTATCTGTAAGATCATAGATATTCATTCAGGAACTAGTCCAGTTGGCATTTGGTCAAATAGCAAAAGCTTGGATTTAGCCATTGAGTATCACAAGGCACAACATCAAAGGAATTTTCCAATGTTGCTCCCCACACACAGCCCAGCCCATGTCACTTGATCCTCAAGAATGCTGAGCAGAGCGGGGGAGTAGCAGGAGATGAATGCCCATGGCAGGAAAGCCAAAGTATACATTTTCACCAACAGAATGGGTACAAGCCAAACAAGCAATAGAGGACACAGTTTAATGGCAGACAGCAGTTTTCAGAGAAAACTTGTCAGCGTATTACAGTGAATTACACATAAGGAGGGGAATACTTGGACATTTGGTTCTCTAACCTACTCGAAGCACATTTATTGCCTCCAGATGAACGCCAACTTTAGTGGTATTCTTTGCGATAATATTACGAAATACCATTTTGTATTTCTAGAGGCCTTTCTGTCTATGGTTTACTGTGAACAGAGCACTACGCTCTGCACACAGTGGAGTAGGTCCACCCAGGAAATAGAAGGTAGTCAGCACTGGGACTACCCACAGAGGAAATGAATTTTGCAGAGAAAGAGTAATATCTCTATGGCAGAAATTAAGTCAGTTCTTGAATTCCAAATCGAAGTGTTTCCCCACATATGAGTTTACTAAGTAAGCGAAAGACTGAATGTGCACCTCAAATATGGGGAATTAAAAGCCCCTTGAATGCTCCATGGTATCATAGAAGGTTAGAAACGAAAAGCGGCTTAAAAGTCTTGTAATAATCCAGGGGCGCCTGGGTGGCGCAGTCGGTTGAGCATCCGACTTCAGCCAGGTCACGATCTCGCGGTCCGGGAGTTCGAGCCCCGCGTCAGGCTCTGGGCTGATGACTCAGAGCCTGGAGCCTGTTTCCAATTCTGTGTCTCCCTCTCTCTCTGCCCCTCCCCCGTTCATGCTCTGTCTCTCTCTGTCCCAAAAATAAATAAACGTTGAAAAAAATTAAAAAAAAAAAAAAGTCTTGTAATAATCCAGCACACACACAAGACACACATTCTTTATAGACAAGGAGACAGTTCAGAGACGTAGGGAATTTTTCTGAGCTCAAACACCAAGTAAGTGGTAGAGTCAGGATTCAGACCCGGGTCTTCTGGCTGTCTGCAGCTCTTGCTTCCATCGTACTCAAATACCACATGGCTTGAAAGCCACCAGACCTCCTCCAGGACTGTTGGTCAGATGCTCAAGAGGCAATGCTTTGGAAATTGCCCGATGGAAATTGCTTTGGAGTCAGACTGGAGTTTCAATCCTGTCACTCGTGTGTGACCTTGGACAAGTCAACAAATCTCTAAAGCAGGACCATACACCCACTCCACAGTGTGCTGGTAAGAATTAAGTGAGGTAATGCATCTCAAGTGCTTGAGCTGCACGCCACAGCAGCTCAATGGACAGCATCTCTCGTTACTATCACAGGACTTCCTTGAAGGCAGACCCAAAGCCCTACACTGTTGGCCTCAGCCTCAGAAGAGTGTGGTCCAAACACTTCACCCTTCTTCTCAAAAGCTGTATGGATGTCTCGTCTCAGCTGTGCACGACTGGAACAAATCCAATCCAATCTGGATCATTTACTGTTTGGCACCATTTTTAATACTAATCTCATCAGTTTTTATTTTCTTTTTCTAGTTTATCCAAACAAGCCATTTTTAGAGGCTAGTGACTTTAAGCCAGAGCTGCCAATAAAATAGACTTAACTTGAAAACACCAGGATCCTTCTGAAGAAATGTAAATATAAACAACACACATGACACAGAAAAATTTGATAAGAGTTTGATCATTGGCTTGGATGCCAGTTCAACTCTAAACTTGCCCACTACTATTTTGGGGCATTAAAATCTGCAAGCGCTTCCTGCCCCAGCCCTCCTGCCATCCATTAGGTTTGAATGTCCTTTATGGAACGAACTTGATCCCCCTGCCTTACTTTTGGTCTCTCTCCAGAGCAGCTAATGCGCTGGCATAGTTCTGCCATTTGTCAGCCAGAAGTCTGGTTACACATTTGCTCGTCAATCTAAACCTAACCTCTTCTCATACGAGCACTTGGGGTTTCATGTAAATCAACCAGACATTCTGTCATTCACCAGCAATATCTCTCCATAGTAGTCTACACCAATGTGCCTTCATGAAATATTTCACTATGTTTGTGGAAGAAATATTCAAATGAACGTGCTTTTTCAGGAATGGTGACACCAGAATGTTATAAATCTGTTCATTACCACAACAAGGATAAATGGTATTTCTGCCAAAGACTTGATAACGGGTGCAGTAATGCATCTCAGCACTTTCTGAAATTAAAGGTCTGCCCTGAGAGGTAAGTAGTATAATGCATGACTAACAAACGCAAACCCAAACTTGGGAGCTGAGTTTTCCTTGTCAGTGTAATTGATCCTTTCCAACAGCCTCTGCCTTAGGAAGTTCATAATGTTACTTCTCTTTGGATATTAACATCCAGGTGAGGCTGACCCCCATGGTTTGTAGGAGGGAAGATCCTCATTAATTTAGCATGCTTTATTGTGATTTTTCTTACATCTGAATTCACACATGCTTTTAACAACTCTTCTTCAAAAATCTGCTATGGTTGTAAGGACAGTATTTCATGGAATTATTAGTTCATCATTCAGGAAAATATTTAAAATTCAGTTGAATAGTCTCTTAAACAGCTTTTTAAGATATTGTTTCTGATTATAGTGATTGTCAGTTGTTTTTTTTTAAGTAGGCGATTTGACTCTAGCCTTCACTAGGTCTCTTGGCATTTTCAAAGCGTCACAAAGGAACTGAGGAACTGGGAATTTAAACAAGAAAAATCATTATCAGTTCTCATTGACACGTGCATGACATTGGGCCAGTTAACCTCAGTGTTACTAGATCGTAAAATGATGTTTTAAGGTAGACCTAATTCATGAAAACTATGGAAAAAATGAAGAGGGGAAGGCTTCCCATCGAGGATATTTACAAAAAGCTCATTTTATTCCTACAAGTGTCTGAAAATGCCTGGTATCATTACTATTCACTTCGAGCACTGGAAGTATTACTACCAGTGCTATAAAAAAAAATTCAATATCTGTGAAAGGTTATTCATCCAAAGAATGTGTCCTCTAAAATTAAAGACTCACAGAGTTCTATCATATTCACTCTCAAAATGCCTAAAATGGACAGGATACAGATTCTAGTCAGAGAGTAATGGTTTTCCTTGACTGTTCTGGATTCTGAACAGGCTCAGCAGATCATAATTAAAGTTTTTTAGCACCGGCTTTCAAATATAAAGTCACTTGGTCACAATGTAAAGATTGGTGTCTACCTAAGTAAAAATCTGTGCCTTAGGGAAATGCAGAAATGCTTTCCTCCTCAGCCTCCTCTACACTGCTGTTCCTTCCGAGGTAGCCTTTTTCCTCTATCTGACTTACTCCCTCTAGTGTTTTCTGGATGAAGTACATGAATTAAGGCTCAATTCACACACAAACAAAAAACGTTACTGCAATCTCTCAATATTTTCCCCAGTTACCATACACTAAAGCAAAGTTGCCACCAGATGTTTCGACATGAACACTAAGTGATTGCAAGAATTTTTTATCGAAGAGTCTCAAACTTAGATTCTTGCATTCCAACTTCAGCTCCCCAAAGTAAGCATTGACTTTAATCTGTTAGGCTTTAGATTCCTTCTCTGCCTTTGAAACCTTACATTCTGATTCACTTTTACTGTGATAGGCAAAAGGGGAAAAGATTCTCTAATGAACTAAGGCATTCAAGAAGGCGTTTGACATGTTTTCCAAGGATAGAACTTACGTTTTGATTCTTCTAAGTTACCCAAGAGGTTCAAGGTATTTTTGTCTCAAGAGAAAAGTGATTAATTTTTTTTTTAAATAGCCTTCTGGAAACACTGGCATATTTTCTACCACAGAAGCCCTCAGTCAAACCAGGAAGAGTAGCTTCTTGGGAAATGTATTGCTAATGGGCACTTTTTCTTTAACAGAGAAGAAAATACACTTCCAAAGCTGTCAGCTGCCGTTGCTGCTACTTTGGAAACCAGCCACAGCTGACTGTGAGAGCTAACTATAGGCCAAGGTCATCTGGGGATCTCCCAAGCCTGCTACAGCGATGGCACCCATACGTTGCTGGAGTGCATGGGCTTTGCCAGTCCAGCCAGTCTAGCCCAGAGAGCTATTCTGAGTCGGAATTTCCACAAGAAGGCCCTTGATTGCCCTTCATGCTGCTGGCAGTTACTTTCATACTTAACCGTTCTGAACCATAATCTGCTTTATACACTGGCCTCTTTGCACCTTTACAATATCCTACCTGTTTTCAGACCCCCACGGGGGGTTCACAGGTATGTCAAAGTATAATATTAAAACTGACCTTTACTGATCTTTGTTTAACAACACAAAGCTCACCAGGGCTACATCAAATTACTTCAACCAAGTGCCTGAGCAGGAAACCCTCAGGCTTATTTAGCTTCCTTCTTCTCTACCGTCATCTACCAGCCTCTAATCTCTGCCAGGCCTTGTCCATTCAGATCCCTATAGATCTCTCCTCTTCCATGTCCACTGCCATTACATTTCATCCACTTTTGCCTAGATTGAAGTAATAACCTCCCAGCCAATCTCCTGCCTCCAATTCACCAACATTCCACCATCAGTTATATTTCAAAATTACATCAGAATGCATAACTCTTCTGTTTAAAACCCTTCCTTGGTTCCTCGTCGGCTACAAGATAAATCCCAAACTCTCTAGACTGACATTTTCCAGACTACTTTTCCAGGCTCATCTCTTATCATTCCCTTCAGGCCATCTTTCTATCTCTCCCTTCATCATATCAATATACCCGCTCCCTCAAACCCTCCATGCTCGCCCATGTCTCCAGACCTGTCTAGCAATCTTATCTACCTAGTGATCTTCTATATTTCTTCCATCAAGATTCAGTTTGAGCATCATCCTTTTGATGGGGATTTCCCTGACACTCTTCCAAAACTTGCCCCATGGCTCAAATACATACACATGTGTAGTTAGTCCTTCCATCTATGATGCTCCATAGGCGATTGTTGACTCTTAGTTCTTGTATCACTAGGAAGTACGCGTGTGCACACACACACAGATTTTAGACTCTCCCACTAGGCTGTGAGGTTCTTAATGTAAGAATCTTATATTATTGATTTTTGTGTTCTCAATATCTATAGCGATACTTAAAGCAATAAATAAATTTTGTTGTATTAATAAATCTCACAAAGAAATCAGCCAGTCACATCCAAGAAAGTGTATTTTAATTCAAGTCCTTTTTTTTTTTTTTTTAACCTATGTCCTTTGCTAAACAGAACTCGATTTACCAGGTCTTATGCTGGGTTGTACTCTAATGACCCATATCTGAACTTCAGGAAAGCTCATGCTTTTGCCAAGAGATGAACTAGAAAAATACTGGGGACCAGAGAATTAGGTCAAAGGAAAAGAGTCAGGAGCAAGGATGTGCTGAGGCAGGGGCATGCCACCCAATAAGCGCAGTCCAATTCTGGAAGACTTTGGAACCAAAGGAGCTGTTAAAATTGAAATGGGGGCACCCAGATGGCTCAGTTGGTTAAGCGTCCGACTTCGGCTCAGGTCATGATTTTGTGGTCCGTGGGTTCAAACCTCGCGTCGAGTTCTGTGCTGACAGCTCAGAACCTGGAGCCTGCTTTGGATTCTGTATCTCCCTCTCTCTCTGTCTCTTGCCTGCTCACACTCTCTCTCACTCTCAAAAATAAACAAAAAAAAATTAAAAATAAAATAAAATTGAGACAGACACCATGGATGGTTCATACATATTGTATGCCTCGAGGTTGTCTCTTCTCTTACTTACATCCCTATATGCTCTGCTCATCCATTCAAATTCTCAGCTTACATCTAGGCTTAACTTGGTAACCTTCACTTCAAGGTCAATTACCAGCATGGTTCTTACCTTTGCCTTTCTAGGTGAATCATTTCCCCTCATGAAGTTTTCTCCAAGACAAATATTTCTTCAAGAGACTGCCAAGGTTGAACTAATCTCTACCTACCCAAGGTCACGTTTGGGAGTCACAGTTCATGACCCACAATCTTTTCTGTACCTCCTTGTCACACCAAGTGTCAATACTGCTTAAGTTCTGCTCAAAGCTCAAGCAGACGTCGATCCTGCTGAAAAGTTGACTCCTAGAAAAGTGTTTTGACCATGAAGTTCTTCTCATATCAGACGAGTCTCCATATCTAACCTTCTTTTACTCTTCATCTATAAAGCTCTCCATTGTATTATTATCTCATTTTTAAAAAAGTTACTGAGCCTTTCTTCACGTCCCAGACCTGAGATACGGTCAGTAAACAAGACAAACACTGTCCTTCTCCTCAAGAGCTTGCAGTCTAGCTATTTCTCTATTGACCCTTGAATATGACTTATATATAGGAAATCTGTCTGTGTGCACTGAGTAAGTTCACACCTGCCGTCCCTCTGACCGGTCTGAATTCTTATAATTCATCAAGGTTCTATTCAAGTCTTCCCACCAAAGCCTGGTGTTGTCTCTGTCTTACATCAGGGTGTATTAAGAACTGGCTAAAGTACCACATCTAAGGATGTTGTGTAGAGTGCTGATCTTAAAGAGGCTTCTAGTGGTATCTCCAAGGGCTCTGTCATACCTATAACTTGTATCAATTGGAGGTTTTGATACACATAGAAAAGGCATGCTTACTCCTTGTGTGAACAGCATGGATGGGTAAGAAAGCTATCCAACCACAGAATCAAGATCTATTCATTATCTCTTGCTATATAGCAAATCACACCAAAATTAAGTGGCTTAAAACAACAAGTATTTATCATCTTATAGTTTCTTTAGTTCACAAACCCAGATGTGTCTTAGCTGGGTGTTTCTGGCTCAGGGTTTCTCCTATAATTTCAGTCAGAATGTGGGTCAGGGCTGCAGTGATCTGAAGGCTTGACTGGGGTGGAGGATCTTCTTTGAATCTGGCTCACTTGCATGGCTGTGGGCAGGGGACTTCAGTTCCTCACCAAGTAAAACCTGTCTATAGGCTGCATGCACATCCGCAGGACATGGTGCAAACTTCCTCCAGAAAGAACAAGCTGAGAGAAGAAGAAAGTCACAATGCCTTTTGGACCTAGTTTTTAAACTCACACACCATCACTTCCACTTTATTCTATTTATTAGAAACAAGTCATTGGGTCCACCTGTACACAAGGAGGGGAATTAGGCTTCACACCTTGAAGGGAGGAGTATTCACAAACTTTGGGAATATATTTTAAAACCACAGAAGCTGTTAAATATTGAATATTGGGGCTGTGGCCTAAATCTAATTCTAGGATGTGAAAGACATAATTTTGCAGCAGTCTGAATGAAAATTCTTAGGATTTTTAGTCAACGGAGTTCATTATGGGCCTGCTCCAATCAACGTGATCTTAGGCCACCTGAAAATCCAGGTGCCATCTGTGGTGAGGAAGTGAGTCACATCTGTTTTACTGTGTTGGGGTCAGACCACAGCAGAGAGCCATGTTTGGTTTGGGGCACCACATGGGGAACACACACTGGGGCCCATGTGGAGCACAGCAAATAGGGTGGTCAAGAAACTTGGAATCATGTCCTATAAAAGGTTGTCAAGGGAACAAGAGAAGTTTAGGTCATGTGGTCTTAGGTATGCTGCAGTCATTATCTTCAAGAATGTGAAGAACTTTCATATATAGAGATAGACTTGTGCTGCTTGCCTCGTGCTGCAGCCAGAACCAATGGGTTGAAGTCCCAGGAGAGACACTTTGGATCAATGTAAAGAAGACATTTCTAAGAGTCAAAACGGACTTAAAACGAAAGCAGCTGCCTTCAAGGGTCACTCTTGTTATCAGAGGCATTGGAATAGTCAGAGGGCTGACTTGGCATGTAGGAGGAGGGAACTGGTATGGTATTGTTGCATGGAGACTCTGTGATCTCACAAATACTTTCCTCATGTAGCTGTGTAGTTATCATTACCTCAGCGTGGAGTAAATTGATGGCAGTGGGCAGAATCTGTTCTTCAGTTGGATTAGAAAGCAAGGCACATTTTCTTTTTTTAAATAAGGATCATTTGTTAGTTCACATTTCTGGATGTTGGAAATTTGGGCTGGGCTGGGCTCAGCTGTTTGGTTCTTCTTCAAGTCTCATCTGGGCCAGATGGTTGGTCTAGGATGAGCCTCACCCACATGACCAGTGATTAACAGATACTCTGCTGGGGTTTTGAGCTTGTTTTTATGGTGCTCTCATGGATCCAGTGCAGTAGGAGCTGGTAAGCAAGTCTTTACCTATATTATGTTTGCTAATATTTCAACGGTCAAAGCAAGTTACATAGTCAAACCCAGCATCAACTAGACTTCTTGATGGGAGGAGTGGCAAAGTGGTCAGCACACAAGAAAGGTATTTATGGCCATTTTGCAATCTACTACAGAGGCTTTTTCCAAATTACCTGAATGAAGTCTAGATGTCACTTTGGAGATCCCTTTGCTTTCCTTGAGAATCAAAACTCATGCATTGGTGCATGACTGTGCATAATCCACAGCACAAGGAGTGTGTTGTCTGTCATGAGGAGCCCAGTGATGACATGGAGTTAGCCATTGCCCAGCAGCCATGTACAAAGAGCTCAGACCACCCTTATGAGGGGCCGAAAGGGGGAAACCTCAGCCTCCAGGAGGAGCCTCCCATCCATTTGGGGGAAACAGAAGGACAAGACAATCTTAAAGAAATCTATGGCGACATACTCCATGACCTGTTGAGGGAAGAATGGTGTCTTAGAAGAATTTGAAGATATATTCTGGGCCCCCATCTTAACTCAGCAGTAAGGCAACGTTGTACTTAGTAAGAAGCTGCTCTCTGCTGATAACTCCCCAGGCTCTGTGACTAGACACAGCCCCACCACTGCATGTAGCATTTCCAACTGTCTCTTAACACTGGACTCCGCTGTTGGTTGCCATTTGAATTGGCACATACCCTATTGTCTTATAGAAGAGTTGAAGAAGATACCTTCATCTCTTTAAGAAAAAGGTAAAAACTAAATATGGATGAATAGGGCTGTGACTTCATCGAGAAAAGAATATCCCTGTTAATTAAACATACAAGGAAAATGTATCTGTGTCAAAAAAATACCTTAAGATGCTATTATGAAACAGCTTCATTCACTCATTCCTTCATGTTGTCCACCTGGCTCCTGTAGTCATTTGAGTTTTCCACTCTTGATGAATAAATATTCACCATAATTTCCAAGCTAGGTCTTTAATAATTTGTAAGGTTTTACTTCTTGCTGCACCCTTTGCTTTGTGTAAAATGAGATAAGGGGAGTGGTCAAGTATTTGATTGACTAATTGATAGCATGGGGTCAAGTTTCCGGGAGAAAACAAGGATTAGGGAAAAAGACCCCCTCCCTCATTTAGATAAATATTTTGTCAAACCCAAATGGCCGATTCACATCTAATCATTGTATGTTAAGCAGGGACAGCTGGAGCTTACTGCTTGAATCCTGCCTAGTCTTTATTCCTTCTATAAAGACAGGAAACAGAAGGGCTCTGCACACAGCAGTCACAGACACTCATCAAAGACAAACCACTGACATGGAACGTCACAAGAAAAGGCTTGCTGGCCCAGTGTTGACGTTTGAGCACCACATGCAGGCACACTCTAAGGAACATGGTCAGCAGCCTTCTCCCTTCATCTTTTGCGGGTGGAGGCTGAGGAACAAGGCTCCCTTAGTTTCCTAACAAATGACCTGTTTCGGTGAAGTAAGAAAGGGAGGGCCGTCACTCAGTCAGCCAGTCTGTTGTAAGCCAAGTTGTAGCGATGTTAGTATTTCATGCCAGTCATTCTGTCTAACAGAAACTCGCCCTGGCTTTTTTCCATTCCTTTTAGCAAGATTGCAGTTGTAAATCAGCGAGAGTGTCCTGGAGGCTGCTTCAGGTTGGTTGTCAGGAGCAGTCTAGGAGGAAGAATCTTCAGAATAATTTAGAATATGAGTCTAAGAGGGAAGGTCAATTTTGCTATTTAGAACCAGAGCACTGTGCCAAACTTGGCTTTGAAGAGATGCTCTAAATGTCAGCCTTGGAATTAGAATTTAAATATCTAAAAAAAAACAGTAGTTCCGGGTTCTCAGCTCTGACCTCTGAACATCCTCTAAATTGGGAGGCCACATTAATAATAATCCATTTTGGATTGGTAAAATCCCTTTTTACTCATAAGAAGTTTCATTTGTAGCTCCAAGAGGAAAACAGGGTGCATGTTGTTCTGACCTGAAGGGCATTATGGATTTTCAGCGAGAGCTTAGGTCCTGGTCCTATGTCTTTTCTTTGCTTTTCTTATTCCTCATTCCTTCCTTCCTTCCTTCCTTCCTCCCTTTCTTTCTTTCTTTCTTTCTCTCTCTTTCTTTCTACCTCTCCCTATTTCCAAAAGCTTCCAACTCCTGGTAACTACTTTTCTACGCTCTGTTTCTATGACTTTGACTTTTGTTGTTTCTAAAGATTCCACATTTGAATGATAACCATTCTGCACTTGCTTTTCTCTGTCTGATGTATCTCACTTAGCATAATGTCCTCAAGGTTCATCTATGTTGTTGTCAATGGCAGGATTTTCCTTTTCCTTATGGTTGAATAATATTCTATTGTGTGTGTATATGTATCTCACATCTTCTTTATCCATTCATCTTTTGATAGACAGGTTGTTTCCACATCTCAGCTATCGTGAATAGTGCTGCAATGAACATGGGAGTGCCGGTGTCTTTTTGATATTCTATTTTCATTTCCTTTGGATAAATACCCAGAAGTGGGATTGCTGGATCATATGGTAGTACTATTTTAAGATTTTTTTACTCCTACCTCTTAATAACAGTGTGACCTGGAGGCGCCTGGGTGGCGCAGTCGGTTAAGCGTCCGACTTCAGCCAGGTCACGATCTCGCGGTCCGTGAGTTCGAGCCCCACGTCGGGCTCTGGGCTGATGGCTCAGAGCCTGGAGCCTGTTTCCGATTCTGTGTCTCCCTCTCTCTCTGCCCCTCCCCCGTTCATGCTCTGTCTCTCTCTGTCCCAAAAATAAATAAACGTTGAAAAAAAAATTAAAAAAAAAAAATAAATAATAACAGTGTGACCTTGGCAAATGCAATGACCCTTCTGGGCCTTTCCTTCTTTATCCCTAAAATTAAAAAAAGAGTTATTCAGAGGGATACATGAGAAAGAATTTTGTAAAGTATTAAGAAGGCCCAATTAGAAACCATGGTACAGGATGATGAATGGCCAAAGTCACTCAACCAGCAGCTGCAGAATCAGGGTTACAACCTATGTTTCACGACTCAACACCTAGCCTAGTACCAGGTGGCTTGTTAACTGAATGCACACATGTTTTCCTCTGACATCAGCCTCTCTGAACTAAGGACTGGATTGATAGGCATAAATTACGTAGAGCATGGAAGTTTGGATCTATCCACTTCCCACTTCCCCGATCAGTCTACCCTGCAACTCCTCCAGATTTACCTAATCCTCAGTAAGTTCCAGATACAAGCAGGACTCAGCAGATATTCTTTAATGGAAAGAATCTAAGAGCAGGAATCTATTATAGCCCCATTGTTGGGAAGTATGAGTGGGAAGGGTGCAAGGGGATTTGGAAATAATCCATAGATAGGGCAACAATCCACAGATGTACAATTCACTGCTGCTCCCTGCCTACAGTTCTCTGCTCTGGCCCTGACCCCATATCCTCAGCAGATATGCCTCTTCTTTGGGTGCCTTTGAATGCCTCCTCCCATAGGGTCACTGTGAAATTACACCACGGACACATTTCACCCTGCCATGACTTCTGCTGCACCATGTCTCTAAAGTCTTAGAGAGGACTCTCTATGGACTTAAAGAGGAAGAACACAGACCCCGGGGACAAAAGCCAACCCCCTTTTTTAAAAGCATCATTCTTGGCCAGTCCCACACTAGTGTTCTCTATCAGAAGTCACTGGGAAAAAAAGAAACAGCTCAAGTAATATTTAACTCTGATCACACTGCTATGCTTGAATTATTAACATTTGGCAACCAGAAGAAACAACAGCACTTCATCTAGACACTTAAGAAGGAAAAAGGAACAGCTCATAACCCAGCCTGTATAAGATGTTTGAGCAATCGTTTTGGATGGGCACATGCAGGCTTCACACATACTAGCAAGCATTGTGAAGTGTGATGACTGATTCACTCACTGTGCAAATAGTTATTGAGCTGGCACAGTTCTAGGTGCTGGTAATACATCAATGAGCAAAACAGACAACAATCCCTGATCTTGTGGAGCTTATATTTTAGGGGGAGGTGGAGGAGGCAAATATTCAACAACAAACACAATAAATAAGGAAATTACATGGTATCTTAGGAGGTAGGAGAGAAACATATAGCAGGGCAAGAAGAATAGGAAGTGCTGGGGGTGAGAGGGTTCATTTTACACGAGGTGGTCAATGTTGGCCTCATTAACTGGTGAGAGTTCAGTAAAGTCTTAAAGGAAGAGATGGGAGCCAAATGAGTACGGAAAGCGGTGCTATAGACAGAGAGAATGTCCAGTGCAAAGGTCCTGAGGTAGGAGCATGAGCAGAGTGTGAGTAGAACAGCAAGGAAGACAGTATGCCTACGACAGAGTGGGTAAGAAAGAAAGAAGAGGAAATGAGGTCATAGAGGGAACAGTGATCAGGTATGTAGGACTCTGTAGGCTGATGTATAAGCTTTGTTTTTCTTTAGGGAAATGGGATCCTTGGAGTCTTTGGAGGAGAGTGATCTGACATACTTAAATAGGATCCCGTTCTGTATGGTTTCATTATATGCTTAGTCTAGGTCACAGAGATAGACCCTTTGCACTGAAAATAACCACCTCCACCGCTTTTTCTCAAAGATGTTCAGAGTTGGCAGGCTTCCAGGCTAACACATCTGTATCCCCCACTGAACTGAACTCATCTGAGTCTCCCTCATGACTCCCTGTCCCTCTGGAAACAAAATCCCACCATCTTCCAGCCCAGACTCACATAGAGATGAACAGAGAAAGGGAAGAATCTCCTCTTTTCCTGTTTGCAGTTTCCCAGTAATTCAGACTCCACCCAGCGAGATCCATTAGAGCTAATTAACGACCCTCCTTTCAGGAGGTGTCTCCTCACTATGATTAATTCTCGGTCAGACACAGAAAGCTTGTTCCATTATGATTCTTTTTAAAAAATTATTATTATTCAGGCTTCTAATACTGGCATGAACTGCGGGTGAATTTCTGAAGTCATGTTACTTAGCTGTCACAACTAGTAATAGAAAAATTCAATTTATAAAGAATTAGGAGAGGCAGCAGAGGCATGCTCTTCGGTTTAGAACAAAGGAGATCAATCCTGACACAATGGCAGCATGACATCCGTGGACTTTGAAGATTCCAGCCTTCCTCTTCATTAATTAGAGAGAATCAAGAGTTCTGGTGGTTAATTATTTGCAGAAATTGTGCTCTGCAAAAGCAGATGCCAGCTCCCTCCAGCCGCCTCCAGCAGCAGCTCCGCATGATAATTAAACTGCGTGTCAGTCCCAAGCTCCGTCTGGGTTGGCAAATACACACTTGGATGACCACTCCATTCGCCACCCCTCAGGCTCAGGCAGGGCCCTGGGGCTTCCTTACCCAGGACCCCCCCGGGGGCTGGCACTATTCTGAATGGATGGCCCTGGATAGGTAGTGCCTTTAAAATCCACATTGAGCAATATAAGATCAAAGTCATGGAGAATCTGCTCTTACAAAGCATGTGTTTAGTGAGGTCAAGGGTATTCCCTGTCAGGGTCAGTTGGTAGACTCTAGCATTGCATTGCCATCCCTGCTGCTGCTGTTGTGTCAGGGTGAAACAATCAATTCTATTTAAACAACAACAACAACAACAACAACTTTAGCTTTTAATGTTTTAATGCAAAAGTCATATATTATCCTTTGTATCCAATTCAAGCAACATGAAAGTGTACAAAGTAAAAAACGAGGGCTCCTCCCTGCCCCTTCCCATCCCACCCTCCAGAGAGAACCAAGTGAGGGCTGAGGCTTTCCTCTCAGACTCTTCCTATACTTTACGTTGCAGTCTTTGAATACTTTTCTGAACTGCCAGATACTGACACCTTAACATGACATTGTAGGATCGCTGCTACTTTTTCTGTACCCGTGAGATCCACTCCTGTCCTGCCTCTGTGCTTCTGCAAGACTCAGTGGCAGATTTAACACAGGGCCACCTCCATTTGGGAGTCTTGCCATTGGATTTGACCACATGGACTGGCCTGAGAATGTACTGGCACTTAACTGTATGATCTTACTGTTTCCATGCAGGGGACAGGAGGTAAATCAGACAACCCCATCTTGGTGTTAGCAATGCATTTGCAGCTAAACATATTGAGCCCAGTCTTTACTTTGACAACAGATATTGTTGGGAAAAAAGAACATGCACATTATAGAAGTCATCAGCACTGTTGAAGTAAAGAGATGCCTTTCATCTGCTCCAACACCGAGGAGAGGGAAACAGGATGCAGAGCTGCTCTTCCAGAAATGCAACTGTTGCTAAAGTCAGCTCAGGGCCTCATTTGCCATAGGTGAGGCAGCAGACAGTCACCTCTCACACCTGCCCTCCCAGACATCAATTAATTTCTTGGGGAATTTATTCCAAAACTGAGCAGGGCCAGGGGTATGTGATTGGCATTCAGGAAAAGCTGTGGGCAGCAAAACGAGGGTGGCTGCCTGGCAGGCCGCTCCCCAAATACCCAGATTGCCTTGGGTGTTTTGACATTTGCTGGCATTAAGACCCCGTGGCCATTTCACAGCCCATTTATTTAAGGTATTTGAAACTCTCCCTGTGGGGCAGCTAAGGTTGTAATATTAGCTTGGCAGACATGAGACCCTCTCTCAGGTTACCAGTCATTCTGACCACTTAGAGGTTACCAATTCTAAATAGCAGTAAGCAAGTTTTAGCTACATCTCGGTTGTAGCATTTATTACTTGTTTGTAACTATCTGCCTACCGGACTCTCTCTCCTACTGGCAAGTTATCGCCTTGATGGCACTGAATGTGTTTTAAGCACCTTGGGGCTGCCAGCACCTCTCTGGAACTGGGGTACAGGTTTTTAGCTCTATTTCCCTGGGTTTTTATTAATTAGTATTTGTTCGGTGACAGGTTTCTGTGGTGGTGATAGTAATTGTTTCTATGGACATAACTTGACACGAGATACGATGGTTAGTTTTTTGTGTTGCTTGGTTACGCTATGCCACCCAGTTTTTAATCAAACATTAATCTAGGCGTTGCTGTGGAGGTATTTGGTAGATGTGATTATCATCTACAATCAGTTGACTTTAAATAAAAGAGATTAGGGGCGCCTGGGTGGCGCAGTCGGTTGAGCGTCCGACTTCAGCCAGGTCACGATCTCGCGGTCCGGGAGTTCGAGCCCCGCGTCGGGCTCTGGGCTGATGGCTCGGAGCCTGGAGCCTGTTTCCGATTCTGTGTCTCCCTCTCTCTCTGCCCCTCCCCCGTTCATGCTCTGTCTCTCTCTGTCCCAAAAATAAATAAACGTTGAAAAAAAAAATTTTAAATAAAAGAGATTATTCTTAATAATATGGGTAGGCGGGGTGCCCGGGCGGCTCAGTCGGGTTTGAGCCCTTGTGAGTTTGAGCCCTGCATGGGGCTCTGTGCTGACAGCTCAGTGCCCGGAGCCTGCTTTGGATTCTGTGTCTCCCTCTCTCTTTGCCCCTACCCCACTCATACTCTGTCTTTCTCTCTCTCTCTCTCTCTCAAAGATAAATCAATGTTAAAAAAAAAATAATAATAATAATATGGGTGGGCCTCATCCAGTCAGTTGAAGTCCCTAAGAGCAAAATCTGAGGTTTCCTGAAGAAGAAATTCTGACTGTAGACTGCAGTATTGGGGCACCTGGCTGGCTCAGTTGTTTAAGCGTCTGACTCTTGATTTCAGCTCAAGTCATGATCTCAGTCATGAGACTGTGGTGTCGGGCTCCATGCTGGGCATGGAACCTGCTTAAGATTCTTTCTCTTTCCCTCTTTGTCCCTCCCCGACTCATGTGTGTGCACACACGTGTGCTCGCTCTTTCTTTCTCTCTTTCCCTCAAAAAGAGGAAGAAGACGACTGCAGCATCAGCTCTTGCTTCTTGAGTTTCCAGGCTGCTGGCCTGTCCTATGGATTTTGGATTTGTCAGCCCCCACAATTGTATAAGTCAATTCCTTAAAATATATATCTATATAAAATATCTCTTATTGGTTCCATTTCTCTGGAGAACCCTGACTGATACACATCATATACATGAATCCATGTAAAATACACCATTCATTCATTCATTCATTTTTTCATTCGTTCATTTATTTATTCAGTTCACTCAACAAATTTTTCTGAGTGCCAGGCATTGTGCTAAGTGCTAGGAATAATGGTAGAAAGAGGCAGTCCCGGATCTCAAAGAAAGCTTTGATTTAAGGCAAGTCGAGGGCAGTGCTGGAGTTTTCCTAAAGAAACAAACTCAGCCTAGAATCTGCAGGAACTAGACTCAGACACTGAGTCACCTGCAGCTGCCTTGGCCTGGGGCGGGGACAGCCAGGAACGGCACAGAGCCAAGAAGGAATAAAACATTTTGCCCAGGCATCTGGGGCATCCAGGCTTCACAGTGCAGAGGAAAAAAAAAAAAAAAAAACCAAAAAACAAAAAACAAAAAGGAGAAGAAGAAGAAGAAAAGAAGGAAAAGAAAAGACAAAAGCTTGGGGTAAAGAGAGAGATGTTCAGGGTGGTTTTTCTGGATATTGGCAACCTTAAGGTTGAAAACTCTTTCTTCCCCCGAAGGTACCGATTCTCAAGAATTCCCCTTCGTGATGTGGTGGGATGACCTCACCATGACCTCACTTCCTTTCCAGGAGCCCTGGGGATTTTTCCTCAGCCCAGCTTCAGGGAAAGGCTGGCTTCGGGTTCTGTTACTGCACCTTAAACACGTTGGCCCAGGAGCACAGCTGCTGGGAAAGAGCAGGAAAAACCTTTATTCTTTGCAGATTTAAAAGTGGTACCTTTTAAATTAGCTTTTAAAGGAATATGCTATCCTGATGTTTGTAAGTCTCTGTTGAAAAGATATAAGAGAAAGCAGTGTGAAAATGAAACAAACCAGAAGATTCAAAGAGAAGGCAGTCGGAGGTCTGTTAGCCTTCATACAAGCCAGATCCCTTCCTAACCAGGAATAGGCCCTTCCTGTCACAGGGCTCTCTCCCTGACCAAGAACATGACCACACCTTTCCTCCTCACTGGAGGAGGAAGTAGCAGGAAGAGAAGGCAAGACTCAGAACCTGAGCTGTACCGAGTGAGTCCACAAAAGACTCTTTTATGAATAAGAAAAAATGTCACCTTCCTTTGGACTTTTGACTGCCATCTGCCCTAAGATGGTCTTAATCAGTATAGGAATCCACAGGGAATAGGATTTAAAGATTGCCCCCCAGGGTTTTGCAAGGCACAGCCATTTGTGGTGGACCTAGAACATCTCCAGCACCATGCCACGTGGGTTTCCTTTACTTCAGGAAGCTGTGGGTGGGGGCTTGCCCAGTTTAGCTGAGAGGCATCCACAGCTTCAGATCTCTCCCTAAATGAGACTGAATCCCCCCATGGTTTGCCCTGAGGGGCTCACTCAGGAGTCGTGGAGCTCCAGAGCTAAGGACTTCGGAGCTACCCACCTGGCAACCTGCGGTAGAACTTTCCAGGTTCCCACAATCATCTTACTCTTGCCTGCAAGTGTCTCCTCTATCTTCCCGGCCAGTTATTTACCCAAGAATCTCAATAAACTTAACATTTATTTGGCTGAAAAATATCTAACTAATTTGGATGAGGTTTCATCAGCCAAGAGTGAAGCCCAGGTGTCCCTGTTCCACTTGCTCTTGAGGGGCTCACCTGAGGGATGCAAATGCCCAGATGAGTCATGCTCCTGTCCAATTATTTTTTGCACTGGCCACTTGGGTTCCACTTGGGTTCCTCCAGCGGCCTCGGTGCTGAGGACACAGACCCAGAGATACTTTCCTCTCAGACTTGGCTTGATTAATCTGGACTCTGCCATCGTTATCCCGTGGAGAGAGAAAAATGGTGCTCACTTTATCCTTGTACCACACTCCATTCGATGCTGATATGTGTGGTTTGGGGTGCAGGATGCTTACTACAGCTCTGAGAAAGACGTGAACCAGTGTTCAGTGGGCCCCTTTCTCAGAGTGCAGCTGTAGCAGCCAGCAAGCCCTCCTCTCTTCCTCACTGAGCCTTTGATCATCCACAGATCTCACCTGTATTTGCCAACAGACCCTTTTATGCTTTTATTTCTGGCCCGACAGGCTTGTTAGTGAAAGGGAAGAAAAGCTACCTGGATGTATGGGTGCCCTTGGTAGATGCTGCTGCCTTTTCTCCAAATATACAAGGCTGTTTCCTCAGCTTACAACCCATTCCCAGGAGAGACCTTCTCCTTCAGCCGGTCCCCAGGCTTCTGGAAGGAATTTATGTAAAGGAGTTGCCATAAGGAAGACCTAACAAGTGGTTAGGAGAGCACATTATGTCCTGGTGCCATTTTTGAGCACCATCGGGAATGGAAAGGCAGTGGGGAGATGAACAGCTCAGTAACCAGGTGATTGGAGATGTCAATCATAATTCCTCCTTCATAAGGTTACTGGGAACATTAAACGAGATGAAGATAAAGTGCTTGATGCACAGTAGGTACAAAACGAGTCCTCCTCTCCTCCTCTTAGAAAAGTTTCATATAAACCCGCATTATAGAGAGGCCCATGTGCCATGCCTGACTAGAGTGGGGTGACTTAAAGCAGGGCCCATGGAGACAGACCCCTAGTCTTGTAGCCCTCATCTGCCACTTAATAGCTGTGTGACTTAGTAGGTCCCTTAACCTCTCTGCGTCTTATCTCCCCATCTGTAAAATGGCTCTGATGGTGATAGCACTTTCCTCGGAGGAGTTTTTGTGAGGATTATTCTAGAGTGGTGCCAGGTATGCAAGGACCATCGACATAGGCTGACTGTTATACTGTGTTATTATGCTACTGATTATTATTCCTTTTCTGCACGTGCATGAGTTGCAACACCATCTGCTGTTTGTTTATTCCTTAATTTATCTCACAAATACTCTTGCACACTTACATCATCCAGGATAACATCATACAGTTATGCACTGCAGAATTATAATTTTTCAAGGCATTAATAGGTGCTTTGTGGGAAAAAAATAGTTCACTAATTAAAGAAATATGTGATTCTTTGGCTTAATGATGCTACCTAGGTATTTTTACTGCAAGACTTCACAGAACATTTAACATGTTGAACATACTCCAGGTGGAAGTCTTTCCCCCTCCACTCCTCCCAGAACTGGTGTCACCAGGACACCCTTTGGGACGTGCTGGCTTAGGATCAGGTGAAAACTAATTTGGATACAAGTTGACGAGCCTCTCTAGCTATAAGCATTGAAGGCAGGGATGTACGAAATGTGCTGGTGGGCACAGTGGAGAATAGAAGCACCAGAAAAAGTCAGGCTGGGAAGACAAAACCTATCCAGGAGAGACAAAAGTTACATTGCTGTGAGTTAGCACCCAAAGATAAGGCAGACTACAGCTTAGTCCAAGTAAAAATAAAAGCAAGGAGGACAAGAAGGCTGTGTTAGCCACCACTCAGTGCTTTCTCTTAGCTCTGAAATCAATTTTTTTTATTGAGCACATATACACCCCTACACACTGTCCTAGATGCAGAATGCCCTGCATAGCCAGGAGTGCCAGCACGCTCACAAATGGAGGCAGGCAGGCAGGGAGAGCAATTCTATGGGAAGACCAGAGAATAAAGAGTTCTAGGGACCAGGGAGGGAAACATGTTCCAGGCAGGGTTCTGGGGAAAGGCTAGTCTTGAAAATTGCATATTATGTCAGGTGAAGATGACAGGAAAGACATTTCAGGCGTAGGGGCCCCTTGAACAAAAATGAAACAATACTGGCTGGGGTCAGGTCAACACTAAGTTTGGTTGGGGGTAGGGTGGGGACAGAGCAGGGAGAGCCATAAGTTCGGGCTGGAGAGTATTGGCCAAATGACTGTGAAAAGCCTTGAAGGCCATGCTTACATGCTTCATGCATTCATTCTGCAACAAATATTTAGTGAGTACCTACTATGGGCCAGGCACTATACTAAATGCTTAAGGATAGGACAGTGACAAAATGAAGCTCTGATTCTTTTTTTTTTTTTTTTTTTTTTTAGTGTTTCTTATTTTTGAGAGAGAGAGAAAGAGAGGGGGGAGACAGAGGATCAGAAGTGGGCTTAATGCTGACAGCACAGAGCCCGATGTGGGGCTCGAACTCATGAACCATGAGATCATGACCTGAGCCGAAGTTGGATGCTTAACCAACATAGCCACCCAGGCACCCCCAAAGTTCCTAGTCTCATATAGCTTGCAGTTCTGGGCATAGACAGAAATAGTAAACAAGCAAACATGTAATACATCAGGTAGTAATAGATGACATAAAGCAAAATAAAGCAGGGTTGGGAAAATAGAGAGTAAATGGGGTGGTATTTTAGATGAGGTGGTCGAGGGTGACTAAAAGGGAATGACACCTGACTGAGTTCCTGAATGAAATGAGGAGTTGGCCAAGCAAACATGCAGAAGAATTATGTCCCCAGCAGAAGGAAAGTTCAGCCCAAATTCTGAGGTGGCAGTGTATACATGGAGGGTTCTGGAGCCAGCCTCAGGAGCAGCTGGAGTGGGCTGCATGATGAGGAGACAGGAGGGAAGGAAGTCAGAGAGGCCATGAGAGGCCAGGCTGCACTATGCCCCATGGGCCACTGTAAGAACTTTGTATTTTATTCGAGGCATAGTGGGAGCTTGGGCTTTATTGTATTGGCAAAGTAGTGTTGAAGGTTTTGGAGCAAGAGAGTGACAGAACAACATGATATGAGCTCTTGTTTTAGGTGAGTGGTTTTCCAATTTGAGAAGAAGAAGGAAATCTCACATAGAGGCATCATACTTAATTCTGATAAACCAGGGAAGCTCTGGCCGAAGTGGGAGTGAGAGTCCAGAGACTCGACCATCACCTCCTTCTTTCTCTTGCCTGTCCCAGAGACCCCATAGGACCCTCAGAACTCTTAGTATTAGGGAAGTGGCTGGGCCAGGTGTGCAGGATGGTAACAAGCTATAGACCCTGGAGGCAGAACAAGAGCCCAGGGCTTAACCACTAACCCAGAGAAAAGACCCTGGGGTCTTAGGCTGTGATAAGGGGGATGGAAATGGAGCAGAGTTGATGAAGTCCATGGATGCCTTATATTGTGTGCAACCAGTAAGAAAAAGCGTAATCTAAGTCAAAGAGATGGCCATCTTTGGGATTTGTGTTGGGGGATGATTTTCTCCAGATGGGTGGTCTGCATGGAGATGAGAAAAGCTGAAAAGGAGTTTC